>NW_027361744.1:4775000-6215000 GCF_039654945.1 Dendrobates tinctorius | reverse complement strand
TTTACTTTTGGAGAAAATTCAAAACATTCATTATTCAATAGTGCCCAAAATATCAAAAACCAGCGGTTTGAATGAACACACATTTCTTGGTAGAATCGTGCAGGACTGACATTTTTGATGTTTTTCTACTCCTCTCATGAGCCCAAACAAGTCTCTAAAAGGATGAGTTTGCAACTGCTTTACTTTTGGAGAAAATTCAAAACAGTCATTATTCAATAGAGCCCAATAGCAAAAACCAGCGTTTTGAATGAAGAATCACATTTCTTGGTAGAATCATGCAGGATTGAAATTTTTGATGTTTTTTTACTCCTCTCAACAGCCCAAACAAGTTTCTAAAAGGATGAGTTTGCAACTACTTTACTTTTGGAGAAAATTCAAAACATTCATTATTCAATAGGGCCCAAACTATCAAAAAACAGCGGTTTCAATGAACACACATTTCTTGGTAGAATCATGCAGAACTGAAATTTTTGATGTTTTTCTACTCCTCTCATGAGACCAAACAAGTCTCTAAAAGCATGAGTTTGCGGGGGGCGTGGCTTGCAGGGGAGCAGAGCGGACGTGTTTTCCAGGAGCTCCTGCTTCTCCTACTCTAAGCTTACTGAAAGACTGCCAAATTGTGGAATAAACGGCCACGGATTAATAAGAAGATGCCTAAGAGGTGCAGCAAGAAGAACAGAAGGATCCCAGTGAGTAGAGACCGAACAACGGGTCCAAGAAGTCTGGGGAGCCTGTCAGGCCCAAGCCTCCATGCTGCATGTAAACAAAGTGGCCATGTGACTGATCTGCGCGATGGAGCAAAGAGGCAGAGATCCAGTGGGGTCCGAAGAACAAAACAGACATCAGAGACCGGGTCTCCTGAATACCAAGCGGTCCTGACATCTGCTGATGGAGATATGGGAGGTTATTACGAGACCGCGTTGAACAAAGGAGCCGTGCGACTGCAGGGGAGAGGCGGCGGTGGAGACGCTGCTGCGCCGCTGCTGGAATCAGTTGTGCCACCTTCCGAGGGCTCTTCAGCATCGGGAGATCCACGTGGACTTGCTGCGACACTGGCGATGGGGCCCTCGGCGCCTGGAGCGGTCCCCGCTTTGAAGGACCGGAGCGGGAAGACTGCAGTGAAAGCCGCGGCCGTGCGGCAGAGGAGGAATAGCGGCGGGAAATCCCCTTCTTCCCCGACATGCGGTCCCGGTGAGTTGTCCTTCTGCGGCCGATCTGGGGACATTAAGGAACAATCAGGAGCCCGGCTGACTGCTCGTACGTGGATGCGGGGAGTTCCTAGGATCGGATCGATATTGGCTTCGGGGGAGATCTTTGATCAGCTGATGGCAGCAGATGCCGCAATTGCGCTGCCATTGAGATGCGGTGGTGCTGAGGCCTTTGCACCTGTGTTGGACTCGGGGAACCACACAGTACCATCAATTGTGGTTCCCTGTGCCTTAAGAGGAGTGACAGAGGAGACTCTGAAGCGGAGAGGTGACGGGGAAATAATTGACGCATCGCAACAATGTGAACAATCTGATATATCCTTTTCGTGTGGGGTGCTGGCGGCGGGGTCTCCTGGGCACAGTGCAACCCAGGTCACAACTAATAACAATCAAAGGAAAAGTTGGGAAAATGGGTCTGGTGTTGTGGCTGTGCTACAGGAGAGTTGTAGCGGAGTTGAAAAATCGGCATTACCACTATTTAAACCTACTATAGATTTATCATTATGCACATCTGTTGTACCATTAATACCTTCTATTAAGCATCTTAATAGTGATTTGCGATATGATGCAGCGGAATTTATACCAGTAAACACACCTAAACAACTATTTAATGGGGAGATGGGATTATCATGCTATGGGGGAGCTCAGTCATACTGTGGGACAGATTTTAATATGGGATTTCAAAAAAATCTAGGAGACAAGCAATTTTTAGACTCTGGTATTGATAAGGGGCTACAAAAAAATAGTTTTTATGAAAAACCAACTAACGCTGCCTTTGGAAAGGAAGATTTTGGGCTGGATAACATTATCCAGTCCATGACTAAAGAGTCAAATGTTTTGATTGCTCGAATTGAAAATTACCTTCTTGCTTTATACACAAATAGGGAGGATTCTTCTAATCACCAGACAGGACTAAATTATAATAAGTCAGAACCATCATCTGACGGTGGGGAGGAATTAGAAAATGCAGACTCGGAGGCCTCTGGGAAGGAGGTAGTCTCTTTCGGGAACTCGGAAAATGATTTGATTGATTCAGTTGATATAAGTGACACGGATGAGGCATCTTCGATAAGTTCCTTCATGTCTGAGAGCCCTATCAGTAATGGAGAATCTGGTTATAATAAGCTTTTTCAAGATGATAAAATTGATATAGCTCAAGAAAAGACAGCGTGTGATGTTAAAGAGGTATTTACTGATCCACTCTCGCTACATAATATATTGGTTCCTGGGAGTTTCCCCGTTGAGGATTTTCTGATTAAATCATGCAAAACCTTTTTAATTTCGTTGAATGATCTGGGGATTAGTAGTGTTGGAGACCCGGGTATAGACAAAATTAAAATATTAGGAAACTCGATTAAGCAACTTATGAAGAGTATTTTTTCAATTATAGTCAGCGAGAATGTAATAAAACCTAACAATACTCCTGATATTTCCCTCTCTACAGTAAAATCTACGTTTAAACAATCTGAATTTTCCTCCTCTATTGAAGCATCAAAATTTCATGAGATCTCGGATTCTTTGAGGGATATACAGAAGGAGATTGCCTCATTCAGATGTTCGTTGTCCAATTTTGAGGATTTGAAGAGGAAAAATAATGTTAAAATCAGGGGTATTCCCGAGTCAGTTCAACCAACTAGATTGAGGGAGTATGTTTCCTCAATGATGTATTACTTATTTCCGGAAACTAAAGGTAAAAATCTAATTGAAAAAATATTTAGGATTCGTAGACCTTCCTCCCTGCCGTCTGACTTAACTAGAGATGTTATTGTCTCATTTTATCCTAACTGGATCAGAAACACTCTTCTTGGTTTAACAAAAAATCCTAGTTTTCTTTCGTCTCCCTATAAAAACTTAGTTTTTTTAAAGATCTATGCAAAAACACTATAGAAAAACGTAGGTCATTTTTACAAATAACAACTGAGCTTCGCCGGGCTAGTATTGACTATAATTGGTCCCAAAATTCTACATTAATCGTGAGATATGCTTCAAACATAATTCATATCCTGTCTCCGCGGGATGGTATAGATTTCCTTAGAGATGCTGGATTTATTTCTAATAATCATCTTCCCAAAAATTTACATTCATCTGTGCAAGACCTCTGATTCATCATTCCTGGGCTTGGGATCTAGTCTAGATTGGATTTTATTATCATGAAACCTGGACTACTTGGACCTTTCAAAGCTTTTCACATATATGTCAGATATAATTGTGTTCTGAGATTTATATTCCACGAGCAGATTTGAGAATAAAGCCGAACTTTCCCCTACATGGTCTAAACTACGTTTCTAGTGCTAGGTTTTCCTTTTGTTTAGATATATCCATGTAAATGAAGCAGATTTGTTTTGTAGCTTATTTGAATTTTTTTTACCCCCCAATCGGTCCTAGAGCCACCTTGTGTGGTTGAGGTCGGGGGGGTAAAGCCCCCAAACAGGTCCTAGACCATCTAGTGGTTACGGACGGGACAGGTAACATGCAACTACAATTTTTATTTTTGTACGTATGACGCTTTTATTTTGTACGTATGATGTAAATACATGCAACTACAGCTTTACTTTGTACGAATGTTGTAATTATGGTATTTTATGTTTGTATACCTGTCTATTCCCCCATCTGGGGGTCTCCCTGTATTTACAGGGGGTATCCTTTCCTCACCTAATCCTTTCCCACTTTCTTTCCTTTCCTGTTAAAAAATTCACAAAACTTAATAAAAACATTTAAATAAAAAAAGCATGAGTTTGCAACTACTTTACTTTTGGAGAAAATTCAAAACATTCATTATTCAATAGAGCCCAATAGCAAAAATCAGGTTTTGAATGAAGAATCACATTTCTTGGTAAAATCATGCAGGATTGAAATTTTTGATGGTTTTTTACTCCTCTCAACAGCCCAAACAAGTTTCTAAAAGGATGAGTTTGCAACTACTTTACTTTTGGAGAAAATTCAAAACATTCATTATTCAATAGGGCCCAAACTATCAAAAACCAGCGGTTTCAATGAACACACATTTCTTGGTAGAATCATGCAGGACTGAAATTTTTGATGTTTTTCTACTCCTCTCATGAGCCCAAACAAGTCTCTAAAAGCATGAGTTTGCAACTACTTTACTTTTGGAGAAAATTCAAAACATTCATTATTCAATAGAGCCCAATAGCAAAAATCAGGTTTTGAATGAAGAATCACATTTCTTGGTAGAATCATGCAGGATTGAAATTTTTGATGGTTTTTTACTCCTCTCAACAGCCCAAACAAGTTTCTAAAAGGATGAGTTTGCAACTACTTTACTTTTGGAGAAAATTCAAAACATTCATTATTCAATAGGGCCCAAACTATCAAAAACCAGCGGTTTGAATGAACACACATTTCTTGGTAGAATCATGCAGGACTGAAATTTTTGATGTTTTTCTACTCCTCTCATGAGCCCAAACAAGTCTCTAAAAGGATGAGTTTGCAACTACTTTACTTTTGGAGAAAATTCAAAACATTCATTATTCAATAGAGCCCAATAGCAAAAACCAGCGTTTTGAATGAAGAATCACATTTCTTGGTAGAATCATGCAGGATTGAAATTTTTGATGGTTTTTTACTCCTCTCAACAGCCCAAACAAGTTTCTAAAAGGATGAGTTTGCAAATACTTTACTTTTGGAGAAAATTCAAAACATTCATTATTCAATAGGGCCCAAACTATCAAAAACCAGCGGTTTCAATGAACACACATTTCTTGGTAGAATCATGCAGGACTGAAATTTTTGATGTTTTTCTACTCCTTTCATGAGCCCAAACAAGTCTCTAAAAGCATGAGTTTGCAACTACTTTACTTTTGGAGAAAATTCAAAACATTCATTATTCAATAGAGCCCAATAGCAAAAATCAGGTTTTGAATGAAGAATCACATTTCTTGGTAGAATCATGCAGGATTGAAATTTTTGATGGTTTTGTACTCCTCTCAACAGCCCAAACAAGTTTCTAAAAGGATGAGTTTGCAACTACTTTACTTTTGGAGAAAATTCAAAACATTCATTATTCAATAGGGCCCAAAATATCAAAAACCAGCGGTTTGAATGAACACACATTTCTTGGTAGAATCGTGCAGGACTGAAATTTTTGATGTTTTTCTACTCCTCTCATGAGCCCAAACAAGTCTCTAAAAGGATGAGTTTGCAACTACTTTACTTTTGGAGAAAATTCAAAACATTCATTATTCAATAGAGCCCAATAGCAAAAACCAGCGTTTTGAATGAAGAATCACATTTCTTGGTAGAATCATGCAGGATTGAAATTTTTGATGGTTTTTTACTCCTCTCAACAGCCCAAACAAGTTTCTAAAAGGATGAGTTTGCCACTACTTTACTTTTGGAGAAAATTCAAAACATTCATTATTCAATAGGGCCCAAACTATCAAAAACCAGCGGTTTCAATGAACACACATTTCTTGGTAGAATCATGCAGGACTGAAATTTTTGATGTTTTTCTACTCCTCTCATGAGCCCAAACAAGTCTCTAAAAGCATGAGCTTGCAACTACTTTACTTTTGGAGAAAATTCAAAACATTCATTATTCAATAGAGCCCAATAGCAAAAATCAGGTTTTGAATGAAGAATCACATTTCTTGGTAGAATCATGCAGGATTGAAATTTTTGATGGTTTTTTACTCCTCTCAACAGCCCAAACAAGTTTCTAAAAGGATGAGTTTGCAACTACTTTACTTTTGGAGAAAATTCAAAACATTCATTATTCAATAGGGCCCAAAATATCCAAAACCAGCGGTTTGAATGAACAAACATTTCTTGGTAGAATCGTGCAGTACTGAAATTTTTGATGTTTTTCTACTCCTCTCATGAGCCCAAACAAGTCTCTAAAAGGATGAGTTTGCAACTACTTTACTTTTGGAGAAAATTCAAAACATTCATTATTCAATAGAGCCCAATAGCAAAAATCAGGTTTTGAATGAAGAATCACATTTCTTGGTAGAATCATGCAGGATTGAAATTTTTGATGGTTTTTTACTCCTCTCAACAGCCCAAACAAGTTTCTAAAAGGATGAGTTTGCAACTACTTTACTTTTGGAGAAAATTCAAAACATTCTTTATTCAATAGGGCCCAAACTAACAAAAACCAGCGGTTTCAATGAACACACATTTCTTGGTAGAATCATGCAGGACTGAAATTTTTGATGTTTTTCTACTCCTCTCATGAGCCCAAACAAGTCTCTAAAAGGATGAGTTTGCAACTACTTTACTTTTGGAGAAAATTCAAAACATTCATTATTCAATATTGCCCAATAGCAAAAATCAGGTTTTGAATGAAGAATCACATTTCTTGGTAGAATCATGCAGGATTGAAATTTTTGATGGTTTTTTACTCCTCTCAACAGCCCAAACAAGTTTCTAAAAGGATGAGTTTGCAACTACTTTACTTTTGGAGAAAATTCAAAACATTCATTATTCAATAGGGCCCAAACTAACAAAAACCAGCGGTTTCAATGAACACACATTTCTTGGTAGAATCATGCAGGACTGAAATTTTTGATGTTTTTCTACTCCTCTCATGAGACCAAACAAGTCTCTAAAAGCATGAGTTTGCAACTACTTTACTTTTGGAGAAAATTCAAAACATTCATTATTCAATAGAGCCCAATAGCAAAAATCAGGTTTTGAATGAAGAATCACATTTCTTGGTAAAATCATGCAGGATTGAAATTTTTGATGGTTTTTTACTCCTCTCAACAGCCCAAACAAGTTTCTAAAAGGATGAGTTTGCAACTACTTTACTTTTGGAGAAAATTCAAAACATTCATTATTCAATAGGGCCCAAACTATCAAAAACCAGCGGTTTGAATGAACACACATTTCTTGGTAGAATCATGCAGGACTGAAATTTTTGATGTTTTTCTACTCCTCTCATGAGCCCAAACAAGTGTCTAAAAGCATGAGTTTGCAACTACTTTACTTTTGGAGAAAATTCAAAACATTCACTTTTCACTAGAGCCCAATAGCAAAAATCAGGTTTTGAATGAAGAATCACATTTCTTGGTAGAATCATGCTGCATTGAAATTTTTGATGGTTTTTTACTCCTCTCAACAGCCCAAACAAGTTTCTAAAAGGATGAGTTTGCAACTACTTTACTTTTGGAGAAAATTCAAAACATTCATTATTCAATAGGGCCCAAACTATCAAAAACCAGCGGTTTCAATGAACACACATTTCTTGGTAGAATCATGCAGGACTGAAATTTTTGATGTTTTTCTACTCCTCTCATGTGCCCAAACAAGTCTCTAAAAGCATGAGTTTTGCAACTACTTTACTTTTGGAGAAAATTCAAAACATTCATTATTCAATAGACCCCAATAGCAAAAATCAGGTTTTGAATGAAGAATCACATTTCTTGGTAGAATCATGCAGGATTGAAATTTTTGATGGTTTTTTACTCCTCTCAAGAGCCCAAACAAGTTTCTAAAAGGATGAGTTTGCAACTACTTTACTTTTGGAGAAAATTCAAAACATTCATTATTCAATAGGGCCCAAACTATCAAAAAACAGCGGTTTCAATGAACACACATTTCTTGGTAGAATCATGCAGGACTGAAATTTTTGATGTTTTTCTACTCCTCTCATGAGCCCAAACAAGTCTCTAAAAGCATGAGTTTGCAACTACTTTACTTTTGGAGAAAATTCAAAACATTCATTATTCAATAGAGCCCAATAGGAAAAATCAGGTTTTGAATGAAGAATCACATTTCTTGGTAGAATCATGCAGGATTGAAATTTTTGATGGTTTTTTACTCCTCTCAACAGCCCAAACAAGTTTCTAAAAGGATGAGTTTGCAACTACTTTACTTTTGGAGAAAATTCAAAACATTCATTATTCAATAGGGCCCAAAATATAAAAAACCAGCGGTTTGAATGAACACACATTTCTTGGTAGAATCGTGCAGGACTGAAATTTTTGATGTTTTTCTACTCCTCTCATGAGCCCAAACAAGTCTCTAAAAGGATGAGTTTGCAACTACTTTACTTTTGGAGAAAATTCAAAACATTCATTATTCAATAGAGCCCAATAGCAAAAACCAGCGTTTTGAATGAAGAATCACATTTCTTGGTAGAATCATGCAGGATTGAAATTTTTGATGGTTTTTTACTCCTCTCAACAGCCCAAACAAGTTTCTAAAAGGATGAGTTTGCAACTACTTTACTTTTGGAGAAAATTCAAAACATTCATTATTCAATAGGGCCCAAACTATCAAAAACCAGCGGTTTCAATGAACACACATTTCTTGGTAGAATCATGCACGACTGAAATTTTTGATGTTTTTCTACTCCTCTCATGAGACCAAACAAGTCTCTAAAAGCATGAGCTTGCAACTACTTTACTTTTGGAGAAAATTCAAAACATTCATTATTCAATAGAGCCCAATAGCAAAAATCAGGTTTTGAATGAAGAATCACATTTCTTGGTAAAATCATGCAGGATTGAAATTTTTGATGGTTTTTTACTCCTCTCAACAGCCCAAACAAGTTTCTAAAAGGATGAGTTTGCAACTACTTTACTTTTGGAGAAAATTCAAAACATTCATTATTCAATAGGGCCCAAACTATCAAAAACCAGCGGTTTCAATGAACACACATTTCTTGGTAGAATCATGCAGGACTGAAATTTTTGATGTTTTTCTACTCCTCTCATGAGCCCAAACAAGTTTCTAAAAGCATGAGTTTGCAACTACTTTACTTTTGGAGAAAATTCAAAACATTCACTATTCAATAGAGCCCAATAGCAAAAATTAGGTTTTGAATGAAGAATCACATTTCTTGGTAAAATCATGCAGGATTGAAATTTTTGATGGTTTTTTACTCCTCTCAACAGCCCAAACAAGTTTCTAAAAGGATGAGTTTGCAACTACTTTACTTTTGGAGAAAATTCAAAACATTCATTATTCAATAGGGCCCAAACTATCAAAAACCAGCGGTTTCAATGAACACACATTTCTTGGTAGAATCATGCAGGACTGAAATTTTTGATGTTTTTCGACTCCTCTCATGAGCCCAAACAAGTCTCTAAAAGCATGAGTTTGCAATTACTTTACTTTTGGAGAAAATTCAAAACATTCATTATTCAATAGAGCCCAATAGCAAAAATCAGGTTTTGAATGAAGAATCACATTTCTTGGTAGAATCATGCAGGATTGAAATTTTTGATGGTTTTTTACTCCTCTCAACAGCCCAAACAAGTTTCTAAAAGGTTGAGTTTGCAAATACTTTACTTTTGGAGAAAATTCAAAACATTCATTATTCAATAGGGCCCAAACTATCAAAAACCAGCGGTTTCAATGAACACACATTTCTTGGTAGAATCGTGCAGGACTGAAATTTTTGATGTTTTTCTACTCCTCTCATGAGCCCAAACAAGTCTCTAAAAGCATGAGTTTGCAACTACTTTACTTTTGGAGAAAATTCAAAACATTCATTATTCAATAGCGCCCAATAGCAAAAATCAGGTTTTGAATGAAGAATCACATTTCTTGGTAGAATCATGCAGGATTGAAATTTTTGATGGTTTTTTACTCCTCTCAACAGCCCAAACAAGTTTCTAAAAGGATGAGTTTGCAAATACTTTACTTTTGGAGAAAATTCAAAACATTCATTATTCAATAGGGCCCAAACTATCAAAAACCAGCGGTTTCAATGAACACACATTTCTTGGTAGAATCATGCAGGACTGAAATTTTTGATGTTTTTCTACTCCTCTCATGAGACCAAACAAGTCTCTAAAAGCATGAGTTTGCAACTACTTTACTTTTGGAGAAAATTCAAAACATTCATTATTCAATAGAGCCCAATAGCAAAAATCAGGTTTTGAATGAAGAATCACATTTCTTGGTAGAATCATGCAGGATTGAAATTTTTGATGGTTTTTTACTCCTCTCAACAGCCCAAACAAGTTTCTAAAAGGATGAGTTTGCAAATACTTTACTTTTGGAGAAAATTCAAAACATTCATTATTCAATAGGGCCCAAACTATCAAAAACCAGCGGTTTCAATGAACACACATTTCTTGGTAGAATCATGCAGGACTGAAATTTTTGATGTTTTTCTACTCCTCTCATGAGACCAAACAAGTCTCTAAAAGCATGAGTTTGCAACTACTTTACTTTTGGAGAAAATTCAAAACATTCATTATTCAATAGAGCCCAATAGCAAAAATCAGGTTTTGAATGAAGAATCACATTTCTTGGTAAAATCATGCAGGATTGAAACTTTTGATGGTTTTTTACTCCTCTCAACAGCCCAAACAAGTTTCTAAAAGGATGAGTTTGCAACTACTTTACTTTTGGAGAAAATTCAAAACATTCATTATTCAATAGGGCCCAAACTATCAAAAACCAGCGGTTTCAATGAACACACATTTCTTGGTAGAATCATGCAGGACTGAAATTTTTGATGTTTTTCTACTCTTCTCATGAGCCCAAACAAGTTTCTAAAAGCATGAGTTTGCAACTACTTTACTTTTGGAGAAAATTCAAAACATTCACTATTCAATAGAGCCCAATAGCAAAAATTAGGTTTTGAATGAAGAATCACATTTCTTGGTAAAATCATGCAGGATTGAAATTTTTGATGGTTTTTTACTCCTCTCAACAGCCCAAACAAGTTTCTAAAAGGATGAGTTTGCAACTACTTTACTTTTGGAGAAAATTCAAAACATTCATTATTCAATAGGGCCCAAACTATCAAAAACCAGCGGTTTCAATGAACACACATTTCTTGGTAGAATCATGCAGGACTGAAATTTTTGATGTTTTTCGACTCCTCTCATGAGCCCAAACAAGTCTCTAAAAGCATGAGTTTGCAACTACTTTACTTTTGGAGAAAATTCAAAACATTCATTATTCAATAGAGCCCAATAGCAAAAATCAGGTTTTGAATGAAGAATCACATTTCTTGGTAGAATCATGCAGGATTGAAATTTTTGATGGTTTTTTACTCCTCTCAACAGCCCAAACAAGTTTCTAAAAGGATGAGTTTGCAAATACTTTACTTTTGGAGAAAATTCAAAACATTCATTATTCAATAGGGCCCAAACTATCAAAAACCAGCGGTTTCAATGAACACACATTTCTTGGTAGAATCGTGCAGGACTGAAATTTTTGATGTTTTTCTACTCCTCTCATGAGCCCAAACAAGTCTCTAAAAGCATGAGTTTGCAACTACTTTACTTTTGGAGAAAATTCAAAACATTCATTATTCAATAGCGCCCAATAGCAAAAATCAGGTTTTGAATGAAGAATCACATTTCTTGGTAGAATCATGCAGGATTGAAATTTTTGATGGTTTTTTACTCCTCTCAACAGCCCAAACAAGTTTCTAAAAGGATGAGTTTGCAACTACTTTACTTTTGGAGAAAATTCAAAACATTCATTATTCAATAGGGCCCAAACTATCAAAAACCAGCGGTTTCAATGAACACACATTTCTTGGTAGAATCATGCAGGACTGAAATTTTTGATGTTTTTCTACTCCTCTCATAAGCCCAAACAAGTCTCTAAAAGCATGAGTTTGCAACTACTTTACTTTTGGAGAAAATTCAAAACATTCATTATTCAATAGAGCCCAATAGCAAAAATCAGGTTTTGAATGAGGAATCACATTTCTTGGTAGAATCATGCAGGATTGAAATTTTTGATGGTTTTTTACTCCTCTCAACAGCCCAAACAAGTTTCTAAAAGGATGAGTTTGCAACTACTTTACTTTTGGAGAAAATTCAAAACATTAGGGCCCAAAATATCAAAAACCAGCGGTTTGAATGAACACACATTTCTTGGTAGAATCGTGCAGGACTGAAATTTTTGATGTTTTTCTACTCCTCTCATGAGCCCAAACAAGTCTCTAAAAGGATGAGTTTGCAACTACTTTACTTTTGGAGAAAATTCAAAACATTCATTATTCAATAGAGCCCAATAGCAAAAACCAGCGTTTTGAATGAAGAATCACATTTCTTGGTAGAATCATGCAGGATTGAAATTTTGGATGGTTTTTTACTCCTCTCAACAGCCCAAACAAGTTTCTAAAAGGATGAGTTTGCAACTACTTTACTTTTGGAGAAAATTCAAAACATTCATTATTCTATAAGGCCCAAAATATCAAAAACCAGCGGTTTGAATGGACACACATTTCTTGGTAGAATCGTGCAGGACTGAAATTTTTGATGTTTTTCTACTCCTCTCATGAGCCCAAACAAGTCTCTAAAAGGATGAGTTTGCAACTACTTTACTTTTGGAGAAAATTCAAAACATTCATTATTCAATAGAGCCCAATAGCAAAAACCAGCGTTTTGAATGAAGAATCACATTTCTTGGTAGAATCATGCAGAATTGAAATTTTTGATGGTTTTTTACTCCTCTCAACAGCCCAAACAAGTTTCTAAAAGGATGAGTTTGCAAATACTTTACTTTTGGAGAAAATTCAAAACATTCATTATTCAATAGGGCCCAAACTATCAAAAACCACCGGTTTCAATGAACACAAATTTCTTGGTAGAATCGTGCAGGACTGAAATTTTTGATGTTTTTCTACTCCTCTCATGAGCCCAAACAAGTCTCTAAAAGCATGAGTTTGCAACTACTTTACTTTTGGAGAAAATTCAAAACATTCATTATTCAATAGCGCCCAATAGCAAAAATCAGGTTTTGAATGAAGAATCACATTTCTTGGTAGAATCATGCAGGATTGAAATTTTTGATGGTTTTTTACTCCTCTCAACAGCCCAAACAAGTTTCTAAAAGGATGAGTTTGCAACTACTTTACTTTTGGAGAAAATTCAAAACATTCATTATTCAATAGGGCCCAAAATATCAAAAACCAGCGGTTTCAATGAACACACATTTCTTGGTAGAATCATGCAGGACTGAAATTTTTGATGTTTTTCTACTCCTCTAATGAGCCCAAACAAGTCTCTAAAAGCATGAGTTTGCAACTACTTTACTTTTGGAGAAAATTCAAAACATTCTTTATTCAATAGGGCACAAACTATCAAAAACCAGCGGTTTGAATGAACACACATTTCTTGGTAGAATCATGCAGGACTGAAATTTTTTATGTTTTTCTACTCCTCTCATGAGCCCAAACAAGTCTCTAAAAGCATGAGTTTGCAACTACTTTACTTTTGGAGAAAATTCAAAACATTCATTATTCAATAGAGCCCAATAGCAAAAATCAGGTTTTGAATGAAGAATCACATTTCTTGGTGAATCATGCAGGATTGAAATTTTTGATGGTTTTTTACTCCTCTCAACAGCCCAAACAAGTTTCTAAAAGGATGAGTTTGCAACTGCTTTACTTTTGGAGAAAATTCAAAACATTCATTATTCAATAGGGCCCAAACTATCAAAAACCAGCGGTTTGAACGAACACACATTTCTTGGTAGAATCATGCAGGACTGAAATTTTTGATGTTTTTCTACTCCTCTCATGAGCCCAAACAAGTCTCTAAAAGCATGAGTTTGCAACTACTTTACTTTTGGAGAAAATTCAAAACATTCATTATTCAATAGAGCCCAATAGGAAAAATCAGGTTTTGAATGAAGAATCACATTTCTTGGTAGAATCATGCAGGATTGAAATTTTTGATGGTTTTTTACTCCTCTCAACAGCCCAAACAAGTTTCTAAAAGGATGAGTTTGCAACTACTTTACTTTTGGAGAAAATTCAAACATTCATTATTCAATAGTGCCCAAAATATCAAAAACCAGCGGTTTGAATGAACACACATTTCTTGGTAGAATCGTGCAGGACTGACATTTTTGATGTTTTTCTACTCCTCTCATGAGCCCAAACAAGTCTCTAAAAGGATGAGTTTGCAACTACTTTACTTTTGGAGAAAATTCAAAACATTCATTATTCAATAGAGCCCAATAGCAAAAACCAGCGTTTTGAATGAAGAATCACATTTCTTGGTAGAATCATGCAGGATTGAAATTTTTGATGGTTTTTTACTCCTCTCAACAGCCCAAACAAGTTTCTAAAAGGATGAGTTTGCAACTACTTTACTTTTGGAGAAAATTCAAAACATTCATTATTCAATAGGGCCCAAACTATCAAAAAACAGCGGTTTCAATGAACACACATTTCTTGGTAGAATCATGCAGGACTGAAATTTTTGATGTTTTTCTACTCCTCTCATGAGACCAAACAAGTCTCTAAAAGCATGAGTTTGCAACTACTTTACTTTTGGAGAAAATTCAAAACATTCATTATTCAATAGAGCCCAATAGCAAAAATCAGGTTTTGAATGAAGAATCACATTTCTTGGTAAAATCATGCAGGATTGAAATTTTTGATGGTTTTTTACTCCTCTCAACAGCCCAAACAAGTTTCTAAAAGGATGAGTTTGCAACTACTTTACTTTTGGAGAAAATTCAAAACATTCATTATTCAATAGGGCCCAAACTATCAAAAACCAGCGGTTTGAATGAACACACATTTCTTGGTAGAATCATGCAGGACTGAAATTTTTGATGTTTTTCTACTCCTCTCATGAGCCCAAACAAGTCTCTAAAAGCATGAGTTTGCAACTACTTTACTTTTGGAGAAAATTCAAAACATTCACTTTTCACTAGAGCCCAATAGCAAAAATCAGGTTTTGAATGAAGAATCACATTTCTTGGTAGAATCATGCTGCATTGAAATTTTTGATGGTTTTTTACTCCTCTCAACAGCCCAAACAAGTTTCGAAAAGGATGAGTTTGCAACTACTTTACTTTTGGAGAAAATTCAAAACATTCATTATTCAATAGGGCCCAAACTATCAAAAACCAGCGGTTTCAATGAACACACATTTCTTGGTAGAATCATGCAGGACTGAAATTTTTGATGTTTTTCTACTCCTCTCATGAGCCCAAACAAGTCTCTAAAAGCATGAGTTTGCAACTACTTTACTTTTGGAGAAAATTCAAAACATTCATTATTCAATAGAGCCCAATAGCAAAAATCAGGTTTTGAATGAAGAATCACATTTCTTGGTAGAATCATGCAGGATTGAAATTTTTGATGGTTTTTTACTCCTCTCAACAGCCCAAACAAGTTTCTAAAAGGATGAGTTTGCAACTACTTTACTTTTGGAGAAAATTCAAAACATTCATTATTCAATAGGGCCCAAACTATCAAAAACCAGCGGTTTGAATGAACACACATTTCTTGGTAGAATCATGCAGGACTGAAATTTTTGATGTTTTTCTACTCCTCTCATGAGCCCAAACAAGTCTCTAAAAGCATGAGTTTGCAACTACTTTACTTTTGGAGAAAATTCAAAACATTCATTATTCAATAGAGCCCAATAGCAAAAATCAGGTTTTGAATGAAGAATCACATTTCTTGGTGAATCATGCAGGATTGAAATTTTTGATGGTTTTTTACTCCTCTCAACAGCCCAAACAAGTTTCTAAAAGGATGAGTTTGCAACTACTTTACTTTTGGAGAAAATTCAAAACATTCATTATTCAATAGGGCCCAAAATATCAAAAACCAGCGGTTTGAATGAACACACATTTCTTGGTAGAATCGTGCAGGACTGAAATTTTTGATGTTTTTCTGCTCCTCTCATGAGCCCAAACAAGTCTCTAAAAGGATGAGTTTGCAACTACTTTACTTTTGGAGAAAATTCAAAACATTCATTATTCAATAGAGCCCAATAGCAAAAACCAGCGTTTTGAATGAAGAATCACATTTCTTGGTAGAATCATGCAGGATTGAAATTTTTGATGGTTTTTTACTCCTCTCAACAGCCCAAACAAGTTTCTAAAAGGATGAGTTTGCAACTACTTTACTTTTGGAGAAAATTCAAAACATTCATTATTCTATAAGGCCCAAAATATCAAAAACCAGCGGTTTGAATGAACACACATTTCTTGGTAGAATCGTGCAGGACTGAAATTTTTGATGTTTTTCTACTCCTCTCATGAGCCCAAACAAGTCTCTAAAAGGATGAGTTTGCAACTACTTTACTTTTGGAGAAAATTCAAAACATTCATTATTCAATAGAGCCCAATAGCAAAAACCAGCGTTTTGAATGAAGAATCACATTTCTTGGTAGAATCATGCAGGATTGAAATTTTTGATGGTTTTTTACTCCTCTCAACAGCCCAAACAAGTTTCTAAAAGGATGAGTTTGCCACTACTTTACTTTTGGAGAAAATTCAAAACATTCATTATTCAATAGGGCCCAAACTATCAAAAACCAGCGGTTTCAATGAACACACATTTCTTGGTAGAATCATGCAGGACTGAAATTTTTGATGTTTTTCTACTCCTCTCATGAGCCCAAAAAAGTCTCTAAAAGCATGAGTTTGCAACTACTTTACTTTTGGAGAAAATTCAAAACATTCATTATTCAATAGAGCCCAATAGCAAAAATCAGGTTTTGAATGAAGAATCACATTTCTTGGTAAAATCATGCAGGATTGAAATTTTTGATGGTTTTTTACTCCTCTCAACAGCCCAAACAAGTTTCTAAAAGGATGAGTTTGCAACTACTTTACTTTTGGAGAAAATTCAAAACATTCATTATTCAATAGGGCCCAAACTATCAAAAACCAGCGGTTTGAATGAACACACATTTCTTGGTAGAATCATGCAGGACTGAAATTTTTGATGTTTTTCTACTCCTCTCATGAGCCCAAACAAGTCTCTAAAAGCATGAGTTTGCAACTACTTTACTTTTGGAGAAAATTCAAAACATTCACTTTTCACTAGAGCCCAATAGCAAAAATCAGGTTTTGAATGAAGAATCACATTTCTTGGTAGAATCATGCTGCATTGAAATTTTTGATGGTTTTTTACTCCTCTCAACAGCCCAAACAAGTTTCTAAAAGGATGAGTTTGCAACTACTTTACTTTTGGAGAAAATTCAAAACATTCATTATTCAATAGGGCCCAAACTATCAAAAACCAGCGGTTTCAATGAACACACATTTCTTGGTAGAATCATGCAGGACTGAAATTTTTGATGTTTTTCTACTCCTCTCATGAGCCCAAACAAGTCTCTAAAAGCATGAGTTTGCAACTACTTTACTTTTGGAGAAAATTCAAAACATTCATTATTCAATAGAGCCCAATAGCAAAAATCAGGTTTTGAATGAAGAATCACATTTCTTGGTAGAATCATGCAGGATTGAAATTTTTGATGGTTTTTTACTCCTCTCAACAGCCCAAACAAGTTTCTAAAAGGATGAGTTTGCAACTACTTTACTTTTGGAGAAAATTCAAAACATTCATTATTCAATAGGGCCCAAACTATCAAAAACCAGCGGTTTGAATGAACACACATTTCTTGGTAGAATCATGCAGGACTGAAATTTTTGATGTTTTTCTACTCCTCTCATGAGCCCAAACAAGTCTCTAAAAGCATGAGTTTGCAACTACTTTACTTTTGGAGAAAATTCAAAACATTCATTATTCAATAGAGCCCAATAGCAAAAATCAGGTTTTGAATGAAGAATCACATTTCTTGGTGAATCATGCAGGATTGAAATTTTTGATGGTTTTTTACTCCTCTCAACAGCCCAAACAAGTTTCTAAAAGGATGAGTTTGCAACTACTTTACTTTTGGAGAAAATTCAAAACATTCATTATTCAATAGGGCCCAAAATATCAAAAACCAGCGGTTTGAATGAACACACATTTCTTGGTAGAATCGTGCAGGACTGAAATTTTTGATGTTTTTCTACTCCTCTCATGAGCCCAAACAAGTCTCTAAAAGGATGAGTTTGCAACTACTTTACTTTTGGAGAAAATTCAAAACATTCATTATTCAATAGAGCCCAATAGCAAAAACCAGCGTTTTGAATGAAGAATCACATTTCTTGGTAGAATCATGCAGGATTGAAATTTTTGATGGTTTTTTACTCCTCTCAACAGCCCAAACAAGTTTCTAAAAGGATGAGTTTGCAACTACTTTACTTTTGGAGAAAATTCAAAACATTCATTATTCTATAAGGCCCAAAATATCAAAAACCAGCGGTTTGAATGAACACACATTTCTTGGTAGAATCGTGCAGGACTGAAATTTTTGATGTTTTTCTACTCCTCTCATGAGCCCAAACAAGTCTCTAAAAGGATGAGTTTGCAACTACTTTACTTTTGGAGAAAATTCAAAACATTCATTATTCAATAGAGCCCAATAGCAAAAACCAGCGTTTTGAATGAAGAATCACATTTCTTGGTAGAATCATGCAGGATTGAAATTTTTGATGGTTTTTTACTCCTCTCAACAGCCCAAACAAGTTTCTAAAAGGATGAGTTTGCAAATACTTTACTTTTGGAGAAAATTCAAAACATTCATTATTCAATAGGGCCCAAACTATCAAAAACCACCGTTTTCAATGAACACACATTTCTTGGTAGAATCGTGCAGGACTGAAATTTTTGATGTTTTTCTACTCCTCTCATGAGCCCAAACAAGTCTTTAAAAGCATGAGTTTGCAACTACTTTACTTTTGGAGAAAATTCAAAACATTCATTATTCAATAGCGCCCAATAGCAAAAATCAGGTTTTAAATGAAGAATCACATTTCTTGGTAGAATCATGCAGGATTGAAATTTTTGATGGTTTTTTACTCCTCTCAACAGCCCAAACAAGTTTCTAAAAGGATGAGTTTGCAACTACTTTACTTTTGGAGAAAATTCAAAACATTCATTATTCAATAGGGCCCAAAATATCAAAAACCAGCGGTTTCAATGAACACACATTTCTTGGTAGAATCATGCAGGACTGAAATTTTTGATGTTTTTCTACTCCTCTCATGAGCCCAAACAAGTCTCTAAAAGTATGAGTTTGCAACTACTTTACTTTTGGAGAAAATTCAAAACATTCATTATTCAATAGAGCCCAATAGCAAAAATCAGGTTTTGAATGAAGAATCACATTTCTTGGTAGAATCATGCAGGATTGAAATTTTTGATGGTTTTTTACTCCTCTCAACAGCCCAAACAAGTTTCTAAAAGGATGAGTTTGCAACTACTTTACTTTTGGAGAAAATTCAAAACATTCATTATTCAATAGGGCCCAAAATATCAAAAACCAGCGGTTTGAATGAACACACATTTCTTGGTAGAATCGTGCAGGACTGAAATTTTTGATGTTTTTCTACTCCTCTCATGAGCCCAAACAAGTCTCTAAAAGGATGAGTTTGCAACTACTTTACTTTTGGAGAAAATTCAAAACATTCATTATTCAATAGAGCCCAATAGCAAAAACCAGCGTTTTGAATGAAGAATCACATTTCTTGGTAGAATCATGCAGGATTGAAATTTTTGATGGTTTTTTACTCCTCTCAACAGCCCAAACAAGTTTCTAAAAGGATGAGTTTGCCACTACTTTACTTTTGGAGAAAATTCAAAACATTCATTATTCAATAGGGCCCAAACTATCAAAAACCAGCGGTTTCAATGAACACACATTTCTTGGTAGAATCATGCAGGACTGAAATTTTTGATGTTTTTCTACTCCTCTCATGAGCCCAAACAAGTCTCTAAAAGCATGAGTTTGCAACTACTTTACTTTTGGAGAAAATTCAAAACATTCATTATTCAATAGAGCCCAATAGCAAAAATCAGGTTTTGAATGAAGAATCACATTTCTTGGTAAAATCATGCAGGATTGAAATTTTTGATGGTTTTTTACTCCTCTCAACAGCCCAAACAAGTTTCTAAAAGGATGAGTTTGCAACTACTTTACTTTTGGAGAAAATTCAAAACATTCATTATTCAATAGGGCCCAAACTATCAAAAACCAGCGGTTTCAATGAACACACATTTCTTGGTAGAATCATGCAGGACTGAAATTTTTGATGTTTTTCTACTCCTCTCATGAGCCCAAAAAAGTCTCTAAAAGCATGAGTTTGCAACTACTTTACTTTTGGAGAAAATTCAAAACATTCATTATTCAATAGACCCCAATAGCAAAAATCAGGTTTTGAATGAAGAATCACATTTCTTGGTAGAATCATGCAGGATTGAAATTTTTGATGGTTTTTTACTCCTCTCACCAGCCCAAACAAGTTTCTAAAAGGATGAGTTTGCAACTACTTTACTTTTGGAGAAAATTCAAACATTCATTATTCAATAGGGCCCAAACTATCAAAAACCAGCGGTTTGAATGAACACACATTTCTTGGTAGAATCGTGCAGGACTGAAATTTTTGATGTTTTTCTACTCCTCTCATGAGCCCAAACAAGTCTCTAAAAGGATGAGTTTGCAACTACTTTACTTTTGGAGAAAATTCAAAACATTCATTATTCAATAGAGCCCAATAGCAAAAACCAGCGTTTTGAATGAAGAATCACATTTCTTGGTAGAATCATGCAGGATTGAAATTTTTGATGGTTTTTTACTCCTCTCAACAGCCCAAACAAGTTTCTAAAAGGATGAGTTTGCAACTACTTTACTTTTGGAGAAAATTCAAAACATTCATTATTCAATAGGGCCCAAATTATCAAAAACCAGCGGTTTCAATGAACACACATTTCTTGGTAGAATCATGCAGGACTGAAATTTTTGATGTTTCTCTACTCCTCTCATGAGACCAAACAAGTTTCTAAAAGCATGAGTTTGCAACTACTTTACTTTTGGAGAAAATTCAAAACATTCACTATTCAATAGAGCCCAATAGCAAAAATTAGGTTTTGAATGAAGAATCACATTTCTTGGTAAAATCATGCAGGATTGAAATTTTTGATGGTTTTTTACTCCTCTCAACAGCCCAAACAAGTTTCTAAAAGGATGAGTTTGCAACTACTTTACTTTTGGAGAAAATTCAAAACATTCATTATTCAATAGGGCCCAAACTATCAAAAACCAGCGGTTTCAATGAACACACATTTCTTGGTAGAATCATGCAGGACTGAAATTTTTGATGTTTTTCGACTCTTCTCATGAGCCCAAACAAGTCTCTAAAAGCATGAGTTTGCAACTACTTTACTTTTGGAGAAAATTCAAAACATTCATTATTCAATAGAGCCCAATAGCAAAAATCAGGTTTTGAATGAAGAATCACATTTCTTGGTAGAATCATGCAGGATTGAAATTTTTGATGGTTTTTTACTCCTCTCAACAGCCCAAACAAGTTTCTAAAAGGATGAGTTTGCAACTACTTTACTTTTGGAGAAAATTCAAAACATTCATTATTCAATAGGGCCCAAACTATCAAAAACCAGCGGTTTCAATGAACACACATTTCTTGGTAGAATCATGCAGGACTGAAATTTTTGATGTTTCTCTACTCCTCTCATGAGACCAAACAAGTTTCTAAAAGCATGAGTTTGCAACTACTTTACTTTTGGAGAAAATTCAAAACATTCACTATTCAATAGAGCCCAATAGCAAAAATTAGGTTTTGAATGAAGAATCACATTTCTTGGTAAAATCATGCAGGATTGAAATTTTTGATGGTTTTTTACTCCTCTCAACAGCCCAAACAAGTTTCTAAAAGGATGAGTTTGCAACTACTTTACTTTTGGAGAAAATTCAAAACATTCATTATTCAATAGGGCCCAAACTATCAAAAACCAGCGGTTTCAATGAACACACATTTCTTGGTAGAATCATGCAGGACTGAAATTTTTGATGTTTTTCGACTCCTCTCATGAGCCCAAACAAGTCTCTAAAAGCATGAGTTTGCAACTACTTTACTTTTGGAGAAAATTCAAAACATTCATTATTCAATAGAGCCCAATAGCAAAAATCAGGTTTTGAATGAAGAATCACATTTCTTGGTAGAATCATGCAGGATTGAAATTTTTGATGGTTTTTTACTCCTCTCAACAGCCCAAACAAGTTTCTAAAAGGATGAGTTTGCAACTACTTTACTTTTGGAGAAAATTCAAAACATTCATTATTCAATAGGGCCCAAAATATCAAAAACCAGCCGTTTCAATGAACACACATTTCTTGGTAGAATCATGCAGGACTGAAATTTTTGATGTTTTTCTACTCCTCTCCTGAGCCCAAACAAGTCTCTAAAAGCATGAGTTTGCAACTACTTTACTTTTGGAGAAAATTCAAAACATTCATTATTCAATAGAGCCCAATAGCAAAAATCAGGTTTTGAATGAAGAATCACATTTCTTGGTAGAATCATGCAGGATTGAAATTTTTGATGGTTTTTTACTCCTCTCAACAGCCCAAACAAGTTTCTAAAAGGATGAGTTTGCAACTACTTTACTTTTGGAGAAAATTCAAAACATTCATTATTCAATAGGGCCCAAACTATCAAAAACCAGCGGTTTGAATGAACTCACATTTCTTGGTAGAATCATGCAGGACTGAAATTTTTGATGTTTTTCTACTCCTCTCATGAGCCCAAACAAGTCTCTAAAAGCATGAGTTTGCAACTACTTTACTTTTGGAGAAAATTCAAAACATTCACTTTTCACTAGAGCCCAATAGCAAAAATCAGGTTTTGAATGAAGAATCACATTTCTTGGTAGAATCATGCTGCATTGAAATTTTTGATGGTTTTTTACTCCTCTCAACAGCCCAAACAAGTTTCTAAAAGGATGAGTTTGCAACTAATTTACTTTTGGAGAAAATTCAAAACATTCATTATTCAATAGGGCCCAAACTATCAAAAACCAGCGGTTTCAATGAACACACATTTCTTGGTAGAATCATGCAAGACTGAAATTTTTGATGTTTTTCTACTCCTCTCATGAGCCCAAACAAGTCTCTAAAAGCATGAGTTTGCAACTACTTTACTTTTGGAGAAAATTCAAAACATTCATTATTCAATAGAGCCCAATAGCAAAAATCAGGTTTTGAATGAAGATTCACATTTCTTGGTAGAATCATGCAGGATTGAAATTTTTGATGGTTTTTTACTCCTCTCAACAGCCCAAACAAGTTTCTAAAAGGATGAGTTTGCAACTAATTTACTTTTGGAGAAAATTCAAAACATTCATTATTCAATAGGGCCCAAACTATCAAAAACCAGCGGTTTCAATGAACACACTTTTCTTGGTAGAATCATGCAGGACTGAAATTTTTGATGTTTTTCTACTCCTCTCATGAGCCCAAACAAGTCTTTAAAAGCATGAGTTTGCAACTACTTTACTTTTGGAGAAAATTCAAAACATTCATTATTCAATAGAGCCCAATAGCAAAAATCAGGTTTTGAATGAAGAATCACATTTCTTGGTAAAATCATGCAGGATTGAAATTTTTGATGGTTTTTTACTCCTCTCAACAGCCCAAACAAGTTTCTAAAAGGATGAGTTTGCAACTACTTTACTTTTGGAGAAAATTCAAAACATTCATTATTCAATAGGGCCCAAACTATCAAAAACCAGCGGTTTCAATGAACACACATTTCTTGGTAGAATCATGCAGGATTGAAATTTTTGATGTTTTTCTACTCCTCTCATGAGCCCAAACAAGTCTCTAAAAGCATGAGTTTGCAACTACTTTACTTTTGGAGAAAATTCAAAACATTCATTATTCAATAGACCCCAATAGCAAAAATCAGGTTTTGAATGAAGAATCACATTTCTTGGTAGAATCATGCAGGATTGAAATTTTTGATGGTTTTTTACTCCTCTCAACAGCCCAAACAAGTTTCTAAAAGGATGAGTTTGCAACTACTTTACTTTTGGAGAAAATTCAAAACATTCATTATTCAATAGGGCCCAAACTATCAAAAACCAGCGGTTTCAATGAACACACATTTCTTGGTAGAATCATGCAGGACTGAAATTTTTGATGTTTTTCTACTCCTCTCATGAGCCCAAACAAGTCTCTAAAAGCATGAGTTTGCAACTACTTTACTTTTGGAGAAAATTCAAAACATTCATTATTCAATAGAGCCCAATAGCAAAAATCAGGTTTTGAATGAAGATTCACATTTCTTGGTAGAATCATGCAGGATTGAAATTTTTGATGGTTTTTTACTCCTCTCAACAGCCCAAACAAGTTTCTAAAAGGATGAGTTTGCAACTACTTTACTTTTGGAGAAAATTCAAAACATTCATTATTCAATAGGGCCCAAACTATCAAAAACCAGCGGTTTCAATGAACACACATTTCTTGGTAGAATCATGCAGGACTGAAATTTTTGATGTTTTTCTACTCCTCTCATGAGCCCAAACAAGTCTCTAAAAGCATGAGTTTGCAACTACTTTACTTTTGGAGAAAATTCAAAACATTCATTATTCAATAGAGCCCAATAGCAAAAATCAGGATTTGAATGAAGAATCACATTTCTTGGTAGAATCATGCAGGATTGAAATTTTTGATGGTTTTTTACTCCTCTCAACAGCCCAAATAAGTTTCTAAAAGGATGAGTTTGCAACTACTTTACTTTTGGAGAAAATTCAAAACATTCATTATTCAATAGGGCCCAAAATATCAAAAAACAGCGGTTTGAATGAACACACATTTCTTGGTAGAATCGTGCAGGACTGAAATTTTTGATTTTTTTCTACTCCTCTCATGAGCCCAAACAAGTCTCTAAAAGGATGAGTTTGCAACTACTTTACTTTTGGAGAAAATTCAAAACATTCATTATTCAATAGAGCCCAATAGGAAAAATCAGGTTTTGAATGGAGAATCACATTTCTTGGTAGAATCATGCAGGATTGAAATTTTTGATGGTTTTTTACTCCTCTCAACAGCCCAAACAAGTTTCTAAAAGGATGAGTTTGCAACTACTTTACTTTTGGAGAAAATTCAAAACATTCATTATTCAATAGGGCCCAAAATATCAAAAACCAGCGGTTTGAATGAACACACATTTCTTGGTAGAATCGTGCAGGACTGAAATTTTTGATGTTTTTCTACTCCTCTCATGAGCCCAAACAAGTCTCTAAAAGGATGAGTTTGCAACTACTTTACTTTTGGAGAAAATTCAAAACATTCATTATTCAATAGAGCCCAATAGCAAAAACCAGCGTTTTGAATGAAGAATCACATTTCTTGGTAGAATCATGCAGGATTGAAATTTTTGATGGTTTTTTACTCCTCTCAACAGCCCAAACAAGTTTCTAAAAGGATGAGTTTGCAACTACTTTACTTTTGGAGAAAATTCAAAACATTCATTATTCAATAGGGCCCAAACTATCAAAAACCAGCGGTTTCAATGAACACACATTTCTTGGTTGAATCATGCAGGACTGAAATTTTTGATGTTTCTCTACTCCTCTCATGAGACCAAACAAGTTTCTAAAAGCATGAGTTTGCAACTACTTTACTTTTGGAGAAAATTCAAAACATTCACTATTCAATAGAGCCCAATAGCAAAAATTAGGTTTTGAATGAAGAATCACATTTCTTGGTAAAATCATGCATGATTGAAATTTTTGATGGTTTTTTACTCCTCTCAACAGCCCAAACAAGTTTCTAAAAGGATGAGTTTGCAAATACTTTACTTTTGGAGAAAATTCAAAACATTCATTATTCAATAGGGCCCAAACTATCAAAAACCAGCGGTTTCAATGAACACACATTTCTTGGTAGAATCGTGCAGGACTGAAATTTTTGATGTTTTTCTACTCCTCTCATGAGCCCAAACAAGTCTCTAAAAGCATGAGTTTGCAACTACTTTACTTTTGGAGAAAATTCAAAACATTCATTATTCAATAGCGCCCAATAGCAAAAATCAGGTTTTGAATGAAGAATCACATTTCTTGGTAGAATCATGCAGGATTGAAATTTTTGATGTTTTTTTACTCCTCTCAACAGCCCAAACAAGTTTCTAAAAGGATGAGTTTGCAACTACTTTACTTTTGGAGAAAATTCAAAACATTCATTATTCAATAGGGCCCAAAATATCAAAAACCAGCCGTTTCAATGAACACACATTTCTTGGTAGAATCATGCAGGACTGAAATTTTTGATGTTTTTCTACTCCTCTCCTGAGCCCAAACAAGTCTCTAAAAGCATGAGTTTGCAACTACTTTACTTTTGGAGAAAATTCAAAACATTCATTATTCAATAGAGCCCAATAGCAAAAATCAGGTTTTGAATGAAGAATCACATTTCTTGGTAGAATCATGCAGGATTGAAATTTTTGATGGTTTTTTACTCCTCTCAACAGCCCAAACAAGTTTCTAAAAGGATGAGTTTGCAACTACTTTACTTTTGGAGAAAATTCAAAACATTCATTATTCAATAGGGCCCAAACTATCAAAAACCAGCGGTTTGAATGAACTCACATTTCTTGGTAGAATCATGCAGGACTGAAATTTTTGATGTTTTTCTACTCCTCTCATGAGCCCAAACAAGTCTCTAAAAGCATGAGTTTGCAACTACTTTACTTTTGGAGAAAATTCAAAACATTCACTTTTCACTAGAGCCCAATAGCAAAAATCAGGTTTTGAATGAAGAATCACATTTCTTGGTAGAATCATGCTGCATTGAAATTTTTGATGGTTTTTTACTCCTCTCAACAGCCCAAACAAGTTTCTAAAAGGATGAGTTTGCAACTACTTTACTTTTGGAGAAAATTCAAAACATTCATTATTCAATAGGGCCCAAACTGTCAAAAACCAGCGGTTTGAATGAACTCACATTTCTTGGTAGAATCATGCAGGACTGAAATTTTTGATGTTTTTCTACTCCTCTCATGAGCCCAAACAAGTCGCTAAAAGCATGAGTTTGCAACTACTTTACTTTTGGAGAAAATTCAAAACATTCACTTTTCACTAGAGCCCAATAGCAAAAATCAGGTTTTGAATGAAGAATCACATTTCTTGGTAGAATCATGCTGCATTGAAATTTTTGATGGTTTTTTACTCCTCTCAACAGCCCAAACAAGTTTCTAAAAGGATGAGTTTGCAACTAATTTACTTTTGGAGAAAATTCAAAACATTCATTATTCAATAGGGCCCAAACTATCAAAAACCAGCGGTTTCAATGAACACACATTTCTTGGTAGAATCATGCAAGACTGAAATTTTTGATGTTTTTCTACTCCTCTCATGAGCCCAAACAAGTCTCTAAAAGCATGAGTTTGCAACTACTTTACTTTTGGAGAAAATTCAAAACATTCATTATTCAATAGAGCCCAATAGCAAAAATCAGGTTTTGAATGAAGATTCACATTTCTTGGTAGAATCATGCAGGATTGAAATTTTTGATGGTTTTTTACTCCTCTCAACAGCCCAAACAAGTTTCTAAAAGGATGAGTTTGCAACTACTTTACTTTTGGAGAAAATTCAAAACATTCATTATTCAATAGGGCCCAAACTATCAAAAACCAGCGGTTTCAATGAACACACATTTCTTGGTAGAATCATGCAGGACTGAAATTTTTGATGTTTTTCTACTCCTCTCATGAGCCCAAACAAGTCTTTAAAAGCATGAGTTTGCAACTACTTTACTTTTGGAGAAAATTCAAAACATTCATTATTCAATAGAGCCCAATAGCAAAAATCAGGTTTTGAATGAAGAATCACATTTCTTGGTAAAATCATGCAGGATTGAAATTTTTGATGGTTTTTTACTCCTCTCAACAGCCCAAACAAGTTTCTAAAAGGATGAGTTTGCAACTACTTTACTTTTGGAGAAAATTCAAAACATTCATTATTCAATAGGGCCCAAACTATCAAAAACCAGCGGTTTCAATGAACACACATTTCTTGGTAGAATCATGCAGGACTGAAATTTTTTATGTTTTTCTACTCCTCTCATGAGCCCAAACAAGTCTCTAAAAGCATGAGTTTGCAACTACTTTACTTTTGGAGAAAATTCAAAACATTCATTATTCAATAGACCCCAATAGCAAAAATCAGGTTTTGAATGAAGAATCACATTTCTTGGTAGAATCATGCAGGATTGAAATTTTTGATGGTTTTTTACTCCTCTCAACAGCCCAAACAAGTTTATAAAAGGATGAGTTTGCAACTACTTTACTTTTGGAGAAAATTCAAAACATTCATTATTCAATAGGGCCCAAACTATCAAAAACCAGCGGTTTCAATGAACACACATTTCTTGGTAGAATCATGCAGGACTGAAATTTTTGATGTTTTTCTACTCCTCTCATGAGCCCAAACAAGTCTCTAAAAGCATGAGTTTGCAACTACTTTACTTTTGGAGAAAATTCAAAACATTCATTATTCAATAGAGCCCAATAGCAAAAATCAGGTTTTGAATGAAGAATCACATTTCTTGGTAGAATCATGCAGGATTGAAATTTTTGATGGTTTTTTACTCCTCTCTACAGCCCAAACAAGTTTCTAAAAGGATGAGTTTGCAACTGCTTTACTTTTGGAGAAAATTCAAAACATTCATTATTCAATAGGGCCCAAACTGTCAAAAACCAGCGGTTTCAATGAACACACATTTCTTGGTAGAATCATGCAGGACTGAAATTTTTGATGTTTTTCTACTCCTCTCATGAGCCCAAACAAGTCTCTAAAAGGATGAGTTTGCAACTACTTTACTTTTGGAGAAAATTCAAAACATTCATTATTCAATAGAGCCCAATAGCAAAAATCAGGTTTTGAATGAAGAATCACATTTCTTGGTAGAATCATGCAGGATTGAAATTTTTGATGGTTTTTTACTCCTCTCAACAGCCCAAACAAGTTTCTAAAAGGATGAGTTTGCAACTACTTTACTTTTGGAGAAAATTCAAAACATTCATTATTCAATAGGGCCCAAACTATCAAAAACCAGCGGTTTCAATGAACACACATTTCTTGGTAGAATCATGCAGGACTGAAATTTTTGATGTTTTTCTACTCTCATGAGCCCAAACAAGTCTCTAAAAGCATGAGTTTGCAACTACTTTACTTTTGGAGAAAATTCAAAACATTCATTATTCAATAGAGCCCAATAGCAAAAATCAGGTTTTGAATGAAGAATCACATTTCTTGGTAGAATCATGCAGGATTGAAATTTTTGATGGTTTTTTACTCCTCTCAACAGCCCAAACAAGTTTCTAAAAGGATGAGTTTGTAACTGCTTTACTTTTGGAGAAAATTCAAAACATTCATTATTCAATAGGGCCCAAACTATCAAAAACCAGCGGTTTGAATGAACACACATTTCTTGGTAGAATCATGCAGGACTGAAATTTTTGATGTTTTTCTACTCCTCTCATGAGCCCAAACAAGTCTCTAAAAGCATGAGTTTGCAACTACTTTACTTTTGGAGAAAATTCAAAACATTCATTATTCAATAGAGCCCAATAGGAAAAATCAGGTTTTGAATGAAGAATCACATTTCTTGGTAGAATCATGCAGGATTGAAATTTTTGATGGTTTTTTACTCCTCTCAACAGCCCAAACAAGTTTCTAAAAGGATGAGTTTGCAACTACTTTACTTTTGGAGAAAATTCAAAACATTCATTATTCAATAGTGCCCAAAATATCAAAAACCAGCGGTTTGAATGAACACACATTTCTTGGTAGAATCGTGCAGGACTGAAATTTTTGATGTTTTTCTACTCCTGTCATGAGCCCAAACAAGTCTCTAAAAGGATGAGTTTGCAACTACTTTACTTTTGGAGAAAATTCAAAACATTCATTATTCAATAGAGCCCAATAGCAAAAACCAGCGTTTTGAATGAAGAATCACATTTCTTGGTAGAATCATGCAGGATTGAAATTTTTGATGGTTTTTTACTCCTCTCAACAGCCCAAACAAGTTTCTAAAAGGATGAGTTTGCAACTACTTTACTTTTGGAGAAAATTCAAAACATTCATTATTCAATAGGGCCCAAACTATCAAAAAACAGCGGTTTCAATGAACACACATTTCTTGGTAGAATCATGCAGGACTGAAATTTTTGATGTTTTTCTACTCCTCTCATGAGACCAAACAAGTCTCTAAAAGCATGAGTTTGCAACTACTTTACTTTTGGAGAAAATTCAAAACATTCATTATTCAATAGAGCCCAATAGCAAAAATCAGGTTTTGAATGAAGAATCACATTTCTTGGTAAAATCATGCAGGATTGAAATTTTTGATGGTTTTTTATTCCTCTCAACAGCCCAAACAAGTTTCTAAAAGGATGAGTTTGCAACTACTTTACTTTTGGAGAAAATTCAAAACATTCATTATTCAATAGGGCCCAAACTATCAAAAACCAGCGGTTTGAATGAACACACATTTCTTGGTAGAATCATGCAGGACTGAAATTTTTGATGTTTTTCTACTCCTCTCATGAGCCCAAACAAGTCTCTAAAAGCATGAGTTTGCAACTACTTTACTTTTGGAGAAAATTCAAAACATTCATTATTCAATAGAGCCCAATAGCAAAAATCAGGTTTTGAATGAAGAATCACATTTCTTGGTAGAATCATGCTGCATTGAAATTTTTGATGGTTTTTTACTCCTCTCAACAGCCCAAACAAGTTTCTAAAAGGATGAGTTTGCAACTACTTTACTTTTGGAGAAAATTCAAAACATTCATTATTCAATAGGGCCCAAACTATCAAAAACCAGCGGTTTCAATGAACACACATTTCTTGGTAGAATCATGCAGGACTGAACTTTTTGATGTTTTTCTACTCCTTTAATGAGCCCAAACAAGTCTTTAAAAGCATGAGTTTGCAACTACTTTACATTTGGAGAAAATTCAAAACATTCATTATTCAATAGAGCCCAATAGCAAAAATCAGGTTTTGAATGAAGAATCACATTTCTTGGTAAAATCATGCAGGATTGAAATTTTTGATGGTTTTTTACTCCTCTCAACAGCCCAAACAAGTTTCTAAAAGGATGAGTTTGCAACTACTTTACTTTTGGAGAAAATTCAAAACATTCATTATTCTATAAGGCCCAAAATATCAAAAACCAGCGGTTTGAATGAACACACATTTCTTGGTAGAATCGTGCAGGACTGAAATTTTTGATGTTTTTCTACTCCTCTCATGAGCCCAAACAAGTCTCTAAAAGGATGAGTTTGCAACTACTTTACTTTTGGAGAAAATTCAAAACATTCATTATTCAATAGAGCCCAATAGCAAAAACCAGCGTTTTGAATGAAGAATCACATTTCTTGGTAGAATCATGCAGGATTGAAATTTTTGATGGTTTTTTACTCCTCTCAACAGCCCAAACAAGTTTCTAAAAGGATGAGTTTGCAAATACTTTACTTTTGGAGAAAATTCAAAACATTCATTATTCAATAGGGCTCAAACTATCAAAAACCAGCGGTTTCAATGAACACACATTTCTTGGTAGAATCGTGCAGGACTGAAATTTTTGATGTTTTTCTACTCCTCTCATGAGCCCAAACAAGTCTCTAAAAGCATGAGTTTGCAACTACTTTACTTTTGGAGAAAATTCAAAACATTCATTATTCAATAGCGCCCAATAGCAAAAATCAGGTTTTGAATGAAGAATCACATTTCTTGGTAGAATCATGCAGGATTGAAATTTTTGATGGTTTTTTACTCCTCTCAACAGCCCAAACAAGTTTCTAAAAGGATGAGTTTGCAACTACTTTACTTTTGGAGAAAATTCAAAACATTCATTATTCAATAGGGCCCAAACTATCAAAAACCAGCGGTTTCAATGAACACACATTTCTTGGTAGAATCATGCAGGACTGAAATTTTTGATGTTTTTCTACTCCTCTCATGAGCCCAAACAAGTCTCTAAAAGCATGAGTTTGCAACTACTTTACTTTTGGAGAAAATTCAAAACATTCACTTTTCACTAGAGCCCAATAGCAAAAATCAGGTTTTGAATGAAGAATCACATTTCTTGGTAGAATCATGCTGCATTGAAATTTTTGATGGTTTTTTACTCCTCTCAACAGCCCAAACAAGTTTCTAAAAGGATGAGTTTGCAACTAATTTACTTTTGGAGAAAATTCAAAACATTCATTATTCAATAGGGCCCAAACTATCAAAAACCAGCGGTTTCAATGAACACACATTTCTTGGTAGAATCATGCAAGACTGAAATTTTTGATCTTTTTCCACTCCTCTCATGAGCCCAAACAAGTCTCTAAAAGCATGAGTTTGCAACTACTTTACTTTTGGAGAAAATTCAAAACATTCATTATTCAATAGAGCCCAATAGCAAAAATCAGGTTTTGAATGAAGATTCACATTTCTTGGTAGAATCATGCAGGATTGAAATTTTTGATGGTTTTTTACTCCTCTCAACAGCCCAAACAAGTTTCTAAAAGGATGAGTTTGCAACTACTTTACTTTTGGAGAAAATTCAAAACATTCATTATTCAATAGGGCCCAAACTATCAAAAACCAGCGGTTTCAATGAACACACATTTCTTGGTAGAATCATGCAGGACTGAAATTTTTGATGTTTTTCTACTCCTCTCATGAGCCCAAACAAGTCTTTAAAAGCATGAGTTTGCAACTACTTTACATTTGGAGAAAATTCAAAACATTCATTATTCAATAGAGCCCAATAGCAAAAATCAGGTTTTGAATGAAGAATCACATTTCTTGGTAAAATCATGCAGGATTGAAATTTTTGATGGTTTTTTACTCCTCTCAACAGCCCAAACAAGTTTCTAAAAGGATGAGTTTGCAACTACTTTACTTTTGGAGAAAATTCAAAACATTCATTATTCAATAGGGCCCAAACTATCAAAAACCAGCGGTTTCAATGAACACACATTTCTTGGTAGAATCATGCAGGACTGAAATTTTTGATGTTTTTCTACTCCTCTCATGAGCCCAAACAAGTCTCTAAAAGCATGAGTTTGCACCTACTTTACTTTTGGAGAAAATTCAAAACATTCATTATTCAATAGAGCCCAATAGCAAAAATCAGGATTTGAATGAAGAATCACATTTCTTGGTAGAATCATGCAGGATTGAAATTTTTGATGGTTTTTTACTCCTCTCAACAGCCCAAATAAGTTTCTAAAAGGATGAGTTTGCAACTACTTTACTTTTGGAGAAAATTCAAAACATTCATTATTCAATAGGGCCCAAAATATCAAAAAACAGCGGTTTGAATGAACACACATTTCTTGGTAGAATCGTGCAGGACTGAAATTTTTGATGTTTTTCTACTCCTCTCATGAGCCCAAACAAGTCTCTAAAAGGATGAGTTTGCAACTACTTTACTTTTGGAGAAAATTCAAAACATTCATTATTCAATAGAGCCCAATAGCAAAAACCAGCGTTTTGAATGAAGAATCACATTTCTTGGTAGAATCATGCAGGATTGAAATTTTTGATGGTTTTTTACTCCTCTCAACAGCCCAAACAAGTTTCTAAAAGGATGAGTTTGCAACTAGTTTACTTTTGGAGAAAATTCAAAACATTCATTATTCAATAGGGCCCAAACTATCAAAAACCAGCGGTTTCAATGAACACACATTTCTTGGTAGAATCATGCAGGACTGAAATTTTTGATGTTTTTCTTCTCCTCTCATGAGCCCAAACAAGTCTCTAAAAGCATGAGTTTGCAACTACTTTACTTTTGGAGAAAATTCAAAACATTCATTATTCAATAGAGCCCAATAGCAAAAATCAGGTTTTGAATGAAGAATCACATTTCTTGGTAGAATCATGCAGGATTGAAATTTTTGATGGTTTTTTACTCCTCTCTACAGCCCAAACAAGTTTCTAAAAGGATGAGTTTGCAACTACTTTACTTTTGGAGAAAATTCAAAACATTCATTATTCAATAGGGCCCAAAATATCAAAAAACAGCGGTTTGAATGAACACACATTTCTTGGTAGAATCGTGCAGGACTGAAATTTTTGATGTTTTTCTACTCCTCTCATGAGCCCAAACAAGTCTCTAAAAGGATGAGTTTGCAACTACTTTACTTTTGGAGAAAATTCAAAACATTCATTATTCAATAGAGCCCAATAGCAAAAACCAGCGTTTTGAATGGAGAATCACATTTCTTGGTAGAATCATGCAGGATTGAAATTTTTGATGGTTTTTTACTCCTCTCAACAGCCCAAACAAGTTTCTAAAAGGATGAGTTTGCAACTACTTTACTTTTGGAGAAAATTCAAAACATTCATTATTCAATAGGGCCCAAACTATCAAAAACCAGCGGTTTCAATGAACACACATTTCTTGGTAGAATGATGCAGGACTGAAATTTTTGATGTTTTTCTACTCCTCTCATGAGCCCAAACAAGTCTCTAAAAGCATGAGTTTGCAACTACTTTACTTTTGGAGAAAATTCAAAACATTCATTATTCAATAGAGCCCAATAGCAAAAATCAGGTTTTGAATGAAGAATCACATTTCTTGGTAGAATCATGCAGGATTGAAATTTTTGATGGTTTTTTACTCCTCTCTACAGCCCAAACAAGTTTCTAAAAGGATGAGTTTGCAACTGCTTTACTTTTGGAGAAAATTCAAAACATTCATTATTCAATAGGGCCCAAACTGTCAAAAACCAGCGGTTTCAATGAACACACATTTCTTGGTAGAATCATGCAGGACTGAAATTTTTGATGTTTTTCTACTCCTCTCATGAGCCCAAACAAGTCTCTAAAAGGATGAGTTTGCAACTACTTTACTTTTGGAGAAAATTCAAAACATTCATTATTCAATAGAGCCCAATAGCAAAAATCAGGTTTTGAATGAAGAATCACATTTCTTGGTAGAATCATGCAGGATTGAAATTTTTGATGGTTTTTTACTCCTCTCAACAGCCCAAACAAGTTTCTAAAAGGATGAGTTTGCAACTACTTTACTTTTGGAGAAAATTCAAAACATTCATTATTCAATAGGGCCCAAACTATCAAAAACCAGCGGTTTCAATGAACACACATTTCTTGGTAGAATCATGCAGGACTGAAATTTTTGATGTTTTTCTACTCTCATGAGCCCAAACAAGTCTCTAAAAGCATGAGTTTGCAACTACTTTACTTTTGGAGAAAATTCAAAACATTCATTATTCAATAGAGCCCAATAGGAAAAATCAGGTTTTGAATGAAGAATCACATTTCTTGGTAGAATCATGCAGGATTGAAATTTTTGATGGTTTTTTACTCCTCTCAACAGCCCAAACAAGTTTCTAAAAGGATGAGTTTGCAACTACTTTACTTTTGGAGAAAATTCAAAACATTCATTATTCAATAGTGCCCAAAATATCAAAAACCAGCGGTTTGAATGAACACACATTTCTTGGTAGAATCGTGCAGGACTGAAATTTTTGATGTTTTTCTACTCCTCTCATGAGCCCAAACAAGTCTCTAAAAGGATGAGTTTGCAACTACTTTACTTTTGGAGAAAATTCAAAACATTCATTATTCAATAGAGCCCAATAGCAAAAACCAGCGTTTTGAATGAAGAATCACATTTCTTGGTAGAATCATGCAGGATTGAAATTTTTGATGGTTTTTTACTCCTCTCAACAGCCCAAACAAGTTTCTAAAAGGATGAGTTTGCAACTACTTTACTTTTGGAGAAAATTCAAAACATTCATTATTCAATAGGGCCCAAACTATCAAAAAACAGCGGTTTCAATGAACACACATTTCTTGGTAGAATCATGCAGGACTGAAATTTTTGATGTTTTTCTACTCCTCTCATGAGACCAAACAAGTCTCTAAAAGCATGAGTTTGCAACTACTTTACTTTTGGAGAAAATTCAAAACATTCATTATTCAATAGAGCCCAATAGCAAAAATCAGGTTTTGAATGAAGAATCACATTTCTTGGTAAAATCATGCAGGATTGAAATTTTTGATGGTTTTTTATTCCTCTCAACAGCCCAAACAAGTTTCTAAAAGGATGAGTTTGCAACTACTTTACTTTTGGAGAAAATTCAAAACATTCATTATTCAATAGGGCCCAAACTATCAAAAACCAGCGGTTTGAATGAACACACATTTCTTGGTAGAATCATGCAGGACTGAAATTTTTGATGTTTTTCTACTCCTCTCATGAGCCCAAACAAGTCTCTAAAAGCATGAGTTTGCAACTACTTTACTTTTGGAGAAAATTCAAAACATTCATTATTCAATAGCGCCCAATAGCAAAAATCAGGTTTTGAATGAAGAATCACATTTCTTGGTAGAATCATGCAGGATTGAAATTTTTGATGGTTTTTTACTCCTCTCAACAGCCCAAACAAGTTTCTAAAAGGATGAGTTTGCAACTACTTTACTTTTGGAGAAAATTCAAAACATTCATTATTCAATAGGGCCCAAACTATCAAAAACCAGCGGTTTCAATGAACACACATTTCTTGGTAGAATCATGCAGGACTGAAATTTTTGATGTTTTTCTACTCCTCTCATAAGCCCAAACAAGTCTCTAAAAGCATGAGTTTGCAACTACTTTACTTTTGGAGAAAATTCAAAACATTCATTATTCAATAGAGCCCAATAGCAAAAATCAGGTTTTGAATGAGGAATCACATTTCTTGGTAGAATCATGCAGGATTGAAATTTTTGATGGTTTTTTACTCCTCTCAACAGCCCAAACAAGTTTCTAAAAGGATGAGTTTGCAACTACTTTACTTTTGGAGAAAATTCAAAACATTAGGGCCCAAAATATCAAAAACCAGCGGTTTGAATGAACACACATTTCTTGGTAGAATCGTGCAGGACTGAAATTTTTGATGTTTTTCTACTCCTCTCATGAGCCCAAACAAGTCTCTAAAAGGATGAGTTTGCAACTACTTTACTTTTGGAGAAAATTCAAAACATTCATTATTCAATAGAGCCCAATAGCAAAAACCAGCGTTTTGAATGAAGAATCACATTTCTTGGTAGAATCATGCAGGATTGAAATTTTTGATGGTTTTTTACTCCTCTCAACAGCCCAAACAAGTTTCTAAAAGGATGAGTTTGCAACTACTTTACTTTTGGAGAAAATTCAAAACATTCATTATTCAATAGGGCCCAAACTATCAAAAACCAGCGGTTTGAATGAACACACATTTCTTGGTAGAATCATGCAGGACTGAAATTTTTGATGTTTTTCTACTCCTCTCATGAGCCCAAACAAGTCTCTAAAAGCATGAGTTTGCAACTACTTTACTTTTGGAGAAAATTCAAAACATTCACTTTTCACTAGAGCCCAATAGCAAAAATCAGGTTTTGAATGAAGAATCACATTTCTTGGTAGAATCATGCTGCATTGAAATTTTTGATGGTTTTTTACTCCTCTCAACAGCCCAAACAAGTTTCTAAAAGGATGAGTTTGCAACTACTTTACTTTTGGAGAAAATTCAAAACATTCATTATTCAATAGGGCCCAAACTATCAAAAACCAGCGGTTTCAATGAACACACATTTCTTGGTAGAATCATGCAGGACTGAAATTTTTGATGTTTTTCTACTCCTCTCATGAGCCCAAACAAGTCTCTAAAAGCATGAGTTTGCAACTACTTTACTTTTGGAGAAAATTCAAAACATTCATTATTCAATAGAGCCCAATAGCAAAAATCAGGTTTTGAATGAAGAATCACATTTCTTGGTAGAATCATGCAGGATTGAAATTTTTGATGGTTTTTTACTCCTCTCAACAGCCCAAACAAGTTTCTAAAAGGATGAGTTTGCAACTACTTTACTTTTGGAGAAAATTCAAAACATTCATTATTCAATAGGGCCCAAACTATCAAAAACCAGCGGTTTGAATGAACACACATTTCTTGGTAGAATCATGCAGGACTGAAATTTTTGATGTTTTTCTACTCCTCTCATGAGCCCAAACAAGTCTCTAAAAGCATGAGTTTGCAACTACTTTACTTTTGGAGAAAATTCAAAACATTCATTATTCAATAGAGCCCAATAGCAAAAATCAGGTTTTGAATGAAGAATCACATTTCTTGGTGAATCATGCAGGATTGAAATTTTTGATGGTTTTTTACTCCTCTCAACAGCCCAAACAAGTTTCTAAAAGGATGAGTTTGCAACTACTTTACTTTTGGAGAAAATTCAAAACATTCATTATTCAATAGGGCCCAAAATATCAAAAACCAGCGGTTTGAATGAACACACATTTCTTGGTAGAATCGTGCAGGACTGAAATTTTTGATGTTTTTCTACTCCTCTCATGAGCCCAAACAAGTCTCTAAAAGGATGAGTTTGCAACTACTTTACTTTTGGAGAAAATTCAAAACATTCATTATTCAAAAGAGCCCAATAGCAAAAACCAGCGTTTTGAATGAAGAATCACATTTCTTGGTAGAATCATGCAGGATTGAAATTTTTGATGGTTTTTTACTCCTCTCAACAGCCCAAACAAGTTTCTAAAAGGATGAGTTTGCAACTACTTTACTTTTGGAGAAAATTCAAAACATTCATTATTCTATAAGGCCCAAAATATCAAAAACCAGCGGTTTGAATGAACACACATTTCTTGGTAGAATCGTGCAGGACTGAAATTTTTGATGTTTTTCTACTCCTCTCATGAGCCCAAACAAGTCTCTAAAAGGATGAGTTTGCAACTACTTTACTTTTGGAGAAAATTCAAAACATTCATTATTCAATAGAGCCCAATAGCAAAAACCAGCGTTTTGAATGAAGAATCACATTTCTTGGTAGAATCATGCAGGATTGAAATTTTTGATGGTTTTTTACTCCTCTCAACAGCCCAAACAAGTTTCTAAAAGGATGAGTTTGCAAATACTTTACTTTTGGAGAAAATTCAAAACATTCATTATTCAATAGGGCCCAAACTATCAAAAACCACCGTTTTCAATGAACACACATTTCTTGGTAGAATCGTGCAGGACTGAAATTTTTGATGTTTTTCTACTCCTCTCATGAGCCCAAACAAGTCTTTAAAAGCATGAGTTTGCAACTACTTTACTTTTGGAGAAAATTCAAAACATTCATTATTCAATAGCGCCCAATAGCAAAAATCAGGTTTTAAATGAAGAATCACATTTCTTGGTAGAATCATGCAGGATTGAAATTTTTGATGGTTTTTTACTCCTCTCAACAGCCCAAACAAGTTTTTAAAAGGATGAGTTTGCAACTACTTTACTTTTGGAGAAAATTCAAAACATTCATTATTCAATAGGGCCCAAAATATCAAAAACCAGCGGTTTCAATGAACACACATTTCTTGGTAGAATCATGCAGGACTGAAATTTTTGATGTTTTTCTACTCCTCTCATGAGCCCAAACAAGTCTCTAAAAGTATGAGTTTGCAACTACTTTACTTTTGGAGAAAATTCAAAACATTCATTATTCAATAGAGCCCAATAGCAAAAATCAGGTTTTGAATGAAGAATCACATTTCTTGGTAGAATCATGCAGGATTGAAATTTTTGATGGTTTTTTACTCCTCTCAACAGCCCAAACAAGTTTCTAAAAGGATGAGTTTGCAACTACTTTACTTTTGGAGAAAATTCAAAACATTCATTATTCAATAGGGCCCAAAATATCAAAAACCAGCGGTTTGAATGAACACACATTTCTTGGTAGAATCGTGCAGGACTGAAATTTTTGATGTTTTTCTACTCCTCTCATGAGCCCAAACAAGTCTCTAAAAGGATGAGTTTGCAACTACTTTACTTTTGGAGAAAATTCAAAACATTCATTATTCAATAGAGCCCAATAGCAAAAACCAGCGTTTTGAATGAAGAATCACATTTCTTGGTAGAATCATGCAGGATTGAAATTTTTGATGGTTTTTTACTCCTCTCAACAGCCCAAACAAGTTTCTAAAAGGATGAGTTTGCCACTACTTTACTTTTGGAGAAAATTCAAAACATTCATTATTCAATAGGGCCCAAACTATCAAAAACCAGCGGTTTCAATGAACACACATTTCTTGGTAGAATCATGCAGGACTGAAATTTTTGATGTTTTTCTACTCCTCTCATGAGCCCAAACAAGTCTCTAAAAGCATGAGTTTGCAACTACTTTACTTTTGGAGAAAATTCAAAACATTCATTATTCAATAGAGCCCAATAGCAAAAATCAGGTTTTGAATGAAGAATCACATTTCTTGGTAAAATCATGCAGGATTGAAATTTTTGATGGTTTTTTACTCCTCTCAACAGCCCAAACAAGTTTCTAAAAGGATGAGTTTGCAACTACTTTACTTTTGGAGAAAATTCAAAACATTCATTATTCAATAGGGCCCAAACTATCAAAAACCAGCGGTTTCAATGAACACACATTTCTTGGTAGAATCATGCAGGACTGAAATTTTTGATGTTTTTCTACTCCTCTCATGAGCCCAAAAAAGTCTCTAAAAGCATGAGTTTGCAACTACTTTACTTTTGGAGAAAATTCAAAACATTCATTATTCAATAGACCCCAATAGCAAAAATCAGGTTTTGAATGAAGAATCACATTTCTTGGTAGAATCATGCAGGATTGAAATTTTTGATGGTTTTTTACTCCTCTCACCAGCCCAAACAAGTTTCTAAAAGGATGAGTTTGCAACTACTTTACTTTTGGAGAAAATTCAAACATTCATTATTCAATAGGGCCCAAACTATCAAAAACCAGCGGTTTGAATGAACACACATTTCTTGGTAGAATCGTGCAGGACTGAAATTTTTGATGTTTTTCTACTCCTCTCATGAGCCCAAACAAGTCTCTAAAAGGATGAGTTTGCAACTACTTTACTTTTGGAGAAAATTCAAAACATTCATTATTCAATAGAGCCCAATAGCAAAAACCAGCGTTTTGAATGAAGAATCACATTTCTTGGTAGAATCATGCAGGATTGAAATTTTTGATGGTTTTTTACTCCTCTCAACAGCCCAAACAAGTTTCTAAAAGGATGAGTTTGCAACTACTTTACTTTTGGAGAAAATTCAAAACATTCATTATTCAATAGGGCCCAAATTATCAAAAACCAGCGGTTTCAATGAACACACATTTCTTGGTAGAATCATGCAGGACTGAAATTTTTGATGTTTCTCTACTCCTCTCATGAGACCAAACAAGTTTCTAAAAGCATGAGTTTGCAACTACTTTACTTTTGGAGAAAATTCAAAACATTCACTATTCAATAGAGCCCAATAGCAAAAATTAGGTTTTGAATGAAGAATCACATTTCTTGGTAAAATCATGCAGGATTGAAATTTTTGATGGTTTTTTACTCCTCTCAACAGCCCAAACAAGTTTCTAAAAGGATGAGTTTGCAACTACTTTACTTTTGGAGAAAATTCAAAACATTCATTATTCAATAGGGCCCAAACTATCAAAAACCAGCGGTTTCAATGAACACACATTTCTTGGTAGAATCATGCAGGACTGAAATTTTTGATGTTTTTCGACTCCTCTCATGAGCCCAAACAAGTCTCTAAAAGCATGAGTTTGCAACTACTTTACTTTTGGAGAAAATTCAAAACATTCATTATTCAATAGAGCCCAATAGCAAAAATCAGGTTTTGAATGAAGAATCACATTTCTTGGTAGAATCATGCAGGATTGAAATTTTTGATGGTTTTTTACTCCTCTCAACAGCCCAAACAAGTTTCTAAAAGGATGAGTTTGCAACTACTTTACTTTTGGAGAAAATTCAAAACATTCATTATTCAATAGGGCCCAAACTATCAAAAACCAGCGGTTTCAATGAACACACATTTCTTGGTAGAATCATGCAGGACTGAAATTTTTGATGTTTCTCTACTCCTCTCATGAGACCAAACAAGTTTCTAAAAGCATGAGTTTGCAACTACTTTACTTTTGGAGAAAATTCAAAACATTCACTATTCAATAGAGCCCAATAGCAAAAATTAGGTTTTGAATGAAGAATCACATTTCTTGGTAAAATCATGCAGGATTGAAATTTTTGATGGTTTTTTACTCCTCTCAACAGCCCAAACAAGTTTCTAAAAGGATGAGTTTGCAACTACTTTACTTTTGGAGAAAATTCAAAACATTCATTATTCAATAGGGCCCAAACTATCAAAAACCAGCGGTTTCAATGAACACACATTTCTTGGTAGAATCATGCAGGACTGAAATTTTTGATGTTTTTCGACTCCTCTCATGAGCCCAAACAAGTCTCTAAAAGCATGAGTTTGCAACTACTTTACTTTTGGAGAAAATTCAAAACATTCATTATTCAATAGAGCCCAATAGCAAAAATCAGGTTTTGAATGAAGAATCACATTTCTTGGTAGAATCATGCAAGATTGAAATTTTTGATGGTTTTTTACTCCTCTCAACAGCCCAAACAAGTTTCTAAAAGGATGAGTTTGCAACTACTTTACTTTTGGAGAAAATTCAAAACATTCATTATTCAATAGGGCCCAAAATATCAAAAACCAGCCGTTTCAATGAACACACATTTCTTGGTAGAATCATGCAGGACTGAAATTTTTGATGTTTTTCTACTCCTCTCCTGAGCCCAAACAAGTCTCTAAAAGCATGAGTTTGCAACTACTTTACTTTTGGAGAAAATTCAAAACATTCATTATTCAATAGAGCCCAATAGCAAAAATCAGGTTTTGAATGAAGAATCACATTTCTTGGTAGAATCATGCAGGATTGAAATTTTTGATGGTTTTTTACTCCTCTCAACAGCCCAAACAAGTTTCTAAAAGGATGAGTTTGCAACTACTTTACTTTTGGAGAAAATTCAAAACATTCATTATTCAATAGGGCCCAAACTATCAAAAACCAGCGGTTTGAATGAACTCACATTTCTTGGTAGAATCATGCAGGACTGAAATTTTTGATGTTTTTCTACTCCTCTCATGAGCCCAAACAAGTCTCTAAAAGCATGAGTTTGCAACTACTTTACTTTTGGAGAAAATTCAAAACATTCACTTTTCACTAGAGCCCAATAGCAAAAATCAGGTTTTGAATGAAGAATCACATTTCTTGGTAGAATCATGCTGCATTGAAATTTTTGATGGTTTTTTACTCCTCTCAACAGCCCAAACAAGTTTCTAAAAGGATGAGTTTGCAACTAATTTACTTTTGGAGAAAATTCAAAACATTCATTATTCAATAGGGCCCAAACTATCAAAAACCAGCGGTTTCAATGAACACACATTTCTTGGTAGAATCATGCAAGACTGAAATTTTTGATGTTTTTCTACTCCTCTCATGAGCCCAAACAAGTCTCTAAAAGCATGAGTTTGCAACTACTTTACTTTTGGAGAAAATTCAAAACATTCATTATTCAATAGAGCCCAATAGCAAAAATCAGGTTTTGAATGAAGATTCACATTTCTTGGTAGAATCATGCAGGATTGAAATTTTTGATGGTTTTTTACTCCTCTCAACAGCCCAAACAAGTTTCTAAAAGGATGAGTTTGCAACTAATTTACTTTTGGAGAAAATTCAAAACATTCATTATTCAATAGGGCCCAAACTATCAAAAACCAGCGGTTTCAATGAACACACTTTTCTTGGTAGAATCATGCAGGACTGAAATTTTTGATGTTTTTCTACTCCTCTCATGAGCCCAAACAAGTCTTTAAAAGCATGAGTTTGCAACTACTTTACTTTTGGAGAAAATTCAAAACATTCATTATTCAATAGAGCCCAATAGCAAAAATCAGGTTTTGAATGAAGAATCACATTTCTTGGTAAAATCATGCAGGATTGAAATTTTTGATGGTTTTTTACTCCTCTCAACAGCCCAAACAAGTTTCTAAAAGGATGAGTTTGCAACTACTTTACTTTTGGAGAAAATTCAAAACATTCATTATTCAATAGGGCCCAAACTATCAAAAAACAGCGGTTTCAATGAACACACATTTCTTGGTAGAATCATGCAGGATTGAAATTTTTGATGTTTTTCTACTCCTCTCATGAGCCCAAACAAGTCTCTAAAAGCATGAGTTTGCAACTACTTTACTTTTGGAGAAAATTCAAAACATTCATTATTCAATAGACCCCAATAGCAAAAATCAGGTTTTGAATGAAGAATCACATTTCTTGGTAGAATCATGCAGGATTGAAATTTTTGATGGTTTTTTACTCCTCTCAACAGCCCAAACAAGTTTCTAAAAGGATGAGTTTGCAACTACTTTACTTTTGGAGAAAATTCAAAACATTCATTATTCAATAGGGCCCAAACTATCAAAAACCAGCGGTTTCAATGAACACACATTTCTTGGTAGAATCATGCAGGACTGAAATTTTTGATGTTTTTCTACTCCTCTCATGAGCCCAAACAAGTCTCTAAAAGCATGAGTTTGCAACTACTTTACTTTTGGAGAAAATTCAAAACATTCATTATTCAATAGAGCCCAATAGCAAAAATCAGGTTTTGAATGAAGATTCACATTTCTTGGTAGAATCATGCAGGATTGAAATTTTTGATGGTTTTTTACTCCTCTCAACAGCCCAAACAAGTTTCTAAAAGGATGAGTTTGCAACTACTTTACTTTTGGAGAAAATTCAAAACATTCATTATTCAATAGGGCCCAAACTATCAAAAACCAGCGGTTTCAATGAACACACATTTCTTGGTAGAATCATGCAGGACTGAAATTTTTGATGTTTTTCTACTCCTCTCATGAGCCCAAACAAGTCTCTAAAAGCATGAGTTTGCAACTACTTTACTTTTGGAGAAAATTCAAAACATTCATTATTCAATAGAGCCCAATAGCAAAAATCAGGATTTGAATGAAGAATCACATTTCTTGGTAGAATCATGCAGGATTGAAATTTTTGATGGTTTTTTACTCCTCTCAACAGCCCAAATAAGTTTCTAAAAGGATGAGTTTGCAACTACTTTACTTTTGGAGAAAATTCAAAACATTCATTATTCAATAGGGCCCAAAATATCAAAAAACAGCGGTTTGAATGAACACACATTTCTTGGTAGAATCGTGCAGGACTGAAATTTTTGATTTTTTTCTACTCCTCTCATGAGCCCAAACAAGTCTCTAAAAGGATGAGTTTGCAACTACTTTACTTTTGGAGAAAATTCAAAACATTCATTATTCAATAGAGCCCAATAGGAAAAATCAGGTTTTGAATGGAGAATCACATTTCTTGGTAGAATCATGCAGGATTGAAATTTTTGATGGTTTTTTACTCCTCTCAACAGCCCAAACAAGTTTCTAAAAGGATGAGTTTGCAACTACTTTACTTTTGGAGAAAATTCAAAACATTCATTATTCAATAGGGCCCAAAATATCAAAAACCAGCGGTTTGAATGAACACACATTTCTTGGTAGAATCGTGCAGGACTGAAATTTTTGATGTTTTTCTACTCCTCTCATGAGCCCAAACAAGTCTCTAAAAGGATGAGTTTGCAACTACTTTACTTTTGGAGAAAATTCAAAACATTCATTATTCAATAGAGCCCAATAGCAAAAACCAGCGTTTTGAATGAAGAATCACATTTCTTGGTAGAATCATGCAGGATTGAAATTTTTGATGGTTTTTTACTCCTCTCAACAGCCCAAACAAGTTTCTAAAAGGATGAGTTTGCAACTACTTTACTTTTGGAGAAAATTCAAAACATTCATTATTCAATAGGGCCCAAACTATCAAAAACCAGCGGTTTCAATGAACACACATTTCTTGGTAGAATCATGCAGGACTGAAATTTTTGATGTTTCTCTACTCCTCTCATGAGACCAAACAAGTTTCTAAAAGCATGAGTTTGCAACTACTTTACTTTTGGAGAAAATTCAAAACATTCACTATTCAATAGAGCCCAATAGCAAAAATTAGGTTTTGAATGAAGAATCACATTTCTTGGTAAAATCATGCAGGATTGAAATTTTTGATGTTTTTTTACTCCTCTCAACAGCCCAAACAAGTTTCTAAAAGGATGAGTTTGCAACTACTTTACTTTTGGAGAAAATTCAAAACATTCATTATTCAATAGGGCCCAAAATATCAAAAACCAGCCGTTTCAATGAACACACATTTCTTGGTAGAATCATGCAGGACTGAAATTTTTGATGTTTTTCTACTCCTCTCCTGAGCCCAAACAAGTCTCTAAAAGCATGAGTTTGCAACTACTTTACTTTTGGAGAAAATTCAAAACATTCATTATTCAATAGAGCCCAATAGCAAAAATCAGGTTTTGAATGAAGAATCACATTTCTTGGTAGAATCATGCAGGATTGAAATTTTTGATGGTTTTTTACTCCTCTCAACAGCCCAAACAAGTTTCTAAAAGGATGAGTTTGCAACTACTTTACTTTTGGAGAAAATTCAAAACATTCATTATTCAATAGGGCCCAAACTATCAAAAACCAGCGGTTTGAATGAACTCACATTTCTTGGTAGAATCATGCAGGACTGAAATTTTTGATGTTTTTCTACTCCTCTCATGAGCCCAAACAAGTCTCTAAAAGCATGAGTTTGCAACTACTTTACTTTTGGAGAAAATTCAAAACATTCACTTTTCACTAGAGCCCAATAGCAAAAATCAGGTTTTGAATGAAGAATCACATTTCTTGGTAGAATCATGCTGCATTGAAATTTTTGATGGTTTTTTACTCCTCTCAACAGCCCAAACAAGTTTCTAAAAGGATGAGTTTGCAACTACTTTACTTTTGGAGAAAATTCAAAACATTCATTATTCAATAGGGCCCAAACTATCAAAAACCAGCGGTTTGAATGAACTCACATTTCTTGGTAGAATCATGCAGGACTGAAATTTTTGATGTTTTTCTACTCCTCTCATGAGCCCAAACAAGTCTCTAAAAGCATGAGTTTGCAACTACTTTACTTTTGGAGAAAATTCAAAACATTCACTTTTCACTAGAGCCCAATAGCAAAAATCAGGTTTTGAATGAAGAATCACATTTCTTGGTAGAATCATGCTGCATTGAAATTTTTGATGGTTTTTTACTCCTCTCAACAGCCCAAACAAGTTTCTAAAAGGATGAGTTTGCAACTAATTTACTTTTGGAGAAAATTCAAAACATTCATTATTCAATAGGGCCCAAACTATCAAAAACCAGCGGTTTCAATGAACACACATTTCTTGGTAGAATCATGCAAGACTGAAATTTTTGATGTTTTTCTACTCCTCTCATGAGCCCAAACAAGTCTCTAAAAGCATGAGTTTGCAACTACTTTACTTTTGGAGAAAATTCAAAACATTCATTATTCAATAGAGCCCAATAGCAAAAATCAGGTTTTGAATGAAGATTCACATTTCTTGGTAGAATCATGCAGGATTGAAATTTTTGATGGTTTTTTACTCCTCTCAACAGCCCAAACAAGTTTCTAAAAGGATGAGTTTGCAACTACTTTACTTTTGGAGAAAATTCAAAACATTCATTATTCAATAGGGCCCAAACTATCAAAAACCAGCGGTTTCAATGAACACACATTTCTTGGTAGAATCATGCAGGACTGAAATTTTTGATGTTTTTCTACTCCTCTCATGAGCCCAAACAAGTCTTTAAAAGCATGAGTTTGCAACTACTTTACTTTTGGAGAAAATTCAAAACATTCATTATTCAATAGAGCCCAATAGCAAAAATCAGGTTTTGAATGAAGAATCACATTTCTTGGTAAAATCATGCAGGATTGAAATTTTTGATGGTTTTTTACTCCTCTCAACAGCCCAAACAAGTTTCTAAAAGGATGAGTTTGCAACTACTTTACTTTTGGAGAAAATTCAAAACATTCATTATTCAATAGGGCCCAAACTATCAAAAACCAGCGGTTTCAATGAACACACATTTCTTGGTAGAATCATGCAGGACTGAAATTTTTTATGTTTTTCTACTCCTCTCATGAGCCCAAACAAGTCTCTAAAAGCATGAGTTTGCAACTACTTTACTTTTGGAGAAAATTCAAAACATTCATTATTCAATAGACCCCAATAGCAAAAATCAGGTTTTGAATGAAGAATCACATTTCTTGGTAGAATCATGCAGGATTGAAATTTTTGATGGTTTTTTACTCCTCTCAACAGCCCAAACAAGTTTCTAAAAGGATGAGTTTGCAACTACTTTACTTTTGGAGAAAATTCAAAACATTCATTATTCAATAGGGCCCAAACTATCAAAAACCAGCGGTTTCAATGAACACACATTTCTTGGTAGAATCATGCAGGACTGAAATTTTTGATGTTTTTCTACTCCTCTCATGAGCCCAAACAAGTCTCTAAAAGCATGAGTTTGCAACTACTTTACTTTTGGAGAAAATTCAAAACATTCATTATTCAATAGAGCCCAATAGCAAAAATCAGGTTTTGAATGAAGAATCACATTTCTTGGTAGAATCATGCAGGATTGAAATTTTTGATGGTTTTTTACTCCTCTCTACAGCCCAAACAACTTTCTAAAAGGATGAGTTTGCAACTGCTTTACTTTTGGAGAAAATTCAAAACATTCATTATTCAATAGGGCCCAAACTGTCAAAAACCAGCGGTTTCAATGAACACACATTTCTTGGTAGAATCATGCAGGACTGAAATTTTTGATGTTTTTCTACTCCTCTCATGAGCCCAAACAAGTCTCTAAAAGGATGAGTTTGCAACTACTTTACTTTTGGAGAAAATTCAAAACATTCATTATTCAATAGAGCCCAATAGCAAAAATCAGGTTTTGAATGAAGAATCACATTTCTTGGTAGAATCATGCAGGATTGAAATTTTTGATGGTTTTTTACTCCTCTCAACAGCCCAAACAAGTTTCTAAAAGGATGAGTTTGCAACTACTTTACTTTTGGAGAAAATTCAAAACATTCATTATTCAATAGGGCCCAAACTATCAAAAACCAGCGGTTTCAATGAACACACATTTCTTGGTAGAATCATGCAGGACTGAAATTTTTGATGTTTTTCTACTCTCATGAGCCCAAACAAGTCTCTAAAAGCATGAGTTTGCAACTACTTTACTTTTGGAGAAAATTCAAAACATTCATTATTCAATAGAGCCCAATAGCAAAAATCAGGTTTTGAATGAAGAATCACATTTCTTGGTAGAATCATGCAGGATTGAAATTTTTGATGGTTTTTTACTCCTCTCAACAGCCCAAACAAGTTTCTAAAAGGATGAGTTTGTAACTGCTTTACTTTTGGAGAAAATTCAAAACATTCATTATTCAATAGGGCCCAAACTATCAAAAACCAGCGGTTTGAATGAACACACATTTCTTGGTAGAATCATGCAGGACTGAAATTTTTGATGTTTTTCTACTCCTCTCATGAGCCCAAACAAGTCTCTAAAAGCATGAGTTTGCAACTACTTTACTTTTGGAGAAAATTCAAAACATTCATTATTCAATAGAGCCCAATAGGAAAAATCAGGTTTTGAATGAAGAATCACATTTCTTGGTAGAATCATGCAGGATTGAAATTTTTGATGGTTTTTTACTCCTCTCAACAGCCCAAACAAGTTTCTAAAAGGATGAGTTTGCAACTACTTTACTTTTGGAGAAAATTCAAAACATTCATTATTCAATAGTGCAAAAAATATCAAAAACCAGCGGTTTGAATGAACACACATTTCTTGGTAGAATCGTGCAGGACTGAAATTTTTGATGTTTTTCTACTCCTCTCATGAGCCCAAACAAGTCTCTAAAAGGATGAGTTTGCAACTACTTTACTTTTGGAGAAAATTCAAAACATTCATTATTCAATAGAGCCCAATAGCAAAAACCAGCGTTTTGAATGAAGAATCACATTTCTTGGTAGAATCATGCAGGATTGAAATTTTTGATGGTTTTTTACTCCTCTCAACAGCCCAAACAAGTTTCTAAAAGGATGAGTTTGCAACTACTTTACTTTTGGAGAAAATTCAAAACATTCATTATTCAATAGGGCCCAAACTATCAAAAAACAGCGGTTTCAATGAACACACATTTCTTGGTAGAATCATGCAGGACTGAAATTTTTGATGTTTTTCTACTCCTCTCATGAGACCAAACAAGTCTCTAAAAGCATGAGTTTGCAACTACTTTACTTTTGGAGAAAATTCAAAACATTCATTATTCAATAGAGCCCAATAGCAAAAATCAGGTTTTGAATGAAGAATCACATTTCTTGGTAAAATCATGCAGGATTGAAATTTTTGATGGTTTTTTATTCCTCTCAACAGCCCAAACAAGTTTCTAAAAGGATGAGTTTGCAACTACTTTACTTTTGGAGAAAATTCAAAACATTCATTATTCAATAGGGCCCAAACTATCAAAAACCAGCGGTTTGAATGAACACACATTTCTTGGTAGAATCATGCAGGACTGAAATTTTTGATGTTTTTCTACTCCTCTCATGAGCCCAAACAAGTCTCTAAAAGCATGAGTTTGCAACTACTTTACTTTTGGAGAAAATTCAAAACATTCATTATTCAATAGAGCCCAATAGCAAAAATCAGGTTTTGAATGAAGAATCACATTTCTTGGTAGAATCATGCTGCATTGAAATTTTTGATGGTTTTTTACTCCTCTCAACAGCCCAAACAAGTTTCTAAAAGGATGAGTTTGCAACTACTTTACTTTTGGAGAAAATTCAAAACATTCATTATTCAATAGGGCCCAAACTATCAAAAACCAGCGGTTTCAATGAACACACATTTCTTGGTAGAATCATGCAGGACTGAACTTTTTGATGTTTTTCTACTCCTTTCATGAGCCCAAACAAGTCTTTAAAAGCATGAGTTTGCAACTACTTTACATTTGGAGAAAATTCAAAACATTCATTATTCAATAGAGCCCAATAGCAAAAATCAGGTTTTGAATGAAGAATCACATTTATTGGTAAAATCATGCAGGATTGAAATTTTTGATGGTTTTTTACTCCTCTCAACAGCCCAAACAAGTTTCTAAAAGGATGAGTTTGCAACTACTTTACTTTTGGAGAAAATTCAAAACATTCATTATTCTATAAGGCCCAAAATATCAAAAACCAGCGGTTTGAATGAACACACATTTCTTGGTAGAATCGTGCAGGACTGAAATTTTTGATGTTTTTCTACTCCTCTCATGAGCCCAAACAAGTCTCTAAAAGGATGAGTTTGCAACTACTTTACTTTTGGAGAAAATTCAAAACATTCATTATTCAATAGAGCCCAATAGCAAAAACCAGCGTTTTGAATGAAGAATCACATTTCTTGGTAGAATCATGCAGGATTGAAATTTTTGATGGTTTTTTACTCCTCTCAACAGCCCAAACAAGTTTCTAAAAGGATGAGTTTGCAAATACTTTACTTTTGGAGAAAATTCAAAACATTCATTATTCAATAGGGCCCAAACTATCAAAAACCAGCGGTTTCAATGAACACACATTTCTTGGTAGAATCGTGCAGGACTGAAATTTTTGATGTTTTTCTACTCCTCTCATGAGCCCAAACAAGTCTCTAAAAGCATGAGTTTGCAACTACTTTACTTTTGGAGAAAATTCAAAACATTCATTATTCAATAGCGCCCAATAGCAAAAATCAGGTTTTGAATGAAGAATCACATTTCTTGGTAGAATCATGCAGGATTGAAATTTTTGATGGTTTTTTACTCCTCTCAACAGCCCAAACAAGTTTCTAAAAGGATGAGTTTGCAACTACTTTACTTTTGGAGAAAATTCAAAACATTCATTATTCAATAGGGCCCAAACTATCAAAAACCAGCGGTTTCAATGAACACACATTTCTTGGTAGAATCATGCAGGACTGAAATTTTTGATGTTTTTCTACTCCTCTCATGAGCCCAAACAAGTCTCTAAAAGCATGAGTTTGCAACTACTTTACTTTTGGAGAAAATTCAAAACATTCACTTTTCACTAGAGCCCAATAGCAAAAATCAGGTTTTGAATGAAGAATCACATTTCTTGGTAGAATCATGCTGCATTGAAATTTTTGATGGTTTTTTACTCCTCTCAACAGCCCAAACAAGTTTCTAAAAGGATGAGTTTGCAACTAATTTACTTTTGGAGAAAATTCAAAACATTCATTATTCAATAGGGCCCAAACTATCAAAAACCAGCGGTTTCAATGAACACACATTTCTTGGTAGAATCATGCAAGACTGAAATTTTTGATCTTTTTCTACTCCTCTCATGAGCCCAAACAAGTCTCTAAAAGCATGAGTTTGCAACTACTTTACTTTTGGAGAAAATTCAAAACATTCATTATTCAATAGAGCCCAATAGCAAAAATCAGGTTTTGAATGAAGATTCACATTTCTTGGTAGAATCATGCAGGATTGAAATTTTTGATGGTTTTTTACTCCTCTCAACAGCCCAAACAAGTTTCTAAAAGGATGAGTTTGCAACTACTTTACTTTTGGAGAAAATTCAAAACATTCATTATTCAATAGGGCCCAAACTATCAAAAACCAGCGGTTTCAATGAACACACATTTCTTGGTAGAATCATGCAGGACTGAAATTTTTGATGTTTTTCTACTCCTCTCATGAGCCCAAACAAGTCTTTAAAAGCATGAGTTTGCAACTACTTTACATTTGGAGAAAATTCAAAACATTCATTATTCAATAGAGCCCAATAGCAAAAATCAGGTTTTGAATGAAGAATCACATTTCTTGGTAAAATCATGCAGGATTGAAATTTTTGATGGTTTTTTACTCCTCTCAACAGCCCAAACAAGTTTCTAAAAGGATGAGTTTGCAACTACTTTACTTTTGGAGAAAATTCAAAACATTCATTATTCAATAGGGCCCAAACTATCAAAAACCAGCGGTTTCAATGAACACACATTTCTTGGTAGAATCATGCAGGACTGAAATTTTTGATGTTTTTCTACTCCTCTCATGAGCCCAAACAAGTCTCTAAAAGCATGAGTTTGCAACTACTTTACTTTTGGAGAAAATTCAAAACATTCATTATTCAATAGAGCCCAATAGCAAAAATCAGGATTTGAATGAAGAATCACATTTCTTGGTAGAATCATGCAGGATTGAAATTTTTGATGGTTTTTTACTCCTCTCAACAGCCCAAATAAGTTTCTAAAAGGATGAGTTTGCAACTACTTTACTTTTGGAGAAAATTCAAAACATTCATTATTCAATAGGGCCCAAAATATCAAAAAACAGCGGTTTGAATGAACACACATTTCTTGGTAGAATCGTGCAGGACTGAAATTTTTGATGTTTTTCTACTCCTCTCATGAGCCCAAACAAGTCTCTAAAAGGATGAGTTTGCAACTACTTTACTTTTGGAGAAAATTCAAAACATTCATTATTCAATAGAGCCCAATAGCAAAAACCAGCGTTTTGAATGAAGAATCACATTTCTTGGTAGAATCATGCAGGATTGAAATTTTTGATGGTTTTTTACTCCTCTCAACAGCCCAAACAAGTTTCTAAAAGGATGAGTTTGCAACTAGTTTACTTTTGGAGAAAATTCAAAACATTCATTATTCAATAGGGCCCAAACTATCAAAAACCAGCGGTTTCAATGAACACACATTTTTTGGTAGAATCATGCAGGACTGAAATTTTTGATGTTTTTCTTCTCCTCTCATGAGCCCAAACAAGTCTCTAAAAGCATGAGTTTGCAACTACTTTACTTTTGGAGAAAATTCAAAACATTCATTATTCAATAGAGCCCAATAGCAAAAATCAGGTTTTGAATGAAGAATCACATTTCTTGGTAGAATCATGCAGGATTGAAATTTTTGATGGTTTTTTACTCCTCTCTACAGCCCAAACAAGTTTCTAAAAGGATGAGTTTGCAACTACTTTACTTTTGGAGAAAATTCAAAACATTCATTATTCAATAGGGCCCAAAATATCAAAAAACAGCGGTTTGAATGAACACACATTTCTTGGTAGAATCGTGCAGGACTGAAATTTTTGATGTTTTTCTACTCCTCTCATGAGCCCAAACAAGTCTCTAAAAGGATGAGTTTGCAACTACTTTACTTTTGGAGAAAATTCAAAACATTCATTATTCAATAGAGCCCAATAGCAAAAACCAGCGTTTTGAATGGAGAATCACATTTCTTGGTAGAATCATGCAGGATTGAAATTTTTGATGGTTTTTTACTCCTCTCTACAGCCCAAACAAGTTTCTAAAAGGATGAGTTTGCAACTGCTTTACTTTTGGAGAAAATTCAAAACATTCATTATTCAATAGGGCCCAAACTGTCAAAAACCAGCGGTTTCAATGAACACACATTTCTTGGTAGAATCATGCAGGACTGAAATTTTTGATGTTTTTCTACTCCTCTCATGAGCCCAAACAAGTCTCTAAAAGGATGAGTTTGCAACTACTTTACTTTTGGAGAAAATTCAAAACATTCATTATTCAATAGAGCCCAATAGCAAAAATCAGGTTTTGAATGAAGAATCACATTTCTTGGTAGAATCATGCAGGATTGAAATTTTTGATGGTTTTTTACTACTCTCAACAGCCCAAACAAGTTTCTAAAAGGATGAGTTTGCAACTACTTTACTTTTGGAGAAAATTCAAAACATTCATTATTCAATAGGGCCCAAACTATCAAAAACCAGCGGTTTCAATGAACACACATTTCTTGGTAGAATCATGCAGGACTGAAATTTTTGATGTTTTTCTACTCTCATGAGCCCAAACAAGTCTCTAAAAGCATGAGTTTGCAACTACTTTACTTTTGGAGAAAATTCAAAACATTCATTATTCAATAGAGCCCAATAGCAAAAATCAGGTTTTGAATGAAGAATCACATTTCTTGGTAGAATCATGCAGGATTGAAATTTTTGATGGTTTTTTACTCCTCTCAACAGCCCAAACAAGTTTCTAAAAGCATGAGTTTGTAACTGCTTTACTTTTGGAGAAAATTCAAAACATTCATTATTCAATAGGGCCCAAACTATCAAAAACCAGCGGTTTGAATGAACACACATTTCTTGGTAGAATCATGCAGGACTGAAATTTTTGATGTTTTTCTACTCCTCTCATGAGCCCAAACAAGTCTCTAAAAGCATGAGTTTGCAACTACTTTACTTTTGGAGAAAATTCAAAACATTCATTATTCAATAGAGCCCAATAGGAAAAATCAGGTTTTGAATGAAGAATCACATTTCTTGGTAGAATCATGCAGGATTGAAATTTTTGATGGTTTTTTACTCCTCTCAACAGCCCAAACAAGTTTCTAAAAGGATGAGTTTGCAACTACTTTACTTTTGGAGAAAATTCAAAACATTCATTATTCAATAGTGCCCAAAATATCAAAAACCAGCGGTTTGAATGAACACACATTTCTTGGTAGAATCGTGCAGGACTGAAATTTTTGATGTTTTTCTACTCCTCTCATGAGCCCAAACAAGTCTCTAAAAGGATGAGTTTGCAACTACTTTACTTTTGGAGAAAATTCAAAACATTCATTATTCAATAGAGCCCAATAGCAAAAACCAGCGTTTTGAATGAAGAATCACATTTCTTGGTAGAATCATGCAGGATTGAAATTTTTGATGGTTTTTTACTCCTCTCAACAGCCCAAACAAGTTTCTAAAAGGATGAGTTTGCAACTACTTTACTTTTGGAGAAAATTCAAAACATTCATTATTCAATAGGGCCCAAACTATCAAAAAACAGCGGTTTCAATGAACACACATTTCTTGGTAGAATCATGCAGGACTGAAATTTTTGATGTTTTTCTACTCCTCTCATGAGACCAAACAAGTCTCTAAAAGCATGAGTTTGCAACTACTTTACTTTTGGAGAAAATTCAAAACATTCATTATTCAATAGAGCCCAATAGCAAAAATCAGGTTTTGAATGAAGAATCACATTTCTTGGTAAAATCATGCAGGATTGAAATTTTTGATGGTTTTTTATTCCTCTCAACAGCCCAAACAAGTTTCTAAAAGGATGAGTTTGCAACTACTTTACTTTTGGAGAAAATTCAAAACATTCATTATTCAATAGGGCCCAAACTATCAAAAACCAGCGGTTTGAATGAACACACATTTCTTGGTAGAATCATGCAGGACTGAAATTTTTGATGTTTTTCTACTCCTCTCATGAGCCCAAACAAGTCTCTAAAAGCATGAGTTTGCAACTACTTTACTTTTGGAGAAAATTCAAAACATTCATTATTCAATAGCGCCCAATAGCAAAAATCAGGTTTTGAATGAAGAATCACATTTCTTGGTAGAATCATGCAGGATTGAAATTTTTGATGGTTTTTTACTCCTCTCAACAGCCCAAACAAGTTTCTAAAAGGATGAGTTTGCAACTACTTTACTTTTGGAGAAAATTCAAAACATTCATTATTCAATAGGGCCCAAACTATCAAAAACCAGCGGTTTCAATGAACACACATTTCTTGGTAGAATCATGCAGGACTGAAATTTTTGATGTTTTTCTACTCCTCTCATAAGCCCAAACAAGTCTCTAAAAGCATGAGTTTGCAACTACTTTACTTTTGGAGAAAATTCAAAACATTCATTATTCAATAGAGCCCAATAGCAAAAATCAGGTTTTGAATGAGGAATCACATTTCTTGGTAGAATCATGCAGGATTGAAATTTTTGATGGTTTTTTACTCCTCTCAACAGCCCAAACAAGTTTCTAAAAGGATGAGTTTGCAACTACTTTACTTTTGGAGAAAATTCAAAACATTAGGGCCCAAAATATCAAAAACCAGCGGTTTGAATGAACACACATTTCTTGGTAGAATCGTGCAGGACTGAAATTTTTGATGTTTTTCTACTCCTCTCATGAGCCCAAACAAGTCTCTAAAAGGATGAGTTTGCAACTACTTTACTTTTGGAGAAAATTCAAAACATTCATTATTCAATAGAGCCCAATAGCAAAAACCAGCGTTTTGAATGAAGAATCACATTTCTTGGTAGAATCATGCAGGATTGAAATTTTTGATGGTTTTTTACTCCTCTCAACAGCCCAAACAAGTTTCTAAAAGGATGAGTTTGCAACTACTTTACTTTTGGAGAAAATTCAAAACATTCATTATTCTATAAGGCCCAAAATATCAAAAACCAGCGGTTTGAATGGACACACATTTCTTGGTAGAATCGTGCAGGACTGAAATTTTTTATGTTTTTCTACTCCTCTCATGAGCCCAAACAAGTCTCTAAAAGGATGAGTTTGCAACTACTTTACTTTTGGAGAAAATTCAAAACATTCATTATTCAATAGAGCCCAATAGCAAAAACCAGCGTTTTGAATGAAGAATCACATTTCTTGGTAGAATCATGCAGGATTGAAATTTTTGATGGTTTTTTACTCCTCTCAACAGCCCAAACAAGTTTCTAAAAGGATGAGTTTGCAAATACTTTACTTTTGGAGAAAATTCAAAACATTCATTATTCAATAGGGCCCAAACTATCAAAAACCACCGGTTTCAATGAACACAAATTTCTTGGTAGAATCGTGCAGGACTGAAATTTTTGATGTTTTTCTACTCCTCTCATGAGCCCAAACAAGTCTCTAAAAGCATGAGTTTGCAACTACTTTACTTTTGGAGAAAATTCAAAACATTCATTATTCAATAGCGCCCAATAGCAAAAATCAGGTTTTGAATGAAGAATCACATTTCTTGGTAGAATCATGCAGGATTGAAATTTTTGATGGTTTTTTACTCCTCTCAACAGCCCAAACAAGTTTCTAAAAGGATGAGTTTGCAACTACTTTACTTTTGGAGAAAATTCAAAACATTCATTATTCAATAGGGCCCAAAATATCAAAAACCAGCGGTTTCAATGAACACACATTTCTTGGTAGAATCATGCAGGACTGAAATTTTTGATGTTTTTCTACTCCTCTAATGAGCCCAAACAAGTCTCTAAAAGCATGAGTTTGCAACTACTTTACTTTTGGAGAAAATTCAAAACATTCTTTATTCAATAGGGCACAAACTATCAAAAACCAGCGGTTTGAATGAACACACATTTCTTGGTAGAATCATGCAGGACTGAAATTTTTTATGTTTTTCTACTCCTCTCATGAGCCCAAACAAGTCTCTAAAAGCATGAGTTTGCAACTACTTTACTTTTGGAGAAAATTCAAAACATTCATTATTCAATAGAGCCCAATAGCAAAAATCAGGTTTTGAATGAAGAATCACATTTCTTGGTGAATCATGCAGGATTGAAATTTTTGATGCTTTTTAACTCCTCTCAACAGCCCAAACAAGTTTCTAAAAGGATGAGTTTGCAACTGCTTTACTTTTGGAGAAAATTCAAAACATTCATTATTCAATAGGGCCCAAACTATCAAAAACCAGCGGTTTGAACGAACACACATTTCTTGGTAGAATCATGCAGGACTGAAATTTTTGATGTTTTTCTACTCCTCTCATGAGCCCAAACAAGTCTCTAAAAGCATGAGTTTGCAACTACTTTACTTTTGGAGAAAATTCAAAACATTCATTATTCAATAGAGCCCAATAGGAAAAATCAGGTTTTGAATGAAGAATCACATTTCTTGGTAGAATCATGCAGGATTGAAATTTTTGATGGTTTTTTACTCCTCTCAACAGCCCAAACAAGTTTCTAAAAGGATGAGTTTGCAACTACTTTACTTTTGGAGAAAATTCAAACATTCATTATTCAATAGTGCCCAAAATATCAAAAACCAGCGGTTTGAATGAACACACATTTCTTGGTAGAATCGTGCAGGACTGACATTTTTGATGTTTTTCTACTCCTCTCATGAGCCCAAACAAGTCTCTAAAAGGATGAGTTTGCAACTACTTTACTTTTGGAGAAAATTCAAAACATTCACTATTCAATAGAGCCCAATAGCAAAAACCAGCGTTTTGAATGAAGAATCACATTTCTTGGTAGAATCATGCAGGATTGAAATTTTTGATGGTTTTTTACTCCTCTCAACAGCCCAAACAAGTTTCTAAAAGGATGAGTTTGCAACTACTTTACTTTTGGAGAAAATTCAAAACATTCATTATTCAATAGGGCCCAAACTATCAAAAAACAGCGTTTTCAATGAACACACATTTCTTGGTAGAATCATGCAGGACTGAAATTTTTGATGTTTTTCTACTCCTCTCATGAGACCAAACAAGTCTCTAAAAGCATGAGTTTGCAACTACTTTACTTTTGGAGAAAATTCAAAACATTCATTATTCAATAGAGCCCAATAGCAAAAATCAGGTTTTGAATGAAGAATCACATTTCTTGGTAAAATCATGCAGGATTGAAATTTTTGATGGTTTTTTACTCCTCTCAACAGCCCAAACAAGTTTCTAAAAGGATGAGTTTGCAACTACTTTACTTTTGGAGAAAATTCAAAACATTCATTATTCAATAGGGCCCAAACTATCAAAAACCAGCGGTTTGAATGAACACACATTTCTTGGTAGAATCATGCAGGACTGAAATTTTTGATGTTTTTCTACTCCTCTCATGAGCCCAAACAAGTCTCTAAAAGCATGAGTTTGCAACTACTTTACTTTTGGAGAAAATTCAAAACATTCACTTTTCACTAGAGCCCAATAGCAAAAATCAGGTTTTGAATGAAGAATCACATTTCTTGGTAGAATCATGCTGCATTGAAATTTTTGATGGTTTTTTACTCCTCTCAACAGCCCAAACAAGTTTCTAAAAGGATGAGTTTGCAACTACTTTACTTTTGGAGAAAATTCAAAACATTCATTATTCAATAGGGCCCAAACTATCAAAAACCAGCGGTTTCAATGAACACACATTTCTTGGTAGAATCATGCAGGACTGAAATTTTTGATGTTTTTCTACTCCTCTCATGAGCCCAAACAAGTCTCTAAAAGCATGAGTTTGCAACTACTTTACTTTTGGAGAAAATTCAAAACATTCATTATTCAATAGAGCCCAATAGCAAAAATCAGGTTTTGAATGAAGAATCACATTTCTTGGTAGAATCATGCAGGATTGAAATTTTTGATGGTTTTTTACTCCTCTCAACAGCCCAAACAAGTTTCTAAAAGGATGAGTTTGCAACTACTTTACTTTTGGAGAAAATTCAAAACATTCATTATTCAATAGGGCCCAAACTATCAAAAACCAGCGGTTTGAATGAACACACATTTCTTGGTAGAATCATGCAGGACTGAAATTTTTGATGTTTTTCTACTCCTCTCATGAGCCCAAACAAGTCTCTAAAAGCATGAGTTTGCAACTACTTTACTTTTGGAGAAAATTCAAAACATTCATTATTCAATAGAGCCCAATAGCAAAAATCAGGTTTTGAATGAAGAATCACATTTCTTGGTGAATCATGCAGGATTGAAATTTTTGATGGTTTTTTACTCCTCTCAACAGCCCAAACAAGTTTCTAAAAGGATGAGTTTGCAACTACTTTACTTTTGGAGAAAATTCAAAACATTCATTATTCAATAGGGCCCAAACTATCAAAAAACAGCGTTTTCAATGAACACACATTTCTTGGTAGAATCATGCAGGACTGAAATTTTTGATGTTTTTCTACTCCTCTCATGAGACCAAACAAGTCTCTAAAAGCATGAGTTTGCAACTACTTTACTTTTGGAGAAAATTCAAAACATTCATTATTCAATAGAGCCCAATAGCAAAAATCAGGTTTTGAATGAAGAATCACATTTCTTGGTGAATCATGCAGGATTGAAATTTTTGATGGTTTTTTACTCCTCTCAACAGCCCAAACAAGTTTCTAAAAGGATGAGTTTGCAACTACTTTACTTTTGGAGAAAATTCAAAACATTCATTATTCAATAGGGCCCAAACTATCAAAAAACAGCGTTTTCAATGAACACACATTTCTTGGTAGAATCATGCAGGACTGAAATTTTTGATGTTTTTCTACTCCTCTCATGAGACCAAACAAGTCTCTAAAAGCATGAGTTTGCAACTACTTTACTTTTGGAGAAAATTCAAAACATTCATTATTCAATAGAGCCCAATAGCAAAAATCAGGTTTTGAATGAAGAATCACATTTCTTGGTAAAATCATGCAGGATTGAAATTTTTGATGGTTTTTTACTCCTCTCAACAGCCCAAACAAGTTTCTAAAAGGATGAGTTTGCAACTACTTTACTTTTGGAGAAAATTCAAAACATTCATTATTCAATAGGGCCCAAACTATCAAAAACCAGCGGTTTGAATGAACACACATTTCTTGGTAGAATCATGCAGGACTGAAATTTTTGATGTTTTTCTACTCCTCTCATGAGCCCAAACAAGTCTCTAAAAGCATGAGTTTGCAACTACTTTACTTTTGGAGAAAATTCAAAACATTCACTTTTCACTAGAGCCCAATAGCAAAAATCAGGTTTTGAATGAAGAATCACATTTCTTGGTAGAATCATGCTGCATTGAAATTTTTGATGGTTTTTTACTCCTCTCAACAGCCCAAACAAGTTTCTAAAAGGATGAGTTTGCAACTACTTTACTTTTGGAGAAAATTCAAAACATTCATTATTCAATAGGGCCCAAACTATCAAAAACCAGCGGTTTCAATGAACACACATTTCTTGGTAGAATCATGCAGGACTGAAATTTTTGATGTTTTTCTACTCCTCTCATGAGCCCAAACAAGTCTCTAAAAGCATGAGTTTGCAACTACTTTACTTTTGGAGAAAATTCAAAACATTCATTATTCAATAGAGCCCAATAGCAAAAATCAGGTTTTGAATGAAGAATCACATTTCTTGGTAGAATCATGCAGGATTGAAATTTTTGATGGTTTTTTACTCCTCTCAACAGCCCAAACAAGTTTCTAAAAGGATGAGTTTGCAACTACTTTACTTTTGGAGAAAATTCAAAACATTCATTATTCAATAGGGCCCAAACTATCAAAAACCAGCGGTTTGAATGAACACACATTTCTTGGTAGAATCATGCAGGACTGAAATTTTTGATGTTTTTCTACTCCTCTCATGAGCCCAAACAAGTCTCTAAAAGCATGAGTTTGCAACTACTTTACTTTTGGAGAAAATTCAAAACATTCATTATTCAATAGAGCCCAATAGCAAAAATCAGGTTTTGAATGAAGAATCACATTTCTTGGTGAATCATGCAGGATTGAAATTTTTGATGGTTTTTTACTCCTCTCAACAGCCCAAACAAGTTTCTAAAAGGATGAGTTTGCAACTACTTTACTTTTGGAGAAAATTCAAAACATTCATTATTCAATAGGGCCCAAAATATCAAAAACCAGCGGTTTGAATGAACACACATTTCTTGGTAGAATCGTGCAGGACTGAAATTTTTGATGTTTTTCTACTCCTCTCATGAGCCCAAACAAGTCTCTAAAAGGATGAGTTTGCAACTACTTTACTTTTGGAGAAAATTCAAAACATTCATTATTCAATAGAGCCCAATAGCAAAAACCAGCGTTTTGAATGAAGAATCACATTTCTTGGTAGAATCATGCAGGATTGAAATTTTTGATGGTTTTTTACTCCTCTCAACAGCCCAAACAAGTTTCTAAAAGGATGAGTTTGCAACTACTTTACTTTTGGAGAAAATTCAAAACATTCATTATTCTATAAGGCCCAAAATATCAAAAACCAGCGGTTTGAATGAACACACATTTCTTGGTAGAATCGTGCAGGACTGAAATTTTTGATGTTTTTCTACTCCTCTCATGAGCCCAAACAAGTCTCTAAAAGGATGAGTTTGCAACTACTTTACTTTTGGAGAAAATTCAAAACATTCATTATTCAATAGAGCCCAATAGCAAAAACCAGCGTTTTGAATGAAGAATCACATTTCTTGGTAGAATCATGCAGGATTGAAATTTTTGATGGTTTTTTACTCCTCTCAACAGCCCAAACAAGTTTCTAAAAGGATGAGTTTGCAAATACTTTACTTTTGGAGAAAATTCAAAACATTCATTATTCAATAGGGCCCAAACTATCAAAAACCACCGTTTTCAATGAACACACATTTCTTGGTAGAATCGTGCAGGACTGAAATTTTTGATGTTTTTCTACTCCTCTCATGAGCCCAAACAAGTCTTTAAAAGCATGAGTTTGCAACTACTTTACTTTTGGAGAAAATTCAAAACATTCATTATTCAATAGCGCCCAATAGCAAAAATCAGGTTTTAAATGAAGAATCACATTTCTTGGTAGAATCATGCAGGATTGAAATTTTTGATGGTTTTTTACTCCTCTCAACAGCCCAAACAAGTTTCTAAAAGGATGAGTTTGCAACTACTTTACTTTTGGAGAAAATTCAAAACATTCATTATTCAATAGGGCCCAAAATATCAAAAACCAGCGGTTTCAATGAACACACATTTCTTGGTAGAATCATGCAGGACTGAAATTATTGAAGTTTTTCTACTCCTCTCATGAGCCCAAACAAGTCTCTAAAAGTATGAGTTTGCAACTACTTTACTTTTGGAGAAAATTCAAAACATTCATTATTCAATAGAGCCCAATAGCAAAAATCAGGTTTTGAATGAAGAATCACATTTCTTGGTAGAATCATGCAGGATTGAAATTTTTGATGGTTTTTTACTCCTCTCAACAGCCCAAACAAGTTTCTAAAAGGATGAGTTTGCAACTACTTTACTTTTGGAGAAAATTCAAAACATTCATTATTCAATAGGGCCCAAAATATCAAAAACCAGCGGTTTGAATGAACACACATTTCTTGGTAGAATCGTGCAGGACTGAAATTTTTGATGTTTTTCTACTCCTCTCATGAGCCCAAACAAGTCTCTAAAAGGATGAGTTTGCAACTACTTTACTTTTGGAGAAAATTCAAAACATTCATTATTCAATAGAGCCCAATAGCAAAAACCAGCGTTTTGAATGAAGAATCACATTTCTTGGTAGAATCATGCAGGATTGAAATTTTTGATGGTTTTTTACTCCTCTCAACAGCCCAAACAAGTTTCTAAAAGGATGAGTTTGCCACTACTTTACTTTTGGAGAAAATTCAAAACATTCATTATTCAATAGGGCCCAAACTATCAAAAACCAGCGGTTTCAATGAATACACATTTCTTGGTAGAATCATGCAGGACTGAAATTTTTGATGTTTTTCTACTCCTCTCATGAGCCCAAACAAGTCTCTAAAAGCATGAGTTTGCAACTACTTTACTTTTGGAGAAAATTCAAAACATTCATTATTCAATAGAGCCCAATAGCAAAAATCAGGTTTTGAATGAAGAATCACATTTCTTGGTAAAATCATGCAGGATTGAAATTTTTGATGGTTTTTTACTCCTCTCAACAGCCCAAACAAGTTTCTAAAAGGATGAGTTTGCAACTACTTTACTTTTGGAGAAAATTCAAAACATTCATTATTCAATAGGGCCCAAACTATCAAAAACCAGCGGTTTCAATGAACACACATTTCTTGGTAGAATCATGCAGGACTGAAATTTTTGATGTTTTTCTACTCCTCTCATGAGCCCAAAAAAGTCTCTAAAAGCATGAGTTTGCAACTACTTTACTTTTGGAGAAAATTCAAAACATTCATTATTCAATAGACCCCAATAGCAAAAATCAGGTTTTGAATGAAGAATCACATTTCTTGGTAGAATCATGCAGGATTGAAATTTTTGATGGTTTTTTACTCCTCTCACCAGCCCAAACAAGTTTCTAAAAGGATATGTTTGCAACTACTTTACTTTTGGAGAAAATTCAAACATTCATTATTCAATAGGGCCCAAACTATCAAAAACCAGCGGTTTGAATGAACACACATTTCTTGGTAGAATCGTGCAGGACTGAAATTTTTGATGTTTTTCTACTCCTCTCATGAGCCCAAACAAGTCTCTAAAAGGATGAGTTTGCAACTACTTTACTTTTGGAGAAAATTCAAAACATTCATTATTCAATAGAGCCCAATAGCAAAAACCAGCGTTTTGAATGAAGAATCACATTTCTTGGTAGAATCATGCAGGATTGAAATTTTTGATGGTTTTTTACTCCTCTCAACAGCCCAAACAAGTTTCTAAAAGGATGAGTTTGCAACTACTTTACTTTTGGAGAAAATTCAAAACATTCATTATTCAATAGGGCCCAAACTATCAAAAAACAGCGGTTTCAATGAACACACATTTCTTGGTAGAATCATGCAGGACTGAAATTTTTGATGTTTTTCTACTCCTCTCATGAGACCAAACAAGTCTCTAAAAGCATGAGTTTGCAACTACTTTACTTTTGGAGAAAATTCAAAACATTCATTATTCAATAGAGCCCAATAGCAAAAATCAGGTTTTGAATGAAGAATCACATTTCTTGGTAAAATCATGCAGGATTGAAATTTTTGATGGTTTTTTACTCCTCTCAACAGCCCAAACAAGTTTCTAAAAGGATGAGTTTGCAACTACTTTACTTTTGGAGAAAATTCAAAACATTCATTATTCAATAGGGCCCAAACTATCAAAAACCAGCGGTTTGAATGAACACACATTTCTTGGTAGAATCATGCAGGACTGAAATTTTTGATGTTTTTCTACTCCTCTCATGAGCCCAAACAAGTCTCTAAAAGCATGAGTTTGCAACTACTTTACTTTTGGAGAAAATTCAAAACATTCACTTTTCACTAGAGCCCAATAGCAAAAATCAGGTTTTGAATGAAGAATCACATTTCTTGGTAGAATCATGCTGCATTGAAATTTTTGATGGTTTTTTACTCCTCTCAACAGCCCAAACAAGTTTCTAAAAGGATGAGTTTGCAACTACTTTACTTTTGGAGAAAATTCAAAACATTCATTATTCAATAGGGCCCAAACTATCAAAAACCAGCGGTTTCAATGAACACACATTTCTTGGTAGAATCATGCAGGACTGAAATTTTTGATGTTTTTCTACTCCTCTCATGAGCCCAAACAAGTCTCTAAAAGCATGAGTTTGCAACTACTTTACTTTTGGAGAAAATTCAAAACATTCATTATTCAATAGAGCCCAATAGCAAAAATCAGGTTTTGAATGAAGAATCACATTTCTTGGTAGAATCATGCAGGATTGAAATTTTTGATGGTTTTTTACTCCTCTCAACAGCCCAAACAAGTTTCTAAAAGGATGAGTTTGCAACTACTTTACTTTTGGAGAAAATTCAAAACATTCATTATTCAATAGGGCCCAAACTATCAAAAACCAGCGGTTTGAATGAACACACATTTCTTGGTAGAATCATGCAGGACTGAAATTTTTGATGTTTTTCTACTCCTCTCATGAGCCCAAACAAGTCTCTAAAAGCATGAGTTTGCAACTACTTTACTTTTGGAGAAAATTCAAAACATTCATTATTCAATAGAGCCCAATAGCAAAAATCAGGTTTTGAATGAAGAATCACATTTCTTGGTGAATCATGCAGGATTGAAATTTTTGATGGTTTTTTACTCCTCTCAACAGCCCAAACAAGTTTCTAAAAGGATGAGTTTGCAACTACTTTACTTTTGGAGAAAATTCAAAACATTCATTATTCAATAGGGCCCAAAATATCAAAAACCAGCGGTTTGAATGAACACACATTTCTTGGTAGAATCGTGCAGGACTGAAATTTTTGATGTTTTTCTACTCCTCTCATGAGCCCAAACAAGTCTCTAAAAGGATGAGTTTGCAACTACTTTACTTTTGGAGAAAATTCAAAACATTCATTATTCAATAGAGCCCAATAGCAAAAACCAGCGTTTTGAATGAAGAATCACATTTCTTGGTAGAATCATGCAGGATTGAAATTTTTGATGGTTTTTTACTCCTCTCAACAGCCCAAACAAGTTTCTAAAAGGATGAGTTTGCAAATACTTTACTTTTGGAGAAAATTCAAAACATTCATTATTCAATAGGGCCCAAACTATCAAAAACCACCGTTTTCAATGAACACACATTTCTTGGTAGAATCGTGCAGGACTGAAATTTTTGATGTTTTTCTACTCCTCTCATGAGCCCAAACAAGTCTTTAAAAGCATGAGTTTGCAACTACTTTACTTTTGGAGAAAATTCAAAACATTCATTATTCAATAGCGCCCAATAGCAAAAATCAGGTTTTAAATGAAGAATCACATTTCTTGGTAGAATCATGCAGGATTGAAATTTTTGATGGTTTTTTACTCCTCTCAACAGCCCAAACAAGTTTCTAAAAGGATGAGTTTGCAACTACTTTACTTTTGGAGAAAATTCAAAACATTCATTATTCAATAGGGCCCAAAATATCAAAAACCAGCGGTTTCAATGAACACACATTTCTTGGTAGAATCATGCAGGACTGAAATTTTTGATGTTTTTCTACTCCTCTCATGAGCCCAAACAAGTCTCTAAAAGTATGAGTTTGCAACTACTTTACTTTTGGAGAAAATTCAAAACATTCATTATTCAATAGAGCCCAATAGCAAAAATCAGGTTTTGAATGAAGAATCACATTTCTTGGTAGAATCATGCAGGATTGAAATTTTTGATGGTTTTTTACTCCTCTCAACAGCCCAAACAAGTTTCTAAAAGGATGAGTTTGCAACTACTTTACTTTTGGAGAAAATTCAAAACATTCATTATTCAATAGGGCCCAAAATATCAAAAACCAGCGGTTTGAATGAACACACATTTCTTGGTAGAATCGTGCAGGACTGAAATTTTTGATGTTTTTCTACTCCTCTCATGAGCCCAAACAAGTCTCTAAAAGGATGAGTTTGCAACTACTTTACTTTTGGAGAAAATTCAAAACATTCATTATTCAATAGAGCCCAATAGCAAAAACCAGCGTTTTGAATGAAGAATCACATTTCTTGGTAGAATCATGCAGGATTGAAATTTTTGATGGTTTTTTACTCCTCTCAACAGCCCAAACAAGTTTCTAAAAGGATGAGTTTGCCACTACTTTACTTTTGGAGAAAATTCAAAACATTCATTATTCAATAGGGCCCAAACTATCAAAAACCAGCGGTTTCAATGAACACACATTTCTTGGTAGAATCATGCAGGACTGAAATTTTTGATGTTTTTCTACTCCTCTCATGAGCCCAAACAAGTCTCTAAAAGCATGAGTTTGCAACTACTTTACTTTTGGAGAAAATTCAAAACATTCATTATTCAATAGAGCCCAATAGCAAAAATCAGGTTTTGAATGAAGAATCATATTTCTTGGTAAAATCATGCAGGATTGAAATTTTTGATGGTTTTTTACTCCTCTCAACAGCCCAAACAAGTTTCTAAAAGGATGAGTTTGCAACTACTTTACTTTTGGAGAAAATTCAAAACATTCATTATTCAATAGGGCCCAAACTATCAAAAACCAGCGGTTTCAATGAACACACATTTCTTGGTAGAATCATGCAGGACTGAAATTTTTGATGTTTTTCTACTCCTCTCATGAGCCCAAAAAAGTCTCTAAAAGCATGAGTTTGCAACTACTTTACTTTTGGAGAAAATTCAAAACATTCATTATTCAATAGACCCCAATAGCAAAAATCAGGTTTTGAATGAAGAATCACATTTCTTGGTAGAATCATGCAGGATTGAAATTTTTGATGGTTTTTTACTCCTCTCACCAGCCCAAACAAGTTTCTAAAAGGATGAGTTTGCAACTACTTTACTTTTGGAGAAAATTCAAACATTCATTATTCAATAGGGCCCAAACTATCAAAAACCAGCGGTTTGAATGAACACACATTTCTTGGTAGAATCGTGCAGGACTGAAATTTTTGATGTTTTTCTACTCCTCTCATGAGCCCAAACAAGTCTCTAAAAGGATGAGTTTGCAACTACTTTACTTTTGGAGAAAATTCAAAACATTCATTATTCAATAGAGCCCAATAGCAAAAACCAGCGTTTTGAATGAAGAATCACATTTCTTGGTAGAATCATGCAGGATTGAAATTTTTGATGGTTTTTTACTCCTCTCAACAGCCCAAACAAGTTTCTAAAAGGATGAGTTTGCAACTACTTTACTTTTGGAGAAAATTCAAAACATTCATTATTCAATAGGGCCCAAATTATCAAAAACCAGCGGTTTCAATGAACACACATTTCTTGGTAGAATCATGCAGGACTGAAATTTTTGATGTTTCTCTACTCCTCTCATGAGACCAAACAAGTTTCTAAAAGCATGAGTTTGCAACTACTTTACTTTTGGAGAAAATTCAAAACATTCACTATTCAATAGAGCCCAATAGCAAAAATTAGGTTTTGAATGAAGAATCACATTTCTTGGTAAAATCATGCAGGATTGAAATTTTTGATGGTTTTTTACTCCTCTCAACAGCCCAAACAAGTTTCTAAAAGGATGAGTTTGCAACTACTTTACTTTTGGAGAAAATTCAAAACATTCATTATTCAATAGGGCCCAAACTATCAAAAACCAGCGGTTTCAATGAACACACATTTCTTGGTAGAATCATGCAGGACTGAAATTTTTGATGTTTTTCGACTCCTCTCATGAGCCCAAACAAGTCTCTAAAAGCATGAGTTTGCAACTACTTTACTTTTGGAGAAAATTCAAAACATTCATTATTCAATAGAGCCCAATAGCAAAAATCAGGTTTTGAATGAAGAATCACATTTCTTGGTAGAATCATGCAGGATTGAAATTTTTGATGGTTTTTTACTCCTCTCAACAGCCCAAACAAGTTTCTAAAAGGATGAGTTTGCAACTACTTTACTTTTGGAGAAAATTCAAAACATTCATTATTCAATAGGGCCCAAACTATCAAAAACCAGCGGTTTCAATGAACACACATTTCTTGGTAGAATCATGCAGGACTGAAATTTTTGATGTTTCTCTACTCCTCTCATGAGACCAAACAAGTTTCTAAAAGCATGAGTTTGCAACTACTTTACTTTTGGAGAAAATTCAAAACATTCACTATTCAATAGAGCCCAATAGCAAAAATTAGGTTTTGAATGAAGAATCACATTTCTTGGTAAAATCATGCAGGATTGAAATTTTTGATGGTTTTTTACTCCTCTCAACAGCCCAAACAAGTTTCTAAAAGGATGAGTTTGCAACTACTTTACTTTTGGAGAAAATTCAAAACATTCATTATTCAATAGGGCCCAAACTATCAAAAACCAGCGGTTTCAATGAACACACATTTCTTGGTAGAATCATGCAGGACTGAAATTTTTGATGTTTTTCGACTCCTCTCATGAGCCCAAACAAGTCTCTAAAAGCATGAGTTTGCAACTACTTTACTTTTGGAGAAAATTCAAAACATTCATTATTCAATAGAGCCCAATAGCAAAAATCAGGTTTTGAATGAAGAATCACATTTCTTGGTAGAATCATGCAGGATTGAAATTTTTGATGGTTTTTTACTCCTCTCAACAGCCCAAACAAGTTTCTAAAAGGATGAGTTTGCAACTACTTTACTTTTGGAGAAAATTCAAAACATTCATTATTCAATAGGGCCCAAACTATCAAAAACCAGCGGTTTCAATGAACACACATTTCTTGGTAGAATCATGCAGGACTGAAATTTTTGATGTTTCTCTACTCCTCTCATGAGACCAAACAAGTTTCTAAAAGCATGAGTTTGCAACTACTTTACTTTTGGAGAAAATTCAAAACATTCACTATTCAATAGAGCCCAATAGCAAAAATTAGGTTTTGAATGAAGAATCACATTTCTTGGTAAAATCATGCAGGATTGAAATTTTTGATGGTTTTTTACTCCTCTCAACAGCCCAAACAAGTTTCTAAAAGGATGAGTTTGCAACTACTTTACTTTTGGAGAAAATTCAAAACATTCATTATTCAATAGGGCCCAAACTATCAAAAACCAGCGGTTTCAATGAACACACATTTCTTGGTAGAATCATGCAGGACTGAAATTTTTGATGTTTTTCGACTCCTCTCATGAGCCCAAACAAGTCTCTAAAAGCATGAGTTTGCAACTACTTTACTTTTGGAGAAAATTCAAAACATTCATTATTCAATAGAGCCCAATAGCAAAAATCAGGTTTTGAATGAAGAATCACATTTCTTGGTAGAATCATGCAGGATTGAAATTTTTGATGGTTTTTTACTCCTCTCAACAGCCCAAACAAGTTTCTAAAAGGATGAGTTTGCAACTACTTTACTTTTGGAGAAAATTCAAAACATTCATTATTCAATAGGGCCCAAAATATCAAAAACCAGCCGTTTCAATGAACACACATTTCTTGGTAGAATCATGCAGGACTGAAATTTTTGATGTTTTTCTACTCCTCTCCTGAGCCCAAACAAGTCTCTAAAAGCATGAGTTTGCAACTACTTTACTTTTGGAGAAAATTCAAAACATTCATTATTCAATAGAGCCCAATAGCAAAAATCAGGTTTTGAATGAAGAATCACATTTCTTGGTAGAATCATGCAGGATTGAAATTTTTGATGGTTTTTTACTCCTCTCAACAGCCCAAACAAGTTTCTAAAAGGATGAGTTTGCAACTACTTTACTTTTGGAGAAAATTCAAAACATTCATTATTCAATAGGGCCCAAACTATCAAAAACCAGCGGTTTGAATGAACTCACATTTCTTGGTAGAATCATGCAGGACTGAAATTTTTGATGTTTTTCTACTCCTCTCATGAGCCCAAACAAGTCTCTAAAAGCATGAGTTTGCAACTACTTTACTTTTGGAGAAAATTCAAAACATTCACTTTTCACTAGAGCCCAATAGCAAAAATCAGGTTTTGAATGAAGAATCACATTTCTTGGTAGAATCATGCTGCATTGAAATTTTTGATGGTTTTTTACTCCTCTCAACAGCCCAAACAAGTTTCTAAAAGGATGAGTTTGCAACTAATTTACTTTTGGAGAAAATTCAAAACATTCATTATTCAATAGGGCCCAAACTATCAAAAACCAGCGGTTTCAATGAACACACATTTCTTGGTAGAATCATGCAAGACTGAAATTTTTGATGTTTTTCTACTCCTCTCATGAGCCCAAACAAGTCTCTAAAAGCATGAGTTTGCAACTACTTTACTTTTGGAGAAAATTCAAAACATTCATTATTCAATAGAGCCCAATAGCAAAAATCAGGTTTTGAATGAAGATTCACATTTCTTGGTAGAATCATGCAGGATTGAAATTTTTGATGGTTTTTTACTCCTCTCAACAGCCCAAACAAGTTTCTAAAAGGATGAGTTTGCAACTAATTTACTTTTGGAGAAAATTCAAAACATTCATTATTCAATAGGGCCCAAACTATCAAAAACCAGCGGTTTCAATGAACACACTTTTCTTGGTAGAATCATGCAGGACTGAAATTTTTGATGTTTTTCTACTCCTCTCATGAGCCCAAACAAGTCTTTAAAAGCATGAGTTTGCAACTACTTTACTTTTGGAGAAAATTCAAAACATTCATTATTCAATAGAGCCCAATAGCAAAAATCAGGTTTTGAATGAAGAATCACATTTCTTGGTAAAATCATGCAGGATTGAAATTTTTGATGGTTTTTTACTCCTCTCAACAGCCCAAACAAGTTTCTAAAAGGATGAGTTTGCAACTACTTTACTTTTGGAGAAAATTCAAAACATTCATTATTCAATAGGGCCCAAACTATCAAAAACCAGCGGTTTCAATGAACACACATTTCTTGGTAGAATCATGCAGGATTGAAATTTTTGATGTTTTTCTACTCCTCTCATGAGCCCAAACAAGTCTCTAAAAGCATGAGTTTGCAACTACTTTACTTTTGGAGAAAATTCAAAACATTCATTATTCAATAGACCCCAATAGCAAAAATCAGGTTTTGAATGAATAATCACATTTCTTGGTAAAATCATGCAGGATTGAAATTTTTGATGGTTTTTTACTCCTCTCAACAGCCCAAACAAGTTTCTAAAAGGATGAGTTTGCAACTACTTTACTTTTGGAGAAAATTCAAAACATTCATTATTCAATAGGGCCCAAACTATCAAAAACCAGCGGTTTCAATGAACACACATTTCTTGGTAGAATCATGCAGGACTGAAATTTTTGATGTTTTTCTACTCCTCTCATGAGCCCAAACAAGTCTCTAAAAGCATGAGTTTGCAACTACTTTACTTTTGGAGAAAATTCAAAACATTCATTATTCAATAGAGCCCAATAGCAAAAATCAGGTTTTGAATGAAGATTCACATTTCTTGGTAGAATCATGCAGGATTGAAATTTTTGATGGTTTTTTACTCCTCTCAACAGCCCAAACAAGTTTCTAAAAGGATGAGTTTGCAACTACTTTACTTTTGGAGAAAATTCAAAACATTCATTATTCAATAGGGCCCAAACTATCAAAAACCAGCGGTTTCAATGAACACACATTTCTTGGTAGAATCATGCAGGACTGAAATTTTTGATGTTTTTCTACTCCTCTCATGAGCCCAAACAAGTCTCTAAAAGCATGAGTTTGCAACTACTTTACTTTTGGAGAAAATTCAAAACATTCATTATTCAATAGAGCCCAATAGCAAAAATCAGGATTTGAATGAAGAATCACATTTCTTGGTAGAATCATGCAGGATTGAAATTTTTGATGGTTTTTTACTCCTCTCAACAGCCCAAATAAGTTTCTAAAAGGATGAGTTTGCAACTACTTTACTTTTGGAGAAAATTCAAAACATTCATTATTCAATAGGGCCCAAAATATCAAAAAACAGCGGTTTGAATGAACACACATTTCTTGGTAGAATCGTGCAGGACTGAAATTTTTGATTTTTTTCTACTCCTCTCATGAGCCCAAACAAGTCTCTAAAAGGATGAGTTTGCAACTACTTTACTTTTGGAGAAAATTCAAAACATTCATTATTCAATAGAGCCCAATAGGAAAAATCAGGTTTTGAATGGAGAATCACATTTCTTGGTAGAATCATGCAGGATTGAAATTTTTGATGGTTTTTTACTCCTCTCAACAGCCCAAACAAGTTTCTAAAAGGATGAGTTTGCAACTACTTTACTTTTGGAGAAAATTCAAAACATTCATTATTCAATAGGGCCCAAAATATCAAAAACCAGCGGTTTGAATGAACACACATTTCTTGGTAGAATCGTGCAGGACTGAAATTTTTGATGTTTTTCTACTCCTCTCATGAGCCCAAACAAGTCTCTAAAAGGATGAGTTTGCAACTACTTTACTTTTGGAGAAAATTCAAAACATTCATTATTCAATAGAGCCCAATAGCAAAAACCAGCGTTTTGAATGAAGAATCACATTTCTTGGTAGAATCATGCAGGATTGAAATTTTTGATGGTTTTTTACTCCTCTCAACAGCCCAAACAAGTTTCTAAAAGGATGAGTTTGCAACTACTTTACTTTTGGAGAAAATTCAAAACATTCATTATTCAATAGGGCCCAAACTATCAAAAACCAGCGGTTTCAATGAACACACATTTCTTGGTAGAATCATGCAGGACTGAAATTTTTGATGTTTCTCTACTCCTCTCATGAGACCAAACAAGTTTCTAAAAGCATGAGTTTGCAACTACTTTACTTTTGGAGAAAATTCAAAACATTCACTATTCAATAGAGCCCAATAGCAAAAATTAGGTTTTGAATGAAGAATCACATTTCTTGGTAAAATCATGCAGGATTGAAATTTTTGATGGTTTTTTACTCCTCTCAACAGCCCAAACAAGTTTCTAAAAGGATGAGTTTGCAAATACTTTACTTTTGGAGAAAATTCAAAACATTCATTATTCAATAGGGCCCAAACTATCAAAAACCAGCGGTTTCAATGAACACACATTTCTTGGTAGAATCGTGCAGGACTGAAATTTTTGATGTTTTTCTACTCCTCTCATGAGCCCAAACAAGTCTCTAAAAGCATGAGTTTGCAACTACTTTACTTTTGGAGAAAATTCAAAACATTCACTTTTCACTAGAGCCCAATAGCAAAAATCAGGTTTTGAATGAAGAATCACATTTCTTGGTAGAATCATGCTGCATTGAAATTTTTGATGGTTTTTTACTCCTCTCAACAGCCCAAACAAGTTTCTAAAAGGATGAGTTTGCAACTACTTTACTTTTGGAGAAAATTCAAAACATTCATTATTCAATAGGGCCCAAACTATCAAAAACCAGCGGTTTGAATGAACTCACATTTCTTGGTAGAATCATGCAGGACTGAAATTTTTGATGTTTTTCTACTCCTCTCATGAGCCCAAACAAGTCTCTAAAAGCATGAGTTTGCAACTACTTTACTTTTGGAGAAAATTCAAAACATTCACTTTTCACTAGAGCCCAATAGCAAAAATCAGGTTTTGAATGAAGAATCACATTTCTTGGTAGAATCATGCTGCATTGAAATTTTTGATGGTTTTTTACTCCTCTCAACAGCCCAAACAAGTTTCTAAAAGGATGAGTTTGCAACTAATTTACTTTTGGAGAAAATTCAAAACATTCATTATTCAATAGGGCCCAAACTATCAAAAACCAGCGGTTTCAATGAACACACATTTCTTGGTAGAATCATGCAAGACTGAAATTTTTGATGTTTTTCTACTCCTCTCATGAGCCCAAACAAGTCTCTAAAAGCATGAGTTTGCAACTACTTTACTTTTGGAGAAAATTCAAAACATTCATTATTCAATAGAGCCCAATAGCAAAAATCAGGTTTTGAATGAAGATTCACATTTCTTGGTAGAATCATGCAGGATTGAAATTTTTGATGGTTTTTTACTCCTCTCAACAGCCCAAACAAGTTTCTAAAAGGATGAGTTTGCAACTACTTTACTTTTGGAGAAAATTCAAAACATTCATTATTCAATAGGGCCCAAACTATCAAAAACCAGCGGTTTCAATGAACACACATTTCTTGGTAGAATCATGCAGGACTGAAATTTTTGATGTTTTTCTACTCCTCTCATGAGCCCAAACAAGTCTTTAAAAGCATGAGTTTGCAACTACTTTACTTTTGGAGAAAATTCAAAACATTCATTATTCAATAGAGCCCAATAGCAAAAATCAGGTTTTGAATGAAGAATCACATTTCTTGGTAAAATCATGCAGGATTGAAATTTTTGATGGTTTTTTACTCCTCTCAACAGCCCAAACAAGTTTCTAAAAGGATGAGTTTGCAACTACTTTACTTTTGGAGAAAATTCAAAACATTCATTATTCAATAGGGCCCAAACTATCAAAAACCAGCGGTTTCAATGAACACACATTTCTTGGTAGAATCATGCAGGACTGAAATTTTTTATGTTTTTCTACTCCTCTCATGAGCCCAAACAAGTCTCTAAAAGCATGAGTTTGCAACTACTTTACTTTTGGAGAAAATTCAAAACATTCATTATTCAATAGACCCCAATAGCAAAAATCAGGTTTTGAATGAAGAATCACATTTCTTGGTAGAATCATGCAGGATTGAAATTTTTGATGGTTTTTTACTCCTCTCAACAGCCCAAACAAGTTTCTAAAAGGATGAGTTTGCAACTACTTTACTTTTGGAGAAAATTCAAAACATTCATTATTCAATAGGGCCCAAACTATCAAAAACCAGCGGTTTCAATGAACACACATTTCTTGGTAGAATCATGCAGGACTGAAATTTTTGATGTTTTTCTACTCCTCTCATGAGCCCAAACAAGTCTCTAAAAGCATGAGTTTGCAACTACTTTACTTTTGGAGAAAATTCAAAACATTCATTATTCAATAGAGCCCAATAGCAAAAATCAGGTTTTGAATGAAGAATCACATTTCTTGGTAGAATCATGCAGGATTGAAATTTTTGATGGTTTTTTACTCCTCTCTACAGCCCAAACAAGTTTCTAAAAGGATGAGTTTGCAACTGCTTTACTTTTGGAGAAAATTCAAAACATTCATTATTCAATAGGGCCCAAACTGTCAAAAACCAGCGGTTTCAATGAACACACATTTCTTGGTAGAATCATGCAGGAATGAAATTTTTGATGTTTTTCTACTCCTCTCATGAGCCCAAACAAGTCTCTAAAAGGATGAGTTTGCAACTACTTTACTTTTGGAGAAAATTCAAAACATTCATTATTCAATAGAGCCCAATAGCAAAAATCAGGTTTTGAATGAAGAATCACATTTCTTGGTAGAATCATGCAGGATTGAAATTTTTGATGGTTTTTTACTCCTCTCAACAGCCCAAACAAGTTTCTAAAAGGATGAGTTTGCAACTACTTTACTTTTGGAGAAAATTCAAAACATTCATTATTCAATAGGGCCCAAACTATCAAAAACCAGCGGTTTCAATGAACACACATTTCTTGGTAGAATCATGCAGGACTGAAATTTTTGATGTTTTTCTACTCTCATGAGCCCAAACAAGTCTCTAAAAGCATGAGTTTGCAACTACTTTACTTTTGGAGAAAATTCAAAACATTCATTATTCAATAGAGCCCAATAGCAAAAATCAGGTTTTGAATGAAGAATCACATTTCTTGGTAGAATCATGCAGGATTGAAATTTTTGATGGTTTTTTACTCCTCTCAACAGCCCAAACAAGTTTCTAAAAGGATGAGTTTGTAACTGCTTTACTTTTGGAGAAAATTCAAAACATTCATTATTCAATAGGGCCCAAACTATCAAAAACCAGCGGTTTGAATGAACACACATTTCTTGGTAGAATCATGCAGGACTGAAATTTTTGATGTTTTTCTACTCCTCTCATGAGCCCAAACAAGTCTCTAAAAGCATGAGTTTGCAACTACTTTACTTTTGGAGAAAATTCAAAACATTCATTATTCAATAGAGCCCAATAGGAAAAATCAGGTTTTGAATGAAGAATCACATTTCTTGGTAGAATCATGCAGGATTGAAATTTTTGATGGTTTTTTACTCCTCTCAACAGCCCAAACAAGTTTCTAAAAGGATGAGTTTGCAACTACTTTACTTTTGGAGAAAATTCAAAACATTCATTATTCAATAGTGCCCAAAATATCAAAAACCAGCGGTTTGAATGAACACACATTTCTTGGTAGAATCGTGCAGGACTGAAATTTTTGATGTTTTTCTACTCCTCTCATGAGCCCAAACAAGTCTCTAAAAGGATGAGTTTGCAACTACTTTACTTTTGGAGAAAATTCAAAACATTCATTATTCAATAGAGCCCAATAGCAAAAACCAGCGTTTTGAATGAAGAATCACATTTCTTGGTAGAATCATGCAGGATTGAAATTTTTGATGGTTTTTTACTCCTCTCAACAGCCCAAACAAGTTTCTAAAAGGATGAGTTTGCAACTACTTTACTTTTGGAGAAAATTCAAAACATTCATTATTCAATAGGGCCCAAACTATCAAAAAACAGCGGTTTCAATGAACACACATTTCTTGGTAGAATCATGCAGGACTGAAATTTTTGATGTTTTTCTACTCCTCTCATGAGACCAAACAAGTCTCTAAAAGCATGAGTTTGCAACTACTTTACTTTTGGAGAAAATTCAAAACATTCATTATTCAATAGAGCCCAATAGCAAAAATCAGGATTTGAATGAAGAATCACATTTCTTGGTAGAATCATGCAGGATTGAAATTTTTGATGGTTTTTTACTCCTCTCAACAGCCCAAATAAGTTTCTAAAAGGATGAGTTTGCAACTACTTTACTTTTGGAGAAAATTCAAAACATTCATTATTCAATAGGGCCCAAAATATCAAAAAACAGCGGTTTGAATGAACACACATTTCTTGGTAGAATCGTGCAGGACTGAAATTTTTGATTTTTTTCTACTCCTCTCATGAGCCCAAACAAGTCTCTAAAAGGATGAGTTTGCAACTACTTTACTTTTGGAGAAAATTCAAAACATTCATTATTCAATAGAGCCCAATAGGAAAAATCAGGTTTTGAATGGAGAATCACATTTCTTGGTAGAATCATGCAGGATTGAAATTTTTGATGGTTTTTTACTCCTCTCAACAGCCCAAACAAGTTTCTAAAAGGATGAGTTTGCAACTACTTTACTTTTGGAGAAAATTCAAAACATTCATTATTCAATAGGGCCCAAAATATCAAAAACCAGCGGTTTGAATGAACACACATTTCTTGGTAGAATCGTGCAGGACTGAAATTTTTGATGTTTTTCTACTCCTCTCATGAGCCCAAACAAGTCTCTAAAAGGATGAGTTTGCAACTACTTTACTTTTGGAGAAAATTCAAAACATTCATTATTCAATAGAGCCCAATAGCAAAAACCAGCGTTTTGAATGAAGAATCACATTTCTTGGTAGAATCATGCAGGATTGAAATTTTTGATGGTTTTTTACTCCTCTCAACAGCCCAAACAAGTTTCTAAAAGGATGAGTTTGCAACTACTTTACTTTTGGAGAAAATTCAAAACATTCATTATTCAATAGGGCCCAAACTATCAAAAACCAGCGGTTTCAATGAACACACATTTCTTGGTAGAATCATGCAGGACTGAAATTTTTGATGTTTCTCTACTCCTCTCATGAGACCAAACAAGTTTCTAAAAGCATGAGTTTGCAACTACTTTACTTTTGGAGAAAATTCAAAACATTCACTATTCAATAGAGCCCAATAGCAAAAATTAGGTTTTGAATGAAGAATCACATTTCTTGGTAAAATCATGCAGGATTGAAATTTTTGATGGTTTTTTACTCCTCTCAACAGCCCAAACAAGTTTCTAAAAGGATGAGTTTGCAAATACTTTACTTTTGGAGAAAATTCAAAACATTCATTATTCAATAGGGCCCAAACTATCAAAAACCAGCGGTTTCAATGAACACACATTTCTTGGTAGAATCGTGCAGGACTGAAATTTTTGATGTTTTTCTACTCCTCTCATGAGCCCAAACAAGTCTCTAAAAGCATGAGTTTGCAACTACTTTACTTTTGGAGAAAATTCAAAACATTCACTTTTCACTAGAGCCCAATAGCAAAAATCAGGTTTTGAATGAAGAATCACATTTCTTGGTAGAATCATGCTGCATTGAAATTTTTGATGGTTTTTTACTCCTCTCAACAGCCCAAACAAGTTTCTAAAAGGATGAGTTTGCAACTACTTTACTTTTGGAGAAAATTCAAAACATTCATTATTCAATAGGGCCCAAACTATCAAAAACCAGCGGTTTGAATGAACTCACATTTCTTGGTAGAATCATGCAGGACTGAAATTTTTGATGTTTTTCTACTCCTCTCATGAGCCCAAACAAGTCTCTAAAAGCATGAGTTTGCAACTACTTTACTTTTGGAGAAAATTCAAAACATTCACTTTTCACTAGAGCCCAATAGCAAAAATCAGGTTTTGAATGAAGAATCACATTTCTTGGTAGAATCATGCTGCATTGAAATTTTTGATGGTTTTTTACTCCTCTCAACAGCCCAAACAAGTTTCTAAAAGGATGAGTTTGCAACTAATTTACTTTTGGAGAAAATTCAAAACATTCATTATTCAATAGGGCCCAAACTATCAAAAACCAGCGGTTTCAATGAACACACATTTCTTGGTAGAATCATGCAAGACTGAAATTTTTGATGTTTTTCTACTCCTCTCATGAGCCCAAACAAGTCTCTAAAAGCATGAGTTTGCAACTACTTTACTTTTGGAGAAAATTCAAAACATTCATTATTCAATAGAGCCCAATAGCAAAAATCAGGTTTTGAATGAAGATTCACATTTCTTGGTAGAATCATGCAGGATTGAAATTTTTGATGGTTTTTTACTCCTCTCAACAGCCCAAACAAGTTTCTAAAAGGATGAGTTTGCAACTACTTTACTTTTGGAGAAAATTCAAAACATTCATTATTCAATAGGGCCCAAACTATCAAAAACCAGCGGTTTCAATGAACACACATTTCTTGGTAGAATCATGCAGGACTGAAATTTTTGATGTTTTTCTACTCCTCTCATGAGCCCAAACAAGTCTTTAAAAGCATGAGTTTGCAACTACTTTACTTTTGGAGAAAATTCAAAACATTCATTATTCAATAGAGCCCAATAGCAAAAATCAGGTTTTGAATGAAGAATCACATTTCTTGGTAAAATCATGCAGGATTGAAATTTTTGATGGTTTTTTACTCCTCTCAACAGCCCAAACAAGTTTCTAAAAGGATGAGTTTGCAACTACTTTACTTTTGGAGAAAATTCAAAACATTCATTATTCAATAGGGCCCAAACTATCAAAAACCAGCGGTTTCAATGAACACACATTTCTTGGTAGAATCATGCAGGACTGAAATTTTTTATGTTTTTCTACTCCTCTCATGAGCCCAAACAAGTCTCTAAAAGCATGAGTTTGCAACTACTTTACTTTTGGAGAAAATTCAAAACATTCATTATTCAATAGACCCCAATAGCAAAAATCAGGTTTTGAATGAAGAATCACATTTCTTGGTAGAATCATGCAGGATTGAAATTTTTGATGGTTTTTTACTCCTCTCAACAGCCCAAACAAGTTTCTAAAAGGATGAGTTTGCAACTACTTTACTTTTGGAGAAAATTCAAAACATTCATTATTCAATAGGGCCCAAACTATCAAAAACCAGCGGTATCAATGAACACACATTTCTTGGTAGAATCATGCAGGACTGAAATTTTTGATGTTTTTCTACTCCTCTCATGAGCCCAAACAAGTCTCTAAAAGCATGAGTTTGCAACTACTTTACTTTTGGAGAAAATTCAAAACATTCATTATTCAATAGAGCCCAATAGCAAAAATCAGGTTTTGAATGAAGAATCACATTTCTTGGTAGAATCATGCAGGATTGAAATTTTTGATGGTTTTTTACTCCTCTCTACAGCCCAAACAAGTTTCTAAAAGGATGAGTTTGCAACTGCTTTACTTTTGGAGAAAATTCAAAACATTCATTATTCAATAGGGCCCAAACTGTCAAAAACCAGCGGTTTCAATGAACACACATTTCTTGGTAGAATCATGCAGGACTGAAATTTTTGATGTTTTTCTACTCCTCTCATGAGCCCAAACAAGTCTCTAAAAGGATGAGTTTGCAACTACTTTACTTTTGGAGAAAATTCAAAACATTCATTATTCAATAGAGCCCAATAGCAAAAATCAGGTTTTGAATGAAGAATCACATTTCTTGGTAGAATCATGCAGGATTGAAATTTTTGATGGTTTTTTACTCCTCTCAACAGCCCAAACAAGTTTCTAAAAGGATGAGTTTGCAACTACTTTACTTTTGGAGAAAATTCAAAACATTCATTATTCAATAGGGCCCAAACTATCAAAAACCAGCGGTTTCAATGAACACACATTTCTTGGTAGAATCATGCAGGACTGAAATTTTTGATGTTTTTCTACTCTCATGAGCCCAAACAAGTCTCTAAAAGCATGAGTTTGCAACTACTTTACTTTTGGAGAAAATTCAAAACATTCATTATTCAATAGAGCCCAATAGCAAAAATCAGGTTTTGAATGAAGAATCACATTTCTTGGTAGAATCATGCAGGATTGAAATTTTTGATGGTTTTTTACTCCTCTCAACAGCCCAAACAAGTTTCTAAAAGGATGAGTTTGTAACTGCTTTACTTTTGGAGAAAATTCAAAACATTCATTATTCAATAGGGCCCAAACTATCAAAAACCAGCGGTTTGAATGAACACACATTTCTTGGTAGAATCATGCAGGACTGAAATTTTTGATGTTTTTCTACTCCTCTCATGAGCCCAAACAAGTCTCTAAAAGCATGAGTTTGCAACTACTTTACTTTTGGAGAAAATTCAAAACATTCATTATTCAATAGAGCCCAATAGGAAAAATCAGGTTTTGAATGAAGAATCACATTTCTTGGTAGAATCATGCAGGATTGAAATTTTTGATGGTTTTTTACTCCTCTCAACAGCCCAAACAAGTTTCTAAAAGGATGAGTTTGCAACTACTTTACTTTTGGAGAAAATTCAAAACATTCATTATTCAATAGTGCCCAAAATATCAAAAACCAGCGGTTTGAATGAACACACATTTCTTGGTAGAATCGTGCAGGACTGAAATTTTTGATGTTTTTCTACTCCTCTCATGAGCCCAAACAAGTCTCTAAAAGGATGAGTTTGCAACTACTTTACTTTTGGAGAAAATTCAAAACATTCATTATTCAATAGAGCCCAATAGCAAAAACCAGCGTTTTGAATGAAGAATCACATTTCTTGGTAGAATCATGCAGGATTGAAATTTTTGATGGTTTTTTACTCCTCTCAACAGCCCAAACAAGTTTCTAAAAGGATGAGTTTGCAACTACTTTACTTTTGGAGAAAATTCAAAACATTCATTATTCAATAGGGCCCAAACTATCAAAAAACAGCGGTTTCAATGAACACACATTTCTTGGTAGAATCATGCAGGACTGAAATTTTTGATGTTTTTCTACTCCTCTCATGAGACCAAACAAGTCTCTAAAAGCATGAGTTTGCAACTACTTTACTTTTGGAGAAAATTCAAAACATTCATTATTCAATAGAGCCCAATAGCAAAAATCAGGTTTTGAATGAAGAATCACATTTCTTGGTAAAATCATGCAGGATTGAAATTTTTGATGGTTTTTTATTCCTCTCAACAGCCCAAACAAGTTTCTAAAAGGATGAGTTTGCAACTACTTTACTTTTGGAGAAAATTCAAAACATTCATTATTCAATAGGGCCCAAACTATCAAAAACCAGCGGTTTGAATGAACACACATTTCTTGGTAGAATCATGCAGGACTGAAATTTTTGATGTTTTTCTACTCCTCTCATGAGCCCAAACAAGTCTCTAAAAGCATGAGTTTGCAACTACTTTACTTTTGGAGAAAATTCAAAACATTCATTATTCAATAGAGCCCAATAGCAAAAATCAGGTTTTGAATGAAGAATCACATTTCTTGGTAGAATCATGCTGCATTGAAATTTTTGATGTTTTTTTACTCCTCTCAACAGCCCAAACAAGTTTCTAAAAGGATGAGTTTGCAACTACTTTACTTTTGGAGAAAATTCAAAACATTCATTATTCAATAGGGCCCAAACTATCAAAAACCAGCGGTTTCAATGAACACACATTTCTTGGTAGAATCATGCAGGACTGAACTTTTTGATGTTTTTCTACTCCTTTCATGAGCCCAAACAAGTCTTTAAAAGCATGAGTTTGCAACTACTTTACATTTGGAGAAAATTCAAAACATTCATTATTCAATAGAGCCCAATAGCAAAAATCAGGTTTTGAATGAAGAATCACATTTCTTGGTAAAATCATGCAGGATTGAAATTTTTGATGGTTTTTTACTCCTCTCAACAGCCCAAACAAGTTTCTAAAAGGATGAGTTTGCAACTACTTTACTTTTGGAGAAAATTCAAAACATTCATTATTCTATAAGGCCCAAAATATCAAAAACCAGCGGTTTGAATGAACACACATTTCTTGGTAGAATCGTGCAGGACTGAAATTTTTGATGTTTTTCTACTCCTCTCATGAGCCCAAACAAGTCTCTAAAAGGATGAGTTTGCAACTGCTTTACTTTTGGAGAAAATTCAAAACATTCATTATTCAATAGAGCCCAATAGCAAAAACCAGCGTTTTGAATGAAGAATCACATTTCTTGGTAGAATCATGCAGGATTGAAATTTTTGATGGTTTTTTACTCCTCTCAACAGCCCAAACAAGTTTCTAAAAGGATGAGTTTGCAAATACTTTACTTTTGGAGAAAATTCAAAACATTCATTATTCAATAGGGCCCAAACTATCAAAAACCAGCGGTTTCAATGAACACACATTTCTTGGTAGAATCGTGCAGGACTGAAATTTTTGATGTTTTTCTACTCCTCTCATGAGCCCAAACAAGTCTCTAAAAGCATGAGTTTGCAACTACTTTACTTTTGGAGAAAATTCAAAACATTCATTATTCAATAGCGCCCAATAGCAAAAATCAGGTTTTGAATGAAGAATCACATTTCTTGGTAGAATCATGCAGGATTGAAATTTTTGATGGTTTTTTACTCCTCTCAACAGCCCAAACAAGTTTCTAAAAGGATGAGTTTGCAACTACTTTACTTTTGGAGAAAATTCAAAACATTCATTATTCAATAGGGCCCAAACTATCAAAAACCAGCGGTTTCAATGAACACACATTTCTTGGTAGAATCATGCAGGACTGAAATTTTTGATGTTTTTCTACTCCTCTCATGAGCCCAAACAAGTCTCTAAAAGCATGAGTTTGCAACTACTTTACTTTTGGAGAAAATTCAAAACATTCACTTTTCACTAGAGCCCAATAGCAAAAATCAGGTTTTGAATGAAGAATCACATTTCTTGGTAGAATCATGCTGCATTGAAATTTTTGATGGTTTTTTACTCCTCTCAACAGCCCAAACAAGTTTCTAAAAGGATGAGTTTGCAACTAATTTACTTTTGGAGAAAATTCAAAACATTCATTATTCAATAGGGCCCAAACTATCAAAAACCAGCGGTTTCAATGAACACACATTTCTTGGTAGAATCATGCAAGACTGAAATTTTTGATCTTTTTCTACTCCTCTCATGAGCCCAAACAAGTCTCTAAAAGCATGAGTTTGCAACTACTTTACTTTTGGAGAAAATTCAAAACATTCATTATTCAATAGAGCCCAATAGCAAAAATCAGGTTTTGAATGAAGATTCACATTTCTTGGTAGAATCATGCAGGATTGAAATTTTTGATGGTTTTTTACTCCTCTCAACAGCCCAAACAAGTTTCTAAAAGGATGAGTTTGCAACTACTTTACTTTTGGAGAAAATTCAAAACATTCATTATTCAATAGGGCCCAAACTATCAAAAACCAGCGGTTTCAATGAACACACATTTCTTGGTAGAATCATGCAGGACTGAAATTTTTGATGTTTTTCTACTCCTCTCATGAGCCCAAACAAGTCTTTAAAAGCATGAGTTTGCAACTACTTTACATTTGGAGAAAATTCAAAACATTCATTATTCAATAGAGCCCAATAGCAAAAATCAGGTTTTGAATGAAGAATCACATTTCTTGGTAAAATCATGCAGGATTGAAATTTTTGATGGTTTTTTACTCCTCTCAACAGCCCAAACAAGTTTCTAAAAGGATGAGTTTGCAACTACTTTACTTTTGGAGAAAATTCAAAACATTCATTATTTAATAGGGCCCAAACTATCAAAAACCAGCGGTTTCAATGAACACACATTTCTTGGTAGAATCATGCAGGACTGAAATTTTTGATGTTTTTCTACTCCTCTCATGAGCCCAAACAAGTCTCTAAAAGCATGAGTTTGCAACTACTTTACTTTTGGAGAAAATTCAAAACATTCTTTATTCAATAGAGCCCAATAGCAAAAATCAGGATTTGAATGAAGAATCACATTTCTTGGTAGAATCATGCAGGATTGAAATTTTTGATGGTTTTTTACTCCTCTCAACAGCCCAAATAAGTTTCTAAAAGGATGAGTTTGCAACTACTTTACTTTTGGAGAAAATTCAAAACATTCATTATTCAATAGGGCCCAAAATATCAAAAAACAGCGGTTTGAATGAACACACATTTCTTGGTAGAATCGTGCAGGACTGAAATTTTTGATGTTTTTCTACTCCTCTCATGAGCCCAAACAAGTCTCTAAAAGGATGAGTTTGCAACTACTTTACTTTTGGAGAAAATTCAAAACATTCATTATTCAATAGAGCCCAATAGCAAAAACCAGCGTTTTGAATGAAGAATCACATTTCTTGGTAGAATCATGCAGGATTGAAATTTTTGATGGTTTTTTACTCCTCTCAACAGCCCAAACAAGTTTCTAAAAGGATGAGTTTGCAACTAGTTTACTTTTGGAGAAAATTCAAAACATTCATTATTCAATAGGGCCCAAACTATCAAAAACCAGCGGTTTCAATGAACACACATTTCTTGGTAGAATCATGCAGGACTGAAATTTTTGATGTTTTTCTTCTCCTCTCATGAGCCCAAACAAGTCTCTAAAAGCATGAGTTTGCAACTACTTTACTTTTGGAGAAAATTCAAAACATTCATTATTCAATAGAGCCCAATAGCAAAAATCAGGTTTTGAATGAAGAATCACATTTCTTGGTAGAATCATGCAGGATTGAAATTTTTGATGGTTTTTTACTCCTCTCTACAGCCCAAACAAGTTTCTAAAAGGATGAGTTTGCAACTACTTTACTTTTGGAGAAAATTCAAAACATTCATTATTCAATAGGGCCCAAAATATCAAAAAACAGCGGTTTGAATGAACACACATTTCTTGGTAGAATCGTGCAGGACTGAAATTTTTGATGTTTTTCTACTCCTCTCATGAGCCCAAACAAGTCTCTAAAAGGATGAGTTTGCAACTACTTTACTTTTGGAGAAAATTCAAAACATTCATTATTCAATAGAGCCCAATAGCAAAAACCAGCGTTTTGAATGGAGAATCACATTTCTTGGTAGAATCATGCAGGATTGAAACTTTTGATGGTTTTTTACTCCTCTCAACAGCCCAAACAAGTTTCTAAAAGGATGAGTTTGCAACTACTTTACTTTTGGAGAAAATTCAAAACATTCATTATTCAATAGGGCCCAAACTATCAAAAACCAGCGGTTTCAATGAACACACATTTCTTGGTAGAATGATGCAGGACTGAAATTTTTGATGTTTTTCTACTCCTCTCATGAGCCCAAACAAGTCTCTAAAAGCATGAGTTTGCAACTACTTTACTTTTGGAGAAAATTCAAAACATTCATTATTCAATAGAGCCCAATAGCAAAAATCAGGTTTTGAATGAAGAATCACATTTCTTGGTAGAATCATGCAGGATTGAAATTTTTGATGGTTTTTTACTCCTCTCTACAGCCCAAACAAGTTTCTAAAAGGATGAGTTTGCAACTGCTTTACTTTTGGAGAAAATTCAAAACATTCATTATTCAATAGGGCCCAAACTGTCAAAAACCAGCGGTTTCAATGAACACACATTTCTTGGTAGAATCATGCAGGACTGAAATTTTTGATGTTTTTCTACTCCTCTCATGAGCCCAAACAAGTCTCTAAAAGGATGAGTTTGCAACTACTTTACTTTTGGAGAAAATTCAAAACATTCATTATTCAATAGAGCCCAATAGCAAAAATCAGGTTTTGAATGAAGAATCACATTTCTTGGTAGAATCATGCAGGATTGAAATTTTTGATGGTTTTTTACTCCTCTCAACAGCCCAAACAAGTTTCTAAAAGGATGAGTTTGCAACTACTTTACTTTTGGAGAAAATTCAAAACATTCATTATTCAATAGGGCCCAAACTATCAAAAACCAGCGGTTTCAATGAACACACATTTCTTGGTAGAATCATGCAGGACTGAAATTTTTGATGTTTTTCTACTCTCATGAGCCCAAACAAGTCTCTAAAAGCATGAGTTTGCAACTACTTTACTTTTGGAGAAAATTCAAAACATTCATTATTCAATAGAGCCCAATAGCAAAAATCAGGTTTTGAATGAAGAATCACATTTCTTGGTAGAATCATGCAGGATTGAAATTTTTGATGGTTTTTTACTCCTCTCAACAGCCCAAACAAGTTTCTAAAAGGATGAGTTTGTAACTGCTTTACTTTTGGAGAAAATTCAAAACATTCATTATTCAATAGGGCCCAAACTATCAAAAACCAGCGGTTTGAATGAACACACATTTCTTGGTAGAATCATGCAGGACTGAAATTTTTGATGTTTTTCTACTCCTCTCATGAGCCCAAACAAGTCTCTAAAAGCATGAGTTTGCAACTACTTTACTTTTGGAGAAAATTCAAAACATTCATTATTCAATAGAGCCCAATAGGAAAAATCAGGTTTTGAATGAAGAATCACATTTCTTGGTAGAATCATGCAGGATTGAAATTTTTGATGGTTTTTTACTCCTCTCAACAGCCCAAACAAGTTTCTAAAAGGATGAGTTTGCAACTACTTTACTTTTGGAGAAAATTCAAAACATTCATTATTCAATAGTGCCCAAAATATCAAAAACCAGCGGTTTGAATGAACACACATTTCTTGGTAGAATCGTGCAGGACTGAAATTTTTGATGTTTTTCTACTCCTCTCATGAGCCCAAACAAGTCTCTAAAAGGATGAGTTTGCAACTACTTTACTTTTGGAGAAAATTCAAAACATTCATTATTCAATAGAGCCCAATAGCAAAAACCAGCGTTTTGAATGAAGAATCACATTTCTTGGTAGAATCATGCAGGATTGAAATTTTTGATGGTTTTTTACTCCTCTCAACAGCCCAAACAAGTTTCTAAAAGGATGAGTTTGCAACTACTTTACTTTTGGAGAAAATTCAAAACATTCATTATTCAATAGGGCCCAAACTATCAAAAAACAGCGGTTTCAATGAACACACATTTCTTGGTAGAATCATGCAGGACTGAAATTTTTCATGTTTTTCTACTCCTCTCATGAGACCAAACAAGTCTCTAAAAGCATGAGTTTGCAACTACTTTACTTTTGGAGAAAATTCAAAACATTCATTATTCAATAGAGCCCAATAGCAAAAATCAGGTTTTGAATGAAGAATCACATTTCTTGGTAAAATCATGCAGGATTGAAATTTTTGATGGTTTTTTATTCCTCTCAACAGCCCAAACAAGTTTCTAAAAGGATGAGTTTGCAACTACTTTACTTTTGGAGAAAATTCAAAACATTCATTATTCAATAGGGCCGAAACTATCAAAAACCAGCGGTTTGAATGAACACACATTTCTTGGTAGAATCATGCAGGACTGAAATTTTTGATGTTTTTCTACTCCTCTCATGAGCCCAAACAAGTCTCTAAAAGCATGAGTTTGCAACTACTTTACTTTTGGAGAAAATTCAAAACATTCATTATTCAATAGAGCCCAATAGCAAAAATCAGGTTTTGAATGAAGAATCACATTTCTTGGTAGAATCATGCAGGATTGAAATTTTTGATGTTTTTTTACTCCTCTCAACAGCCCAAACAAGTTTCTAAAAGGATGAGTTTGCAACTACTTTACTTTTGGAGAAAATTCAAAACATTCATTATTCTATAAGGCCCAAAATATCAAAAACCAGCGGTTTGAATGAACACACATTTCTTGGTAGAATCGTGCAGGACTGAAATTTTTGATGTTTTTCTACTCCTCTCATGAGCCCAAACAAGTCTCTAAAAGGATGAGTTTGCAACTACTTTACTTTTGGAGAAAATTCAAAACATTCATTATTCAATAGAGCCCAATAGCAAAAACCAGCGTTTTGAATGAAGAATCACATTTCTTGGTAGAATCATGCAGGATTGAAATTTTTGATGGTTTTTTACTCCTCTCAACAGCCCAAACAAGTTTCTAAAAGGATGAGTTTGCAAATACTTTACTTTTGGAGAAAATTCAAAACATTCATTATTCAATAGGGCCCAAACTATCAAAAACCAGCGGTTTCAATGAACACACATTTCTTGGTAGAATCGTGCAGGACTGAAATTTTTGATGTTTTTCTACTCCTCTCATGAGCCCAAACAAGTCTCTAAAAGCATGAGTTTGCAACTACTTTACTTTTGGAGAAAATTCAAAACATTCATTATTCAATAGCGCCCAATAGCAAAAATCAGGTTTTGAATGAAGAATCACATTTCTTGGTAGAATCATGCAGGATTGAAATTTTTGATGGTTTTTTACTCCTCTCAACAGCCCAAACAAGTTTCTAAAAGGATGAGTTTGCAACTACTTTACTTTTGGAGAAAATTCAAAACATTCATTATTCAATAGGGCCCAAAATATCAAAAACCAGCGGTTTCAATGAACACACATTTCTTGGTAGAATCATGCAGGACTGAAATTTTTGATGTTTTTCTACTCCTCTCATGAGCCCAAACAAGTCTCTAAAAGGATGAGTTTGCAACTACTTTACTTTTGGAGAAAATTCAAAACATTCATTATTCAATAGAGCCCAATAGCAAAAATCAGGTTTTGAATGAAGAATCACATTTCTTGGTAGAATCATGCAGGATTGAAATTTTTGATGTTTTTTTACTCCTCTCAACAGCCCAAACAAGTTTCTAAAAGGATGAGTTTGCAACTACTTTACTTTTGGAGAAAATTCAAAACATTCATTATTCTATAAGGCCCAAAATATCAAAAACCAGCGGTTTGAATGAACACACATTTCTTGGTAGAATCGTGCAGGACTGAAATTTTTGATGTTTTTCTACTCCTCTCATGAGCCCAAACAAGTCTCTAAAAGGATGAGTTTGCAACTACTTTACTTTTGGAGAAAATTCAAAACATTCATTATTCAATAGAGCCCAATAGCAAAAACCAGCGTTTTGAATGAAGAATCACATTTCTTGGTAGAATCATGCAGGATTGAAATTTTTGATGGTTTTTTACTCCTCTCAACAGCCCAAACAAGTTTCTAAAAGGATGAGTTTGCAAATACTTTACTTTTGGAGAAAATTCAAAACATTCATTATTCAATAGGGCCCAAACTATCAAAAACCAGCGGTTTCAATGAACACACATTTCTTGGTAGAATCGTGCAGGACTGAAATTTTTGATGTTTTTCTACTCCTCTCATGAGCCCAAACAAGTCTCTAAAAGCATGAGTTTGCAACTACTTTACTTTTGGAGAAAATTCAAAACATTCATTATTCAATAGCGCCCAATAGCAAAAATCAGGTTTTGAATGAAGAATCACATTTCTTGGTAGAATCATGCAGGATTGAAATTTTTGATGGTTTTTTACTCCTCTCAACAGCCCAAACAAGTTTCTAAAAGGATGAGTTTGCAACTACTTTACTTTTGGAGAAAATTCAAAACATTCATTATTCAATAGGGCCCAAAATATCAAAAACCAGCCGTTTCAATGAACACACATTTCTTGGTAGAATCATGCAGGGCTGAAATTTTTGATGTTTTTCTACTCCTCTCCTGAGCCCAAACAAGTCTCTAAAAGCATGAGTTTGCAACTACTTTACTTTTGGAGAAAATTCAAAACATTCATTATTCAATAGAGCCCAATAGCAAAAATCAGGTTTTGAATGAAGAATCACATTTCTTGGTAGAATCATGCAGGATTGAAATTTTTGATGGTTTTTTACTCCTCTCAACAGCCCACACAAGTTTCTAAAAGGATGAGTTTGCAACTACTTTACTTTTGGAGAAAATTCAAAACATTCATTATTCAATAGGGCCCAAACTATCAAAAACCAGCGGTTTGAATGAACTCACATTTCTTGGTAGAATCATGCAGGACTGAAATTTTTGATGTTTTTCTACTCCTCTCATGAGCCCAAACAAGTCTCTAAAAGCATGAGTTTGCAACTACTTTACTTTTGGAGAAAATTCAAAACATTCACTTTTCTCTAGAGCCCAATAGCAAAAATCAGGTTTTGAATGAAGAATCACATTTCTTGGAAGAATCATGCTGCATTGAAATTTTTGATGGTTTTTTACTCCTCTCAACAGCCCAAACAAGTTTCTAAATCCTGCATGATTTTACCAAGAAATGTGATTCTTCATTCAAAACCTGATTTTTGCTATTGGGCTCTATTGAATAGTGAATGTTTTGAATTTTCTCCAAAAGTAAAGTAGTTGCAAACTCATGCTTTTAGAAACTTGTTTGGGCTCATGAGAGGAGTAGAAAAACATCAAAAATTTCAGTCCTGCATGATTCTACCAAGAAATGTGTGTTCATTGAAACCGCTGGTTTTTGATAGTTTGGGCCCTATTGAATAATGAATGTTTTGAATTTTCTCCAAAAGTAAAGTAGTTGCAAACTCATCCTTTTAGAAACTTGTTTGGGCTGTTGAGAGGAGTAAAAAACCATCAAAAATTTCAATCCTGCATGATTTTACCAAGAAATGTGATTCTTCATTCAAAACCTGATTTTTGCTATTGGGCTCTATTGAATAATGAATGTTTTGAATTTTCTCCAAATGTAAAGTAGTTGCAAACTCATGCTTTTAAAGACTTGTTTGGGCTCATGAAAGGAGTAGAAAAAAATCAAAAAGTTCAGTCCTGCATGATTCTACCAAGAAATGTGTGTTCATTGAAACCGCTGGTTTTTGATAGTTTGGGCCCTATTGAATAATGAATGTTTTGAATTTTCTCCAAAAGTAAAGTAGTTGCAAACTCATCCTTTTAGAAACTTGTTTGGGCTGTTGAGAGGAGTAAAAAACCATCAAAAATTTCAATGCAGCATGATTCTACCAAGAAATGTGATTCTTCATTCAAAACCTGATTTTTGCTATTGGGCTCTATTGAATAATGAATGTTTTGAATTTTCTCCAAAAGTAAAGTAGTTGCAAACTCATGCTTTTAGAGACTTGTTTGGGCTCATGAGAGGAGTAGAAAAACATCAAAAATTTCAGTCCTGCATGATTCTACCAAGAAATGTGTGTTCATTCAAACCGCTGGTTTTTGATAGTTTGGGCCCTATTGAATAATGAATGTTTTGAATTTTCTCCAAAAGTAAAGTAGTTGCAAACTCATCCTTTTAGAAACTTGTTTGGGCTGTTGAGAGGAATAAAAAACCATCAAAAATTTCAATCCTGCATGATTTTACCAAGAAATGTGATTCTTCATTCAAAACCTGATTTTTGCTATTGGGCTCTATTGAATAATGAATGTTTTGAATTTTCTCCAAAAGTAAAGTAGTTGCAAACTCATGCTTTTAGAGACTTGTTTGGTCTCATGAGAGGAGTAGAAAAACATCAAAAATTTCAGTCCTGCATGATTCTACCAAGAAATGTGTGTTCATTGAAACCGCTGTTTTTTGATAGTTTGGGCCCTATTGAATAATGAATGTTTTGAATTTTCTCCAAAAGTAAAGTAGTTGCAAACTCATCCTTTTAGAAACTTGTTTGGGCTGTTGAGAGGAGTAAAAAACCATCAAAAATTTCAATCCTGCATGATTCTACCAAGAAATGTGATTCTTCATTCAAAACGCTGGTTTTTGCTATTGGGCTCTATTGAATAATGAATGTTTTGAATTTTCTCCAAAAGTAAAGTAGTTGCAAACTCATCCTTTTAGAGACTTGTTTGGGCTCATGAGAGGAGTAGAAAAACATCAAAAATTTCAGTCCTGCACGATTCTACCAAGAAATGTGTGTTCATTCAAACCGCTGGTTTTTGATATTTTGGGCACTATTGAATAATGAATGTTTTGAATTTTCTCCAAAAGTAAAGTAGTTGCAAACTCATCCTTTTAGAAACTTGTTTGGGCTGTTGAGAGGAGTAAAAAACCATCAAAAATTTCAATCCTGCATGATTCTACCAAGAAATGTGATTCTTCATTCAAAACCTGATTTTTCCTATTGGGCTCTATTGAATAATGAATGTTTTGAATTTTCTCCAAAAGTAAAGTAGTTGCAAACTCATGCTTTTAGAGACTTGTTTGGGCTCATGAGAGGAGTAGAAAAACATCAAAAATTTCAGTCCTGCATGATTCTACCAAGAAATGTGTGTTCATTCAAACCGCTGGTTTTTGATAGTTTGGGCCCTATTGAATAATGAATGTTTTGAATTTTCTCCAAAAGTAAAGCAGTTACAAACTCATCCTTTTAGAAACTTGTTTGGGCTGTTGAGAGGAGTAAAAAACCATCAAAAATTTCAATCCTGCATGATTCTACCAAGAAATGTGATTCTTCATTCAAAACCTGATTTTTGCTATTGGGCTCTATTGAATAATGAATGTTTTGAATTTTCTCCAAAAGTAAAGTAGTTGCAAACTCATGCTTTTAGAGACTTGTTTGGGCTCATGAGAGTAGAAAAACATCAAAAATTTCAGTCCTGCATGATTCTACCAAGAAATGTGTGTTCATTGAAACCGCTGGTTTTTGATAGTTTGGGCCCTATTGAATAATGAATGTTTTGAATTTTCTCCAAAAGTAAAGTAGTTGCAAACTCATCCTTTTAGAAACTTGTTTGGGCTGTTGAGAGGAGTAAAAAACCATCAAAAATTTCAATCCTGCATGATTCTACCAAGAAATGTGATTCTTCATTCAAAACCTGATTTTTGCTATTGGGCTCTATTGAATAATGAATGTTTTGAATTTTCTCCAAAAGTAAAGTAGTTGCAAACTCATCCTTTTAGAGACTTGTTTGGGCTCATGAGAGGAGTAGAAAAACATCAAAAATTTCAGTCCTGCATGATTCTACCAAGAAATGTGTGTTCATTGAAACCGCTGGTTTTTGACAGTTTGGGCCCTATTGAATAATGAATGTTTTGAATTTTCTCCAAAAGTAAAGCAGTTGCAAACTCATCCTTTTAGAAACTTGTTTGGGCTGTAGAGAGGAGTAAAAAACCATCAAAAATTTCAATCCTGCATGATTCTACCAAGAAATGTGATTCTTCATTCAAAACCTGATTTTTGCTATTGGGCTCTATTGAATAATGAATGTTTTGAATTTTCTCCAAAAGTAAAGTAGTTGCAAACTCATGCTTTTAGAGACTTGTTTGGGCTCATGAGAGGAGTAGAAAAACATCAAAAATTTCAGTCCTGCATGATTCTACCAAGAAATGTGTGTTCATTGAAACCGCTGGTTTTTGATAGTTTGGGCCCTATTGAATAATGAATGTTTTGAATTTTCTCCAAAAGTAAAGTAGTTGCAAACTCATCCTTTTAGAAACTTGTTTGGGCTGTTGAGAGGAGTAAAAAACCATCAAAAATTTCAATCCTGCATGATTCTACCAAGAAATGTGATTCTTCATTCAAAACCTGATTTTTGCTATTGGGGTCTATTGAATAATGAATGTTTTGAATTTTCTCCAAAAGTAAAGTAGTTGCAAACTCATGCTTTTAGAGACTTGTTTGGGCTCATGAGAGGAGTAGAAAAACATAAAAAATTTCAGTCCTGCATGATTCTACCAAGAAATGTGTGTTCATTGAAACCGCTGGTTTTTGATAGTTTGGGCCCTATTGAATAATGAATGTTTTGAATTTTCTCCAAAAGTAAAGTAGTTGCAAACTCATCCTTTTAGAAACTTGTTTGGGCTGTTGAGAGGAGTAAAAAACCATCAAAAATTTCAATCCTGCATGATTTTACCAAGAAATGTGATTCTTCATTCAAAACCTGATTTTTGCTATTGGGCTCTATTGAATAATGAATGTTTTGAATTTTCTCCAAAAGTAAAGTAGTTGCAAACTCATGCTTTTAAAGACTTGTTTGGGCTCATGAGAGGAGTAGAAAAACATCAAAAATTTCAGTCCTGCATGATTCTACCAAGAAATGTGTGTTCATTGAAACCGCTGGTTTTTGATAGTTTGGGCCCTATTGAATAATGAATGTTTTGAATTTTCTCCAAAAGTAAAGTAGTTGCAAACTCATCCTTTTAGAAACTTGTTTGGGCTGTTGAGAGGAGTAAAAAACCATCAAAAATTTCAATCCTGCATGATTCTACCAAGAAATGTGAATCTTCATTCAAAACCTGATTTTTGCTATTGGGCTCTATTGAATAATGAATGTTTTGAATTTTCTCCAAAAGTAAAGTAGTTGCAAACTCATGCTTTTAGAGACTTGTTTGGGCTCATGAGAGGAGTAGAAAAACATCAAAAATTTCAGTCTTGCATGATTCTACCAAGAAATGTGTGTTCATTGAAACCGCTGGTTTTTGATAGTTTGGGCCCTATTGAATAATGAATGTTTTGAATTTTCTCCAAAAGTAAATTAGTTGCAAACTCATCCTTTTAGAAACTTGTTTGGGCTGTTGAGAGGAGTAAAAAACCATCAAAAATTTCAATGCAGCATGATTCTACCAAGAAATGTGATTCTTCATTCAAAACCTGATTTTTGCTATTGGGCTCTAGTGAAAAGTGAATGTTTTGAATTTTCTCCAAAAGTAAAGTAGTTGCAAACTCATGCTTTTAGAGACTTGTTTGGGCTCATGAGAGGAGTAGAAAAACATCAAAAATTTCAGTCCTGCATGATTCTACCAAGAAATGTGAGTTCATTCAAACCGCTGGTTTTTGATAGTTTGGGCCCTATTGAATAATGAATGTTTTGAATTTTCTCCAAAAGTAAAGTAGTTGCAAACTCATCCTTTTAGAAACTTGTTTGGGCTGTTGAGAGGAGTAAAAAACCATCAAAAATTTCAATCCTGCATGATTCTACCAAGAAATGTGATTCTTCATTCAAAACCTGATTTTTGCTATTGGGCTCTATTGAATAATGAATGTTTTGAATTTTCTCCAAAAGTAAAGTAGTTGCAAACTCATGCTTTTAGAGACTTGTTTGGGCTCAGGAGAGGAGTAGAAAAACATCAAAAATTTCAGTCCTGCATGATTCTACCAAGAAATGTGTGTTCATTGAAACGGCTGGTTTTTGATATTTTGGGCCCTATTGAATAATGAATGTTTTGAATTTTCTCCAAAAGTAAAGTAGTTGCAAACTCATCCTTTTAGAAACTTGTTTGGGCTGTTGAGAGGAGTAAAAAAACATCAAAAATTTCAATCCTGCATGATTCTACCAAGAAATGTGATTCTTCATTCAAAACCTGATTTTTGCTATTGGGCGCTATTGAATAATGAATGTTTTGAATTTTCTCCAAAAGTAAAGTAGTTGCAAACTCATGCTTTTAGAGACTTGTTTGGGCTCATGAGAGGAGTAGAAAAACATCAAAAATTTCAGTCCTGCACGATTCTACCAAGAAATGTGTGTTCATTGAAACCGCTGGTTTTTGATAGTTTGGGCCCTATTGAATAATGAATGTTTTGAATTTTCTCCAAGAGTAAAGTATTTGCAAACTCATCCTTTTAGAAACTTGTTTGGGCTGTTGAGAGGAGTAAAAAACCATCAAAAATTTCAATCCTGCATGATTTTACCAAGAAATGTGATTCTTCATTCAAAACCTAATTTTTGCTATTGGGCTCTATTGAATAGTGAATGTTTTGAATTTTCTCCAAAAGTAAAGTAGTTGCAAACTCATGCTTTTAGAAACTTGTTTGGTCTCATGAGAGGAGTAGAGAAACATCAAAAATTTCAGTCCTGCATGATTCTACCAAGAAATGTGTGTTCATTGAAACCGCTGGTTTTTGATAGTTTGGGCCCTATTGAATAATGAATGTTTTGAATTTTCTCCAAAAGTAAAGTAGTTGCAAACTCATCCTTTTAGAAACTTGTTTGGGCTGTTGAGAGGAGTAAAAAACCATCAAAAATTTCAATCCTGCATGATTCTACCAAGAAATGTGATTCTTCATTCAAAACGCTGGTTTTTGCTATTGGGCTCTATTGAATAATGAATGTTTTGAATTTTCTCCAAAAGTAAAGTAGTTGCAAACTCATCCTTTTAGAGACTTGTTTGGGCTCATGAGAGGAGTAGAAAAACATCAAAAATTTCAGTCCTGCACGATTCTACCAAGAAATGTGTGTTCATTCAAACCGCTGGTTTTTGATATTTTGGGCCCTATTGAATAATGAATGTTTTGAATTTTCTCCAAAAGTAAAGTAGTTGCAAACTCATCCTTTTAGAAACTTGTTTGGGCTGTTGAGAGGAGTAAAAAACCATCAAAAATTTCAATCCTGCATGATTCTACCAAGAAATGTGATTCTCCATTCAAAACCTGATTTTTCCTATTGGGCTCTATTGAATAATGAATGTTTTGAATTTTCTCCAAAAGTAAAGTAGTTGCAAACTCATCCTTTTAGAGACTTGTTTGGGCTCATGAGAGGAGTAGAAAAAAATCAAAAATTTCAGTCCTGCACGATTCTACCAAGAAATGTGTGTTCATTCAAACCGCTGTTTTTTGATATTTTGGGCCCTATTGAATAATGAATGTTTTGAATTTTCTCCAAAAGTAAAGTAGTTGCAAACTCATCCTTTTAGAAACTTATTTGGGCTGTTGAGAGGAGTAAAAAACCATCAAAAATTTCAATCCTGCATGATTCTACCAAGAAATGTGATTCTTCATTCAAATCCTGATTTTTGCTATTGGGCTCTATTGAATAATGAATGTTTTGAATTTTCTCCAAAAGTAAAGTAGTTGCAAACTCATGCTTTTAGAGACTTGTTTGGGCTCATGAGAGGAGTAGAAAAACATCAAAAATTTCAGTCCTGCATGATTCTACCAAGAAATGTGTGTTCATTGAAACCGCTGGTTTTTGATAGTTTGGGCCCTATTGAATAATGAATGTTTTGAATTTTCTCCAAAAGTAAAGTAGTTGCAAACTCATCCTTTTAGAAACTTGTTTGGGCTGTTGAGAGGAGTAAAAAACCATCAAAAATTTCAATCCTGCATGATTCTACCAAGAAATGTGATTCTTCATTCAAAACCTGATTTTTCCTATTGGGCTCTATTGAATAATGAATGTTTTGAATTTTCTCCAAAAGTAAAGTAGTTGCAAACTCATGCTTTTAGAGACTTGTTTGGGCTCATGAGAGGAGTAGAAAAACATCAAAAATTTCAATCCTGCATGATTCTACCAAGAAATGTGTGTTCATTGAAACCGCTGGTTTTTGATAGTTTGGGCCCTATTGAATAATGAATGTTTTGAATTTTCTCCAAAAGTAAAGTAGTTGCAAACTCATCCTTTTAGAAACTTGTTTGGGCTGTTGAGAGGAGTAAAAAACCATCAAAAATTTCAATCCTGCATGATTTTACCAAGAAATGTGATTCTTCATTCAAAACCTGATTTTTGCTATTGGGCTCTATTGAATAATGAATGTTTTGAATTTTCTCCAAAAGTAAAGTAGTTGCAAACTCATGCTTTTAGAAACTTGTTTGGGCTCATGAGAGGAGTAGAAAAACATCAAAAATTTCAGTCCTGCATGATTCTACCAAGAAATGTGTGTTCATTGAAACCGCTGGTTTTTGATAGTTTGGGCCCTATTGAATAATGAATGTTTTGAATTTTCTCCAAAAGTAAAGTAGTTGCAAACTCATCCTTTTAGAAACTTGTTTGGGCTGTTGAGAGGAGTAAAAAACCATCAAAAATTTCAATCCTGCATGATTTTACCAAGAAATGTGATTCTTCATTCAAAACCTGATTTTTGCTATTGGGCTCTATTGAATAATGAATGTTTTGAATTTTCTCCAAAAGTAAAGTAGTTGCAAACTCATGCTTTTAGAGACTTGTTTGGGCTTATGAGAGGAGTAGAAAAACATCAAAAATTTCAGTCCTGCATGATTCTACCAAGAAATGTGTGTTCATTGAAACCGCTGGTTTTTGATAGTTTGGGCCCTATTGAATAATGAATGTTTTGAATTTTCTCCAAAAGTAAAGTAGTTGCAAACTCATCCTTTTAGAAACTTGTTTGGGCTGTTGAGAGGAGTAAAAAACCATCAAAAATTTCAATCCTGCATGATTCTACCAAGAAATGTGATTCTTCATTCAAAACCTGATTTTTGCTATTGGGCTCTATTGAATAATGAATGTTTTGAATTTTCTCCAAAAGTAAAGTAGTTGCAAACTCATCCTTTTAGAAACTTGTTTGGGCTGTTGAGAGGAGTAAAAAACCATCAAAAATTTCAATCCTGCATGATTCTACCAAGAACTGTGATTCTTCATTCAAAACCTGATTTTTGCTATTGGGCTCTATTGAATAATGAATGTTTTGAATTTTCTCCAAAAGTAAAGTAGTTGCAAACTCATGCTTTTAGAGACTTGTTTGGGCTCATGAGAGGAGTAGAAAAACATCAAAAATTTCAGTCCTGCATGATTCTACCAAGAAATGTGTGTTCATTGAAACCGCTGGTTTTTGATAGTTTGGGCCCTATTGAATAATGAATGTTTTGAATTTTCTCCAAAAGCAAAGTAGTTGCAAACTCATCCTTTTAGAAACTTGTTTGGGCTGTTGAGAGGAGTAAAAAACCATCAAAAATTTCAATCCTGCATGATTTTACCAAGAAATGTGATTCTTCATTCAAAACCTGATTTTTGCTATTGGGCTCTATTGAATAGTGAATGTTTTGAATTTTCTCCAAAAGTAAAGTAGTTGCAAACTCATGCTTTTAGAAACTTGTTTGGGCTCATGAGAGGAGTAGAAAAACATCAAAAATTTCAGTCCTGCATGATTCTACCAAGAAATGTGTGTTCATTGAAACCGCTGGTTTTTGATAGTTTGGGCCCTATTGAATAATGAATGTTTTGAATTTTCTCCAAAAGTAAAGTAGTTGCAAACTCATCCTTTTAGAAACTTGTTTGGGCTGTTGAGAGGAGTAAAAAACCATCAAAAATTTCAATCCTGCATGATTTTAAAAAGAAATGTGATTCTTCATTCAAAACCTGATTTTTGCTATTGGGCTCTATTGAATAATGAATGTTTTGAATTTTCTCCAAAAGTAAAGTAGTTGCAAACTCATGCTTTTAGAGACTTGTTTGGGCTCATGAGAGGAGTAGAAAAACATCAAAAATTTCAGTCCTGCATGATTCTACCAAGAAATGTGTGTTCATTGAAACCGCTGGTTTTTGATAGTTTGGGCCCTATTGAATAATGAATGTTTTGAATTTTCTCCAAAAGTAAAGTAGTTGCAAACTCATCCTTTTAGAAACTTGTTTGGGCTGTTGAGAGGAGTAAAAAACCATCAAAAATTTCAATCCTGCATGATTCTACCAAGAAATGTGATTCTTCATTCAAAACCTGATTTTTGCTATTGGGCTCTATTGAATAATGAATGTTTTGAATTTTCTCCAAAAGTAAAGTAGTTGCAAACTCATCCTTTTAGAAACTTGTTTGGGCTGTTGAGAGGAGTAAAACACCATCAAAAATTTCAATCCTGCATGATTCTACCAAGAACTGTGATTCTTCATTCAAAACCTGATTTTTGCTATTGGGCTCTATTAAATAATGAATGTTTTGAATTTTCTCCAAAAGTAAAGTAGTTGCAAACTCATGCTTTTAGAAACTTGTTTGGGCTCATGAGAGGAGTAGAAAAACATCAAAAATTTCAGCCCTGCATGATTCTTCCAAGAAATGTGTGTTCATTCAAACCGCTGGTTTTTGATAGTTTGGGCCCTATTGAATAATGAATGTTTTGAATTTTCTCCAAAAGTAAAGCAGTTGCAAACTCATCCTTTTAGAAACTTGTTTGGGCTGTAGAGAGGAGTAAAAAAACATCAAAAATTTCAATCCTGCATGATTCTACCAAGAAATGTGATTCTTCATTCAAAACCTGATTTTTGCTATTGGGCTCTATTGAATAATGAATGTTTTGAATTTTCTCCAAAAGTAAAGTAGTTGCAAACTCATGCTTTTAGAGACTTGTTTGGGCTCATGAGAGGAGTAGAAAAACATCAAAAATTTCAGTCCTGCATGATTCTACCAAGAAATGTGTGTTCATTGAAACCGCTGGTTTTTGATAGTTTGGGCCCTATTGAATAATGAATGTTTTGAATTTTCTCCAAAAGTAAAGCAGTTGCAAACTCATCCTTTTAGAAACTTGTTTGGGCTGTAGAGAGGAGTAAAAAACCATCAAAAATTTCAATCCTGCATGATTCTACCAAGAACTGTGATTCTTCATTCAAAACCTGATTTTTGCTATTGGGCTCTATTAAATAATGAATGTTTTGAATTTTCTCCAAAAGTAAAGTAGTTGCAAACTCATGCTTTTAGAAACTTGTTTGGGCTCATGAGAGGAGTAGAAAAACATCAAAAATTTCAGCCCTGCATGATTCTTCCAAGAAATGTGTGTTCATTCAAACCGCTGGTTTTTGATAGTTTGGGCCCTATTGAATAATGAATGTTTTGAATTTTCTCCAAAAGTAAAGCAGTTGCAAACTCATCCTTTTAGAAACTTGTTTGGGCTGTAGAGAGGAGTAAAAAACCATCAAAAATTTCAATCCTGCATGATTCTACCAAGAAATGTGATTCTTCATTCAAAACCTGATTTTTGCTATTGGGCTCTATTGAATAATGAATGTTTTGCATTTTCTCCAAAAGTAAAGTAGTTGCAAACTCATGCTTTTAGAGACTTGTTTGGGCTCATGAGAGGAGTAGAAAAACATCAAAAATTTCAGTCCTGCATGATTCTACCAAGAAATGTGTGTTCATTGAAACCGCTGGTTTTTGATAGTTTGGGCCCTATTGAATAATGAATGTTTTGAATTTTCTCCAAAAGTAAAGCAGTTGCAAACTCATCCTTTTAGAAACTTGTTTGGGCTGTTGAGAGGAGTAAAAAACCATCAAAAATTTCAATCCTGCATGATTCTACCAAGAAATGTGATTCTTCATTCAAAACCTGATTTTTGCTATTGGGCTCTATTGAATAATGAATGTTTTGAATTTTCTCCAAAAGTAAAGTAGTTGCAAACTCATGCTTTTAGAGACTTGTTTGGGCTCATGAGAGGAGTAGAAAAACATCAAAAATTTCAGTCCTGCATGATTCTACCAAGAAATGTATGTTCATTGAAACCGCTGGTTTTTGATAGTTTGGGCCCTATTGAATATTGAATGTTTTGAATTTTCTCCGAAAGTAAAGTAGTTGCAAACTCATCCTTTTAGAAACTTGTTTGGGCTGTTGAGAGGAGTAAAAAACCATCAAAAATTTCAATCCTGCATGATTCTACCAAGAAATGTGATTCTTCATTCAAAACCTGATTTTTGCTATTGGGCTCTATTGAATAATGAATGTTTTGAATTTTCTCCAAAAGTAAAGTAGTTGCAAACTCATGCTTTTAGAGACTTGTTTGGGCTCATGAGAGGAGTAGAAAAACATCAAAAATGTCAGTCCTGCATGATTCTACCAAGAAATGTGTGTTCATTGAAACCGCTGGTTTTTGATAGTTTGGGCCCTATTGAATAATGAATGTTTTGAATTTTCTCCAAAAGTAAAGTAGTTGCAAACTCATCCTTTTAGAAACTTGTTTGGGCTGTTGAGAGGAGTAAAAAACCATCAAAAATTTCAATCCTGCATGATTTTACCAAGAAATGTGATTCTTCATTCAAAACCTGATTTTTGCTATTGGGCTCTATTGAATAGTGAATGTTTTGAATTTTCTCCAAAAGTAAAGTAGTTGCAAACTCATGCTTTTAGAAACTTGTTTGGGCTCATGAGAGGAGTAGAAAAACATCAAAAATTTCAGTCCTGCATGATTCTACCAAGAAATGTGTGTTCATTGAAACCGCTGGTTTTTGATAGTTTGGGCCCTATTGAATAATGAATGTTTTGAATTTTCTCCAAAAGTAAAGTAGTTGCAAACTCATCCTTTTAGAAACTTGTTTGGGCTGTTGAGAGGAGTAAAAAACCATCAAAAATTTCAATCCTGCATGATTTTACCAAGAAATGTGATTCTTCATTCAAAACCTGATTTTTGCTATTGGGCTCTATTGAATAATGAATGTTTTGAATTTTCTCCAAAAGTAAAGTAGTTGCAAACTCATGCTTTTAGAGACTTGTTTGGGCTTATGAGAGGAGTAGAAAAACATCAAAAATTTCAGTCCTGCATGATTCTACCAAGAAATGTGTGTTCATTGAAACCGCTGGTTTTTGATAGTTTGGGCCCTATTGAATAATGAATGTTTTGAATTTTCTCCAAAAGTAAAGTAGTTGCAAACTCATCCTTTTAGAAACTTGTTTGGGCTGTTGAGAGGAGTAAAAAACCATCAAAAATTTCAATCCTGCATGATTCTACCAAGAAATGTGATTCTTCATTCAAAACCTGATTTTTGCTATTGGGCTCTATTGAATAATGAATGTTTTGAATTTTCTCCAAAAGTAAAGTAGTTGCAAACTCATCCTTTTAGAAACTTGTTTGGGCTGTTGAGAGGAGTAAAAAACCATCAAAATTTCAATCCTGCATGATTCTACCAAGAACTGTGATTCTTCATTCAAAACCTGATTTTTGCTATTGGGCTCTATTGAATAATGAATGTTTTGAATTTTCTCCAAAAGTAAAGTAGTTGCAAACTCATGCTTTTAGAGACTTGTTTGGGCTCATGAGAGGAGTAGAAAAACATCAAAAATTTCAGTCCTGCATGATTCTACCAAGAAATGTGTGTTCATTGAAACCGCTGGTTTTTGATAGTTTGGGCCCTATTGAATAATGAATGTTTTGAATTTTCTCCAAAAGTAAAGTAGTTGCAAACTCATCCTTTTAGAAACTTGTTTGGGCTGTTGAGAGGAGTAAAAAACCATCAAAAATTTCAATCCTGCATGATTTTACCAAGAAATGTGATTCTTCATTCAAAACCTGATTTTTGCTATTGGGCTCTATTGAATAATGAATGTTTTGAATTTTCTCCAAAAGTAAAGTAGTTGCAAACTCATGCTTTTAGAGACTTGTTTGGGCTCATGAGAGGAGTAGAAAAACATCAAAAATTTCAGTCCTGCATGATTCTACCAAGAAATGTGTGTTCATTGAAACCGCTGGTTTTTGATAGTTTGGGCCCTATTGAATAATGAATGTTTTGAATTTTCTCCAAAAGTAAAGTAGTTGCAAACTCATCCTTTTAGAAACTTGTTTGGGCTGTTGAGAGGAGTAAAAAACCATCAAAAATTTCAATCCTGCATGATTTTACCAAGAAATGTGATTCTTCATTCAAAACCTGATTTTTGCTATTGGGCTCTATTGAATAATGAATGTTTTGAATTTTCTCCAAAAGTAAAGTAGTTGCAAACTCATGCTTTTAGAGACTTGTTTGGGCTCATGAGAGGAGTAGAAAAACATCAAAAATTTCAGTCCTGCATGATTCTACCAAGAAATGTGTGTTCATTGAAACCGCTGGTTTTTGATAGTTTGGGCCCTATTGAATAATGAATGTTTTGAATTTTCTCCAAAAGTAAAGTAGTTGCAAACTCATCCTTTTAGAAACTTGTTTGGGCTGTTGAGAGGAGTAAAAAACCATCAAAAATTTCAATCCTGCATGATTCTACCAAGAAATGTGATTCTTCATTCAAAACCTGATTTTTGCTATTGGGCTCTATTGAATAATGAATGTTTTGAATTTTCTCCAAAAGTAAAGTAGTTGCAAACTCATCCTTTTAGAAACTTGTTTGGGCTGTTGAGAGGAGTAAAAAACCATCAAAAATTTCAATCCTGCATGATTCTACCAAGAACTGTGATTCTTCATTCAAAACCTGATTTTTGCTATTGGGCTCTATTGAATAATGAATGTTTTGAATTTTCTCCAAAAGTAAAGTAGTTGCAAACTCATGCTTTTAGAAACTTGTTTGGGATCATGAGAGGAGTAGAAAAACATCAAAAATTTCAGCCCTGCATGATTCTTCCAAGAAATGTGTGTTCATTGAAACCGCTGGTTTTTGATAGTTTGGGCCCTATTGAATAATGAATGTTTTGAATTTTCTCCAAAAGTAAAGTAGTTGCAAACTCATCCTTTTAGAAACTTGTTTGGGCTGTTGAGAGGAGTAAAAAACCATCAAAAATTTCATTCCTGCATGATTCTACCAAGAAATGTGATTCTTCATTCAAAACCTGATTTTTGCTATTGGGCTCTATTGAATAATGAATGTTTTGAATTTTCTCCAAAAGTAAAGTAGTTGCAAACTCATGCTTTTAGAGACTTGTTTGGGCTCATGAGAGGAGTAGAAAAACATCAAAAATTTCAGTCCTGCATGATTCTACCAAGAAATGTGTGTTCATTGAAACCGCTGGTTTTTGATAGTTTGGGCCCTATTGAATAATGAATGTTTTGAATTTTCTCCAAAAGTAAAGTAGTTGCAAACTCATCCTTTTAGAAACTTGTTTGGGCTGTTGAGAGGAGTAAAAAACCATCAAAAATTTCAATCCTGCATGATTCTACCAAGAAATGTGATTCTTCATTCAAAACCTGATTTTTGCTATTGGGCTCTATTGAATAATGAATGTTTTGAATTTTCTCCAAAAGTAAAGTAGTTGCAAACTCATGCTTTTAGAAGCTTGTTTGGGCTCATGAGAGGAGTAGAAAAACATCAAAAATTTGAGTCCTGCATGATTCTACCAAGAAATGTGTGTTCATTCAAACCGCTGGTTTTTGATAGTTTGGGCCCTATTGAATAATGAATGTTTTGAATTTTCTCCAAAAGTAAAGCAGTTGCAAACTCATCCTTTTAGAAACTTGTTTGGGCTGTAGAGAGGAGTAAAAAACCATCAAAAATTTCAATCCTGCATGATTCTACCAAGAAATGTGATTCTTCATTCAAAACCTGATTTTTGCTATTGGGCTCTATTGAATAATGAATGTTTTGAATTTTCTCCAAAAGTAAAGTAGTTGCAAACTCATGCTTTTAGAGACTTGTTTGGGCTCATGAGAGGAGTAGAAAAACATCAAAAATTTCAGTCCTGCATGATTCTACCAAGAAATGTGTGTTCATTGAAACCGCTGGTTTTTGATAGTTTGGGCCCTATTGAATAATGAATGTTTTGAATTTTCTCCAAAAGTAAAGTAGTTGCAAACTCATCCTTTTAGAAACTTGTTTGGGCTGTTGAGAGGAGTAAAAAACCATCAAAAATTTCAATCCTGCATGATTCTACCAAGAAATGTGATTCTTCATTCAAAACCTGATTTTTGCTATTGGGCTCTATTGAATAATGAATGTTTTGAATTTTCTCCAAAAGTAAAGTAGTTGCAAACTCATCCTTTTAGAAACTTGTTTGGGCTGTTGAGAGGAGTAAAAAACCATCAAAAATTTCAATCCTGCATGATTCTACCAAGAACTGTGATTCTTCATTCAAAACCTGATTTTTGCTATTGGGCTCTATTGAATAATGAATGTTTTGAATTTTCTCCAAAAGTAAAGTAGTTGCAAACTCATGCTTTTAGAAACTTGTTTGGGATCATGAGAGGAGTAGAAAAACATCAAAAATTTCAGCCCTGCATGATTCTTCCAAGAAATGTGTGTTCATTGAAACCGCTGGTTTTTGATAGTTTGGGCCCTATTGAATAATGAATGTTTTGAATTTTCTCCAAAAGTAAAGTAGTTGCAAACTCATCCTTTTAGAAACTTGTTTGGGCTGTTGAGAGGAGTAAAAAACCATCAAAAATTTCATTCCTGCATGATTCTACCAAGAAATGTGATTCTTCATTCAAAACCTGATTTTTGCTATTGGGCTCTATTGAATAATGAATGTTTTGAATTTTCTCCAAAAGTAAAGTAGTTGCAAACTCATGCTTTTAGAGACTTGTTTGGGCTCATGAGAGGAGTAGAAAAACATCAAAAATTTCAGTCCTGCATGATTCTACCAAGAAATGTGTGTTCATTGAAACCGCTGGTTTTTGATAGTTTGGGCCCTATTGAATAATGAATGTTTTGAATTTTCTCCAAAAGTAAAGTAGTTGCAAACTCATCCTTTTAGAAACTTGTTTGGGCTGTTGAGAGGAGTAAAAAACCATCAAAAATTTCAATCCTGCATGATTCTACCAAGAAATGTGATTCTTCATTCAAAACCTGATTTTTGCTATTGGGCTCTATTGAATAATGAATGTTTTGAATTTTCTCCAAAAGTAAAGTAGTTGCAAACTCATGCTTTTAGAAGCTTGTTTGGGCTCATGAGAGGAGTAGAAAAACATCAAAAATTTGAGTCCTGCATGATTCTACCAAGAAATGTGTGTTCATTCAAACCGCTGGTTTTTGATAGTTTGGGCCCTATTGAATAATGAATGTTTTGAATTTTCTCCAAAAGTAAAGCAGTTGCAAACTCATCCTTTTAGAAACTTGTTTGGGCTGTAGAGAGGAGTAAAAAACCATCAAAAATTTCAATCCTGCATGATTCTACCAAGAAATGTGATTCTTCATTCAAAACCTGATTTTTGCTATTGGGCTCTATTGAATAATGAATGTTTTGAATTTTCTCCAAAAGTAAAGTAGTTGCAAACTCATGCTTTTAGAGACTTGTTTGGGCTCATGAGAGGAGTAGAAAAACATCAAAAATTTCAGTCCTGCATGATTCTACCAAGAAATGTGTGTTCATTGAAACCGCTGGTTTTTGATAGTTTGGGCCCTATTGAATAATGAATGTTTTGAATTTTCTCCAAAAGTAAAGCAGTTGCAAACTCATCCTTTTAGAAACTTGTTTGGGCTGTTGAGAGGAGTAAAAAACCATCAAAAATTTCAATCCTGCATGATTCTACCAAGAAATGTGATTCTTCATTCAAAACCTGATTTTTGCTATTGGGCTCTATTGAATAATGAATGTTTTGAATTTTCTCCAAAAGTAAAGTAGTTGCAAACTCATGCTTTTAGAGACTTGTTTGGGCTCATGAGAGGAGTAGAAAAACATCAAAAATTTCAGTCCTGCATGATTCTACCAAGAAATGTATGTTCATTGAAACCGCTGGTTTTTGATAGTTTGGGCCCTATTGAATATTGAATGTTTTGAATTTTCTCCGAAAGTAAAGTAGTTGCAAACTCATCCTTTTAGAAACTTGTTTGGGCTGTTGAGAGGAGTAAAAAACCATCAAAAATTTCAATCCTGCATGATTCTACCAAGAAATGTGATTCTTCATTCAAAACCTGATTTTTGCTATTGGGCTCTATTGAATAATGAATGTTTTGAATTTTCTCCAAAAGTAAAGTAGTTGCAAACTCATGCTTTTAGAGACTTGTTTGGGCTCATGAGAGGAGTAGAAAAACATCAAAAATTTCAGTCCTGCATGATTCTACCAAGAAATGTGTGTTCATTGAAACCGCTGGTTTTTGATAGTTTGGGCCCTATTGAATAATGAATGTTTTGAATTTTCTCCAAAAGTAAAGTAGTTGCAAACTCATCCTTTTAGAAACTTGTTTGGGCTGTTGAGAGGAGTAAAAAACCATCAAAAATTTCAATCCTGCATGATTTTACCAAGAAATGTGATTCTTCATTCAAAACCTGATTTTTGCTATTGGGCTCTATTGAATAGTGAATGTTTTGAATTTTCTCCAAAAGTAAAGTAGTTGCAAACTCATGCTTTTAGAAACTTGTTTGGGCTCATGAGAGGAGTAGAAAAACATCAAAAATTTCAGTCCTGCATGATTCTACCAAGAAATGTGTGTTCATTGAAACCGCTGGTTTTTGATAGTTTGGGCCCTATTGAATAATGAATGTTTTGAATTTTCTCCAAAAGTAAAGTAGTTGCAAACTCATCCTTTTAGAAACTTGTTTGGGCTGTTGAGAGGAGTAAAAAACCATCAAAAATTTCAATCCTGCATGATTTTACCAAGAAATGTGATTCTTCATTCAAAACCTGATTTTTGCTATTGGGCTCTATTGAATAATGAATGTTTTGAATTTTCTCCAAAAGTAAAGTAGTTGCAAACTCATGCTTTTAGAGACTTGTTTGGGCTTATGAGAGGAGTAGAAAAACATCAAAAATTTCAGTCCTGCATGATTCTACCAAGAAATGTGTGTTCATTGAAACCGCTGGTTTTTGATAGTTTGGGCCCTATTGAATAATGAATGTTTTGAATTTTCTCCAAAAGTAAAGTAGTTGCAAACTCATCCTTTTAGAAACTTGTTTGGGCTGTTGAGAGGAGTAAAAAACCATCAAAAATTTCAATCCTGCATGATTCTACCAAGAACTGTGATTCTTCATTCAAAACCTGATTTTTGCTATTGGGCTCTATTGAATAATGAATGTTTTGAATTTTCTCCAAAAGTAAAGTAGTTGCAAACATGCTTTTAGAGACTTGTTTGGGCTCATGAGAGGAGTAGAAAAACATCAAAAATTTCAGTCCTGCATGATTCTACCAAGAAATGTGTGTTCATTGAAACCGCTGGTTTTTGATAGTTTGGGCCCTATTGAATAATGAATGTTTTGAATTTTCTCCAAAAGTAAAGTAGTTGCAAACTCATCCTTTTAGAAACTTGTTTGGGCTGTTGAGAGGAGTAAAAAACCATCAAAAATTTCAATCCTGCATGATTTTACCAAGAAATGTGATTCTTCATTCAAAACCTGATTTTTGCTATTGGGCTCTATTGAATAATGAATGTTTTGAATTTTCTCCAAAAGTAAAGTAGTTGCAAACTCATGCTTTTAGAGACTTGTTTGGGCTCATGAGAGGAGTAGAAAAACATCAAAAATTTCAGTCCTGCATGATTCTACCAAGAAATGTGTGTTCATTGAAACCGCTGGTTTTTGATAGTTTGGGCCCTATTGAATAATGAATGTTTTGAATTTTCTCCAAAAGTAAAGTAGTTGCAAACTCATCCTTTTAGAAACTTGTTTGGGCTGTTGAGAGGAGTAAAAAACCATCAAAAATTTCAATCCTGCATGATTTTACCAAGAAATGTGATTCTTCATTCAAAACCTGATTTTTGCTATTGGGCTCTATTGAATAGTGAATGTTTTGAATTTTCTCCAAAAGTAAAGTAGTTGCAAACTCATGCTTTTAGAAACTTGTTTGGGCTCATGAGAGGAGTAGAAAAACATCAAAAATTTCAGTCCTGCATGATTCTACCAAGAAATGTGTGTTCATTGAAACCGCTGGTTTTTGATAGTTTGGGCCCTATTGAATAATGAATGTTTTGAATTTTCTCCGAAAGTAAAGTAGTTGCAAACTCATCCTTTTAGAAACTTGTTTGGGCTGTTGAGAGGAGTAAAAAACCATCAAAAATTTCAATCCTGCATGATTCTACCAAGAAATGTGATTCTTCATTCAAAACCTGATTTTTGCTATTGGGCTCTATTGAATAATGAATGTTTTGAATTTTCTCCAAAAGTAAAGTAGTTGCAAACTCATGCTTTTAGAGACTTGTTTGGGCTTATGAGAGGAGTAGAAAAACATCAAAAATTTCAGTCCTGCATGATTCTACCAAGAAATGTGTGTTCATTGAAACCGCTGGTTTTTGATAGTTTGGGCCCTATTGAATAATGAATGTTTTGAATTTTCTCCAAAAGTAAAGTAGTTGCAAACTCATCCTTTTAGAAACTTGTTTGGGCTGTTGAGAGGAGTAAAAAACCATCAAAAATTTCAATCCTGCATGATTCTACCAAGAAATGTGATTCTTCATTCAAAACCTGATTTTTGCTATTGGGCTCTATTGAATAATGAATGTTTTGAATTTTCTCCAAAAGTAAAGTAGTTGCAAACTCATCCTTTTAGAAACTTGTTTGGGCTGTTGAGAGGAGTAAAAAACCATCAAAAATTTCAATCCTGCATGATTCTACCAAGAACTGTGATTCTTCATTCAAAACCTGATTTTTGCTATTGGGCTCTATTGAATAATGAATGTTTTGAATTTTCTCCAAAAGTAAAGTAGTTGCAAACATGCTTTTAGAGACTTGTTTGGGCTCATGAGAGGAGTAGAAAAACATCAAAAATTTCAGTCCTGCATGATTCTTCCAAGAAATGTGTGTTCATTGAAACCGCTGGTTTTTGATAGTTTGGGCCCTATTGAATAATGAATGTTTTGAATTTTCTCCAAAAGTAAAGTAGTTGCAAACTCATCCTTTTAGAAACTTGTTTGGGCTGTTGAGAGGAGTAAAAAACCATCAAAAATTTCAATCCTGCATGATTCTACCAAGAAATGTGATTCTTCATTCAAAACCTGATTTTTGCTATTGGGCTCTATTGAATAATGAATGTTTTGAATTTTCTCCAAAAGTAAAGTAGTTGCAAACTCATGCTTTTAGAGACTTGTTTGGGCTCATGAGAGTAGAAAAACATCAAAAATTTCAGTCCTGCATGATTCTACCAAGAAATGTGTGTTCATTGAAACCGCTGGTTTTTGATAGTTTGGGCCCTATTGAATAATGAATGTTTTGAATTTTCTCCAAAAGTAAAGCAGTTGCAAACTCATCCTTTTAGAAACTTGTTTGGGCTGTTGAGAGGAGTAAAAAACCATCAAAAATTTCAATCCTGCATGATTCTACCAAGAAATGTGATTCTTCATTCAAAACCTGATTTTTGCTATTGGGCTCTATTGAATAATGAATGTTTTGAATTTTCTCCAAAAGTAAAGTAGTTGCAAACTCATGCTTTTAGAGACTTGTTTGGGCTCATGAGAGGAGTAGAAAAACATCAAAAATTTCAGTCCTGCATGATTCTACCAAGAAATGTGTGTTCATTGAAACCGCTGGTTTTTGATAGTTTGGGCCCTATTGAATAATGAATGTTTTGAATTTTCTCCGAAAGTAAAGTAGTTGCAAACTCATCCTTTTAGAAACTTGTTTGGGCTGTTGAGAGGAGTAAAAAACCATCAAAAATTTCAATCCTGCATGATTCTACCAAGAAATGTGATTCTTCATTCAAAACCTGATTTTTGCTATTGGGCTCTATTGAATAATGAATGTTTTGAATTTTCTCCAAAAGTAAAGTAGTTGCAAACTCATGCTTTTAGAGACTTGTTTGGGCTCATGAGAGGAGTAGAAAAACATCAAAAATTTCAGTCCTGCATGATTCTACCAAGAAATGTGTGTTCATTGAAACCGCTGGTTTTTGATAGTTTGGGCCCTATTGAATAATGAATGTTTTGAATTTTCTCCAAAAGTAAAGTAGTTGCAAGCTCATCCTTTTAGAAACTTGTTTGGGCTGTTGAGAGGAGTAAAAAACCATCAAAAATTTCAATCCTGCATGATTCTACCAAGAAATGTGATTCTTCATTCAAAACCTGATTTTTGCTATTGGGCTCTATTGAATAATGAATGTTTTGAATTTTCTCCAAAAGTAAAGTAGTTGCAAACTCATGCTTTTAGAGACTTGTTTGGGCTCATGAGAGGAGTAGAAAAACATCAAAAATTTCAGTCCTGCATGATTCTTCCAAGAAATGTGTGTTCATTGAAACCGCTGGTTTTTGATAGTTTGGGCCCTATTGAATAATGAATGTTTTGAATTTTCTCCAAAAGTAAAGTAGTTGCAAACTCATCCTTTTAGAAACTTGTTTGGGCTGTTGAGAGGAGTAAAAAACCATCAAAAATTTCAATCCTGCATGATTCTACCAAGAAATGTGATTCTTCATTCAAAACCTGATTTTTGCTATTGGGCTCTATTGAATAATGAATGTTTTGAATTTTCTCCAAAAGTAAAGTAGTTGCAAACTCATGCTTTTAGAGACTTGTTTGGGCTCATGAGAGGAGTAGAAAAACATCAAAAATTTCAGTCCTGCATGATTCTTCCAAGAAATGTGTGTTCATTGAAACCGCTGGTTTTTGATAGTTTGGGCCCTATTGAATAATGAATGTTTTGAATTTTCTCCAAAAGTAAAGTAGTTGCAAACTCATCCTTTTAGAAACTTGTTTGGGCTGTTAAGAGGAGTAAAAAACCATCAAAAATTTCAATCCTGCATGATTCTACCAAGAAATGTGATTCTTCATTCAAAACCTGATTTTTGCTATTGGGCTCTATTGAATAATGAATGTTTTGAATTTTCTCCAAAAGTAAAGTAGTTGCAAACTCATGCTTTTAGAGACTTGTTTGGGCTCATGAGAGGAGTAGAAAAACATCAAAAATTTCAGTCCTGCATGATTCTACCAAGAAATGTGTGTTCATTGAAACCGCTGGTTTTTGATAGTTTGGGCCCTATTGAATAATGAATGTTTTGAATTTTCTCCAAAAGTAAAGTAGTTGCAAACTCATCCTTTTAGAAACTTGTTTGGGCTGTTGAGAGGAGTAAAAAACCATCAAAAATTTCAATCCTGCATGATTTTACCAAGAAATGTGATTCTTCATTCAAAACCTGATTTTTGCTATTGGGCTCTATTGAATAGTGAATGTTTTGAATTTTCTCCAAAAGTAAAGTAGTTGCAAACTCATGCTTTTAGAAACTTGTTTGGGCTCATGAGAGGAGTAGAAAAACATCAAAAATTTCAGTCCTGCATGATTCTACCAAGAAATGTGTGTTCATTGAAACCGCTGGTTTTTGATAGTTTGGGCCCTATTGAATAATGAATGTTTTGAATTTTCTCCAAAAGTAAAGCAGTTGCAAACTCATCCTTTTAGAAACTTGTTTGGGCTGTTGAGAGGAGTAAAAAACCATCAAAAATTTCAATCCTGCATGATTCTACCAAGAAATGTGATTCTTCATTCAAAACCTGATTTTTGCTATTGGGCTCTATTGAATAATGAATGTTTTGAATTTTCTCCAAAAGTAAAGTAGTTGCAAACTCATGCTGTTAGAAACTTGTTTGGGCTCATGAGAGGAGTAGAAAAACATCAAAAATTTCAGTCCTGCATGATTCTACCAAGAAATGTGTGTTCATTGAAACCGCTGGTTTTTGATAGTTTGGGCCCTATTGAATAATGAATGTTTTGAATTTTCTCCAAAAGTAAAGTAGTTGCAAACTCATCCTTTTAGAAACTTGTTTGGGCTGTAGAGAGGAGTAAAAAACCATCAAAAATTTCAATCCTGCATGATTCTACCAAGAAATGTGATTCTTCATTCAAAACCTGATTTTTGCTATTGGGCTCTATTGAATAATGAATGTTTTGAATTTTCTCCAAAAGTAAAGTAGTTGCAAACTCATGCTTTTAGAGACTTGTTTGGGCTCATGAGAGGAGTAGAAAAACATCAAAAATTTCAGTCCTGCATGATTCTACCAAGAAATGTGTGTTCATTGAAACCGCTGGTTTTTGATAGTTTGGGCCCTATTGAATAATGAATGTTTTGAATTTTCTCCAAAAGTAAAGCAGTTGCAAACTCATCCTTTTAGAAACTTGTTTGGGCTGTTGAGAGGAGTAAAAAACCATCAAAAATTTCAATCCTGCATGATTCTACCAAGAAATGTGATTCTTCATTCAAAACCTGATTTTTGCTATTGGGCTCTATTGAATAATGAATGTTTTGAATTTTCTCCAAAAGTAAAGTAGTTGCAAACTCATGCTTTTAGAGACTTGTTTGGGCTCATGAGAGGAGTAGAAAAATATCAAAAATTTCAGTCCTGCATGATTCTACCAAGAAATGTATGTTCATTGAAACCGCTGGTTTTTGATAGTTTGGGCCCTATTGAATATTGAATGTTTTGAATTTTCTCCGAAAGTAAAGTAGTTGCAAACTCATCCTTTTAGAAACTTGTTTGGGCTGTTGAGAGGAGTAAAAAACCATCAAAAATTTCAATCCTGCATGATTCTACCAAGAAATGTGATTCTTCATTCAAAACCTGATTTTTGCTATTGGGCTCTATTGAATAATGAATGTTTTGAATTTTCTCCAAAAGTAAAGTAGTTGCAAACTCATGCTTTTAGAGACTTGTTTGGGCTCATGAGAGGAGTAGAAAAACATCAAAAATTTCAGTCCTGCATGATTCTACCAAGAAATGTGTGTTCATTGAAACCGCTGGTTTTTGATAGTTTGGGCCCTATTGAATAATGAATGTTTTGAATTTTCTCCAAAAGTAAAGTAGTTGCAAACTCATCCTTTTAGAAACTTGTTTGGGCTGTTGAGAGGAGTAAAAAACCATCAAAAATTTCAATCCTGCATGATTCTACCAAGAAATGTGATTCTTCATTCAAAACCTGATTTTTGCTATTGGGCTCTATTGAATAATGAATGTTTTGAATTTTCTCCAAAAGTAAAGTAGTTGCAAACTCATGCTTTTAGAGACTTGTTTGGGCTCATGAGAGGAGTAGAAAAACATCAAAAATTTCAGTCCTGCATGATTCTTCCAAGAAATGTGTGTTCATTGAAACCGCTGGTTTTTGATAGTTTGGGCCCTATTGAATAATGAATGTTTTGAATTTTCTCCAAAAGTAAAGTAGTTGCAAACTCATCCTTTTAGAAACTTGTTTGGGCTGTTGAGAGGAGTAAAAAACCATCAAAAATTTCAATCCTGCATGATTCTACCAAGAAATGTGATTCTTCATTCAAAACCTGATTTTTGCTATTGGGCTCTATTGAATAATGAATGTTTTGAATTTTCTCCAAAAGTAAAGTAGTTGCAAACTCATGCTTTTAGAGACTTGTTTGGGCTCATGAGAGGAGTAGAAAAACATCAAAAATTTCAGTCCTGCATGATTCTTCCAAGAAATGTGTGTTCATTGAAACCGCTGGTTTTTGATAGTTTGGGCCCTATTGAATAATGAATGTTTTGAATTTTCTCCAAAAGTAAAGTAGTTGCAAACTCATCCTTTTAGAAACTTGTTTGGGCTGTTGAGAGGAGTAAAAAACCATCAAAAATTTCAATCCTGCATGATTCTACCAAGAAATGTGATTCTTCATTCAAAACCTGATTTTTGCTATTGGGCTCTATTGAATAATGAATGTTTTGAATTTTCTCCAAAAGTAAAGTAGTTGCAAACTCATGCTTTTAGAGACTTGTTTGGGCTCATGAGAGGAGTAGAAAAACATCAAAAATTTCAGTCCTGCATGATTCTACCAAGAAATGTGTGTTCATTGAAACCGCTGGTTTTTGATAGTTTGGGCCCTATTGAATAATGAATGTTTTGAATTTTCTCCAAAAGTAAAGTAGTTGCAAACTCATCCTTTTAGAAACTTGTTTGGGCTGTTGAGAGGAGTAAAAAACCATCACAAATTTCAATCCTGCATGATTTTACCAAGAAATGTGATTCTTCATTCAAAACCTGATTTTTGCTATTCGGCTCTATTGAATAGTGAATGTTTTGAATTTTCTCCAAAAGTAAAGTAGTTGCAAACTCATGCTTTTAGAAACTTGTTTGGGCTCATGAGAGGAGTAGAAAAACATCAAAAATTTCAGTCCTGCATGATTCTACCAAGAAATGTGTGTTCATTGAAACCGCTGGTTTTTGATAGTTTGGGCCCTATTGAATAATGAATGTTTTGAATTTTCTCCAAAAGTAAAGCAGTTGCAAACTCATCCTTTCAGAAACTTGTTTGGGCTGTTGAGAGGAGTAAAAAACCATCAAAAATTTCAATCCTGCATGATTCTACCAAGAAATGTGATTCTTCATTCAAAACCTGATTTTTGCTATTGGGCTCTATTGAATAATGAATGTTTTGAATTTTCTCCAAAAGTAAAGTAGTTGCAAACTCATGCTTTTAGAAACTTGTTTGGGCTCATGAGAGGAGTAGAAAAACATCAAAAATTTCAGTCCTGCATGATTCTACCAAGAAATGTGTGTTCATTGAAACCGCTGGTTTTTGATAGTTTGGGCCCTATTGAATAATGAATGTTTTGAATTTTCTCCAAAAGTAAAGTAGTTGCAAACTCATCCTTTTAGAAACTTGTTTGGGCTGTAGAGAGGAGTAAAAAACCATCAAAAATTTCAATCCTGCATGATTCTACCAAGAAATGTGATTCTTCATTCAAAACCTGATTTTTGCTATTGGGCTCTATTGAATAATGAATGTTTTGAATTTTCTCCAAAAGTAAAGTAGTTGCAAACTAATGCTTTTAGAGACTTGTTTGGGCTCATGAGAGGAGTAGAAAAACATCAAAAATTTCAGTCCTGCATGATTCTACCAAGAAATGTGTGTTCATTGAAACCGCTGGTTTTTGATAGTTTGGGCCCTATTGAATAATGAATGTTTTGAATTTTCTCCAAAAGTAAAGCAGTTGCAAACTCATCCTTTTAGAAACTTGTTTGGGCTGTTGAGAGGAGTAAAAAACCATCAAAAATTTCAATCCTGCATGATTCTACCAAGAAATGTGATTCTTCATTCAAAACCTGATTTTTGCTATTGGGCTCTATTGAATAATGAATGTTTTGAATTTTCTCCAAAAGTAAAGTAGTTGCAAACTCATGCTTTTAGAGACTTGTTTGGGCTCATGAGAGGAGTAGAAAAACATCAAAAATTTCAGTCCTGCATGATTCTACCAAGAAATGTATGTTCATTGAAACCGCTGGTTTTTGATAGTTTGGGCCCTATTGAATATTGAATGTTTTGAATTTTCTCCGAAAGTAAAGTAGTTGCAAACTCATCCTTTTAGAAACTTGTTTGGGCTGTTGAGAGGAGTAAAAAACCATCAAAAATTTCAATCCTGCATGATTCTACCAAGAAATGTGATTCTTCATTCAAAACCTGATTTTTGCTATTGGGCTCTATTGAATAATGAATGTTTTGAATTTTCTCCAAAAGTAAAGTAGTTGCAAACTCATGCTTTTAGAGACTTGTTTGGGCTCATGAGAGGAGTAGAAAAACATCAAAAATTTCAGTCCTGCATAATTCTACCAAGAAATGTGTGTTCATTGAAACCGCTGGTTTTTGATAGTTTGGGCCCTATTGAATAATGAATGTTTTGAATTTTCTCCAAAAGTAAAGTAGTTGCAAACTCATCCTTTTAGAAACTTGTTTGGGCTGTTGAGAGGAGTAAAAAACCATCAAAAATTTCAATCCTGCATGATTTTACCAAGAAATGTGATTCTTCATTCAAAACCTGATTTTTGCTATTGGGCTCTATTGAATAGTGAATGTTTTGAATTTTCTCCAAAAGTAAAGTAGTTGCAAACTCATGCTTTTAGAAACTTGTTTGGGCTCATGAGAGGAGTAGAAAAACATCAAAAATTTCAGTCCTGCATGATTCTACCAAGAAATGTGTGTTCATTGAAACCGCTGGTTTTTGATAGTTTGGGCCCTATTGAATAATGAATGTTTTGAATTTTCTCCGAAAGTAAAGTAGTTGCAAACTCATCCTTTTAGAAACTTGTTTGGGCTGTTGAGAGGAGTAAAAAACCATCAAAAATTTCAATCCTGCATGATTCTACCAAGAAATGTGATTCTTCATTCAAAACCTGATTTTTGCTATTGGGCTCTATTGAATAATGAATGTTTTGAATTTTCTCCAAAAGTAAAGTAGTTGCAAACTCATGCTTTTAGAGACTTGTTTGGGCTTATGAGAGGAGTAGAAAAACATCAAAAATTTCAGTCCTGCATGATTCTACCAAGAAATGTGTGTTCATTGAAACCGCTGGTTTTTGATAGTTTGGGCCCTATTGAATAATGAATGTTTTGAATTTTCTCCAAAAGTAAAGTAGTTGCAAACTCATCCTTTTAGAAACTTGTTTGGGCTGTTGAGAGGAGTAAAAAACCATCAAAAATTTCAATCCTGCATGATTCTACCAAGAAATGTGATTCTTCATTCAAAACCTGATTTTTGCTATTGGGCTCTATTGAATAATGAATGTTTTGAATTTTCTCCAAAAGTAAAGTAGTTGCAAACTCATCCTTTTAGAAACTTGTTTGGGCTGTTGAGAGGAGTAAAAAACCATCAAAAATTTCAATCCTGCATGATTCTACCAAGAACTGTGATTCTTCATTCAAAACCTGATTTTTGCTATTGGGCTCTATTGAATAATGAATGTTTTGAATTTTCTCCAAAAGTAAAGTAGTTGCAAACATGCTTTTAGAGACTTGTTTGGGCTCATGAGAGGAGTAGAAAAACATCAAAAATTTCAGTCCTGCATGATTCTTCCAAGAAATGTGTGTTCATTGAAACCGCTGGTTTTTGATAGTTTGGGCCCTATTGAATAATGAATGTTTTGAATTTTCTCCAAAAGTAAAGTAGTTGCAAACTCATCCTTTTAGAAACTTGTTTGGGCTGTTGAGAGGAGTAAAAAACCATCAAAAATTTCAATCCTGCATGATTCTACCAAGAAATGTGATTCTTCATTCAAAACCTGATTTTTGCTATTGGGCTCTATTGAATAATGAATGTTTTGAATTTTCTTCAAAAGTAAAGTAGTTGCAAACTCATGCTTTTAGAGACTTGTTTGGGCTCATGAGAGTAGAAAAACATCAAAAATTTCAGTCCTGCATGATTCTACCAAGAAATGTGTGTTCATTGAAACCGCTGGTTTTTGATAGTTTGGGCCCTATTGAATAATGAATGTTTTGAATTTTCTCCAAAAGTAAAGCAGTTGCAAACTCATCCTTTTAGAAACTTGTTTGGGCTGTTGAGAGGAGTAAAAAACCATCAAAAATTTCAATCCTGCATGATTCTACCAAGAAATGTGATTCTTCATTCAAAACCTGATTTTTGCTATTGGGCTCTATTGAATAATGAATGTTTTGAATTTTCTCCAAAAGTAAAGTAGTTGCAAACTCATGCTTTTAGAGACTTGTTTGGGCTCATGAGAGGAGTAGAAAAACATCAAAAATTTCAGTCCTGCATGATTCTACCAAGAAATGTGTGTTCATTGAAACCGCTGGTTTTTGATAGTTTGGGCCCTATTGAATAATGAATGTTTTGAATTTTCTCCGAAAGTAAAGTAGTTGCAAACTCATCCTTTTAGAAACTTGTTTGGGCTGTTGAGAGGAGTAAAAAACCATCAAAAATTTCAATCCTGCATGATTCTACCAAGAAATGTGATTCTTCATTCAAAACCTGATTTTTGCTATTGGGCTCTATTTAATAATGAATGTTTTGAATTTTCTCCAAAAGTAAAGTAGTTGCAAACTCATGCTTTTAGAGACTTGTTTGGGCTCATGAGAGGAGTAGAAAAACATCAAAAATTTCAGTCCTGCATGATTCTACCAAGAAATGTGTGTTCATTGAAACCGCTGGTTTTTGATAGTTTGGGCCCTATTGAATAATGAATGTTTTGAATTTTCTCCAAAAGTAAAGTAGTTGCAAGCTCATCCTTTTAGAAACTTGTTTGGGCTGTTGAGAGGAGTAAAAAACCATCAAAAATTTCAATCCTGCATGATTCTACCAAGAAATGTGATTCTTCATTCAAAACCTGATTTTTGCTATTGGGCTCTATTGAATAATGAATGTTTTGAATTTTCTCCAAAAGTAAAGTAGTTGCAAACTCATGCTTTTAGAGACTTGTTTGGGCACATGAGAGGAGTAGAAAAACATCAAAAATTTCAGTCCTGCATGATTCTTCCAAGAAATGTGTGTTCATTGAAACCGCTGGTTTTTGATAGTTTGGGCCCTATTGAATAATGAATGTTTTGAATTTTCTCCAAAAGTAAAGTAGTTGCAAACTCATCCTTTTAGAAACTTGTTTGGGCTGTTGAGAGGAGTAAAAAACCATCAAAAATTTCAATCCTGCATGATTCTACCAAGAAATGTGATTCTTCATTCAAAACCTGATTTTTGCTATTGGGCTCTATTGAATAATGAATGTTTTGAATTTTCTCCAAAAGTAAAGTAGTTGCAAACTCATGCTTTTAGAGACTTGTTTGGGCTCATGAGAGGAGTAGAAAAACATCAAAAATTTCAGTCCTGCATGATTCTTCCAAGAAATGTGTGTTCATTGAAACCGCTGGTTTTTGATAGTTTGGGCCCTATTGAATAATGAATGTTTTGAATTTTCTCCAAAAGTAAAGTAGTTGCAAACTCATCCTTTTAGAAACTTGTTTGGGCTGTTGAGAGGAGTAAAAAACCATCAAAAATTTCAATCCTGCATGATTCTACCAAGAAATGTGATTCTTCATTCAAAACCTGATTTTTGCTATTGGGCTCTATTGAATAATGAATGTTTTGAATTTTCTCCAAAAGTAAAGTAGTTGCAAACTCATGCTTTTAGAGACTTGTTTGGGCTCATGAGAGGAGTAGAAAAACATCAAAAATTTCAGTCCTGCATGATTCTACCAAGAAATGTGTGTTCATTGAAACCGCTGGTTTTTGATAGTTTGGGCCCTATTGAATAATGAATGTTTTGAATTTTCTCCAAAAGTAAAGTAGTTGCAAACTCATCCTTTTAGAAACTTGTTTGGGCTGTTGAGAGGAGTAAAAAACCATCAAAAATTTCAATCCTGCATGATTTTACCAAGAAATGTGATTCTTCATTCAAAACCTGATTTTTGCTATTGGGCTCTATTGAATAGTGAATGTTTTGAATTTTCTCCAAAAGTAAAGTAGTTGCAAACTCATGCTTTTAGAAACTTGTTTGGGCTCATGAGAGGAGTAGAAAAACATCAAAAATTTCAGTCCTGCATGATTCTACCAAGAAATGTGTGTTCATTGATACCGCTGGTTTTTGATAGTTTGGGCCCTATTGAATAATGAATGTTTTGAATTTTCTCCAAAAGTAAAGTAGTTGCAAACTCATCCTTTTAGAAACTTGTTTGGGCTGTTGAGAGGAGTAAAAAACCATCAAAAATTTCAATCCTGCATGATTTTACCAAGAAATGTGATTCTTCATTCAAAACCTGATTTTTGCTATTGGGCTCTATTGAATAATGAATGTTTTGAATTTTCTCCAAAAGTAAAGTAGTTGCAAACTCATGCTTTTAGAGACTTGTTTGGGCTTATGAGAGGAGTACAAAAACATCAAAAATTTCAGTCCTGCATGATTCTACCAAGAAATGTGTGTTCATTGAAACCGCTGGTTTTTGATAGTTTGGGCCCTATTGAATAATGAATGTTTTGAATTTTCTCCAAAAGTAAAGTAGTTGCAAACTCATCCTTTTAGAAACTTGTTTGGGCTGTTGAGAGGAGTAAAAAACCATCAAAAATTTCAATCCTGCATGATTCTACCAAGAAATGTGATTCTTCATTCAAAACCTGATTTTTGCTATTGGGCTCTATTGAATAATGAATGTTTTGAATTTTCTCCAAAAGTAAAGTAGTTGCAAACTCATCCTTTTAGAGACTTGTTTGGGCTCATGAGAGGAGTAGAAAAACATCAAAAATTTCAGTCCTGCATGATTCTACCAAGAAATGTGTGTTCATTGAAACCGCTGGTTTTTGATAGTTTGGGCCCTATTGAATAATGAATGTTTTGAATTTTCTCCAAAAGTAAAGTAGTTGCAAACTCATCCTTTTAGAAACTTGTTTGGGCTGTTGAGAGGAGTAAAAAACCATCAAAAATTTCAATCCTGCATGATTTTACCAAGAAGTGTGATTCTTCATTCAAAACCTGATTTTTGCTATTGGGCTCTATTGAATAGTGAATGTTTTGAATTTTCTCCAAAAGTAAAGTAGTTGCAAACTCATGCTTTTAGAAACTTGTTTGGGCTCATGAGAGGAGTAGAAAAACATCAAAAATTTCAGTCCTGCATGATTCTACCAAGAAATGTGTGTTCATTGAAACCGCTGGTTTTTGATAGTTTGGGCCCTATTGAATAATGAATGTTTTGAATTTTCTCCAAAAGTAAAGTAGTTGCAAACTCATCCTTTTAGAAACTTGTTTGGGCTGTTGAGAGGAGTAAAAAACCATCAAAAATTTCAATCCTGCATGATTTTACCAAGAAATGTGATTCTTCATTCAAAACCTGATTTTTGCTATTGGGCTCTATTGAATAATGAATGTTTTGAATTTTCTCCAAAAGTAAAGTAGTTGCAAACTCATGCTTTTAGAGACTTGTTTGGGCTCATGAGAGGAGTAGAAAAACATCAAAAATTTCAGTCCTGCATGATTCTACCAAGAAATGTGTGTTCATTGAAACCGCTGGTTTTTGATAGTTTGGGCCCTATTGAATAATGAATGTTTTGAATTTTCTCCAAAAGTAAAGTAGTTGCAAACTCATCCTTTTAGAAACTTGTTTGGGCTGTTGAGAGGAGTAAAAAACCATCAAAAATTTCAATCCTGCATGATTCTACCAAGAAATGTGATTCTTCATTCAAAACCTGATTTTTGCAATTGGGCTCTATTGAATAATGAATGTTTTGAATTTTCTCCAAAAGTAAAGTAGTTGCAAACTCATCCTTTTAGAAACTTGTTTGGGCTGTTGAGAGGAGTAAAAAACCATCAAAAATTTCAATCCTGCATGATTCTACCAAGAACTGTGATTCTTCATTCAAAACCTGATTTTTGCTATTGGGCTCTATTGAATAATGAATGTTTTGAATTTTCTCCAAAAGTAAAGTAGTTGCAAACTCATGCTTTTAGAAACTTGTTTGGGCTCATGAGAGGAGTAGAAAAACATCAAAAATTTCAGCCCTGCATGATTCTTCCAAGAAATGTGTGTTCATTGAAACAGCTGGTTTTTGATAGTTTGGGCCCTATTGAATAATGAATGTTTTGAATTTTCTCCAAAAGTAAAGTAGTTGCAAACTCATCCTTTTAGAAACTTGTTTGGGCTGTTGAGAGGAGTAAAAAACCATCAAAAATTTCAATCCTGCATGATTCTACCAAGAAATGTGATTCTTCATTCAAAACCTGATTTTTGCTATTGGGCTCTATTGAATAATGAATGTTTTGAATTTTCTCCAAAAGTAAAGTAGTTGCAAACTCATGCTTTTAGAGACTTGTTTGGGCTCATGAGAGGAGTAGAAAAACATCAAAAATTTCAGTCCTGCATGATTCTACCAAGAAATGTGTGTTCATTGAAACCGCTGGTTTTTGATAGTTTGGGCCCTATTGAATAATGAATGTTTTGAATTTTCTCCAAAAGTAAAGTAGTTGCAAACTCATCCTTTTAGAAACTTGTTTGGGCTGTTGAGAGGAGTAAAAAACCATCAAAAATTTCAATCCTGCATGATTCTACCAAGAAATGTGATTCTTCATTCAAAACCTGATTTTTGCTATTGGGCTGTATTGAATAATGAATGTTTTGAATTTTCTCCAAAAGTAAAGTAGTTGCAAACTCATCCTTTTAGAAACTTGTTTGGGCTGTTGAGAGGAGTAAAAAACCATCAAAAATTTCAATCCTGCATGATTCTACCAAGAACTGTGATTCTTCATTCAAAACCTGATTTTTGCTATTGGGCTCTATTGAATAATGAATGTTTTGAATTTTCTCCAAAAGTAAAGTAGTTGCAAACTCATGCTTTTAGAAACTTGTTTGGGCTCATGAGAGGAGTAGAAAAACATCAAAAATTTCAGCCCTGCATGATTCTTCCAAGAAATGTGTGTTCATTGAAACCGCTGGTTTTTGATAGTTTGGGCCCTATTGAATAATGAATGTTTTGAATTTTCTCCAAAAGTAAAGTAGTTGCAAACTCATCCTTTTAGAAACTTGTTTGGGCTGTTGAGAGGAGTAAAAAACCATCAAAAATTTCAATCCTGCATGATTCTACCAAGAAATGTGATTCTTCATTCAAAACCTGATTTTTGCTATTGGGCTCTATTGAATAATGAATGTTTTGAATTTTCTCCAAAAGTAAAGTAGTTGCAAACTCATGCTTTTAGAGACTTGTTTGGGCTCATGAGAGGAGTAGAAAAACATCAAAAATTTCAGTCTTGCATGATTCTACCAAGAAATGTGTGTTCATTGAAACCGCTGGTTTTTGATAGTTTGGGCCCTATTGAATAATGAATGTTTTGAATTTTCTCCAAAAGTAAAGTAGTTGCAAACTCATCCTTTTAGAAACTTGTTTGGGCTGTTGAGAGGAGTAAAAAACCATCAAAAATTTCAATCCTGCATGATTCTACCAAGAAATGTGATTCTTCATTCAAAACCTGATTTTTGCTATTGGGCTCTATTGAATAATGAATGTTTTGAATTTTCTCCAAAAGTAAAGTAGTTGCAAACTCATGCTTTTAGAAACTTGTTTGGGCTCATGAGAGGAGTAGAAAAACATCAAAAATTTGAGTACTGCATGATTCTACCAAGAAATGTGTGTTCATTCAAACCGCTGGTTTTTGATAGTTTGGGCCCTATTGAATAATGAATGTTTTGAATTTTCTCCAAAAGTAAAGCAGTTGCAAACTCATCCTTTTAGAAACTTGTTTGGGCTGTAGAGAGGAGTAAAAAACCATCAAAAATTTCAATCCTGCATGATTCTACCAAGAAATGTGATTCTTCATTCAAAACCTGATTTTTGCTATTGGGCTCTATTGAATAATGAATGTTTTGAATTTTCTCCAAAAGTAAAGTAGTTGCAAACTCATGCTTTTAGAGACTTGTTTGGGCTCATGAGAGGAGTAGAAAAACATCAAAAATTTCAGTCCTGCATGATTCTACCAAGAAATGTGTGTTCATTGAAACCGCTGGTTTTTGATAGTTTGGGCCCTATTGAATAATGAATGTTTTGAATTTTCTCCAAAAGTAAAGCAGTTGCAAACTCATCCTTTTAGAAACTTGTTTGGGCTGTTGAGATGAATAAAAAACCATCAAAAATTTCAATCCTGCATGATTCTACCAAGAAATGTGATTCTTCATTCAAAACCTGATTTTTGCTATTGGGCTCTATTGAATAATGAATGTTTTGAATTTTCTCCAAAAGTAAAGTAGTTGCAAACTCATGCTTTTAGAGACTTGTTTGGGCTCATGAGAGGAGTAGAAAAACATCAAAAATTTCAGTCCTGCATGATTCTACCAAGAAATGTATGTTCATTGAAACCGCTGGTTTTTGATAGTTTGGGCCCTATTGAATATTGAATGTTTTGAATTTTCTCCGAAAGTAAAGTAGTTGCAAACTCATCCTTTTAGAAACTTGTTTGGGCTGTTGAGAGGAGTAAAAAACCATCAAAAATTTCAATCCTGCATGATTTTACCAAGAAATGTGATTCTTCATTCAAAACCTGATTTTTGCTATTGGGCTCTATTTAATAATGAATGTTTTGAATTTTCTCCAAAAGTAAAGTAGTTGCAAACTCATGCTTTTAGAGACTTGTTTGGGCTCATGAGAGGAGTAGAAAAACATCAAAAATTTCAGTCCTGCATGATTCTACCAAGAAATGTGTGTTCATTGAAACCGCTGGTTTTTGATAGTTTGGGCCCTATTGAATAATGAATGTTTTGAATTTTCTCCAAAAGTAAAGTAGTTGCAAACTCATCCTTTTAGAAACTTGTTTGGGCTGTTGAGAGGAGTAAAAAACCATCAAAAATTTCAATCCTGCATGATTTTACCAAGAAATGTGATTCTTCATTCAAAACCTGATTTTTGCTATTGGGCTCTATTGAATAGTGAATGTTTTGAATTTTCTCCAAAAGTAAAGTAGTTGCAAACTCATGCTTTTAGAAACTTGTTTGGGCTCATGAGAGGAGTAGAAAAACATCAAAAATTTCAGTCCTGCATGATTCTACCAAGAAATGTGTGTTCATTGAAACCGCTGGTTTTTGATAGTTTGGGCCCTATTGAATAATGAATGTTTTGAATTTTCTCCAAAAGTAAAGTAGTTGCAAACTCATCCTTTTAGAAACTTGTTTGGGCTGTTGAGAGGAGTAAAAAACCATCAAAAATTTCAATCCTGCATGATTTTACCAAGAAATGTGATTCTTCATTCAAAACCTGATTTTTGCTATTGGGCTCTATTGAATAATGAATGTTTTGAATTTTCTCCAAAAGTAAAGTAGTTGCAAACTCATGCTTTTAGAGACTTGTTTGGGCTTATGAGAGGAGTAGAAAAACATCAAAAATTTCAGTCCTGCATGATTCTACCAAGAAATGTGTGTTCATTGAAACCGCTGGTTTTTGATAGTTTGGGCCCTATTGAATAATGAATGTTTTGAATTTTCTCCAAAAGTAAAGTAGTTGCAAACTCATCCTTTTAGAAACTTGTTTGGGCTGTTGAGAGGAGTAAAAAACCATCAAAAATTTCAATCCTGCATGATTCTACCAAGAAATGTGATTCTTCATTCAAAACCTGATTTTTGCTATTGGGCTCTATTGAATAATGAATGTTTTGAATTTTCTCCAAAAGTAAAGTAGTTGCAAACTCATCCTTTTAGAAACTTGTTTGGGCTGTTGAGAGGAGTAAAAAACCATCAAAAATTTCAATCCTGCATGATTCTACCAAGAACTGTGATTCTTCATTCAAAACCTGATTTTTGCTATTGGGCTCTATTGAATAATGAATGTTTTGAATTTTCTCCAAAAGTAAAGTAGTTGCAAACTCATGCTTTTAGAGACTTGTTTGGGCTCATGAGAGGAGTAGAAAAACATCAAAAATTTCAGTCCTGCATGATTCTACCAAGAAATGTGTGTTCATTGAAACCGCTGGTTTTTGATAGTTTGGGCCCTATTGAATAATGAATGTTTTGAATTTTCTCCAAAAGTAAAGTAGTTGCAAACTCATCCTTTTAGAAACTTGTTTGGGCTGTTGAGAGGAGTAAAAAACCATCAAAAATTTCAATCCTGCATGATTTTACCAAGAAATGTGATTCTTCATTCAAAACCTGATTTTTGCTATTGGGCTCTATTGAATAATGAATGTTTTGAATTTTCTCCAAAAGTAAAGTAGTTGCAAACTCATCCTTTTAGAAACTTGTTTGGGCTGTTGAGAGGAGTAAAAAACCATCAAAAATTTCAATCCTGCATGATTCTACCAAGAAATGTGATTCTTCATTCAAAACCTGATTTTTGCTATTGGGCTCTATTGAATAATGAATGTTTTGAATTTTCTCCAAAAGTAAAGTAGTTGCAAACTCATGCTTTTAGAGACTTGTTTGGGCTCATGAGAGGAGTAGAAAAACATCAAAAATTTCAGTCCTGCATGATTCTACCAAGAAATGTGTGTTCATTGAAACCGCTGGTTTTTGATAGTTTGGGCCCTATTGAATAATGAATGTTTTGAATTTTCTCCAAAAGTAAAGTAGTTGCAAACTCATCCTTTTAGAAACTTGTTTGGGCTGTTGAGAGGAGTAAAAAACCATCAAAAATTTCAATCCTGCATGATTCTACCAAGAAATGTGATTCTTCATTCAAAACCTGATTTTTGCTATTGGGCTCTATTGAATAATGAATGTTTTGAATTTTCTCCAAAAGTAAAGTAGTTGCAAACTCATGCTTTTAGAAACTTGTTTGGGCTCATGAGAGGAGTAGAAAAACATCAAAAATTTGAGTCCTGCATGATTCTACCAAGAAATGTGTGTTCATTCAAACCGCTGGTTTTTGATAGTTTGGGCCCTATTGAATAATGAATGTTTTGAATTTTCTCCAAAAGTAAAGCAGTTGCAAACTCATCCTTTTAGAAACTTGTTTGGGCTGTAGAGAGGAGTAAAAAACCATCAAAAATTTCAATCCTGCATGATTCTACCAAGAAATGTGATTCTTCATTCAAAACCTGATTTTTGCTATTGGGCTCTATTGAATAATGAATGTTTTGAATTTTCTCCAAAAGTAAAGTAGTTGCAAACTCATGCTTTTAGAGACTTGTTTGGGCTCTTGAGAGGAGTAGAAAAACATCAAAAATTTCAGTCCTGCATGATTCTACCAAGAAATGTGTGTTCATTGAAACCGCTGGTTTTTGATAGTTTGGGCCCTATTGAATAATGAATGTTTTGAATTTTCTCCAAAAGTAAAGCAGTTGCAAACTCATCCTTTTAGAAACTTGTTTGGGCTGTTGAGAGGAGTAAAAAACCATCAAAAATTTCAATCCTGCATGATTCTACCAAGAAATGTGATTCTTCATTCAAAACCTGATTTTTGCTATTGGGCTCTATTGAATAATGAATGTTTTGAATTTTCTCCAAAAGTAAAGTAGTTGCAAACTCATGCTTTTAGAGACTTGTTTGGGCTCATGAGAGGAGTAGAAAAACATCAAAAATTTCAGTCCTGCATGATTCTACCAAGAAATGTATGTTCATTGAAACCGCTGGTTTTTGATAGTTTGGGCCCTATTGAATATTGAATGTTTTGAATTTTCTCCGAAAGTAAAGTAGTTGCAAACTCATCCTTTTAGAAACTTGTTTGGGCTGTTGAGAGGAGTAAAAAACCATCAAAAATTTCAATCCTGCATGATTCTACCAAGAAATGTGATTCTTCATTCAAAACCTGATTTTTGCTATTGGGCTCTATTGAATAATGAATGTTTTGAATTTTCTCCAAAAGTAAAGTAGTTGCAAACTCATGCTTTTAGAGACTTGTTTGGGCTCATGAGAGGAGTAGAAAAACATCAAAAATTTCAGTCCTGCATGATTCTACCAAGAAATGTGTGTTCATTGAAACCGCTGGTTTTTGATAGTTTGGGCCCTATTGAATAATGAATGTTTTGAATTTTCTCCAAAAGTAAAGTAGTTGCAAACTCATCCTTTTAGAAACTTGTTTGGGCTGTTGAGAGGAGTAAAAAACCATCAAAAATTTCAATCCTGCATGATTTTACCAAGAAATGTGATTCTTCATTCAAAACCTGATTTTTGCTATTGGGCTCTATTGAATAGTGAATGTTTTGAATTTTCTCCAAAAGTAAAGTAGTTGCAAACTCATGCTTTTAGAAACTTGTTTGGGCTCATGAGAGGAGTAGAAAAACATCAAAAATTTCAGTCCTGCATGATTCTACCAAGAAATGTGTGTTCATTGAAACCGCTGGTTTTTGATAGTTTGGGCCCTATTGAATAATGAATGTTTTGAATTTTCTCCAAAAGTAAAGTAGTTGCAAACTCATCCTTTTAGAAACTTGTTTGGGCTGTTGAGAGGAGTAAAAAACCATCAAAAATTTCAATCCTGCATGATTTTACCAAGAAATGTGATTCTTCATTCAAAACCTGATTTTTGCTATTGGGCTCTATTGAATAATGAATGTTTTGAATTTTCTCCAAAAGTAAAGTAGTTGCAAACTCATGCTTTTAGAGACTTGTTTGGGCTTATGAGAGGAGTAGAAAAACATCAAAAATTTCAGTCCTGCATGATTCTACCAAGAAATGTGTGTTCATTGAAACCGCTGGTTTTTGATAGTTTGGGCCCTATTGAATAATGAATGTTTTGAATTTTCTCCAAAAGTAAAGTAGTTGCAAACTCATCCTTTTAGAAACTTGTTTGGGCTGTTGAGAGGAGTAAAAAACCATCAAAAATTTCAATCCTGCATGATTCTACCAAGAACTGTGATTCTTCATTCAAAACCTGATTTTTGCTATTGGGCTCTATTGAATAATGAATGTTTTGAATTTTCTCCAAAAGTAAAGTAGTTGCAAACATGCTTTTAGAAACTTGTTTGGGCTCATGAGAGGAGTAGAAAAACATCAAAAATTTCAGTCCTGCATGATTCTACCAAGAAATGTGTGTTCATTGAAACCGCTGGTTTTTGATAGTTTGGGCCCTATTGAATAATGAATGTTTTGAATTTTCTCCAAAAGTAAAGTAGTTGCAAACTCATCCTTTTAGAAACTTGTTTGGGCTGTTGAGAGGAGTAAAAAACCATCAAAAATTTCAATCCTGCATGATTTTACCAAGAAATGTGATTCTTCATTCAAAACCTGATTTTTGCTATTGGGCTCTATTGAATAATGAATGTTTTGAATTTTCTCCAAAAGTAAAGTAGTTGCAAACTCATGCTTTTAGAGACTTGTTTGGGCTCATGAGAGGAGTAGAAAAACATCAAAAATTTCAGTCCTGCATGATTCTACCAAGAAATGTGTGTTCATTGAAACCGCTGGTTTTTGATAGTTTGGGCCCTATTGAATAATGAATGTTTTGAATTTTCTCCAAAAGTAAAGTAGTTGCAAACTCATCCTTTTAGAAACTTGTTTGGGCTGTTGAGAGGAGTAAAAAACCATCAAAAATTTCAATCCTGCATGATTTTACCAAGAAATGTGATTCTTCATTCAAAACCTGATTTTTGCTATTGGGCTCTATTGAATAGTGAATGTTTTGAATTTTCTCCAAAAGTAAAGTAGTTGCAAACTCATGCTTTTAGAAACTTGTTTGGGCTCATGAGAGGAGTAGAAAAACATCAAAAATTTCAGTCCTGCATGATTCTACCAAGAAATGTGTGTTCATTGAAACCGCTGGTTTTTGATAGTTTGGGCCCTATTGAATAATGAATGTTTTGAATTTTCTCCGAAAGTAAAGTAGTTGCAAACTCATCCTTTTAGAAACTTGTTTGGGCTGTTGAGAGGAGTAAAAAACCATCAAAAATTTCAATCCTGCATGATTCTACCAAGAAATGTGATTCTTCATTCAAAACCTGATTTTTGCTATTGGGCTCTATTGAATAATGAATGTTTTGAATTTTCTCCAAAAGTAAAGTAGTTGCAAACTCATGCTTTTAGAGACTTGTTTGGGCTTATGAGAGGAGTAGAAAAACATCAAAAATTTCAGTCCTGCATGATTCTACCAAGAAATGTGTGTTCATTGAAACCGCTGGTTTTTGATAGTTTGGGCCCTATTGAATAATGAATGTTTTGAATTTTCTCCAAAAGTAAAGTAGTTGCAAACTCATCCTTTTAGAAACTTGTTTGGGCTGTTGAGAGGAGTAAAAAACCATCAAAAATTTCAATCCTGCATGATTCTACCAAGAAATGTGATTCTTCATTCAAAACCTGATTTTTGCTATTGGGCTCTATTGAATAATGAATGTTTTGAATTTTCTCCAAAAGTAAAGTAGTTGCAAACTCATCCTTTTAGAAACTTGTTTGGGCTGTTGAGAGGAGTAAAAAACCATCAAAAATTTCAATCCTGCATGATTCTACCAAGAACTGTGATTCTTCATTCAAAACCTGATTTTTGCTATTGGGCTCTATTGAATAATGAATGTTTTGAATTTTCTCCAAAAGTAAAGTAGTTGCAAACATGCTTTTAGAGACTTGTTTGGGCTCATGAGAGGAGTAGAAAAACATCAAAAATTTCAGTCCTGCATGATTCTTCCAAGAAATGTGTGTTCATTGAAACCGCTGGTTTTTGATAGTTTGGGCCCTATTGAATAATGAATGTTTTGAATTTTCTCCAAAAGTAAAGTAGTTGCAAACTCATCCTTTTAGAAACTTGTTTGGGCTGTTGAGAGGAGTAAAAAACCATCAAAAATTTCAATCCTGCATGATTCTACCAAGAAATGTGATTCTTCATTCAAAACCTGATTTTTGCTATTGGGCTCTATTGAATAATGAATGTTTTGAATTTTCTCCAAAAGTAAAGTAGTTGCAAACTCATGCTTTTAGAGACTTGTTTGGGCTCATGAGAGTAGAAAAACATCAAAAATTTCAGTCCTGCATGATTCTACCAAGAAATGTGTGTTCATTGAAACCGCTGGTTTTTGATAGTTTGGGCCCTATTGAATAATGAATGTTTTGAATTTTCTCCAAAAGTAAAGCAGTTGCAAACTCATCCTTTTAGAAACTTGTTTGGGCTGTTGAGAGGAGTAAAAAACCATCAAAAATTTCAATCCTGCATGATTCTACCAAGAAATGTGATTCTTCATTCAAAACCTGATTTTTGCTATTGGGCTCTATTGAATAATGAATGTTTTGAATTTTCTCCAAAAGTAAAGTAGTTGCAAACTCATGCTTTTAGAGACTTGTTTGGGCTCATGAGAGGAGTAGAAAAACATCAAAAATTTCAGTCCTGCATGATTCTACCAAGAAATGTGTGTTCATTGAAACCGCTGGTTTTTGATAGTTTGGGCCCTATTGAATAATGAATGTTTTGAATTTTCTCCGAAAGTAAAGTAGTTGCAAACTCATCCTTTTAGAAACTTGTTTGGGCTGTTGAGAGGAGTAAAAAACCATCAAAAATTTCAATCCTGCATGATTCTACCAAGAAATGTGATTCTTCATTCAAAACCTGATTTTTGCTATTGGGCTCTATTGAATAATGAATGTTTTGAATTTTCTCCAAAAGTAAAGTAGTTGCAAACTCATGCTTTTAGAGACTTGTTTGGGCTCATGAGAGGAGTAGAAAAACATCATAAATTTCAGTCCTGCATGATTCTACCAAGAAATGTGTGTTCATTGAAACCGCTGGTTTTTGATAGTTTGGGCCCTATTGAATAATTAATGTTTTGAATTTTCTCCAAAAGTAAAGTAGTTGCAAGCTCATCCTTTTAGAAACTTGTTTGGGCTGTTGAGAGGAGTAAAAAACCATCAAAAATTTCAATCCTGCATGATTCTACCAAGAAATGTGATTCTTCATTCAAAACCTGATTTTTGCTATTGGGCTCTATTGAATAATGAATGTTTTGAATTTTCTCCAAAAGTAAAGTAGTTGCAAACTCATGCTTTTAGAGACTTGTTTGGGCTCATGAGAGGAGTAGAAAAACATCAAAAATTTCAGTCCTGCATGATTCTTCCAAGAAATGTGTGTTCATTGAAACCGCTGGTTTTTGATAGTTTGGGCCCTATTGAATAATGAATGTTTTGAATTTTCTCCAAAAGTAAAGTAGTTGCAAACTCATCCTTTTAGAAACTTGTTTGGGCTGTTGAGAGGAGTAAAAAACCATCAAAAATTTCAATCCTGCATGATTCTACCAAGAAATGTGATTCTTCATTCAAAACCTGATTTTTGCTATTGGGCTCTATTGAATAATGAATGTTTTGAATTTTCTCCAAAAGTAAAGTAGTTGCAAACTCATGCTTTTAGAGACTTGTTTGGGCTCATGAGAGGAGTAGAAAAACATCAAAAATTTCAGTCCTGCATGATTCTTCCAAGAAATGTGTGTTAATTGAAACCGCTGGTTTTTGATAGTTTGGGCCCTATTGAATAATGAATGTTTTGAATTTTCTCCAAAAGTAAAGTAGTTGCAAACTCATCCTTTTAGAAACTTGTTTGGGCTGTTGAGAGGAGTAAAAAACCATCAAAAATTTCAATCCTGCATGATTCTACCAAGAAATGTGATTCTTCATTCAAAACCTGATTTTTGCTATTGGGCTCTATTGAATAATGAATGTTTTGAATTTTCTCCAAAAGTAAAGTAGTTGCAAACTCATGCTTTTAGAGACTTGTTTGGGCTCATGAGAGGAGTAGAAAAACATCAAAAATTTCAGTCCTGCATGATTCTACCAAGAAATGTGTGTTCATTGAAACCGCTGGTTTTTGATAGTTTGGGCCCTATTGAATAATGAATGTTTTGAATTTTCTCCAAAAGTAAAGTAGTTGCAAACTCATCCTTTTAGAAACTTGTTTGGGCTGTTGAGAGGAGTAAAAAACCATCAAAAATTTCAATCCTGCATGATTTTACCAAGAAATGTGATTCTTCATTCAAAACCTGATTTTTGCTATTGGGCTCTATTGAATAGTGAATGTTTTGAATTTTCTCCAAAAGTAAAGTAGTTGCAAACTCATGCTTTTAGAAACTTGTTTGGGCTCATGAGAGGAGTAGAAAAACATCAAAAATTTCAGTCCTGCATGATTCTACCAAGAAATGTGTGTTCATTGAAACCGCTGGTTTTTGATAGTTTGGGCCCTATTGAATAATGAATGTTTTGAATTTTCTCCAAAAGTAAAGTAGTTGCAAACTCATCCTTTTAGAAACTTGTTTGGGCTGTTGAGAGGAGTAAAAAACCATCAAAAATTTCAATCCTGCATGATTTTACCAAGAAATGTGATTCTTCATTCAAAACCTGATTTTTGCTATTGGGCTCTATTGAATAATGAATGTTTTGAATTTTCTCCAAAAGTAAAGTAGTTGCAAACTCATGCTTTTAGAGACTTGTTTGGGCTTATGAGAGGAGTACAAAAACATCAAAAATTTCAGTCCTGCATGATTCTACCAAGAAATGTGTGTTCATTGAAACCGCTGGTTTTTGATAGTTTGGGCCCTATTGAATAATGAATGTTTTGAATTTTCTCCAAAAGTAAAGTAGTTGCAAACTCATCCTTTTAGAAACTTGTTTGGGCTGTTGAGAGGAGTAAAAAACCATCAAAAATTTCAATCCTGCATGATTCTACCAAGAAATGTGATTCTTCATTCAAAACCTGATTTTTGCTATTGGGCTCTATTGAATAATGAATGTTTTGAATTTTCTCCAAAAGTAAAGTAGTTGCAAACTCATCCTTTTAGAGACTTGTTTGGGCTCATGAGAGGAGTAGAAAAACATCAAAAATTTCAGTCCTGCATGATTCTACCAAGAAATGTGTGTTCATTGAAACCGCTGGTTTTTGATAGTTTGGGCCCTATTGAATAATGAATGTTTTGAATTTTCTCCAAAAGTAAAGTAGTTGCAAACTCATCCTTTTAGAAACTTGTTTGGGCTGTTGAGAGGAGTAAAAAACCATCAAAAATTTCAATCCTGCATGATTTTACCAAGAAATGTGATTCTTCATTCAAAACCTGATTTTTGCTATTGGGCTCTATTGAATAGTGAATGTTTTGAATTTTCTCCAAAAGTAAAGTAGTTGCAAACTCATGCTTTTAGAAACTTGTTTGGGCTCATGAGAGGAGTAGAAAAACATCAAAAATTTCAGTCCTGCATGATTCTACCAAGAAATGTGTGTTCATTGAAACCGCTGGTTTTTGATAGTTTGGGCCCTATTGAATAATGAATGTTTTGAATTTTCTCCAAAAGTAAAGTAGTTGCAAACTCATCCTTTTAGAAACTTGTTTGGGCTGTTGAGAGGAGTAAAAAACCATCAAAAATTTCAATCCTGCATGATTTTACCAAGAAATGTGATTCTTCATTCAAAACCTGATTTTTGCTATTGGGCTCTATTGAATAATGAATGTTTTGAATTTTCTCCAAAAGTAAAGTAGTTGCAAACTCATGCTTTTAGAGACTTGTTTGGGCTCATGAGAGGAGTAGAAAAACATCAAAAATTTCAGTCCTGCATGATTCTACCAAGAAATGTGTGTTCATTGAAACCGCTGGTTTTTGATAGTTTGGGCCCTATTGAATAATGAATGTTTTGAATTTTCTCCAAAAGTAAAGTAGTTGCAAACTCATCCTTTTAGAAACTTGTTTGGGCTGTTGAGAGGAGTAAAAAACCATCAAAAATTTCAATCCTGCATGATTCTACCAAGAAATGTGATTCTTCATTCAAAACCTGATTTTTGCTATTGGGCTCTATTGAATAATGAATGTTTTGAATTTTCTCCAAAAGTAAAGTAGTTGCAAACTCATCCTTTTAGAAACTTGTTTGGGCTGTTGAGAGGAGTAAAAAACCATCAAAAATTTCAATCCTGCATGATTCTATCAAGAACTGTGATTCTTCATTCAAAACCTGATTTTTGCTATTGGGCTCTATTGAATAATGAATGTTTTGAATTTTCTCCAAAAGTAAAGTAGTTGCAAACTCATGCTTTTAGAAACTTGTTTGGGCTCATGAGAGGAGTAGAAAAACATCAAAAATTTCAGTCCTGCATGATTCTACCAAGAAATGTATGTTCATTGAAACCGCTGGTTTTTGATAGTTTGGGCCCTATTGAATATTGAATGTTTTGAATTTTCTCCGAAAGTAAAGTAGTTGCAAACTCATCCTTTTAGAAACTTGTTTGGGCTGTTGAGAGGAGTAAAAAACCATCAAAAATTTCAATCCTGCATGATTCTACCAAGAAATGTGATTCTTCATTCAAAACCTGATTTTTGCTATTGGGCTCTATTGAATAATGAATGTTTTGAATTTTCTCCAAAAGTAAAGTAGTTGCAAACTCATGCTTTTAGAGACTTGTTTGGGCTCATGAGAGGAGTAGAAAAACATCAAAAATTTCAGTCCTGCATGATTCTACCAAGAAATGTGTGTTCATTGAAACCGCTGTTTTTTGATAGTTTGGGCCCTATTGAATAATGAATGTTTTGAATTTTCTCCAAAAGTAAAGTAGTTGCAAACTCATCCTTTTAGAAACTTGTTTGGGCTGTTGAGAGGAGTAAAAAACCATCAAAAATTTCAATCCTGCATGATTTTACCAAGAAATGTGATTCTTCATTCAAAACCTGATTTTTGCTATTGGGCTCTATTGAATAATGAATGTTTTGAATTTTCTCCAAAAGTAAAGTAGTTGCAAACTCATGCTTTTAGAGACTTGTTTGGGCTTATGAGAGGAGTAGAAAAACATCAAAAATTTCAGTCCTGCATGATTCTACCAAGAAATGTGTGTTCATTGAAACCGCTGGTTTTTGATAGTTTGGGCCCTATTGAATAATGAATGTTTTGAATTTTCTCCAAAAGTAAAGTAGTTGCAAACTCATCCTTTTAGAAACTTGTTTGGGCTGTTGAGAGGAGTAAAAAACCATCAAAAATTTCAATCCTGCATGATTCTACCAAGAAATGTGATTCTTCATTCAAAACCTGATTTTTGCTATTGGGCTCTATTGAATAATGAATGTTTTGAATTTTCTCCAAAAGTAAAGTAGTTGCAAACTCATCCTTTTAGAAACTTGTTTGGGCTGTTGAGAGGAGTAAAAAACCATCAAAAATTTCAATCCTGCATGATTCTACCAAGAACTGTGATTCTTCATTCAAAACCTGATTTTTGCTATTGGGCTCTATTGAATAATGAATGTTTTGAATTTTCTCCAAAAGTAAAGTAGTTGCAAACTCATGCTTTTAGAGACTTGTTTGGGCTCATGAGAGGAGTAGAAAAACATCAAAAATTTCAGTCCTGCATGATTCTACCAAGAAATGTGTGTTCATTGAAACCGCTGGTTTTTGATAGTTTGGGCCCTATTGAATAATGAATGTTTTGAATTTTCTCCAAAAGTAAAGTAGTTGCAAACTCATCCTTTTAGAAACTTGTTTGGGCTGTTGAGAGGAGTAAAAAACCATCAAAAATTTCAATCCTGCATGATTTTACCAAGAAATGTGATTCTTCATTCAAAACCTGATTTTTGCTATTGGGCTCTATTGAATAATGAATGTTTTGAATTTTCTCCAAAAGTAAAGTAGTTGCAAACTCATGCTTTTAGAGACTTGTTTGGGCTCATGAGAGGAGTAGAAAAACATCAAAAATTTCAGTCCTGCATGATTCTACCAAGAAATGTGTGTTCATTGAAACCGCTGGTTTTTGATAGTTTGGGCCCTATTGAATAATGAATGTTTTGAATTTTCTCCAAAAGTAAAGTAGTTGCAAACTCATCCTTTTAGAAACTTGTTTGGGCTGTTGAGAGGAGTAAAAAACCATCAAAAATTTCAATCCTGCATGATTTTACCAAGAAATGTGATTCTTCATTCAAAACCTGATTTTTGCTATTGGGCTCTATTGAATAATGAATGTTTTGAATTTTCTCCAAAAGTAAAGTAGTTGCAAACTCATGCTTTTAGAGACTTGTTTGGGCTCATGAGAGGAGTAGAAAAACATCAAAAATTTCAGTCCTGCATGATTCTACCAAGAAATGTGTGTTCATTGAAACCGCTGGTTTTTGATAGTTTGGGCCCTATTGAATAATGAATGTTTTGAATTTTCTCCAAAAGTAAAGTAGTTGCAAACTCATCCTTTTAGAAACTTGTTTGGGCTGTTGAGAGGAGTAAAAAACCATCAAAAATTTCAATCCTGCATGATTCTACCAAGAAATGTGATTCTTCATTCAAAACCTGATTTTTGCTATTGGGCTCTATTGAATAATGAATGTTTTGAATTTTCTCCAAAAGTAAAGTAGTTGCAAACTCATCCTTTTAGAAACTTGTTTGGGCTGTTGAGAGGAGTAAAAAACCATCAAAAATTTCAATCCTGCATGATTCTACCAAGAACTGTGATTCTTCATTCAAAACCTGATTTTTGCTATTGGGCTCTATTGAATAATGAATGTTTTGAATTTTCTCCAAAAGTAAAGTAGTTGCAAACTCATGCTTTTAGAAACTTGTTTGGGCTCATGAGAGGAGTAGAAAAACATCAAAAATTTCAGCCCTGCATGATTCTTCCAAGAAATGTGTGTTCATTGAAACCGCTGGTTTTTGATAGTTTGGGCCCTATTGAATAATGAATGTTTTGAATTTTCTCCAAAAGTAAAGTAGTTGCAAACTCATCCTTTTAGAAACTTGTTTGGGCTGTTGAGAGGAGTAAAAAACCATCAAAAATTTCAATCCTGCATGATTCTACCAAGAAATGTGATTCTTCATTCAAAACCTGATTTTTGCTATTGGGCTCTATTGAATAATGAATGTTTTGAATTTTCTCCAAAAGTAAAGTAGTTGCAAACTCATGCTTTTAGAGACTTGTTTGGGCTCATGAGAGGAGTAGAAAAACATCAAAAATTTCAGTACTGCATGATTCTACCAAGAAATGTGTGTTCATTGAAACCGCTGGTTTTTGATAGTTTGGGCCCTATTGAATAATGAATGTTTTGAATTTTCTCCAAAAGTAAAGTAGTTGCAAACTCATCCTTTTAGAAACTTGTTTGGGCTGTTGAGAGGAGTAAAAAACCATCAAAAATTTCAATCCTGCATGATTCTACCAAGAAATGTGATTCTTCATTCAAAACCTGATTTTTGCTATTGGGCTCTATTGAATAATGAATGTTTTGAATTTTCTCCAAAAGTAAAGTAGTTGCAAACTCATGCTTTTAGAAACTTGTTTGGGCTCATGAGAGGAGTAGAAAAACATCAAAAATTTGAGTCCTGCATGATTCTACCAAGAAATGTGTGTTCATTCAAACCGCTGGTTTTTGATAGTTTGGGCCCTATTGAATAATGAATGTTTTGAATTTTCTCCAAAAGTAAAGCAGTTGCAAACTCATCCTTTTAGAAACTTGTTTGGGCTGTAGAGAGGAGTAAAAAACCATCAAAAATTTCAATCCTGCATGATTCTACCAAGAAATGTGATTCTTCATTCAAAACCTGATTTTTGCTATTGGGCTCTATTGAATAATGAATGTTTTGAATTTTCTCCAAAAGTAAAGTAGTTGCAAACTCATGCTTTTAGAGACTTGTTTGGGCTCATGAGAGGAGTAGAAAAACATCAAAAATTTCAGTCCTGCATGATTCTACCAAGAAATGTGTGTTCATTGAAACCGCTGGTTTTTGATAGTTTGGGCCCTATTGAATAATGAATGTTTTGAATTTTCTCCAAAAGTAAAGCAGTTGCAAACTCATCCTTTTAGAAACTTGTTTGGGCTGTTGAGAGGAGTAAAAAACCATCAAAAATTTCAATCCTGCATGATTCTACCAAGAAATGTGATTCTTCATTCAAAACCTGATTTTTGCTATTGGGCTCTATTGAATAATGAATGTTTTGAATTTTCTCCAAAAGTAAAGTAGTTGCAAACTCATGCTTTTAGAGACTTGTTTGGGCTCATGAGAGGAGTAGAAAAACATCAAAAATTTCAGTCCTGCATGATTCTACCAAGAAATGTATGTTCATTGAAACCGCTGGTTTTTGATAGTTTGGGCCCTATTGAATATTGAATGTTTTGAATTTTCTCCGAAAGTAAAGTAGTTGCAAACTCATCCTTTTAGAAACTTGTTTGGGCTGTTGAGAGGAGTAAAAAACCATCAAAAATTTCAATCCTGCATGATTCTACCAAGAAATGTGATTCTTCATTCAAAACCTGATTTTTGCTATTGGGCTCTATTGAATAATGAATGTTTTGAATTTTCTCCAAAAGTAAAGTAGTTGCAAACTCATGCTTTTAGAGACTTGTTTGGGCTCATGAGAGGAGTAGAAAATCATCAAAAATTTCAGTCCTGCATGATTCTACCAAGAAATGTGTGTTCATTGAAACCGCTGGTTTTTGATAGTTTGGGCCCTATTGAATAATGAATGTTTTGAATTTTCTCCAAAAGTAAAGTAGTTGCAAACTCATCCTTTTAGAAACTTGTTTGGGCTGTTGAGAGGAGTAAAAAACCATCAAAAATTTCAATCCTGCATGATTTTACCAAGAAATGTGATTCTTCATTCAAAACCTGATTTTTGCTATTGGGCTCTATTGAATAATGAATGTTTTGAATTTTCTCCAAAAGTAAAGTAGTTGCAAACTCATGCTTTTAGAGACTTGTTTGGGCTCATGAGAGGAGTAGAAAAACATCAAAAATTTCAGTCCTGCATGATTCTACCAAGAAATGTGTGTTCATTGAAACCGCTGTTTTTTGATAGTTTGGGCCCTATTGAATAATGAATGTTTTGAATTTTCTCCAAAAGTAAAGTAGTTGCAAACTCATCCTTTTAGAAACTTGTTTGGGCTGTTGAGAGGAGTAAAAAACCATCAAAAATTTCAATCCTGCATGATTTTACCAAGAAATGTGATTCTTCATTCAAAACCTGATTTTTGCTATTGGGCTCTATTGAATAATGAATGTTTTGAATTTTCTCCAAAAGTAAAGTAGTTGCAAACTCATGCTTTTAGAGACTTGTTTGGGCTTATGAGAGGAGTAGAAAAACATCAAAAATTTCAGTCCTGCATGATTCTACCAAGAAATGTGTGTTCATTGAAACCGCTGGTTTTTGATAGTTTGGGCCCTATTGAATAATGAATGTTTTGAATTTTCTCCAAAAGTAAAGTAGTTGCAAACTCATCCTTTTAGAAACTTGTTTGGGCTGTTGAGAGGAGTAAAAAACCATCAAAAATTTCAATCCTGCATGATTCTACCAAGAAATGTGATTCTTCATTCAAAACCTGATTTTTGCTATTGGGCTCTATTGAATAATGAATGTTTTGAATTTTCTCCAAAAGTAAAGTAGTTGCAAACTCATCCTTTTAGAAACTTGTTTGGGCTGTTGAGAGGAGTAAAAAACCATCAAAAATTTCAATCCTGCATGATTCTACCAAGAACTGTGATTCTTCATTCAAAACCTGATTTTTGCTATTGGGCTCTATTGAATAATGAATGTTTTGAATTTTCTCCAAAAGTAAAGTAGTTGCAAACTCATGCTTTTAGAGACTTGTTTGGGCTCATGAGAGGAGTAGAAAAACATCAAAAATTTCAGTCCTGCATGATTCTACCAAGAAATGTGTGTTCATTGAAACCGCTGGTTTTTGATAGTTTGGGCCCTATTGAATAATGAATGTTTTGAATTTTCTCCAAAAGTAAAGTAGTTGCAAACTCATCCTTTTAGAAACTTGTTTGGGCTGTTGAGAGGAGTAAAAAACCATCAAAAATTTCAATCCTGCATGATTTTACCAAGAAATGTGATTCTTCATTCAAAACCTGATTTTTGCTATTGGGCTCTATTGAATAATGAATGTTTTGAATTTTCTCCAAAAGTAAAGTAGTTGCAAACTCATGCTTTTAGAGACTTGTTTGGGCTCATGAGAGGAGTAGAAAAACATCAAAAATTTCAGTCCTGCATGATTCTACCAAGAAATGTGTGTTCATTGAAACCGCTGGTTTTTGATAGTTTGGGCCCTATTGAATAATGAATGTTTTGAATTTTCTCCAAAAGTAAAGTAGTTGCAAACTCATCCTTTTAGAAACTTGTTTGGGCTGTTGAGAGGAGTAAAAAACCATCAAAAATTTCAATCCTGCATGATTTTACCAAGAAATGTGATTCTTCATTCAAAACCTGATTTTTGCTATTGGGCTCTATTGAATAATGAATGTTTTGAATTTTCTCCAAAAGTAAAGTAGTTGCAAACTCATGCTTTTAGAGACTTGTTTGGGCTCATGAGAGGAGTAGAAAAACATCAAAAATTTCAGTCCTGCATGATTCTACCAAGAAATGTGTGTTCATTGAAACCGCTGGTTTTTGATAGTTTGGGCCCTATTGAATAATGAATGTTTTGAATTTTCTCCAAAAGTAAAGTAGTTGCAAACTCATCCTTTTAGAAACTTGTTTGGGCTGTTGAGAGGAGTAAAAAACCATCAAAAATTTCAATCCTGCATGATTCTACCAAGAAATGTGATTCTTCATTCAAAACCTGATTTTTGCTATTGGGCTCTATTGAATAATGAATGTTTTGAATTTTCTCCAAAAGTAAAGTAGTTGCAAACTCATCCTTTTAGAAACTTGTTTGGGCTGTTGAGAGGAGTAAAAAACCATCAAAAATTTCAATCCTGCATGATTCTACCAAGAACTGTGATTCTTCATTCAAAACCTGATTTTTGCTATTGGGCTCTATTGAATAATGAATGTTTTGAATTTTCTCCAAAAGTAAAGTAGTTGCAAACTCATGCTTTTAGAAACTTGTTTGGGCTCATGAGAGGAGTAGAAAAACATCAAAAATTTCAGCCCTGCATGATTCTTCCAAGAAATGTGTGTTCATTGAAACCGCTGGTTTTTGATAGTTTGGGCCCTATTGAATAATGAATGTTTTGAATTTTCTCCAAAAGTAAAGTAGTTGCAAACTCATCCTTTTAGAAACTTGTTTGGGCTGTTGAGAGGAGTAAAAAACCATCAAAAATTTCAATCCTGCATGATTCTACCAAGAAATGTGATTCTTCATTCAAAACCTGATTTTTGCTATTGGGCTCTATTGAATAATGAATGTTTTGAATTTTCTCCAAAAGTAAAGTAGTTGCAAACTCATCCTTTTAGAAACTTGTTTGGGCTGTTGAGAGGAGTAAAAAACCATCAAAAATTTCAATCCTGCATGATTCTACCAAGAACTGTGATTCTTCATTCAAAACCTGATTTTTGCTATTGGGCTCTATTGAATAATGAATGTTTTGAATTTTCTCCAAAAGTAAAGTAGTTGCAAACTCATGCTTTTAGAGACTTGTTTGGGCTCATGAGAGGAGTAGAAAAACATCAAAAATTTCAGTCCTGCATGATTCTACCAAGAAATGTGTGTTCATTGAAACCGCTGGTTTTTGATAGTTTGGGCCCTATTGAATAATGAATGTTTTGAATTTTCTCCAAAAGTAAAGTAGTTGCAAACTCATCCTTTTAGAAACTTGTTTGGGCTGTTGAGAGGAGTAAAAAACCATCAAAAATTTCAATCCTGCATGATTTTACCAAGAAATGTGATTCTTCATTCAAAACCTGATTTTTGCTATTGGGCTCTATTGAATAATGAATGTTTTGAATTTTCTCCAAAAGTAAAGTAGTTGCAAACTCATGCTTTTAGAGACTTGTTTGGGCTCATGAGAGGAGTAGAAAAACATCAAAAATTTCAGTCCTGCATGATTCTACCAAGAAATGTGTGTTCATTGAAACCGCTGGTTTTTGATAGTTTGGGCCCTATTGAATAATGAATGTTTTGAATTTTCTCCAAAAGTAAAGTAGTTGCAAACTCATCCTTTTAGAAACTTGTTTGGGCTGTTGAGAGGAGTAAAAAACCATCAAAAATTTCAATCCTGCATGATTTTACCAAGAAATGTGATTCTTCATTCAAAACCTGATTTTTGCTATTGGGCTCTATTGAATAATGAATGTTTTGAATTTTCTCCAAAAGTAAAGTAGTTGCAAACTCATGCTTTTAGAGACTTGTTTGGGCTCATGAGAGGAGTAGAAAAACATCAAAAATTTCAGTCCTGCATGATTCTACCAAGAAATGTGTGTTCATTGAAACCGCTGGTTTTTGATAGTTTGGGCCCTATTGAATAATGAATGTTTTGAATTTTCTCCAAAAGTAAAGTAGTTGCAAACTCATCCTTTTAGAAACTTGTTTGGGCTGTTGAGAGGAGTAAAAAACCATCAAAAATTTCAATCCTGCATGATTCTACCAAGAAATGTGATTCTTCATTCAAAACCTGATTTTTGCTATTGGGCTCTATTGAATAATGAATGTTTTGAATTTTCTCCAAAAGTAAAGTAGTTGCAAACTCATCCTTTTAGAAACTTGTTTGGGCTGTTGAGAGGAGTAAAAAACCATCAAAAATTTCAATCCTGCATGATTCTACCAAGAACTGTGATTCTTCATTCAAAACCTGATTTTTGCTATTGGGCTCTATTGAATAATGAATGTTTTGAATTTTCTCCAAAAGTAAAGTAGTTGCAAACTCATGCTTTTAGAAACTTGTTTGGGCTCATGAGAGGAGTAGAAAAACATCAAAAATTTCAGCCCTGCATGATTCTTCCAAGAAATGTGTGTTCATTGAAACCGCTGGTTTTTGATAGTTTGGGCCCTATTGAATAATGAATGTTTTGAATTTTCTCCAAAAGTAAAGTAGTTGCAAACTCATCCTTTTAGAAACTTGTTTGGGCTGTTGAGAGGAGTAAAAAACCATCAAAAATTTCAATCCTGCATGATTCTACCAAGAAATGTGATTCTTCATTCAAAACCTGATTTTTGCTATTGGGCTCTATTGAATAATGAATGTTTTGAATTTTCTCCAAAAGTAAAGTAGTTGCAAACTCATGCTTTTAGAGACTTGTTTGGGCTCATGAGAGGAGTAGAAAAACATCAAAAATTTCAGTACTGCATGATTCTACCAAGAAATGTGTGTTCATTGAAACCGCTGGTTTTTGATAGTTTGGGCCCTATTGAATAATGAATGTTTTGAATTTTCTCCAAAAGTAAAGTAGTTGCAAACTCATCCTTTTAGAAACTTGTTTGGGCTGTTGAGAGGAGTAAAAAACCATCAAAAATTTCAATCCTGCATGATTCTACCAAGAAATGTGATTCTTCATTCAAAACCTGATTTTTGCTATTGGGCTCTATTGAATAATGAATGTTTTGAATTTTCTCCAAAAGTAAAGTAGTTGCAAACTCATGCTTTTAGAAACTTGTTTGGGCTCATGAGAGGAGTAGAAAAACATCAAAAATTTGAGTCCTGCATGATTCTACCAAGAAATGTGTGTTCATTCAAACCGCTGGTTTTTGATAGTTTGGGCCCTATTGAATAATGAATGTTTTGAATTTTCTCCAAAAGTAAAGCAGTTGCAAACTCATCCTTTTAGAAACTTGTTTGGGCTGTAGAGAGGAGTAAAAAACCATCAAAAATTTCAATCCTGCATGATTCTACCAAGAAATGTGATTCTTCATTCAAAACCTGATTTTTGCTATTGGGCTCTATTGAATAATGAATGTTTTGAATTTTCTCCAAAAGTAAAGTAGTTGCAAACTCATGCTTTTAGAGACTTGTTTGGGCTCATGAGAGGAGTAGAAAAACATCAAAAATTTCAGTCCTGCATGATTCTACCAAGAAATGTGTGTTCATTGAAACCGCTGGTTTTTGATAGTTTGGGCCCTATTGAATAATGAATGTTTTGAATTTTCTCCAAAAGTAAAGCAGTTGCAAACTCATCCTTTTAGAAACTTGTTTGGGCTGTTGAGAGGAGTAAAAAACCATCAAAAATTTCAATCCTGCATGATTCTACCAAGAAATGTGATTCTTCATTCAAAACCTGATTTTTGCTATTGGGCTCTATTGAATAATGAATGTTTTGAATTTTCTCCAAAAGTAAAGTAGTTGCAAACTCATGCTTTTAGAGACTTGTTTGGGCTCATGAGAGGAGTAGAAAAACATCAAAAATTTCAGTCCTGCATGATTCTACCAAGAAATGTATGTTCATTGAAACCGCTGGTTTTTGATAGTTTGGGCCCTATTGAATATTGAATGTTTTGAATTTTCTCCGAAAGTAAAGTAGTTGCAAACTCATCCTTTTAGAAACTTGTTTGGGCTGTTGAGAGGAGTAAAAAACCATCAAAAATTTCAATCCTGCATGATTCTACCAAGAAATGTGATTCTTCATTCAAAACCTGATTTTTGCTATTGGGCTCTATTGAATAATGAATGTTTTGAATTTTCTCCAAAAGTAAAGTAGTTGCAAACTCATGCTTTTAGAGACTTGTTTGGGCTCATGAGAGGAGTAGAAAATCATCAAAAATTTCAGTCCTGCATGATTCTACCAAGAAATGTGTGTTCATTGAAACCGCTGGTTTTTGATAGTTTGGGCCCTATTGAATAATGAATGTTTTGAATTTTCTCCAAAAGTAAAGTAGTTGCAAACTCATCCTTTTAGAAACTTGTTTGGGCTGTTGAGAGGAGTAAAAAACCATCAAAAATTTCAATCCTGCATGATTTTACCAAGAAATGTGATTCTTCATTCAAAACCTGATTTTTGCTATTGGGCTCTATTGAATAGTGAATGTTTTGAATTTTCTCCAAAAGTAAAGTAGTTGCAAACTCATGCTTTTAGAAACTTGTTTGGGCTCATGAGAGGAGTAGAAAAACATCAAAAATTTCAGTCCTGCATGATTCTACCAAGAAATGTGTGTTCATTGAAACCGCTGGTTTTTGATAGTTTGGGCCCTATTGAATAATGAATGTTTTGAATTTTCTCCAAAAGTAAAGTAGTTGCAAACTCATCCTTTTAGAAACTTGTTTGGGCTGTTGAGAGGAGTAAAAAACCATCAAAAATTTCAATCCTGCATGATTTTACCAAGAAATGTGATTCTTCATTCAAAACCTGATTTTTGCTATTGGGCTCTATTGAATAATGAATGTTTTGAATTTTCTCCAAAAGTAAAGTAGTTGCAAACTCATGCTTTTAGAGACTTGTTTGGGCTTATGAGAGGAGTAGAAAAACATCAAAAATTTCAGTCCTGCATGATTCTACCAAGAAATGTGTGTTCATTGAAACCGCTGGTTTTTGATAGTTTGGGCCCTATTGAATAATGAATGTTTTGAATTTTCTCCAAAAGTAAAGTAGTTGCAAACTCATCCTTTTAGAAACTTGTTTGGGCTGTTGAGAGGAGTAAAAAACCATCAAAAATTTCAATCCTGCATGATTCTACCAAGAACTGTGATTCTTCATTCAAAACCTGATTTTTGCTATTGGGCTCTATTGAATAATGAATGTTTTGAATTTTCTCCAAAAGTAAAGTAGTTGCAAACATGCTTTTAGAGACTTGTTTGGGCTCATGAGAGGAGTAGAAAAACATCAAAAATTTCAGTCCTGCATGATTCTACCAAGAAATGTGTGTTCATTGAAACCGCTGGTTTTTGATAGTTTGGGCCCTATTGAATAATGAATGTTTTGAATTTTCTCCAAAAGTAAAGTAGTTGCAAACTCATCCTTTTAGAAACTTGTTTGGGCTGTTGAGAGGAGTAAAAAACCATCAAAAATTTCAATCCTGCATGATTTTACCAAGAAATGTGATTCTTCATTCAAAACCTGATTTTTGCTATTGGGCTCTATTGAATAATGAATGTTTTGAATTTTCTCCAAAAGTAAAGTAGTTGCAAACTCATGCTTTTAGAGACTTGTTTGGGCTCATGAGAGGAGTAGAAAAACATCAAAAATTTCAGTCCTGCATGATTCTACCAAGAAATGTGTGTTCATTGAAACCGCTGGTTTTTGATAGTTTGGGCCCTATTGAATAATGAATGTTTTGAATTTTCTCCAAAAGTAAAGTAGTTGCAAACTCATCCTTTTAGAAACTTGTTTGGGCTGTTGAGAGGAGTAAAAAACCATCAAAAATTTCAATCCTGCATGATTTTACCAAGAAATGTGATTCTTCATTCAAAACCTGATTTTTGCTATTGGGCTCTATTGAATAGTGAATGTTTTGAATTTTCTCCAAAAGTAAAGTAGTTGCAAACTCATGCTTTTAGAAACTTGTTTGGGCTCATGAGAGGAGTAGAAAAACATCAAAAATTTCAGTCCTGCATGATTCTACCAAGAAATGTGTGTTCATTGAAACCGCTGGTTTTTGATAGTTTGGGCCCTATTGAATAATGAATGTTTTGAATTTTCTCCGAAAGTAAAGTAGTTGCAAACTCATCCTTTTAGAAACTTGTTTGGGCTGTTGAGAGGAGTAAAAAACCATCAAAAATTTCAATCCTGCATGATTCTACCAAGAAATGTGATTCTTCATTCAAAACCTGATTTTTGCTATTGGGCTCTATTGAATAATGAATGTTTTGAATTTTCTCCAAAAGTAAAGTAGTTGCAAACTCATGCTTTTAGAGACTTGTTTGGGCTTATGAGAGGAGTAGAAAAACATCAAAAATTTCAGTCCTGCATGATTCTACCAAGAAATGTGTGTTCATTGAAACCGCTGGTTTTTGATAGTTTGGGCCCTATTGAATAATGAATGTTTTGAATTTTCTCCAAAAGTAAAGTAGTTGCAAACTCATCCTTTTAGAAACTTGTTTGGGCTGTTGAGAGGAGTAAAAAACCATCAAAAATTTCAATCCTGCATGATTCTACCAAGAAATGTGATTCTTCATTCAAAACCTGATTTTTGCTATTGGGCTCTATTGAATAATGAATGTTTTGAATTTTCTCCAAAAGTAAAGTAGTTGCAAACTCATCCTTTTAGAAACTTGTTTGGGCTGTTGAGAGGAGTAAAAAACCATCAAAAATTTCAATCCTGCATGATTCTACCAAGAACTGTGATTCTTCATTCAAAACCTGATTTTTGCTATTGGGCTCTATTGAATAATGAATGTTTTGAATTTTCTCCAAAAGTAAAGTAGTTGCAAACATGCTTTTAGAGACTTGTTTGGGCTCATGAGAGGAGTAGAAAAACATCAAAAATTTCAGTCCTGCATGATTCTTCCAAGAAATGTGTGTTCATTGAAACCGCTGGTTTTTGATAGTTTGGGCCCTATTGAATAATGAATGTTTTGAATTTTCTCCAAAAGTAAAGTAGTTGCAAACTCATCCTTTTAGAAACTTGTTTGGGCTGTTGAGAGGAGTAAAAAACCATCAAAAATTTCAATCCTGCATGATTCTACCAAGAAATGTGATTCTTCATTCAAAACCTGATTTTTGCTATTGGGCTCTATTGAATAATGAATGTTTTGAATTTTCTCCAAAAGTAAAGTAGTTGCAAACTCATGCTTTTAGAGACTTGTTTGGGCTCATGAGAGTAGAAAAACATCAAAAATTTCAGTCCTGCATGATTCTACCAAGAAATGTGTGTTCATTGAAACCGCTGGTTTTTGATAGTTTGGGCCCTATTGAATAATGAATGTTTTGAATTTTCTCCAAAAGTAAAGCAGTTGCAAACTCATCCTTTTAGAAACTTGTTTGGGCTGTTGAGAGGAGTAAAAAACCATCAAAAATTTCAATCCTGCATGATTCTACCAAGAAATGTGATTCTTCATTCAAAACCTGATTTTTGCTATTGGGCTCTATTGAATAATGAATGTTTTGAATTTTCTCCAAAAGTAAAGTAGTTGCAAACTCATGCTTTTAGAGACTTGTTTGGGCTCATGAGAGGAGTAGAAAAACATCAAAAATTTCAGTCCTGCATGATTCTACCAAGAAATGTGTGTTCATTGAAACCGCTGGTTTTTGATAGTTTGGGCCCTATTGAATAATGAATGTTTTGAATTTTCTCCGAAAGTAAAGTAGTTGCAAACTCATCCTTTTAGAAACTTGTTTGGGCTGTTGAGAGGAGTAAAAAACCATCAAAAATTTCAATCCTGCATGATTCTACCAAGAAATGTGATTCTTCATTCAAAACCTGATTTTTGCTATTGGGCTCTATTGAATAATGAATGTTTTGAATTTTCTCCAAAAGTAAAGTAGTTGCAAACTCATGCTTTTAGAGACTTGTTTGGGCTCATGAGAGGAGTAGAAAAACATCAAAAATTTCAGTCCTGCATGATTCTACCAAGAAATGTGTGTTCATTGAAACCGCTGGTTTTTGATAGTTTGGGCCCTATTGAATAATGAATGTTTTGAATTTTCTCCAAAAGTAAAGTAGTTGCAAGCTCATCCTTTTAGAAACTTGTTTGGGCTGTTGAGAGGAGTAAAAAACCATCAAAAATTTCAATCCTGCATGATTCTACCAAGAAATGTGATTCTTCATTCAAAACCTGATTTTTGCTATTGGGCTCTATTGAATAATGAATGTTTTGAATTTTCTCCAAAAGTAAAGTAGTTGCAAACTCATGCTTTTAGAGACTTGTTTGGGCTCATGAGAGGAGTAGAAAAACATCAAAAATTTCAGTCCTGCATGATTCTTCCAAGAAATGTGTGTTCATTGAAACCGCTGGTTTTTGATAGTTTGGGCCCTATTGAATAATGAATGTTTTGAATTTTCTCCAAAAGTAAAGTAGTTGCAAACTCATCCTTTTAGAAACTTGTTTGGGCTGTTGAGAGGAGTAAAAAACCATCAAAAATTTCAATCCTGCATGATTCTACCAAGAAATGTGATTCTTCATTCAAAACCTGATTTTTGCTATTGGGCTCTATTGAATAATGAATGTTTTGAATTTTCTCCAAAAGTAAAGTAGTTGCAAACTCATGCTTTTAGAGACTTGTTTGGGCTCATGAGAGGAGTAGAAAAACATCAAAAATTTCAGTCCTGCATGATTCTTCCAAGAAATGTGTGTTCATTGAAACCGCTGGTTTTTGATAGTTTGGGCCCTATTGAATAATGAATGTTTTGAATTTTCTCCAAAAGTAAAGTAGTTGCAAACTCATCCTTTTAGAAACTTGTTTGGGCTGTTGAGAGGAGTAAAAAACCATCAAAAATTTCAATCCTGCATGATTCTACCAAGAAATGTGATTCTTCATTCAAAACCTGATTTTTGCTATTGGGCTCTATTGAATAATGAATGTTTTGAATTTTCTCCAAAAGTAAAGTAGTTGCAAACTCATGCTTTTAGAGACTTGTTTGGGCTCATGAGAGGAGTAGAAAAACATCAAAAATTTCAGTCCTGCATGATTCTACCAAGAAATGTGTGTTCATTGAAACCGCTGGTTTTTGATAGTTTGGGCCCTATTGAATAATGAATGTTTTGAATTTTCTTAAACAATATTTTTATTGAGTTTTCAAAATAATAGGAATGTATAAACATACCTCATATATATCATGTTCGAATAGAGTCAAGATAATGTACATCAGGACATCATCATATGGTATCTGAACATCATATCATCATTTAAAGTATGTACAATTAACATTAATTGAAATAGATTTGAAAAACAATTACAACAGTACAGGCAAACACCAAATACATGTGAAATTTTGGCACACAAAAAGAGCAAAAATCAAGATATCAAGATATAAATTCTTCTTCTATCTTAGATTTGAGTTTCAACCATCTATGCCATCTGTCGTCAAATAACTTTATTGACATATTGTTAATATAATGAATTTTTTCATAAACACAATGTTTGTCCACCAACATGATCAATGTGGCAATGTTCGGAGGTTGCTTGTTGTTCCAACCTTTCGCTATAAGGTATATTGCAGACATGAGTATGTGGGCAACCAAATACTTTGTTGTTTTGAATCTGCAAATATCTATGAGTAGTAAGGCCAAGGCAGGGTGCAACTGAACACGCCAGTTGCATATGATCGAAATCAAATTGGAGACCTTAAGCCAGTATGGTTTCAGTACCGGGCATCCCCAGAAAATATGGAGTAAGTCAGCCTGAGACCCGCATCCCCGCCAACACAGATCAGATCCCCCTTCCCCAAAATGTTTAATCCTGTTTGGGGTCAAGTAATATCTGTGGACTAGTTTGTAATGTGTTTCCAAAATGTTCATGCAATTTGTAGACCTCACTGCAGTCTTAAAAGACAATGTCCACTGTGGGGCACAAATCTGCTTCTGCAGAGTAGTCTCCCATTTTTCAAAGCATCCACCCTTAGAAAAGGTGTATTTGCCGGTCAGGAAGTTATACAGGGGTTTAAGAGAGCTCTTGTGCCTGGGGGTTGTGCTGGTTAGGAAATTATAAATGGTATGGTTGACCAAAACTATCTTGCAGAAATATCTCTTAAATTTGTTATATTCCTCTTTGAGTATGAGGTATTTCATATATTCCGTATTAGGGATTTTAAATTTAGCCTTGACCAACTCAAAAGGCATGACTTTATTATTGTCCAATAAATCATCCACATAAGCAATGGGGAATGTTTTCCAGTTATCAAACATGGGTCTCAAAGAAACCTTGACAGGTGCCAAAAAGTGAAGTCTCAGTCTTTTGGTTGAAACAGGGGAGACATTAAACCTTCTCCTGCACATATGTGACCAGCTCTGCACAGAGGCTCTGAGTATTGGGTTTTCTATGTCTCCAATCTCTCCTCTGTGCAGAAGAAAATAGGAAACATAAAGTGTCGGTTCTTTATTAGGCATTAAATCTCTTTCAATTTTTGGCCATCCCAATTCTGTCTGTTCTGTGAGCCACATTTTTGTCAATTCAGTTGTGGTGGCAAAGTAATACGCCTCCAAGTCTGGAAGGGCTATCCCCCCATTTTCTCTAGATTTAAGTAGTGTGTGTTTCTTTACCCTAGGCTTTTTATTATTCCAAATAAATCTGTTCATTTGATGAGTTAATTTTTGTATGTGTTGCATTGATAAAGGCAGAGGGACATTCCTGTACAAAAACAACACCTTTGGGAGGCAGAACATCTTATATAGTACTATTCTTCCCAACCAAGTGGCTGGGGTTTTTGACAATTCTCCCAACTTAGTGTCAAGGGATTTCAAAAGGCTATCTATGTTTACCTCACTTGTGTGTGTGAGGTCGCTTGTGAGCCAAATTCCTAGATATGGGATTTTAGTGCAGTCCCAAGTAAAAGGGTACTTATCTTGTAATTGCTGTTTTATAGGGGCTGAAATAAATAGTGACAAAACGTTAGTCTTTTTTACATTGAGTTTATAATATGATATTGAACCAAACAACTCTATGATGTCCCAAGTCGCCTTCAACGACTCAACAGGATCTGTCAGTGTGAGTATGATATCGTCTGCATATAAATTTATTTTATGCTCTACATCTCCCAACCGTACTCCCCTCACCTCACTCGAGTCCCTTATCCTTTGAGCCAGTGGTTCCAGACTCAGGATAAAAATAATTGGGGACAGAGGGCATCCCTGTCTTGTTCCGTTTGTTATGTCAAATTTCCCTGACATCGTGCTATTGACCAGCACAGAGGCAGACGGTTGGGAGTACAGAGCCTGAACACTTTTCAACATCTCCTCACCAAAACCCATCTTCTTTAATACTGCGAATGCATATGTCCAATTGATGCGGTCAAAAGCTTTCTCCGCATCAAGGGCCACAAACAGACTGGGAATTTTTTTCTTGTTACAAAAGTGTATATGGTGCAAGACACTTCTTGAACTGTCAGAAGTCTGTCTAAATTTTACAAAACCCACTTGATCGGGATGTATGAGATATTGGATAACATCCTGCACCCTTTCTGCCAGTATTTTTGCATAGACCTTGATGTCTGCATTCAGGAGGGATATGGGTCTATAGTTTTCTATCTTGGTGGGATCTTTGTCCGGTTTGGGGATTACCACTATGGTGGCTCTCAGCATATCTGCACTACATGTTCCTTTTGATTTTATAAAATTTAGGGTGTTTGTTAAATAGGGGACCAGATTTTCCTGAAATGTTTTATAATATTCCACAGGGAATCCGTCTGGACCAGGAGCCTTATTACATTTGAGATTTTTTATTGCCAGAGAGACCTCTCCCTCAGAGAAGGGTGCATCAAGCATTTCCCTTTGCTCAGAAGACAGAGATCTCAACTCTACTCCTCCCAGGAAATTATCTATCATCTCCTCTGTAGGAGGGGGATAAGTCCCATTTTTCCCTATATTGTAAAGGTTTGAGTAGTATTTTTCAAAAGCCAAAGCTATGTCCCTTGGCTTTTCTATATTCACTGAGTTCTGGGAAAGTTTTTTAATTAAATGCTTTTTATTTATGGGTTTGAATCTATTTGCCATAGTTTTTGAGTTTTTGTTGTTATTTATGTAGAACCCTGCCCTGTTAAACAGAGTCTTTTTTTCGTAAATATTTATGAGAAGATTTCTAAATTCCAATCTAAGGGAGTATAACTCCTTGTATTTAGTAAAAGATTTTTCCACTTTGGCCTGGTCTTCAAGTTTTTTGATTTGTTCTAGTAACAGCCTCTGTTTGCTCTCTCTTTCCCTCTTTTGTCTTGAGGCCATCTGAATTAAGTGGCCTCTAATGACACATTTATGTGCTAACCATAAGGTTTCAGGGGAGATTTCCTGGGAGTCATTTTCTTTAAAATAATTCATTATAGTGTTTTTTATTGTTGCTATATTATCTGGGGAGTCTACTACAAATTTGCTATATCTCCAATTGTAGTGTCTTTGAGTCGAAGAGGAAACCTGTAATGTTAATAGAATTGGAGCATGGTCCGACCATGTGATGGGGCCAGTTTGGAAATCTATATACGAATCTAGTAAGGAAAAACTGGTAAATATATGATCTATTTTGGTATAAGATCTGTTGTGTGGGCAGAATCTGGTGTATTCTCTAGAATTAGGGTTCAATATTTTACAACTGTCGTGCAGGTTAGCATTGCTCAGCCACTTCCCCAAATTCACACTTCTGTAGTATGGAGCAGAGGATGAGCAATCAGTGCTTGGGTCAACAATACAATTAAAGTCTCCCCCCCATATGATTTGTCCCTTGCTAAATTTGGATAATTTTCTTTTGACTTTATTGAGAAAGCTAATTTGTCTCACATTAGGGGCGTATACATTAACCACAGTGTATTCCATTCCCTCCAAGGTAAAATTGATGATTAAATATCTGCCTTTATTGTCTTTATAAACATCTGAAATAACCACTGGTAGGTCTCTGTGGAAGGCAATGGCCACCCCAGCTTTTTTCCCTCCCTCGTTGTTGGAGAAGAAAATCTGAGGATAATCTTTGTTTTTAAATCTGTTATTATCAGTTTCCAGGAGGTGGGTTTCCTGTATCATAGCAACATTTGCTTTCAATCTTTTGATCTCCTTCCACAGAGCATACCTTTTAAAGGGACTATTAAGCCCATTTACATTAAATGATAGGATTTTCAACTCCATAATATATCAAAAAGAAAGAAATGTGTTAAATAACTCAATAAGATAGAATAGTCCATCTGGACATATATCCAAGAAGAGTGGTATTTCTCTAGAAATTTGTTGTCAGTGCCTGGTGTGCCTGTGAATAGAAACATGTTATAACCTGGAATAACCTAGAACAAAACAAACTTGTTAACAAGGAAGGTGAATTTCTCAAAAGAAATGATACCAAGAGAAATCTCTCGGTTAGTGTTTGGGGATGAAAGTTCAGGCCAAGAGCCAGGGTCAACACCTACCAAGTCCATTATCTTTTCTTTTGTGTGGTCCAGGACTGTGACAAACGTCTTGGCTGTCGTGAAGAGTTGCTCCTCTCTTGATTGTAGGATAAAGATGAGTTCTTCATTGGAGGAATACCAAGGTCCTGAAAGAATCTATCACAGTTATCAATGTTAGATAAGGCAAAAGTAGTGTTTTCCTTCATGACCAATATTTTTGTAGGAAAGCCCCATCTGTATAGCACCCTGTGCTCCCGTAGGTGTGCAGTGATAGGGAAAAAGTCTCTCCTTTTTTGCAACGTGGCTTTTGAAAAGTCTGCAAAGATCTTAATACCCTCATATGGTCTTGGTAAGATGGGTGACTGCTTGCTCTTCCTCAAAATGTCCTCCTTTGTCAGAAAATAGTGAAAGAATGCAATAACATCCCGCGGAGCTCTTTCAGGGGCATATTTGGACTTAGGTAGTCTGTGTATGCGTTCTATTAAGAGGTCTCCTTTGGAAGCACCTGGGAGCATAGCATGGAGCATTTTTTGCACATATGAATCAAGATCTCTGTCCTTGACATTCTCAGGTATTCCTCTGAATTTAAGGTTGTTTCTCCTACTCCTGTCCTCTTGTTCTATCAGTCTTGACTTTAGGAAGGTAACTTCTTTCTCTAAGGCATAATGTTCGTCTATCAAATTGTTGTGAGACTGGACTATCTCCTCCATTTTCGACTCCAAGTGATTCACCCTCTGACCCAGACTGTCTATATTGTTTTGGAGGTTTGTATTATATCCCTCTAGTTGTTTTTGGAATGTCTTTGCAAGAAGGCACACCATATTTTTTATGAACATTTCTGAAGCTGCTTTGTTGGTAGCCTCTACCTCAGTCAAAACATGTAAAAAGTTTTCAGGCATGGGGTTATCTGGAGTGCAGAAGTCCTCCATCTGCGTCTCACTTTGCAGCTCAGCCGAGCTACTGCTTAATCTGCAGCTATTTTGTGAGGCAGGGGACAGTTCCCTCTGTGGTGGCGTTAGAGGGGTGTCTGAAATTGTGGAGATATCTGGACAAGATGAGGAGGCCCTTATTGTATTTGTGGCCTCCATAGCGGCTGTGAGCGTTGCTGCTGTGCAAGATTTCACAGGCTGCGCAAGATTTTTGCTTAAGGTACGCAATTTGCGTACTTGCTGCGCAATCCCGTCTGTTTCCCGGTTAATCTCGCGATATTTTGCCTCCTTCTTCTCAGCGCTACTTTTAACACTGAATTTAGCGCTTTCTTTAATATATGGAGCGGCGGTTTTTGCAGGGATGGGGGCAGACTTACCCCCTGACTTGAATACTGCGTGTTTCAGTCTCTGTGGCGTTCTCTCCCGCTGTGCGCCGCTCAGGCTGGGGCTGCAGGCTGTGGCTGCTGTGTGGCGGGCGCCATCTTGGCTCCTCAGCATGAGGGGAGAGCGCTCCAGATTTTTTGATTTTCCTGCTTTTCTATTAAGCGGATCCATTATGTGGGGGCACCGCTGGTGCCTATGGAGGTTCCCACAAGTTTTCAGCCAGTCCTGGCTTGTAAGTCGCTTGTTAATAGCGCTTGGTAGGCTGCCCTGTGGAGGAGCTCAGAGCTCAGGCTTCCATTCAGCTCAGACGCTGGCCACGCCCCCAATGTTTTGAATTTTCTCCAAAAGTAAAGTAGTTGCAAACTCATCCTTTTAGAAACTTGTTTGGGCTGTTGAGAGGAGTAAAAAACCATCAAAAATTTCAATCCTGCATGATTTTACCAAGAAATGTGATTCTTCATTCAAAACCTGATTTTTGCTATTGGGCTCTATTGAATAGTGAATGTTTTGAATTTTCTCCAAAAGTAAAGTAGTTGCAAACTCATGCTTTTAGAAACTTGTTTGGGCTCATGAGAGGAGTAGAAAAACATCAAAAATTTCAGTCCTGCATGATTCTACCAAGAAATGTGTGTTCATTGAAACCGCTGGTTTTTGATAGTTTGGGCCCTATTGAATAATGAATGTTTTGAATTTTCTCCAAAAGTAAAGTAGTTGCAAACTCATCCTTTTAGAAACTTGTTTGGGCTGTTGAGAGGAGTAAAAAACCATCAAAAATTTCAATCCTGCATGATTTTACCAAGAAATGTGATTCTTCATTCAAAATCTGATTTTTTCTATTGGGCTCTATTGAATAGTGAATGTTTTGAATTTTCTCCAAAAGTAAAGTAGTTGCAAACTCATGCTTTTAGAAACTTGTTTGGGCTCATGAGAGGAGTAGAAAAATATCAAAAATTTCAGTCCTGCATGATTCTACCAAGAAATGTGTGTTCATTGAAACCGCTGGTTTTTGATAGTTTGGGCCCTATTGAATAATGAATGTTTTGAATTTTCTCCAAAAGTAAAGTAGTTGCAAACTCATCCTTTTAGAAACTTGTTTGGGCTGTTGAGAGGAGTAAAAAACCATCAAAAATTTCAATCCTGCATGATTCTACCAAGAAATGTGATTCTTCATTCAAAACCTGATTTTTGCTATTGGGCTCTATTGAATAATGAATGTTTTGAATTTTCTCCAAAAGTAAAGTAGTTGCAAACTCATCCTTTTAGAAACTTGTTTGGGCTGTTGAGAGGAGTAAAAAACCATCAAAAATTTCAATCCTGCATGATTCTACCAAGAACTGTGATTCTTCATTCAAAACCTGATTTTTGCTATTGGGCTCTATTGAATAATGAATGTTTTGAATTTTCTCCAAAAGTAAAGTAGTTGCAAACTCATGCTTTTAGAAACTTGTTTGGGCTCATGAGAGGAGTAGAAAAACATCAAAAATTTCAGCCCTGCATGATTCTTCCAAGAAATGTGTGTTCATTGAAACCGCTGGTTTTTGATAGTTTGGGCCCTATTGAATAATGAATGTTTTGAATTTTCTCCAAAAGTAAAGTAGTTGCAAACTCATCCTTTTAGAAACTTGTTTGGGCTGTTGAGAGGAGTAAAAAACCATCAAAAATTTCAATCCTGCATGATTCTACCAAGAAATGTGATTCTTCATTCAAAACCTGATTTTTGCTATTGGGCTCTATTGAATAATGAATGTTTTGAATTTTCTCCAAAAGTAAAGTAGTTGCAAACTCATGCTTTTAGAGACTTGTTTGGGCTCATGAGAGGAGTAGAAAAACATCAAAAATTTCAGTCCTGCATGATTCTACCAAGAAATGTGTGTTCATTGAAACCGCTGGTTTTTGATAGTTTGGGCCCTATTGAATAATGAATGTTTTGAATTTTCTCCAAAAGTAAAGTAGTTGCAAACTCATCCTTTTAGAAACTTGTTTGGGCTGTTGAGAGGAGTAAAAAACCATCAAAAATTTCAATCCTGCATGATTCTACCAAGAAATGTGATTCTTCATTCAAAACCTGATTTTTGCTATTGGGCTCTATTGAATAATGAATGTTTTGAATTTTCTCCAAAAGTAAAGTAGTTGCAAACTCATGCTTTTAGAGACTTGTTTGGGCTCATGAGAGGAGTAGAAAAACATCAAAAATTTCAGTCCTGCATGATTCTTCCAAGAAATGTGTGTTCATTGAAACCGCTGGTTTTTGATAGTTTGGGCCCTATTGAATAATGAATGTTTTGAATTTTCTCCAAAAGTAAAGTAGTTGCAAACTCATCCTTTTAGAAACTTGTTTGGGCTGTTGAGAGAAGTAAAAAACCATCAAAAATTTCAATCCTGCATGATTCTACCAAGAAATGTGATTCTTCATTCAAAACCTGATTTTTGCTATTGGGCTCTATTGAATAATGAATGTTTTGAATTTTCTCCAAAAGTAAAGTAGTTGCAAACTCATGCTTTTAGAGACTTGTTTGGGCTCATGAGAGGAGTAGAAAAACATCAAAAATTTCAGTCCTGCATGATTCTACCAAGAAATGTGTGTTCATTGAAACCGCTGGTTTTTGATAGTTTGGGCCCTATTGAATAATGAATGTTTTGAATTTTCTCCAAAAGTAAAGTAGTTGCAAACTCATCCTTTTAGAAACTTGTTTGGGCTGTTGAGAGGAGTAAAAAACCATCAAAAATTTCAATCCTGCATGATTTTACCAAGAAATGTGATTCTTCATTCAAAACCTGATTTTTGCTATTGAGCTCTATTGAATAGTGAATGTTTTGAATTTTCTCCAAAAGTAAAGTAGTTGCAAACTCATGCTTTTAGAAACTTGTTTGGGCTCATGAGAGGAGTAGAAAAACATCAAAAATTTCAGTCCTGCATGATTCTACCAAGAAATGTGTGTTCATTGAAACCGCTGGTTTTTGATAGTTTGGGCCCTATTGAATAATGAATGTTTTGAATTTTCTCCAAAAGTAAAGTAGTTGCAAACTCATCCTTTTAGAAACTTGTTTGGGCTGTTGAGAGGAGTAAAAAACCATCAAAAATTTCAATCCTGCATGATTTTACCAAGAAATGTGATTCTTCATTCAAAACCTGATTTTTGCTATTGGGCTCTATTGAATAATGAATGTTTTGAATTTTCTCCAAAAGTAAAGTAGTTGCAAACTCATGCTTTTAGAGACTTGTTTGGGCTTATGAGAGGAGTACAAAAACATCAAAAATTTCAGTCCTGCATGATTCTACCAAGAAATGTGTGTTCATTGAAACCGCTGGTTTTTGATAGTTTGGGCCCTATTGAATAATGAATGTTTTGAATTTTCTCCAAAAGTAAAGTAGTTGCAAACTCATCCTTTTAGAAACTTGTTTGGGCTGTTGAGAGGAGTAAAAAACCATCAAAAATTTCAATCCTGCATGATTCTACCAAGAAATGTGATTCTTCATTCAAAACCTGATTTTTGCTATTGGGCTCTATTGAATAATGAATGTTTTGAATTTTCTCCAAAAGTAAAGTAGTTGCAAACTCATCCTTTTAGAGACTTGTTTGGGCTCATGAGAGGAGTAGAAAAACATCAAAAATTTCAGTCCTGCATGATTCTACCAAGAAATGTGTGTTCATTGAAACCGCTGGTTTTTGATAGTTTGGGCCCTATTGAATAATGAATGTTTTGAATTTTCTCCAAAAGTAAAGTAGTTGCAAACTCATCCTTTTAGAAACTTGTTTGGGCTGTTGAGAGGAGTAAAAAACCATCAAAAATTTCAATCCTGCATGATTTTACCAAGAAATGTGATTCTTCATTCAAAACCTGATTTTTGCTATTGGGCTCTATTGAATAGTGAATGTTTTGAATTTTCTCCAAAAGTAAAGTAGTTGCAAACTCATGCTTTTAGAAACTTGTTTGGGCTCATGAGAGGAGTAGAAAAACATCAAAAATTTCAGTCCTGCATGATTCTACCAAGAAATGTGTGTTCATTGAAACCGCTGGTTTTTGATAGTTTGGGCCCTATTGAATAATGAATGTTTTGAATTTTCTCCAAAAGTAAAGTAGTTGCAAACTCATCCTTTTAGAAACTTGTTTGGGCTGTTGAGAGGAGTAAAAAACCATCAAAAATTTCAATCCTGCATGATTTTACCAAGAAATGTGATTCTTCATTCAAAACCTGATTTTTGCTATTGGGCTCTATTGAATAATGAATGTTTTGAATTTTCTCCAAAAGTAAAGTAGTTGCAAACTCATGCTTTTAGAGACTTGTTTGGGCTCATGAGAGGAGTAGAAAAACATCAAAAATTTCAGTCCTGCATGATTCTACCAAGAAATGTGTGTTCATTGAAACCGCTGGTTTTTGATAGTTTGGGCCCTATTGAATAATGAATGTTTTGAATTTTCTCCAAAAGTAAAGTAGTTGCAAACTCATCCTTTTAGAAACTTGTTTGGGCTGTTGAGAGGAGTAAAAAACCATCAAAAAATTCAATCCTGCATGATTCTACCAAGAAATGTGATTCTTCATTCAAAACCTGATTTTTACTATTGGGCTCTATTGAATAATGAATGTTTTGAATTTTCTCCAAAAGTAAAGTAGTTGCAAACTCATCCTTTTAGAAACTTGTTTGGGCTGTTGAGAGGAGTAAAAAACCATCAAAAATTTCAATCCTGCATGATTCTACCAAGAACTGTGATTCTTCATTCAAAACCTGATTTTTGCTATTGGGCTCTATTGAATAATGAATGTTTTGAATTTTCTCCAAAAGTAAAGTAGTTGCAAACTCATGCTTTTAGAAACTTGTTTGGGCTCATGAGAGGAGTAGAAAAACATCAAAAATTTCAGCCCTGCATGATTCTTCCAAGAAATGTGTGTTCATTGAAACCGCTGGTTTTTGATAGTTTGGGCCCTATTGAATAATGAATGTTTTGAATTTTCTCCAAAAGTAAAGTAGTTGCAAACTCATCCTTTTAGAAACTTGTTTGGGCTGTTGAGAGGAGTAAAAAACCATCAAAAATTTCAATCCTGCATGATTCTACCAAGAAATGTGATTCTTCATTCAAAACCTGATTTTTGCTATTGGGCTCTATTGAATAATGAATGTTTTGAATTTTCTCCAAAAGTAAAGTAGTTGCAAACTCATGCTTTTAGAGACTTGTTTGGGCTCATGAGAGGAGTAGAAAAACATCAAAAATTTCAGTCCTGCATGATTCTACCAAGAAATGTGTGTTCATTGAAACCGCTGGTTTTTGATAGTTTGGGCCCTATTGAATAATGAATGTTTTGAATTTTCTCCAAAAGTAAAGTAGTTGCAAACTCATCCTTTTAGAAACTTGTTTGGGCTGTTGAGAGGAGTAAAAAACCATCAAAAATTTCAATCCTGCATGATTCTACCAAGAAATGTGATTCTTCATTCAAAACCTGATTTTTGCTATTGGGCTCTATTGAATAATGAATGTTTTGAATTTTCTCCAAAAGTAAAGTAGTTGCAAACTCATGCTTTTAGAAACTTGTTTGGGCTCATGAGAGGAGTAGAAAAACATCAAAAATTTGAGTCCTGCATGATTCTACCAAGAAATGTGTGTTCATTCAAACCGCTGGTTTTTGATAGTTTGGGCCCTATTGAATAATGAATGTTTTGAATTTTCTCCAAAAGTAAAGCAGTTGCAAACTCATCCTTTTAGAAACTTGTTTGGGCTGTAGAGAGGAGTAAAAAACCATCAAAAATTTCAATCCTGCATGATTCTACCAAGAAATGTGATTCTTCATTCAAAACCTGATTTTTGCTATTGGGCTCTATTGAATAATGAATGTTTTGAATTTTCTCCAAAAGTAAAGTAGTTGCAAACTCATGCTTTTAGAGACTTGTTTGGGCTCATGAGAGGAGTAGAAAAACATCAAAAATTTCAGTCCTGCATGATTCTACCAAGAAATGTGTGTTCATTGAAACCGCTGGTTTTTGATAGTTTGGGCCCTATTGAATAATGAATGTTTTGAATTTTCTCCAAAAGTAAAGCAGTTGCAAACTCATCCTTTTAGAAACTTGTTTGGGCTGTTGACAGGAGTAAAAAACCATCAAAAATTTCAATCCTGCATGATTCTACCAAGAAATGTGATTCTTCATTCAAAACCTGATTTTTGCTATTGGGCTCTATTGAATAATGAATGTTTTGAATTTTCTCCAAAAGTAAAGTAGTTGCAAACTCATGCTTTTAGAGACTTGTTTGGGCTCATGAGAGGAGTAGAAAAACATCAAAAATTTCAGTCCTGCATGATTCTACCAAGAAATGTGTGTTCATTGAAACCGCTGGTTTTTGATAGTTTGGGCCCTATTGAATAATGAATGTTTTGAATTTTCTCCGAAAGTAAAGTAGTTGCAAACTCATCCTTTTAGAATCTTGTTTGGGCTGTTGAGAGGAGTAAAAAACCATCAAAAATTTCAATCCTGCATGATTCTACCAAGAAATGTGATTCTTCATTCAAAACCTGATTTTTGCTATTGGGCTCTATTGAATAATGAATGTTTTGAATTTTCTCCAAAAGTAAAGTAGTTGCAAACTCATGCTTTTAGAGACTTGTTTGGGCTCATGAGAGGAGTAGAAAAACATCAAAAATTTCAGTCCTGCATGATTCTACCAAGAAATGTGTGTTCATTGAAACCGCTGGTTTTTGATAGTTTGGGCCCTATTGAATAATGAATGTTTTGAATTTTCTCCAAAAGTAAAGTAGTTGCAAACTCATCCTTTTAGAAACTTGTTTGGGCTGTTGAGAGGAGTAAAAAACCATCAAAAATTTCAATCCTGCATGATTCTACCAAGAAATGTGATTCTTCATTCAAAACCTGATTTTTGCTATTGGGCTCTATTGAATAATGAATGTTTTGAATTTTCTCCAAAAGTAAAGTAGTTGCAAACTCATGCTTTTAGAGACTTGTTTGGGCTCATGAGAGGAGTAGAAAAACATCAAAAATTTCAGTCCTGCATGATTCTTCCAAGAAATGTGTGTTCATTGAAACCGCTGGTTTTTGATAGTTTGGGCCCTATTGAATAATGAATGTTTTGAATTTTCTCCAAAAGTAAAGTAGTTGCAAACTCATCCTTTTAGAAACTTGTTTGGGCTGTTGAGAGGAGTAAAAAACCATCAAAAATTTCAATCCTGCATGATTCTACCAAGAAATGTGATTCTTCATTCAAAACCTGATTTTTGCTATTGGGCTCTATTGAATAATGAATGTTTTGAATTTTCTCCAAAAGTAAAGTAGTTGCAAACTCATCCTTTTAGAGACTTGTTTGGGCTCATGAGAGGAGTAGAAAAACATCAAAAATTTCAGTCCTGCATGATTCTACCAAGAAATGTGTGTTCATTGAAACCGCTGGTTTTTGATAGTTTGGGCCCTATTGAATAATGAATGTTTTGAATTTTCTCCAAAAGTAAAGTAGTTGCAAACTCATCCTTTTAGAAACTTGTTTGGGCTGTTGAGAGGAGTAAAAAACCATCAAAAATTTCAATCCTGCATGATTTTACCAAGAAATGTGATTCTTCATTCAAAACCTGATTTTTGCTATTGGGCTCTATTGAATAGTGAATGTTTTGAATTTTCTCCAAAAGTAAAGTAGTTGCAAACTCATGCTTTTAGAAACTTGTTTGGGCTCATGAGAGGAGTAGAAAAACATCAAAAATTTCAGTCCTGCATGATTCTACCAAGAAATGTGTGTTCATTGAAACCGCTGGTTTTTGATAGTTTGGGCCCTATTGAATAATGAATGTTTTGAATTTTCTCCAAAAGTAAAGTAGTTGCAAACTCATCCTTTTAGAAACTTGTTTGGGCTGTTGAGAGGAGTAAAAAACCATCAAAAATTTCAATCCTGCATGATTTTACCAAGAAATGTGATTCTTCATTCAAAACCTGATTTTTGCTATTGGGCTCTATTGAATAATGAATGTTTTGAATTTTCTCCAAAAGTAAAGTAGTTGCAAACTCATGCTTTTAGAGACTTGTTTGGGCTCATGAGAGGAGTAGAAAAACATCAAAAATTTCAGTCCTGCATGATTCTACCAAGAAATGTGTGTTCATTGAAACCGCTGGTTTTTGATAGTTTGGGCCCTATTGAATAATGAATGTTTTGAATTTTCTCCAAAAGTAAAGTAGTTGCAAACTCATCCTTTTAGAAACTTGTTTGGGCTGTTGAGAGGAGTAAAAAACCATCAAAAATTTCAATCCTGCATGATTCTACCAAGAAATGTGATTCTTCATTCAAAACCTGATTTTTGCTATTGGGCTCTATTGAATAATGAATGTTTTGAATTTTCTCCAAAAGTAAAGTAGTTGCAAACTCATGCTTTTAGAAACTTGTTTGGGCTCATGAGAGGAGTAGAAAAACATCAAAAATTTGAGTCCTGCATGATTCTACCAAGAAATGTGTGTTCATTCAAACCGCTGGTTTTTGATAGTTTGGGCCCTATTGAATAATGAATGTTTTGAATTTTCTCCAAAAGTAAAGCAGTTGCAAACTCATTCTTTTAGAAACTTGTTTGGGCTGTAGAGAGGAGTAAAAAACCATCAAAAATTTCAATCCTGCATGATTCTACCAAGAAATGTGATTCTTCATTCAAAACCTGATTTTTGCTATTGGGCTCTATTGAATAATGAATGTTTTGAATTTTCTCCAAAAGTAAAGTAGTTGCAAACTCATGCTTTTAGAGACTTGTTTGGGCTCATGAGAGGAGTAGAAAAACATCAAAAATTTCAGTCCTGCATGATTCTACCAAGAAATGTGTGTTCATTGAAACCGCTGGTTTTTGATAGTTTGGGCCCTATTGAATAATGAATGTTTTGAATTTTCTCCGAAAGTAAAGTAGTTGCAAACTCATCCTTTTAGAAACTTGTTTGGGCTGTTGAGAGGAGTAAAAAACCATCAAAAATTTCAATCCTGCATGATTCTACCAAGAAATGTGATTCTTCATTCAAAACCTGATTTTTGCTATTGGGCTCTATTGAATAATGAATGTTTTGAATTTTCTCCAAAAGTAAAGTAGTTGCAAACTCATGCTTTTAGAGACTTGTTTGGGCTCATGAGAGGAGTAGAAAAACATCAAAAATTTCAGTCCTGCATGATTCTACCAAGAAATGTGTGTTCATTGAAACCGCTGGTTTTTGATAGTTTGGGCCCTATTGAATAATGAATGTTTTGAATTTTCTCCAAAAGTAAAGTAGTTGCAAACTCATCCTTTTAGAAACTTGTTTGGGCTGTTGAGAGGAGTAAAAAACCATCAAAAATTTCAATCCTGCATGATTCTACCAAGAAATGTGATTCTTCATTCAAAACCTGATTTTTGCTATTGGGCTCTATTGAATAATGAATGTTTTGAATTTTCTCCAAAAGTAAAGTAGTTGCAAACTCATGCTTTTAGAGACTTGTTTGGGCTCATGAGAGGAGTAGAAAAACATCAAAAATTTCAGTCCTGCATGATTCTTCCAAGAAATGTGTGTTCATTGAAACCGCTGGTTTTTGATAGTTTGGGCCCTATTGAATAATGAATGTTTTGAATTTTCTCCAAAAGTAAAGTAGTTGCAAACTCATCCTTTTAGAAACTTGTTTGGGCTGTTGAGAGGAGTAAAAAACCATCAAAAATTTCAATCCTGCATGATTCTACCAAGAAATGTGATTCTTCATTCAAAACCTGATTTTTGCTATTGGGCTCTATTGAATAATGAATGTTTTGAATTTTCTCCAAAAGTAAAGTAGTTGCAAACTCATGCTTTTAGAGACTTGTTTGGGCTCATGAGAGGAGTAGAAAAACATCAAAAATTTCAGTCCTGCATGATTCTTCCAAGAAATGTGTGTTCATTGAAACCGCTGGTTTTTGATAGTTTGGGCCCTAGTGAATAATAAATGTTTTGAATTTTCTCCAAAAGTAAAGTAGTTGCAAACTCATCCTTTTAGAAACTTGTTTGGGCTGTTGAGAGGAGTAAAAAACCATCAAAAATTTAAATCCTGCATGATTCTACCAAGAAATGTGATTCTTCATTCAAAACCTGATTTTTGCTATTGGGCTCTATTGAATAATGAATGTTTTGAATTTTCTCCAAAAGTAAAGTAGTTGCAAACTCATGCTTTTAGAGACTTGTTTGGGCTCATGAGAGGAGTAGAAAAACATCAAAAATTTCAGTCCTGCATGATTCTACCAAGAAATGTGTGTTCATTGAAACCGCTGGTTTTTGATAGTTTGGGCCCTATTGAATAATGAATGTTTTGAATTTTCTCCAAAAGTAAAGTAGTTGCAAACTCATCCTTTTAGAAACTTGTTTGGGCTGTTGAGAGGAGTAAAAAACCATCAAAAATTTCAATCCTGCATGATTCTACCAAGAAATGTGATTCTTCATTCAAAACCTGATTTTTGCTATTGGGCTCTATTGAATAATGAATATTTTGAATTTTCTCCAAAAGTAAAGTAGTTGCAAACTCATGCTTTTAGAAACTTGTTTGGGCTCATGAGAGGAGTAGAAAAACATCAAAAATTTGAGTCCTGCATGATTCTACCAAGAAATGTGTGTTCATTCAAACCGCTGGTTTTTGATAGTTTGGGCCCTATTGAATAATGAATGTTTTGAATTTTCTCCAAAAGTAAAGCAGTTGCAAACTCATCCTTTTAGAAACTTGTTTGGGCTGTAGAGAGGAGTAAAAAACCATCAAAAATTTCAATCCTGCATGATTCTACCAAGAAATGTGATTCTTCATTCAAAACCTGATTTTTGCTATTGGGCTCTATTGAATAATGAATGTTTTGAATTTTCTCCAAAAGTAAAGTAGTTGCAAACTCATGCTTTTAGAGACTTGTTTGGGCTCATGAGAGGCGTAGAAAAACATCAAAAATTTCAGTCCTGCATGATTCTACCAAGAAATGTGTGTTCATTGAAACCGCTGGTTTTTGATAGTTTGGGCCCTATTGAATAATGAATGTTTTGAATTTTCTCCAAAAGTAAAGTAGTTGCAAACTCATCCTTTTAGAAACTTGTTTGGGCTGTTGAGAGGAGTAAAAAACCATCAAAAATTTCAATCCTGCATGATTTTACCAAGAAATGTGATTCTTCATTCAAAACCTGATTTTTGCTATTGGGCTCTATTGAATAATGAATGTTTTGAATTTTCTCCAAAAGTAAAGTAGTTGCAAACTCATGCTTTTAGAGACTTGTTTGGGCTTATGAGAGGAGTAGAAAAACATCAAAAATTTCAGTCCTGCATGATTCTACCAAGAAATGTGTGTTCATTGAAACCGCTGGTTTTTGATAGTTTGGGCCCTATTGAATAATGAATGTTTTGAATTTTCTCCAAAAGTAAAGTAGTTGCAAACTCATCCTTTTAGCAACTTGTTTGGGCTGTTGAGAGGAGTAAAAAACCATCAAAAATTTCAATCCTGCATGATTCTACCAAGAAATGTGATTCTTCATTCAAAACCTGATTTTTGCTATTGGGCTCTATTGAATAATGAATGTTTTGAATTTTCTCCAAAAGTAAAGTAGTTGCAAACTCATCCTTTTAGAAACTTGTTTGGGCTGTTGAGAGGAGTAAAAAACCATCAAAAATTTCAATCCTGCATGATTCTACCAAGAACTGTGATTCTTCATTCAAAACCTGATTTTTGCTATTGGGCTCTATTGAATAATGAATGTTTTGAATTTTCTCCAAAAATAAAGTAGTTGCAAACTCATGCTTTTAGAAACTTGTTTGGGCTCATGAGAGGAGTAGAAAAACATCAAAAATTTCAGTCCTGCATGATTCTTCCAAGAAATGTGTGTTCATTGAAACCGCTGGTTTTTGATAGTTTGGGCCCTATTGAATAATGAATGTTTTGAATTTTCTCCAAAAGTAAAGTAGTTGCAAACTCATCCTTTTAGAAACTTGTTTGGGCTGTTGAGAGGAGTAAAAAACCATCAAAAATTTCAATCCTGCATGATTTTACCAAGAAATGTGATTCTTCATTCAAAACCTGATTTTTGCTATTGGGCTCTATTGAATAGTGAATGTTTTGAATTTTCTCCAAAAGTAAAGTAGTTGCAAACTCATGCTTTTAGAAACTTGTTTGGGCTCATGAGAGGAGTAGAAAAACATCAAAAATTTCAGTCCTGCATGATTCTACCAAGAAATGTGTGTTCATTGAAACCGCTGGTTTTTGATAGTTTGGGCCCTATTGAATAATGAATGTTTTGAATTTTCTCCAAAAGTAAAGTAGTTGCAAACTCATCCTTTTAGAAACTTGTTTGGGCTGTTGAGAGGAGTAAAAAAACCATCAAAAATTTCAATCCTGCATGATTTTACCAAGAAATGTGATTCTTCATTCAAAACCTGATTTTTGCTATTGGGCTCTATTGAATAATGAATGTTTTGAATTTTCTCCAAAAGTAAAGTAGTTGCAAACTCATGCTTTTAGAGACTTGTTTGGGCTCATGAGAGGAGTAGAAAAACATCAAAAATTTCAGTCCTGCATGATTCTACCAAGAAATGTGTGTTCATTGAAACCGCTGGTTTTTGATAGTTTGGGCCCTATTGAATAATGAATGTTTTGAATTTTCTCCAAAAGTAAAGTAGTTGCAAACTCATCCTTTTAGAAACTTGTTTGGGCTGTTGAGAGGAGTAAAAAACCATCAAAAATTTCAATCCTGCATGATTCTACCAAGAAATGTGATTCTTCATTCAAAACCTGATTTTTGCTATTGGGCTCTATTGAATAATGAATGTTTTGAATTTTCTCCAAAAGTAAAGTAGTTGCAAACTCATCCTTTTAGAAACTTGTTTGGGCTGTTGAGAGGAGTAAAAAACCATCAAAAATTTCAATCCTGCATGATTCTACCAAGAACTGTGATTCTTCATTCAAAACCTGATTTTTGCTATTGGGCTCTATTGAATAATGAATGTTTTGAATTTTCTCCAAAAGTAAAGTAGTTGCAAACTCATGCTTTTAGAAACTTGTTTGGGCTCATGAGAGGAGTAGAAAAACATCAAAAATTTCAGCCCTGCATGATTCTTCCAAGAAATGTGTGTTCATTGAAACCGCTGGTTTTTGATAGTTTGGGCCCTATTGAATAATGAATGTTTTGAATTTTCTCCAAAAGTAAAGTAGTTGCAAACTCATCCTTTTAGAAACTTGTTTGGGCTGTTGAGAGGAGTAAAAAACCATCAAAAATTTCAATCCTGCATGATTCTACCAAGAAATGTGATTCTTCATTCAAAACCTGATTTTTGCTATTGGGCTCTATTGAATAATGAATGTTTTGAATTTTCTCCAAAAGTAAAGTAGTTGCAAACTCATGCTTTTAGAGACTTGTTTGGGCTCATGAGAGGAGTAGAAAAACATCAAAAATTTCAGTCCTGCATGATTCTACCAAGAAATGTGTGTTCATTGAAACCGCTGGTTTTTGATAGTTTGGGCCCTATTGAATAATGAATGTTTTGAATTTTCTCCAAAAGTAAAGTAGTTGCAAACTCATCCTTTTAGAAACTTGTTTGGGCTGTTGAGAGGAGTAAAAAACCATCAAAAATTTCAATCCTGCATGATTCTACCAAGAAATGTGATTCTTCATTCAAAACCTGATTTTTGCTATTGGGCTCTATTGAATAATGAATGTTTTGAATTTTCTCCAAAAGTAAAGTAGTTGCAAACTCATGCTTTTAGAAACTTGTTTGGGCTCATGAGAGGAGTAGAAAAACATCAAAAATTTGAGTCCTGCATGATTCTACTAAGAAATGTGTGTTCATTCAAACCGCTGGTTTTTGATAGTTTGGGCCCTATTGAATAATGAATGTTTTGAATTTTCTCCAAAAGTAAAGCAGTTGCAAACTCATCCTTTTAGAAACTTGTTTGGGCTGTAGAGAGGAGTAAAAAACCATCAAAAATTTCAATCCTGCATGATTCTACCAAGAAATGTGATTCTTCATTCAAAACCTGATTTTTGCTATTGGGCTCTATTGAATAATGAATGTTTTGAATTTTCTCCAAAAGTAAAGTAGTTGCAAACTCATGCTTTTAGAGACTTGTTTGGGCTCATGAGAGGAGTAGAAAAACATCAAAAATTTCAGTCCTGCATGATTCTACCAAGAAATGTGTATTCATTGAAACCGCTGGTTTTTGATAGTTTGGGCCCTATTGAATAATGAATGTTTTGAATTTTCTCCAAAAGTAAAGTAGTTGCAAACTCATCCTTTTAGAAACTTGTTTGGGCTGTTGAGAGGAGTAAAAAACCATCAAAAATTTCAATCCTGCATGCTTCTACCAAGAAATGTGATTCTTCATTCAAAACCTGATTTTTGCTATTGGGCTCTATTGAATAATGAATGTTTTGAATTTTCTCCAAAAGTAAAGTAGTTGCAAACTCATGCTTTTAGAGACTTGTTTGGGCTCATGAGAGGAGTAGAAAAACATCAAAAATTTCAGTCCTGCATGATTCTACCAAGAAATGTGTGTTCATTCAAACCGCTGGTTTTTGATAGTTTGGGCCCTATTGAATAATGAATGTTTTGAATTTTCTCCAAAAGTAAAGTAGTTGCAAACTCATCCTTTTAGAAACTTGTTTGGGCTGTTGAGAGGAGTAAAAAACCATCAAAAATTTCAATCCTGCATGATTCTACCAAGAAATGTGATTCTTCATTCAAAACCTGATTTTTGCTATTGGGCTCTATTGAAAAGTGAATGTTTTGAATTTTCTCCAAAAGTAAAGTAGTTGCAAACTCATGCTTTTAGAGACTTGTTTGGGCTCATGAGAGGAGTAGAAAAACATCAAAAATTTCAGTCCTGCATGATTCTACCAAGAAATGTGTGTTCATTGAAACCGCTGGTTTTTGATAGTTTGGGCCCTATTGAATAATGAATGTTTTGAATTTTCTCCAAAAGTAAAGTAGTTGCAAACTCATCCTTTTAGAAACTTGTTTGGGCTGTTGAGAGGAGTAAAAAACCATCAAAAATTTCAATCCTGCATGATTCTACCAAGAAATGTGATTCTTCATTCAAAACCTGATTTTTGCTATTGGGCTCTATTGAATAATGAATGTTTTGAATTTTCTCCAAAAATAAAGTAGTTGCAAACTCATGTTTTTAGAGACTTGTTTGGGCTCATGAGAGGAGTAGAAAAACATCAAAAATTTCAGTCCTGCATGATTCTACCAAGAAATGTGTGTTCATTGAAACCGCTGGTTTTTGATAGTTTGGGCCCTATTGAATAATGAATGTTTTGAATTTTCTCCAAAAGTAAAGTAGTTGCAAACTCATCCTTTTAGAAACTTGTTTGGGCTGTTGAGAGGAGTAAAAAACCATCAAAAATTTCAATCCTGCATGATTTTACCAAGAAATGTGATTCTTCATTCAAAACCTGATTTTTGCTATTGGGCTCTATTGAATAGTGAATGTTTTGAATGTTCTCCAAAAGTAAACTAGTTGCAAACTCATGCTTTTAGAAACTTGTTTGGGCTCATGAGAGGAGTAGAAAAACATCAAAAATTTCAGTCCTGCATGATTCTACCAAGAAATGTGTGTTCATTGAAACCGCTGGTTTTTGATAGTTTGGGCCCTATTGAATAATGAATGTTTTGAATTTTCTCCAAAAGTAAAGTAGTTGCAAACTCATCCTTTTAGAAACTTGTTTGGGCTGTTGAGAGGAGTAAAAAACCATCAAAAATTTCAATCCTGCATGATTTTACCAAGAAATGTGATTCTTCATTCAAAACCTGATTTTTGCTATTGGGCTCTATTGAATAGTGAATGTTTTGAATTTTCTCCAAAAGTAAAGTAGTTGCAAACTCATGCTTTTAGAAACTTGTTTGGGCTCATGAGAGGAGTAGAAAAACATCAAAAATTTCAGTCCTGCATGATTCTACCAAGAAATGTGTGTTCATTGAAACCGCTGGTTTTTGATAGTTTGGGCCCTATTGAATAATGAATGTTTTGAATTTTCTCCAAAAGTAAAGTAGTTGCAAACTCATCCTTTTAGAAACTTGTTTGGGCTGTTGAGAGGAGTAAAAAAACCATCAAAAATTTCAATCCTGCATGATTTTACCAAGAAATGTGATTCTTCATTCAAAACCTGATTTTTGCTATTGGGCTCTATTGAATAATGAATGTTTTGAATTTTCTCCAAAAGTAAAGTAGTTGCAAACTCATGCTTTTAGAGACTTGTTTGGGCTCATGAGAGGAGTAGAAAAACATCAAAAATTTCAGTCCTGCATGATTCTACCAAGAAATGTGTGTTCATTGAAACCGCTGGTTTTTGATAGTTTGGGCCCTATTGAATAATGAATGTTTTGAATTTTCTCCAAAAGTAAAGTAGTTGCAAACTCATCCTTTTAGAAACTTGTTTGGGCTGTTGAGAGGAGTAAAAAACCATCAAAAATTTCAATCCTGCATGATTCTACCAAGAAATGTGATTCTTCATTCAAAACCTGATTTTTGCTATTGGGCTCTATTGAATAATGAATGTTTTGAATTTTCTCCAAAAGTAAAGTAGTTGCAAACTCATCCTTTTAGAAACTTGTTTGGGCTGTTGAGAGGAGTAAAAAACCATCAAAAATTTCAATCCTGCATGATTCTACCAAGAACTGTGATTCTTCATTCAAAACCTGATTTTTGCTATTGGGCTCTATTGAATAATGAATGTTTTGAATTTTCTCCAAAAGTAAAGTAGTTGCAAACTCATGCTTTTAGAAACTTGTTTGGGCTCATGAGAGGAGTAGAAAAACATCAAAAATTTCAGCCCTGCATGATTCTTCCAAGAAATGTGTGTTCATTGAAACCGCTGGTTTTTGATAGTTTGGGCCCTATTGAATAATGAATGTTTTGAATTTTCTCCAAAAGTAAAGTAGTTGCAAACTCATCCTTTTAGAAACTTGTTTGGGCTGTTGAGAGGAGTAAAAAACCATCAAAAATTTCAATCCTGCATGATTCTACCAAGAAATGTGATTCTTCATTCAAAACCTGATTTTTGCTATTGGGCTCTATTGAATAATGAATGTTTTGAATTTTCTCCAAAAGTAAAGTAGTTGCAAACTCATGCTTTTAGAGACTTGTTTGGGCTCATGAGAGGAGTAGAAAAACATCAAAAATTTCAGTCCTGCATGATTCTACCAAGAAATGTGTGTTCATTGAAACCGCTGGTTTTTGATAGTTTGGGCCCTATTGAATAATGAATGTTTTGAATTTTCTCCAAAAGTAAAGTAGTTGCAAACTCATCCTTTTAGAAACTTGTTTGGGCTGTTGAGAGGAGTAAAAAACCATCAAAAATTTCAATCCTGCATGATTCTACCAAGAAATGTGATTCTTCATTCAAAACCTGATTTTTGCTATTGGGCTCTATTGAATAATGAATGTTTTGAATTTTCTCCAAAAGTAAAGTAGTTGCAAACTCATGCTTTTAGAAACTTGTTTGGGCTCATGAGAGGAGTAGAAAAACATCAAAAATTTGAGTCCTGCATGATTCTACTAAGAAATGTGTGTTCATTCAAACCGCTGGTTTTTGATAGTTTGGGCCCTATTGAATAATGAATGTTTTGAATTTTCTCCAAAAGTAAAGTAGTTGCAAACTCATCCTTTTAGAAACTTGTTTGGGCTGTAGAGAGGAGTAAAAAACCATCAAAAATTTCAATCCTGCATGATTCTACCAAGAAATGTGATTCTTCATTCAAAACCTGATTTTTGCTATTGGGCTCTATTGAATAATGAATGTTTTGAATTTTCTCCAAAAGTAAAGTAGTTGCAAACTCATGCTTTTAGAGACTTGTTTGGGCTCATGAGAGGAGTAGAAAAACATCAATAATTTCAGTCCTGCATGATTCTACCAAGAAATGTGTGTTCATTGAAACCGCTGGTTTTTGATAGTTTGGGCCCTATTGAATAATGAATGTTTTGAATTTTCTCCAAAAGTAAAGTAGTTGCAAACTCATCCTTTTAGAAACTTGTTTGGGCTGTTGAGAGGAGTAAAAAACCATCAAAAATTTCAATCCTGCATGATTCTACCAAGAAATGTGATTCTTCATTCAAAACCTGATTTTTGCTATTGGGCTCTATTGAATAATGAATGTTTTGAATTTTCTCCAAAAGTAAAGTAGTTGCAAACTCATCCTTTTAGAAACTTGTTTGGGCTGTTGAGAGGAGTAAAAAACCATCAAAAATTTCAATCCTGCATGATTCTACCAAGAACTGTGATTCTTCATTCAAAACCTGATTTTTGCTATTGGGCTCTATTGAATAATGAATGTTTTGAATTTTCTCCAAAAGTAAAGTAGTTGCAAACTCATGCTTTTAGAAACTTGTTTGGGCTCATGAGAGGAGTAGAAAAACATCAAAAATTTCAGCCCTGCATGATTCTTCCAAGAAATGTGTGTTCATTGAAACCGCTGGTTTTTGATAGTTTGGGCCCTATTGAATAATGAATGTTTTGAATTTTCTCCAAAAGTAAAGTAGTTGCAAACTCATCCTTTTAGAAACTTGTTTGGGCTGTTGAGAGGAGTAAAAAACCATCAAAAATTTCAATCCTGCATGATTCTACCAAGAAATGTGATTCTTCATTCAAAACCTGATTTTTGCTATTGGGCTCTATTGAATAATGAATGTTTTGAATTTTCTCCAAAAGTAAAGTAGTTGCAAACTCATGCTTTTAGAGACTTGTTTGGGCTCATGAGAGGAGTAGAAAAACATCAAAAATTTCAGTCCTGCATGATTCTACCAAGAAATGTGTGTTCATTGAAACCGCTGGTTTTTGATAGTTTGGGCCCTATTGAATAATGAATGTTTTGAATTTTCTCCAAAAGTAAAGTAGTTGCAAACTCATCCTTTTAGAAACTTGTTTGGGCTGTTGAGAGGAGTAAAAAACCATCAAAAATTTCAATCCTGCATGATTCTACCAAGAAATGTGATTCTTCATTCAAAACCTGATTTTTGCTATTGGGCTCTATTGAATAATGAATGTTTTGAATTTTCTCCAAAAGTAAAGTAGTTGCAAACTCATGCTTTTAGAAACTTGTTTGGGCTCATGAGAGGAGTAGAAAAACATCAAAAATTTGAGTTCTGCATGATTCTACTAAGAAATGTGTGTTCATTCAAACCGCTGGTTTTTGATAGTTTGGGCCCTATTGAATAATGAATGTTTTGAATTTTCTCCAAAAGTAAAGCAGTTGCAAACTCATCCTTTTAGAAACTTGTTTGGGCTGTAGAGAGGAGTAAAAAACCATCAAAAATTTCAATCCTGCATGATTCTACCAAGAAATGTGATACTTCATTCAAAACCTGATTTTTGCTATTGGGCTCTATTGAATAATGAATGTTTTGAATTTTCTCCAAAAGTAAAGTAGTTGCAAACTCATGCTTTTAGAGACTTGTTTGGGCTCATGAGAGGAGTAGAAAAACATCAAAAATTTCAGTCCTGCATGATTCTACCAAGAAATGTGTGTTCATTGAAACCGCTGGTTTTTGATAGTTTGGGCCCTATTGAATAATGAATGTTTTGAATTTTCTCCAAAAGTAAAGTAGTTGCAAACTCATCCTTTTAGAAACTTGTTTGGGCTGTTGAGAGGAGTAAAAAACCATCAAAAATTTCAATCCTGCATGCTTCTACCAAGAAATGTGATTCTTCATTCAAAACCTGATTTTTGCTATTGGGCTCTATTGAATAATGAATGTTTTGAATTTTCTCCAAAAGTAAAGTAGTTGCAAACTCATGCTTTTAGAGACTTGTTTGGGCTCATGAGAGGAGTAGAAAAACATCAAAAATTTCAGTCCTGCATGATTCTACCAAGAAATGTGTGTTCATTCAAACCGCTGGTTTTTGATAGTTTGGGCCCTATTGAATAATGAATGTTTTGAATTTTCTCCAAAAGTAAAGTAGTTGCAAACTCATCCTTTTAGAAACTTGTTTGGGCTGTTGAGAGGAGTAAAAAACCATCAAAAATTTCAATCCTGCATGATTCTACCAAGAAATGTGATTCTTCATTCAAAACCTGATTTTTGCTATTGGGCTCTATTGAAAAGTGAATGTTTTGAATTTTCTCCAAAAGTAAAGTAGTTGCAAACTCATGCTTTTAGAGACTTGTTTGGGCTCATGAGAGGAGTAGAAAAACATCAAAAATTTCAGTCCTGCATGATTCTACCAAGAAATGCGTGTTCATTGAAACCGCTGGTTTTTGATAGTTTGGGCCCTATTGAATAATGAATGTTTTGAATTTTCTCCAAAAGTAAAGTAGTTGCAAACTCATCCTTTTAGAAACTTGTTTGGGCTGTTGAGAGGAGTAAAAAACCATCAAAAATTTCAATCCTGCATGATTCTACCAAGAAATGTGATTCTTCATTCAAAACCTGATTTTTGCTATTGGGCTCTATTGAATAATGAATGTTTTGAATTTTCTCCAAAAGTAAAGTAGTTGCAAACTCATGCTTTTAGAGACTTGTTTGGGCTCATGAGAGGAGTAGAAAAACATCAAAAATTTCAGTCCTGCATGATTCTACCAAGAAATGTGTGTTCATTGAAACCGCTGGTTTTTGATAGTTTGGGCCCTATTGAATAATGAATGTTTTGAATTTTCTCCAAAAGTAAAGTAGTTGCAAACTCATCCTTTTAGAAACTTGTTTGGGCTGTTGAGAGGAGTAAAAAACCATCAAAAATTTCAATCCTGCATGATTTTACCAAGAAATGTGATTCTTCATTCAAAACCTGATTTTTGCTATTGGGCTCTATTGAATAGTGAATGTTTTGAATGTTCTCCAAAAGTAAACTAGTTGCAAACTCATGCTTTTAGAAACTTGTTTGGGCTCATGAGAGGAGTAAAAAAACATCAAAAATTTCAGTCCTGCATGATTCTACCAAGAAATGTGTGTTCATTGAAACCGCTGGTTTTTGATAGTTTGGGCCCTATTGAATAATGAATGTTGTGAATTTTCTCCAAAAGTAAAGTAGTTGCAAACTCATCCTTTTAGAAACTTGTTTGGGCTGTTGAGAGGAGTAAAAAACCATCAAAAATTTCAATCCTGCATGATTTTACCAAGAAATGTGATTCTTCATTCAAAACCTGATTTTTGCTATTGGGCTCTATTGAATAATGAATGTTTTGAATTTTCTCCAAAAGTAAAGTAGTTGCAAACTCATGCTTTTAGAGACTTGTTTGGGCTCATGAGAGGAGTAGAAAAACATCAAAAATTTCAGTCCTGCATGATTCTACCAAGAAATGTGTGTTCATTGAAACCGCTGGTTTTTGATAGTTTGGGCCCTATTGAATAATGAATGCTTTGAATTTTCTCCAAAAGTAAAGTAGTTGCAAACTCATCCTTTTAGAAACTTGTTTGGGCTGTTGAGAGGAGTAAAAAACCATCAAAAATTTCAATCCTGCATGATTCTACCAAGAAATGTGATTCTTCATTCAAAACCTGATTTTTGCTATTGGGCTCTATTGAATAATGAATGTTTTGAATTTTCTCCAAAAGTAAAGTAGTTGCAAACTCATCCTTTTAGAAACTTGTTTGGGCTGTTGAGAGGAGTAAAAAACCATCAAAAATTTCAATCCTGCATGATTCTACCAAGAAATGTGATTCTTCATTCAAAACCTGATTTTTGCTATTGGGCTCTATTGAATAATGAATGTTTTGAATTTTCTCCAAAAGTAAAGTAGTTGCAAACTCATGCTTTTAGAGACTTGTTTGGGCTCATGAGAGGAGTAGAAAAACATCAAAAATTTCAGTCCTGCATGATTCTACCAAGAAATGTGTGTTCATTGAAACCGCTGGTTTTTGATAGTTTGGGCCCTATTGAATAATGAATGTTTTGAATTTTCTCCAAAAGTAAAGTAGTTGCAAACTCATCCTTTTAGAAACTTGTTTGGGCTGTTGAGAGGAGTAAAAAACCATCAAAAATTTCAATCCTGCATGATTCTACCAAGAAATGTGATTCTTCATTCAAAACCTGATTTTTGCTATTGGGCTCTATTGAATAAAGAATGTTTTGAATTTTCTCCAAAAGTAAAGTAGTTGCAAACTCATGCTTTTAGAGACTTGTTTGGGCTCATGAGAGGAGTAGAAAAATATCAAAAATTTCAGTCCTGCATGATTCTACCAAGAAATGTGTGTTCATTGAAACCGCTGGTTTTTGATAGTTTGGGCCCTATTGAATAATGAATGTTTTGAATTTTCTCCAAAAGTAAAGTAGTTGCAAACTCATCCTTTTAGAAACTTGTTTGGGCTGTTGAGAGGAGTAAAAAACCATCAAAAATTTCAATCCTGCATGATTCTACCAAGAAATGTGATTCTTCATTCAAAACCTGATTTTTGCTATTGGGCTCTATTGAATAATGAATGTTTTGAATTTTCTCCAAAAGTAAAGTAGTTGCAAACTCATGCTTTTAGAGACTTGTTTGGGCTCATGAGAGGAGTAGAAAAACATCAAAAATTTCAGTCCTGCATGATTCTACCAAGAAATGTGTGTTCATTGAAACCGCTGGTTTTTGATAGTTTGGGCCCTATTGAATAATGAATGTTTTGAATTTTCTCCAAAAGTAAAGTAGTTGCAAACTCATCCTTTTAGAAACTTGTTTGGGCTGTTGAGAGGAGTAAAAAACCATCAAAAATTTCAATCCTGCATGATTTTACCAAGAAATGTGATTCTTCATTCAAAACCTGATTTTTGCTATTGGGCTCTATTGAATAGTGAATGTTTTGAATGTTCTCCAAAAGTAAACTAGTTGCAAACTCATGCTTTTAGAAACTTGTTTGGGCTCATGAGAGGAGTAGAAAAACATCAAAAATTTCAGTCCTGCATGATTCTACCAAGAAATGTGTGTTCATTGAAACCGCTGGTTTTTGATAGTTTGGGCCCTATTGAATAATGAATGTTTTGAATTTTCTCCAAAAGTAAAGTAGTTGCAAACTCATCCTTTTAGAAACTTGTTTGGGCTGTTGAGAGGAGTAAAAAACCATCAAAAATTTCAATCCTGCATGATTTTACCAAGAAATGTGATTCTTCATTCAAAACCTGATTTTTGCTATTGGGCTCTATTGAATAATGAATGTTTTGAATTTTCTCCAAAAGTAAAGTAGTTGCAAACTCATGCTTTTAGAGACTTGTTTGGGCTCATGAGAGGAGTAGAAAAACATCAAAAATTTCAGTCCTGCATGATTCTACCAAGAAATGTGTGTTCATTGAAACCGCTGGTTTTTGATAGTTTGGGCCCTATTGAATAATGAATGCTTTGAATTTTCTCCAAAAGTAAAGTAGTTGCAAACTCATCCTTTTAGAAACTTGTTTGGGCTGTTGAGAGGAGTAAAAAACCATCAAAAATTTCAATCCTGCATGATTCTACCAAGAAATGTGATTCTTCATTCAAAACCTGATTTTTGCTATTGGGCTCTATTGAATAATGAATGTTTTGAATTTTCTCCAAAAGTAAAGTAGTTGCAAACTCATCCTTTTAGAAACTTGTTTGGGCTGTTGAGAGGAGTAAAAAACCATCAAAAATTTCAATCCTGCATGATTCTACCAAGAAATGTGATTCTTCATTCAAAACCTGATTTTTGCTATTGGGCTCTATTGAATAATGAATGTTTTGAATTTTCTCCAAAAGTAAAGTAGTTGCAAACTCATGCTTTTAGAGACTTGTTTGGGCTCATGAGAGGAGTAGAAAAACATCAAAAATTTCAGTCCTGCATGATTCTACCAAGAAATGTGTGTTCATTGAAACCGCTGGTTTTTGATAGTTTGGGCCCTATTGAATAATGAATGTTTTGAATTTTCTCCAAAAGTAAAGTAGTTGCAAACTCATCCTTTTAGAAACTTGTTTGGGCTGTTGAGAGGAGTAAAAAACCATCAAAAATTTCAATCCTGCATGATTCTACCAAGAAATGTGATTCTTCATTCAAAACCTGATTTTTGCTATTGGGCTCTATTGAATAAAGAATGTTTTGAATTTTCTCCAAAAGTAAAGTAGTTGCAAACTCATGCTTTTAGAGACTTGTTTGGGCTCATGAGAGGAGTAGAAAAATATCAAAAATTTCAGTCCTGCATGATTCTACCAAGAAATGTGTGTTCATTGAAACCGCTGGTTTTTGATAGTTTGGGCCCTATTGAATAATGAATGTTTTGAATTTTCTCCAAAAGTAAAGTGGTTGCAAACTCATCCTTTTAGAAACTTGTTTGGGCTGTTGAGAGGAGTAAAAACCATCAAAAATTTCAATCCTGCATGATTTTACCAAGAAATGTGATTCTTCATTCAAAACCTGATTTTTGCTATTGGGCTCTATTGAATAATGAATGTTTTGAATTTTCTCCAAAAGTAAAGTAGTTGCAAACTCATGCTTTTAGAGACTTGTTTGGGCTCATGAGAGGAGTAGAAAAACATCAAAAATTTCAGTCCTGCATGATTCTACCAAGAAATGTGTGTTCATTGAAACCGCTGTTTTTTGATAGTTTGGGCCCTATTGAATAATGAATGTTTTGAATTTTCTCCAAAAGTAAAGTAGTTGCAAACTCATCCTTTTAGAAACTTGTTTGGGCTGTTGAGAGGAGTAAAAAACCATCAAAAATTTCAATCCTGCATGATTCTACCAAGAAATGTGATTCTTCATTCAAAACCTGATTTTTGCTATTGGGCTCTATTGAATAATGAATGTTTTGAATTTTCTCCAAAAGTAAAGTAGTTGCAAACTCATGCTTTTAGAAACTTGTTTGGGCTCATGAGAGGAGTAGAAAAACATCAAAAATTTGAGTCCTGCATGATTCTACCAAGAAATGTGTGTTCATTCAAACCGCTGGTTTTTGATAGTTTGGGCCCTATTGAATAATGAATGTTTTGAATTTTCTCCAAAAGTAAAGCAGTTGCAAACTCATCCTTTTAGAAACTTGTTTGGGCTGTAGAGAGGAGTAAAAAACCATCAAAAATTTCAATCCTGCATGATTCTACCAAGAAATGTGATTCTTCATTCAAAACCTGATTTTTGCTATTGGGCTCTATTGAATAATGAATGTTTTGAATTTTCTCCAAAAGTAAAGTAGTTGCAAACTCATGCTTTTAGAGACTTGTTTGGGCTCATGAGAGGAGTAGAAAAACATCAAAAATTTCAGTCCTGCATGATTCTTCCAAGAAATGTGTGTTCATTGAAACCGCTGGTTTTTGATAGTTTGGGCCCTATTGAATAATGAATGTTTTGAATTTTCTCCAAAAGTAAAGTAGTTGCAAACTCATCCTTTTAGAAACTTGTTTGGGCTGTTGAGAGGAGTAAAAAACCATCAAAAATTTCAATCCTGCATGATTCTACCAAGAAATGTGATTCTTCATTCAAAACCTGATTTTTGCTATTGGGCTCTATTGAATAATGAATGTTTTGAATTTTCTCCAAAAGTAAAGTAGTTGCAAACTCATCCTTTTAGAGACTTGTTTGGGCTCATGAGAGGAGTAGAAAAACATCAAAAATTTCAGTCCTGCATGATTCTACCAAGAAATGTGTGTTCATTGAAACCGCTGGTTTTTGATAGTTTGGGCCCTATTGAATAATGAATGTTTTGAATTTTCTCCGAAAGTAAAGTAGTTGCAAACTCATCCTTTTAGAAACTTGTTTGGGCTGTTGAGAGGAGTAAAAAACCATCAAAAATTTCAATCCTGCATGATTCTACCAAGAAATGTGATTCTTCATTCAAAACCTGATTTTTGCTATTGGGCTCTATTGAATAATGAATGTTTTGAATTTTCTCCAAAAGTAAAGTAGTTGCAAACTCATGCTTTTAGAGACTTGTTTGGGCTCATGAGAGGAGTAGAAAAACATCAAAAATTTCAGTCCTGCATGATTCTACCAAGAAATGTGTGTTCATTGAAACCGCTGGTTTTTGATAGTTTGGGCCCTATTGAATAATGAATGTTTTGAATTTTCTCCAAAAGTAAAGTAGTTGCAAACTCATCCTTTTAGAAACTTGTTTGGGCTGTTGAGAGGAGTAAAAAACCATCAAAAATTTCAATCCTGCATGATTCTACCAAGAAATGTGATTCTTCATTCAAAACCTGATTTTTGCTATTGGGCTCTATTGAATAATGAATGTTTTGAATTTTCTCCAAAAGTAAAGTAGTTGCAAACTCATGCTTTTAGAGACTTGTTTGGGCTCATGAGAGGAGTAGAAAAACATCAAAAATTTCAGTCCTGCATGATTCTTCCAAGAAATGTGTGTTCATTGAAACCGCTGGTTTTTGATAGTTTGGGCCCTATTGAATAATGAATGTTTTGAATTTTCTCCAAAAGTAAAGTAGTTGCAAACTCATCCTTTTAGAAACTTGTTTGGGCTGTTGAGAGGAGTAAAAAACCATCAAAAATTTCAATCCTGCATGATTCTACCAAGAAATGTGATTCTTCATTCAAAACCTGATTTTTGCTATTGGGCTCTATTGAATAATGAATGTTTTGAATTTTCTCCAAAAGTAAAGTAGTTGCAAACTCATGCTTTTAGAGACTTGTTTGGGCTCATGAGAGGAGTAGAAAAACATCAAAAATTTCAGTCCTGCATGATTCTTCCAAGAAATGTGTGTTCATTGAAACCGCTGGTTTTTGATAGTTTGGGCCCTAGTGAATAATAAATGTTTTGAATTTTCTCCAAAAGTAAAGTAGTTGCAAACTCATCCTTTTAGAAACTTGTTTGGGCTGTTGAGAGGAGTAAAAAACCATCAAAAATTTAAATCCTGCATGATTCTACCAAGAAATGTGATTCTTCATTCAAAACCTGATTTTTGCTATTGGGCTCTATTGAATAATGAATGTTTTGAATTTTCTCCAAAAGTAAAGTAGTTGCAAACTCATGCTTTTAGAGACTTGTTTGGGCTCATGAGAGGAGTAGAAAAACATCAAAAATTTCAGTCCTGCATGATTCTACCAAGAAATGTGTGTTCATTGAAACCGCTGGTTTTTGATAGTTTGGGCCCTATTGAATAATGAATGTTTTGAATTTTCTCCAAAAGTAAAGTAGTTGCAAACTCATCCTTTTAGAAACTTGTTTGGGCTGTTGAGAGGAGTAAAAAACCATCAAAAATTTCAATCCTGCATGATTCTACCAAGAAATGTGATTCTTCATTCAAAACCTGATTTTTGCTATTGGGCTCTATTGAATAATGAATATTTTGAATTTTCTCCAAAAGTAAAGTAGTTGCAAACTCATGCTTTTAGAAACTTGTTTGGGCTCATGAGAGGAGTAGAAAAACATCAAAAATTTGAGTCCTGCATGATTCTACCAAGAAATGTGTGTTCATTCAAACCGCTGGTTTTTGATAGTTTGGGCCCTATTGAATAATGAATGTTTTGAATTTTCTCCAAAAGTAAAGCAGTTGCAAACTCATCCTTTTAGAAACTTGTTTGGGCTGTAGAGAGGAGTAAAAAACCATCAAAAATTTCAATCCTGCATGATTCTACCAAGAAATGTGATTCTTCATTCAAAACCTGATTTTTGCTATTGGGCTCTATTGAATAATGAATGTTTTGAATTTTCTCCAAAAGTAAAGTAGTTGCAAACTCATGCTTTTAGAGACTTGTTTGGGCTCATGAGAGGCGTAGAAAAACATCAAAAATTTCAGTCCTGCATGATTCTACCAAGAAATGTGTGTTCATTGAAACCGCTGGTTTTTGATAGTTTGGGCCCTATTGAATAATGAATGTTTTGAATTTTCTCCAAAAGTAAAGTAGTTGCAAACTCATCCTTTTAGAAACTTGTTTGGGCTGTTGAGAGGAGTAAAAAACCATCAAAAATTTCAATCCTGCATGATTTTACCAAGAAATGTGATTCTTCATTCAAAACCTGATTTTTGCTATTGGGCTCTATTGAATAATGAATGTTTTGAATTTTCTCCAAAAGTAAAGTAGTTGCAAACTCATGCTTTTAGAGACTTGTTTGGGCTTATGAGAGGAGTAGAAAAACATCAAAAATTTCAGTCCTGCATGATTCTACCAAGAAATGTGTGTTCATTGAAACCGCTGGTTTTTGATAGTTTGGGCCCTATTGAATAATGAATGTTTTGAATTTTCTCCAAAAGTAAAGTAGTTGCAAACTCATCCTTTTAGCAACTTGTTTGGGCTGTTGAGAGGAGTAAAAAACCATCAAAATTTCAATCCTGCATGATTCTACCAAGAAATGTGATTCTTCATTCAAAACCTGATTTTTGCTATTGGGCTCTATTGAATAATGAATGTTTTGAATTTTCTCCAAAAGTAAAGTAGTTGCAAACTCATCCTTTTAGAAACTTGTTTGGGCTGTTGAGAGGAGTAAAAAACCATCAAAAATTTCAATCCTGCATGATTCTACCAAGAACTGTGATTCTTCATTCAAAACCTGATTTTTGCTATTGGGCTCTATTGAATAATGAATGTTTTGAATTTTCTCCAAAAATAAAGTAGTTGCAAACTCATGCTTTTAGAAACTTGTTTGGGCTCATGAGAGGAGTAGAAAAACATCAAAAATTTCAGTCCTGCATGATTCTTCCAAGAAATGTGTGTTCATTGAAACCGCTGGTTTTTGATAGTTTGGGCCCTATTGAATAATGAATGTTTTGAATTTTCTCCAAAAGTAAAGTAGTTGCAAACTCATCCTTTTAGAAACTTGTTTGGGCTGTTGAGAGGAGTAAAAAACCATCAAAAATTTCAATCCTGCATGATTTTACCAAGAAATGTGATTCTTCATTCAAAACCTGATTTTTGCTATTGGGCTCTATTGAATAGTGAATGTTTTGAATTTTCTCCAAAAGTAAAGTAGTTGCAAACTCATGCTTTTAGAAACTTGTTTGGGCTCATGAGAGGAGTAGAAAAACATCAAAAATTTCAGTCCTGCATGATTCTACCAAGAAATGTGTGTTCATTGAAACCGCTGGTTTTTGATAGTTTGGGCCCTATTGAATAATGAAGGTTTTGAATTTTCTCCAAAAGTAAAGTAGTTGCAAACTCATCCTTTTAGAAACTTGTTTGGGCTGTTGAGAGGAGTAAAAAAACCATCAAAAATTTCAATCCTGCATGATTTTACCAAGAAATGTGATTCTTCATTCAAAACCTGATTTTTGCTATTGGGCTCTATTGAATAATGAATGTTTTGAATTTTCTCCAAAAGTAAAGTAGTTGCAAACTCATGCTTTTAGAGACTTGTTTGGGCTCATGAGAGGAGTAGAAAAACATCAAAAATTTCAGTCCTGCATGATTCTACCAAGAAATGTGTGTTCATTGAAACCGCTGGTTTTTGATAGTTTGGGCCCTATTGAATAATGAATGTTTTGAATTTTCTCCAAAAGTAAAGTAGTTGCAAACTCATCCTTTTAGAAACTTGTTTGGGCTGTTGAGAGGAGTAAAAAACCATCAAAAATTTCAATCCTGCATGATTCTACCAAGAAATGTGATTCTTCATTCAAAACCTGATTTTTGCTATTGGGCTCTATTGAATAATGAATGTTTTGAATTTTCTCCAAAAGTAAAGTAGTTGCAAACTCATCCTTTTAGAAACTTGTTTGGGCTGTTGAGAGGAGTAAAAAACCATCAAAAATTTCAATCCTGCATGATTCTACCAAGAACTGTGATTCTTCATTCAAAACCTGATTTTTGCTATTGGGCTCTATTGAATAATGAATGTTTTGAATTTTCTCCAAAAGTAAAGTAGTTGCAAACTCATGCTTTTAGAAACTTGTTTGGGCTCATGAGAGGAGTAGAAAAACATCAAAAATTTCAGCCCTGCATGATTCTTCCAAGAAATGTGTGTTCATTGAAACCGCTGGTTTTTGATAGTTTGGGCCCTATTGAATAATGAATGTTTTGAATTTTCTCCAAAAGTAAAGTAGTTGCAAACTCATCCTTTTAGAAACTTGTTTGGGCTGTTGAGAGGAGTAAAAAACCATCAAAAATTTCAATCCTGCATGATTCTACCAAGAAATGTGATTCTTCATTCAAAACCTGATTTTTGCTATTGGGCTCTATTGAATAATGAATGTTTTGAATTTTCTCCAAAAGTAAAGTAGTTGCAAACTCATGCTTTTAGAGACTTGTTTGGGCTCATGAGAGGAGTAGAAAAACATCAAAAATTTCAGTCCTGCATGATTCTACCAAGAAATGTGTGTTCATGAAACCGCTGGTTTTTGATAGTTTGGGCCCTATTGAATAATGAATGTTTTGAATTTTCTCCAAAAGTAAAGTAGTTGCAAACTCATCCTTTTAGAAACTTGTTTGGGCTGTTGAGAGGAGTAAAAAACCATCAAAAATTTCAATCCTGCATGATTCTACCAAGAAATGTGATTCTTCATTCAAAACCTGATTTTTGCTATTGGGCTCTATTGAATAATGAATGTTTTGAATTTTCTCCAAAAGTAAAGTAGTTGCAAACTCATGCTTTTAGAAACTTGTTTGGGCTCATGAGAGGAGTAGAAAAACATCAAAAATTTGAGTCCTGCATGATTCTACTAAGAAATGTGTGTTCATTCAAACCGCTGGTTTTTGATAGTTTGGGCCCTATTGAATAATGAATGTTTTGAATTTTCTCCAAAAGTAAAGCAGTTGCAAACTCATCCTTTAGAAACTTGTTTGGGCTGTAGAGAGGAGTAAAAAACCATCAAAATTTCAATCCTGCATGATTCTACCAAGAAATGTGATTCTTCATTCAAAACCTGATTTTTGCTATTGGGCTCTATTGAATAATGAATGTTTTGAATTTTCTCCAAAAGTAAAGTAGTTGCAAACTCATGCTTTTAGAGACTTGTTTGGGCTCATGAGAGGAGTAGAAAAACATCAAAAATTTCAGTCCTGCATGATTCTACCAAGAAATGTGTATTCATTGAAACCGCTGGTTTTTGATAGTTTGGGCCCTATTGAATAATGAATGTTTTGAATTTTCTCCAAAAGTAAAGTAGTTGCAAACTCATCCTTTTAGAAACTTGTTTGGGCTGTTGAGAGGAGTAAAAAACCATCAAAAATTTCAATCCTGCATGCTTCTACCAAGAAATGTGATTCTTCATTCAAAACCTGATTTTTGCTATTGGGCTCTATTGAATAATGAATGTTTTGAATTTTCTCCAAAAGTAAAGTAGTTGCAAACTCATGCTTTTAGAGACTTGTTTGGGCTCATGAGAGGAGTAGAAAAACATCAAAAATTTCAGTCCTGCATGATTCTACCAAGAAATGTGTGTTCATTCAAACCGCTGGTTTTTGATAGTTTGGGCCCTATTGAATAATGAATGTTTTGAATTTTCTCCAAAAGTAAAGTAGTTGCAAACTCATCCTTTTAGAAACTTGTTTGGGCTGTTGAGAGGAGTAAAAAACCATCAAAAATTTCAATCCTGCATGATTCTACCAAGAAATGTGATTCTTCATTCAAAACCTGATTTTTGCTATTGGGCTCTATTGAAAAGTGAATGTTTTGAATTTTCTCCAAAAGTAAAGTAGTTGCAAACTCATGCTTTTAGAGACTTGTTTGGGCTCATGAGAGGAGTAGAAAAACATCAAAAATTTCAGTCCTGCATGATTCTACCAAGAAATGTGTGTTCATTGAAACCGCTGGTTTTTGATAGTTTGGGCCCTATTGAATAATGAATGTTTTGAATTTTCTCCAAAAGTAAAGTAGTTGCAAACTCATCCTTTTAGAAACTTGTTTGGGCTGTTGAGAGGAGTAAAAAAACCATCAAAAATTTCAATCCTGCATGATTCTACCAAGAAATGTGATTCTTCATTCAAAAACCTGATTTTTGCTATTGGGCTCTATTGAATAATGAATGTTTTGAATTTTCTCCAAAAATAAAGTAGTTGCAAACTCATGTTTTTAGAGACTTGTTTGGGCTCATGAGAGGAGTAGAAAAACATCAAAAATTTCAGTCCTGCATGATTCTACCAAGAAATGTGTGTTCATTGAAACCGCTGGTTTTTGATAGTTTGGGCCCTATTGAATAATGAATGTTTTGAATTTTCTCCAAAAGTAAAGTAGTTGCAAACTCATCCTTTTAGAAACTTGTTTGGGCTGTTGAGAGGAGTAAAAAACCATCAAAAATTTCAATCCTGCATGATTTTACCAAGAAATGTGATTCTTCATTCAAAACCTGATTTTTGCTATTGGGCTCTATTGAATAGTGAATGTTTTGAATGTTCTCCAAAAGTAAACTAGTTGCAAACTCATGCTTTTAGAAACTTGTTTGGGCTCATGAGAGGAGTAGAAAAACATCAAAAATTTCAGTCCTGCATGATTCTACCAAGAAATGTGTGTTCATTGAAACCGCTGGTTTTTGATAGTTTGGGCCCTATTGAATAATGAATGTTTTGAATTTTCTCCAAAAGTAAAGTAGTTGCAAACTCATCCTTTTAGAAACTTGTTTGGGCTGTTGAGAGGAGTAAAAAACCATCAAAAATTTCAATCCTGCATGATTTTACCAAGAAATGTGATTCTTCATTCAAAACCTGATTTTTGCTATTGGGCTCTATTGAATAGTGAATGTTTTGAATTTTCTCCAAAAGTAAAGTAGTTGCAAACTCATGCTTTTAGAAACTTGTTTGGGCTCATGAGAGGAGTAGAAAAACATCAAAAATTTCAGTCCTGCATGATTCTACCAAGAAATGTGTGTTCATTGAAACCGCTGGTTTTTGATAGTTTGGGCCCTATTGAATAATGAATGTTTTGAATTTTCTCCAAAAGTAAAGTAGTTGCAAACTCATCCTTTTAGAAACTTGTTTGGGCTGTTGAGAGGAGTAAAAAAACCATCAAAAATTTCAATCCTGCATGATTTTACCAAGAAATGTGATTCTTCATTCAAAACCTGATTTTTGCTATTGGGCTCTATTGAATAATGAATGTTTTGAATTTTCTCCAAAAGTAAAGTAGTTGCAAACTCATGCTTTTAGAGACTTGTTTGGGCTCATGAGAGGAGTAGAAAAACATCAAAAATTTCAGTCCTGCATGATTCTACCAAGAAATGTGTGTTCATTGAAACCGCTGGTTTTTGATAGTTTGGGCCCTATTGAATAATGAATGTTTTGAATTTTCTCCAAAAGTAAAGTAGTTGCAAACTCATCCTTTTAGAAACTTGTTTGGGCTGTTGAGAGGAGTAAAAAACCATCAAAAATTTCAATCCTGCATGATTCTACCAAGAAATGTGATTCTTCATTCAAAACCTGATTTTTGCTATTGGGCTCTATTGAATAATGAATGTTTTGAATTTTCTCCAAAAGTAAAGTAGTTGCAAACTCATCCTTTTAGAAACTTGTTTGGGCTGTTGAGAGGAGTAAAAAACCATCAAAAATTTCAATCCTGCATGATTCTACCAAGAACTGTGATTCTTCATTCAAAACCTGATTTTTGCTATTGGGCTCTATTGAATAATGAATGTTTTGAATTTTCTCCAAAAGTAAAGTAGTTGCAAACTCATGCTTTTAGAAACTTGTTTGGGCTCATGAGAGGAGTAGAAAAACATCAAAAATTTCAGCCCTGCATGATTCTTCCAAGAAATGTGTGTTCATTCAAACCGCTGGTTTTTGATAGTTTGGGCCCTATTGAATAATGAATGTTTTGAATTTTCTCCAAAAGTAAAGTAGTTGCAAACTCATCCTTTTAGAAACTTGTTTGGGCTGTTGAGAGGAGTAAAAAACCATCAAAAATTTCAATCCTGCATGATTCTACCAAGAAATGTGATTCTTCATTCAAAACCTGATTTTTGCTATTGGGCTCTATTGAATAATGAATGTTTTGAATTTTCTCCAAAAGTAAAGTAGTTGCAAACTCATGCTTTTAGAGACTTGTTTGGGCTCATGAGAGGAGTAGAAAAACATCAAAAATTTCAGTCCTGCATGATTCTACCAAGAAATGTGTGTTCATTGAAACCGCTGGTTTTTGATAGTTTGGGCCCTATTGAATAATGAATGTTTTGAATTTTCTCCAAAAGTAAAGTAGTTGCAAACTCATCCTTTTAGAAACTTGTTTGGGCTGTTGAGAGGAGTAAAAAACCATCAAAAATTTCAATCCTGCATGATTCTACCAAGAAATGTGATTCTTCATTCAAAACCTGATTTTTGCTATTGGGCTCTATTGAATAATGAATGTTTTGAATTTTCTCCAAAAGTAAAGTAGTTGCAAACTCATGCTTTTAGAAACTTGTTTGGGCTCATGAGAGGAGTAGAAAAACATCAAAAATTTGAGTCCTGCATGATTCTACTAAGAAATGTGTGTTCATTCAAACCGCTGGTTTTTGATAGTTTGGGCCCTATTGAATAATGAATGTTTTGAATTTTCTCCAAAAGTAAAGTAGTTGCAAACTCATCCTTTTAGAAACTTGTTTGGGCTGTAGAGAGGAGTAAAAAACCATCAAAAATTTCAATCCTGCATGATTCTACCAAGAAATGTGATTCTTCATTCAAAACCTGATTTTTGCTATTGGGCTCTATTGAATAATGAATGTTTTGAATTTTCTCCAAAAGTAAAGTAGTTGCAAACTCATGCTTTTAGAGACTTGTTTGGGCTCATGAGAGGAGTAGAAAAACATCAATAATTTCAGTCCTGCATGATTCTACCAAGAAATGTGTGTTCATTGAAACCGCTGGTTTTTGATAGTTTGGGCCCTATTGAATAATGAATGTTTTGAATTTTCTCCAAAAGTAAAGTAGTTGCAAACTCATCCTTTTAGAAACTTGTTTGGGCTGTTGAGAGGAGTAAAAAACCATCAAAAATTTCAATCCTGCATGATTCTACCAAGAAATGTGATTCTTCATTCAAAACCTGATTTTTGCTATTGGGCTCTATTGAATAATGAATGTTTTGAATTTTCTCCAAAAGTAAAGTAGTTGCAAACTCATCCTTTTAGAAACTTGTTTGGGCTGTTGAGAGGAGTAAAAAACCATCAAAAATTTCAATCCTGCATGATTCTACCAAGAACTGTGATTCTTCATTCAAAACCTGATTTTTGCTATTGGGCTCTATTGAATAATGAATGTTTTGAATTTTCTCCAAAAGTAAAGTAGTTGCAAACTCATGCTTTTAGAAACTTGTTTGGGCTCAAGAGAGGAGTAGAAAAACATCAAAAATTTCAGCCCTGCATGATTCTTCCAAGAAATGTGTGTTCATTGAAACCGCTGGTTTTTGATAGTTTGGGCCCTATTGAATAATGAATGTTTTGAATTTTCTCCAAAAGTAAAGTAGTTGCAAACTCATCCTTTTAGAAACTTGTTTGGGCTGTTGAGAGGAGTAAAAAACCATCAAAAATTTCAATCCTGCATGATTCTACCAAGAAATGTGATTCTTCATTCAAAACCTGATTTTTGCTATTGGGCTCTATTGAATAATGAATGTTTTGAATTTTCTCCAAAAGTAAAGTAGTTGCAAACTCATGCTTTTAGAGACTTGTTTGGGCTCATGAGAGGAGTAGAAAAACATCAAAAATTTCAGTCCTGCATGATTCTACCAAGAAATGTGTGTTCATTGAAACCGCTGGTTTTTGATAGTTTGGGCCCTATTGAATAATGAATGTTTTGAATTTTCTCCAAAAGTAAAGTAGTTGCAAACTCATCCTTTTAGAAACTTGTTTGGGCTGTTGAGAGGAGTAAAAAACCATCAAAAATTTCAATCCTGCATGATTCTACCAAGAAATGTGATTCTTCATTCAAAACCTGATTTTTGCTATTGGGCTCTATTGAATAATGAATGTTTTGAATTTTCTCCAAAAGTAAAGTAGTTGCAAACTCATGCTTTTAGAAACTTGTTTGGGCTCATGAGAGGAGTAGAAAAACATCAAAAATTTGAGTTCTGCATGATTCTACTAAGAAATGTGTGTTCATTCAAACCGCTGGTTTTTGATAGTTTGGGCCCTATTGAATAATGAATGTTTTGAATTTTCTCCAAAAGTAAAGCAGTTGCAAACTCATCCTTTTAGAAACTTGTTTGGGCTGTAGAGAGGAGTAAAAAACCATCAAAAATTTCAATCCTGCATGATTCTACCAAGAAATGTGATTCTTCATTCAAAACCTGATTTTTGCTATTGGGCTCTATTGAATAATGAATGTTTTGAATTTTCTCCAAAAGTAAAGTAGTTGCAAACTCATGCTTTTAGAGACTTGTTTGGGCTCATGAGAGGAGTAGAAAAACATCAAAAATTTCAGTCCTGCATGATTCTACCAAGAAATGTGTGTTCATTGAAACCGCTGGTTTTTGATAGTTTGGGCCCTATTGAATAATGAATGTTTTGAATTTTCTCCAAAAGTAAAGTAGTTGCAAACTCATCCTTTTAGAAACTTGTTTGGGCTGTTGAGAGGAGTAAAAAACCATCAAAAATTTCAATCCTGCATGCTTCTACCAAGAAATGTGATTCTTCATTCAAAACCTGATTTTTGCTATTGGGCTCTATTGAATAATGAATGTTTTGAATTTTCTCCAAAAGTAAAGTAGTTGCAAACTCATGCTTTTAGAGACTTGTTTGGGCTCATGAGAGGAGTAGAAAAACATCAAAAATTTCAGTCCTGCATGATTCTACCAAGAAATGTGTGTTCATTGAAACCGCTGGTTTTTGATAGTTTGGGCCCTATTGAATAATGAATGTTTTGAATTTTCTCCAAAAGTAAAGTAGTTGCAAACTCATCCTTTTAGAAACTTGTTTGGGCTGTTGAGAGGAGTAAAAAACCATCAAAAATTTCAATCCTGCATGATTCTACCAAGAAATGTGATTCTTCATTCAAAACCTGATTTTTGCTATTGGGCTCTATTGAAAAGTGAATGTTTTGAATTTTCTCCAAAAGTAAAGTAGTTGCAAACTCATGCTTTTAGAGACTTGTTTGGGCTCATGAGAGGAGTAGAAAAACATCAAAAATTTCAGTCCTGCATGATTCTACCAAGAAATGCGTGTTCATTGAAACCGCTGGTTTTTGATAGTTTGGGCCCTATTGAATAATGAATGTTTTGAATTTTCTCCAAAAGTAAAGTAGTTGCAAACTCATCCTTTTAGAAACTTGTTTGGGCTGTTGAGAGGAGTAAAAAACCATCAAAAATTTCAATCCTGCATGATTCTACCAAGAAATGTGATTCTTCATTCAAAACCTGATTTTTGCTATTGGGCTCTATTGAATAATGAATGTTTTGAATTTTCTCCAAAAGTAAAGTAGTTGCAAACTCATGCTTTTAGAGACTTGTTTGGGCTCATGAGAGGAGTAGAAAAACATCAAAAATTTCAGTCCTGCATGATTCTACCAAGAAATGTGTGTTCATTGAAACCGCTGGTTTTTGATAGTTTGGGCCCTATTGAATAATGAATGTTTTGAATTTTCTCCAAAAGTAAAGTAGTTGCAAACTCATCCTTTTAGAAACTTGTTTGGGCTGTTGAGAGGAGTAAAAAACCATCAAAAATTTCAATCCTGCATGATTTTACCAAGAAATGTGATTCTTCATTCAAAACCTGATTTTTGCTATTGGGCTCTATTGAATAGTGAATGTTTTGAATGTTCTCCAAAAGTAAACTAGTTGCAAACTCATGCTTTTAGAAACTTGTTTGGGCTCATGAGAGGAGTAAAAAAACATCAAAAATTTCAGTCCTGCATGATTCTACCAAGAAATGTGTGTTCATTGAAACCGCTGGTTTTTGATAGTTTGGGCCCTATTGAATAATGAATGTTTTGAATTTTCTCCAAAAGTAAAGTAGTTGCAAACTCATCCTTTTAGAAACTTGTTTGGGCTGTTGAGAGGAGTAAAAAACCATCAAAAATTTCAATCCTGCATGATTTTACCAAGAAATGTGATTCTTCATTCAAAACCTGATTTTTGCTATTGGGCTCTATTGAATAATGAATGTTTTGAATTTTCTCCAAAAGTAAAGTAGTTGCAAACTCATGCTTTTAGAGACTTGTTTGGGCTCATGAGAGGAGTAGAAAAACATCAAAAATTTCAGTCCTGCATGATTCTACCAAGAAATGTGTGTTCATTGAAACCGCTGGTTTTTGATAGTTTGGGCCCTATTGAATAATGAATGCTTTGAATTTTCTCCAAAAGTAAAGTAGTTGCAAACTCATCCTTTTAGAAACTTGTTTGGGCTGTTGAGAGGAGTAAAAAACCATCAAAAATTTCAATCCTGCATGATTCTACCAAGAAATGTGATTCTTCATTCAAAACCTGATTTTTGCTATTGGGCTCTATTGAATAATGAATGTTTTGAATTTTCTCCAAAAGTAAAGTAGTTGCAAACTCATCCTTTTAGAAACTTGTTTGGGCTGTTGAGAGGAGTAAAAAACCATCAAAAATTTCAATCCTGCATGATTCTACCAAGAAATGTGATTCTTCATTCAAAACCTGATTTTTGCTATTGGGCTCTATTGAATAATGAATGTTTTGAATTTTCTCCAAAAGTAAAGTAGTTGCAAACTCATGCTTTTAGAGACTTGTTTGGGCTCATGAGAGGAGTAGAAAAACATCAAAAATTTCAGTCCTGCATGATTCTACCAAGAAATGTGTGTTCATTGAAACCGCTGGTTTTTGATAGTTTGGGCCCTATTGAATAATGAATGTTTTGAATTTTCTCCAAAAGTAAAGTAGTTGCAAACTCATCCTTTTAGAAACTTGTTTGGGCTGTTGAGAGGAGTAAAAAACCATCAAAAATTTCAATCCTGCATGATTCTACCAAGAAATGTGATTCTTCATTCAAAACCTGATTTTTGCTATTGGGCTCTATTGAATAAAGAATGTTTTGAATTTTCTCCAAAAGTAAAGTAGTTGCAAACTCATGCTTTTAGAGACTTGTTTGGGCTCATGAGAGGAGTAGAAAAATATCAAAAATTTCAGTCCTGCATGATTCTACCAAGAAATGTGTGTTCATTGAAACCGCTGGTTTTTGATAGTTTGGGCCCTATTGAATAATGAATGTTTTGAATTTTCTCCAAAAGTAAAGTAGTTGCAAACTCATCCTTTTAGAAACTTGTTTGGGCTGTTGAGAGGAGTAAAAAACCATCAAAAATTTCAATCCTGCATGATTCTACCAAGAAATGTGATTCTTCATTCAAAACCTGATTTTTGCTATTGGGCTCTATTGAATAATGAATGTTTTGAATTTTCTCCAAAAGTAAAGTAGTTGCAAACTCATGCTTTTAGAGACTTGTTTGGGCTCATGAGAGGAGTAGAAAAACATCAAAAATTTCAGTCCTGCATGATTCTACCAAGAAATGTGTGTTCATTGAAACCGCTGGTTTTTGATAGTTTGGGCCCTATTGAATAATGAATGTTTTGAATTTTCTCCAATAGTAAAGTAGTTGCAAACTCATCCTTTTAGAAACTTGTTTGGGCTGTTGAGAGGAGTAAAAAACCATCAAAAATTTCAATCCTGCATGATTTTACCAAGAAATGTGATTCTTCATTCAAAACCTGATTTTTGCTATTGGGCTCTATTGAATAGTGAATGTTTTGAATGTTCTCCAAAAGTAAACTAGTTGCAAACTCATGCTTTTAGAAACTTGTTTGGGCTCATGAGAGGAGTAGAAAAACATCAAAAATTTCAGTCCTGCATGATTCTACCAAGAAATGTGTGTTCATTGAAACCGCTGGTTTTTGATAGTTTGGGCCCTATTGAATAATGAATGTTTTGAATTTTCTCCAAAAGTAAAGTAGTTGCAAACTCATCCTTTTAGAAACTTGTTTGGGCTGTTGAGAGGAGTAAAAAACCATCAAAAATTTCAATCCTGCATGATTTTACCAAGAAATGTGATTCTTCATTCAAAACCTGATTTTTGCTATTGGGCTCTATTGAATAATGAATGTTTTGAATTTTCTCCAAAAGTAAAGTAGTTGCAAACTCATGCTTTTAGAGACTTGTTTGGGCTCATGAGAGGAGTAGAAAAACATCAAAAATTTCAGTCCTGCATGATTCTACCAAGAAATGTGTGTTCATTGAAACCGCTGGTTTTTGATAGTTTGGGCCCTATTGAATAATGAATGCTTTGAATTTTCTCCAAAAGTAAAGTAGTTGCAAACTCATCCTTTTAGAAACTTGTTTGGGCTGTTGAGAGGAGTAAAAAACCATCAAAAATTTCAATCCTGCATGATTCTACCAAGAAATGTGATTCTTCATTCAAAACCTGATTTTTGCTATTGGGCTCTATTGAATAATGAATGTTTTGAATTTTCTCCAAAAGTAAAGTAGTTGCAAACTCATCCTTTTAGAAACTTGTTTGGGCTGTTGAGAGGAGTAAAAAACCATCAAAAATTTCAATCCTGCATGATTCTACCAAGAAATGTGATTCTTCATTCAAAACCTGATTTTTGCTATTGGGCTCTATTGAATAATGAATGTTTTGAATTTTCTCCAAAAGTAAAGTAGTTGCAAACTCATGCTTTTAGAGACTTGTTTGGGCTCATGAGAGGAGTAGAAAAACATCAAAAATTTCAGTCCTGCATGATTCTACCAAGAAATGTGTGTTCATTGAAACCGCTGGTTTTTGATAGTTTGGGCCCTATTGAATAATGAATGTTTTGAATTTTCTCCAAAAGTAAAGTAGTTGCAAACTCATCCTTTTAGAAACTTGTTTGGGCTGTTGAGAGGAGTAAAAAACCATCAAAAATTTCAATCCTGCATGATTCTACCAAGAAATGTGATTCTTCATTCAAAACCTGATTTTTGCTATTGGGCTCTATTGAATAAAGAATGTTTTGAATTTTCTCCAAAAGTAAAGTAGTTGCAAACTCATGCTTTTAGAGACTTGTTTGGGCTCATGAGAGGAGTAGAAAAATATCAAAAATTTCAGTCCTGCATGATTCTACCAAGAAATGTGTGTTCATTGAAACCGCTGGTTTTTGATAGTTTGGGCCCTATTGAATAATGAATGTTTTGAATTTTCTCCAAAAGTAAAGTGGTTGCAAACTCATCCTTTTAGAAACTTGTTTGGGCTGTTGAGAGGAGTAAAAACCATCAAAAATTTCAATCCTGCATGATTTTACCAAGAAATGTGATTCTTCATTCAAAACCTGATTTTTGCTATTGGGCTCTATTGAATAATGAATGTTTTGAATTTTCTCCAAAAGTAAAGTAGTTGCAAACTCATGCTTTTAGAGACTTGTTTGGGCTCATGAGAGGAGTAGAAAAACATCAAAAATTTGAGTCCTGCATGATTCTACCAAGAAATGTGTGTTCATTGAAACCGCTGTTTTTTGATAGTTTGGGCCCTATTGAATAATGAATGTTTTGAATTTTCTCCAAAAGTAAAGTAGTTGCAAACTCATCCTTTTAGAAACTTGTTTGGGCTGTTGAGAGGAGTAAAAAACCATCAAAAATTTCAATCCTGCATGATTCTACCAAGAAATGTGATTCTTCATTCAAAACCTGATTTTTGCTATTGGGCTCTATTGAATAATGAATGTTTTGAATTTTCTCCAAAAGTAAAGTAGTTGCAAACTCATGCTTTTAGAAACTTGTTTGGGCTCATGAGAGGAGTAGAAAAACATCAAAAATTTGAGTCCTGCATGATTATACCAAGAAATGTGTGTTCATTCAAACCGCTGGTTTTTGATAGTTTGGGCCCTATTGAATAATGAATGTTTTGAATTTTCTCCAAAAGTAAAGCAGTTGCAAACTCATCCTTTTAGAAACTTGTTTGGGCTGTAGAGAGGAGTAAAAAACCATCAAAAATTTCAATCCTGCATGATTCTACCAAGAAATGTGATTCTTCATTCAAAACCTGATTTTTGCTATTGGGCTCTATTGAATAATGAATGTTTTGAATTTTCTCCAAAAGTAAAGTAGTTGCAAACTCATGCTTTTAGAGACTTGTTTGGGCTCATGAGAGGAGTAGAAAAGCATCAAAAACTTCAGTCCTGCATGATTCTACCAAGAAATGTGTGTTCATTGAAACCGCTGGTTTTTGATAGTTTGGGCCCTATTGAATAATGAATGTTTTGAATTTTCTCCAAAAGTAAAGTAGTTGCAAACTCATCCTTTTAGAAACTTGTTTGGGCTGTTGAGAGGAGTAAAAAACCATCAAAAATTTCAATCCTGCATGATTCTACCAAGAAATGTGATTCTTCATTCAAAACCTGATTTTTGCTATTGGGCTCTATTGAATAATGAATGTTTTGAATTTTCTCCAAAAGTAAAGTAGTTGCAAACTCATGCTTTTAGAGACTTGTTTGGGCTCATGAGAGGAGTAGAAAAACATCAAAAATTTCAGTCCTACATGATTCTACCAAGAAATGTGTGTTCACTCAAACCGCTGGTTTTTGATAGTTTGGGCCCTATTGAATAATGAATGTTTTGAATTTTCTCCAAAAGTAAAGCAGTTGCAAACTCATTCTTTTAGAAACTTGTTTGGGCTGTTGAGAGGAGTAAAAAACCATCAAAAATTTCAATCCTGCATGATTCTACCAAGAAATGTGATTCTTCATTTAAAACCTGATTTTTGCTATTGGGCTCTATTGAATAATGAATGTTTTGAATTTTCTCCAAAAGTAAAGTAGTTGCAAACTCATGCTTTTAAAGACTTGTTTGGGCTCATGAGAGGAGTAGAAAAACATCAAAAATTTCAGTCCTGCATGATTCTACCAAGAAATGTGTGTTCATTGAAACCGCTGGTTTTTGATAGTTTGGGCCCTATTGAATAATGAATGTTTTGAATTTTCTCCAAAAGTAAAGTAGTTGCAAACTCATCCTTTTAGAAACTTGTTTGGGCTGTTGAGAGGAGTAAAAAACCATCAAAAATTTCAATCCTGCATGATTTTACCAAGAAATGTGATTCTTCATTCAAAACCTGATTTTTGCTATTGGGCTCTATTGAATAATGAATGTTTTGAATTTTCTCCAAAAGTAAAGTAGTTGCAAACTCATGCTTTTAGAGACTTGTTTGGGCTCATGAGAGGAGTAGAAAAACATCAAAAATTTCAGTCCTGCATGATTCTACCAAGAAATGTGTGTTCATTGAAACCGCTGTTTTTTGATAGTTTGGGCCCTATTGAATAATGAATGTTTTGAATTTTCTCCAAAAGTAAAGTAGTTGCAAACTCATCCTTTTAGAAACTTGTTTGGGCTGTTGAGAGGAGTAAAAAACCATCAAAAATTTCAATCCTGCATGATTCTACCAAGAAATGTGATTCTTCATTCAAAACCTGATTTTTGCTATTGGGCTCTATTGAATAATGAATGTTTTGAATTTTCTCCAAAAGTAAAGTAGTTGCAAACTCATGCTTTTAGAAACTTGTTTGGGCTCATGAGAGGAGTAGAAAAACATCAAAAATTTGAGTCCTGCATGATTCTACCAAGAAATGTGTGTTCATTCAAACCGCTGGTTTTTGATAGTTTGGGCCCTATTGAATAATGAATGTTTTGAATTTTCTCCAAAAGTAAAGCAGTTGCAAACTCATCCTTTTAGAAACTTGTTTGGGCTGTAGAGAGGAGTAAAAAACCATCAAAAATTTCAATCCTGCATGATTCTACCAAGAAATGTGATTCTTCATTCAAAACCTGATTTTTGCTATTGGGCTCTATTGAATAATGAATGTTTTGAATTTTCTCCAAAAGTAAAGTAGTTGCAAACTCATGCTTTTAGAGACTTGTTTGGGCTCATGAGAGGAGTAGAAAAACATCAAAAACTTCAGTCCTGCATGATTCTACCAAGAAATGTGTGTTCATTGAAACCGCTGGTTTTTGATAGTTTGGGCCCTATTGAATAATGAATGTTTTGAATTTTCTCCAAAAGTAAAGTAGTTGCAAACTCATCCTTTTAGAAACTTGTTTGGGCTGTTGAGAGGAGTAAAAAACCATCAAAAATTTCAATCCTGCATGATTCTACCAAGAAATGTGATTCTTCATTCAAAACCTGATTTTTGCTATTGGGCTCTATTGAATAATGAATGTTTTGAATTTTCTCCAAAAGTAAAGTAGTTGCAAACTCATGCTTTTAGAGACTTGTTTGGGCTCATGAGAGGAGTAGAAAAACATCAAAAATTTCAGTCCTGCATGATTCTACCAAGAAATGTGTGTTCATTCAAACCGCTGGTTTTTGATAGTTTGGGCCCTATTGAATAATGAATGTTTTGAATTTTCTCCAAAAGTAAAGCAGTTGCAAACTCATTCTTTTAGAAACTTGTTTGGGCTGTTGAGAGGAGTAAAAAACCATCAAAAATTTCAATCCTGCATGATTCTACCAAGAAATGTAATTCTTCATTTAAAACCTGATTTTTGCTATTGGGCTCTATTGAATAATGAATGTTTTGAATTTTCTCCAAAAGTAAAGTAGTTGCAAACTCATGCTTTTAGAGACTTGTTTGGGTTCATGAGAGGAGTAGAAAAACATCAAAAATTTCAGTCCTGCATGATTCTACCAAGAAATGTGTGTTCATTGAAACCGCTGGTTTTTGATAGTTTGGGCCCTATTGAATAATGAATGTTTTGAATTTTCTCCAAAAGTAAAGTAGTTGCAAACTCATCCTTTTAGAAACTTGTTTGGGCTGTTGAGAGGAGTAAAAAACCATCAAAAATTTCAATCCTGCATGATTCTACCAAGAAATGTGATTCTTCATTCAAAACGCTGGTTTTTGCTATTGGGCTCTATTGAATAATGAATGTTTTGAATTTTCTCCAAAAGTAAAGTAGTTGCAAACTCATCCTTTTAGAGACTTGTTTGGGCTCATGAGAGGAGTAGAAAAACATCAAAAATTTCAGTCCTGCACGATTCTACCAAGAAATATGTGTTCATTCAAACCCCTGGTTTTTGATATTTTGGGCCCTATTGAATAATGAATGTTTTGAATTTTCTCCAAAAGTAAAGTAGTTGCAAACTCATCCTTTTAGAGACTTGTTTGGGCTCATGAGAGGAGTAGAAAAACATCAAAAATTTCAGTCCTGCATGATTCTACCAAGAAATGTGTGTTCATTGAAACCGCTGGTTTTTGATAGTTTGGGCCCTATTGAATAATGAATGTTTTGAATTTTCTCCAAAAGTAAAGTAGTTGCAAACTCATCCTTTTAGAAACTTGTTTGGGCTGTTGAGAGGAGTAAAAAAACATCAAAAATTTCAATCCTGCATGATTCTACCAAGAAATGTGATTCTTCATTCAAAACCTGATTTTTGCTATTGGGCTCTATTGAATAATGAATGTTTTGAATTTTCTCCAAAAGTAAAGTAGTTGCAAACTCATCCTTTTAGAAACTTGTTTGGGCTGTTGAGAGGAGTAAAAAACCATCAAAAATTTCAATCCTGCATGATTCTACCAAGAAATGTGATTCTTCATTCAAAACCTGATTTTTGCTATTGGGCTATATTGAATAATGAATGTTTTGAATTTTCTCCAAAAGTAAAGTAGTTGCAAACTCATGCTTTTAGAAACTTGTTTGGGCTCATGAGAGGAGTAGAAAAACATCAAAAATTTCAGTCCTGCATGATTCTTCCAAGAAATGTGTGTTCATTGAAACCGCTGGTTTTTGACAGTTTGGGCCCTATTGAATAATGAATGTTTTGAATTTTCTCCAAAAGTAAAGTAGTTGCAAACTCATCCTTTTAGAAACTTGTTTGGGCTGTTGAGAGGAGTAAAAAACCATCAAAAATTTCAATCCTGCATGATTCTACCAAGAAATGTGATTCTTCATTCAAAACCTGATTTTTGCTATTGGGCTCTATTGAATAATGAATGTTTTGAATTTTCTCCAAAAGTAAAGTAGTTGCAAACTCATGCTTTTAGAGACTTGTTTGGGCTCACGAGAGGAATAGAAAAACATCAAAAATTTGAGTCCTGCATGATTCTACCAAGAAATGTGTGTTCATTGAAACCGCTGGTTTTTGATAGTTTGGGCCCTATTGAATAATGAATGTTTTGAATTTTCTCCAAAAGTAAAGTAGTTGCAAACTCATCCTTTTAGAAACTTGTTTGGGCTGTTGAGAGGAGTAAAAAACCATCAAAAATTTCAATCCTGCATGATTCTACCAAGAAATGTGATTCTTCATTCAAAACCTGATTTTTGCTATTGGGCTCTATTGAATAATGAATGTTTTGAATTTTCTCCAAAAGTAAAGTAGTTGCAAACTCATGCTTTTAGAGACTTGTTTGGGCTCATGAGAGGAGTAGAAAAACATCAAAAATTTCAGTCCTGCATGATTCTACCAAGAAATGTGTGTTCATTGAAACCGCTGGTTTTTGATAGTTTGGGCCCTATTGAATAATGAATGTTTTGAATTTTCTCCAAAAGTAAAGCAGTTGCAAACTCATTCTTTTAGAAACTTGTTTGGGCTGTTGAGAGGAGTAAAAAACCATGAAAAATTTCAATCCTGCATGATTCTACCAAGAAATGTGATTCTTCATTTAAAACCTGATTTTTGCTATTGGGCTCTATTGAATAATGAATGTTTTGAATTTTCTCCAAAAGTAAAGTAGTTGCAAACTCATGCTTTTAGAGACTTGTTTGGGCTCATGAGAGGAGTAGAAAAACATCAAAAATTTCAGTCCTGCATGATTCTACCAAGAAATGTGTGTTCATTGAAACCGCTGGTTTTTGATAGTTTGGGCCCTATTGAATAATGAATGTTTTGAATTTTCTCCAAAAGTAAAGTAGTTGCAAACTCATCCTTTTAGAAACTTGTTTGGGCTGTTGAGAGGAGTAAAAAACCATCAAAAATTTCAATCCTGCATGATTTTACCAAGAAATGTGATTCTTCATTCAAAACCTGATTTTTGCTATTGGGCTCTATTGAATAATGAATGTTTTGAATTTTCTCCAAAAGTAAAGTAGTTGCAAACTCATGCTTTTAGAGACTTGTTTGGGCTCATGAGAGGAGTAGAAAAACATCAAAAATTTCAGTCCTGCATGATTCTACCAAGAAATGTGTGTTCATTGAAACCGCTGTTTTTTGATAGTTTGGGCCCTATTGAATAATGAATGTTTTGAATTTTCTCCAAAAGTAAAGTAGTTGCAAACTCATCCTTTTAGAAACTTGTTTGGGCTGTTGAGAGGAGTAAAAAACCATCAAAAATTTCAATCCTGCATGATTCTACCAAGAAATGTGATTCTTCATTCAAAACCTGATTTTTGCTATTGGGCTCTATTGAATAATGAATGTTTTGAATTTTCTCCAAAAGTAAAGTAGTTGCAAACTCATGCTTTTAGAAACTTGTTTGGGCTCATGAGAGGAGTAGAAAAACATCACAAATTTGAGTCCTGCATGATTCTACCAAGAAATGTGTGTTCATTCAAACCGCTGGTTTTTGATAGTTTGGGCCCTATTGAATAATGAATGTTTTGAATTTTCTCCAAAAGTAAAGCAGTTGCAAACTCATCCTTTTAGAAACTTGTTTGGGCTGTAGAGAGGAGTAAAAAACCATCAAAAATTTCAATCCTGCATGATTCTACCAAGAAATGTGATTCTTCATTCAAAACCTGATTTTTGCTATTGGGCTCTATTGAATAATGAATGTTTTGAATTTTCTCCAAAAGTAAAGTAGTTGCAAACTCATGCTTTTAGAGACTTGTTTGGGCTCATGAGAGGAGTAGAAAAACATCAAAAACTTCAGTCCTGCATGATTCTACCAAGAAATGTGTGTTCATTGAAACCGCTGGTTTTTGATAGTTTGGGCCCTATTGAATAATGAATGTTTTGAATTTTCTCCAAAAGTAAAGTAGTTGCAAACTCATCCTTTTAGAAACTTGTTTGGGCTGTTGAGAGGAGTAAAAAACCATCAAAAATTTAAATCCTGCATGATTCTACCAAGAAATGTGATTCTTCATTCAAAACCTGATTTTTGCTATTGGGCTCTATTGAATAATGAATGTTTTGAATTTTCTCCAAAAGTAAAGTAGTTGCAAACTCATGCTTTTAGAGACTTGTTTGGGCTCATGAGAGGAGTAGAAAAACATCAAAAATTTCAGTCCTGCATGATTCTACCAAGAAATGTGTGTTCATTCAAACCGCTGGTTTTTGATAGTTTGGGCCCTATTGAATAATGAATGTTTTGAATTTTCTCCAAAAGTAAAGCAGTTGCAAACTCATTCTTTTAGAAACTTGTTTGGGCTGTTGAGAGGAGTAAAAAACCATCAAAAATTTCAATCCTGCATGATTCTACCAAGAAATGTAATTCTTCATTTAAAACCTGATTTTTGCTATTGGGCTCTATTGAATAATGAATGTTTTGAATTTTCTCCAAAAGTAAAGTAGTTGCAAACTCATGCTTTTAGAGACTTGTTTGGGCTCATGAGAGGAGTAGAAAAACATCAAAAATTTCAGTCCTGCATGATTCTACCAAGAAATGTGTGTTCATTGAAACCGCTGGTTTTTGATAGTTTGGGCCCTATTGAATAATGAATGTTTTGAATTTTCTCCAAAAGTAAAGTAGTTGCAAACTCATCCTTTTAGAAACTTGTTTGGGCTGTTGAGAGGAGTAAAAAACCATCAAAAATTTCAATCCTGCATGATTCTACCAAGAAATGTGATTCTTCATTCAAAACGCTGGTTTTTGCTATTGGGCTCTATTGAATAATGAATGTTTTGAATTTTCTCCAAAAGTAAAGTAGTTGCAAACTCATCCTTTTAGAGACTTGTTTGGGCTCATGAGAGGAGTAGAAAAACATCAAAAATTTCAGTCCTGCACGATTCTACCAAGAAATGTGTGTTCATTCAAACCCCTGGTTTTTGATATTTTGGGCCCTATTGAATAATGAATGTTTTGAATTTTCTCCAAAAGTAAAGTAGTTGCAAACTCATCCTTTTAGAGACTTGTTTGGGCTCATGAGAGGAGTAGAAAAACATCAAAAATTTCAGTCCTGCATGATTCTACCAAGAAATGTGTGTTCATTGAAACCGCTGGTTTTTGATAGTTTGGGCCCTATTGAATAATGAATGTTTTGAATTTTCTCCAAAAGTAAAGTAGTTGCAAACTCATCCTTTTAGAAACTTGTTTGGGCTGTTGAGAGGAGTAAAAAACCATCAAAAATTTCAATCCTGCATGATTCTACCAAGAAATGTGATTCTTCATTCAAAACCTGATTTTTGCTATTGGGCTCTATTGAATAATGAATGTTTTGAATTTTCTCCAAAAGTAAAGTAGTTGCAAACTCATGCTTTTAGAAACTTGTTTGGGCTCATGAGAGGAGTAGAAAAACATCAAAAATTTCAGTCCTGCATGATTCTTCCAAGAAATGTGTGTTCATTGAAACCGCTGGTTTTTGACAGTTTGGGCCCTATTGAATAATGAATGTTTTGAATTTTCTCCAAAAGTAAAGTAGTTGCAAACTCATCCTTTTAGAAACTTGTTTGGGCTGTTGAGAGGAGTAAAAAACCATCAAAAATTTCAATCCTGCATGATTCTACCAAGAAATGTGATTCTTCATTCAAAACCTGATTTTTGCTATTGGGCTCTATTGAATAATGAATGTTTTGAATTTTCTCCAAAAGTAAAGTAGTTGCAAACTCATCCTTTTAGAGACTTGTTTGGGCTCATGAGAGGAATAGAAAAACATCAAAAATTTGAGTCCTGCATGATTCTACCAAGAAATGTGTGTTCATTGAAACCGCTGGTTTTTGATAGTTTGGGCCCTATTGAATAATGAATGTTTTGAATTTTCTCCAAAAGTAAAGTAGTTGCAAACTCATCCTTTTCGAAACTTGTTTGGGCTGTTGAGAGGAGTAAAAACCCATCAAAAATTTCAATCCTGCATGATTCTACCAAGAAATGTGATTCTTCATTCAAAACCTGATTTTTGCTATTGGGCTCTATTGAATAATGAATGTTTTGAATTTTCTCCAAAAGTAAAGTAGTTGCAAACTCATGCTTTTAGAAACTTGTTTGAGCTCATGAGAGGAGTAGAAAAACATCAAAAATTTGAGTCCTGCATGATTCTACCAAGAAATGTGTGTTCATTCAAACCGCTGGTTTTTGATAGTTTGGGCCCTATTGAATAATGAATGTTTTGAATTTTCTCCAAAAGTAAAGCAGTTGCAAACTCATCCTTTTAGAAACTTGTTTGGGCTGTAGAGAGGAGTAAAAAACCATCAAAAATTTCAATCCTGCATGATTCTACCAAGAAATGTGATTCTTCATTCAAAACCTGATTTTTGCTATTGGGCTCTATTGAATAATGAATGTTTTGAATTTTCTCCAAAAGTAAAGTAGTTGCAAACTCATGCTTTTAGAGACTTGTTTGGGCTCATGAGAGGAGTAGAAAAACATCAAAAATTTCAGTCCTGCATGATTCTACCAAGAAATGTGTGTTCATTGAAACCGCTGGTTTTTGATAGTTTGGGCCCTATTGAATAATGAATGTTTTGAATTTTCTCCAAAAGTAAAGTAGTTGCAAACTCATCCTTTTAGAAACTTGTTTGGGCTGTTGAGAGGAGTAAAAAACCATCAAAAATTTCAATCCTGCATGATTTTACCAAGAAATGTGATTCTTCATTCAAAACCTGATTTTTGCTATTGGGCTCTATTGAATAATGAATGTTTTGAATTTTCTCCAAAAGTAAAGTAGTTGCAAACTCATGCTTTTAGAGACTTGTTTGGGCTTATGAGAGGAGTAGAAAAACATCAAAAATTTCAGTCCTGCATGATTCTACCAAGAAATGTGTGTTCATTGAAACCGCTGGTTTTTGATAGTTTGGGCCCTATTGAATAATGAATGTTTTGAATTTTCTCCAAAAGTAAAGTAGTTGCAAACTCATCCTTTTAGAAACTTGTTTGGGCTGTTGAGAGGAGTAAAAAACCATCAAAAATTTCAATCCTGCATGATTCTACCAAGAAATGTGATTCTTCATTCAAAACCTGATTTTTGCTATTGGGCTCTATTGAATAATGAATGTTTTGAATTTTCTCCAAAAGTAAAGTAGTTGCAAACTCATCCTTTTAGAAACTTGTTTGGGCTGTTGAGAGGAGTAAAAAACCATCAAAAATTTCAATCCTGCATGATTCTACCAAGAACTGTGATTCTTCATTCAAAACCTGATTTTTGCTATTGGGCTCTATTGAATAATGAATGTTTTGAATTTTCTCCAAAAGTAAAGTAGTTGCAAACTCATGCTTTTAGAGACTTGTTTGGGCTCATGAGAGGAGTAGAAAAACATCAAAAATTTCAGTCCTGCATGATTCTACCAAGAAATGTGTGTTCATTGAAACCGCTGGTTTTTGATAGTTTGGGCCCTATTGAATAATGAATGTTTTGAATTTTCTCCAAAAGTAAAGTAGTTGCAAACTCATCCTTTTAGAAACTTGTTTGGGCTGTTGAGAGGAGTAAAAAACCATCAAAAATTTCAATCCTGCATGATTTTACCAAGAAATGTGATTCTTCATTCAAAACCTGATTTTTGCTATTGGGCTCTATTGAATAGTGAATGTTTTGAATTTTCTCCAAAAGTAAAGTAGTTGCAAACTCATGCTTTTAGAAACTTGTTTGGGCTCATGAGAGGAGTAGAAAAACATCAAAAATTTCAGTCCTGCATGATTCTACCAAGAAATGTGTGTTCATTGAAACCGCTGGTTTTTGATAGTTTGGGCCCTATTGAATAATGAATGTTTTGAATTTTCTCCAAAAGTAAAGTAGTTGCAAACTCATCCTTTTAGAAACTTGTTTGGGCTGTTGAGAGGAGTAAAAAACCATCAAAAATTTCAATCCTGCATGATTCTACCAAGAAATGTGATTCTTCATTCAAAACGCTGGTTTTTGCTATTGGGCTCTATTGAATAATGAATGTTTTGAATTTTCTCCAAAAGTAAAGTAGTTGCAAACTCATCCTTTTAGAGACTTGTTTGGGCTCATGAGAGGAGTAGAAAAACATCAAAAATTTCAGTCCTGCACGATTCTACCAAGAAATATGTGTTCATTCAAACCCCTGGTTTTTGATATTTTGGGCCCTATTGAATAATGAATGTTTTGAATTTTCTCCAAAAGTAAAGTAGTTGCAAACTCATCCTTTTAGAGACTTGTTTGGGCTCATGAGAGGAGTAGAAAAACATCAAAAATTTCAGTCCTGCATGATTCTACCAAGAAATGTGTGTTCATTGAAACCGCTGGTTTTTGATAGTTTGGGCCCTATTGAATAATGAATGTTTTGAATTTTCTCCAAAAGTAAAGTAGTTGCAAACTCATCCTTTTAGAAACTTGTTTGGGCTGTTGAGAGGAGTAAAAAAACATCAAAAATTTCAATCCTGCATGATTCTACCAAGAAATGTGATTCTTCATTCAAAACCTGATTTTTGCTATTGGGCTCTATTGAATAATGAATGTTTTGAATTTTCTCCAAAAGTAAAGTAGTTGCAAACTCATCCTTTTAGAAACTTGTTTGGGCTGTTGAGAGGAGTAAAAAACCATCAAAAATTTCAATCCTGCATGATTCTACCAAGAAATGTGATTCTTCATTCAAAACCTGATTTTTGCTATTGGGCTATATTGAATAATGAATGTTTTGAATTTTCTCCAAAAGTAAAGTAGTTGCAAACTCATGCTTTTAGAAACTTGTTTGGGCTCATGAGAGGAGTAGAAAAACATCAAAAATTTCAGTCCTGCATGATTCTTCCAAGAAATGTGTGTTCATTGAAACCGCTGGTTTTTGACAGTTTGGGCCCTATTGAATAATGAATGTTTTGAATTTTCTCCAAAAGTAAAGTAGTTGCAAACTCATCCTTTTAGAAACTTGTTTGGGCTGTTGAGAGGAGTAAAAAACCATCAAAAATTTCAATCCTGCATGATTCTACCAAGAAATGTGATTCTTCATTCAAAACCTGATTTTTGCTATTGGGCTCTATTGAATAATGAATGTTTTGAATTTTCTCCAAAAGTAAAGTAGTTGCAAACTCATGCTTTTAGAGACTTGTTTGGGCTCACGAGAGGAATAGAAAAACATCAAAAATTTGAGTCCTGCATGATTCTACCAAGAAATGTGTGTTCATTGAAACCGCTGGTTTTTGATAGTTTGGGCCCTATTGAATAATGAATGTTTTGAATTTTCTCCAAAAGTAAAGTAGTTGCAAACTCATCCTTTTAGAAACTTGTTTGGGCTGTTGAGAGGAGTAAAAAACCATCAAAAATTTCAATCCTGCATGATTCTACCAAGAAATGTGATTCTTCATTCAAAACCTGATTTTTGCTATTGGGCTCTATTGAATAATGAATGTTTTGAATTTTCTCCAAAAGTAAAGTAGTTGCAAACTCATGCTTTTAGAGACTTGTTTGGGCTCATGAGAGGAGTAGAAAAACATCAAAAATTTCAGTCCTGCATGATTCTACCAAGAAATGTGTGTTCATTGAAACCGCTGGTTTTTGATAGTTTGGGCCCTATTGAATAATGAATGTTTTGAATTTTCTCCAAAAGTAAAGCAGTTGCAAACTCATTCTTTTAGAAACTTGTTTGGGCTGTTGAGAGGAGTAAAAAACCATGAAAAATTTCAATCCTGCATGATTCTACCAAGAAATGTGATTCTTCATTTAAAACCTGATTTTTGCTATTGGGCTCTATTGAATAATGAATGTTTTGAATTTTCTCCAAAAGTAAAGTAGTTGCAAACTCATGCTTTTAGAGACTTGTTTGGGCTCATGAGAGGAGTAGAAAAACATCAAAAATTTCAGTCCTGCATGATTCTACCAAGAAATGTGTGTTCATTGAAACCGCTGGTTTTTGATAGTTTGGGCCCTATTGAATAATGAATGTTTTGAATTTTCTCCAAAAGTAAAGTAGTTGCAAACTCATCCTTTTAGAAACTTGTTTGGGCTGTTGAGAGGAGTAAAAAACCATCAAAAATTTCAATCCTGCATGATTTTACCAAGAAATGTGATTCTTCATTCAAAACCTGATTTTTGCTATTGGGCTCTATTGAATAATGAATGTTTTGAATTTTCTCCAAAAGTAAAGTAGTTGCAAACTCATGCTTTTAGAGACTTGTTTGGGCTCATGAGAGGAGTAGAAAAACATCAAAAATTTCAGTCCTGCATGATTCTACCAAGAAATGTGTGTTCATTGAAACCGCTGTTTTTTGATAGTTTGGGCCCTATTGAATAATGAATGTTTTGAATTTTCTCCAAAAGTAAAGTAGTTGCAAACTCATCCTTTTAGAAACTTGTTTGGGCTGTTGAGAGGAGTAAAAAACCATCAAAAATTTCAATCCTGCATGATTCTACCAAGAAATGTGATTCTTCATTCAAAACCTGATTTTTGCTATTGGGCTCTATTGAATAATGAATGTTTTGAATTTTCTCCAAAAGTAAAGTAGTTGCAAACTCATGCTTTTAGAAACTTGTTTGGGCTCATGAGAGGAGTAGAAAAACATCACAAATTTGAGTCCTGCATGATTCTACCAAGAAATGTGTGTTCATTCAAACCGCTGGTTTTTGATAGTTTGGGCCCTATTGAATAATGAATGTTTTGAATTTTCTCCAAAAGTAAAGCAGTTGCAAACTCATCCTTTTAGAAACTTGTTTGGGCTGTAGAGAGGAGTAAAAAACCATCAAAAATTTCAATCCTGCATGATTCTACCAAGAAATGTGATTCTTCATTCAAAACCTGATTTTTGCTATTGGGCTCTATTGAATAATGAATGTTTTGAATTTTCTCCAAAAGTAAAGTAGTTGCAAACTCATGCTTTTAGAGACTTGTTTGGGCTCATGAGAGGAGTAGAAAAACATCAAAAACTTCAGTCCTGCATGATTCTACCAAGAAATGTGTGTTCATTGAAACCGCTGGTTTTTGATAGTTTGGGCCCTATTGAATAATGAATGTTTTGAATTTTCTCCAAAAGTAAAGTAGTTGCAAACTCATCCTTTTAGAAACTTGTTTGGGCTGTTGAGAGGAGTAAAAAACCATCAAAAATTTAAATCCTGCATGATTCTACCAAGAAATGTGATTCTTCATTCAAAACCTGATTTTTGCTATTGGGCTCTATTGAATAATGAATGTTTTGAATTTTCTCCAAAAGTAAAGTAGTTGCAAACTCATGCTTTTAGAGACTTGTTTGGGCTCATGAGAGGAGTAGAAAAACATCAAAAATTTCAGTCCTGCATGATTCTACCAAGAAATGTGTGTTCATTCAAACCGCTGGTTTTTGATAGTTTGGGCCCTATTGAATAATGAATGTTTTGAATTTTCTCCAAAAGTAAAGCAGTTGCAAACTCATTCTTTTAGAAACTTGTTTGGGCTGTTGAGAGGAGTAAAAAACCATCAAAAATTTCAATCCTGCATGATTCTACCAAGAAATGTAATTCTTCATTTAAAACCTGATTTTTGCTATTGGGCTCTATTGAATAATGAATGTTTTGAATTTTCTCCAAAAGTAAAGTAGTTGCAAACTCATGCTTTTAGAGACTTGTTTGGGCTCATGAGAGGAGTAGAAAAACATCAAAAATTTCAGTCCTGCATGATTCTACCAAGAAATGTGTGTTCATTGAAACCGCTGGTTTTTGATAGTTTGGGCCCTATTGAATAATGAATGTTTTGAATTTTCTCCAAAAGTAAAGTAGTTGCAAACTCATCCTTTTAGAAACTTGTTTGGGCTGTTGAGAGGAGTAAAAAACCATCAAAAATTTCAATCCTGCATGATTCTACCAAGAAATGTGATTCTTCATTCAAAACGCTGGTTTTTGCTATTGGGCTCTATTGAATAATGAATGTTTTGAATTTTCTCCAAAAGTAAAGTAGTTGCAAACTCATCCTTTTAGAGACTTGTTTGGGCTCATGAGAGGAGTAGAAAAACATCAAAAATTTCAGTCCTGCACGATTCTACCAAGAAATGTGTGTTCATTCAAACCCCTGGTTTTTGATATTTTGGGCCCTATTGAATAATGAATGTTTTGAATTTTCTCCAAAAGTAAAGTAGTTGCAAACTCATCCTTTTAGAGACTTGTTTGGGCTCATGAGAGGAGTAGAAAAACATCAAAAATTTCAGTCCTGCATGATTCTACCAAGAAATGTGTGTTCATTGAAACCGCTGGTTTTTGATAGTTTGGGCCCTATTGAATAATGAATGTTTTGAATTTTCTCCAAAAGTAAAGTAGTTGCAAACTCATCCTTTTAGAAACTTGTTTGGGCTGTTGAGAGGAGTAAAAAACCATCAAAAATTTCAATCCTGCATGATTCTACCAAGAAATGTGATTCTTCATTCAAAACCTGATTTTTGCTATTGGGCTCTATTGAATAATGAATGTTTTGAATTTTCTCCAAAAGTAAAGTAGTTGCAAACTCATGCTTTTAGAAACTTGTTTGGGCTCATGAGAGGAGTAGAAAAACATCAAAAATTTCAGTCCTGCATGATTCTTCCAAGAAATGTGTGTTCATTGAAACCGCTGGTTTTTGACAGTTTGGGCCCTATTGAATAATGAATGTTTTGAATTTTCTCCAAAAGTAAAGTAGTTGCAAACTCATCCTTTTAGAAACTTGTTTGGGCTGTTGAGAGGAGTAAAAAACCATCAAAAATTTCAATCCTGCATGATTCTACCAAGAAATGTGATTCTTCATTCAAAACCTGATTTTTGCTATTGGGCTCTATTGAATAATGAATGTTTTGAATTTTCTCCAAAAGTAAAGTAGTTGCAAACTCATCCTTTTAGAGACTTGTTTGGGCTCATGAGAGGAATAGAAAAACATCAAAAATTTGAGTCCTGCATGATTCTACCAAGAAATGTGTGTTCATTGAAACCGCTGGTTTTTGATAGTTTGGGCCCTATTGAATAATGAATGTTTTGAATTTTCTCCAAAAGTAAAGTAGTTGCAAACTCATCCTTTTCGAAACTTGTTTGGGCTGTTGAGAGGAGTAAAAACCCATCAAAAATTTCAATCCTGCATGATTCTACCAAGAAATGTGATTCTTCATTCAAAACCTGATTTTTGCTATTGGGCTCTATTGAATAATGAATGTTTTGAATTTTCTCCAAAAGTAAAGTAGTTGCAAACTCATGCTTTTAGAAACTTGTTTGAGCTCATGAGAGGAGTAGAAAAACATCAAAAATTTGAGTCCTGCATGATTCTACCAAGAAATGTGTGTTCATTCAAACCGCTGGTTTTTGATAGTTTGGGCCCTATTGAATAATGAATGTTTTGAATTTTCTCCAAAAGTAAAGCAGTTGCAAACTCATCCTTTTAGAAACTTGTTTGGGCTGTAGAGAGGAGTAAAAAACCATCAAAAATTTCAATCCTGCATGATTCTACCAAGAAATGTGATTCTTCATTCAAAACCTGATTTTTGCTATTGGGCTCTATTGAATAATGAATGTTTTGAATTTTCTCCAAAAGTAAAGTAGTTGCAAACTCATGCTTTTAGAGACTTGTTTGGGCTCATGAGAGGAGTAGAAAAACATCAAAAATTTCAGTCCTGCATGATTCTACCAAGAAATGTGTGTTCATTGAAACCGCTGGTTTTTGATAGTTTGGGCCCTATTGAATAATGAATGTTTTGAATTTTCTCCAAAAGTAAAGTAGTTGCAAACTCATCCTTTTAGAAACTTGTTTGGGCTGTTGAGAGGAGTAAAAAACCATCAAAAATTTCAATCCTGCATGATTTTACCAAGAAATGTGATTCTTCATTCAAAACCTGATTTTTGCTATTGGGCTCTATTGAATAATGAATGTTTTGAATTTTCTCCAAAAGTAAAGTAGTTGCAAACTCATGCTTTTAGAGACTTGTTTGGGCTTATGAGAGGAGTAGAAAAACATCAAAAATTTCAGTCCTGCATGATTCTACCAAGAAATGTGTGTTCATTGAAACCGCTGGTTTTTGATAGTTTGGGCCCTATTGAATAATGAATGTTTTGAATTTTCTCCAAAAGTAAAGTAGTTGCAAACTCATCCTTTTAGAAACTTGTTTGGGCTGTTGAGAGGAGTAAAAAACCATCAAAAATTTCAATCCTGCATGATTCTACCAAGAAATGTGATTCTTCATTCAAAACCTGATTTTTGCTATTGGGCTCTATTGAATAATGAATGTTTTGAATTTTCTCCAAAAGTAAAGTAGTTGCAAACTCATCCTTTTAGAAACTTGTTTGGGCTGTTGAGAGGAGTAAAAAACCATCAAAAATTTCAATCCTGCATGATTCTACCAAGAACTGTGATTCTTCATTCAAAACCTGATTTTTGCTATTGGGCTCTATTGAATAATGAATGTTTTGAATTTTCTCCAAAAGTAAAGTAGTTGCAAACTCATGCTTTTAGAGACTTGTTTGGGCTCATGAGAGGAGTAGAAAAACATCAAAAATTTCAGTCCTGCATGATTCTACCAAGAAATGTGTGTTCATTGAAACCGCTGGTTTTTGATAGTTTGGGCCCTATTGAATAATGAATGTTTTGAATTTTCTCCAAAAGTAAAGTAGTTGCAAACTCATCCTTTTAGAAACTTGTTTGGGCTGTTGAGAGGAGTAAAAAACCATCAAAAATTTCAATCCTGCATGATTTTACCAAGAAATGTGATTCTTCATTCAAAACCTGATTTTTGCTATTGGGCTCTATTGAATAGTGAATGTTTTGAATTTTCTCCAAAAGTAAAGTAGTTGCAAACTCATGCTTTTAGAAACTTGTTTGGGCTCATGAGAGGAGTAGAAAAACATCAAAAATTTCAGTCCTGCATGATTCTACCAAGAAATGTGTGTTCATTGAAACCGCTGGTTTTTGATAGTTTGGGCCCTATTGAATAATGAATGTTTTGAATTTTCTCCAAAAGTAAAGTAGTTGCAAACTCATCCTTTTAGAAACTTGTTTGGGCTGTTGAGAGGAGTAAAAAACCATCAAAAATTTCAATCCTGCATGATTTTACCAAGAAATGTGATTCATCATTCAAAACCTGATTTTTGCTATTGGGCTCTATTGAATAATGAATGTTTTGAATTTTCTCCAAAAGTAAAGTAGTTGCAAACTCATGCTTTTAGAGACTTGTTTGGGCTCATGAGAGGAGTAGAAAAACATCAAAAATTTCAGTCCTGCATGATTCTACCAAGAAATGTGTGTTCATTGAAACCGCTGGTTTTTGATAGTTTGGGCCCTATTGAATAATGAATGTTTTGAATTTTCTCCAAAAGTAAAGTAGTTGCAAACTCATCCTTTTAGAAACTTGTTTGGGCTGTTGAGAGGAGTAAAAAACCATCAAAAATTTCAATCCTGCATGATTCTACCAAGAAATGTGATTCTTCATTCAAAACCTGATTTTTGCTATTGGGCTCTATTGAATAATGAATGTTTTGAATTTTCTCCAAAAGTAAAGTAGTTGCAAACTCATCCTTTTAGAAACTTGTTTGGGCTGTTGAGAGGAGTAAAAAACCATCAAAAATTTCAATCCTGCATGATTCTACCAAGAACTGTGATTCTTCATTCAAAACCTGATTTTTGCTATTGGGCTCTATTGAATAATGAATGTTTTGAATTTTCTCCAAAAGTAAAGTAGTTGCAAACTCATGCTTTTAGAAACTTGTTTGGGCTCATGAGAGGAGTAGAAAAACATCAAAAATTTCAGCCCTGCATGATTCTTCCAAGAAATGTGTGTTCATTGAAACCGCTGGTTTTTGATAGTTTGGGCCCTATTGAATAATGAATGTTTTGAATTTTCTCCAAAAGTAAAGTAGTTGCAAACTCATCCTTTTAGAAACTTGTTTGGGCTGTTGAGAGGAGTAAAAAACCATCAAAAATTTCAATCCTGCATGATTCTACCAAGAAATGTGATTCTTCATTCAAAACCTGATTTTTGCTATTGGGCTCTATTGAATAATGAATGTTTTGAATTTTCTCCAAAAGTAAAGTAGTTGCAAACTCATGCTTTTAGAGACTTGTTTGGGCTCATGAGAGGAGTAGAAAAACATCAAAAATTTCAGTCCTGCATGATTCTACCAAGAAATGTGTGTTCATTGAAACCGCTGGTTTTTGATAGTTTGGGCCCTATTGAATAATGAATGTTTTGAATTTTCTCCAAAAGTAAAGTAGTTGCAAACTCATCCTTTTAGAAACTTGTTTGGGCTGTTGAGAGGAGTAAAAAACCATCAAAAATTTCAATCCTGCATGATTCTACCAAGAAATGTGATTCTTCATTCAAAACCTGATTTTTGCTATTGGGCTCTATTGAATAATGAATGTTTTGAATTTTCTCCAAAAGTAAAGTAGTTGCAAACTCATCCTTTTAGAAACTTGTTTGGGCTGTTGAGAGGAGTAAAAAACCATCAAAAATTTCAATCCTGCATGATTCTACCAAGAAATGTGATTCTTCATTCAAAACCTGATTTTTGCTATTGGGCTCTATTGAATAATGAATGTTTTGAATTTTCTCCAAAAGTAAAGTAGTTGCAAACTCATGCTTTTAGAAACTTGTTTGGGCTCATGAGAGGAGTAGAAAAACATCAAAAATTTGAGTCCTGCATGATTCTACCAAGAAATGTGTGTTCATTCAAACCGCTGGTTTTTGATAGTTTGGGCCCTATTGAATAATGAATGTTTTGAATTTTCTCCAAAAGTAAAGCAGTTGCAAACTCATCCTTTTAGAAACTTGTTTGGGCTGTAGAGAGGAGTAAAAAACCATCAAAAATTTCAATCCTGCATGATTCTACCAAGAAATGTGATTCTTCATTCAAAACCTGATTTTTGCTATTGGGCTCTATTGAATAATGAATGTTTTGAATTTTCTCCAAAAGTAAAGTAGTTGCAAACTCATGCTTTTAGAGACTTGTTTGGGCTCATGAGAGGAGTAGAAAAACATCAAAAATTTCAGTCATGCATGATTCTTCCAAGAAATGTGTGTTCATTGAAACCGCTGGTTTTTGATAGTTTGGGCCCTATTGAATAATGAATGTTTTGAATTTTCTCCAAAAGTAAAGTAGTTGCAAACTCATCCTTTTAGAAACTTGTTTGGGCTGTTGAGAGGAGTAAAAAACCATCAAAAATTTCAATCCTGCATGATTCTACCAAGAAATGTGATTCTTCATTCAAAACCTGATTTTTGCTATTGGGCTCTATTGAATAATGAATGTTTTGAATTTTCTCCAAAAGTAAAGTAGTTGCAAACTCATGCTTTTAGAGACTTGTTTGGGCTCATGAGAGGAGTAGAAAAACATCAAAAATTTCAGTCCTGCATGATTCTACCAAGAAATGTGTGTTCATTGAAACCGCTGGTTTTTGATAGTTTGGGCCCTATTGAATAATGAATGTTTTGAATTTTCTCCAAAAGTAAAGTAGTTGCAAACTCATCCTTTTAGAAACTTGTTTGGGCTGTTGAGAGGAGTAAAAAACCATCAAAAATTTCAATCCTGCATGATTCTACCAAGAAATGTGATTCTTCATTCAAAACCTGATTTTTGCTATTGGGCTCTATTGAATAATGAATATTTTGAATTTTCTCCAAAAGTAAAGTAGTTGCAAACTCATGCTTTTAGAAACTTGTTTGGGCTCATGAGAGGAGTAGAAAAACATCAAAAATTTGAGTCCTGCATGATTCTACCATGAAATGTGTGTTCATTCAAACCGCTGGTTTTTGATAGTTTGGGCCCTATTGAATAATGAATGTTTTGAATTTTCTCCAAAAGTAAAGCAGTTGCAAACTCATCCTTTTAGAAACTTGTTTGGGCTGTAGAGAGTAGTAAAAAACCATCAAAAATTTCAATCCTGCATGATTCTACCAAGAAATGTGATTCTTCATTCAAAACCTGATTTTTGCTATTGGGCTCTATTGAATAATGAATGTTTTGAATTTTCTCCAAAAGTAAAGTAGTTGCAAACTCATGCTTTTAGAGACTTGTTTGGGCTCATGAGAGGAGTAGAAAAACATCAAAAACTTCAGTCCTGCATGATTCTACCAAGAAATGTGTGTTCATTGAAACCGCTGGTTTTTGATAGTTTGGGCCCTATTGAATAATGAATGTTTTGAATTTTCTCCAAAAGTAAAGTAGTTGCAAACTCATCCTTTTAGAAACTTGTTTGGGCTGTTGAGAGGAGTAAAAAACCATCAAAAATTTCAATCCTGCATGCTTCTACCAAGAAATGTGATTCTTCATTCAAAACCTGATTTTTGCTATTGGGCTCTATTGAATAATGAATGTTTTGAATTTTCTCCAAAAGTAAAGTAGTTGCAAACTCATGCTTTTAGAAACTTGTTTGGGCTCATGAGAGGAGTAGAAAAGCATCAAAAATTTGAGTCCTGCATGATTCTACCAAGAAATGTGTGTTCATTCAAACCGCTGGTTTTTGATAGTTTGGGCCCTATTGAATAATGAATGTTTTGAATTTTCTCCAAAAGTAAAGCAGTTGCAAACTCATCCTTTTAGAAACTTGTTTGGGCTGTAGAGAGGAGTAAAAAACCATCAAAAATTTCAATCCTGCATGATTCTACCAAGAAATGTGATTCTTCATTCAAAACCTGATTTTTGCTATTGGGCTCTATTGAATAATGAATGTTTTGAATTTTCTCCAAAAGTAAAGTAGTTGCAAACTCATGCTTTTAGAGACTTGTTTGGGCTCATGAGAGGAGTAGAAAAACATCAAAAATTTCAGTCATGCATGATTCTTCCAAGAAATGTGTGTTCATTGAAACCGCTGGTTTTTGATAGTTTGGGCCCTATTGAATAATGAATGTTTTGAATTTTCTCCAAAAGTAAAGTAGTTGCAAACTCATCCTTTTAGAAACTTGTTTGGGCTGTTGAGAGGAGTAAAAAACCATCAAAAATTTCAATCCTGCATGATTCTACCAAGAAATGTGATTCTTCATTCAAAACCTGATTTTTGCTATTGGGCTCTATTGAATAATGAATGTTTTGAATTTTCTCCAAAAGTAAAGTAGTTGCAAACTCATGCTTTTAGAGACTTGTTTGGGCTCATGAGAGGAGTAGAAAAACATCAAAAATTTCAGTCCTGCATGATTCTTCCAAGAAATGTGTGTTCATTGAAACCGCTGGTTTTTGATAGTTTGGGCCCTATTGAATAATGAATGTTTTGAATTTTCTCCAAAAGTAAAGTAGTTGCAAACTCATCCTTTTAGAAACTTGTTTGGGCTGTTGAGAGGAGTAAAAAACCATCAAAAATTTCAATCCTGCATGATTCTACCAAGAAATGTGATTCTTCATTCAAAACCTGATTTTTGCTATTGGGCTCTATTGAATAATGAATGTTTTGAATTTTCTCCAAAAGTAAAGTAGTTGCAAACTCATGCTCTTAGAGACTTGTTTGGGCTCATGAGAGGAGTAGAAAAACATCAAAAATTTCAGTCCTGCATGATTCTACCAAGAAATGTGTGTTCATTGAAACCGCTGGTTTTTGATAGTTTGGGCCCTATTGAATAATGAATGTTTTGAATTTTCTCCAAAAGTAAAGTAGTTGCAAACTCATCCTTTTAGAAACTTGTTTGGGCTGTTGAGAGGAGTAAAAAACCATCAAAAATTTCAATCCTGCATGATTCTACCAAGAAATGTGATTCTTCATTCAAAACCTGATTTTTGCTATTGGGCTCTATTGAATAATGAATATTTTGAATTTTCTCCAAAAGTAAAGTAGTTGCAAACTCATGCTTTTAGAAACTTGTTTGGGCTCATGAGAGGAGTAGAAAAACATCAAAAATTTGAGTCCTGCATGATTCTACCATGAAATGTGTGTTCATTCAAACCGCTGTTTTTTGATAGTTTGGGCCCTATTGAATAATGAATGTTTTGAATTTTCTCCAAAAGTAAAGTAGTTGCAAACTCATCCTTTTAGAAACTTGTTTGGGCTGTTGAGAGGAGTAAAAAACCATCAAAAATTTCAATCCTGCATGATTTTACCAAGAAATGTGATTCTTCATTCAAAACCTGATTTTTGCTATTGGGCTCTATTGAATAGTGAATGTTTTGAATTTTCTCCAAAAGTAAAGTAGTTGCAAACTCATGCTTTTAGAAACTTGTTTGGGCTCAGGAGAGGAGTAGAAAAACATCAAAAATTTCAGTCCTGCATGATTCTACCAAGAAATGTGTGTTCATTGAAACCGCTGGTTTTTGATAGTTTGGGCCCTATTGAATAATGAATGTTTTGAATTTTCTCCAAAAGTAAAGTAGTTGCAAACTCATCCTTTTAGAAACTTGTTTGGGCTGTTGAGAGGAGTAAAAAACCATCAAAAATTTCAATCCTGCATGATTCTACCAAGAAATGTGATTCTTCATTCAAAACCTGATTTTTGCTATTGGGCTCTATTGAATAATGAATATTTTGAATTTTCTCCAAAAGTAAAGTAGTTGCAAACTCATGCTTTTAGAAACTTGTTTGGGCTCATGAGAGGAGTAGAAAAACATCAAAAATTTGAGTCCTGCATGATTCTACCATGAAATGTGTGTTCATTCAAACCGCTGGTTTTTGATAGTTTGGGCCCTATTGAATAATGAATGTTTTGAATTTTCTCCAAAAGTAAAGCAGTTGCAAACTCATCCTTTTAGAAACTTGTTTGGGCTGTAGAGAGTAGTAAAAAACCATCAAAAATTTCAATCCTGCATGATTCTACCAAGAAATGTGATTCTTCATTCAAAACCTGATTTTTGCTATTGGGCTCTATTGAATAATGAATGTTTTGAATTTTCTCCAAAAGTAAAGTAGTTGCAAACTCATGCTTTTAGAGACTTGTTTGGGCTCATGAGAGGAGTAGAAAAACATCAAAAACTTCAGTCCTGCATGATTCTACCAAGAAATGTGTGTTCATTGAAACCGCTGGTTTTTGATAGTTTGGGCCCTATTGAATAATGAATGTTTTGAATTTTCTCCAAAAGTAAAGTAGTTGCAAACTCATCCTTTTAGAAACTTGTTTGGGCTGTTGAGAGGAGTAAAAAACCATCAAAAATTTCAATCCTGCATGCTTCTACCAAGAAATGTGATTCTTCATTCAAAACCTGATTTTTGCTATTGGGCTCTATTGAATAATGAATGTTTTGAATTTTCTCCAAAAGTAAAGTAGTTGCAAACTCATGCTTTTAGAGACTTGTTTGGGCTCATGAGAGGAGTAGAAAAACATCAAAAATTTCAGTCCTGCATGATTCTACCAAGAAATGTGTGTTCATTCAAACCGCTGGTTTTTGATAGTTTGGGCCCTATTGAATAATGAATGTTTTGAATTTTCTCCAAAAGTAAAGTAGTTGCAAACTCATCCTTTTAGAAACTTGTTTGGGCTGTTGAGAGGAGTAAAAAACCATCAAAAATTTCAATCCTGCATGATTCTACCAAGAAATGTGATTCTTCATTCAAAACCTGATTTTTGCTATTGGGCTCTATTGAATAATGAATGTTTTGAATTTTCTCCAAAAGTAAAGTAGTTGCAAACTCATGCTTTTAGAGACTTGTTTGGGCTCATGAGAGGAGTAGAAAAACATCAAAAATTTCAGTCCTGCATGATTCTACCAAGAAATGTGTGTTCATTGAAACCGCTGGTTTTTGATAGTTTGGGCCCTATTGAATAATGAATGTTTTGAATTTTCTCCAAAAGTAAAGTAGTTGCAAACTCATCCTTTTAGAAACTTGTTTGGGCTGTTGAGAGGAGTAAAAAACCATCAAAAATTTCAATCCTGCATGATTCTACCAAGAAATGTGATTCTTCATTCAAAACCTGATTTTTGCTATTGGGCTCTATTGAATAATGAATGTTTTGAATTTTCTCCAAAAGTAAAGTAGTTGCAAACTCATGCTTTTAGAGACTTGTTTGGGCTCATGAGAGGAGTAGAAAAACATCAAAAATTTCAGTCCTGCATGATTCTACCAAGAAATGTGTGTTCATTGAAACCGCTGGTTTTTGATAGTTTGGGCCCTATTGAATAATGAATGTTTTGAATTTTCTCCAAAAGTAAAGTAGTTGCAAACTCATCCTTTTAGAAACTTGTTTGGGCTGTTGAGAGGAGTAAAAAACCATCAAAAATTTCAATCCTGCATGATTCTACCAAGAAATGTGATTCTTCATTCAAAACCTGATTTTTGCTATTGGGCTCTATTGAATAATGAATGTTTTGAATTTTCTCCAAAAGTAAAGTAGTTGCAAACTCATGCTTTTAGAAACTTGTTTGGGCTCATGAGAGGAGTAGAAAAACATCAAAAATTTGAGTCCTGCATGATTCTACCAAGAAATGTGTGTTCATTCAAACCGCTGGTTTTTGATAGTTTGGGCCCTATTGAATAATGAATGTTTTGAATTTTCTCCAAAAGTAAAGCAGTTGCAAACTCATCCTTTTAGAAACTTGTTTGGGCTGTAGAGAGGAGTAAAAAACCATCAAAAATTTCAATCCTGCATGATTCTACCAAGAAATGTGATTCTTCATTCAAAACCTGATTTTTGCTATTGGGCTCTATTGAATAATGAATGTTTTGAATTTTCTCCAAAAGTAAAGTAGTTGCAAACTCATGCTTTTAGAGACTTGTTTGGCCTCATGAGAGGAGTAGAAAAACATCAAAAATTTCAGTCATGCATGATTCTTCCAAGAAATGTGTGTTCATTGAAACCGCTGGTTTTTGATAGTTTGGGCCCTATTGAATAATGAATGTTTTGAATTTTCTCCAAAAGTAAAGTAGTTGCAAACTCATCCTTTTAGAAACTTGTTTGGGCTGTTGAGAGGAGTAAAAAACCATCAAAAATTTCAATCCTGCATGATTCTACCAAGAAATGTGATTCTTCATTCAAAACCTGATTTTTGCTATTGGGCTCTATTGAATAATGAATGTTTTGAATTTTCTCCAAAAGTAAAGTAGTTGCAAACTCATGCTTTTAGAGACTTGTTTGGGCTCATGAGAGGAGTAGAAAAACATCAAAAATTTCAGTCCTGCATGATTCTTCCAAGAAATGTGTGTTCATTGAAACCGCTGGTTTTTGATAGTTTGGGCCCTATTGAATAATGAATGTTTTGAATTTTCTCCAAAAGTAAAGTAGTTGCAAACTCATCCTTTTAGAAACTTGTTTGGGCTGTTGAGAGGAGTAAAAAACCATCAAAAATTTCAATCCTGCATGATTCTACCAAGAAATGTGATTCTTCATTCAAAACCTGATTTTTGCTATTGGGCTCTATTGAATAATGAATGTTTTGAATTTTCTCCAAAAGTAAAGTAGTTGCAAACTCATGCTCTTAGAGACTTGTTTGGGCTCATGAGAGGAGTAGAAAAACATCAAAAATTTCAGTCCTGCATGATTCTACCAAGAAATGTGTGTTCATTGAAACCGCTGGTTTTTGATAGTTTGGGCCCTATTGAATAATGAATGTTTTGAATTTTCTCCAAAAGTAAAGTAGTTGCAAACTCATCCTTTTAGAAACTTGTTTGGGCTGTTGAGAGGAGTAAAAAACCATCAAAAATTTCAATCCTGCATGATTCTACCAAGAAATGTGATTCTTCATTCAAAACCTGATTTTTGCTATTGGGCTCTATTGAATAATGAATATTTTGAATTTTCTCCAAAAGTAAAGTAGTTGCAAACTCATGCTTTTAGAAACTTGTTTGGGCTCATGAGAGGAGTAGAAAAACATCAAAAATTTGAGTCCTGCATGATTCTACCATGAAATGTGTGTTCATTCAAACCGCTGGTTTTTGATAGTTTGGGCCCTATTGAATAATGAATGTTTTGAATTTTCTCCAAAAGTAAAGTAGTTGCAAACTCATCCTTTTAGAAACTTGTTTGGGCTGTTGAGAGGAGTAAAAAACCATCAAAAATTTCAATCCTGCATGATTCTACCAAGAAATGTGATTCTTCATTCAAAACCTGATTTTTGCTATTGGGCTCTATTGAATAATGAATGTTTTGAATTTTCTCCAAAAGTAAAGTAGTTGCAAACTCATGCTTTTAGAGACTTGTTTGGGCTCATGAGAGGAGTAGAAAAACATCAAAAATTTCAGTCCTGCATGATTCTACCAAGAAATGTGTGTTCATTGAAACCGCTGGTTTTTGATAGTTTGGGCCCTATTGAATAATGAATGTTTTGAATTTTCTCCAAAAGTAAAGTAGTTGCAAACTCATCCTTTTAGAAACTTGTTTGGGCTGTTGAGAGGAGTAAAAAACCATCAAAAATTTCAATCCTGCATGATTTTACCAAGAAATGTGATTCTTCATTCAAAACCTGATTTTTGCTATTGGGCTCTATTGAATAGTGAATGTTTTGAATTTTCTCCAAAAGTAAAGTAGTTGCAAACTCATGCTTTTAGAAACTTGTTTGGGCTCATGAGAGGAGTAGAAAAACATCAAAAATTTCAGTCCTGCATGATTCTACCAAGAAATGTGTGTTCATTGAAACCGCTGGTTTTTGATAGTTTGGGCCCTATTGAATAATGAATGTTTTGAATTTTCTCCAAAAGTAAAGTAGTTGCAAACTCATCCTTTTAGAAACTTGTTTGGGCTGTTGAGAGGAGTAAAAAACCATCAAAAATTTCAATCCTGCATGATTCTACCAAGAAATGTGATTCTTCATTCAAAACCTGATTTTTGCTATTGGGCTCTATTGAATAATGAATATTTTGAATTTTCTCCAAAAGTAAAGTATTTGCAAACTCATGCTTTTAGAAACTTGTTTGGGCTCATGAGAGGAGTAGAAAAACATCAAAAATTTGAGTCCTGCATGATTCTACCATGAAATGTGTGTTCATTCAAACCGCTGGTTTTTGATAGTTTGGGCCCTATTGAATAATGAATGTTTTGAATTTTCTCCAAAAGTAAAGCAGTTGCAAACTCATCCTTTTAGAAACTTGTTTGGGCTGTAGAGAGTAGTAAAAAACCATCAAAAATTTCAATCCTGCATGATTCTACCAAGAAATGTGATTCTTCATTCAAAACCTGATTTTTGCTATTGGGCTCTATTGAATAATGAATGTTTTGAATTTTCTCCAAAAGTAAAGTAGTTGCAAACTCATGCTTTTAGAGACTTGTTTGGGCTCATGAGAGGAGTAGAAAAACATCAAAAACTTCAGTCCTGCATGATTCTACCAAGAAATGTGTGTTCATTGAAACCGCTGGTTTTTGATAGTTTGGGCCCTATTGAATAATGAATGTTTTGAATTTTCTCCAAAAGTAAAGTAGTTGCAAACTCATCCTTTTAGAAACTTGTTTGGGCTGTTGAGAGGAGTAAAAAACCATCAAAAATTTCAATCCTGCATGCTTCTACCAAGAAATGTCATTCTTCATTCAAAACCTGATTTTTCCTATTGGGCTCTATTGAATAATGAATGTTTTGAATTTTCTCCAAAAGTAAAGTAGTTGCAAACTCATGCTTTTAGAGACTTGTTTGGGCTCATGAGAGGAGTAGAAAAACATCAAAAATTTCAGTCCTGCATGATTCTACCAAGAAATGTGTGTTCATTCAAACCGCTGGTTTTTGATAGTTTGGGCCCTATTGAATAATGAATGTTTTGAATTTTCTCCAAAAGTAAAGTAGTTGCAAACTCATCCTTTTAGAAACTTGTTTGGGCTGTTGAGAGGAGTAAAAAACCATCAAAAATTTCAATCCTGCATGATTCTACCAAGAAATGTGATTCTTCATTCAAAACCTGATTTTTGCTATTGGGCTCTATTGAATAATGAATGTTTTGAATTTTCTCCAAAAGTAAAGTAGTTGCAAACTCATGCTTTTAGAGACTTGTTTGGGCTCATGAGAGGATTAGAAAAACATCAAAAATTTCAGTCCTGCATGATTCTACCAAGAAATGTGTGTTCATTGAAACCGCTGGTTTTTGATAGTTTGGGCCCTATTGAATAATGAATGTTTTGAATTTTCTCCAAAAGTAAAGTAGTTGCAAACTCATCCTTTTAGAAACTTGTTTGGGCTGTTGAGAGGAGTAAAAAACCATCAAAAATTTCAATCCTGCATGATTCTACCAAGAAATGTGATTCTTCATTCAAAACCTGATTTTTGCTATTGGGCTCTATTGAATAATGAATGTTTTGAATTTTCTCCAAAAGTAAAGTAGTTGCAAACTCATGCTTTTAGAAACTTGTTTGGGCTCATGAGAGGAGTAGAAAAACATCAAAAATTTGAGTCCTGCATGATTCTACCAAGAAATGTGTGTTCATTCAAACCGCTGGTTTTTGATAGTTTGGGCCCTATTGAATAATGAATGTTTTGAATTTTATCCAAAAGTAAAGCAGTTGCAAACTCATCCTTTTAGAAACTTGTTTGGGCTGTAGAGAGGAGTAAAAAACCATCAAAAATTTCAATCCTGCATGATTCTACCAAGAAATGTGATTCTTCATTCAAAACCTGATTTTTGCTATTGGGCTCTATTGAATAATGAATGTTTTGAATTTTCTCCAAAAGTAAAGTAGTTGCAAACTCATGCTTTTAGAGACTTGTTTGGGCTCATGAGAGGAGTAGAAAAACATCAAAAATTTCAGTCATGCATGATTCTTCCAAGAAATGTGTGTTCATTGAAACCGCTGGTTTTTGATAGTTTGGGCCCTATTGAATAATGAATGTTTTGAATTTTCTCCAAAAGTAAAGTAGTTGCAAACTCATCCTTTTAGAAACTTGTTTGGGCTGTTGAGAGGAGTAAAAAACCATCAAAAATTTCAATCCTGCATGATTCTACCAAGAAATGTGATTCTTCATTCAAAACCTGATTTTTGCTATTGGGCTCTATTGAATAATGAATGTTTTGAATTTTCTCCAAAAGTAAAGTAGTTGCAAACTCATGCTTTTAGAGACTTGTTTGGGCTCATGAGAGGAGTAGAAAAACATCAAAAATTTCAGTCCTGCATGATTCTTCCAAGAAATGTGTGTTCATTGAAACCGCTGGTTTTTGATAGTTTGGGCCCTATTGAATAATGAATGTTTTGAATTTTCTCCAAAAGTAAAGTAGTTGCAAACTCATCCTTTTAGAAACTTGTTTGGGCTGTTGAGAGGAGTAAAAAACCATCAAAAATTTCAATCCTGCATGATTCTACCAAGAAATGTGATTCTTCATTCAAAACCTGATTTTTGCTATTGGGCTCTATTGAATAATGAATGTTTTGAATTTTCTCCAAAAGTAAAGTAGTTGCAAACTCATGCTTTTAGAGACTTGTTTGGGCTCATGAGAGGAGTAGAAAAACATCAAAAATTTCAGTCCTGCATGATTCTACCAAGAAATGTGTGTTCATTGAAACCGCTGGTTTTTGATAGTTTGGGCCCTATTGAATAATGAATGTTTTGAATTTTCTCCAAAAGTAAAGTAGTTGCAAACTCATCCTTTTAGAAACTTGTTTGGGCTGTGGAGAGGAGTAAAAAACCATCAAAAATTTCAATCCTGCATGATTCTACCAAGAAATGTGATTCTTCATTCAAAACCTGATTTTTGCTATTGGGCTCTATTGAATAATGAATATTTTGAATTTTCTCCAAAAGTAAAGTAGTTGCAAACTCATGCTTTTAGAAACTTGTTTGGGCTCATGAGAGGAGTAGAAAAACATCAAAAATTTGAGTCCTGCATGATTCTACCATGAAATGTGTGTTCATTCAAACCGCTGGTTTTTGATAGTTTGGGCCCTATTGAATAATGAATGTTTTGAATTTTCTCCAAAAGTAAAGTAGTTGCAAACTCATCCTTTTAGAAACTTGTTTGGGCTGTTGAGAGGAGTAAAAAACCATCAAAAATTTCAATCCTGCATGATTCTACCAAGAAATGTGATTCTTCATTCAAAACCTGATTTTTGCTATTGGGCTCTATTGAATAATGAATGTTTTGAATTTTCTCCAAAAGTAAAGTAGTTGCAAACTCATGCTTTTAGAGACTTGTTTGGGCTCATGAGAGGAGTAGAAAAACATCAAAAATTTCAGTCCTGCATGATTCTACCAAGAAATGTGTGTTCATTGAAACCGCTGGTTTTTGATAGTTTGGGCCCTATTGAATAATGAATGTTTTGAATTTTCTCCAAAAGTAAAGTAGTTGCAAACTCATCCTTTTAGAAACTTGTTTGGGCTGTTGAGAGGAGTAAAAAACCATCAAAAATTTCAATCCTGCATGATTTTACCAAGAAATGTGATTCTTCATTCAAAACCTGATTTTTGCTATTGGGCTCTATTGAATAGTGAATGTTTTGAATTTTCTCCAAAAGTAAAGTAGTTGCAAACTCATGCTTTTAGAAACTTGTTTGGGCTCATGAGAGGAGTAGAAAAACATCAAAAATTTCAGTCCTGCATGATTCTACCAAGAAATGTATGTTCATTGAAACCGCTGGTTTTTGATAGTTTGGGCCCTATTGAATAATGAATGTTTTGAATTTTCTCCAAAAGTAAAGTAGTTGCAAACTCATCTTTTTAGAAACTTGTTTGGGCTGTTGAGAGGAGTAAAAAACCATCAAAAATTTCAATCCTGCATGATTTTACCAAGAAATGTGATTCTTCATTCAAAACCTGATTTTTGCTATTGGGCTCTATTGAATAATGAATGTTTTGAATTTTCTCCAAAAGTAAAGTAGTTGCAAACTCATGCTTTTAGAGACTTGTTTGGGCTTATGAGAGGAGTAGAAAAACATCAAAAATTTCAGTCCTGCATGATTCTACCAAGAAATGTGTGTTCATTGAAACCGCTGGTTTTTGATAGTTTGGGCCCTATTGAATAATGAATGTTTTGAATTTTCTCCAAAAGTAAAGTAGTTGCAAACTCATCCTTTTAGAAACTTGTTTGGGCTGTTGAGAGGAGTAAAAAGCCATCAAAAATTTCAATCCTGCATGATTCTACCAAGAAATGTGATTCTTCATTCAAAACCTGATTTTTGCTATTGGGCTCTATTGAATAATGAATGTTTTGAATTTTCTCCAAAAGTAAAGTAGTTGCAAACTCATCCTTTTAGAAACTTGTTTGGGCTGTTGAGAGGAGTAAAAAACCATCAAAAATTTCAATCCTGCATGATTCTACCAAGAACTGTGATTCTTCATTCAAAACCTGATTTTTGCTATTGGGCTCTATTGAATAATGAATGTTTTGAATTTTCTCCAAAAGTAAAGTATTTGCAAACTCATGCTTTTAGAAACTTGTTTGGGCTCATGAGAGGAGTAGAAAAACATCAAAAATTTCAGTCCTGCATGATTCTTCCAAGAAATGTGTGTTCATTGAAACCGCTGGTTTTTGATAGTTTGGGCCCTATTGAATAATGAATGTTTTGAATTTTCTCCAAAAGTAAAGTAGTTGCAAACTTATCCTTTTAGAAACTAGTTTGGGCTGTTGAGAGGAGTAAAAAACCATCAAAAATTTCAATCCTGCATGATTCTACCAAGAAATGTGATTCTTCATTCAAAACCTGATTTTTGCTATTGGGCTCTATTGAATAATGAATGTTTTGAATTTTCTCCAAAAGTAAAGTAGTTGCAAACTCATGCTTTTAGAGACTTGTTTGGGCTCATGAGAGGAGTAGAAAAACATCAAAAATTTCAGTCCTGCATGATTCTACCAAGAAATGTGTGTTCTTTGAAACCACTGGTTTTTGATAGTTTGGGCCCTATTGAATAATGAATGTTTTGAATTTTCTCCAAAAGTAAAGTAGTTGCAAACTCATCCTTTTAGAAACTTGTTTGGGCTGTTGAGAGGAGTAAAAAACCATCAAAAATTTCAATCCTGCATGATTTTACCAAGAAATGTGATTCTTCATTCAAAACCTGATTTTTGCTATTGGGCTCTATTGAATAGTGAATGTTTTGAATTTTCTCCAAAAGTAAAGTAGTTGCAAACTCATGCTTTTAGAAACTTGTTTGGGCTCATGAGAGGAGTAGAAAAACATCAAAAATTTCAGTCCTGCATGATTCTACCAAGAAATGTGTGTTCATTGAAACCGCTGGTTTTTGATAGTTTGGGCCCTATTGAATAATGAATGTTTTGAATTTTCTCCAAAAGTAAAGTAGTTGCAAACTCATCCTTTTAGAAACTTGTTTGGGCTGTTGAGAGGAGTAAAAAAACCATCAAAAATTTCAATCCTGCATGATTTTACCAAGAAATGTGATTCTTCATTCAAAACCTGATTTTTGCTATTGGGCTCTATTGAATAATGAATGTTTTGAATTTTCTCCAAAAGTAAAGTAGTTGCAAACTCATGCTTTTAGAGACTTGTTTGGGCTCATGAGAGGAGTAGAAAAACATCAAAAATTTCAGTCCTGCATGATTCTACCAAGAAATGTGTGTTCATTGAAACCGCTGGTTTTTGATAGTTTGGGCCCTATTGAATAATGAATGTTTTGAATTTTCTCCAAAAGTAAAGTAGTTGCAAACTCATCCTTTTAGAAACTTGTTTGGGCTGTTGAGAGGAGTAAAAAACCATCAAAAATTTCAATCCTGCATGATTCTACCAAGAAATGTGATTCTTCATTCAAAACCTGATTTTTGCTATTGGGCTCTATTGAATAATGAATGTTTTGAATTTTCTCCAAAAGTAAAGTAGTTGCAAACTCATCCTTTTAGAAACTTGTTTGGGCTGTTGAGAGGAGTAAAAAACCATCAAAAATTTCAATCCTGCATGATTCTACCAAGAACTGTGATTCTTCATTCAAAACCTGATTTTTGCTATTGGGCTCTATTGAATAATGAATGTTTTGAATTTTCTCCAAAAGTAAAGTAGTTGCAAACTCATGCTTTTAGAAACTTGTTTGGGCTCATGAGAGGAGTAGAAAAACATCAAAAATTTCAGCCCTGCATGATTCTTCCAAGAAATGTGTGTTCATTGAAACCGCTGGTTTTTGATAGTTTGGGCCCTATTGAATAATGAATGTTTTGAATTTTCTCCAAAAGTAAAGTAGTTGCAAACTCATCCTTTTAGAAACTTGTTTGGGCTGTTGAGAGGAGTAAAAAACCATCAAAAATTTCAATCCTGCATGATTCTACCAAGAAATGTGATTCTTCATTCAAAACCTGATTTTTGCTATTGGGCTCTATTGAATAATGAATGTTTTGAATTTTCTCCAAAAGTAAAGTAGTTGCAAACTCATGCTTTTAGAGACTTGTTTGGGCTCATGAGAGGAGTAGAAAAACATCAAAAATTTCAGTCCTGCATGATTCTACCAAGAAATGTGTGTTCATTGAAACCGCTGGTTTTTGATAGTTTGGGCCCTATTGAATAATGAATGTTTTGAATTTTCTCCAAAAGTAAAGTAGTTGCAAACTCATCCTTTTAGAAACTTGTTTGGGCTGTTGAGAGGAGTAAAAAACCATCAAAAATTTCAATCCTGCATGATTCTACCAAGAAATGTGATTCTTCATTCAAAACCTGATTTTTGCTATTGGGCTCTATTGAATAATGAATGTTTTGAATTTTCTCCAAAAGTAAAGTAGTTGCAAACTCATGCTTTTAGAGACTTGTTTGGGCTCATGAGAGGAGTAGAAAAACATCAAAAATTTCAGTCCTGCATGATTCTACCAAGAAATGTGTGTTCTTTGAAACCGCTGGTTTTTGATAGTTTGGGCCCTATTGAATAATGAATGTTTTGAATTTTCTCCAAAAGTAAAGTAGTTGCAAACTCATCCTTTTAGAAACTTGTTTGGGCTGTTGAGAGGAGTAAAAAACCATCAAAAATTTCAATCCTGCATGATTTTACCAAGAAATGTGATTCTTCATTCAAAACCTGATTTTTGCTATTGGGCTCTATTGAATAGTGAATGTTTTGAATTTTCTCCAAAAGTAAAGTAGTTGCAAACTCATGCTTTTAGAAACTTGTTTGGGCTCATGAGAGGAGTAGAAAAACATCAAAAATTTCAGTCCTGCATGATTCTACCAAGAAATGTGTGTTCATTGAAACCGCTGGTTTTTGATAGTTTGGGCCCTATTGAATAATGAATGTTTTGAATTTTCTCCAAAAGTAAAGTAGTTGCAAACTCATCCTTTTAGAAACTTGTTTGGGCTGTTGAGAGGAGTAAAAAAACCATCAAAAATTTCAATCCTGCATGATTTTACCAAGAAATGTGATTCTTCATTCAAAACCTGATTTTTGCTATTGGGCTCTATTGAATAATGAATGTTTTGAATTTTCTCCAAAAGTAAAGTAGTTGCAAACTCATGCTTTTAGAGACTTGTTTGGGCTCATGAGAGGAGTAGAAAAACATCAAAAATTTCAGTCCTGCATGATTCTACCAAGAAATGTGTGTTCATTGAAACCGCTGGTTTTTGATAGTTTGGGCCCTATTGAATAATGAATGTTTTGAATTTTCTCCAAAAGTAAAGTAGTTGCAAACTCATCCTTTTAGAAACTTGTTTGGGCTGTTGAGAGGAGTAAAAAACCATCAAAAATTTCAATCCTGCATGATTCTACCAAGAAATGTGATTCTTCATTCAAAACCTGATTTTTGCTATTGGGCTCTATTGAATAATGAATGTTTTGAATTTTCTCCAAAAGTAAAGTAGTTGCAAACTCATCCTTTTAGAAACTTGTTTGGGCTGTTGAGAGGAGTAAAAAACCATCAAAAATTTCAATCCTGCATGATTCTACCAAGAACTGTGATTCTTCATTCAAAACCTGATTTTTGCTATTGGGCTCTATTGAATAATGAATGTTTTGAATTTTCTCCAAAAGTAAAGTAGTTGCAAACTCATGCTTTTAGAAACTTGTTTGGGCTCATGAGAGGAGTAGAAAAACATCAAAAATTTCAGCCCTGCATGATTCTTCCAAGAAATGTGTGTTCATTGAAACCGCTGGTTTTTGATAGTTTGGGCCCTATTGAATAATGAATGTTTTGAATTTTCTCCAAAAGTAAAGTAGTTGCAAACTCATCCTTTTAGAAACTTGTTTGGGCTGTTGAGAGGAGTAAAAAACCATCAAAAATTTCAATCCTGCATGATTCTACCAAGAAATGTGATTCTTCATTCAAAACCTGATTTTTGCTATTGGGCTCTATTGAATAATGAATGTTTTGAATTTTCTCCAAAAGTAAAGTAGTTGCAAACTCATGCTTTTAGAGACTTGTTTGGGCTCATGAGAGGAGTAGAAAAACATCAAAAATTTCAGTCCTGCATGATTCTACCAAGAAATGTGTGTTCATTGAAACCGCTGGTTTTTGATAGTTTGGGCCCTATTGAATAATGAATGTTTTGAATTTTCTCCAAAAGTAAAGTAGTTGCAAACTCATCCTTTTAGAAACTTGTTTGGGCTGTTGAGAGGAGTAAAAAACCATCAAAAATTTCAATCCTGCATGATTCTACCAAGAAATGTGATTCTTCATTCAAAACCTGATTTTTGCTATTGGGCTCTATTGAATAATGAATGTTTTGAATTTTCTCCAAAAGTAAAGTAGTTGCAAACTCATGCTTTTAGAAACTTGTTTGGGCTCATGAGAGGAGTAGAAAAACATCAAAAATTTGAGTCCTGCATGATTCTACTAAGAAATGTGTGTTCATTCAAACCGCTGGTTTTTGATAGTTTGGGCCCTATTGAATAATGAATGTTTTGAATTTTCTCCAAAAGTAAAGCAGTTGCAAACTCATCCTTTTAGAAACTTGTTTGGGCTGTAGAGAGGAGTAAAAAACCATCAAAAATTTCAATCCTTCATGATTCTACCAAGAAATGTGATTCTTCATTCAAAACCTGATTTTTGCTATTGGGCTCTATTGAATAATGAATGTTTTGAATTTTCTCCAAAAGTAAAGTAGTTGCAAACTCATGCTTTTAGAGACTTGTTTGGGCTCATGAGAGGAGTAGAAAAACATCAAAAATTTCAGTCCTGCATGATTCTACCAAGAAATGTGTGTTCATTGAAACCGCTGGTTTTTGATAGTTTGGGCCCTATTGAATAATGAATGTTTTGAATTTTCTCCAAAAGTAAAGTAGTTGCAAACTCATCCTTTTAGAAACTTGTTTGGGCTGTTGAGAGGAGTAAAAAACCATCAAAAATTTCAATCCAGCATGCTTCTACCAAGAAATGTGATTCTTCATTCAAAACCTGATTTTTGCTATTGGGCTCTATTGAATAATGAATGTTTTGAATTTTCTCCAAAAGTAAAGTAGTTGCAAACTCATGCTTTTAGAGACTTGTTTGGGCTCATGAGAGGAGTAGAAAAACATCAAAAATTTCAGTCCTGCATGATTCTACCAAGAAATGTGTGTTCATTCAAACCGCTGGTTTTTGATAGTTTGGGCCCTATTGAATAATGAATGTTTTGAATTTTCTCCAAAAGTAAAGTAGTTGCAAACTCATCCTTTTAGAAACTTGTTTGGGCTGTTGAGAGGAGTAAAAAACCATCAAAAATTTCAATCCTGCATGATTCTACCAAGAAATGTGATTCTTCATTCAAAACCTGATTTTTGCTATTGGGCTCTATTGAAAAGTGAATGTTTTGAATTTTCTCCAAAAGTAAAGTAGTTGCAAACTCATGCTTTTAGAGACTTGTTTGGGCTCATGAGAGTCGTAGAAAAACATCAAAAATTTCAGTCCTGCATGATTCTACCAAGAAATGTGTGTTCATTGAAACCGCTGGTTTTTGATAGTTTGGGCCCTATTGAATAATGAATGTTTTGAATTTTCTCCAAAAGTAAAGTAGTTGCAAACTCATCCTTTTAGAAACTTGTTTGGGCTGTTGAGAGGAGTAAAAAACCATCAAAAATTTCAATTCTGCATGATTCTACCAAGAAATGTGATTCTTCATTCAAAACCTGATTTTTGCTATTGGGCTCTATTGAATAATGAATGTTTTGAATTTTCTCCAAAAGTAAAGTAGTTGCAAACTCATGCTTTTAGAGACTTGTTTGGGCTCATGAGAGGAGTAGAAAAACATCAAAAATTTCAGTCCTGCATGATTCTACCAAGAAATGTGTGTTCATTGAAACCGCTGGTTTTTGATAGTTTGGGCCCTATTGAATAATGAATGTTTTGAATTTTCTCCAAAAGTAAAGTAGTTGCAAACTCATCCTTTTAGAAACTTGTTTGGGCTGTTGAGAGGAGTAAAAAACCATCAAAAATTTCAATCCTGCATGATTTTACCAAGAAATGTGATTCTTCATTCAAAACCTGATTTTTGCTATTGGGCTCTATTGAATAGTGAATGTTTTGAATGTTCTCAAAAAGTAAACTAGTTGCAAACTCATGCTTTTAGAAACTTGTTTGGGCTCATGAGAGGAGTAGAAAAACATCAAAAATTTCAGTCCTGCATGATTCTACCAAGAAATGTGTGTTCATTGAAACCGCTGGTTTTTGATAGTTTGGGCCCTATTGAATAATGAATGTTTTGAATTTTCTCCAAAAGTAAAGTAGTTGCAAACTCATCCTTTTAGAAACTTGTTTGGGCTGTTGAGAGGAGTAAAAAACCATCAAAAATTTCAATCCTGCATGATTCTACCAAGAAATGTGATTCTTCATTCAAAACCTGATTTTTGCTATTGGGCTCTATTGAATAATGAATGTTTTGAATTTTCTCCAAAAGTAAAGTAGTTGCAAACTCATGCTTTTAGAGACTTGTTTGGGCTCATGAGAGGAGTAGAAAAACATCAAAAATTTCAGTCCTGCATGATTCTTCCAAGAAATGTGTGTTCATTGAAACCGCTGGTTTTTGATAGTTTGGGTCCTATTGAATAATGAATGTTTTGAATTTTCTCCAAAAGTAAAGTAGTTGCAAACTCATCCTTTTAGAAACTTGTTTGGGCTGTTGAGAGGAGTAAAAAACCATCAAAAATTTCAATCCTGCATGATTCTACCAAGAAATGTGATTCTTCATTCAAAACCTGATTTTTGCTATTGGGCTCTATTGAATAATGAATGTTTTGAATTTTCTCCAAAAGTAAAGTAGTTGCAAACTCATGCTTTTAGATACTTGTTTGGGCTCATGAGAGGAGTAGAAAAACATCAAAAATTTCAGTCCTGCATGATTCTTCCAAGAAATGTGTGTTCATTGAAACCGCTGGTTTTTGATAGTTTGGGCCCTAGTGAATAATGAATGTTTTGAATTTTCTCCAAAAGTAAAGTAGTTGCAAACTCATCCTTTTAGAAACTTGTTTGGGCTGTTGAGAGGAGTAAAAAACCATCAAAAATTTCAATCCTGCATGATTCTACCAAGAAATGTGATTCTTCATTCAAAACCTGATTTTTGCTATTGGGCTCTATTGAATAATGAATGTTTTGAATTTTCTCCAAAAGTAAAGTAGTTGCAAACTCATGCTTTTAGAGACTTGTTTGGGCTCATGAGAGGAGTAGAAAAACATCAAAAATTTCAGTCCTGCATGATTCTACCAAGAAATGTGTGTTCATTCAAACCGCTGGTTTTTGATAGTTTGGGCCCTATTGAATAATGAATGTTTTGAATTTTCTCCAAAAGTAAAGTAGTTGCAAACTCATCCTTTTAGAAACTTGTTTGGGCTGTTGAGAGGAGTAAAAAACCATCAAAAATTTCAATCCTGCATGATTCTACCAAGAAATGTGATTCTTCATTCAAAACCTGATTTTTGCTATTGGGCTCTATTGAAAAGTGAATGTTTTGAATTTTCTCCAAAAGTAAAGTAGTTGCAAACTCATGCTTTTAGAGACTTGTTTGGGCTCATGAGAGTCGTAGAAAAACATCAAAAATTTCAGTCCTGCATGATTCTACCAAGAAATGTGTGTTCATTGAAACCGCTGGTTTTTGATAGTTTGGGCCCTATTGAATAATGAATGTTTTGAATTTTCTCCAAAAGTAAAGTAGTTGCAAACTCATCCTTTTAGAAACTTGTTTGGGCTGTTGAGAGGAGTAAAAAACCATCAAAAATTTCAATTCTGCATGATTCTACCAAGAAATGTGATTCTTCATTCAAAACCTGATTTTTGCTATTGGGCTCTATTGAATAATGAATGTTTTGAATTTTCTCCAAAAGTAAAGTAGTTGCAAACTCATGCTTTTAGAGACTTGTTTGGGCTCATGAGAGGAGTAGAAAAACATCAAAAATTTCAGTCCTGCATGATTCTACCAAGAAATGTGTGTTCATTGAAACCGCTGGTTTTTGATAGTTTGGGCCCTATTGAATAATGAATGTTTTGAATTTTCTCCAAAAGTAAAGTAGTTGCAAACTCATCCTTTTAGAAACTTGTTTGGGCTGTTGAGAGAAGTAAAAAACCATCAAAAATTTCAATCCTGCATGATTTTACCAAGAAATGTGATTCTTCATTCAAAACCTGATTTTTGCTATTGGGCTCTATTGAATAGTGAATGTTTTGAATGTTCTCAAAAAGTAAACTAGTTGCAAACTCATGCTTTTAGAAACTTGTTTGGGCTCATGAGAGGAGTAGAAAAACATCAAAAATTTCAGTCCTGCATGATTCTACCAAGAAATGTGTGTTCATTGAAACCGCTGGTTTTTGATAGTTTGGGCCCTATTGAATAATGAATGTTTTGAATTTTCTCCAAAAGTAAAGTAGTTGCAAACTCATCCTTTTAGAAACTTGTTTGGGCTGTTGAGAGGAGTAAAAAACCATCAAAAATTTCAATCCTGCATGATTCTACCAAGAAATGTGATTCTTCATTCAAAACCTGATTTTTGCTATTGGGCTCTATTGAATAATGAATGTTTTGAATTTTCTCCAAAAGTAAAGTAGTTGCAAACTCATGCTTTTAGAGACTTGTTTGGGCTCATGAGAGGAGTAGAAAAACATCAAAAATTTCAGTCCTGCATGATTCTTCCAAGAAATGTGTGTTCATTGAAACCGCTGGTTTTTGATAGTTTGGGCCCTATTGAATAATGAATGTTTTGAATTTTCTCCAAAAGTAAAGTAGTTGCAAACTCATCCTTTTAGAAACTTGTTTGGGCTGTTGAGAGGAGTAAAAAACCATCAAAAATTTCAATCCTGCATGATTCTACCAAGAAATGTGATTCTTCATTCAAAACCTGATTTTTGCTATTGGGCTCTATTGAATAATGAATGTTTTGAATTTTCTCCAAAAGTAAAGTAGTTGCAAACTCATGCTTTTAGAGACTTGTTTGGGCTCATGAGAGGAGTAGAAAAACATCAAAAATTTCAGTCCTGCATGATTCTACCAAGAAATGTGTGTTCATTGAAACCGCTGGTTTTTGATAGTTTGGGCCCTATTGAATAATGAATGTTTTGAATTTTCTCCAAAAGTAAAGTAGTTGCAAACTCATCCTTTTAGAAACTTGTTTGGGCTGTTGAGAGGAGTAAAAAACCATCAAAAATTTCAATCCTGCATGATTCTACCAAGAAATGTGATTCTTCATTCAAAACCTGATTTTTGCTATTGGGCTCTATTGAATAATGAATATTTTGAATTTTCTCCAAAAGTAAAGTAGTTGCAAACTCATGCTTTTAGAAACTTGTTTGGGCTCATGAGAGGAGTAGAAAAACATCAAAAATTTGAGTCCTGCATGATTCTACCAAGAAATGTGTGTTCATTCAAACCGCTGGTTTTTGATAGTTTGGGCCCTATTGAATAATGAATGTTTTGAATTTTCTCCAAAAGTAAAGCAGTTGCAAACTCATCCTTTTAGAAACTTGTTTGGGCTGTAGAGAGGAGTAAAAAACCATCAAAAATTTCAATCCTGCATGATTCTACCAAGAAATGTGATTCTTCATTCAAAACCTGATTTTTGCTATTGGGCTCTATTGAATAATGAATGTTTTGAATTTTCTCCAAAAGTAAAGTAGTTGCAAACTCATGCTTTTAGAGACTTGTTTGGGCTCATGAGAGGCGTAGAAAAACATCAAAAATTTCAGTCCTGCATGATTCTACCAAGAAATGTGTGTTCATTGAAACCGCTGGTTTTTGATAGTTTGGGCCCTATTGAATAATGAATGTTTTGAATTTTCTCCAAAAGTAAAGTAGTTGCAAACTCATCCTTTTAGAAACTTGTTTGGGCTGTTGAGAGGAGTAAAAAACCATCAAAAATTTCAATCCTGCATGATTTTACCAAGAAATGTGATTCTTCATTCAAAACCTGATTTTTGCTATTGGGCTCTATTGAATAATGAATGTTTTGAATTTTCTCCAAAAGTAAAGTAGTTGCAAACTCATGCTTTTAGAGACTTGTTTGGGCTTATGAGAGGAGTAGAAAAACATCAAAAATTTCAGTCCTGCATGATTCTACCAAGAAATGTGTGTTCATTGAAACCGCTGGTTTTTGATAGTTTGGGCCCTATTGAATAATGAATGTTTTGAATTTTCTCCAAAAGTAAAGTAGTTGCAAACTCATCCTTATAGCAACTTGTTTGGGCTGTTGAGAGGAGGAAAAAACCATCAAAAATTTCAATCCTGCATGATTCTACCAAGAAATGTGATTCTTCATTCAAAACCTGATTTTTGCTATTGGGCTCTATTGAATAATGAATGTTTTGAATTTTCTCCAAAAGTAAAGTAGTTGCAAACTCATCCTTTTAGAAACTTGTTTGGGCTGTTGAGAGGAGTAAAAAACCATCAAAAATTTCAATCCTGCATGATTCTACCAAGAACTGTGATTCTTCATTCAAAACCTGATTTTTGCTATTGGGCTCTATTGAATAATGAATGTTTTGAATTTTCTCCAAAAGTAAAGTAGTTGCAAACTCATGCTTTTAGAAACTTGTTTGGGCTCATGAGAGGAGTAGAAAAACATCAAAAATTTCAGTCCTGCATGATTCTTCCAAGAAATGTGTGTTCATTGAAACCGCTGGTTTTTGATAGTTTGGGCCCTATTGAATAATGAATGTTTTGAATTTTCTCCAAAAGTAAAGTAGTTGCAAACTCATCCTTTTAGAAACTTGTTTGGGCTGTTGAGAGGAGTAAAAAACCATCAAAAATTTCAATCCTGCATGATTCTACCAAGAAATGTGATTCTTCATTCAAAACCTGATTTTTGCTATTGGGCTCTATTGAATAATGAATGTTTTGAATTTTCTCCAAAAGTAAAGTAGTTGCAAACTCATGCTTTTAGAGACTTGTTTGGGCTCATGAGAGGAGTAGAAAAACATCAAAAATTTCAGTCCTGCATGATTCTACCAAGAAATGTGTGTTCATTGAAACCGCTGGTTTTTGATAGTTTGGGCCCTATTGAATAATGAATGTTTTGAATTTTCTCCAAAAGTAAAGTAGTTGCAAACTCATCCTTTTAGAAACTTGTTTGGGCTGTTGAGAGGAGTAAAAAACCATCAAAAATTTCAATCCTGCATGATTTTACCAAGAAATGTGATTCTTCATTCAAAACCTGATTTTTGCTATTGGGCTCTATTGAATAGTGAATGTTTTGAATTTTCTCCAAAAGTAAAGTAGTTGCAAACTCATGCTTTTAGAAACTTGTTTGGGCTCATGAGAGGAGTAGAAAAACATCAAAAATTTCAGTCCTGCATGATTCTACCAAGAAATGTGTGTTCATTGAAACCGCTGGTTTTTGATAGTTTGGGCCCTATTGAATAATGAATGTTTTGAATTTTCTCCAAAAGTAAAGTAGTTGCAAACTCATCCTTTTAGAAACTTGTTTGGGCTGTTGAGAGGAGTAAAAAACCATCAAAAATTTCAATCCTGCATGATTCTACCAAGAACTGTGATTCTTCATTCAAAACCTGATTTTTGCTATTGGGCTCTATTGAATAATGAATGTTTTGAATTTTCTCCAAAAGTAAAGTAGTTGCAAACTCATGCTTTTAGAAACTTGTTTGGGCTCATGAGAGGAGTAGAAAAACATCAAAAATTTCAGCCCTGCATGATTCTTCCAAGAAATGTGTGTTCATTGAAACCGCTGGTTTTTGATAGTTTGGGCCCTATTGAATAATGAATGTTTTGAATTTTCTCCAAAAGTAAAGTAGTTGCAAACTCATCCTTTTAGAAACTTGTTTGGGCTGTTGAGAGGAGTAAAAAACCATCAAAAATTTCAATCCTGCATGATTCTACCAAGAAATGTGATTCTTCATTCAAAACCTGATTTTTGCTATTGGGCTCTATTGAATAATGAATGTTTTGAATTTTCTCCAAAAGTAAAGTAGTTGCAAACTCATGCTTTTAGAGACTTGTTTGGGCTCATGAGAGGAGTAGAAAAACATCAAAAATTTCAGTCCTGCATGATTCTACCAAGAAATGTGTGTTCATTGAAACCGCTGGTTTTTGATAGTTTGGGCCCTATTGAATAATGAATGTTTTGAATTTTCTCCAAAAGTAAAGTAGTTGCAAACTCATCCTTTTAGAAACTTGTTTGGGCTGTTGAGAGGAGTAAAAAACCATCAAAAATTTCAATCCTGCATGATTCTACCAAGAAATGTGATTCTTCATTCAAAACCTGATTTTTGCTATTGGGCTCTATTGAATAATGAATGTTTTGAATTTTCTCCAAAAGTAAAGTAGTTGCAAACTCATGCTTTTAGAAACTTGTTTGGGCTCATGAGAGGAGTAGAAAAACATCAAAAATTTGAGTCCTGCATGATTCTACTAAGAAATGTGTGTTCATTCAAACCGCTGGTTTTTGATAGTTTGGGCCCTATTGAATAATGAATGTTTTGAATTTTCTCCAAAAGTAAAGCAGTTGCAAACTCATCCTTTTAGAAACTTGTTTGGGCTGTAGAGAGGAGTAAAAAACCATCAAAAATTTCAATCCTTCATGATTCTACCAAGAAATGTGATTCTTCATTCAAAACCTGATTTTTGCTATTGGGCTCTATTGAATAATGAATGTTTTGAATTTTCTCCAAAAGTAAAGTAGTTGCAAACTCATGCTTTTAGAGACTTGTTTGGGCTCATGAGAGGAGTAGAAAAACATCAAAAATTTCAGTCCTGCATGATTCTACCAAGAAATGTGTGTTCATTGAAACCGCTGGTTTTTGATAGTTTGGGCCCTATTGAATAATGAATGTTTTGAATTTTCTCCAAAAGTAAAGTAGTTGCAAACTCATCCTTTTAGAAACTTGTTTGGGCTGTTGAGAGGAGTAAAAAACCATCAAAAATTTCAATCCAGCATGCTTCTACCAAGAAATGTGATTCTTCATTCAAAACCTGATTTTTGCTATTGGGCTCTATTGAATAATGAATGTTTTGAATTTTCTCCAAAAGTAAAGTAGTTGCAAACTCATGCTTTTAGAGACTTGTTTGGGCTCATGAGAGGAGTAGAAAAACATCAAAAATTTCAGTCCTGCATGATTCTACCAAGAAATGTGTGTTCATTCAAACCGCTGGTTTTTGATAGTTTGGGCCCTATTGAATAATGAATGTTTTGAATTTTCTCCAAAAGTAAAGTAGTTGCAAACTCATCCTTTTAGAAACTTGTTTGGGCTGTTGAGAGGAGTAAAAAACCATCAAAAATTTCAATCCTGCATGATTCTACCAAGAAATGTGATTCTTCATTCAAAACCTGATTTTTGCTATTGGGCTCTATTGAAAAGTGAATGTTTTGAATTTTCTCCAAAAGTAAAGTAGTTGCAAACTCATGCTTTTAGAGACTTGTTTGGGCTCATGAGAGTCGTAGAAAAACATCAAAAATTTCAGTCCTGCATGATTCTACCAAGAAATGTGTGTTCATTGAAACCGCTGGTTTTTGATAGTTTGGGCCCTATTGAATAATGAATGTTTTGAATTTTCTCCAAAAGTAAAGTAGTTGCAAACTCATCCTTTTAGAAACTTGTTTGGGCTGTTGAGAGGAGTAAAAAACCATCAAAAATTTCAATTCTGCATGATTCTACCAAGAAATGTGATTCTTCATTCAAAACCTGATTTTTGCTATTGGGCTCTATTGAATAATGAATGTTTTGAATTTTCTCCAAAAGTAAAGTAGTTGCAAACTCATGCTTTTAGAGACTTGTTTGGGCTCATGAGAGGAGTAGAAAAACATCAAAAATTTCAGTCCTGCATGATTCTACCAAGAAATGTGTGTTCATTGAAACCGCTGGTTTTTGATAGTTTGGGCCCTATTGAATAATGAATGTTTTGAATTTTCTCCAAAAGTAAAGTAGTTGCAAACTCATCCTTTTAGAAACTTGTTTGGGCTGTTGAGAGGAGTAAAAAACCATCAAAAATTTCAATCCTGCATGATTTTACCAAGAAATGTGATTCTTCATTCAAAACCTGATTTTTGCTATTGGGCTCTATTGAATAGTGAATGTTTTGAATGTTCTCAAAAAGTAAACTAGTTGCAAACTCATGCTTTTAGAAACTTGTTTGGGCTCATGAGAGGAGTAGAAAAACATCAAAAATTTCAGTCCTGCATGATTCTACCAAGAAATGTGTGTTCATTGAAACCGCTGGTTTTTGATAGTTTGGGCCCTATTGAATAATGAATGTTTTGAATTTTCTCCAAAAGTAAAGTAGTTGCAAACTCATCCTTTTAGAAACTTGTTTGGGCTGTTGAGAGGAGTAAAAAACCATCAAAAATTTCAATCCTGCATGATTCTACCAAGAAATGTGATTCTTCATTCAAAACCTGATTTTTGCTATTGGGCTCTATTGAATAATGAATGTTTTGAATTTTCTCCAAAAGTAAAGTAGTTGCAAACTCATGCTTTTAGAGACTTGTTTGGGCTCATGAGAGGAGTAGAAAAACATCAAAAATTTCAGTCCTGCATGATTCTTCCAAGAAATGTGTGTTCATTGAAACCGCTGGTTTTTGATAGTTTGGGCCCTATTGAATAATGAATGTTTTGAATTTTCTCCAAAAGTAAAGTAGTTGCAAACTCATCCTTTTAGAAACTTGTTTGGGCTGTTGAGAGGAGTAAAAAACCATCAAAAATTTCAATCCTGCATGATTCTACCAAGAAATGTGATTCTTCATTCAAAACCTGATTTTTGCTATTGGGCTCTATTGAATAATGAATGTTTTGAATTTTCTCCAAAAGTAAAGTAGTTGCAAACTCATGCTTTTAGATACTTGTTTGGGCTCATGAGAGGAGTAGAAAAACATCAAAAATTTCAGTCCTGCATGATTCTTCCAAGAAATGTGTGTTCATTGAAACCGCTGGTTTTTGATAGTTTGGGCCCTAGTGAATAATGAATGTTTTGAATTTTCTCCAAAAGTAAAGTAGTTGCAAACTCATCCTTTTAGAAACTTGTTTGGGCTGTTGAGAGGAGTAAAAAACCATCAAAAATTTCAATCCTGCATGATTCTACCAAGAAATGTGATTCTTCATTCAAAACCTGATTTTTGCTATTGGGCTCTATTGAATAATGAATGTTTTGAATTTTCTCCAAAAGTAAAGTAGTTGCAAACTCATGCTTTTAGAGACTTGTTTGGGCTCATGAGAGGAGTAGAAAAACATCAAAAATTTCAGTCCTGCATGATTCTACCAAGAAATGTGTGTTCATTCAAACCGCTGGTTTTTGATAGTTTGGGCCCTATTGAATAATGAATGTTTTGAATTTTCTCCAAAAGTAAAGTAGTTGCAAACTCATCCTTTTAGAAACTTGTTTGGGCTGTTGAGAGGAGTAAAAAACCATCAAAAATTTCAATCCTGCATGATTCTACCAAGAAATGTGATTCTTCATTCAAAACCTGATTTTTGCTATTGGGCTCTATTGAAAAGTGAATGTTTTGAATTTTCTCCAAAAGTAAAGTAGTTGCAAACTCATGCTTTTAGAGACTTGTTTGGGCTCATGAGAGTCGTAGAAAAACATCAAAAATTTCAGTCCTGCATGATTCTACCAAGAAATGTGTGTTCATTGAAACCGCTGGTTTTTGATAGTTTGGGCCCTATTGAATAATGAATGTTTTGAATTTTCTCCAAAAGTAAAGTAGTTGCAAACTCATCCTTTTAGAAACTTGTTTGGGCTGTTGAGAGGAGTAAAAAACCATCAAAAATTTCAATTCTGCATGATTCTACCAAGAAATGTGATTCTTCATTCAAAACCTGATTTTTGCTATTGGGCTCTATTGAATAATGAATGTTTTGAATTTTCTCCAAAAGTAAAGTAGTTGCAAACTCATGCTTTTAGAGACTTGTTTGGGCTCATGAGAGGAGTAGAAAAACATCAAAAATTTCAGTCCTGCATGATTCTACCAAGAAATGTGTGTTCATTGAAACCGCTGGTTTTTGATAGTTTGGGCCCTATTGAATAATGAATGTTTTGAATTTTCTCCAAAAGTAAAGTAGTTGCAAACTCATCCTTTTAGAAACTTGTTTGGGCTGTTGAGAGAAGTAAAAAACCATCAAAAATTTCAATCCTGCATGATTTTACCAAGAAATGTGATTCTTCATTCAAAACCTGATTTTTGCTATTGGGCTCTATTGAATAGTGAATGTTTTGAATGTTCTCAAAAAGTAAACTAGTTGCAAACTCATGCTTTTAGAAACTTGTTTGGGCTCATGAGAGGAGTAGAAAAACATCAAAAATTTCAGTCCTGCATGATTCTACCAAGAAATGTGTGTTCATTGAAACCGCTGGTTTTTGATAGTTTGGGCCCTATTGAATAATGAATGTTTTGAATTTTCTCCAAAAGTAAAGTAGTTGCAAACTCATCCTTTTAGAAACTTGTTTGGGCTGTTGAGAGGAGTAAAAAACCATCAAAAATTTCAATCCTGCATGATTCTACCAAGAAATGTGATTCTTCATTCAAAACCTGATTTTTGCTATTGGGCTCTATTGAATAATGAATGTTTTGAATTTTCTCCAAAAGTAAAGTAGTTGCAAACTCATGCTTTTAGAGACTTGTTTGGGCTCATGAGAGGAGTAGAAAAACATCAAAAATTTCAGTCCTGCATGATTCTTCCAAGAAATGTGTGTTCATTGAAACCGCTGGTTTTTGATAGTTTGGGCCCTATTGAATAATGAATGTTTTGAATTTTCTCCAAAAGTAAAGTAGTTGCAAACTCATCCTTTTAGAAACTTGTTTGGGCTGTTGAGAGGAGTAAAAAACCATCAAAAATTTCAATCCTGCATGATTCTACCAAGAAATGTGATTCTTCATTCAAAACCTGATTTTTGCTATTGGGCTCTATTGAATAATGAATGTTTTGAATTTTCTCCAAAAGTAAAGTAGTTGCAAACTCATGCTTTTAGAGACTTGTTTGGGCTCATGAGAGGAGTAGAAAAACATCAAAAATTTCAGTCCTGCATGATTCTTCCAAGAAATGTGTGTTCATTGAAACCGCTGGTTTTTGATAGTTTGGGCCCTAGTGAATAATGAATGTTTTGAATTTTCTCCAAAAGTAAAGTAGTTGCAAACTCATCCTTTTAGAAACTTGTTTGGGCTGTTGAGAGGAGTAAAAAACCATCAAAAATTTCAATCCTGCATGATTCTACCAAGAAATGTGATTCTTCATTCAAAACCTGATTTTTGCTATTGGGCTCTATTGAATAATGAATGTTTTGAATTTTCTCCAAAAGTAAAGTAGTTGCAAACTCATGCTTTTAGAGACTTGTTTGGGCTCATGAGAGGAGTAGAAAAACATCAAAAATTTCAGTCCTGCATGATTCTACCAAGAAATGTGTGTTCATTGAAACCGCTGGTTTTTGATAGTTTGGGCCCTATTGAATAATGAATGTTTTGAATTTTCTCCAAAAGTAAAGTAGTTGCAAACTCATCCTTTTAGAAACTTGTTTGGGCTGTTGAGAGGAGTAAAAAACCATCAAAAATTTCAATCCTGCATGATTCTACCAAGAAATGTGATTCTTCTTTCAAAACCTGATTTTTGCTATTGGGCTCTATTGAATAATGAATATTTTGAATTTTCTCCAAAAGTAAAGTAGTTGCAAACTCATGCTTTTAGAAACTTGTTTGGGCTCATGAGAGGAGTAGAAAAACATCAAAAATTTGAGTCCTGCATGATTCTACCAAGAAATGTGTGTTCATTCAAACCGCTGGTTTTTGATAGTTTGGGCCCTATTGAATAATGAATGTTTTGAATTTTCTCCAAAAGTAAAGCAGTTGCAAACTCATCCTTTTAGAAACTTGTTTGGGCTGTAGAGAGGAGTAAAAAACCATCAAAAATTTCAATCCTGCATGATTCTACCAAGAAATGTGATTCTTCATTCAAAACCTGATTTTTGCTATTGGGCTCTATTGAATAATGAATGTTTTGAATTTTCTCCAAAAGTAAAGTAGTTGCAAACTCATGCTTTTAGAGACTTGTTTGGGCTCATGAGAGGCGTAGAAAAACATCAAAAATTTCAGTCCTGCATGATTCTACCAAGAAATGTGTGTTCATTGAAACCGCTGGTTTTTGATAGTTTGGGCCCTATTGAATAATGAATGTTTTGAATTTTCTCCAAAAGTAAAGTAGTTGCAAACTCATCCTTTTAGAAACTTGTTTGGGCTGTTGAGAGGAGTAAAAAACCATCAAAAATTTCAATCCTGCATGATTTTACCAAGAAATGTGATTCTTCATTCAAAACCTGATTTTTGCTATTGGGCTCTATTGAATAATGAATGTTTTGAATTTTCTCCAAAAGTAAAGTAGTTGCAAACTCATGCTTTTAGAGACTTGTTTGGGCTTATGAGAGGAGTAGAAAAACATCAAAAATTTCAGTCCTGCATGATTCTACCAAGAAATGTGTGTTCATTGAAACCGCTGGTTTTTGATAGTTTGGGCCCTATTGAATAATGAATGTTTTGAATTTTCTCCAAAAGTAAAGTAGTTGCAAACTCATCCTTTTAGCAACTTGTTTGGGCTGTTGAGAGGAGGAAAAAACCATCAAAAATTTCAATCCTGCATGATTCTACCAAGAAATGTGATTCTTCATTCAAAACCTGATTTTTGCTATTGGGCTCTATTGAATAATGAATGTTTTGAATTTTCTCCAAAAGTAAAGTAGTTGCAAACTCATCCTTTTAGAAACTTGTTTGGGCTGTTGAGAGGAGTAAAAAACCATCAAAAATTTCAATCCTGCATGATTCTACCAAGAACTGTGATTCTTCATTCAAAACCTGATTTTTGCTATTGGGCTCTATTGAATAATGAATGTTTTGAATTTTCTCCAAAAGTAAAGTAGTTGCAAACTCATGCTTTTAGAAACTTGTTTGGGCTCATGAGAGGAGTAGAAAAACATCAAAAATTTCAGTCCTGCATGATTCTTCCAAGAAATGTGTGTTCATTGAAACCGCTGGTTTTTGATAGTTTGGGCCCTATTGAATAATGAATGTTTTGAATTTTCTCCAAAAGTAAAGTAGTTGCAAACTCATCCTTTTAGAAACTTGTTTGGGCTGTTGAGAGGAGTAAAAAACCATCAAAAATTTCAATCCTGCATGATTCTACCAAGAAATGTGATTCTTCATTCAAAACCTGATTTTTGCTATTGGGCTCTATTGAATAATGAATGTTTTGAATTTTCTCCAAAAGTAAAGTAGTTGCAAACTCATGCTTTTAGAGACTTGTTTGGGCTCATGAGAGGAGTAGAAAAACATCAAAAATTTCAGTCCTGCATGATTCTACCAAGAAATGTGTGTTCATTGAAACCGCTGGTTTTTGATAGTTTGGGCCCTATTGAATAATGAATGTTTTGAATTTTCTCCAAAAGTAAAGTAGTTGCAAACTCATCCTTTTAGAAACTTGTTTGGGCTGTTGAGAGGAGTAAAAAACCATCAAAAATTTCAATCCTGCATGATTTTACCAAGAAATGTGATTCTTCATTCAAAACCTGATTTTTGCTATTGGGCTCTATTGAATAGTGAATGTTTTGAATTTTCTCCAAAAGTAAAGTAGTTGCAAACTCATGCTTTTAGAAACTTGTTTGGGCTCATGAGAGGAGTAGAAAAACATCAAAAATTTCAGTCCTGCATGATTCTACCAAGAAATGTGTGTTCATTGAATCCGCTGGTTTTTGATAGTTTGGGCCCTATTGAATAATGAATGTTTTGAATTTTCTCCAAAAGTAAAGTAGTTGCAAACTCATCCTTTTAGAAACTTGTTTGGGCTGTTGAGAGGAGTAAAAAAACCATCAAAAATTGCAATCCTGCATGATTTTACCAAGAAATGTGATTCTTCATTCAAAACCTGATTTTTGCTATTGGGCTCTATTGAATAATGAATGTTTTGAATTTTCTCCAAAAGTAAAGTAGTTGCAAACTCATGCTTTTAGAGACTTGTTTGGGCTCATGAGAGGAGTAGAAAAATATCAAAAATTTCAGTCCTGCATGATTCTACCAAGAAATGTGTGTTCATTGAAACCGCTGGTTTTTGATAGTTTGGGCCCTATTGAATAATGAATGTTTTGAATTTTCTCCAAAAGTAAAGTAGTTGCAAACTCATCCTTTTAGAAACTTGTTTGGGCTGTTGAGAGGAGTAAAAAACCATCAAAAATTTCAATCCTGCATGATTCTACCAAGAAATGTGATTCTTCATTCAAAACCTGATTTTTGCTATTGGGCTCTATTGAATAATGAATGTTTTGAATTTTCTCCAAAAGTAAAGTAGTTGCAAACTCATCCTTTTAGAAACTTGTTTGGGCTGTTGAGAGGAGTAAAAAACCATCAAAAATTTCAATCCTGCATGATTCTACCAAGAACTGTGATTCTTCATTCAAAACCTGATTTTTGCTATTGGGCTCTATTGAATAATGAATGTTTTGAATTTTCTCCAAAAGTAAAGTAGTTGCAAACTCATGCTTTTAGAGACTTGTTTGGGCTCATGAGAGGAGTAGAAAAACATCAAAAATTTCAGTCCTGCATGATTCTACCAAGGAATGTGTGTTCATTGAAACCGCTGGTTTTTGATAGTTTGGGCCCTATTGAATAATGAATGTTTTGAATTTTCTCCAAAAGTAAAGTAGTTGCAAACTCATCCTTTTAGAAACTTGTTTGGGCTGTTGAGAGGAGTAAAAAACCATCAAAAATTTCAGTCCTGCATGATTCTACCAAGAAATGTGATTCTTCATTCAAAACCTGATTTTTGCTATTGGGCTCTATTGAATAATGAATGTTTTGAATTTTCTCCAAAAGTAAAGTAGTTGCAAACTCATGCTTTTAGAAACTTGTTTGGGCTCATGAGAGGAGTAGAAAAACATCAAAAATTTGAGTCCTGCATGATTCTACTAAGAAATGTGTGTTCATTCAAACCGCTGGTTTTTGATAGTTTGGGCCCTATTGAATAATGAATGTTTTGAATTTTCTCCAAAAGTAAAGCAGTTGCAAACTCATCCTTTTAGAAACTTGTTTGGGCTGTAGAGAGGAGTAAAAAACCATCAAAAATTTCAATCCTGCATGATTCTACCAAGAAATGTGATTCTTCATTCAAAACCTGATTTTTGCTATTGGGCTCTATTGAATAATGAATGTTTTGAATTTTCTCCAAAAGTAAAGTAGTTGCAAACTCATGCTTTTAGAGACTTGTTTGGGCTCATGAGAGGAGTAGAAAAACATCAAAAATTTCAGTCCTGCATGATTCTACCAAGAAATGTGTGTTCATTGAAACCGCTGGTTTTTGATAGTTTGGGCCCTATTGAATAATGAATGTTTTGAATTTTCTCCAAAAGTAAAGTAGTTGCAAACTCATCCTTTTAGAAACTTGTTTGGGCTGTTGAGAGGAGTAAAAAACCATCAAAAATTTCAATCCTGCATGCTTCTACCAAGAAATGTGATTCTTCATTCAAAACCTGATTTTTGCTATTGGGCTCTATTGAATAATGAATGTTTTGAATTTTCTCCAAAAGTAAAGTAGTTGCAAACTCATGCTTTTAGAGACTTGTTTGGGCTCATGAGAGGAGTAGAAAAACATCAAAAATTTCAGTCCTGCATGATTCTACCAAGAAATGTGTGTTCATTCAAACCGCTGGTTTTTGATAGTTTGGGCCCTATTGAATAATGAATGTTTTGAATTTTCTCCAAAAGTAAAGTAGTTGCAAACTCATCCTTTTAGAAACTTGTTTGGGCTGTTGAGAGGAGTAAAAAACCATCAAAAATTTCAATCCTGCATGATTCTACCAAGAAATGTGATTCTTCATTCAAAACCTGATTTTTGCTATTGGGCTCTATTGAATAATGAATGTTTTGAATTTTCTCCAAAAGTAAAGTAGTTGCAAACTCATGCTTTTAGAGACTCGTTTGGGCTCATGAGAGGAGTAGAAAAACATCAAAAATTTCAGTCCTGCATGATTCTTCCAAGAAATGTGTGTTCATTGAAACCGCTGGTTTTTGATAGTTTGGGCCCTAGTGAATAATGAATGTTTTGAATTTTCTCCAAAAGTAAAGTAGTTGCAAACTCATCCTTTTAGAAACTTGTTTGGGCTGTTGAGAGGAGTAAAAAACCATCAAAAATTTCAATCCTGCATGATTCTACCAAGAAATGTGATTCTTCATTCAAAACCTGATTTTTGCTATTGGGCTCTATTGAATAATGAATGTTTTGAATTTTCTCCAAAAGTAAAGTAGTTGCAAACTCATGCTTTTAGAGACTTGTTTGGGCTCATGAGAGGAGTAGAAAAACATCAAAAATTTCAGTCCTGCATGATTCTACCAAGAAATGTGTGTTCATTGAAACCGCTGGTTTTTGATAGTTTGGGCCCTATTGAATAATGAATGTTTTGAATTTTCTCCAAAAGTAAAGTAGTTGCAAACTCATCCTTTTAGAAACTTGTTTGGGCTGTTGAGAGGAGTAAAAAACCATCAAAAATTTCAATCCTGCATGATTCTACCAAGAAATGTGATTCTTCTTTCAAAACCTGATTTTTGCTATTGGGCTCTATTGAATAATGAATATTTTGAATTTTCTCCAAAAGTAAAGTAGTTGCAAACTCATGCTTTTAGAAACTTGTTTGGGCTCATGAGAGGAGTAGAAAAACATCAAAAATTTGAGTCCTGCATGATTCTACCAAGAAATGTGTGTTCATTCAAACCGCTGGTTTTTGATAGTTTGGGCCCTATTGAATAATGAATGTTTTGAATTTTCTCCAAAAGTAAAGCAGTTGCAAACTCATCCTTTTAGAAACTTGTTTGGGCTGTAGAGAGGAGTAAAAAACCATCAAAAATTTCAATCCTGCATGATTCTACCAAGAAATGTGATTCTTCATTCAAAACCTGATTTTTGCTATTGGGCTCTATTGAATAATGAATGTTTTGAATTTTCTCCAAAAGTAAAGTAGTTGCAAACTCATGCTTTTAGAGACTTGTTTGGGCTCATGAGAGGCGTAGAAAAACATCAAAAATTTCAGTCCTGCATGATTCTACCAAGAAATGTGTGTTCATTGAAACCGCTGGTTTTTGATAGTTTGGGCCCTATTGAATAATGAATGTTTTGAATTTTCTCCAAAAGTAAAGTAGTTGCAAACTCATCCTTTTAGAAACTTGTTTGGGCTGTTGAGAGGAGTAAAAAACCATCAAAAATTTCAATCCTGCATGATTTTACCAAGAAATGTGATTCTTCATTCAAAACCTGATTTTTGCTATTGGGCTCTATTGAATAATGAATGTTTTGAATTTTCTCCAAAAGTAAAGTAGTTGCAAACTCATGCTTTTAGAGACTTGTTTGGGCTTATGAGAGGAGTAGAAAAACATCAAAAATTTCAGTCCTGCATGATTCTACCAAGAAATGTGTGTTCATTGAAACCGCTGGTTTTTGATAGTTTGGGCCCTATTGAATAATGAATGTTTTGAATTTTCTCCAAAAGTAAAGTAGTTGCAAACTCATCCTTTTAGCAACTTGTTTGGGCTGTTGAGAGGAGGAAAAAACCATCAAAAATTTCAATCCTGCATGATTCTACCAAGAAATGTGATTCTTCATTCAAAACCTGATTTTTGCTATTGGGCTCTATTGAATAATGAATGTTTTGAATTTTCTCCAAAAGTAAAGTAGTTGCAAACTCATCCTTTTAGAAACTTGTTTGGGCTGTTGAGAGGAGTAAAAAACCATCAAAAATTTCAATCCTGCATGATTCTACCAAGAACTGTGATTCTTCATTCAAAACCTGATTTTTGCTATTGGGCTCTATTGAATAATGAATGTTTTGAATTTTCTCCAAAAGTAAAGTAGTTGCAAACTCATGCTTTTAGAAACTTGTTTGGGCTCATGAGAGGAGTAGAAAAACATCAAAAATTTCAGTCCTGCATGATTCTTCCAAGAAATGTGTGTTCATTGAAACCGCTGGTTTTTGATAGTTTGGGCCCTATTGAATAATGAATGTTTTGAATTTTCTCCAAAAGTAAAGTAGTTGCAAACTCATCCTTTTAGAAACTTGTTTGGGCTGTTGAGAGGAGTAAAAAACCATCAAAAATTTCAATCCTGCATGATTCTACCAAGAAATGTGATTCTTCATTCAAAACCTGATTTTTGCTATTGGGCTCTATTGAATAATGAATGTTTTGAATTTTCTCCAAAAGTAAAGTAGTTGCAAACTCATGCTTTTAGAGACTTGTTTGGGCTCATGAGAGGAGTAGAAAAACATCAAAAATTTCAGTCCTGCATGATTCTACCAAGAAATGTGTGTTCATTGAAACCGCTGGTTTTTGATAGTTTGGGCCCTATTGAATAATGAATGTTTTGAATTTTCTCCAAAAGTAAAGTAGTTGCAAACTCATCCTTTTAGAAACTTGTTTGGGCTGTTGAGAGGAGTAAAAAACCATCAAAAATTTCAATCCTGCATGATTTTACCAAGAAATGTGATTCTTCATTCAAAACCTGATTTTTGCTATTGGGCTCTATTGAATAGTGAATGTTTTGAATTTTCTCCAAAAGTAAAGTAGTTGCAAACTCATGCTTTTAGAAACTTGTTTGGGCTCATGAGAGGAGTAGAAAAACATCAAAAATTTCAGTCCTGCATGATTCTACCAAGAAATGTGTGTTCATTGAAACCGCTGGTTTTTGATAGTTTGGGCCCTATTGAATAATGAATGTTTTGAATTTTCTCCAAAAGTAAAGTAGTTGCAAACTCATCCTTTTAGAAACTTGTTTGGGCTGTTGAGAGGAGTAAAAAAACCATCAAAAATTGCAATCCTGCATGATTTTACCAAGAAATGTGATTCTTCATTCAAAACCTGATTTTTGCTATTGGGCTCTATTGAATAATGAATGTTTTGAATTTTCTCCAAAAGTAAAGTAGTTGCAAACTCATGCTTTTAGAGACTTGTTTGGGCTCATGAGAGGAGTAGAAAAACATCAAAAATTTCAGTCCTGCATGATTCTACCAAGAAATGTGTGTTCATTGAAACCGCTGGTTTTTGATAGTTTGGGCCCTATTGAATAATGAATGTTTTGAATTTTCTCCAAAAGTAAAGTAGTTGCAAACTCATCCTTTTAGAAACTTGTTTGGGCTGTTGAGAGGAGTAAAAAACCATCAAAAATTTCAATCCTGCATGATTCTACCAAGAAATGTGATTCTTCATTCAAAACCTGATTTTTGCTATTGGGCTCTATTGAATAATGAATGTTTTGAATTTTCTCCAAAAGTAAAGTAGTTGCAAACTCATCCTTTTAGAAACTTGTTTGGGCTGTTGAGAGGAGTAAAAAACCATCAAAAATTTCAATCCTGCATGATTCTACCAAGAACTGTGATTCTTCATTCAAAACCTGATTTTTGCTATTGGGCTCTATTGAATAATGAATGTTTTGAATTTTCTCCAAAAGTAAAGTAGTTGCAAACTCATGCTTTTAGAGACTTGTTTGGGCTCATGAGAGGAGTAGAAAAACATCAAAAATTTCAGTCCTGCATGATTCTACCAAGGAATGTGTGTTCATTGAAACCGCTGGTTTTTGATAGTTTGGGCCCTATTGAATAATGAATGTTTTGAATTTTCTCCAAAAGTAAAGTAGTTGCAAACTCATCCTTTTAGAAACTTGTTTGGGCTGTTGAGAGGAGTAAAAAACCATCAAAAATTTCAGTCCTGCATGATTCTACCAAGAAATGTGATTCTTCATTCAAAACCTGATTTTTGCTATTGGGCTCTATTGAATAATGAATGTTTTGAATTTTCTCCAAAAGTAAAGTAGTTGCAAACTCATGCTTTTAGAAACTTGTTTGGGCTCATGAGAGGAGTAGAAAAACATCAAAAATTTGAGTCCTGCATGATTCTACTAAGAAATGTGTGTTCATTCAAACCGCTGGTTTTTGATAGTTTGGGCCCTATTGAATAATGAATGTTTTGAATTTTCTCCAAAAGTAAAGCAGTTGCAAACTCATCCTTTTAGAAACTTGTTTGGGCTGTAGAGAGGAGTAAAAAACCATCAAAAATTTCAATCCTGCATGATTCTACCAAGAAATGTGATTCTTCATTCAAAACCTGATTTTTGCTATTGGGCTCTATTGAATAATGAATGTTTTGAATTTTCTCCAAAAGTAAAGTAGTTGCAAACTCATGCTTTTAGAGACTTGTTTGGGCTCATGAGAGGAGTAGAAAAACATCAAAAATTTCAGTCCTGCATGATTCTACCAAGAAATGTGTGTTCATTGAAACCGCTGGTTTTTGATAGTTTGGGCCCTATTGAATAATGAATGTTTTGAATTTTCTCCAAAAGTAAAGTAGTTGCAAACTCATCCTTTTAGAAACTTGTTTGGGCTGTTGAGAGGAGTAAAAAACCATCAAAAATTTCAATCCTGCATGCTTCTACCAAGAAATGTGATTCTTCATTCAAAACCTGATTTTTGCTATTGGGCTCTATTGAATAATGAATGTTTTGAATTTTCTCCAAAAGTAAAGTAGTTGCAAACTCATGCTTTTAGAGACTTGTTTGGGCTCATGAGAGGAGTAGAAAAACATCAAAAATTTCAGTCCTGCATGATTCTACCAAGAAATGTGTGTTCATTCAAACCGCTGGTTTTTGATAGTTTGGGCCCTATTGAATAATGAATGTTTTGAATTTTCTCCAAAAGTAAAGTAGTTGCAAACTCATCCTTTTAGAAACTTGTTTGGGCTGTTGAGAGGAGTAAAAAACCATCAAAAATTTCAATCCTGCATGATTCTACCAAGAAATGTGATTCTTCATTCAAAACCTGATTTTTGCTATTGGGCTCTATTGAAAAGTGAATGTTTTGAATTTTCTCCAAAAGTAAAGTAGTTGCAAACTCATGCTTTTAGAGACTTGTTTGGGCTCATGAGAGGAGTAGAAAAACATCAAAAATTTCAGTCCTGCATGATTCTACCAAGAAATGTGTGTTCATTGAAACCGCTGGTTTTTGATAGTTTGGGCCCTATTGAATAATGAATGTTTTGAATTTTCTCCAAAAGTAAAGTAGTTGCAAACTCATCCTTTTAGAAACTTGTTTGGGCTGTTGAGAGGAGTAAAAAACCATCAAAAATTTCAATCCTGCATGATTCTACCAAGAAATGTGATTCTTCATTCAAAACCTGATTTTTGCTATTGGGCTCTATTGAATAATGAATGTTTTGAATTTTCTCCAAAAGTAAAGTAGTTGCAAACTCATGCTTTTAGAGACTTGTTTGGGCTCATGAGAGGAGTAGAAAAACATCAAAAATTTCAGTCCTGCATGATTCTACCAAGAAATGTGTGTTCATTGAAACCGCTGGTTTTTGATAGTTTGGGCCCTATTGAATAATGAATGTTTTGAATTTTCTCCAAAAGTAAAGTAGTTGCAAACTCATCCTTTTAGAAACTTGTTTGGGCTGTTGAGAGGAGTAAAAAACCATCAAAAATTTCAATCCTGCATGATTTTACCAAGAAATGTGATTCTTCATTCAAAACCTGATTTTTGCTATTGGGCTCTATTGAATAGTGAATGTTTTGAATGTTCTCCAAAAGTAAACTAGTTGCAAACTCATGCTTTTAGAAACTTGTTTGGGCTCATGAGAGGAGTAGAAAAACATCAAAAATTTCAGTCCTGCATGATTCTACCAAGAAATGTGTGTTCATTGAAACCGCTGGTTTTTGATAGTTTGGGCCCTATTGAATAATGAATGTTTTGAATTTTCTCCAAAAGTAAAGTAGTTGCAAACTCATCCTTTTAGAAACTTGTTTGGGCTGTTGAGAGGAGTAAAAAACCATCAAAAATTTCAATCCTGCATGATTTTACCAAGAAATGTGATTCTTCATTCAAAACCTGATTTTTGCTATTGGGCTCTATTGAATAGTGAATGTTTTGAATTTTCTCCAAAAGTAAAGTAGTTGCAAACTCATGCTTTTAGAAACTTGTTTGGGCTCATGAGAGGAGTAGAAAAACATCAAAAATTTCAGTCCTGCATGATTCTACCAAGAAATGTGTGTTCATTGATACCGCTGGTTTTTGATAGTTTGGGCCCTATTGAATAATGAATGTTTTGAATTTTCTCCAAAAGTAAAGTAGTTGCAAACTCATCCTTTTAGAAACTTGTTTGGGCTGTTGAGAGGAGTAAAAAAACCATCAAAAATTTCAATCCTGCATGATTTTACCAAGAAATGTGATTCTTCATTCAAAACCTGATTTTTGCTATTGGGCTCTATTGAATAATGAATGTTTTGAATTTTCTCCAAAAGTAAAGTAGTTGCAAACTCATGCTTTTAGAGACTTGTTTGGGCTCATGAGAGGAGTAGAAAAACATCAAAAATTTCAGTCCTGCATGATTCTACCAAGAAATGTGTGTTCATTGAAACCGCTGGTTTTTGATAGTTTGGGCCCTATTGAATAATGAATGTTTTGAATTTTCTCCAAAAGTAAAGTAGTTGCAAACTCATCCTTTTAGAAACTTGTTTGGGCTGTTGAGAGGAGTAAAAAACCATCAAAAATTTCAATCCTGCATGATTCTACCAAGAAATGTGATTCTTCATTCAAAACCTGATTTTTGCTATTGGGCTCTATTGAATAATGAATGTTTTGAATTTTCTCCAAAAGTAAAGTAGTTGCAAACTCATCCTTTTAGAAACTTGTTTGGGCTGTTGAGAGGAGTAAAAAACCATCAAAAATTTCAATCCTGCATGATTTTACCAAGAAATGTGATTCTTCATTCAAAACCTGATTTTTGCTATTGGGCTCTATTGAATAATGAATGTTTTGAATTTTCTCCAAAAGTAAAGTAGTTGCAAACTCATGCTTTTAGAGACTTGTTTGGGCTCATGAGAGGAGTAGAAAAACATCAAAAATTTCAGTCCTGCATGATTCTACCAAGAAATGTGTGTTCATTGAAACCGCTGTTTTTTGATAGTTTGGGCCCTATTGAATAATGAATGTTTTGAATTTTCTCCAAAAGTAAAGTAGTTGCAAACTCATCCTTTTAGAAACTTGTTTGGGCTGTTGAGAGGAGTAAAAAACCATCAAAAATTTCAATCCTGCATGATTCTACCAAGAAATGTGATTCTTCATTCAAAACCTGATTTTTGCTATTGGGCTCTATTGAATAATGAATGTTTTGAATTTTCTCCAAAAGTAAAGTAGTTGCAAACTCATGCTTTTAGAATCTTGTTTGGGCTCATGAGAGGAGTAGAAAAACATCAAAAATTTGAGTCCTGCATGATTCTACCAAGAAATGTGTGTTCATTCAAACCGCTGGTTTTTGATAGTTTGGGCCCTATTGAATAATGAATGTTTTGAATTTTCTCCAAAAGTAAAGCAGTTGCAAACTCATCCTTTTAGAAACTTGTTTGGGCTGTAGAGAGGAGTAAAAAACCATCAAAAATTTCAATCCTGCATGATTCTACCAAGAAATGTGATTCTTCATTCAAAACCTGATTTTTGCTATTGGGCTCTATTGAATAATGAATGTTTTGAATTTTATCCAAAAGTAAAGTAGTTGCAAACTCAGGCTTTTAGAGACTTGTTTGGGCTCATGAGAGGAGTAGAAAAACATCAAAAACTTCAGTCCTGCATGATTCTACCAAGAAATGTGTGTTCATTGAAACCGCTGGTTTTTGATAGTTTGGGCCCTATTGAATAATGAATGTTTTGAATTTTCTCCAAAAGTAAAGTAGTTGCAAACTCATCCTTTTAGAAACTTGTTTGGGCTGTTGAGAGGAGTAAAAAACCATCAAAAATTTCAATCCTGCATGATTCTACCAAGAAATGTGATTCTTCATTCAAAACCTGATTTTTGCTATTGGGCTCTATTGAATAATGAATGTTTTGAATTTTCTCCAAAAGTAAAGTAGTTGCAAACTCATGCTTTTAGAGACTTGTTTGGGCTCATGAGAGGAGTAGAAAAACATCAAAAATTTCAGTCCTGCATGATTCTACCAAGAAATGTGTGTTCATTCAAACCGCTGGTTTTTGATAGTTTGGGCCCTATTGAATAATGAATGTTTTGAATTTTCTCCAAAAGTAAAGCAGTTGCAAACTCATTCTTTTAGAAACTTGTTTGGGCTGTTGAGAGGAGTAAAAAACCATCAAAAATTTCAATCCTGCATGATTCTACCAAGAAATGTAATTCTTCATTTAAAACCTGATTTTTGCTATTGGGCTCTATTGAATAATGAATGTTTTGAATTTTCTCCAAAAGTAAAGTAGTTGCAAACTCATGCTTTTAGAGACTTGTTTGGGCTCATGAGAGGAGTAGAAAAACATCAAAAATTTCAGTCCTGCATGATTCTACCAAGAAATGTGTGTTCATTGAAACCGCTGGTTTTTGATAGTTTGGGCCCTATTGAATAATGAATGTTTTGAATTTTCTCCAAAAGTAAAGTAGTTGCAAACTCATCCTTTTAGAAACTTGTTTGGGCTGTTGAGAGGAGTAAAAAACCATCAAAAATTTCAATCCTGCATGATTCTACCAAGAAATGTGATTCTTCATTCAAAACGCTGGTTTTTGCTATTGGGCTCTATTGAATAATGAATGTTTTGAATTTTCTCCAAAAGTAAAGTAGTTGCAAACTCATCCTTTTAGAGACTTGTTTGGGCTCATGAGAGGAGTAGAAAAACATCAAAAATTTCAGTCCTGCACGATTCTACCAAGAAATGTGTGTTCATTCAAACCCCTGGTTTTTGATATTTTGGGCCCTATTGAATAATGAATGTTTTGAATTTTCTCCAAAAGTAAAGTAGTTGCAAACATCCTTTTAGAGACTTGTTTGGGCTCATGAGAGGAGTAGAAAAACATCAAAAATTTCAGTCCTGCATGATTCTACCAAGAAATGTGTGTTCATTGAAACCGCTGGTTTTTGATAGTTTGGGCCCTATTGAATAATGAATGTTTTGAATTTTCTCCAAAAGTAAAGTAGTTGCAAACTCATCCTTTTAGAAACTTGTTTGGGCTGTTGAGAGGAGTAAAAAACCATCAAAAATTTCAATCCTGCATGATTCTACCAAGAAATGTGATTCTTCATTCAAAACCTGATTTTTGCTATTGGGCTCTATTGAATAATGAATGTTTTGAATTTTCTCCAAAAGTAAAGTAGTTGCAAACTCATCCTTTTAGAAACTTGTTTGGGCTGTTGAGAGGAGTAAAAAACCATCAAAAATTTCAATCCTGCATGATTCTACCAAGAAATGTGATTCTTCATTCAAAACCTGATTTTTGCTATTGGGCTCTATTGAATAATGAATGTTTTGAATTTTCTCCAAAAGTAAAGTAGTTGCAAACTCATGCTTTTAGAAACTTGTTTGGGCTCATGAGAGGAGTAGAAAAACATCAAAAATTTCAGTCCTGCATGATTCTTCCAAGAAATGTGTGTTCATTGAAACCGCTGGTTTTTGACAGTTTGGGCCCTATTGAATAATGAATGTTTTGAATTTTCTCCAAAAGTAAAGTAGTTGCAAACTCATCCTTTTAGAAACTTGTTTGGGCTGTTGAGAGGAGTAAAAAACCATCAAAAATTTCAATCCTGCATGATTCTACCAAGAAATGTGATTCTTCATTCAAAACCTGATTTTTGCTATTGGGCTCTATTGAATAATGAATGTTTTGAATTTTCTCCAAAAGTAAAGTAGTTGCAAACTCATGCTTTTAGAGACTTGTTTGGGCTCACGAGAGGAATAGAAAAACATCAAAAATTTGAGTCCTGCATGATTCTACCAAGAAATGTGTGTTCATTGAAACCGCTGGTTTTTGATAGTTTGGGCCCTATTGAATAATGAATGTTTTGAATTTTCTCCAAAAGTAAAGTAGTTGCAAACTCATCCTTTTAGAAACTTGTTTGGGCTGTTGAGAGGAGTAAAAAACCATCAAAAATTTCAATCCTGCATGATTTTACCAAGAAATGTGATTCTTCATTCAAAACCTGATTTTTGCTATTGGGCTCTATTGAATAATGAATGTTTTGAATTTTCTCCAAAAGTAAAGTAGTTGCAAACTCATGCTTTTAGAGACTTGTTTGGGCTCATGAGAGGAGTAGAAAAACATCAAAAATTTCAGTCCTGCATGATTCTACCAAGAAATGTGTGTTCATTGAAACCGCTGTTTTTTGATAGTTTGGGCCCTATTGAATAATGAATGTTTTGAATTTTCTCCAAAAGTAAAGTAGTTGCAAACTCATCCTTTTAGAAACTTGTTTGGGCTGTTGAGAGGAGTAAAAAACCATCAAAAATTTCAATCCTGCATGATTCTACCAAGAAATGTGATTCTTCATTCAAAACCTGATTTTTGCTATTGGGCTCTATTGAATAATGAATGTTTTGAATTTTCTCCAAAAGTAAAGTAGTTGCAAACTCATGCTTTTAGAAACTTGTTTGGGCTCATGAGAGGAGTAGAAAAACATCAAAAATTTGAGTCCTGCATGATTCTACCAAGAAATGTGTGTTCATTCAAACCGCTGGTTTTTGATAGTTTGGGCCCTATTGAATAATGAATGTTTTGAATTTTCTCCAAAAGTAAAGCAGTTGCAAACTCATCCTTTTAGAAACTTGTTTGGGCTGTAGAGAGGAGTAAAAAACCATCAAAAATTTCAATCCTGCATGATTCTACCAAGAAATGTGATTCTTCATTCAAAACCTGATTTTTGCTATTGGGCTCTATTGAATAATGAATGTTTTGAATTTTCTCCAAAAGTAAAGTAGTTGCAAACTCATGCTTTTAGAGACTTGTTTGGGCTCATGAGAGGAGTAGAAAAACATCAAAAATTTCAGTCCTGCATGATTCTACCAAGAAATGTGTGTTCATTCAAACCGCTGGTTTTTGATAGTTTGGGCCCTATTGAATAATGAATGTTTTGAATTTTCTCCAAAAGTAAAGCAGTTGCAAACTCATTCTTTTAGAAACTTGTTTGGGCTGTTGAGAGGAGTAAAAAACCATCAAAAATTTCAATCCTGCATGATTCTACCAAGAAATGTAATTCTTCATTTAAAACCTGATTTTTGCTATTGGGCTCTATTGAATAATGAATGTTTTGAATTTTCTCCAAAAGTAAAGTAGTTGCAAACTCATGCTTTTAGAGACTTGTTTGGGCTCATGAGAGGAGTAGAAAAACATCAAAAATTTCAGTCCTGCATGATTCTACCAAGAAATGTGTGTTCATTGAAACCGCTGGTTTTTGATAGTTTGGGCCCTATTGAATAATGAATGTTTTGAATTTTCTCCAAAAGTAAAGTAGTTGCAAACTCATCCTTTTAGAAACTTGTTTGGGCTGTTGAGAGGAGTAAAAAACCATCAAAAATTTCAATCCTGCATGATTCTACCAAGAAATGTGATTCTTCATTCAAAACGCTGGTTTTTGCTATTGGGCTCTATTGAATAATGAATGTTTTGAATTTTCTCCAAAAGTAAAGTAGTTGCAAACTCATCCTTTTAGAGACTTGTTTGGGCTCATGAGAGGAGTAGAAAAACATCAAAAATTTCAGTCCTGCACGATTCTACCAAGAAATGTGTGTTCATTCAAACCCCTGGTTTTTGATATTTTGGGCCCTATTGAATAATGAATGTTTTGAATTTTCTCCAAAAGTAAAGTAGTTGCAAACTCATCCTTTTAGAGACTTGTTTGGGCTCATGAGAGGAGTAGAAAAACATCAAAAATTTCAGTCCTGCATGATTCTACCAAGAAATGTGTGTTCATTGAAACCGCTGGTTTTTGATAGTTTGGGCCCTATTGAATAATGAATGTTTTGAATTTTCTCCAAAAGTAAAGTAGTTGCAAACTCATTCTTTTAGAAACTTGTTTGGGCTGTTGAGAGGAGTAAAAAACCATCAAAAATTTCAATCCTGCATGATTCTACCAAGAAATGTGATTCTTCATTCAAAACCTGATTTTTGCTATTGGGCTCTATTGAATAATGAATGTTTTGAATTTTCTCCAAAAGTAAAGTAGTTGCAAACTCATCCTTTTAGAAACTTGTTTGGGCTGTTGAGAGGAGTAAAAAACCATCAAAAATTTCAATCCTGCATGATTCTACCAAGAAATGTGATTCTTCATTCAAAACCTGATTTTTGCTATTGGGCTCTATTGAATAATGAATGTTTTGAATTTTCTCCAAAAGTAAAGTAGTTGCAAACTCATGCTTTTAGAAACTTGTTTGGGCTCATGAGAGGAGTAGAAAAACATCAAAAATTTCAGTCCTGCATGATTCTTCCAAGAAATGTGTGTTCATTGAAACCGCTGGTTTTTGACAGTTTGGGCCCTATTGAATAATGAATGTTTTGAATTTTCTCCAAAAGTAAAGTAGTTGCAAACTCATCCTTTTAGAAACTTGTTTGGGCTGTTGAGAGGAGTAAAAAACCATCAAAAATTTCAATCCTGCATGATTCTACCAAGAAATGTGATTCTTCATTCAAAACCTGATTTTTGCTATTGGGCTCTATTGAATAATGAATGTTTTGAATTTTCTCCAAAAGTAAAGTAGTTGCAAACTCATCCTTTTAGAGACTTGTTTGGGCTCATGAGAGGAATAGAAAAACATCAAAAATTTGAGTCCTGCATGATTCTACCAAGAAATGTGTGTTCATTGAAACCGCTGGTTTTTGATAGTTTGGGCCCTATTGAATAATGAATGTTTTGAATTTTCTCCAAAAGTAAAGTAGTTGCAAACTCATCCTTTTAGAAACTTGTTTGGGCTGTTGAGAGGAGTAAAAAACCATCAAAAATTTCAATCCTGCATGATTCTACCAAGAAATGTGATTCTTCATTCAAAACCTGATTTTTGCTATTGGGCTCTATTGAATAATGAATGTTTTGAATTTTCTCCAAAAGTAAAGTAGTTGCAAACTCATGCTTTTAGAAACTTGTTTGAGCTCATGAGAGGAGTAGAAAAACATCAAAAATTTGAGTCCTGCATGATTCTACCAAGAAATGTGTGTTCATTCAAACCGCTGGTTTTTGATAGTTTGGGCCCTATTGAATAATGAATGTTTTGAATTTTCTCCAAAAGTAAAGCAGTTGCAAACTCATCCTTTTAGAAACTTGTTTGGGCTGTAGAGAGGAGTAAAAAACCATCAAAAATTTCAATCCTGCATGATTCTACCAAGAAATGTGATTCTTCATTCAAAACCTGATTTTTGCTATTGGGCTCTATTGAATAATGAATGTTTTGAATTTTCTCCAAAAGTAAAGTAGTTGCAAACTCATGCTTTTAGTGACTTGTTTGGGCTCATGAGAGGAGTAGAAAAACATCAAAAATTTCAGTCCTGCATGATTCTACCAAGAAATGTGTGTTCATTGAAACCGCTGGTTTTTGATAGTTTGGGCCCTATTGAATAATGAATGTTTTGAATTTTCTCCAAAAGTAAAGTAGTTGCAAACTCATCCTTTTAGAAACTTGTTTGGGCTGTTGAGAGGAGTAAAAAACCATCAAAAATTTCAATCCTGCATGATTTTACCAAGAAATGTGATTCTTCATTCAAAACCTGATTTTTGCTATTGGGCTCTATTGAATAATGAATGTTTTGAATTTTCTCCAAAAGTAAAGTAGTTGCAAACTCATGCTTTTAGAGACTTGTTTGGGCTTATGAGAGGAGTAGAAAAACATCAAAAATTTCAGTCCTGCATGATTCTACCAAGAAATGTGTGTTCATTGAAACCGCTGGTTTTTGATAGTTTGGGCCCTATTGAATAATGAATGTTTTGAATTTTCTCCAAAAGTAAAGTAGTTGCAAACTCATCCTTTTAGAAACTTGTTTGGGCTGTTGAGAGGAGTAAAAAACCATCAAAAATTTCAATCCTGCATGATTCTACCAAGAAATGTGATTCTTCATTCAAAACCTGATTTTTGCTATTGGGCTCTATTGAATAATGAATGTTTTGAATTTTCTCCAAAAGTAAAGTAGTTGCAAACTCATCCTTTTAGAAACTTGTTTGGGCTGTTGAGAGGAGTAAAAAACCATCAAAAATTTCAATCCTGCATGATTCTACCAAGAACTGTGATTCTTCATTCAAAACCTGATTTTTGCTATTGGGCTCTATTGAATAATGAATGTTTTGAATTTTCTCCAAAAGTAAAGTAGTTGCAAACTCATGCTTTTAGAGACTTGTTTGGGCTCATGAGAGGAGTAGAAAAACATCAAAAATTTCAGTCCTGCATGATTCTACCAAGAAATGTGTGTTCATTGAAACCGCTGGTTTTTGATAGTTTGGGCCCTATTGAATAATGAATGTTTTGAATTTTCTCCAAAAGTAAAGTAGTTGCAAACTCATCCTTTTAGAAACTTGTTTGGGCTGTTGAGAGGAGTAAAAAACCATCAAAAATTTCAATCCTGCATGATTTTACCAAGAAATGTGATTCTTCATTCAAAACCTGATTTTTGCTATTGGGCTCTATTGAATAGTGAATGTTTTGAATTTTCTCCAAAAGTAAAGTAGTTGCAAACTCATGCTTTTAGAAACTTGTTTGGGCTCATGAGAGGAGTAGAAAAACATCAAAAATTTCAGTCCTGCATGATTCTACCAAGAAATGTGTGTTCATTGAAACCGCTGGTTTTTGATAGTTTGGGCCCTATTGAATAATGAATGTTTTGAATTTTCTCCAAAAGTAAAGTAGTTGCAAACTCATCCTTTTAGAAACTTGTTTGGGCTGTTGAGAGGAGTAAAAAAACATCAAAAATTTCAATCCTGCATGATTTTACCAAGAAATGTGATTCTTCATTCAAAACCTGATTTTTGCTATTGGGCTCTATTGAATAATGAATGTTTTGAATTTTCTCCAAAAGTAAAGTAGTTGCAAACTCATGCTTTTAGAGACTTGTTTGGGCTCATGAGAGGAGTAGAAAAACATCAAAAATTTCAGTCCTGCATGATTCTACCAAGAAATGTGTGTTCATTGAAACCGCTGGTTTTTGATAGTTTGGGCCCTATTGAATAATGAATGTTTTGAATTTTCTCCAAAAGTAAAGTAGTTGCAAACTCATCCTTTTAGAAACTTGTTTGGGCTGTTGAGAGGAGTAAAAAACCATCAAAAATTTCAATCCTGCATGATTCTACCAAGAAATGTGATTCTTCATTCAAAACCTGATTTTTGCTATTGGGCTCTATTGAATAATGAATGTTTTGAATTTTCTCCAAAAGTAAAGTAGTTGCAAACTCATCCTTTTAGAAACTTGTTTGGGCTGTTGAGAGGAGTAAAAAACCATCAAAAATTTCAATCCTGCATGATTCTACCAAGAACTGTGATTCTTCATTCAAAACCTGATTTTTGCTATTGCGCTCTATTGAATAATGAATGTTTTGAATTTTCTCCAAAAGTAAAGTAGTTGCAAACTCATGCTTTTAGAAACTTGTTTGGGCTCATGAGAGGAGTAGAAAAACATCAAAAATTTCAGCCCTGCATGATTCTTCCAAGAAATGTGTGTTCATTGAAACCGCTGGTTTTTGATAGTTTGGGCCCTATTGAATAATGAATGTTTTGAATTTTCTCCAAAAGTAAAGTAGTTGCAAACTCATCCTTTTAGAAACTTGTTTGGGCTGTTGAGAGGAGTAAAAAACCATCAAAAATTTCAATCCTGCATGATTCTACCAAGAAATGTGATTCTTCATTCAAAACCTGATTTTTGCTATTGGGCTCTATTGAATAATGAATGTTTTGAATTTTCTCCAAAAGTAAAGTAGTTGCAAACTCATGCTTTTAGAGACTTGTTTGGGCTCATGAGAGGAGTAGAAAAACATCAAAAATTTCAGTCCTGCATGATTCTACCAAGAAATGTGTGTTCATTGAAACCGCTGGTTTTTGATAGTTTGGGCCCTATTGAATAATGAATGTTTTGAATTTTCTCCAAAAGTAAAGTAGTTGCAAACTCATCCTTTTAGAAACTTGTTTGGGCTGTTGAGAGGAGTAAAAAACCATCAAAAATTTCAATCCTGCATGATTTTACCAAGAAATGTGATTCTTCATTCAAAACCTGATTTTTGCTATTGGGCTCTATTGAATAATGAATGTTTTGAATTTTCTCCAAAAGTAAAGTAGTTGCAAACTCATGCTTTTAGAGACTTGTTTGGGCTCATGAGAGGAGTAGAAAAACATCAAAAATTTCAGTCCTGCATGATTCTACCAAGAAATGTGTCTTCATTGAAACCGCTGTTTTTTGATAGTTTGGGCCCTATTGAATAATGAATGTTTTGAATTTTCTCCAAAAGTAAAGTAGTTGCAAACTCATCCTTTTAGAAACTTGTTTGGGCTGTTGAGAGGAGTAAAAAACCATCAAAAATTTCAATCCTGCATGATTCTACCAAGAAATGTGATTCTTCATTCAAAACCTGATTTTTGCTATTGGGCTCTATTGAATAATGAATGTTTTGAATTTTCTCCAAAAGTAAAGTAGTTGCAAACTCATGCTTTTAGAAACTTGTTTGGGCTCATGAGAGGAGTAGAAAAACATCAAAAATTTGAGTCCTGCATGATTCTACCAAGAAATGTGTGTTCATTCAAACCGCTGGTTTTTGATAGTTTGGGCCCTATTGAATAATGAATGTTTTGAATTTTCTCCAAAAGTAAAGCAGTTGCAAACTCATCCTTTTAGAAACTTGTTTGGGCTGTAGAGAGGAGTAAAAAACCATCAAAAATTTCAATCCTGCATGATTCTACCAAGAAATGTGATTCTTCATTCAAAACCTGATTTTTGCTATTGGGCTCTATTGAATAATGAATGTTTTGAATTTTATCCAAAAGTAAAGTAGTTGCAAACTCAGGCTTTTAGAGACTTGTTTGGGCTCATGAGAGGAGTAGAAAAACATCAAAAACTTCAGTCCTGCATGATTCTACCAAGAAATGTGTGTTCATTGAAACCGCTGGTTTTTGATAGTTTGGGCCCTATTGAATAATGAATGTTTTGAATTTTCTCCAAAGGTAAAGTAGTTGCAAACTCATCCTTTTAGAAACTTGTTTGGGCTGTTGAGAGGAGTAAAAAACCATCAAAAATTTCAATCCTGCATGATTCTACCAAGAAATGTGATTCTTCATTCAAAACCTGATTTTTGCTATTGGGCTCTATTGAATAATGAATGTTTTGAATTTTCTCCAAAAGTAAAGTAGTTGCAAACTCATGCTTTTAGAGACTTGTTTGGGCTCATGAGAGGAGTAGAAAAACATCAAAAATTTCAGTGCTGCATGATTCTACCAAGAAATGTGTGTTCATTCAAACCGCTGGTTTTTGATAGTTTGGGCCCTATTGAATAATGAATGTTTTGAATTTTCTCCAAAAGTAAAGCAGTTGCAAACTCATTCTTTTAGAAACTTGTTTGGGCTGTTGAGAGGAGTAAAAAACCATCAAAAATTTCAATCCTGCATGATTCTACCAAGAAATGTAATTCTTCATTTAAAACCTGATTTTTGCTATTGGGCTCTATTGAATAATGAATGTTTTGAATTTTCTCCAAAAGTAAAGTAGTTGCAAACTCATGCTTTTAGAGACTTGTTTGGGCTCATGAGAGGAGTAGAAAAACATCAAAAATTTCAGTCCTGCATGATTCTACCAAGAAATGTGTGTTCATTGAAACCGCTGGTTTTTGATAGTTTGGGCCCTATTGAATAATGAATGTTTTGAATTTTCTCCAAAAGTAAAGTAGTTGCAAACTCATCCTTTTAGAAACTTGTTTGGGCTGTTGAGAGGAGTAAAAAACCATCAAAAATTTCAATCCTGCATGATTCTACCAAGAAATGTGATTCTTCATTCAAAACGCTGGTTTTTGCTATTGGGCTCTATTGAATAATGAATGTTTTGAATTTTCTCCAAAAGTAAAGTAGTTGCAAACTCATCCTTTTAGAGACTTGTTTGGGCTCATGAGAGGAGTAGAAAAACATCAAAAATTTCAGTCCTGCACGATTCTACCAAGAAATGTGTGTTCATTCAAACCCCTGGTTTTTGATATTTTGGGCCCTATTGAATAATGAATGTTTTGAATTTTCTCCAAAAGTAAAGTAGTTGCAAACATCCTTTTAGAGACTTGTTTGGGCTCATGAGAGGAGTAGAAAAACATCAAAAATTTCAGTCCTGCATGATTCTACCAAGAAATGTGTGTTCATTGAAACCGCTGGTTTTTGATAGTTTGGGCCCTATTGAATAATGAATGTTTTGAATTTTCTCCAAAAGTAAAGCAGTTGCAAACTCATCCTTTTAGAAACTTGTTTGGGCTGTTGAGAGGAGTAAAAAACCATCAAAAATTTCAATCCTGCATGATTCTACCAAGAAATGTGATTCTTCATTCAAAACCTGATTTTTGCTATTGGGCTCTATTGAATAATGAATGTTTTGAATTTTCTCCAAAAGTAAAGTAGTTGCAAACTCATCCTTTTAGAAACTTGTTTGGGCTGTTGAGAGGAGTAAAAAACCATCAAAAATTTCAATCCTGCATGATTCTACCAAGAAATGTGATTCTTCATTCAAAACCTGATTTTTGCTATTGGGCTCTATTGAATAATGAATGTTTTGAATTTTCTCCAAAAGTAAAGTAGTTGCAAACTCATGCTTTTAGAAACTTGTTTGGGCTCATGAGAGGAGTAGAAAAACATCAAAAATTTCAGTCCTGCATGATTCTTCCAAGAAATGTGTGTTCATTGAAACCGCTGGTTTTTGACAGTTTGGGCCCTATTGAATAATGAATGTTTTGAATTTTCTCCAAAAGTAAAGTAGTTGCAAACTCATCCTTTTAGAAACTTGTTTGGGCTGTTGAGAGGAGTAAAAAACCATCAAAAATTTCAATCCTGCATGATTCTACCAAGAAATGTGATTCTTCATTCAAAACCTGATTTTTGCTATTGGGCTCTATTGAATAATGAATGTTTTGAATTTTCTCCAAAAGTAAAGTAGTTGCAAACTCATGCTTTTAGAGACTTGTTTGGGCTCACGAGAGGAATAGAAAAACATCAAAAATTTGAGTCCTGCATGATTCTACCAAGAAATGTGTGTTCATTGAAACCGCTGGTTTTTGATAGTTTGGGCCCTATTGAATAATGAATGTTTTGAATTTTCTCCAAAAGTAAAGCAGTTGCAAACTCATTCTTTTAGAAACTTGTTTGGGCTGTTGAGAGGAGTAAAAAACCATCAAAAATTTCAATCCTGCATGATTCTACCAAGAAATGTAATTCTTCATTTAAAACCTGATTTTTGCTATTGGGCTCTATTGAATAATGAATGTTTTGAATTTTCTCCAAAAGTAAAGTAGTTGCAAACTCATGCTTTTAGAGACTTGTTTGGGCTCATGAGAGGAGTAGAAAAACATCAAAAATTTCAGTCCTGCATGATTCTACCAAGAAATGTGTGTTCATTGAAACCGCTGGTTTTTGATAGTTTGGGCCCTATTGAATAATGAATGTTTTGAATTTTCTCCAAAAGTAAAGTAGTTGCAAACTCATCCTTTTAGAAACTTGTTTGGGCTGTTGAGAGGAGTAAAAAACCATCAAAAATTTCAATCCTGCATGATTCTACCAAGAAATGTGATTCTTCATTCAAAACGCTGGTTTTTGCTATTGGGCTCTATTGAATAATGAATGTTTTGAATTTTCTCCAAAAGTAAAGTAGTTGCAAACTCATCCTTTTAGAGACTTGTTTGGGCTCATGAGAGGAGTAGAAAAACATCAAAAATTTCAGTCCTGCACGATTCTACCAAGAAATGTGTGTTCATTCAAACCCCTGGTTTTTGATATTTTGGGCCCTATTGAATAATGAATGTTTTGAATTTTCTCCAAAAGTAAAGTAGTTGCAAACTCATCCTTTTAGAGACTTGTTTGGGCTCATGAGAGGAGTAGAAAAACATCAAAAATTTCAGTCCTGCATGATTCTACCAAGAAATGTGTGTTCATTGAAACCGCTGGTTTTTGATAGTTTGGGCCCTATTGAATAATGAATGTTTTGAATTTTCTCCAAAAGTAAAGTAGTTGCAAACTCATCCTTTTAGAAACTTGTTTGGGCTGTTGAGAGGAGTAAAAAACCATCAAAAATTTCAATCCTGCATGATTCTACCAAGAAATGTGATTCTTCATTCAAAACCTGATTTTTGCTATTGGGCTCTATTGAATAATGAATGTTTTGAATTTTCTCCAAAAGTAAAGTAGTTGCAAACTCATCCTTTTAGAAACTTGTTTGGGCTGTTGAGAGGAGTAAAAAACCATCAAAAATTTCAATCCTGCATGATTCTACCAAGAAATGTGATTCTTCATTCAAAACCTGATTTTTGCTATTGGGCTCTATTGAATAATGAATGTTTTGAATTTTCTCCAAAAGTAAAGTAGTTGCAAACTCATGCTTTTAGAAACTTGTTTGAGCTCATGAGAGGAGTAGAAAAACATCAAAAATTTGAGTCCTGCATGATTCTACCAAGAAATGTGTGTTCATTCAAACCGCTGGTTTTTGATAGTTTGGGCCCTATTGAATAATGAATGTTTTGAATTTTCTCCAAAAGTAAAGCAGTTGCAAACTCATCCTTTTAGAAACTTGTTTGGGCTGTAGAGAGGAGTAAAAAACCATCAAAAATTTCAATCCTGCATGATTCTACCAAGAAATGTGATTCTTCATTCAAAACCTGATTTTTGCTATTGGGCTCTATTGAATAATGAATGTTTTGAATTTTCTCCAAAAGTAAAGTAGTTGCAAACTCATGCTTTTAGTGACTTGTTTGGGCTCATGAGAGGAGTAGAAAAACATCAAAAATTTCAGTCCTGCATGATTCTACCAAGAAATGTGTGTTCATTGAAACCGCTGGTTTTTGATAGTTTGGGCCCTATTGAATAATGAATGTTTTGAATTTTCTCCAAAAGTAAAGTAGTTGCAAACTCATCCTTTTAGAAACTTGTTTGGGCTGTTGAGAGGAGTAAAAAACCATCAAAAATTTCAATCCTGCATGATTTTACCAAGAAATGTGATTCTTCATTCAAAACCTGATTTTTGCTATTGGGCTCTATTGAATAATGAATGTTTTGAATTTTCTCCAAAAGTAAAGTAGTTGCAAACTCATGCTTTTAGAGACTTGTTTGGGCTTATGAGAGGAGTAGAAAAACATCAAAAATTTCAGTCCTGCATGATTCTACCAAGAAATGTGTGTTCATTGAAACCGCTGGTTTTTGATAGTTTGGGCCCTATTGAATAATGAATGTTTTGAATTTTCTCCAAAAGTAAAGTAGTTGCAAACTCATCCTTTTAGAAACTTGTTTGGGCTGTTGAGAGGAGTAAAAAACCATCAAAAATTTCAATCCTGCATGATTCTACCAAGAAATGTGATTCTTCATTCAAAACCTGATTTTTGCTATTGGGCTCTATTGAATAATGAATGTTTTGAATTTTCTCCAAAAGTAAAGTAGTTGCAAACTCATCCTTTTAGAAACTTGTTTGGGCTGTTGAGAGGAGTAAAAAACCATCAAAAATTTCAATCCTGCATGATTCTACCAAGAACTGTGATTCTTCATTCAAAACCTGATTTTTGCTATTGGGCTCTATTGAATAATGAATGTTTTGAATTTTCTCCAAAAGTAAAGTAGTTGCAAACTCATGCTTTTAGAGACTTGTTTGGGCTCATGAGAGGAGTAGAAAAACATCAAAAATTTCAGTCCTGCATGATTCTACCAAGAAATGTGTGTTCATTGAAACCGCTGGTTTTTGATAGTTTGGGCCCTATTGAATAATGAATGTTTTGAATTTTCTCCAAAAGTAAAGTAGTTGCAAACTCATCCTTTTAGAAACTTGTTTGGGCTGTTGAGAGGAGTAAAAAACCATCAAAAATTTCAATCCTGCATGATTTTACCAAGAAATGTGATTCTTCATTCAAAACCTGATTTTTGCTATTGGGCTCTATTGAATAGTGAATGTTTTGAATTTTCTCCAAAAGTAAAGTAGTTGCAAACTCATGCTTTTAGAAACTTGTTTGGGCTCATGAGAGGAGTAGAAAAACATCAAAAATTTCAGTCCTGCATGATTCTACCAAGAAATGTGTGTTCATTGAAACCGCTGGTTTTTGATAGTTTGGGCCCTATTGAATAATGAATGTTTTGAATTTTCTCCAAAAGTAAAGTAGTTGCAAACTCATCCTTTTAGAAACTTGTTTGGGCTGTTGAGAGGAGTAAAAAAACATCAAAAATTTCAATCCTGCATGATTTTACCAAGAAATGTGATTCTTCATTCAAAACCTGATTTTTGCTATTGGGCTCTATTGAATAATGAATGTTTTGAATTTTCTCCAAAAGTAAAGTAGTTGCAAACTCATGCTTTTAGAGACTTGTTTGGGCTCATGAGAGGAGTAGAAAAACATCAAAAATTTCAGTCCTGCATGATTCTACCAAGAAATGTGTGTTCATTGAAACCGCTGGTTTTTGATAGTTTGGGCCCTATTGAATAATGAATGTTTTGAATTTTCTCCAAAAGTAAAGTAGTTGCAAACTCATCCTTTTAGAAACTTGTTTGGGCTGTTGAGAGGAGTAAAAAACCATCAAAAATTTCAATCCTGCATGATTCTACCAAGAAATGTGATTCTTCATTCAAAACCTGATTTTTGCTATTGGGCTCTATTGAATAATGAATGTTTTGAATTTTCTCCAAAAGTAAAGTAGTTGCAAACTCATCCTTTTAGAAACTTGTTTGGGCTGTTGAGAGGAGTAAAAAACCATCAAAAATTTCAATCCTGCATGATTCTACCAAGAACTGTGATTCTTCATTCAAAACCTGATTTTTGCTATTGCGCTCTATTGAATAATGAATGTTTTGAATTTTCTCCAAAAGTAAAGTAGTTGCAAACTCATGCTTTTAGAAACTTGTTTGGGCTCATGAGAGGAGTAGAAAAACATCAAAAATTTCAGCCCTGCATGATTCTTCCAAGAAATGTGTGTTCATTGAAACCGCTGGTTTTTGATAGTTTGGGCCCTATTGAATAATGAATGTTTTGAATTTTCTCCAAAAGTAAAGTAGTTGCAAACTCATCCTTTTAGAAACTTGTTTGGGCTGTTGAGAGGAGTAAAAAACCATCAAAAATTTCAATCCTGCATGATTCTACCAAGAAATGTGATTCTTCATTCAAAACCTGATTTTTGCTATTGGGCTCTATTGAATAATGAATGTTTTGAATTTTCTCCAAAAGTAAAGTAGTTGCAAACTCATGCTTTTAGAGACTTGTTTGGGCTCATGAGAGGAGTAGAAAAACATCAAAAATTTCAGTCCTGCATGATTCTACCAAGAAATGTGTGTTCATTGAAACCGCTGGTTTTTGATAGTTTGGGCCCTATTGAATAATGAATGTTTTGAATTTTCTCCAAAAGTAAAGTAGTTGCAAACTCATCCTTTTAGAAACTTGTTTGGGCTGTTGAGAGGAGTAAAAAACCATCAAAAATTTCAATCCTGCATGATTTTACCAAGAAATGTGATTCTTCATTCAAAACCTGATTTTTGCTATTGGGCTCTATTGAATAATGAATGTTTTGAATTTTCTCCAAAAGTAAAGTAGTTGCAAACTCATGCTTTTAGAGACTTGTTTGGGCTCATGAGAGGAGTAGAAAAACATCAAAAATTTCAGTCCTGCATGATTCTACCAAGAAATGTGTCTTCATTGAAACCGCTGTTTTTTGATAGTTTGGGCCCTATTGAATAATGAATGTTTTGAATTTTCTCCAAAAGTAAAGTAGTTGCAAACTCATCCTTTTAGAAACTTGTTTGGGCTGTTGAGAGGAGTAAAAAACCATCAAAAATTTCAATCCTGCATGATTCTACCAAGAAATGTGATTCTTCATTCAAAACCTGATTTTTGCTATTGGGCTCTATTGAATAATGAATGTTTTGAATTTTCTCCAAAAGTAAAGTAGTTGCAAACTCATGCTTTTAGAAACTTGTTTGGGCTCATGAGAGGAGTAGAAAAACATCAAAAATTTGAGTCCTGCATGATTCTACCAAGAAATGTGTGTTCATTCAAACCGCTGGTTTTTGATAGTTTGGGCCCTATTGAATAATGAATGTTTTGAATTTTCTCCAAAAGTAAAGCAGTTGCAAACTCATCCTTTTAGAAACTTGTTTGGGCTGTAGAGAGGAGTAAAAAACCATCAAAAATTTCAATCCTGCATGATTCTACCAAGAAATGTGATTCTTCATTCAAAACCTGATTTTTGCTATTGGGCTCTATTGAATAATGAATGTTTTGAATTTTATCCAAAAGTAAAGTAGTTGCAAACTCAGGCTTTTAGAGACTTGTTTGGGCTCATGAGAGGAGTAGAAAAACATCAAAAACTTCAGTCCTGCATGATTCTACCAAGAAATGTGTGTTCATTGAAACCGCTGGTTTTTGATAGTTTGGGCCCTATTGAATAATGAATGTTTTGAATTTTCTCCAAAGGTAAAGTAGTTGCAAACTCATCCTTTTAGAAACTTGTTTGGGCTGTTGAGAGGAGTAAAAAACCATCAAAAATTTCAATCCTGCATGATTCTACCAAGAAATGTGATTCTTCATTCAAAACCTGATTTTTGCTATTGGGCTCTATTGAATAATGAATGTTTTGAATTTTCTCCAAAAGTAAAGTAGTTGCAAACTCATGCTTTTAGAGACTTGTTTGGGCTCATGAGAGGAGTAGAAAAACATCAAAAATTTCAGTGCTGCATGATTCTACCAAGAAATGTGTGTTCATTCAAACCGCTGGTTTTTGATAGTTTGGGCCCTATTGAATAATGAATGTTTTGAATTTTCTCCAAAAGTAAAGCAGTTGCAAACTCATTCTTTTAGAAACTTGTTTGGGCTGTTGAGAGGAGTAAAAAACCATCAAAAATTTCAATCCTGCATGATTCTACCAAGAAATGTAATTCTTCATTTAAAACCTGATTTTTGCTATTGGGCTCTATTGAATAATGAATGTTTTGAATTTTCTCCAAAAGTAAAGTAGTTGCAAACTCATGCTTTTAGAGACTTGTTTGGGCTCATGAGAGGAGTAGAAAAACATCAAAAATTTCAGTCCTGCATGATTCTACCAAGAAATGTGTGTTCATTGAAACCGCTGGTTTTTGATAGTTTGGGCCCTATTGAATAATGAATGTTTTGAATTTTCTCCAAAAGTAAAGTAGTTGCAAACTCATCCTTTTAGAAACTTGTTTGGGCTGTTGAGAGGAGTAAAAAACCATCAAAAATTTCAATCCTGCATGATTCTACCAAGAAATGTGATTCTTCATTCAAAACGCTGGTTTTTGCTATTGGGCTCTATTGAATAATGAATGTTTTGAATTTTCTCCAAAAGTAAAGTAGTTGCAAACTCATCCTTTTAGAGACTTGTTTGGGCTCATGAGAGGAGTAGAAAAACATCAAAAATTTCAGTCCTGCACGATTCTACCAAGAAATGTGTGTTCATTCAAACCCCTGGTTTTTGATATTTTGGGCCCTATTGAATAATGAATGTTTTGAATTTTCTCCAAAAGTAAAGTAGTTGCAAACATCCTTTTAGAGACTTGTTTGGGCTCATGAGAGGAGTAGAAAAACATCAAAAATTTCAGTCCTGCATGATTCTACCAAGAAATGTGTGTTCATTGAAACCGCTGGTTTTTGATAGTTTGGGCCCTATTGAATAATGAATGTTTTGAATTTTCTCCAAAAGTAAAGCAGTTGCAAACTCATCCTTTTAGAAACTTGTTTGGGCTGTTGAGAGGAGTAAAAAACCATCAAAAATTTCAATCCTGCATGATTCTACCAAGAAATGTGATTCTTCATTCAAAACCTGATTTTTGCTATTGGGCTCTATTGAATAATGAATGTTTTGAATTTTCTCCAAAAGTAAAGTAGTTGCAAACTCATCCTTTTAGAAACTTGTTTGGGCTGTTGAGAGGAGTAAAAAACCATCAAAAATTTCAATCCTGCATGATTCTACCAAGAAATGTGATTCTTCATTCAAAACCTGATTTTTGCTATTGGGCTCTATTGAATAATGAATGTTTTGAATTTTCTCCAAAAGTAAAGTAGTTGCAAACTCATGCTTTTAGAAACTTGTTTGGGCTCATGAGAGGAGTAGAAAAACATCAAAAATTTCAGTCCTGCATGATTCTTCCAAGAAATGTGTGTTCATTGAAACCGCTGGTTTTTGACAGTTTGGGCCCTATTGAATAATGAATGTTTTGAATTTTCTCCAAAAGTAAAGTAGTTGCAAACTCATCCTTTTAGAAACTTGTTTGGGCTGTTGAGAGGAGTAAAAAACCATCAAAAATTTCAATCCTGCATGATTCTACCAAGAAATGTGATTCTTCATTCAAAACCTGATTTTTGCTATTGGGCTCTATTGAATAATGAATGTTTTGAATTTTCTCCAAAAGTAAAGTAGTTGCAAACTCATGCTTTTAGAGACTTGTTTGGGCTCACGAGAGGAATAGAAAAACATCAAAAATTTGAGTCCTGCATGATTCTACCAAGAAATGTGTGTTCATTGAAACCGCTGGTTTTTGATAGTTTGGGCCCTATTGAATAATGAATGTTTTGAATTTTCTCCAAAAGTAAAGCAGTTGCAAACTCATTCTTTTAGAAACTTGTTTGGGCTGTTGAGAGGAGTAAAAAACCATCAAAAATTTCAATCCTGCATGATTCTACCAAGAAATGTAATTCTTCATTTAAAACCTGATTTTTGCTATTGGGCTCTATTGAATAATGAATGTTTTGAATTTTCTCCAAAAGTAAAGTAGTTGCAAACTCATGCTTTTAGAGACTTGTTTGGGCTCATGAGAGGAGTAGAAAAACATCAAAAATTTCAGTCCTGCATGATTCTACCAAGAAATGTGTGTTCATTGAAACCGCTGGTTTTTGATAGTTTGGGCCCTATTGAATAATGAATGTTTTGAATTTTCTCCAAAAGTAAAGTAGTTGCAAACTCATCCTTTTAGAAACTTGTTTGGGCTGTTGAGAGGAGTAAAAAACCATCAAAAATTTCAATCCTGCATGATTCTACCAAGAAATGTGATTCTTCATTCAAAACGCTGGTTTTTGCTATTGGGCTCTATTGAATAATGAATGTTTTGAATTTTCTCCAAAAGTAAAGTAGTTGCAAACTCATCCTTTTAGAGACTTGTTTGGGCTCATGAGAGGAGTAGAAAAACATCAAAAATTTCAGTCCTGCACGATTCTACCAAGAAATGTGTGTTCATTCAAACCCCTGGTTTTTGATATTTTGGGCCCTATTGAATAATGAATGTTTTGAATTTTCTCCAAAAGTAAAGTAGTTGCAAACTCATCCTTTTAGAGACTTGTTTGGGCTCATGAGAGGAGTAGAAAAACATCAAAAATTTCAGTCCTGCATGATTCTACCAAGAAATGTGTGTTCATTGAAACCGCTGGTTTTTGATAGTTTGGGCCCTATTGAATAATGAATGTTTTGAATTTTCTCCAAAAGTAAAGTAGTTGCAAACTCATCCTTTTAGAAACTTGTTTGGGCTGTTGAGAGGAGTAAAAAACCATCAAAAATTTCAATCCTGCATGATTCTACCAAGAAATGTGATTCTTCATTCAAAACCTGATTTTTGCTATTGGGCTCTATTGAATAATGAATGTTTTGAATTTTCTCCAAAAGTAAAGTAGTTGCAAACTCATCCTTTTAGAAACTTGTTTGGGCTGTTGAGAGGAGTAAAAAACCATCAAAAATTTCAATCCTGCATGATTCTACCAAGAAATGTGATTCTTCATTCAAAACCTGATTTTTGCTATTGGGCTCTATTGAATAATGAATGTTTTGAATTTTCTCCAAAAGTAAAGTAGTTGCAAACTCATGCTTTTAGAAACTTGTTTGGGCTCATGAGAGGAGTAGAAAAACATCAAAAATTTCAGTCCTGCATGATTCTTCCAAGAAATGTGTGTTCATTGAAACCGCTGGTTTTTGACAGTTTGGGCCCTATTGAACAATGAATGTTTTGAATTTTCTCCAAAAGTAAAGTAGTTGCAAACTCATCCTTTTAGAAACTTGTTTGGGCTGTTGAGAGGAGTAAAAAACCATCAAAAATTTCAATCCTGCATGATTCTACCAAGAAATGTGATTCTTCATTCAAAACCTGATTTTTGCTATTGGGCTCTATTGAATAATGAATGTTTTGAATTTTCTCCAAAAGTAAAGTAGTTGCAAACTCATCCTTTTAGAGACTTGTTTGGGCTCATGAGAGGAATAGAAAAACATCAAAAATTTGAGTCCTGCATGATTCTACCAAGAAATGTGTGTTCATTGAAACCGCTGGTTTTTGATAGTTTGGGCCCTATTGAATAATGAATGTTTTGAATTTTCTCCAAAAGTAAAGTAGTTGCAAACTCATCCTTTTAGAAACTTGTTTGGGCTGTTGAGAGGAGTAAAAAACCATCAAAAATTTCAATCCTGCATGATTCTACCAAGAAATGTGATTCTTCATTCAAAACCTGATTTTTGCTATTGGGCTCTATTGAATAATGAATGTTTTGAATTTTCTCCAAAAGTAAAGTAGTTGCAAACTCATGCTTTTAGAAACTTGTTTGAGCTCATGAGAGGAGTAGAAAAACATCAAAAATTTGAGTCCTGCATGATTCTACCAAGAAATGTGTGTTCATTCAAACCGCTGGTTTTTGATAGTTTGGGCCCTATTGAATAATGAATGTTTTGAATTTTCTCCAAAAGTAAAGCAGTTGCAAACTCATCCTTTTAGAAACTTGTTTGGGCTGTAGAGAGGAGTAAAAAACCATCAAAAATTTCAATCCTGCATGATTCTACCAAGAAATGTGATTCTTCATTCAAAACCTGATTTTTGCTATTGGGCTCTATTGAATAATGAATGTTTTGAATTTTCTCCAAAAGTAAAGTAGTTGCAAACTCATGCTTTTAGTGACTTGTTTGGGCTCATGAGAGGAGTAGAAAAACATCAAAAATTTCAGTCCTGCATGATTCTACCAAGAAATGTGTGTTCATTGAAACCGCTGGTTTTTGATAGTTTGGGCCCTATTGAATAATGAATGTTTTGAATTTTCTCCAAAAGTAAAGTAGTTGCAAACTCATCCTTTTAGAAACTTGTTTGGGCTGTTGAGAGGAGTAAAAAACCATCAAAAATTTCAATCCTGCATGATTTTACCAAGAAATGTGATTCTTCATTCAAAACCTGATTTTTGCTATTGGGCTCTATTGAATAATGAATGTTTTGAATTTTCTCCAAAAGTAAAGTAGTTGCAAACTCATGCTTTTAGAGACTTGTTTGGGCTTATGAGAGGAGTAGAAAAACATCAAAAATTTCAGTCCTGCATGATTCTACCAAGAAATGTGTGTTCATTGAAACCGCTGGTTTTTGATAGTTTGGGCCCTATTGAATAATGAATGTTTTGAATTTTCTCCAAAAGTAAAGTAGTTGCAAACTCATCCTTTTAGAAACTTGTTTGGGCTGTTGAGAGGAGTAAAAAACCATCAAAAATTTCAATCCTGCATGATTCTACCAAGAAATGTGATTCTTCATTCAAAACCTGATTTTTGCTATTGGGCTCTATTGAATAATGAATGTTTTGAATTTTCTCCAAAAGTAAAGTAGTTGCAAACTCATCCTTTTAGAAACTTGTTTGGGCTGTTGAGAGGAGTAAAAAACCATCAAAAATTTCAATCCTGCATGATTCTACCAAGAACTGTGATTCTTCATTCAAAACCTGATTTTTGCTATTGGGCTCTATTGAATAATGAATGTTTTGAATTTTCTCCAAAAGTAAAGTAGTTGCAAACTCAGGCTTTTAGAGACTTGTTTGGGCTCATGAGAGGAGTAGAAAAACATCAAAAATTTCAGTCCTGCATGATTCTACCAAGAAATGTGTGTTCATTGAAACCGCTGGTTTTTGATAGTTTGGGCCCTATTGAATAATGAATGTTTTGAATTTTCTCCAAAAGTAAAGTAGTTGCAAACTCATCCTTTTAGAAACTTGTTTGGGCTGTTGAGAGGAGTAAAAAACCATCAAAAATTTCAATCCTGCATGATTTTACCAAGAAATGTGATTCTTCATTCAAAACCTGATTTTTGCTATTGGGCTCTATTGAATAGTGAATGTTTTGAATTTTCTCCAAAAGTAAAGTAGTTGCAAACTCATGCTTTTAGAAACTTGTTTGGGCTCATGAGAGGAGTAGAAAAACATCAAAAATTTCAGTCCTGCATGATTCTACCAAGAAATGTGTGTTCATTGAAACCGCTGGTTTTTGATAGTTTGGGCCCTATTGAATAATGAATGTTTTGAATTTTCTCCAAAAGTAAAGTAGTTGCAAACTCATCCTTTTAGAAACTTGTTTGGGCTGTTGAGAGGAGTAAAAAAACATCAAAAATTTCAATCCTGCATGATTTTACCAAGAAATGTGATTCTTCATTCAAAACCTGATTTTTGCTATTGGGCTCTATTGAATAATGAATGTTTTGAATTTTCTCCAAAAGTAAAGTAGTTGCAAACTCATGCTTTTAGAGACTTGTTTGGGCTCATGAGAGGAGTAGAAAAACATCAAAAATTTCAGTCCTGCATGATTCTACCAAGAAATGTGTGTTCATTGAAACCGCTGGTTTTTGATAGTTTGGGCCCTATTGAATAATGAATGTTTTGAATTTTCTCCAAAAGTAAAGTAGTTGCAAACTCATCCTTTTAGAAACTTGTTTGGGCTGTTGAGAGGAGTAAAAAACCATCAAAAATTTCAATCCTGCATGATTCTACCAAGAAATGTGATTCTTCATTCAAAACCTGATTTTTGCTATTGGGCTCTATTGAATAATGAATGTTTTGAATTTTCTCCAAAAGTAAAGTAGTTGCAAACTCATCCTTTTAGAAACTTGTTTGGGCTGTTGAGAGGAGTAAAAAACCATCAAAAATTTCAATCCTGCATGATTCTACCAAGAACTGTGATTCTTCATTCAAAACCTGATTTTTGCTATTGCGCTCTATTGAATAATGAATGTTTTGAATTTTCTCCAAAAGTAAAGTAGTTGCAAACTCATGCTTTTAGAAACTTGTTTGGGCTCATGAGAGGAGTAGAAAAACATCAAAAATTTCAGCCCTGCATGATTCTTCCAAGAAATGTGTGTTCATTGAAACCGCTGGTTTTTGATAGTTTGGGCCCTATTGAATAATGAATGTTTTGAATTTTCTCCAAAAGTAAAGTAGTTGCAAACTCATCCTTTTAGAAACTTGTTTGGGCTGTTGAGAGGAGTAAAAAACCATCAAAAATTTCAATCCTGCATGATTCTACCAAGAAATGTGATTCTTCATTCAAAACCTGATTTTTGCTATTGGGCTCTATTGAATAATGAATGTTTTGAATTTTCTCCAAAAGTAAAGTAGTTGCAAACTCATGCTTTTAGAGACTTGTTTGGGCTCATGAGAGGAGTAGAAAAACATCAAAAATTTCAGTCCTGCATGATTCTACCAAGAAATGTGTGTTCATTGAAACCGCTGGTTTTTGATAGTTTGGGCCCTATTGAATAATGAATGTTTTGAATTTTCTCCAAAAGTAAAGTAGTTGCAAACTCATCCTTTTAGAAACTTGTTTGGGCTGTTGAGAGGAGTAAAAAACCATCAAAAATTTCAATCCTGCATGATTTTACCAAGAAATGTGATTCTTCATTCAAAACCTGATTTTTGCTATTGGGCTCTATTGAATAATGAATGTTTTGAATTTTCTCCAAAAGTAAAGTAGTTGCAAACTCATGCTTTTAGAGACTTGTTTGGGCTCATGAGAGGAGTAGAAAAACATCAAAAATTTCAGTCCTGCATGATTCTACCAAGAAATGTGTCTTCATTGAAACCGCTGTTTTTTGATAGTTTGGGCCCTATTGAATAATGAATGTTTTGAATTTTCTCCAAAAGTAAAGTAGTTGCAAACTCATCCTTTTAGAAACTTGTTTGGGCTGTTGAGAGGAGTAAAAAACCATCAAAAATTTCAATCCTGCATGATTCTACCAAGAAATGTGATTCTTCATTCAAAACCTGATTTTTGCTATTGGGCTCTATTGAATAATGAATGTTTTGAATTTTCTCCAAAAGTAAAGTAGTTGCAAACTCATGCTTTTAGAAACTTGTTTGGGCTCATGAGAGGAGTAGAAAAACATCAAAAATTTGAGTCCTGCATGATTCTACCAAGAAATGTGTGTTCATTCAAACCGCTGGTTTTTGATAGTTTGGGCCCTATTGAATAATGAATGTTTTGAATTTTCTCCAAAAGTAAAGCAGTTGCAAACTCATCCTTTTAGAAACTTGTTTGGGCTGTAGAGAGGAGTAAAAAACCATCAAAAATTTCAATCCTGCATGATTCTACCAAGAAATGTGATTCTTCATTCAAAACCTGATTTTTGCTATTGGGCTCTATTGAATAATGAATGTTTTGAATTTTATCCAAAAGTAAAGTAGTTGCAAACTCAGGCTTTTAGAGACTTGTTTGGGCTCATGAGAGGAGTAGAAAAACATCAAAAACTTCAGTCCTGCATGATTCTACCAAGAAATGTGTGTTCATTGAAACCGCTGGTTTTTGATAGTTTGGGCCCTATTGAATAATGAATGTTTTGAATTTTCTCCAAAGGTAAAGTAGTTGCAAACTCATCCTTTTAGAAACTTGTTTGGGCTGTTGAGAGGAGTAAAAAACCATCAAAAATTTCAATCCTGCATGATTCTACCAAGAAATGTGATTCTTCATTCAAAACCTGATTTTTGCTATTGGGCTCTATTGAATAATGAATGTTTTGAATTTTCTCCAAAAGTAAAGTAGTTGCAAACTCATGCTTTTAGAGACTTGTTTGGGCTCATGAGAGGAGTAGAAAAACATCAAAAATTTCAGTGCTGCATGATTCTACCAAGAAATGTGTGTTCATTCAAACCGCTGGTTTTTGATAGTTTGGGCCCTATTGAATAATGAATGTTTTGAATTTTCTCCAAAAGTAAAGCAGTTGCAAACTCATTCTTTTAGAAACTTGTTTGGGCTGTTGAGAGGAGTAAAAAACCATCAAAAATTTCAATCCTGCATGATTCTACCAAGAAATGTAATTCTTCATTTAAAACCTGATTTTTGCTATTGGGCTCTATTGAATAATGAATGTTTTGAATTTTCTCCAAAAGTAAAGTAGTTGCAAACTCATGCTTTTAGAGACTTGTTTGGGCTCATGAGAGGAGTAGAAAAACATCAAAAATTTCAGTCCTGCATGATTCTACCAAGAAATGTGTGTTCATTGAAACCGCTGGTTTTTGATAGTTTGGGCCCTATTGAATAATGAATGTTTTGAATTTTCTCCAAAAGTAAAGTAGTTGCAAACTCATCCTTTTAGAAACTTGTTTGGGCTGTTGAGAGGAGTAAAAAACCATCAAAAATTTCAATCCTGCATGATTCTACCAAGAAATGTGATTCTTCATTCAAAACGCTGGTTTTTGCTATTGGGCTCTATTGAATAATGAATGTTTTGAATTTTCTCCAAAAGTAAAGTAGTTGCAAACTCATCCTTTTAGAGACTTGTTTGGGCTCATGAGAGGAGTAGAAAAACATCAAAAATTTCAGTCCTGCACGATTCTACCAAGAAATGTGTGTTCATTCAAACCCCTGGTTTTTGATATTTTGGGCCCTATTGAATAATGAATGTTTTGAATTTTCTCCAAAAGTAAAGTAGTTGCAAACATCCTTTTAGAGACTTGTTTGGGCTCATGAGAGGAGTAGAAAAACATCAAAAATTTCAGTCCTGCATGATTCTACCAAGAAATGTGTGTTCATTGAAACCGCTGGTTTTTGATAGTTTGGGCCCTATTGAATAATGAATGTTTTGAATTTTCTCCAAAAGTAAAGCAGTTGCAAACTCATCCTTTTAGAAACTTGTTTGGGCTGTTGAGAGGAGTAAAAAACCATCAAAAATTTCAATCCTGCATGATTCTACCAAGAAATGTGATTCTTCATTCAAAACCTGATTTTTGCTATTGGGCTCTATTGAATAATGAATGTTTTGAATTTTCTCCAAAAGTAAAGTAGTTGCAAACTCATCCTTTTAGAAACTTGTTTGGGCTGTTGAGAGGAGTAAAAAACCATCAAAAATTTCAATCCTGCATGATTCTACCAAGAAATGTGATTCTTCATTCAAAACCTGATTTTTGCTATTGGGCTCTATTGAATAATGAATGTTTTGAATTTTCTCCAAAAGTAAAGTAGTTGCAAACTCATGCTTTTAGAAACTTGTTTGGGCTCATGAGAGGAGTAGAAAAACATCAAAAATTTCAGTCCTGCATGATTCTTCCAAGAAATGTGTGTTCATTGAAACCGCTGGTTTTTGACAGTTTGGGCCCTATTGAATAATGAATGTTTTGAATTTTCTCCAAAAGTAAAGTAGTTGCAAACTCATCCTTTTAGAAACTTGTTTGGGCTGTTGAGAGGAGTAAAAAACCATCAAAAATTTCAATCCTGCATGATTCTACCAAGAAATGTGATTCTTCATTCAAAACCTGATTTTTGCTATTGGGCTCTATTGAATAATGAATGTTTTGAATTTTCTCCAAAAGTAAAGTAGTTGCAAACTCATGCTTTTAGAGACTTGTTTGGGCTCACGAGAGGAATAGAAAAACATCAAAAATTTGAGTCCTGCATGATTCTACCAAGAAATGTGTGTTCATTGAAACCGCTGGTTTTTGATAGTTTGGGCCCTATTGAATAATGAATGTTTTGAATTTTCTCCAAAAGTAAAGTAGTTGCAAACTCATCCTTTTAGAAACTTGTTTGGGCTGTTGAGAGGAGTAAAAAACCATCAAAAATTTCAATCCTGCATGATTCTACCAAGAAATGTGATTCTTCATTCAAAACCTGATTTTTGCTATTGGGCTCTATTGAATAATGAATGTTTTGAATTTTCTCCAAAAGTAAAGTAGTTGCAAACTCATCCTTTTAGAAACTTGTTTGGGCTGTTGAGAGGAGTAAAAAACCATCAAAAATTTCAATCCTGCATGATTCTACCAAGAAATGTGATTCTTCATTCAAAACCTGATTTTTGCTATTGGGCTCTATTGAATAATGAATGTTTTGAATTTTCTCCAAAAGTAAAGTAGTTGCAAACTCATGCTTTTAGAAACTTGTTTGGGCTCATGAGAGGAGTAGAAAAACATCAAAAATTTCAGTCCTGCATGATTCTTCCAAGAAATGTGTGTTCATTGAAACCGCTGGTTTTTGACAGTTTGGGCCCTATTGAATAATGAATGTTTTGAATTTTCTCCAAAAGTAAAGTAGTTGCAAACTCATCCTTTTAGAAACTTGTTTGGGCTGTTGAGAGGAGTAAAAAACCATCAAAAATTTCAATCCTGCATGATTCTACCAAGAAATGTGATTCTTCATTCAAAACCTGATTTTTGCTATTGGGCTCTATTGAATAATGAATGTTTTGAATTTTCTCCAAAAGTAAAGTAGTTGCAAACTCATGCTTTTAGAGACTTGTTTGGGCTCACGAGAGGAATAGAAAAACATCAAAAATTTGAGTCCTGCATGATTCTACCAAGAAATGTGTGTTCATTGAAACCGCTGGTTTTTGATAGTTTGGGCCCTATTGAATAATGAATGTTTTGAATTTTCTCCAAAAGTAAAGTAGTTGCAAACTCATCCTTTTAGAAACTTGTTTGGGCTGTTGAGAGGAGTAAAAAACCATCAAAAAATTCAATCCTGCATGATTTTACCAAGAAATGTGATTCTTCATTCAAAACCTGATTTTTGCTATTGGGCTCTATTGAATAATGAATGTTTTGAATTTTCTCCAAAAGTAAAGTAGTTGCAAACTCATGCTTTTAGAGACTTGTTTGGGCTCATGAGAGGAGTAGAAAAACATCAAAAATTTCAGTCCTGCATGATTCTACCAAGAAATGTGTGTTCATTGAAACCGCTGTTTTTTGATAGTTTGGGCCCTATTGAATAATGAATGTTTTGAATTTTCTCCAAAAGTAAAGTAGTTGCAAACTCATCCTTTTAGAAACTTGTTTGGGCTGTTGAGAGGAGTAAAAAACCATCAAAAATTTCAATCCTGCATGATTCTACCAAGAAATGTGATTCTTCATTCAAAACCTGATTTTTGCTATTGGGCTCTATTGAATAATGAATGTTTTGAATTTTCTCCAAAAGTAAAGTAGTTGCAAACTCATGCTTTTAGAAACTTGTTTGGGCTCATGAGAGGAGTAGAAAAACATCAAAAATTTGAGTCCTGCATGATTCTACCAAGAAATGTGTGTTCATTCAAACCGCTGGTTTTTGATAGTTTGGGCCCTATTGAATAATGAATGTTTTGAATTTTCTCCAAAAGTAAAGCAGTTGCAAACTCATCCTTTTAGAAACTTGTTTGGGCTGTAGAGAGGAGTAAAAAACCATCAAAAATTTCAATCCTGCATGATTCTACCAAGAAATGTGATTCTTCATTCAAAACCTGATTTTTGCTATTGGGCTCTATTGAATAATGAATGTTTTGAATTTTCTCCAAAAGTAAAGTAGTTGCAAACTCATGCTTTTAGAGACTTGTTTGGGCTCATGAGAGGAGTAGAAAAACATCAAAAACTTCAGTCCTGCATGATTCTACCAAGAAATGTGTGTTCATTGAAACCGCTGGTTTTTGATAGTTTGGGCCCTATTGAATAATGAATGTTTTGAATTTTCTCCAAAAGTAAAGTAGTTGCAAACTCATCCTTTTAGAAACTTGTTTGGGCTGTTGAGAGGAGTAAAAAACCATCAAAAATTTCAATCCTGCATGATTCTACCAAGAAATGTGATTCTTCATTCAAAACCTGATTTTTGCTATTGGGCTCTATTGAATAATGAATGTTTTGAATTTTCTCCAAAAGTAAAGTAGTTGCAAACTCATGCTTTTAGAGACTTGTTTGGGCTCATGAGAGGAGTAGAAAAACATCAAAAATTTCAGTCCTGCATGATTCTACCAAGAAATGTGTGTTCATTCAAACCGCTGGTTTTTGATAGTTTGGGCCCTATTGAATAATGAATGTTTTGAATTTTCTCCAAAAGTAAACCAGTTGCAAACTCATTCTTTTAGAAACTTGTTTGGGCTGTTGAGAGGAGTAAAAAACCATCAAAAATTTCAATCCTGCATGATTCTACCAAGAAATGTAATTCTTCATTTAAAACCTGATTTTTGCTATTGGGCTCTATTGAATAATGAATGTTTTGAATTTTCTCCAAAAGTAAAGTAGTTGCAAACTCATGCTTTTAGAGACTTGTTTGGGCTCATGAGAGGAGTAGAAAAACATCAAAAATTTCAGTCCTGCATGATTCTACCAAGAAATGTGTGTTCATTGAAACCGCTGGTTTTTGATAGTTTGGGCCCTATTGAATAATGAATGTTTTGAATTTTCTCCAAAAGTAAAGTAGTTGCAAACTCATCCTTTTAGAAACTTGTTTGGGCTGTTGAGAGGAGTAAAAAACCATCAAAAATTTCAATCCTGCATGATTCTACCAAGAAATGTGATTCTTCATTCAAAACGCTGGTTTTTGCTATTGGGCTCTATTGAATAATGAATGTTTTGAATTTTCTCCAAAAGTAAAGTAGTTGCAAACTCATCCTTTTAGAGACTTGTTTGGGCTCATGAGAGGAGTAGAAAAACATCAAAAATTTCAGTCCTGCACGATTCTACCAAGAAATGTGTGTTCATTCAAACCCCTGGTTTTTGATATTTTGGGCCCTATTGAATAATGAATGTTTTGAATTTTTTCCAAAAGTAAAGTAGTTGCAAACTCATCCTTTTAGAGACTTGTTTGGGCTCATGAGAGGAGTAGAAAAACATCAAAAATTTCAGTCCTGCATGATTCTACCAAGAAATGTGTGTTCATTGAAACCGCTGGTTTTTGATAGTTTGGGCCCTATTGAATAATGAATGTTTTGAATTTTCTCCAAAAGTAAAGTAGTTGCAAACTCATCCTTTTAGAAACTTGTTTGGGCTGTTGAGAGGAGTAAAAAACCATCAAAAATTTCAATCCTGCATGATTCTACCAAGAAATGTGATTCTTCATTCAAAACCTGATTTTTGCTATTGGGCTCTATTGAATAATGAATGTTTTGAATTTTCTCCAAAAGTAAAGTAGTTGCAAACTCATCCTTTTAGAAACTTGTTTGGGCTGTTGAGAGGAGTAAAAAACCATCAAAAATTTCAATCCTGCATGATTCTACCAAGAAATGTGATTCTTCATTCAAAACCTGATTTTTGCTATTGGGCTCTATTGAATAATGAATGTTTTGAATTTTCTCCAAAAGTAAAGTAGTTGCAAACTCATGCTTTTAGAAACTTGTTTGGGCTCATGAGAGGAGTAGAAAAACATCAAAAATTTCAGTCCTGCATGATTCTTCCAAGAAATGTGTGTTCATTGAAACCGCTGGTTTTTGACAGTTTGGGCCCTATTGAATAATGAATGTTTTGAATTTTCTCCAAAAGTAAAGTAGTTGCAAACTCATCCTTTTAGAAACTTGTTTGGGCTGTTGAGAGGAGTAAAAAACCATCAAAAATTTCAATCCTGCATGATTCTACCAAGAAATGTGATTCTTCATTCAAAACCTGATTTTTGCTATTGGGCTCTATTGAATAATGAATGTTTTGAATTTTCTCCAAAAGTAAAGTAGTTGCAAACTCATCCTTTTAGAGACTTGTTTGGGCTCATGAGAGGAATAGAAAAACATCAAAAATTTGAGTCCTGCATGATTCTACCAAGAAATGTGTGTTCATTGAAACCGCTGGTTTTTGATAGTTTGGGCCCTATTGAATAATGAATGTTTTGAATTTTCTCCAAAAGTAAAGTAGTTGCAAACTCATCCTTTTAGAAACTTGTTTGGGCTGTTGAGAGGAGTAAAAAACCATCAAAAATTTCAATCCTGCATGATTCTACCAAGAAATGTGATTCTTCATTCAAAACCTGATTTTTGCTATTGGGCTCTATTGAATAATGAATGTTTTGAATTTTCTCCAAAAGTAAAGTAGTTGCAAACTCATGCTTTTAGAAACTTGTTTGAGCTCATGAGAGGAGTAGAAAAACATCAAAAATTTGAGTCCTGCATGATTCTACCAAGAAATGTGTGTTCATTCAAACCGCTGGTTTTTGATAGTTTGGGCCCTATTGAATAATGAATGTTTTGAATTTTCTCCAAAAGTAAAGCAGTTGCAAACTCATCCTTTTAGAAACTTGTTTGGGCTGTAGAGAGGAGTAAAAAACCATCAAAAATTTCAATCCTGCATGATTCTACCAAGAAATGTGATTCTTCATTCAAAACCTGATTTTTGCTATTGGGCTCTATTGAGTAATGAATGTTTTGAATTTTCTCCAAAAGTAAAGTAGTTGCAAACTCATGCTTTTAGAGACTTGTTTGGGCTCATGAGAGGAGTAGAAAAACATCAAAAATTTCAGTCCTGCATGATTCTACCAAGAAATGTGTGTTCATTGAAACCGCTGGTTTTTGATAGTTTGGGCCCTATTGAATAATGAATGTTTTGAATTTTCTCCAAAAGTAAAGTAGTTGCAAACTCATCCTTTTAGAAACTTGTTTGGGCTGTTGAGAGGAGTAAAAAACCATCAAAAATTTCAATCCTGCATGATTTTACCAAGAAATGTGATTCTTCATTCAAAACCTGATTTTTGCTATTGGGCTCTATTGAATAATGAATGTTTTGAATTTTCTCCAAAAGTAAAGTAGTTGCAAACTCATGCTTTTAGAGACTTGTTTGGGCTTATGAGAGGAGTAGAAAAACATCAAAAATTTCAGTCCTGCATGATTCTACCAAGAAATGTGTGTTCATTGAAACCGCTGGTTTTTGATAGTTTGGGCCCTATTGAATAATGAATGTTTTGAATTTTCTCCAAAAGTAAAGTAGTTGCAAACTCATCCTTTTAGAAACTTGTTTAGGCTGTTGAGAGGAGTAAAAAACCATCAAAAATTTCAATCCTGCATGATTCTACCAAGAAATGTGATTCTTCATTCAAAACCTGATTTTTGCTATTGGGCTCTATTGAATAATGAATGTTTTGAATTTTCTCCAAAAGTAAAGTAGTTGCAAACTCATCCTTTTAGAAACTTGTTTGGGCTGTTGAGAGGAGTAAAAAACCATCAAAAATTTCAATCCTGCATGATTCTACCAAGAACTGTGATTCTTCATTCAAAACCTGATTTTTGCTATTGGGCTCTATTGAATAATGAATGTTTTGAATTTTCTCCAAAAGTAAAGTAGTTGCAAACTCATGCTTTTAGAGACTTGTTTGGGCTCATGAGAGGAGTAGAAAAACATCAAAAATTTCAGTCCTGCATGATTCTACCAAGAAATGTGTGTTCATTGAAACCGCTGGTTTTTGATAGTTTGGGCCCTATTGAATAATGAATGTTTTGAATTTTCTCCAAAAGTAAAGTAGTTGCAAACTCATCCTTTTAGAAACTTGTTTGGGCTGTTGAGAGGAGTAAAAAACCATCAAAAATTTCAATCCTGCATGATTTTACCAAGAAATGTGATTCTTCATTCAAAACCTGATTTTTGCTATTGGGCTCTATTGAATAGTGAATGTTTTGAATTTTCTCCAAAAGTAAAGTAGTTGCAAACTCATGCTTTTAGAAACTTGTTTGGGCTCATGAGAGGAGTAGAAAAACATCAAAAATTTCAGTCCTGCATGATTCTACCAAGAAATGTGTGTTCATTGAAACCGCTGGTTTTTGATAGTTTGGGCCCTATTGAATAATGAATGTTTTGAATTTTCTCCAAAAGTAAAGTAGTTGCAAACTCATCCTTTTAGAAACTTGTTTGGGCTGTTGAGAGGAGTAAAAAACCATCAAAAATTTCAATCCTGCATGATTTTACCAAGAAATGTGATTCTTCATTCAAAACCTGATTTTTGCTATTGGGCTCTATTGAATAATGAATGTTTTGAATTTTCTCCAAAAGTAAAGTAGTTGCAAACTCATGCTTTTAGAGACTTGTTTGGGCTCATGAGAGGAGTAGAAAAACATCAAAAATTTCAGTCCTGCATGATTCTACCAAGAAATGTGTGTTCATTGAAACCGCTGGTTTTTGATAGTTTGGGCCCTATTGAATAATGAATGTTTTGAATTTTCTCCAAAAGTAAAGTAGTTGCAAACTCATCCTTTTAGAAACTTGTTTGGGCTGTTGAGAGGAGTAAAAAACCATCAAAAATTTCAATCCTGCATGATTCTACCAAGAAATGTGATTCTTCATTCAAAACCTGATTTTTGCTATTGGGCTCTATTGAATAATGAATGTTTTGAATTTTCTCCAAAAGTAAAGTAGTTGCAAACTCATCCTTTTAGAAACTTGTTTGGGCTGTTGAGAGGAGTAAAAAACCATCAAAAATTTCAATCCTGCATGATTCTACCAAGAACTGTGATTCTTCATTCAAAACCTGATTTTTGCTATTGCGCTCTATTGAATAATGAATGTTTTGAATTTTCTCCAAAAGTAAAGTAGTTGCAAACTCATGCTTTTAGAAACTTGTTTGGGCTCATGAGAGGAGTAGAAAAACATCAAAAATTTCAGCCCTGCATGATTCTTCCAAGAAATGTGTGTTCATTGAAACCGCTGGTTTTTGATAGTTTGGGCCCTATTGAATAATGAATGTTTTGAATTTTCTCCAAAAGTAAAGTAGTTGCAAACTCATCCTTTTAGAAACTTGTTTGGGCTGTTGAGAGGAGTAAAAAACCATCAAAAATTTCAATCCTGCATGATTCTACCAAGAAATGTGATTCTTCATTCAAAACCTGATTTTTGCTATTGGGCTCTATTGAATAATGAATGTTTTGAATTTTCTCCAAAAGTAAAGTAGTTGCAAACTCATGCTTTTAGAGACTTGTTTGGGCTCATGAGAGGAGTAGAAAAACATCAAAAATTTCAGTCCTGCATGATTCTACCAAGAAATGTGTGTTCATTGAAACCGCTGTTTTTTGATAGTTTGGGCCCTATTGAATAATGAATGTTTTGAATTTTCTCCAAAAGTAAAGTAGTTGCAAACTCATCCTTTTAGAAACTTGTTTGGGCTGTTGAGAGGAGTAAAAAACCATCAAAAATTTCAATCCTGCATGATTCTACCAAGAAATGTGATTCTTCATTCAAAACCTGATTTTTGCTATTGGGCTCTATTGAATAATGAATGTTTTGAATTTTCTCCAAAAGTAAAGTAGTTGCAAACTCATGCTTTTAGAAACTTGTTTGGGCTCATGAGAGGAGTAGAAAAACATCAAAAATTTGAGTCCTGCATGATTCTACCAAGAAATGTGTGTTCATTCAAACCGCTGGTTTTTGATAGTTTGGGCCCTATTGAATAATGAATGTTTTGAATTTTCTCCAAAAGTAAAGCAGTTGCAAACTCATCCTTTTAGAAACTTGTTTGGCTGTAGAGAGGAGTAAAAAACCATCAAAAATTTCAATCCTGCATGATTCTACCAAGAAATGTGATTCTTCATTCAAAACCTGATTTTTGCTATTGGGCTCTATTGAATAATGAATGTTTTGAATTTTCTCCAAAAGTAAAGTAGTTGCAAACTCATGCTTTTAGAGACTTGTTTGGGCTCATGAGAGGAGTAGAAAAACATCAAAAATTTCAGTCATGCATGATTCTTCCAAGAAATGTGTGTTCATTGAAACCGCTGGTTTTTGATAGTTTGGGCCCTATTGAATAATGAATGTTTTGAATTTTCTCCAAAAGTAAAGTAGTTGCAAACTCATCCTTTTAGAAACTTGTTTGGGCTGTTGAGAGGAGTAAAAAACCATCAAAAATTTCAATCCTGCATGATTCTACCAAGAAATGTGATTCTTCATTCAAAACCTGATTTTTGCTATTGGGCTCTATTGAATAATGAATGTTTTGAATTTTCTCCAAAAGTAAAGTATTTGCAAACTCATGCTTTTAGAGACTTGTTTGGGCTCATGAGAGGAGTAGAAAAACATCAAAAATTTCAGTCCTGCATGATTCTTCCAAGAAATGTGTGTTCATTGAAACCGCTGGTTTTTGATAGTTTGGGCCCTATTGAATAATGAATGTTTTGAATTTTCTCCAAAAGTAAAGTAGTTGCAAACTCATCCTTTTAGAAACTTGTTTGGGCTGTTGAGAGGAGTAAAAAACCATCAAAAATTTCAATCCTGCATGATTCTACCAAGAAATGTGATTCTTCATTCAAAACCTGATTTTTGCTATTGGGCTCTATTGAATAATGAATGTTTTGAATTTTCTCCAAAAGTAAAGTAGTTGCAAACTCATGCTTTTAGAGACTTGTTTGGGCTCATGAGAGGAGTAGAAAAACATCAAAAATTTCAGTCCTGCATGATTCTACCAAGAAATGTGTGTTCATTGAAACCGCTGGTTTTTGATAGTTTGGGCCCTATTGAATAATGAATGTTTTGAATTTTCTCCAAAAGTAAAGTAGTTGCAAACTCTTCCTTTTAGAAACTTGTTTGGGCTGTTGAGAGGAGTAAAAAACCATCAAAAATTTCAATCCTGCATGATTCTACCAAGAAATGTGATTCTTCATTCAAAAACTGATTTTTGCTATTGGGCCCTATTGAATAATGAATGTTTTGAATTTTCTCCAAAAGTAAAGCAGTTGCAAACTCATCCTTTTAGAAACTTGTTTGGGCTGTTGAGAGGAGTAAAAAACCATCAAAAATTTCAATCCTGCATGATTCTACCAAGAAATGTGTGTTCATTGAAACCGCTGGTTTTTGATAGTTTGGGCCCTATTGAATAATGAATGTTTTGAATTTTCTCCAAAAGTAAAGTAGTTGCAAACTCATCCTTTTAGAAACTTGTTTGGGCTGTTGAGAGGAGTAAAAAACCATCAAAAATTTCAATCCTGCATGATTCTACCAAGAAATGTGATTCTTCATTCAAAACCTGATTTTTGCTATTGGGCTCTATTGAATAATGAATGTTTTGAATTTTCTCCAAAAGTAAAGTAGTTGCAAACTCATGCTTTTAGAGACTTGTTTGGGCTCATGAGAGGAGTAGAAAAACATCAAAAATTTCAGTCCTGCATGATTCTTCCAAGAAATGTGTGTTCATTGAAACCGCTGGTTTTTGATAGTTTGGGCCCTATTGAATAATGAATGTTTTGAATTTTCTCCAAAAGTAAAGTAGTTGCAAACTCATCCTTTTAGAAACTTGTTTGGGCTGTTGAGAGGAGTAAAAAACCATCAAAAATTTCAATCCTGCATGATTCTACCAAGAAATGTGATTCTTCATTCAAAACCTGATTTTTGCTATTGGGCTCTATTGAATAATGAATGTTTTGAATTTTCTCCAAAAGTAAAGTAGTTGCAAACTCATGCTTTTAGAGACTTGTTTGGGCTCATGAGAGGAGTAGAAAAACATCAAAAATTTCAGTCCTGCATGATTCTACCAAGAAATGTGTGTTCATTGAAACCGCTGGTTTTTGATAGTTTGGGCCCTATTGAATAATGAATGTTTTGAATTTTCTCCAAAAGTAAAGTAGTTGCAAACTCTTCCTTTTAGAAACTTGTTTGGGCTGTTGAGAGGAGTAAAAAACCATCAAAAATTTCAATCCTGCATGATTCTACCAAGAAATGTGATTCTTCATTCAAAAACTGATTTTTGCTATTGGGCTCTATTGAATAATGAATATTTTGAATTTTCTCCAAAAGTAAAGTAGTTGCAAACTCATGCTTTTAGAAACTTGTTTGGGCTCATGAGAGGAGTAGAAAAACATCAAAAATTTGAGTCCTGCATGATTCTACCATGAAATGTGTGTTCATTCAAACCGCTGGTTTTTGATAGTTTGGGCCCTATTGAATAATGAATGTTTTGAATTTTCTCCAAAAGTAAAGCAGTTGCAAACTCATCCTTTTAGAAACTTGTTTGGGCTGTAGAGAGTAGTAAAAAACCATCAAAAATTTCAATCCTGCATGATTCTACCAAGAAATGTGATTCTTCATTCAAAACCTGATTTTTGCTATTGGGCTCTATTGAATAATGAATGTTTTGAATTTTCTCCAAAAGTAAAGTAGTTGCAAACTCATGCTTTTAGAGACTTGTTTGGGCTCATGAGAGGAGTAGAAAAACATCAAAAACTTCAGTCCTGCATGATTCTACCAAGAAATGTGTGTTCATTGAAACCGCTGGTTTTTGATAGTTTGGGCCCTATTGAATAATGAATGTTTTGAATTTTCTCCAAAAGTAAAGTAGTTGCAAACTCATCCTTTTAGAAACTTGTTTGGGCTGTTGAGAGGAGTAAAAAACCATCAAAAATTTCAATCCTGCATGCTTCTACCAAGAAATGTGATTCTTCATTCAAAACCTGATTTTTGCTATTGGGCTCTATTGAATAATGAATGTTTTGAATTTTCTCCAAAAGTAAAGTAGTTGCAAACTCATGCTTTTAGAGACTTGTTTGGGCTCATGAGAGGAGTAGAAAAACATCAAAAATTTCAGTCCTGCATGATTCTACCAAGAAATGTGTGTTCATTCAAACAGCTGGTTTTTGATAGTTTGGGCCCTATTGAATAATGAATGTTTTGAATTTTCTCCAAAAGTAAAGTAGTTGCAAACTCATCCTTTTAGAAACTTGTTTGGGCTGTTGAGAGGAGTAAAAAACCATCAAAAATTTCAATCCTGCATGATTCTACCAAGAAATGTGATTCTTCATTCAAAACCTGATTTTTGCTATTGGGCTCTATTGAATAATGAATGTTTTGAATTTTCTCCAAAAGTAAAGTAGTTGCAAACTCATGCTTTTAGAGACTTGTTTGGGCTCATGAGAGGAGTAGAAAAACATCAAAAATTTCAGTCCTGCATGATTCTACCAAGAAATGTGTGTTCATTGAAACCGCTGGTTTTTGATAGTTTGGGCCCTATTGAATAATGAATGTTTTGAATTTTCTCCAAAAGTAAAGTAGTTGCAAACTCATCCTTTTAGAAACTTGTTTGGGCTGTTGAGAGGAGTAAAAAACCATCAAAAATTTCAATCCTGCATGATTCTACCAAGAAATGTGATTCTTCATTCAAAACCTGATTTTTGCTATTGGGCTCTATTGAATAATGAATGTTTTGAATTTTCTCCAAAAGTAAAGTAGTTGCAAACTCATGCTTTTAGAGACTTGTTTGGGCTCATGAGAGGAGTAGAAAAACATCAAAAATTTCAGTGCTGCATGATTCTACCAAGAAATGTGTGTTCATTCAAACCGCTGGTTTTTGATAGTTTGGGCCCTATTGAATAATGAATGTTTTGAATTTTCTCCAAAAGTAAAGCAGTTGCAAACTCATTCTTTTAGAAACTTGTTTGGGCTGTTGAGAGGAGTAAAAAACCATCAAAAATTTCAATCCTGCATGATTCTACCAAGAAATGTAATTCTTCATTTAAAACCTGATTTTTGCTATTGGGCTCTATTGAATAATGAATGTTTTGAATTTTCTCCAAAAGTAAAGTAGTTGCAAACTCATGCTTTTAGAGACTTGTTTGGGCTCATGAGAGGAGTAGAAAAACATCAAAAATTTCAGTCCTGCATGATTCTACCAAGAAATGTGTGTTCATTGAAACCGCTGGTTTTTGATAGTTTGGGCCCTATTGAATAATGAATGTTTTGAATTTTCTCCAAAAGTAAAGTAGTTGCAAACTCATCCTTTTAGAAACTTGTTTGGGCTGTTGAGAGGAGTAAAAAACCATCAAAAATTTCAATCCTGCATGATTCTACCAAGAAATGTGATTCTTCATTCAAAACGCTGGTTTTTGCTATTGGGCTCTATTGAATAATGAATGTTTTGAATTTTCTCCAAAAGTAAAGTAGTTGCAAACTCATCCTTTTAGAGACTTGTTTGGGCTCATGAGAGGAGTAGAAAAACATCAAAAATTTCAGTCCTGCACGATTCTACCAAGAAATGTGTGTTCATTCAAACCCCTGGTTTTTGATATTTTGGGCCCTATTGAATAATGAATGTTTTGAATTTTCTCCAAAAGTAAAGTAGTTGCAAACATCCTTTTAGAGACTTGTTTGGGCTCATGAGAGGAGTAGAAAAACATCAAAAATTTCAGTCCTGCATGATTCTACCAAGAAATGTGTGTTCATTGAAACCGCTGGTTTTTGATAGTTTGGGCCCTATTGAATAATGAATGTTTTGAATTTTCTCCAAAAGTAAAGCAGTTGCAAACTCATCCTTTTAGAAACTTGTTTGGGCTGTTGAGAGGAGTAAAAAACCATCAAAAATTTCAATCCTGCATGATTCTACCAAGAAATGTGATTCTTCATTCAAAACCTGATTTTTGCTATTGGGCTCTATTGAATAATGAATGTTTTGAATTTTCTCCAAAAGTAAAGTAGTTGCAAACTCATCCTTTTAGAAACTTGTTTGGGCTGTTGAGAGGAGTAAAAAACCATCAAAAATTTCAATCCTGCATGATTCTACCAAGAAATGTGATTCTTCATTCAAAACCTGATTTTTGCTATTGGGCTCTATTGAATAATGAATGTTTTGAATTTTCTCCAAAAGTAAAGTAGTTGCAAACTCATGCTTTTAGAAACTTGTTTGGGCTCATGAGAGGAGTAGAAAAACATCAAAAATTTCAGTCCTGCATGATTCTTCCAAGAAATGTGTGTTCATTGAAACCGCTGGTTTTTGACAGTTTGGGCCCTATTGAATAATGAATGTTTTGAATTTTCTCCAAAAGTAAAGTAGTTGCAAACTCATCCTTTTAGAAACTTGTTTGGGCTGTTGAGAGGAGTAAAAAACCATCAAAAATTTCAATCCTGCATGATTCTACCAAGAAATGTGATTCTTCATTCAAAACCTGATTTTTGCTATTGGGCTCTATTGAATAATGAATGTTTTGAATTTTCTCCAAAAGTAAAGTAGTTGCAAACTCATGCTTTTAGAGACTTGTTTGGGCTCACGAGAGGAATAGAAAAACATCAAAAATTTGAGTCCTGCATGATTCTACCAAGAAATGTGTGTTCATTGAAACCGCTGGTTTTTGATAGTTTGGGCCCTATTGAATAATGAATGTTTTGAATTTTCTCCAAAAGTAAAGCAGTTGCAAACTCATTCTTTTAGAAACTTGTTTGGGCTGTTGAGAGGAGTAAAAAACCATCAAAAATTTCAATCCTGCATGATTCTACCAAGAAATGTAATTCTTCATTTAAAACCTGATTTTTGCTATTGGGCTCTATTGAATAATGAATGTTTTGAATTTTCTCCAAAAGTAAAGTAGTTGCAAACTCATGCTTTTAGAGACTTGTTTGGGCTCATGAGAGGAGTAGAAAAACATCAAAAATTTCAGTCCTGCATGATTCTACCAAGAAATGTGTGTTCATTGAAACCGCTGGTTTTTGATAGTTTGGGCCCTATTGAATAATGAATGTTTTGAATTTTCTCCAAAAGTAAAGTAGTTGCAAACTCATCCTTTTAGAAACTTGTTTGGGCTGTTGAGAGGAGTAAAAAACCATCAAAAATTTCAATCCTGCATGATTCTACCAAGAAATGTGATTCTTCATTCAAAACGCTGGTTTTTGCTATTGGGCTCTATTGAATAATGAATGTTTTGAATTTTCTCCAAAAGTAAAGTAGTTGCAAACTCATCCTTTTAGAGACTTGTTTGGGCTCATGAGAGGAGTAGAAAAACATCAAAAATTTCAGTCCTGCACGATTCTACCAAGAAATGTGTGTTCATTCAAACCCCTGGTTTTTGATATTTTGGGCCCTATTGAATAATGAATGTTTTGAATTTTCTCCAAAAGTAAAGTAGTTGCAAACTCATCCTTTTAGAGACTTGTTTGGGCTCATGAGAGGAGTAGAAAAACATCAAAAATTTCAGTCCTGCATGATTCTACCAAGAAATGTGTGTTCATTGAAACCGCTGGTTTTTGATAGTTTGGGCCCTATTGAATAATGAATGTTTTGAATTTTCTCCAAAAGTAAAGTAGTTGCAAACTCATCCTTTTAGAAACTTGTTTGGGCTGTTGAGAGGAGTAAAAAACCATCAAAAATTTCAATCCTGCATGATTCTACCAAGAAATGTGATTCTTCATTCAAAACCTGATTTTTGCTATTGGGCTCTATTGAATAATGAATGTTTTGAATTTTCTCCAAAAGTAAAGTAGTTGCAAACTCATCCTTTTAGAAACTTGTTTGGGCTGTTGAGAGGAGTAAAAAACCATCAAAAATTTCAATCCTGCATGATTCTACCAAGAAATGTGATTCTTCATTCAAAACCTGATTTTTGCTATTGGGCTCTATTGAATAATGAATGTTTTGAATTTTCTCCAAAAGTAAAGTAGTTGCAAACTCATGCTTTTAGAAACTTGTTTGGGCTCATGAGAGGAGTAGAAAAACATCAAAAATTTCAGTCCTGCATGATTCTTCCAAGAAATGTGTGTTCATTGAAACCGCTGGTTTTTGACAGTTTGGGCCCTATTGAACAATGAATGTTTTGAATTTTCTCCAAAAGTAAAGTAGTTGCAAACTCATCCTTTTAGAAACTTGTTTGGGCTGTTGAGAGGAGTAAAAAACCATCAAAAATTTCAATCCTGCATGATTCTACCAAGAAATGTGATTCTTCATTCAAAACCTGATTTTTGCTATTGGGCTCTATTGAATAATGAATGTTTTGAATTTTCTCCAAAAGTAAAGTAGTTGCAAACTCATCCTTTTAGAGACTTGTTTGGGCTCATGAGAGGAATAGAAAAACATCAAAAATTTGAGTCCTGCATGATTCTACCAAGAAATGTGTGTTCATTGAAACCGCTGGTTTTTGATAGTTTGGGCCCTATTGAATAATGAATGTTTTGAATTTTCTCCAAAAGTAAAGTAGTTGCAAACTCATCCTTTTAGAAACTTGTTTGGGCTGTTGAGAGGAGTAAAAAACCATCAAAAATTTCAATCCTGCATGATTCTACCAAGAAATGTGATTCTTCATTCAAAACCTGATTTTTGCTATTGGGCTCTATTGAATAATGAATGTTTTGAATTTTCTCCAAAAGTAAAGTAGTTGCAAACTCATGCTTTTAGAAACTTGTTTGAGCTCATGAGAGGAGTAGAAAAACATCAAAAATTTGAGTCCTGCATGATTCTACCAAGAAATGTGTGTTCATTCAAACCGCTGGTTTTTGATAGTTTGGGCCCTATTGAATAATGAATGTTTTGAATTTTCTCCAAAAGTAAAGCAGTTGCAAACTCATCCTTTTAGAAACTTGTTTGGGCTGTAGAGAGGAGTAAAAAACCATCAAAAATTTCAATCCTGCATGATTCTACCAAGAAATGTGATTCTTCATTCAAAACCTGATTTTTGCTATTGGGCTCTATTGAATAATGAATGTTTTGAATTTTCTCCAAAAGTAAAGTAGTTGCAAACTCATGCTTTTAGTGACTTGTTTGGGCTCATGAGAGGAGTAGAAAAACATCAAAAATTTCAGTCCTGCATGATTCTACCAAGAAATGTGTGTTCATTGAAACCGCTGGTTTTTGATAGTTTGGGCCCTATTGAATAATGAATGTTTTGAATTTTCTCCAAAAGTAAAGTAGTTGCAAACTCATCCTTTTAGAAACTTGTTTGGGCTGTTGAGAGGAGTAAAAAACCATCAAAAATTTCAATCCTGCATGATTTTACCAAGAAATGTGATTCTTCATTCAAAACCTGATTTTTGCTATTGGGCTCTATTGAATAATGAATGTTTTGAATTTTCTCCAAAAGTAAAGTAGTTGCAAACTCATGCTTTTAGAGACTTGTTTGGGCTTATGAGAGGAGTAGAAAAACATCAAAAATTTCAGTCCTGCATGATTCTACCAAGAAATGTGTGTTCATTGAAACCGCTGGTTTTTGATAGTTTGGGCCCTATTGAATAATGAATGTTTTGAATTTTCTCCAAAAGTAAAGTAGTTGCAAACTCATCCTTTTAGAAACTTGTTTGGGCTGTTGAGAGGAGTAAAAAACCATCAAAAATTTCAATCCTGCATGATTCTACCAAGAAATGTGATTCTTCATTCAAAACCTGATTTTTGCTATTGGGCTCTATTGAATAATGAATGTTTTGAATTTTCTCCAAAAGTAAAGTAGTTGCAAACTCATCCTTTTAGAAACTTGTTTGGGCTGTTGAGAGGAGTAAAAAACCATCAAAAATTTCAATCCTGCATGATTCTACCAAGAACTGTGATTCTTCATTCAAAACCTGATTTTTGCTATTGGGCTCTATTGAATAATGAATGTTTTGAATTTTCTCCAAAAGTAAAGTAGTTGCAAACTCAGGCTTTTAGAGACTTGTTTGGGCTCATGAGAGGAGTAGAAAAACATCAAAAATTTCAGTCCTGCATGATTCTACCAAGAAATGTGTGTTCATTGAAACCGCTGGTTTTTGATAGTTTGGGCCCTATTGAATAATGAATGTTTTGAATTTTCTCCAAAAGTAAAGTAGTTGCAAACTCATCCTTTTAGAAACTTGTTTGGGCTGTTGAGAGGAGTAAAAAACCATCAAAAATTTCAATCCTGCATGATTTTACCAAGAAATGTGATTCTTCATTCAAAACCTGATTTTTGCTATTGGGCTCTATTGAATAGTGAATGTTTTGAATTTTCTCCAAAAGTAAAGTAGTTGCAAACTCATGCTTTTAGAAACTTGTTTGGGCTCATGAGAGGAGTAGAAAAACATCAAAAATTTCAGTCCTGCATGATTCTACCAAGAAATGTGTGTTCATTGAAACCGCTGGTTTTTGATAGTTTGGGCCCTATTGAATAATGAATGTTTTGAATTTTCTCCAAAAGTAAAGTAGTTGCAAACTCATCCTTTTAGAAACTTGTTTGGGCTGTTGAGAGGAGTAAAAAAACATCAAAAATTTCAATCCTGCATGATTTTACCAAGAAATGTGATTCTTCATTCAAAACCTGATTTTTGCTATTGGGCTCTATTGAATAATGAATGTTTTGAATTTTCTCCAAAAGTAAAGTAGTTGCAAACTCATGCTTTTAGAGACTTGTTTGGGCTCATGAGAGGAGTAGAAAAACATCAAAAATTTCAGTCCTGCATGATTCTACCAAGAAATGTGTGTTCATTGAAACCGCTGGTTTTTGATAGTTTGGGCCCTATTGAATAATGAATGTTTTGAATTTTCTCCAAAAGTAAAGTAGTTGCAAACTCATCCTTTTAGAAACTTGTTTGGGCTGTTGAGAGGAGTAAAAAACCATCAAAAATTTCAATCCTGCATGATTCTACCAAGAAATGTGATTCTTCATTCAAAACCTGATTTTTGCTATTGGGCTCTATTGAATAATGAATGTTTTGAATTTTCTCCAAAAGTAAAGTAGTTGCAAACTCATCCTTTTAGAAACTTGTTTGGGCTGTTGAGAGGAGTAAAAAACCATCAAAAATTTCAATCCTGCATGATTCTACCAAGAACTGTGATTCTTCATTCAAAACCTGATTTTTGCTATTGCGCTCTATTGAATAATGAATGTTTTGAATTTTCTCCAAAAGTAAAGTAGTTGCAAACTCATGCTTTTAGAAACTTGTTTGGGCTCATGAGAGGAGTAGAAAAACATCAAAAATTTCAGCCCTGCATGATTCTTCCAAGAAATGTGTGTTCATTGAAACCGCTGGTTTTTGATAGTTTGGGCCCTATTGAATAATGAATGTTTTGAATTTTCTCCAAAAGTAAAGTAGTTGCAAACTCATCCTTTTAGAAACTTGTTTGGGCTGTTGAGAGGAGTAAAAAACCATCAAAAATTTCAATCCTGCATGATTCTACCAAGAAATGTGATTCTTCATTCAAAACCTGATTTTTGCTATTGGGCTCTATTGAATAATGAATGTTTTGAATTTTCTCCAAAAGTAAAGTAGTTGCAAACTCATGCTTTTAGAGACTTGTTTGGGCTCATGAGAGGAGTAGAAAAACATCAAAAATTTCAGTCCTGCATGATTCTACCAAGAAATGTGTGTTCATTGAAACCGCTGGTTTTTGATAGTTTGGGCCCTATTGAATAATGAATGTTTTGAATTTTCTCCAAAAGTAAAGTAGTTGCAAACTCATCCTTTTAGAAACTTGTTTGGGCTGTTGAGAGGAGTAAAAAACCATCAAAAATTTCAATCCTGCATGATTTTACCAAGAAATGTGATTCTTCATTCAAAACCTGATTTTTGCTATTGGGCTCTATTGAATAATGAATGTTTTGAATTTTCTCCAAAAGTAAAGTAGTTGCAAACTCATGCTTTTAGAGACTTGTTTGGGCTCATGAGAGGAGTAGAAAAACATCAAAAATTTCAGTCCTGCATGATTCTACCAAGAAATGTGTCTTCATTGAAACCGCTGTTTTTTGATAGTTTGGGCCCTATTGAATAATGAATGTTTTGAATTTTCTCCAAAAGTAAAGTAGTTGCAAACTCATCCTTTTAGAAACTTGTTTGGGCTGTTGAGAGGAGTAAAAAACCATCAAAAATTTCAATCCTGCATGATTCTACCAAGAAATGTGATTCTTCATTCAAAACCTGATTTTTGCTATTGGGCTCTATTGAATAATGAATGTTTTGAATTTTCTCCAAAAGTAAAGTAGTTGCAAACTCATGCTTTTAGAAACTTGTTTGGGCTCATGAGAGGAGTAGAAAAACATCAAAAATTTGAGTCCTGCATGATTCTACCAAGAAATGTGTGTTCATTCAAACCGCTGGTTTTTGATAGTTTGGGCCCTATTGAATAATGAATGTTTTGAATTTTCTCCAAAAGTAAAGCAGTTGCAAACTCATCCTTTTAGAAACTTGTTTGGGCTGTAGAGAGGAGTAAAAAACCATCAAAAATTTCAATCCTGCATGATTCTACCAAGAAATGTGATTCTTCATTCAAAACCTGATTTTTGCTATTGGGCTCTATTGAATAATGAATGTTTTGAATTTTATCCAAAAGTAAAGTAGTTGCAAACTCAGGCTTTTAGAGACTTGTTTGGGCTCATGAGAGGAGTAGAAAAACATCAAAAACTTCAGTCCTGCATGATTCTACCAAGAAATGTGTGTTCATTGAAACCGCTGGTTTTTGATAGTTTGGGCCCTATTGAATAATGAATGTTTTGAATTTTCTCCAAAGGTAAAGTAGTTGCAAACTCATCCTTTTAGAAACTTGTTTGGGCTGTTGAGAGGAGTAAAAAACCATCAAAAATTTCAATCCTGCATGATTCTACCAAGAAATGTGATTCTTCATTCAAAACCTGATTTTTGCTATTGGGCTCTATTGAATAATGAATGTTTTGAATTTTCTCCAAAAGTAAAGTAGTTGCAAACTCATGCTTTTAGAGACTTGTTTGGGCTCATGAGAGGAGTAGAAAAACATCAAAAATTTCAGTGCTGCATGATTCTACCAAGAAATGTGTGTTCATTCAAACCGCTGGTTTTTGATAGTTTGGGCCCTATTGAATAATGAATGTTTTGAATTTTCTCCAAAAGTAAAGCAGTTGCAAACTCATTCTTTTAGAAACTTGTTTGGGCTGTTGAGAGGAGTAAAAAACCATCAAAAATTTCAATCCTGCATGATTCTACCAAGAAATGTAATTCTTCATTTAAAACCTGATTTTTGCTATTGGGCTCTATTGAATAATGAATGTTTTGAATTTTCTCCAAAAGTAAAGTAGTTGCAAACTCATGCTTTTAGAGACTTGTTTGGGCTCATGAGAGGAGTAGAAAAACATCAAAAATTTCAGTCCTGCATGATTCTACCAAGAAATGTGTGTTCATTGAAACCGCTGGTTTTTGATAGTTTGGGCCCTATTGAATAATGAATGTTTTGAATTTTCTCCAAAAGTAAAGTAGTTGCAAACTCATCCTTTTAGAAACTTGTTTGGGCTGTTGAGAGGAGTAAAAAACCATCAAAAATTTCAATCCTGCATGATTCTACCAAGAAATGTGATTCTTCATTCAAAACGCTGGTTTTTGCTATTGGGCTCTATTGAATAATGAATGTTTTGAATTTTCTCCAAAAGTAAAGTAGTTGCAAACTCATCCTTTTAGAGACTTGTTTGGGCTCATGAGAGGAGTAGAAAAACATCAAAAATTTCAGTCCTGCACGATTCTACCAAGAAATGTGTGTTCATTCAAACCCCTGGTTTTTGATATTTTGGGCCCTATTGAATAATGAATGTTTTGAATTTTCTCCAAAAGTAAAGTAGTTGCAAACATCCTTTTAGAGACTTGTTTGGGCTCATGAGAGGAGTAGAAAAACATCAAAAATTTCAGTCCTGCATGATTCTACCAAGAAATGTGTGTTCATTGAAACCGCTGGTTTTTGATAGTTTGGGCCCTATTGAATAATGAATGTTTTGAATTTTCTCCAAAAGTAAAGCAGTTGCAAACTCATCCTTTTAGAAACTTGTTTGGGCTGTTGAGAGGAGTAAAAAACCATCAAAAATTTCAATCCTGCATGATTCTACCAAGAAATGTGATTCTTCATTCAAAACCTGATTTTTGCTATTGGGCTCTATTGAATAATGAATGTTTTGAATTTTCTCCAAAAGTAAAGTAGTTGCAAACTCATCCTTTTAGAAACTTGTTTGGGCTGTTGAGAGGAGTAAAAAACCATCAAAAATTTCAATCCTGCATGATTCTACCAAGAAATGTGATTCTTCATTCAAAACCTGATTTTTGCTATTGGGCTCTATTGAATAATGAATGTTTTGAATTTTCTCCAAAAGTAAAGTAGTTGCAAACTCATGCTTTTAGAAACTTGTTTGGGCTCATGAGAGGAGTAGAAAAACATCAAAAATTTCAGTCCTGCATGATTCTTCCAAGAAATGTGTGTTCATTGAAACCGCTGGTTTTTGACAGTTTGGGCCCTATTGAATAATGAATGTTTTGAATTTTCTCCAAAAGTAAAGTAGTTGCAAACTCATCCTTTTAGAAACTTGTTTGGGCTGTTGAGAGGAGTAAAAAACCATCAAAAATTTCAATCCTGCATGATTCTACCAAGAAATGTGATTCTTCATTCAAAACCTGATTTTTGCTATTGGGCTCTATTGAATAATGAATGTTTTGAATTTTCTCCAAAAGTAAAGTAGTTGCAAACTCATGCTTTTAGAGACTTGTTTGGGCTCACGAGAGGAATAGAAAAACATCAAAAATTTGAGTCCTGCATGATTCTACCAAGAAATGTGTGTTCATTGAAACCGCTGGTTTTTGATAGTTTGGGCCCTATTGAATAATGAATGTTTTGAATTTTCTCCAAAAGTAAAGTAGTTGCAAACTCATCCTTTTAGAAACTTGTTTGGGCTGTTGAGAGGAGTAAAAAACCATCAAAAATTTCAATCCTGCATGATTCTACCAAGAAATGTGATTCTTCATTCAAAACCTGATTTTTGCTATTGGGCTCTATTGAATAATGAATGTTTTGAATTTTCTCCAAAAGTAAAGTAGTTGCAAACTCATCCTTTTAGAAACTTGTTTGGGCTGTTGAGAGGAGTAAAAAACCATCAAAAATTTCAATCCTGCATGATTCTACCAAGAAATGTGATTCTTCATTCAAAACCTGATTTTTGCTATTGGGCTCTATTGAATAATGAATGTTTTGAATTTTCTCCAAAAGTAAAGTAGTTGCAAACTCATGCTTTTAGAAACTTGTTTGGGCTCATGAGAGGAGTAGAAAAACATCAAAAATTTCAGTCCTGCATGATTCTTCCAAGAAATGTGTGTTCATTGAAACCGCTGGTTTTTGACAGTTTGGGCCCTATTGAATAATGAATGTTTTGAATTTTCTCCAAAAGTAAAGTAGTTGCAAACTCATCCTTTTAGAAACTTGTTTGGGCTGTTGAGAGGAGTAAAAAACCATCAAAAATTTCAATCCTGCATGATTCTACCAAGAAATGTGATTCTTCATTCAAAACCTGATTTTTGCTATTGGGCTCTATTGAATAATGAATGTTTTGAATTTTCTCCAAAAGTAAAGTAGTTGCAAACTCATGCTTTTAGAGACTTGTTTGGGCTCACGAGAGGAATAGAAAAACATCAAAAATTTGAGTCCTGCATGATTCTACCAAGAAATGTGTGTTCATTGAAACCGCTGGTTTTTGATAGTTTGGGCCCTATTGAATAATGAATGTTTTGAATTTTCTCCAAAAGTAAAGTAGTTGCAAACTCATCCTTTTAGAAACTTGTTTGGGCTGTTGAGAGGAGTAAAAAACCATCAAAAAATTCAATCCTGCATGATTTTACCAAGAAATGTGATTCTTCATTCAAAACCTGATTTTTGCTATTGGGCTCTATTGAATAATGAATGTTTTGAATTTTCTCCAAAAGTAAAGTAGTTGCAAACTCATGCTTTTAGAGACTTGTTTGGGCTCATGAGAGGAGTAGAAAAACATCAAAAATTTCAGTCCTGCATGATTCTACCAAGAAATGTGTGTTCATTGAAACCGCTGTTTTTTGATAGTTTGGGCCCTATTGAATAATGAATGTTTTGAATTTTCTCCAAAAGTAAAGTAGTTGCAAACTCATCCTTTTAGAAACTTGTTTGGGCTGTTGAGAGGAGTAAAAAACCATCAAAAATTTCAATCCTGCATGATTCTACCAAGAAATGTGATTCTTCATTCAAAACCTGATTTTTGCTATTGGGCTCTATTGAATAATGAATGTTTTGAATTTTCTCCAAAAGTAAAGTAGTTGCAAACTCATGCTTTTAGAAACTTGTTTGGGCTCATGAGAGGAGTAGAAAAACATCAAAAATTTGAGTCCTGCATGATTCTACCAAGAAATGTGTGTTCATTCAAACCGCTGGTTTTTGATAGTTTGGGCCCTATTGAATAATGAATGTTTTGAATTTTCTCCAAAAGTAAAGCAGTTGCAAACTCATCCTTTTAGAAACTTGTTTGGGCTGTAGAGAGGAGTAAAAAACCATCAAAAATTTCAATCCTGCATGATTCTACCAAGAAATGTGATTCTTCATTCAAAACCTGATTTTTGCTATTGGGCTCTATTGAATAATGAATGTTTTGAATTTTCTCCAAAAGTAAAGTAGTTGCAAACTCATGCTTTTAGAGACTTGTTTGGGCTCATGAGAGGAGTAGAAAAACATCAAAAACTTCAGTCCTGCATGATTCTACCAAGAAATGTGTGTTCATTGAAACCGCTGGTTTTTGATAGTTTGGGCCCTATTGAATAATGAATGTTTTGAATTTTCTCCAAAAGTAAAGTAGTTGCAAACTCATCCTTTTAGAAACTTGTTTGGGCTGTTGAGAGGAGTAAAAAACCATCAAAAATTTCAATCCTGCATGATTCTACCAAGAAATGTGATTCTTCATTCAAAACCTGATTTTTGCTATTGGGCTCTATTGAATAATGAATGTTTTGAATTTTCTCCAAAAGTAAAGTAGTTGCAAACTCATGCTTTTAGAGACTTGTTTGGGCTCATGAGAGGAGTAGAAAAACATCAAAAATTTCAGTCCTGCATGATTCTACCAAGAAATGTGTGTTCATTCAAACCGCTGGTTTTTGATAGTTTGGGCCCTATTGAATAATGAATGTTTTGAATTTTCTCCAAAAGTAAACCAGTTGCAAACTCATTCTTTTAGAAACTTGTTTGGGCTGTTGAGAGGAGTAAAAAACCATCAAAAATTTCAATCCTGCATGATTCTACCAAGAAATGTAATTCTTCATTTAAAACCTGATTTTTGCTATTGGGCTCTATTGAATAATGAATGTTTTGAATTTTCTCCAAAAGTAAAGTAGTTGCAAACTCATGCTTTTAGAGACTTGTTTGGGCTCATGAGAGGAGTAGAAAAACATCAAAAATTTCAGTCCTGCATGATTCTACCAAGAAATGTGTGTTCATTGAAACCGCTGGTTTTTGATAGTTTGGGCCCTATTGAATAATGAATGTTTTGAATTTTCTCCAAAAGTAAAGTAGTTGCAAACTCATCCTTTTAGAAACTTGTTTGGGCTGTTGAGAGGAGTAAAAAACCATCAAAAATTTCAATCCTGCATGATTCTACCAAGAAATGTGATTCTTCATTCAAAACGCTGGTTTTTGCTATTGGGCTCTATTGAATAATGAATGTTTTGAATTTTCTCCAAAAGTAAAGTAGTTGCAAACTCATCCTTTTAGAGACTTGTTTGGGCTCATGAGAGGAGTAGAAAAACATCAAAAATTTCAGTCCTGCACGATTCTACCAAGAAATGTGTGTTCATTCAAACCCCTGGTTTTTGATATTTTGGGCCCTATTGAATAATGAATGTTTTGAATTTTTTCCAAAAGTAAAGTAGTTGCAAACTCATCCTTTTAGAGACTTGTTTGGGCTCATGAGAGGAGTAGAAAAACATCAAAAATTTCAGTCCTGCATGATTCTACCAAGAAATGTGTGTTCATTGAAACCGCTGGTTTTTGATAGTTTGGGCCCTATTGAATAATGAATGTTTTGAATTTTCTCCAAAAGTAAAGTAGTTGCAAACTCATCCTTTTAGAAACTTGTTTGGGCTGTTGAGAGGAGTAAAAAACCATCAAAAATTTCAATCCTGCATGATTCTACCAAGAAATGTGATTCTTCATTCAAAACCTGATTTTTGCTATTGGGCTCTATTGAATAATGAATGTTTTGAATTTTCTCCAAAAGTAAAGTAGTTGCAAACTCATCCTTTTAGAAACTTGTTTGGGCTGTTGAGAGGAGTAAAAAACCATCAAAAATTTCAATCCTGCATGATTCTACCAAGAAATGTGATTCTTCATTCAAAACCTGATTTTTGCTATTGGGCTCTATTGAATAATGAATGTTTTGAATTTTCTCCAAAAGTAAAGTAGTTGCAAACTCATGCTTTTAGAAACTTGTTTGGGCTCATGAGAGGAGTAGAAAAACATCAAAAATTTCAGTCCTGCATGATTCTTCCAAGAAATGTGTGTTCATTGAAACCGCTGGTTTTTGACAGTTTGGGCCCTATTGAATAATGAATGTTTTGAATTTTCTCCAAAAGTAAAGTAGTTGCAAACTCATCCTTTTAGAAACTTGTTTGGGCTGTTGAGAGGAGTAAAAAACCATCAAAAATTTCAATCCTGCATGATTCTACCAAGAAATGTGATTCTTCATTCAAAACCTGATTTTTGCTATTGGGCTCTATTGAATAATGAATGTTTTGAATTTTCTCCAAAAGTAAAGTAGTTGCAAACTCATCCTTTTAGAGACTTGTTTGGGCTCATGAGAGGAATAGAAAAACATCAAAAATTTGAGTCCTGCATGATTCTACCAAGAAATGTGTGTTCATTGAAACCGCTGGTTTTTGATAGTTTGGGCCCTATTGAATAATGAATGTTTTGAATTTTCTCCAAAAGTAAAGTAGTTGCAAACTCATCCTTTTAGAAACTTGTTTGGGCTGTTGAGAGGAGTAAAAAACCATCAAAAATTTCAATCCTGCATGATTCTACCAAGAAATGTGATTCTTCATTCAAAACCTGATTTTTGCTATTGGGCTCTATTGAATAATGAATGTTTTGAATTTTCTCCAAAAGTAAAGTAGTTGCAAACTCATGCTTTTAGAAACTTGTTTGAGCTCATGAGAGGAGTAGAAAAACATCAAAAATTTGAGTCCTGCATGATTCTACCAAGAAATGTGTGTTCATTCAAACCGCTGGTTTTTGATAGTTTGGGCCCTATTGAATAATGAATGTTTTGAATTTTCTCCAAAAGTAAAGCAGTTGCAAACTCATCCTTTTAGAAACTTGTTTGGGCTGTAGAGAGGAGTAAAAAACCATCAAAAATTTCAATCCTGCATGATTCTACCAAGAAATGTGATTCTTCATTCAAAACCTGATTTTTGCTATTGGGCTCTATTGAGTAATGAATGTTTTGAATTTTCTCCAAAAGTAAAGTAGTTGCAAACTCATGCTTTTAGAGACTTGTTTGGGCTCATGAGAGGAGTAGAAAAACATCAAAAATTTCAGTCCTGCATGATTCTACCAAGAAATGTGTGTTCATTGAAACCGCTGGTTTTTGATAGTTTGGGCCCTATTGAATAATGAATGTTTTGAATTTTCTCCAAAAGTAAAGTAGTTGCAAACTCATCCTTTTAGAAACTTGTTTGGGCTGTTGAGAGGAGTAAAAAACCATCAAAAATTTCAATCCTGCATGATTTTACCAAGAAATGTGATTCTTCATTCAAAACCTGATTTTTGCTATTGGGCTCTATTGAATAATGAATGTTTTGAATTTTCTCCAAAAGTAAAGTAGTTGCAAACTCATGCTTTTAGAGACTTGTTTGGGCTTATGAGAGGAGTAGAAAAACATCAAAAATTTCAGTCCTGCATGATTCTACCAAGAAATGTGTGTTCATTGAAACCGCTGGTTTTTGATAGTTTGGGCCCTATTGAATAATGAATGTTTTGAATTTTCTCCAAAAGTAAAGTAGTTGCAAACTCATCCTTTTAGAAACTTGTTTAGGCTGTTGAGAGGAGTAAAAAACCATCAAAAATTTCAATCCTGCATGATTCTACCAAGAAATGTGATTCTTCATTCAAAACCTGATTTTTGCTATTGGGCTCTATTGAATAATGAATGTTTTGAATTTTCTCCAAAAGTAAAGTAGTTGCAAACTCATCCTTTTAGAAACTTGTTTGGGCTGTTGAGAGGAGTAAAAAACCATCAAAAATTTCAATCCTGCATGATTCTACCAAGAACTGTGATTCTTCATTCAAAACCTGATTTTTGCTATTGGGCTCTATTGAATAATGAATGTTTTGAATTTTCTCCAAAAGTAAAGTAGTTGCAAACTCATGCTTTTAGAGACTTGTTTGGGCTCATGAGAGGAGTAGAAAAACATCAAAAATTTCAGTCCTGCATGATTCTACCAAGAAATGTGTGTTCATTGAAACCGCTGGTTTTTGATAGTTTGGGCCCTATTGAATAATGAATGTTTTGAATTTTCTCCAAAAGTAAAGTAGTTGCAAACTCATCCTTTTAGAAACTTGTTTGGGCTGTTGAGAGGAGTAAAAAACCATCAAAAATTTCAATCCTGCATGATTTTACCAAGAAATGTGATTCTTCATTCAAAACCTGATTTTTGCTATTGGGCTCTATTGAATAGTGAATGTTTTGAATTTTCTCCAAAAGTAAAGTAGTTGCAAACTCATGCTTTTAGAAACTTGTTTGGGCTCATGAGAGGAGTAGAAAAACATCAAAAATTTCAGTCCTGCATGATTCTACCAAGAAATGTGTGTTCATTGAAACCGCTGGTTTTTGATAGTTTGGGCCCTATTGAATAATGAATGTTTTGAATTTTCTCCAAAAGTAAAGTAGTTGCAAACTCATCCTTTTAGAAACTTGTTTGGGCTGTTGAGAGGAGTAAAAAACCATCAAAAATTTCAATCCTGCATGATTTTACCAAGAAATGTGATTCTTCATTCAAAACCTGATTTTTGCTATTGGGCTCTATTGAATAATGAATGTTTTGAATTTTCTCCAAAAGTAAAGTAGTTGCAAACTCATGCTTTTAGAGACTTGTTTGGGCTCATGAGAGGAGTAGAAAAACATCAAAAATTTCAGTCCTGCATGATTCTACCAAGAAATGTGTGTTCATTGAAACCGCTGGTTTTTGATAGTTTGGGCCCTATTGAATAATGAATGTTTTGAATTTTCTCCAAAAGTAAAGTAGTTGCAAACTCATCCTTTTAGAAACTTGTTTGGGCTGTTGAGAGGAGTAAAAAACCATCAAAAATTTCAATCCTGCATGATTCTACCAAGAAATGTGATTCTTCATTCAAAACCTGATTTTTGCTATTGGGCTCTATTGAATAATGAATGTTTTGAATTTTCTCCAAAAGTAAAGTAGTTGCAAACTCATCCTTTTAGAAACTTGTTTGGGCTGTTGAGAGGAGTAAAAAACCATCAAAAATTTCAATCCTGCATGATTCTACCAAGAACTGTGATTCTTCATTCAAAACCTGATTTTTGCTATTGCGCTCTATTGAATAATGAATGTTTTGAATTTTCTCCAAAAGTAAAGTAGTTGCAAACTCATGCTTTTAGAAACTTGTTTGGGCTCATGAGAGGAGTAGAAAAACATCAAAAATTTCAGCCCTGCATGATTCTTCCAAGAAATGTGTGTTCATTGAAACCGCTGGTTTTTGATAGTTTGGGCCCTATTGAATAATGAATGTTTTGAATTTTCTCCAAAAGTAAAGTAGTTGCAAACTCATCCTTTTAGAAACTTGTTTGGGCTGTTGAGAGGAGTAAAAAACCATCAAAAATTTCAATCCTGCATGATTCTACCAAGAAATGTGATTCTTCATTCAAAACCTGATTTTTGCTATTGGGCTCTATTGAATAATGAATGTTTTGAATTTTCTCCAAAAGTAAAGTAGTTGCAAACTCATGCTTTTAGAGACTTGTTTGGGCTCATGAGAGGAGTAGAAAAACATCAAAAATTTCAGTCCTGCATGATTCTACCAAGAAATGTGTGTTCATTGAAACCGCTGTTTTTTGATAGTTTGGGCCCTATTGAATAATGAATGTTTTGAATTTTCTCCAAAAGTAAAGTAGTTGCAAACTCATCCTTTTAGAAACTTGTTTGGGCTGTTGAGAGGAGTAAAAAACCATCAAAAATTTCAATCCTGCATGATTCTACCAAGAAATGTGATTCTTCATTCAAAACCTGATTTTTGCTATTGGGCTCTATTGAATAATGAATGTTTTGAATTTTCTCCAAAAGTAAAGTAGTTGCAAACTCATGCTTTTAGAAACTTGTTTGGGCTCATGAGAGGAGTAGAAAAACATCAAAAATTTGAGTCCTGCATGATTCTACCAAGAAATGTGTGTTCATTCAAACCGCTGGTTTTTGATAGTTTGGGCCCTATTGAATAATGAATGTTTTGAATTTTCTCCAAAAGTAAAGCAGTTGCAAACTCATCCTTTTAGAAACTTGTTTGGCTGTAGAGAGGAGTAAAAAACCATCAAAAATTTCAATCCTGCATGATTCTACCAAGAAATGTGATTCTTCATTCAAAACCTGATTTTTGCTATTGGGCTCTATTGAATAATGAATGTTTTGAATTTTCTCCAAAAGTAAAGTAGTTGCAAACTCATGCTTTTAGAGACTTGTTTGGGCTCATGAGAGGAGTAGAAAAACATCAAAAATTTCAGTCATGCATGATTCTTCCAAGAAATGTGTGTTCATTGAAACCGCTGGTTTTTGATAGTTTGGGCCCTATTGAATAATGAATGTTTTGAATTTTCTCCAAAAGTAAAGTAGTTGCAAACTCATCCTTTTAGAAACTTGTTTGGGCTGTTGAGAGGAGTAAAAAACCATCAAAAATTTCAATCCTGCATGATTCTACCAAGAAATGTGATTCTTCATTCAAAACCTGATTTTTGCTATTGGGCTCTATTGAATAATGAATGTTTTGAATTTTCTCCAAAAGTAAAGTATTTGCAAACTCATGCTTTTAGAGACTTGTTTGGGCTCATGAGAGGAGTAGAAAAACATCAAAAATTTCAGTCCTGCATGATTCTTCCAAGAAATGTGTGTTCATTGAAACCGCTGGTTTTTGATAGTTTGGGCCCTATTGAATAATGAATGTTTTGAATTTTCTCCAAAAGTAAAGTAGTTGCAAACTCATCCTTTTAGAAACTTGTTTGGGCTGTTGAGAGGAGTAAAAAACCATCAAAAATTTCAATCCTGCATGATTCTACCAAGAAATGTGATTCTTCATTCAAAACCTGATTTTTGCTATTGGGCTCTATTGAATAATGAATGTTTTGAATTTTCTCCAAAAGTAAAGTAGTTGCAAACTCATGCTTTTAGAGACTTGTTTGGGCTCATGAGAGGAGTAGAAAAACATCAAAAATTTCAGTCCTGCATGATTCTACCAAGAAATGTGTGTTCATTGAAACCGCTGGTTTTTGATAGTTTGGGCCCTATTGAATAATGAATGTTTTGAATTTTCTCCAAAAGTAAAGTAGTTGCAAACTCTTCCTTTTAGAAACTTGTTTGGGCTGTTGAGAGGAGTAAAAAACCATCAAAAATTTCAATCCTGCATGATTCTACCAAGAAATGTGATTCTTCATTCAAAAACTGATTTTTGCTATTGGGCCCTATTGAATAATGAATGTTTTGAATTTTCTCCAAAAGTAAAGCAGTTGCAAACTCATCCTTTTAGAAACTTGTTTGGGCTGTTGAGAGGAGTAAAAAACCATCAAAAATTTCAATCCTGCATGATTCTACCAAGAAATGTGTGTTCATTGAAACCGCTGGTTTTTGATAGTTTGGGCCCTATTGAATAATGAATGTTTTGAATTTTCTCCAAAAGTAAAGTAGTTGCAAACTCATCCTTTTAGAAACTTGTTTGGGCTGTTGAGAGGAGTAAAAAACCATCAAAAATTTCAATCCTGCATGATTCTACCAAGAAATGTGATTCTTCATTCAAAACCTGATTTTTGCTATTGGGCTCTATTGAATAATGAATGTTTTGAATTTTCTCCAAAAGTAAAGTAGTTGCAAACTCATGCTTTTAGAGACTTGTTTGGGCTCATGAGAGGAGTAGAAAAACATCAAAAATTTCAGTCCTGCATGATTCTTCCAAGAAATGTGTGTTCATTGAAACCGCTGGTTTTTGATAGTTTGGGCCCTATTGAATAATGAATGTTTTGAATTTTCTCCAAAAGTAAAGTAGTTGCAAACTCATCCTTTTAGAAACTTGTTTGGGCTGTTGAGAGGAGTAAAAAACCATCAAAAATTTCAATCCTGCATGATTCTACCAAGAAATGTGATTCTTCATTCAAAACCTGATTTTTGCTATTGGGCTCTATTGAATAATGAATGTTTTGAATTTTCTCCAAAAGTAAAGTAGTTGCAAACTCATGCTTTTAGAGACTTGTTTGGGCTCATGAGAGGAGTAGAAAAACATCAAAAATTTCAGTCCTGCATGATTCTACCAAGAAATGTGTGTTCATTGAAACCGCTGGTTTTTGATAGTTTGGGCCCTATTGAATAATGAATGTTTTGAATTTTCTCCAAAAGTAAAGTAGTTGCAAACTCTTCCTTTTAGAAACTTGTTTGGGCTGTTGAGAGGAGTAAAAAACCATCAAAAATTTCAATCCTGCATGATTCTACCAAGAAATGTGATTCTTCATTCAAAAACTGATTTTTGCTATTGGGCTCTATTGAATAATGAATATTTTGAATTTTCTCCAAAAGTAAAGTAGTTGCAAACTCATGCTTTTAGAAACTTGTTTGGGCTCATGAGAGGAGTAGAAAAACATCAAAAATTTGAGTCCTGCATGATTCTACCATGAAATGTGTGTTCATTCAAACCGCTGGTTTTTGATAGTTTGGGCCCTATTGAATAATGAATGTTTTGAATTTTCTCCAAAAGTAAAGCAGTTGCAAACTCATCCTTTTAGAAACTTGTTTGGGCTGTAGAGAGTAGTAAAAAACCATCAAAAATTTCAATCCTGCATGATTCTACCAAGAAATGTGATTCTTCATTCAAAACCTGATTTTTGCTATTGGGCTCTATTGAATAATGAATGTTTTGAATTTTCTCCAAAAGTAAAGTAGTTGCAAACTCATGCTTTTAGAGACTTGTTTGGGCTCATGAGAGGAGTAGAAAAACATCAAAAACTTCAGTCCTGCATGATTCTACCAAGAAATGTGTGTTCATTGAAACCGCTGGTTTTTGATAGTTTGGGCCCTATTGAATAATGAATGTTTTGAATTTTCTCCAAAAGTAAAGTAGTTGCAAACTCATCCTTTTAGAAACTTGTTTGGGCTGTTGAGAGGAGTAAAAAACCATCAAAAATTTCAATCCTGCATGCTTCTACCAAGAAATGTGATTCTTCATTCAAAACCTGATTTTTGCTATTGGGCTCTATTGAATAATGAATGTTTTGAATTTTCTCCAAAAGTAAAGTAGTTGCAAACTCATGCTTTTAGAGACTTGTTTGGGCTCATGAGAGGAGTAGAAAAACATCAAAAATTTCAGTCCTGCATGATTCTACCAAGAAATGTGTGTTCATTCAAACAGCTGGTTTTTGATAGTTTGGGCCCTATTGAATAATGAATGTTTTGAATTTTCTCCAAAAGTAAAGTAGTTGCAAACTCATCCTTTTAGAAACTTGTTTGGGCTGTTGAGAGGAGTAAAAAACCATCAAAAATTTCAATCCTGCATGATTCTACCAAGAAATGTGATTCTTCATTCAAAACCTGATTTTTGCTATTGGGCTCTATTGAATAATGAATGTTTTGAATTTTCTCCAAAAGTAAAGTAGTTGCAAACTCATGCTTTTAGAGACTTGTTTGGGCTCATGAGAGGAGTAGAAAAACATCAAAAATTTCAGTCCTGCATGATTCTACCAAGAAATGTGTGTTCATTGAAACCGCTGGTTTTTGATAGTTTGGGCCCTATTGAATAATGAATGTTTTGAATTTTCTCCAAAAGTAAAGTAGTTGCAAACTCATCCTTTTAGAAACTTGTTTGGGCTGTTGAGAGGAGTAAAAAACCATCAAAAATTTCAATCCTGCATGATTTTACCAAGAAATGTGATTCTTCATTCAAAACCTGATTTTTGCTATTGGGCTCTATTGAATAGTGAATGTTTTGAATTTTCTCCAAAAGTAAAGTAGTTGCAAACTCATGCTTTTAGAAACTTGTTTGGGCTCATGAGAGGAGTAGAAAAACATCAAAAATTTCAGTCCTGCATGATTCTACCAAGAAATGTGTGTTCATTGAAACCGCTGGTTTTTGATAGTTTGGGCCCTATTGAATAATGAATGTTTTGAATTTTCTCCAAAAGTAAAGTAGTTGCAAACTCATCCTTTTAGAAACTTGTTTGGGCTGTTGAGAGGAGTAAAAAACCATCAAAAATTTCAATCCTGCATGATTTTACCAAGAAATGTGATTCTTCATTCAAAACCTGATTTTTGCTATTGGGCTCTATTGAATAATGAATGTTTTGAATTTTCTCCAAAAGTAAAGTAGTTGCAAACTCATGCTTTTAGAGACTTGTTTGGGCTTATGAGAGGAGTAGAAAAACATCAAAAATTTCAGTCCTGCATGATTCTACCAAGAAATGTGTGTTCATTGAAACCGCTGGTTTTTGATAGTTTGGGCCCTATTGAATAATGAATGTTTTGAATTTTCTCCAAAAGTAAAGTAGTTGCAAACCCATCCTTTTAGAAACTTGTTTGGGCTGTTGAGAGGAGTAAAAAACCATCAAAAATTTCAATCCTGCATGATTCTACCAAGAAATGTGATTCTTCATTCAAAACCTGATTTTTGCTATTGGGCTCTATTGAATAATGAATGTTTTGAATTTTCTCCAAAAGTAAAGTAGTTGCAAACTCATCCTTTTAGAAACTTGTTTGGGCTGTTGAGAGGAGTAAAAAACCATCAAAAATTTCAATCCTGCTTGATTCTACCAAGATATGTGATTCTTCATTCAAAACCTGATTTTTGCTATTGGGCTCTATTGAATAATGAATGTTTTGAATTTTATCCAAAAGTAAAGTAGTTGCAAACTCATGCTTTTAGAGACTTGTTTGGGCTCATGAGAGGAGTAGAAAAACATCAAAAATTTCAGTCCTGCATGATTCTACCAAGAAATGTGTGTTCATTGAAACCGCTGGTTTTTGATAGTTTGGGCCCTATTGAATAATGAATGTTTTGAATTTTCTCCAAAAGTAAAGTAGTTGCAAACAAATCCTTTTAGAAACTTGTTTGGGCTGTTGAGAGGAGTAAAAAACCATCAAAAATTTCAATCCTGCATGATTCTACCAAGAAATGTGATTCTTCATTCAAAACCTGATTTTTGCTATTGGGCTCTATTGAATAATGAATGTTTTGAATTTTCTCCAAAAGTAAAGTAGTTGCAAACTCATCCTTTTAGAAACTTGTTTGGGCTGTTGAGAGGAGTAAAAAACCATCAAAAATTTCAATCCTGCATGATTCTACCAAGAACTGTGATTCTTCATTCAAAACCTGATTTTTGCTATTGGGCTCTATTGAATAATGAATGTTTTGAATTTTCTCCAAAAGTAAAGTAGTTGCAAACTCATGCTTTTAGAAACTTGTTTGGGCTCATGAGAGGAGTAGAAAAACATCAAAAATTTCAGCCCTGCATGATTCTTCCAAGAAATGTGTGTTCATTGAAACCGCTGGTTTTTGATAGTTTGGGCCCTATTGAATAATGAATGTTTTGAATTTTCTCCAAAAGTAAAGTAGTTGCAAACTCATCCTTTTAGAAACTTGTTTGGGCTGTTGAGAGGAGTAAAAAACCATCAAAAATTTCAATCCTGCATGATTCTACCAAGAAATGTGATTCTTCATTCAAAACCTGATTTTTGCTATTGGGCTCTATTGAATAATGAATGTTTTGAATTTTCTCCAAAAGTAAAGTAGTTGCAAACTCATGCTTTTAGAGACTTGTTTGGGCTCATGAGAGGAGTAGAAAAACATCAAAAATTTCAGTCCTGCATGATTCTACCAAGAAATGTGTGTTCATTGAAACCGCTGGTTTTTGATAGTTTGGGCCCTATTGAATAATGAATGTTTTGAATTTTCTCCAAAAGTAAAGTAGTTGCAAACTCATCCTTTTAGAAACTTGTTTGGGCTGTTGAGAGGAGTAAAAAACCATCAAAAATTTCAATCCTGCATGATTCTACCAAGAAATGTGATTCTTCATTCAAAACCTGATTTTTGCAATTGGGCTCTATTGAATAATGAATGTTTTGAATTTTCTCCAAAAGTAAAGTAGTTGCAAACTCATGCTTTTAGAAACTTGTTTGGGCTCATGAGAGGAGTAGAAAAACATCAAAAATTTGAGTCCTGCATGATTCTACTAAGAAATGTGTGTTCATTCAAACCGCTGGTTTTTGATAGTTTGGGCCCTATTGAATAATGAATGTTTTGAATTTTCTCCAAAAGTAAAGCAGTTGCAAACTCATCCTTTTAGAAACTTGTTTGGGCTGTAGAGAGGAGTAAAAAACCATCAAAAATTTCAATCCTGCATGATTCTACCAAGAAATGTGATTCTTCATTCAAAACCTGATTTTTGCTATTGGGCTCTATTGAATAATGAATGTTTTGAATTTTCTCCAAAAGTAAAGTAGTTGCAAACTCATGCTTTTAGAGACTTGTTTGGGCTCATGAGAGGAGTAGAAAAACATCAAAAATTTCAGTCCTGCATGATTCTACCAAGAAATGTGTGTTCATTGAAACCACTGGTTTTTGATAGTTTGGGCCCTATTGAATAATGAATGTTTTGAATTTTCTCCAAAAGTAAAGTAGTTGCAAACTCATCCTTTTAGAAACTTGTTTGGGCTGTTGAGAGGAGTAAAAAACCATCAAAAATTTCAATCCTGCATGCTTCTACCAAGAAATGTGATTCTTCATTCAAAACTTGATTTTTGCTATTGGGCTCTATTGAATAATGAATGTTTTGAATTTTCTCCAAAAGTAAAGTAGTTGCAAACTCATGCTTTTAGAGACTTGTTTGGGCTCATTAGAGGAGTAGAAAAACATCAAAAATTTCAGTCCTGCATGATTCTACCAAGAAATGTGTGTTCATTCAAACCGCTGGTTTTTGATAGTTTGGGCCCTATTGAATAATGAATGTTTTGAATTTTCTCCAAAAGTAAAGTAGTTGCAAACTCATCCTTTTAGAAACTTGTTTGGGCTGTTGAGAGGAGTAAAAAACCATCAAAAATTTCAATCCTGCATGATTCTACCAAGAAATGTGATTCTTCATTCAAAACCTGATTTTTGCTATTGGGCTCTATTGAAAAGTGAATGTTTTGAATTTTCTCCAAAAGTAAAGTAGTTGCAAACTCATGCTTTTAGAGACTTGTTTGGGCTCATGAGAGGAGTAGAAAAACATCAAAAATTTCAGTCCTGCATGATTCTACCAAGAAATGTGTGTTCATTGAAACCGCTGGTTTTTGATAGTTTGGGCCCTATTGAATAATGAATGTTTTGAATTTTCTCCAAAAGTAAAGTAGTTGCAAACTCATCCTTTTAGAAACTTGTTTGGGCTGTTGAGAGGAGTAAAAAACCATCAAAAATTTCAATTCTGCATGATTCTACCAAGAAATGTGATTCTTCATTCAAAACCTGATTTTTGCTATTGGGCTCTATTGAATAATGAATGTTTTGAATTTTCTCCAAAAGTAAAGTAGTTGCAAACTCATGCTTTTAGAGACTTGTTTGGGCTCATGAGAGGAGTAGAAAAACATCAAAAATTTCAGTCCTGCATGATTCTACCAAGAAATGTGTGTTCATTGAAACCGCTGGTTTTTGATAGTTTGGGCCCTATTGAATAATGAATGTTTTGAATTTTCTCCAAAAGTAAAGTAGTTGCAAACTCATCCTTTTAGAAACTTGTTTGGGCTGTTGAGAGGAGTAAAAAACCATCAAAAATTTCAATCCTGCATGATTTTACCAAGAAATGTGATTCTTCATTCAAAACCTGATTTTTGCTATTGGGCTCTATTGAATAGTGAATGTTTTGAATGTTCTCCAAAAGTAAACTAGTTGCAAACTCATGCTTTTAGAAACTTGTTTGGGCTCATGAGAGGAGTAGAAAAACATCAAAAATTTCAGTCCTGCATGATTCTACCAAGAAATGTGTGTTCATTGAAACCGCTGGTTTTTGATAGTTTGGGCCCTATTGAATAATGAATGTTTTGAATTTTCTCCAAAAGTAAAGTAGTTGCAAACTCATCCTTTTAGAAACTTGTTTGGGCTGTTGAGAGGAGTAAAAAACCATCAAAAATTTCAATCCTGCATGATTTTACCAAGAAATGTGATTCTTCATTCAAAACCTGATTTTTGCTATTGGGCTCTATTGAATAATGAATGTTTTGAATTTTCTCCAAAAGTAAAGTAGTTGCAAACTCATGCTTTTAGAGACTTGTTTGGGCTCATGAGAGGAGTAGAAAAACATCAAAAATTTCAGTCCTGCATGATTCTACCAAGAAATGTGTGTTCATTGAAACCGCTGGTTTTTGATAGTTTGGGCCCTATTGAATAATGAATGTTTTGAATTTTCTCCAAAAGTAAAGTAGTTGCAAACTCATCCTTTTAGAAACTTGTTTGGGCTGTTGAGAGGAGTAAAAAACCATCAAAAATTTCAATCCTGCATGCTTCTACCAAGAAATGTGATTCTTCATTCAAAACCTGATTTTTGCTATTGGGCTCTATTGAATAATGAATGTTTTGAATTTTCTCCAAAAGTAAAGTAGTTGCAAACTCATGCTTTTAGAGACTTGTTTGGGCTCATGAGAGGAGTAGAAAAACATCAAAAATTTCAGTCCTGCATGATTCTACCAAGAAATGTGTGTTCATTGAAACCGCTGGTTTTTGATAGTTTGGGCCCTATTGAATAATGAATGTTTTGAATTTTCTCCAAAAGTAAAGTAGTTGCAAACTCATCCTTTTAGAAACTTGTTTGGGCTGTTGAGAGGAGTAAAAAACCATCAAAAATTTCAATCCTGCATGATTCTACCAAGAAATGTGATTCTTCATTCAAAACCTGATTTTTGCTATTGGGCTCTATTGAAAAGTGAATGTTTTGAATTTTCTCCAAAAGTAAAGTAGTTGCAAACTCATGCTTTTAGAGACTTGTTTGGGCTCATGAGAGGAGTAGAAAAACATCAAAAATTTCAGTCCTGCATGATTCTACCAAGAAATGTGTGTTCATTGAAACCGCTGGTTTTTGATAGTTTGGGCCCTATTGAATAATGAATGTTTTGAATTTTCTCCAAAAGTAAAGTAGTTGCAAACTCATCCTTTTAGAAACTTGTTTGGGCTGTTGAGAGGAGTAAAAAACCATCAAAAATTTCAATCCTGCATGATTCTACCAAGAAATGTGATTCTTCATTCAAAACCTGATTTTTGCTATTGGGCTCTATTGAATAATGAATGTTTTGAATTTTCTCCAAAAGTAAAGTAGTTGCAAACTCATGCTTTTAGAGACTTGTTTGGGCTCATGAGAGGAGTAGAAAAACATCAAAAATTTCAGTCCTGCATGATTCTACCAAGAAATGTGTGTTCATTGAAACCGCTGGTTTTTGATAGTTTGGGCCCTATTGAATAATGAATGTTTTGAATTTTCTCCAAAAGTAAAGTAGTTGCAAACTCATCCTTTTAGAAACTTGTTTGGGCTGTTGAGAGGAGTAAAAAACCATCAAAAATTTCAATCCTGCATGATTTTACCAAGAAATGTGATTCTTCATTCAAAACCTGATTTTTGCTATTGGGCTCTATTGAATAGTGAATGTTTTGAATTTTCTCCAAAAGTAAAGTAGTTGCAAACTCATGCTTTTAGAAACTTGTTTGGGCTCATGAGAGGAGTAGAAAAACATCAAAAATTTCAGTCCTGCATGATTCTACCAAGAAATGTGTGTTCATTGAAACCGCTGGTTTTTGATAGTTTGGGCCCTATTGAATAATGAATGTTTTGAATTTTCTCCAAAAGTAAAGTAGTTGCAAACTCATCCTTTTAGAAACTTGTTTGGGCTGTTGAGAGGAGTAAAAAACCATCAAAAATTTCAATCCTGCATGATTTTACCAAGAAATGTGATTCTTCATTCAAAACCTGATTTTTGCTATTGGGCTCTATTGAATAATGAATGTTTTGAATTTTCTCCAAAAGTAAAGTAGTTGCAAACTCATGCTTTTAGAGACTTGTTTGGGCTCATGAGAGGAGTAGAAAAACATCAAAAATTTCAGTCCTGCATGATTCTACCAAGAAATGTGTGTTCATTGAAACCGCTGGTTTTTGATAGTTTGGGCCCTATTGAATAATGAATGTTTTGAATTTTCTCCAAAAGTAAAGTAGTTGCAAACTCATCCTTTTAGAAACTTGTTTGGGCTGTTGAGAGGAGTAAAAAACCATTAAAAATTTCAATCCTGCATGATTCTACCAAGAAATGTGATTCTTCATTCAAAACCTGATTTTTGCTATTGGGCTCTATTGAGTAATGAATGTTTTGAATTTTCTCCAAAAGTAAAGTAGTTGCAAACTCATCCTTTTAGAAACTTGTTTGGGCTGTTGAGAGGAGTAAAAAACCATCAAAAATTTCAATCCTGCATGATTCTACCAAGAACTGTGATTCTTCATTCAAAACCTGATTTTTGCTATTGGGCTCTATTGAATAATGAATGTTTTGAATTTTCTCCAAAAGTAAAGTAGTTGCAAACTCATGCTTTTAGAAACTTGTTTGGGCTCATGAGAGGAGTAGAAAAACATCAAAAATTTCAGTCCTGCATGATTCTTCCAAGAAATGTGTGTTCATTGAAACCGCTGGTTTTTGATAGTTTGGGCCCTATTGAATAATGAATGTTTTGAATTTTCTCCAAAAGTAAAGTAGTTGCAAACTCATCCTTTTAGAAACTTGTTTGGGCTGTTGAGAGGAGTAAAAAACCATCAAAAATTTCAATCCTGCATGATTCTACCAAGAAATGTGATTCTTCATTCAAAACCTGATTTTTGCTATTGGGCTCTATTGAATAATGAATGTTTTGAATTTTCTCCAAAAGTAAAGTAGTTGCAAACTCATGCTTTTAGAAACTTGTTTGGGCTCATGAGAGGAGTAGAAAAACATCAAAAATTTGAGTCCTGCATGATTCTACCAAGAAATGTGTGTTCATTCAAACCGCTGGTTTTTGATAGTTTGGGCCCTATTGAATAATGAATGTTTTGAATTTTCTCCAAAAGTAAAGCAGTTGCAAACTCATCCTTTTGGAAACTTGTTTGTGCTGTAGAGAGGAGTAAAAAACCATCAAAAATTTCAATCCTGCATGATTCTACCAAGAAATGTGATTCTTCATTCAAAACCTGATTTTTGCTATTGGGCTCTATTGAATAATGAATGTTTTGAATTTTCTCCAAAAGTAAAGTAGTTGCAAACTCATGCTTTTAGAGACTTGTTTGGGCTCATGAGAGGAGTAGAAAAACATCAAAAATTTCAGTCCTGCATGATTCTACCAAGAAATGTGTGTTCATTGAAACCGCTGGTTTTTGATAGTTTGGGCCCTATTGAATAATGAATGTTTTGAATTTTCTCCAAAAGTAAAGTAGTTGCAAACTCATCCTTTTAGAAACTTGTTTGGGCTGTTGAGAGGAGTAAAAAACCATCAAAAATTTCAATCCTGCATGCTTCTACCAAGAAATGTGATTCTTCATTCAAAACCTGATTTTTGCTATTGGGCTCTATTGAATAATGAATGTTTTGAATTTTCTCCAAAAGTAAAGTAGTTGCAAACTCATGCTTTTAGAGACTTGTTTGGGCTCATGAGAGGAGTAGAAAAACATCAAAAATTTCAGTCCTGCATGATTCTACCAAGAAATGTGTGTTCATTCAAACCGCTGGTTTTTGATAGTTTGGGCCCTATTGAATAATGAATGTTTTGAATTTTCTCCAAAAGTAAAGTAGTTGCAAACTCATCCTTTTAGAAACTTGTTTGGGCTGTTGAGAGGAGTAAAAAACCATCAAAAATTTCAATCCTGCATGATTCTACCAAGAAATGTGATTCTTCATTCAAAACCTGATTTTTGCTATTGGGCTCTATTGAATAATGAATGTTTTGAATTTTCTCCAAAAGTAAAGTAGTTGCAAACTCATGCTTTTAGAGACTTGTTTGGGCTCATGAGAGGAGTAGAAAAACATCAAAAATTTCAGTCCTGCATGATTCTACCAAGAAATGTGTGTTCATTGAAACCGCTGGTTTTTGATAGTTTGGGCCCTATTGAATAATGAATGTTTTGAATTTTCTCCAAAAGTAAAGTAGTTGCAAACTCATCCTTTTAGAAACTTGTTTGGGCTGTTGAGAGGAGTAAAAAACCATCAAAAATTTCAATCCTGCATGATTTTACCAAGAAATGTGATTCTTCATTCAAAACCTGATTTTTGCTATTGGGCTCTATTGAATAGTGAATGTTTTGAATTTTCTCCAAAAGTAAAGTAGTTGCAAACTCATGCTTTTAGAAACTTGTTTGGGCTCATGAGAGGAGTAGAAAAACATCAAAAATTTCAGTCCTGCATGATTCTACCAAGAAATGTGTGTTCATTGAAACCGCTGGTTTTTGATAGTTTGGGCCCTATTGAATAATGAATGTTTTGAATTTTCTCCAAAAGTAAAGTAGTTGCAAACTCATCCTTTTAGAAACTTGTTTGGGCTGTTGAGAGGAGTAAAAAACCATCAAAAATTTCAATCCTGCATGATTTTACCAAGAAATGTGATTCTTCATTCAAAACCTGATTTTTGCTATTGGGCTCTATTGAATAATGAATGTTTTGAATTTTCTCCAAAAGTAAAGTAGTTGCAAACTCATGCTTTTAGAGACTTGTTTGGGCTCATGAGAGGAGTAGAAAAACATCAAAAATTTCAGTCCTGCATGATTCTACCAAGAAATGTGTGTTCATTGAAACCGCTGGTTTTTGATAGTTTGGGCCCTATTGAATAATGAATGTTTTGAATTTTCTCCAAAAGTAAAGTAGTTGCAAACTCATCCTTTTAGAAACTTGTTTGGGCTGTTGAGAGGAGTAAAAAACCATTAAAAATTTCAATCCTGCATGATTCTACCAAGAAATGTGATTCTTCATTCAAAACCTGATTTTTGCTATTGGGCTCTATTGAGTAATGAATGTTTTGAATTTTCTCCAAAAGTAAAGTAGTTGCAAACTCATCCTTTTAGAAACTTGTTTGGGCTGTTGAGAGGAGTAAAAAACCATCAAAAATTTCAATCCTGCATGATTCTACCAAGAACTGTGATTCTTCATTCAAAACCTGATTTTTGCTATTGGGCTCTATTGAATAATGAATGTTTTGAATTTTCTCCAAAAGTAAAGTAGTTGCAAACTCATGCTTTTAGAAACTTGTTTGGGCTCATGAGAGGAGTAGAAAAACATCAAAAATTTCAGTCCTGCATGATTCTTCCAAGAAATGTGTGTTCATTGAAACCGCTGGTTTTTGATAGTTTGGGCCCTATTGAATAATGAATGTTTTGAATTTTCTCCAAAAGTAAAGTAGTTGCAAACTCATCCTTTTAGAAACTTGTTTGGGCTGTTGAGAGGAGTAAAAAACCATCAAAAATTTCAATCCTGCATGATTCTACCAAGAAATGTGATTCTTCATTCAAAACCTGATTTTTGCTATTGGGCTCTATTGAATAATGAATGTTTTGAATTTTCTCCAAAAGTAAAGTAGTTGCAAACTCATGCTTTTAGAAACTTGTTTGGGCTCATGAGAGGAGTAGAAAAACATCAAAAATTTGAGTCCTGCATGATTCTACCAAGAAATGTGTGTTCATTCAAACCGCTGGTTTTTGATAGTTTGGGCCCTATTGAATAATGAATGTTTTGAATTTTCTCCAAAAGTAAAGCAGTTGCAAACTCATCCTTTTGGAAACTTGTTTGTGCTGTAGAGAGGAGTAAAAAACCATCAAAAATTTCAATCCTGCATGATTCTACCAAGAAATGTGATTCTTCATTCAAAACCTGATTTTTGCTATTGGGCTCTATTGAATAATGAATGTTTTGAATTTTCTCCAAAAGTAAAGTAGTTGCAAACTCATGCTTTTAGAGACTTGTTTGGGCTCATGAGAGGAGTAGAAAAACATCAAAAATTTCAGTCCTGCATGATTCTACCAAGAAATGTGTGTTCATTGAAACCGCTGGTTTTTGATAGTTTGGGCCCTATTGAATAATGAATGTTTTGAATTTTCTCCAAAAGTAAAGTAGTTGCAAACTCATCCTTTTAGAAACTTGTTTGGGCTGTTGAGAGGAGTAAAAAACCATCAAAAATTTCAATCCTGCATGCTTCTACCAAGAAATGTGATTCTTCATTCAAAACCTGATTTTTGCTATTGGGCTCTATTGAATAATGAATGTTTTGAATTTTCTCCAAAAGTAAAGTAGTTGCAAACTCATGCTTTTAGAGACTTGTTTGGGCTCATGAGAGGAGTAGAAAAACATCAAAAATTTCAGTCCTGCATGATTCTACCAAGAAATGTGTGTTCATTCAAACCGCTGGTTTTTGATAGTTTGGGCCCTATTGAATAATGAATGTTTTGAATTTTCTCCAAAAGTAAAGTAGTTGCAAACTCATCCTTTTAGAAACTTGTTTGGGCTGTTGAGAGGAGTAAAAAACCATCAAAAATTTCAATCCTGCATGATTCTACCAAGAAATGTGATTCTTCATTCAAAACCTGATTTTTGCTATTGGGCTCTATTGAATAATGAATGTTTTGAATTTTCTCCAAAAGTAAAGTAGTTGCAAACTCATGCTTTTAGAGACTTGTTTGGGCTCATGAGAGGAGTAGAAAAACATCAAAAATTTCAGTCCTGCATGATTCTACCAAGAAATGTGTGTTCATTGAAACCGCTGGTTTTTGATAGTTTGGGCCCTATTGAATAATGAATGTTTTGAATTTTCTCCAAAAGTAAAGTAGTTGCAAACTCATCCTTTTAGAAACTTGTTTGGGCTGTTGAGAGGAGTAAAAAACCATCAAAAATTTCAATCCTGCATGCTTCTACCAAGAAATGTGATTCTTCATTCAAAACCTGATTTTTGCTATTGGGCTCTATTGAATAATGAATGTTTTGAATTTTCTCCAAAAGTAAAGTAGTTGCAAACTCATGCTTTTAGAGACTTGTTTGGGCTCATGAGAGGAGTAGAAAAACATCAAAAATTTCAGTCCTGCATGATTCTACCAAGAAATGTGTGTTCATTGAAACCGCTGGTTTTTGATAGTTTGGGCCCTATTGAATAATGAATGTTTTGAATTTTCTCCAAAAGTAAAGTAGTTGCAAACTCATCCTTTTAGAAACTTGTTTGGGCTGTTGAGAGGAGTAAAAAACCATCAAAAATTTTAATCCTGCATGATTCTACCAAGAAATGTGATTCTTCATTCAAAACCTGATTTTTGCTATTGGGCTCTATTGAATAATGAATGTTTTGAATTTTCTCCAAAAGTAAAGTAGTTGCAAACTCATGCTTTTAGAGACTTGTTTGGGCTCATGAGAGGAGTAGAAAAACATCAAAAATTTCAGTCCTGCATGATTCTACCAAGAAATGTGTGTTCATTGAAACCGCTGGTTTTTGATAGTTTGGGCCCTATTGAATAATGAATGTTTTGAATTTTCTCCAAAAGTAAAGTAGTTGCAAACTCATCCTTTTAGAAACTTGTTTGGGCTGTTGAGAGGAGTAAAAAACCATCAAAAATTTCAATCCTGCATGATTTTACCAAGAAATGTGATTCTTCATTCAAAACCTGATTTTTGCTATTGGGCTCTATTGAATAGTGAATGTTTTGAATGTTCTCCAAAAGTAAACTAGTTGCAAACTCATGCTTTTAGAAACTTGTTTGGGCTCATGAGAGGAGTAGAAAAACATCAAAAATTTCAGCCCTGCATGATTCTACCAAGAAATGTGTGTTCATTGAAACCGCTGGTTTTTGATAGTTTGGGCCCTATTGAATAATGAATGTTTTGAATTTTCTCCAAAAGTAAAGTAGTTGCAAACTCATCCTTTTAGAAACTTGTTTGGGCTGTTGAGAGGAGTAAAAAACCATCAAAAATTTCAATCCTGCATGATTTTACCAAGAAATGTGATTCTTCATTCAAAACCTGATTTTTGCTATTGGGCTCTATTGAATAATGAATGTTTTGAATTTTCTCCAAAAGTAAAGTAGTTGCAAACTCATGCTTTTAGAGACTTGTTTGGGCTCATGAGAGGAGTAGAAAAACATCAAAAATTTCAGTCCTGCATGATTCTACCAAGAAATGTGTGTTCATTGAAACCGCTGGTTTTTGATAGTTTGGGCCCTATTGAATAATGAATGCTTTGAATTTTCTCCAAAAGTAAAGTAGTTGCAAACTCATCCTTTTAGAAACTTGTTTGGGCTGTTGAGAGGAGTAAAAAACCATCAAAAATTTCAATCCTGCATGATTCTACCAAGAAATGTGATTCTTCATTCAAAACCTGATTTTTGCTATTGGGCTCTATTGAATAATGAATGTTTTGAATTTTCTCCAAAAGTAAAGTAGTTGCAAACTCATCCTTTTAGAAACTTGTTTGGGCTGTTGAGAGGAGTAAAAAACCATCAAAAATTTCAATCCTGCATGATTCTACCAAGAAATGTGATTCTTCATTCAAAACCTGATTTTTGCTATTGGGCTCTATTGAATAATGAATGTTTTGAATTTTCTCCAAAAGTAAAGTAGTTGCAAACTCATGCTTTTAGAGACTTGTTTGGGCTCATGAGAGGAGTAGAAAAACATCAAAAATTTCAGTCCTGCATGATTCTACCAAGAAATGTGTGTTCATTGAAACCGCTGGTTTTTGATAGTTTGGGCCCTATTGAATAATGAATGCTTTGAATTTTCTCCAAAAGTAAAGTAGTTGCAAACTCATCCTTTTAGAAACTTGTTTGGGCTGTTGAGAGGAGTAAAAAACCATCAAAAATTTCAATCCTGCATGATTCTACCAAGAAATGTGATTCTTCATTCAAAACCTGATTTTTGCTATTGGGCTCTATTGAATAATGAATGTTTTGAATTTTCTCCAAAAGTAAAGTAGTTGCAAACTCATCCTTTTAGAAACTTGTTTGGGCTGTTGAGAGGAGTAAAAAACCATCAAAAATTTCAATCCTGCATGATTCTACCAAGAAATGTGATTCTTCATTCAAAACCTGATTTTTGCTATTGGGCTCTATTGAATAATGAATGTTTTGAATTTTATCCAAAAGTAAAGTAGTTGCAAACTCATGCTTTTAGAAACTTGTTTGGGCTCATGAGAGGAGTAGAAAAACATCAAAAATTTCAGTCCTGCATGATTCTTCCAAGAAATGTGTGTTCATTGAAACCGCTGTTTTTTGATAGTTTGGGCCCTATTGAATAATGAATGTTTTGAATTTTCTCCAAAAGTAAAGTAGTTGCAAACTCATCCTTTTAGAAACTTGTTTGGGCTGTTGAGAGGAGTAAAAAACCATCAAAAATTTCAATCCTGCATGATTCTACCAAGAAATGTGATTCTTCATTCAAAACCTGATTTTTGCTATTGGGCTCTATTGAATAATGAATGTTTTGAATTTTCTCCAAAAGTAAAGTAGTTGCAAACTCATGCTTTTAGAGACTTGTTTGGGCTCATGAGAGGAGTAGAAAAACATCAAAAATTTCAGTCCTGCATGATTCTACCAAGAAATGTGTGTTCATTGAAACCGCTGGTTTTTGATAGTTTGGGCCCTATTGAATAATGAATGTTTTGAATTTTCTCCAAAAGTAAAGTAGTTGCAAACTCATCCTTTTAGAAACTTGTTTGGGCTGTTGAGAGGAGTAAAAAACCATCAAAAATTTCAATCCTGCATGATTCTACCAAGAAATGTGACTCTTCATTCAAAACCTGATTTTTGCTATTGGGCTCTATTGAATAATGAATGTTTTGAATTTTCTCCAAAAGTAAAGTAGTTGCAAACTCATGCTTTTAGAAACTTGTTTGGGCTCATGAGAGGAGTAGAAAAACATCAAAAATTTGAGTCCTGCATGATTCTACCAAGAAATGTGTGTTCATTCAAACCGCTGGTTTTTGATAGTTTGGGCCCTATTGAATAATGAATGTTTTGAATTTTCTCCAAAAGTAAGGCAGTTGCAAACTCATCCTTTTAGAAACTTGTTTGGGCTGTAGAGAGGAGTAAAAAACCATCAAAAATTTCAATCCTGCATGATTCTACCAAGAAATGTGATTCTTCATTCAAAACCTGATTTTTGCTATTGGGCTCTATTGAATAATGAATGTTTTGAATTTTCTCCAAAAGTAAAGTAGTTGCAAACTCATGTTTTTAGAGACTTGTTTGGGCTCATGAGAGGAGTAGAAAAACATCAAAAATTTCAGTCCTGCATGATTCTACCAAGAAATGTGTGTTCATTCAAACCGCTGGTTTTTGATAGTTTGGGCCCTATTGAATAATGAATGTTTTGAATTTTCTCCAAAAGTAAAGTAGTTGCAAACTCATCCTTTTAGAAACTTGTTTGGGCTGTTGAGAGGAGTAAAAAACCATCAAAAATTTCAATCCTGCATGATTCTACCAAGAAATGTGATTCTTCATTCAAAACCTGATTTTTGCTATTGGGCTCTATTGAAAAGTGAATGTTTTGAATTTTCTCCAAAAGTAAAGTAGTTGCAAACTCATGCTTTTAGAGACTTGTTTGGGCTCATGAGAGGAGTAGAAAAACATCAAAAATTTCAGTCCTGCATGATTCTACCAAGAAATGTGTGTTCATTGAAACCGCTGGTTTTTGATAGTTTGGGCCCTATTGAATAATGAATGTTTTGAATTTTCTCCAAAAGTAAAGTAGTTGCAAACTCATCCTTTTAGAAACTTGTTTGGGCTGTTGAGAGGAGTAAAAAACCATCAAAAATTTCAATCCTGCATGATTCTACCAAGAAATGTGATTCTTCATTCAAAACCTGATTTTTGCTATTGGGCTCTATTGAATAATGAATGTTTTGAATTTTCTCCAAAAGTAAAGTAGTTGCAAACTCATGCTTTTAGAGACTTGTTTGGGCTCATGAGAGGAGTAGAAAAACATCAAAAATTTCAGTCCTGCATGATTCTACCAAGAAATGTGTGTTCATTGAAACCGCTGGTTTTTGATAGTTTGGGCCCTATTGAATAATGAATGTTTTGAATTTTCTCCAAAAGTAAAGTAGTTGCAAACTCATCCTTTTAGAAACTTGTTTGGGCTGTTGAGAGGAGTAAAAAACCATCAAAAATTTCAATCCTGCATGATTCTACCAAGAAATGTGATTCTTCATTCAAAACCTGATTTTTGCTATTGGGCTCTATTGAATAATGAATGTTTTGAATTTTCTCCAAATGTAAAGTAGTTGCAAACTCATGCTTTTAGAGACTTGTTTGGGCTCATGAGAGGAGTAGAAAAACATCAAAAATTTCAGTCCTGCATGATTCTACCAAGAAATGTGTGTTCATTGAAACCGCTGGTTTTTGATAGTTTGGGCCCTATTGAATAATGAATGTTTTGAATTTTCTCCAAAAGTAAAGTAGTTGCAAACTCATCCTTTTAGAAACTTGTTTGGGCTGTTGAGAGGAGTAAAAAACCATCAAAAATTTCAATCCTGCATGATTTTACCAAGAAATGTGATTCTTCATTCAAAACCTGATTTTTGCTATTGGGCTCTATTGAATAGTGAATGTTTTGAATGTTCTCCAAAAGTAAACTAGTTGCAAACTCATGCTTTTAGAAACTTGTTTGGGCTCATGAGAGGAGTAGAAAAACATCAAAAATTTCAGCCCTGCATGATTCTACCAAGAAATGTGTGTTCATTGAAACCGCTGGTTTTTGATAGTTTGGGCCCTATTGAATAATGAATGTTTTGAATTTTCTCCAAAAGTAAAGTAGTTGCAAACTCATCCTTTTAGAAACTTGTTTGGGCTGTTGAGAGGAGTAAAAAACCATCAAAAATTTCAATCCTGCATGATTTTACCAAGAAATGTGATTCTTCATTCAAAACCTGATTTTTGCTATTGGGCTCTATTGAATAATGAATGTTTTGAATTTTCTCCAAAAGTAAAGTAGTTGCAAACTCATGCTTTTAGAGACTTGTTTGGGCTCATGAGAGGAGTAGAAAAACATCAAAAATTTCAGTCCTGCATGATTCTACCAAGAAATGTGTGTTCATTGAAACCGCTGGTTTTTGATAGTTTGGGCCCTATTGAATAATGAATGCTTTGAATTTTCTCCAAAAGTAAAGTAGTTGCAAACTCATCCTTTTAGAAACTTGTTTGGGCTGTTGAGAGGAGTAAAAAACCATCAAAAATTTCAATCCTGCATGATTCTACCAAGAAATGTGATTCTTCATTCAAAACCTGATTTTTGCTATTGGGCTCTATTGAATAATGAATGTTTTGAATTTTCTCCAAAAGTAAAGTAGTTGCAAACTCATCCTTTTAGAAACTTGTTTGGGCTGTTGAGAGGAGTAAAAAACCATCAAAAATTTCAATCCTGCATGATTCTACCAAGAAATGTGATTCTTCATTCAAAACCTGATTTTTGCTATTGGGCTCTATTGAATAATGAATGTTTTGAATTTTCTCCAAAAGTAAAGTAGTTGCAAACTCATGCTTTTAGAGACTTGTTTGGGCTCATGAGAGGAGTAGAAAAACATCAAAAATTTCAGTCCTGCATGATTCTACCAAGAAATGTGTGTTCATTGAAACCGCTGGTTTTTGATAGTTTGGGCCCTATTGAATAATGAATGCTTTGAATTTTCTCCAAAAGTAAAGTAGTTGCAAATTCATCCTTTTAGAAACTTGTTTGGGCTGTTGAGAGGAGTAAAAAACCATCAAAAATTTCAATCCTGCATGATTCTACCAAGAAATGTGATTCTTCATTCAAAACCTGATTTTTGCTATTGGGCTCTATTGAATAATGAATGTTTTGAATTTTCTCCAAAAGTAAAGTAGTTGCAAACTCATCCTTTTAGAAACTTGTTTGGGCTGTTGAGAGGAGTAAAAAACCATCAAAAATTTCAATCCTGCATGATTCTACCAAGAAATGTGATTCTTCATTCAAAACCTGATTTTTGCTATTGGGCTCTATTGAATAATGAATGTTTTGAATTTTATCCAAAAGTAAAGTAGTTGCAAACTCATGCTTTTAGAAACTTGTTTGGGCTCATGAGAGGAGTAGAAAAACATCAAAAATTTCAGTCCTGCATGATTCTTCCAAGAAATGTGTGTTCATTGAAACCGCTGTTTTTTGATAGTTTGGGCCCTATTGAATAATGAATGTTTTGAATTTTCTCCAAAAGTAAAGTAGTTGCAAACTCATCCTTTTAGAAACTTGTTTGGGCTGTTGAGAGGAGTAAAAAACCATCAAAAATTTCAATCCTGCATGATTCTACCAAGAAATGTGATTCTTCATTCAAAACCTGATTTTTGCTATTGGGCTCTATTGAATAATGAATGTTTTGAATTTTCTCCAAAAGTAAAGTAGTTGCAAACTCATGCTTTTAGAGACTTGTTTGGGCTCATGAGAGGAGTAGAAAAACATCAAAAATTTCAGTCCTGCATGATTCTACCAAGAAATGTGTGTTCATTGAAACCGCTGGTTTTTGATAGTTTGGGCCCTATTGAATAATGAATGTTTTGAATTTTCTCCAAAAGTAAAGTAGTTGCAAACTCATCCTTTTAGAAACTTGTTTGGGCTGTTGAGAGGAGTAAAAAACCATCAAAAATTTCAATCCTGCATGATTCTACCAAGAAATGTGACTCTTCATTCAAAACCTGATTTTTGCTATTGGGCTCTATTGAAAAGTGAATGTTTTGAATTTTCTCCAAAAGTAAAGTAGTTGCAAACTCATGCTTTTAGAGACTTGTTTGGGCTCATGAGAGGAGTAGAAAAACATCAAAAATTTCAGTCCTGCATGATTCTACCAAGAAATGTGTGTTCATTGAAACCGCTGGTTTTTGATAGTTTGGGCCCTATTGAATAATGAATGTTTTGAATTTTCTCCAAAAGTAAAGTAGTTGCAAACTCATCCTTTTAGAAACTTGTTTGGGCTGTTGAGAGGAGTAAAAAACCATCAAAAATTTCAATCCTGCATGATTCTACCAAGAAATGTGATTCTTCATTCAAAACCTGATTTTTGCTATTGGGCTCTATTGAATAATGAATGTTTTGAATTTTCTCCAAAAGTAAAGTAGTTGCAAACTCATGCTTTTAGAGACTTGTTTGGGCTCATGAGAGGAGTAGAAAAACATCAAAAATTTCAGTCCTGCATGATTCTACCAAGAAATGTGTGTTCATTGAAACCGCTGGTTTTTGATAGTTTGGGCCCTATTGAATAATGAATGTTTTGAATTTTCTCCAAAAGTAAAGTAGTTGCAAACTCATCCTTTTAGAAACTTGTTTGGGCTGTTGAGAGGAGTAAAAAACCATCAAAAATTTCAATCCTGCATGATTCTACCAAGAAATGTGATTCTTCATTCAAAACCTGATTTTTGCTATTGGGCTCTATTGAATAATGAATGTTTTGAATTTTCTCCAAATGTAAAGTAGTTGCAAACTCATGCTTTTAGAGACTTGTTTGGGCTCATGAGAGGAGTAGAAAAACATCAAAAATTTCAGTCCTGCATGATTCTACCAAGAAATGTGTGTTCATTGAAACCGCTGGTTTTTGATAGTTTGGGCCCTATTGAATAATGAATGTTTTGAATTTTCTCCAAAAGTAAAGTAGTTGCAAACTCATCCTTTTAGAAACTTGTTTGGGCTGTTGAGAGGAGTAAAAAACCATCAAAAATTTCAATCCTGCATGATTTTACCAAGAAATGTGATTCTTCATTCAAAACCTGATTTTTGCTATTGGGCTCTATTGAATAATGAATGTTTCGAATTTTCTCCAAAAGTAAAGTAGTTGCAAACTCATGCTTTTAGAGACTTGTTTGGGCTCATGAGAGGAGTAGAAAAACATCAAAAATTTCAGTCCTGCATGATTCTACCAAGAAATGTGTGTTCATTGAAACCGCTGGTTTTTGATAGTTTGGGCCCTATTGAATAATGAATGCTTTGAATTTTCTCCAAAAGTAAAGTAGTTGCAAACTCATCCTTTTAGAAACTTGTTTGGGCTGTTGAGAGGAGTAAAAAACCATCAAAAATTTCAATCCTGCATGATTCTACCAAGAAATGTGATTCTTCATTCAAAACCTGATTTTTGCTATTGGGCTCTATTGAATAATGAATGTTTTGAATTTTCTCCAAAAGTAAAGTAGTTGCAAACTCATCCTTTTAGAAACTTGTTTGGGCTGTTGAGAGGAGTAAAAAACCATCAAAAATTTCAATCCTGCATGATTCTACCAAGAAATGTGATTCTTCATTCAAAACCTGATTTTTGCTATTGGGCTCTATTGAATAATGAATGTTTTGAATTTTCTCCAAAAGTAAAGTAGTTGCAAACTCATGCTTTTAGAGACTTGTTTGGGCTCATGAGAGGAGTAGAAAAACATCAAAAATTTCAGTCCTGCATGATTCTACCAAGAAATGTGTGTTCATTGAAACCGCTGGTTTTTGATAGTTTGGGCCCTATTGAATAATGAATGTTTTGAATTTTCTCCAAAAGTAAAGTAGTTGCAAACTCATCCTTTTAGAAACTTGTTTGGGCTGTTGAGAGGAGTAAAAAACCATCAAAAATTTCAATCCTGCATGATTCTACCAAGAAATGTGATTTTTCATTCAAAACCTGATTTTTGCTATTGGGCTCTATTGAATAATGAATGTTTTGAATCTTCTCCAAATGTAAAGTAGTTGCAAACTCATGCTTTTAGAGACTTGTTTGGGCTCATGAGAGGAGTAGAAAAACATCAAAAATTTCAGTCCTGCATGATTCTACCAAGAAATGTGTGTTCATTGAAACCGCTGGTTTTTGATAGTTTGGGCCCTATTGAATAATGAATGTTTTGAATTTTCTCCAAAAGTAAAGTAGTTGCAAACTCATCCTTTTAGAAACTTGTTTGGGCTGTTGAGAGGAGTAAAAAACCATCAAAAATTTCAATCCTGCATGATTCTACCAAGAAATGTGATTCTTCATTCAAAACCTGATTTTTTGCTATTGGGCTCTATTGAATAATGAATGTTTTGAATTTTCTCCAAAAGTAAAGTAGTTGCAAACTCATGCTTTTAGAAACTTGTTTGGGCTCATGAGAGGAGTAGAAAAACATCAAAAATTTGAGTCCTGCATGATTCTACCAAGAAATGTGTGTTCATTCAAACCGCTGGTTTTTGATAGTTTGGGCCCTATTGAATAATGAATGTTTTGAATTTTCTCCAAAAGTAAAGCAGCTGCAAACTCATCCTTTTAGAAACTTGTTTGGGCTGTAGAGAGGAGTAAAAAACCATCAAAAATTTCAATCCTGCATGATTCTACCAAGAAATGTGATTCTTCATTCAAAACCTGATTTTTGCTATTGGGCTCTATTGAATAATGAATGTTTTGAATTTTCTCCAAAAGTAAAGTAGTTGCAAACTCATGCTTTTAGAGACTTGTTTGGGCTCATGAGAGGAGTAGAAAAACATCAAAAATTTCAGTCCTGCATGATTCTACCAAGAAATGTGTTTTCATTGAAACCGCTGGTTTTTGATAGTTTGGGCCCTATTGAATAATGAATGTTTTGAATTTTCTCCAAAAGTAAAGTAGTTGCAAACTCATCCTTTTAGAAACTTGTTTGGGCTGTTGAGAGGAGTAAAAAACCATCAAAAATTTCAATCCTGCATGCTTCTACCAAGAATTGTGATTCTTCATTCAAAACCTGATTTTTGCTATTGGGCTCTATTGAATAATGAATGTTTTGAATTTTCTCCAAAAGTAAAGTAGTTGCAAACTCATGCTTTTAGAGACTTGTTTGGGCTCATGAGAGGAGTAGAAAAACATCAAAAATTTCAGTCCTCCATGATTCTACCAAGAAATGTGTGTTCATTCAAACCGCTGGTTTTTGATAGTTTGGGCCCTATTGAATAATGAATGTTTTGAATTTTCTCCAAAAGTAAAGTAGTTGCAAACTCATCCTTTTAGAAACTTGTTTGGGCTGTTGAGAGGAGTAAAAAACCATCAAAAATTTCAATCCTGCATGATTCTACCAAGAAATGTGATTCTTCATTCAAAACCTGATTTTTGCTATTGGGCTCTATTGAAAAGTGAATGTTTTGAATTTTCTCCAAAAGTAAAGTAGTTGCAAACTCATGCTTTTAGAGACTTGTTTGGGCTCATGAGAGGAGTAGAAAAACATCAAAAATTTCAGTCCTGCATGATTCTACCAAGAAATGTGTGTTCATTGAAACCGCTGGTTTTTGATAGTTTGGGCCCTATTGAATAATGAATGTTTTGAATTTTCTCCAAAAGTAAAGTAGTTGCAAACTCATCCTTTTAGAAACTTGTTTGGGCTGTTGAGAGGAGTAAAAAACCATCAAAAATTTCAATCCTGCATGATTTTACCAAGAAATGTGATTCTTCATTTAAAACCTGATTTTTGCTATTGGGCTCTATTGAATAATGAATGTTTTGAATTTTCTCCAAAAGTAAAGTAGTTGCAAACTCATGCTTTTAGAGACTTGTTTGGGCTCATGAGAGGAGTAGAAAAACATCAAAAATTTCAGTCCTGCATGATTCTACCAAGAAATGTGTGTTCATTGAAACCGCTGGTTTTTGATAGTTTGGGCCCTATTGAATAATGAATGTTTTGAATTTTCTCCAAAAGTAAAGTAGTTGCAAACTCATCCTTTTAGAAACTTGTTTGGGCTGTTGAGAGGAGTAAAAAACCATCAAAAATTTCAATCCTGCATGATTCTACCAAGAAATGTGATTCTTCATTCAAAACCTGATTTTTGCTATTGGGCTCTATTGAATAATGAATGTTTTGAATTTTCTCCAAAAGTAAAGTAGTTGCAAACTCATGCTTTTAGAGACTTGTTTGGGCTCATGAGAGGAGTAGAAAAATATCAAAAATTTCAGTCCTGCATGATTCTACCAAGAAATGTGTGTTCATTGAAACCGCTGGTTTTTGATAGTTTGGGCCCTATTGAATAATGAATGTTTTGAATTTTCTCCAAAAGTAAAGTAGTTGCAAACTCATCCTTTTAGAAACTTGTTTGGGCTGTTGAGAGTAGTAAAAAACCATCAAAAATTTCAATCCTGCATGATTTTACCAAGAAATGTGATTCTTCATTCAAAACCTGATTTTTGCTATTGGGCTCTATTGAATAATGAATGTTTTGAATTTTCTCCAAAAGTAAAGTAGTTGCAAACTCATGCTTTTAGAGACTTGTTTGGGCTCATGAGAGGAGTAGAAAAACATCAAAAATTTCAGTCCTGCATGATTCTACCAAGAAATGTGTGTTCATTGAAACCGCTGGTTTTTGATAGTTTGGGCCCTATTGAATAATGAATGTTTTGAATTTTCTCCAAAAGTAAAGTAGTTGCAAACTCATCCTTTTAGAAACTTGTTTGGGCTGTTGAGAGGAGTAAAAAACCATCAAAAATTTCAATCCTGCATGATTCTACCAAGAAATGTGATTCTTCATTCAAAACCTGATTTTTGCTATTGGGCTCTATTGAATAATGAATGTTTTGAATTTTCTCCAAAAGTAAAGTAGTTGCAAACTTATGCTTTTAGAAACTTGTTTGGGCTCATGAGAGGAGTAGAAAAACATCAAAAATTTGAGTCCTGCATGATTCTACCAAGAAATGTGTGTTCATTCAAACCGCTGGTTTTTGATAGTTTGGGCCCTATTGAATAATGAATGTTTTGAATTTTCTCCAAAAGTAAAGCAGTTGCAAACTCATCCTTTTAGAAACTTGTTTGGGCTGTAGAGAGGAGTAAAAAACCATCAAAAATTTCAATCCTGCATGATTCTACCAAGAAATGTGATTCTTCATTCAAAACCTGATTTTTGCTATTGGGCTCTATTGAATAATGAATGTTTTGAATTTTCTCCAAAAGTAAAGTAGTTGCAAACTCATGCTTTTAGAGACTTGTTTGGGCTCATGAGAGGAGTAGAAAAACATCAAAAACTTCAGTCCTGCATGATTCTACCAAGAAATGTGTGTTCATTGAAACCGCTGGTTTTTGATAGTTTGGGCCCTATTGAATAATGAATGTTTTGAATTTTCTCCAAAAGTAAAGTAGTTGCAAACTCATCCTTTTAGAAACTTGTTTGGGCTGTTGAGAGGAGTAAAAAACCATCAAAAATTTCAATCCTGCATGCTTCTACCAAGAAATGTGATTCTTCATTCAAAACCTGATTTTTGCTATTGGGCTCTATTTAATAATGAATGTTTTGAATTTTCTCCAAAAGTAAAGTAGTTGCAAACTCATGCTTTTAGAGACTTGTTTGGGCTCATGAGAGGAGTAGAAAAACATCAAAAATTTCAGTCCTGCATGATTCTACCAAGAAATGTGTGTTCATTCAAACCGCTGGTTTTTGATAGTTTGGGCCCTATTGAATAATGAATGTTTTGAATTTTCTCCAAAAGTAAAGTAGTTGCAAACTCATCCTTTTAGAAACTTGTTTGGGCTGTTGAGAGGAGTAAAAAACCATCAAAAATTTCAATCCTGCATGATTCTACCAAGAAATGTGATTCTTCATTCAAAACCTGATTTTTGCTATTGGGCTCTATTGAAAAGTGAATGTTTTGAATTTTCTCCAAAAGTAAAGTAGTTGCAAACTCATGCTTTTAGAGACTTGTTTGGGCTCATGAGAGGAGTAGAAAAACATCAAAAATTTCAGTCCTGCATGATTCTACCAAGAAATGTGTGTTCATTGAAACCGCTGGTTTTTGATAGTTTGGGCCCTATTGAATAATGAATGTTTTGAATTTTCTCCAAAAGTAAAGTAGTTGCAAACTCATCCTTTTAGAAACTTGTTTGGGCTGTTGAGAGGAGTAAAAAACCATCAAAAATTTCAATCCTGCATGATTCTACCAAGAAATGTGATTCTTCATTAAAAACCTGATTTTTGCTATTGGGCTCTATTGAATAATGAATGTTTTGAATTTTCTCCAAAAGTAAAGTAGTTGCAAACTCATGCTTTTAGAGACTTGTTTGGGCTCATGAGAGGAGTAGAAAAACATCAAAAATTTCAGTCCTGCATGATTCTACCAAGAAATGTGTGTTCATTGAAACCGCTGGTTTTTGATAGTTTGGGCCCTATTGAATAATGAATGTTTTGAACTTTCTCCAAAAGTAAAGTAGTTGCAAACTCATCCTTTTAGAAACTTGTTTGGGCTGTTGAGAGGAGTAAAAAACCATCAAAAATTTCAATGCAGCATGATTCTACCAAGAAATGTGATTCTTCATTCAAAACCTGATTTTTGCTATTGGGCTCTATTGAATAATGAATGTTTTGAATTTTCTCCAAAAGTAAAGTAGTTGCAAACTCATGCTTTTAGAAACTTGTTTGGGCTCATGAGAGGAGTAGAAAAACATCAAAAATTTGAGTCCTGCATGATTCTACCAAGAAATGTGTGTTCATTCAAACCGCTGGTTTTTGATAGTTTGGGCCCTATTGAATAATGAATGTTTTGAATTTTATCCAAAAGTAAAGCAGTTGCAAACTCATCCTTTTAGAAACTTGTTTGGGCTGTTGAGAGGAGTAAAAAACCATCAAAAATTTCAATCCTGCATGATTCTACCAAGAAATGTGATTCTTCATTCAAAACGCTGGTTTTTGCTATTGAGCTCTATTGAATAATAAATGTTTTGAATTTTCTCCAAAAGTAAAGTCGTTGCAAACTCATCCTTTTAGAGACTTGTTTGGGCTCATGAGAGGAGTAGAAAAACATCAAAAATTTCAGTCCTGCACGATTCTACCAAGAAATGTGTGTTTATTCAAACCGCTGTTTTTTGATATTTTGGGCCCTATTGAATAATGAATGTTTTGAATTTTCTCCAAAAGTAAAGTAGTTGCAAACTCATCCTTTTAGAAACTTGTTTGGGCTGTTGAGAGGAGTAAAAAACCATCAAAAATTTCAATCCTGCATGCTTCTACCAAGAAATGTGATTCTTCATTCAAAACCTGATTTTTGCTATTGGGCTCTATTGAATAATGAATGTTTTGAATTTTCTCCAAAAGTAAAGTAGTTGCAAACTCATGCTTTTAGAGACTTGTTTGGGCTCATGAGAGGAGTGGAAAAACATCAAAAATTTCAGTCCTGCATGATTCTACCAAGAAATGTGTGTTCATTGAAACCGCTGGTTTTTGATAGTTTGGGCCCTATTGAATAATGAATGTTTTGAATTTTCTCCAAAAGTAAAGTAGTTGCAAACTCATCCTTTTAGAAACTTGTTTGGGCTGTTGAGAGGAGTAAAAAACCATCAAAAATTTCAATCCTGCATGATTTTACCAAGAAATGTGATTCTTCATTCAAAACCTGATTTTTGCTATTGGGCTCTATTGAATAGTGAATGTTTTGAATTTTCTCCAAAAGTAAAGTAGTTGCAAACTCATGCTTTTAGATACTTGTTTGGGCTCATGAGAGGAGTAGAAAAACATCAAAAATTTCAGTCCTGCATGACTCTACCAAGAAATGTGTGTTCATTGAAACCGCTGGTTTTTGATAGTTTGGGCCCTATTGAATAATGAATGTTTTGAATTTTCTCCAAAAGTAAAGTAGTTGCAAACTCATCCTTTTAGAAACTTGTTTGGGCTGTTGAGAGGAGTAAAAAACCATCAAAAATTTCAATCCTGCATGATTCTACCAAGAAATGTGATTCTTCATTCAAAACCTGATTTTTGCTATTGGGCTCTATTGAATAATGAATGTTTTGAATTTTCTCCAAAAGTAAAGTAGTTGCAAACTCATGCTTTTAGAGACTTGTTTGGGCTCATGAGAGGAGTAGAAAAACATCAAAAATTTCAGTCCTGCATGATTCTACCAAGAAATGTGTGTTCATTGAAACCGCTGGTTTTTGATAGTTTGGGCCCTATTGAATAATGAATGTTTTGAATTTTCTCCAAAAGTAAAGTAGTTGCAAACTCATCCTTTTAGAAACTTGTTTAGGCTGTTGAGAGGAGTAAAAAACCATCAAAAATTTCAATCCTGCATGATTCTACCAAGAAATGTGATTCTTCATTCAAAACCTGATTTTTGCTATTGGGCTCTAATAATGAATGTTTTGAATTTTCTCCAAAAGTAAAGTAGTTGCAAACTCATGCTTTTAGAGACTTGTTTGGGCTCATGAGAGGAGTAGAAAAACATCAAAAATTTCAGTCCTGCATGATTCTACCAAGAAATGTGTGTTCATTGAAACCGCTGGTTTTTGATAGTTTGGGCCCTATTGAATAATGAATGTTTTGAATTTTCTCCAAAAGTAAAGTAGTTGCAAACTCATCCTTTTAGAAACTTGTTTGGGCTGTTGAGAGGAGTAAAAAACCATCAAAAATTTCAATCCTGCATGATTTTACCAAGAAATGTGATTCTTCCTTCAAAACCTGATTTTTGCTATTGGGCTCTATTGAATAGTGAATGTTTTGAATTTTCTCCAAAAGTAAAGTAGTTGCAAACTCATGCTTTTAGAAACTTGTTTGGGCTCATGAGAGGAGTAGAAAAACATCAAAAATTTCAGTCCTGCATGATTCTACCAAGAAATGTGATTCTTCATTCAAAACCTGATTTTTGCTATTGGGCTCTATTGAATAATGAATGTTTTGAATTTTCTCCAAAAGTAGTTGCAAACTCATGCTTTTAGAGACTTGTTTGGGCTCATGAGAGGAGTAGAAAAACATCAAAAATTTCAGTCCTGCATGATTCTACCAAGAAATGTGTGTTCATTGAAACCGCTGGTTTTTGATAGTTTGGGCCCTATTGAATAATGAATGTTTTGAATTTTCTCCAAAACTAAAGTAGTTGCAAACTCATCCTTTTAGAAACTTGTTTGGGCTGTTGAGAGGAGTAAAAAACCATCAAAAAGTTCAATGCAGCATGATTCTACCAAGAAATGTGATTCTTCATTCAAAACCTGATTTTTGCTATTGGGCTCTAGTGAAAAGTGAATGTTTTGAATTTTCTCCAAAAGTAAAGTAGTTGCAAACTCATGCTTTTAGAGACTTGTTTGGGCTCATGAGACGAGTAGAAAAACATCAAAAATTTCAGTCCTGCATGATTCTACCAAGAAATGTGTGTTCATTCAAACCACTGGTTTTTGATAGTTTGGGCCCTATTGAATAATGAATGTTTTGAATTTTCTCCAAAAGTAAAGTAGTTGCAAACTCATCCTTTTAGAAACTTGTTTGGGCTGTTGAGAGGAGTAAAAAACCATCAAAAATTTCAATCCTGCATGCTTCTACCAAGAAATGTGATTCTTCATTCAAAACCTGATTTTTGCTATTGGGCTCTATTGAATAATGAATGTTTTGAATTTTCTCCAAAAGTAAAGTAGTTGCAAACTCATGCTTTTAGAGACTTGTTTGGGCTCATGAGAGGAGTGGAAAAACATCAAAAATTTCAGTCCTGCATGATTCTACCAAGAAATGTGTGTTCATTGAAACCGCTGGTTTTTGATAGTTTGGGCCCTATTGAATAATGAATGTTTTGAATTTTCTCCAAAAGTAAAGTAGTTGCAAACTCATCCTTTTAGAAACTTGTTTGGGCTGTTGAGAGGAGTAAAAAACCATCAAAAATTTCAATCCTGCATGATTTTACCAAGAAATGTGATTCTTCATTCAAAACCTGATTTTTGCTATTGGGCTCTATTGAATAGTGAATGTTTTGAATTTTCTCCAAAAGTAAAGTAGTTGCAAACTCATGCTTTTAGATACTTGTTTGGGCTCATGAGAGGAGTAGAAAAACATCAAAAATTTCAGTCCTGCATGACTCTACCAAGAAATGTGTGTTCATTGAAACCGCTGGTTTTTGATAGTTTGGGCCCTATTGAATAATGAATGTTTTGAATTTTCTCCAAAAGTAAAGTAGTTGCAAACTCATCCTTTTAGAAACTTGTTTGGGCTGTTGAGAGGAGTAAAAAACCATCAAAAATTTCAATCCTGCATGATTCTACCAAGAAATGTGATTCTTCATTCAAAACCTGATTTTTGCTATTGGGCTCTATTGAATAATGAATGTTTTGAATTTTCTCCAAAAGTAAAGTAGTTGCAAACTCATGCTTTTAGAGACTTGTTTGGGCTCATGAGAGGAGTAGAAAAACATCAAAAATTTCAGTCCTGCATGATTCTACCAAGAAATGTGTGTTCATTGAAACCGCTGGTTTTTGATAGTTTGGGCCCTATTGAATAATGAATGTTTTGAATTTTCTCCAAAAGTAAAGTAGTTGCAAACTCATCCTTTTAGAAACTTGTTTAGGCTGTTGAGAGGAGTAAAAAACCATCAAAAATTTCAATCCTGCATGATTCTACCAAGAAATGTGATTCTTCATTCAAAACCTGATTTTTGCTATTGGGCTCTAATAATGAATGTTTTGAATTTTCTCCAAAAGTAAAGTAGTTGCAAACTCATGCTTTTAGAGACTTGTTTGGGCTCATGAGAGGAGTAGAAAAACATCAAAAATTTCAGTCCTGCATGATTCTACCAAGAAATGTGTGTTCATTGAAACCGCTGGTTTTTGATAGTTTGGGCCCTATTGAATAATGAATGTTTTGAATTTTCTCCAAAAGTAAAGTAGTTGCAAACTCATCCTTTTAGAAACTTGTTTGGGCTGTTGAGAGGAGTAAAAAACCATCAAAAATTTCAATCCTGCATGATTTTACCAAGAAATGTGATTCTTCCTTCAAAACCTGATTTTTGCTATTGGGCTCTATTGAATAGTGAATGTTTTGAATTTTCTCCAAAAGTAAAGTAGTTGCAAACTCATGCTTTTAGAAACTTGTTTGGGCTCATGAGAGGAGTAGAAAAACATCAAAAATTTCAGTCCTGCATGATTCTACCAAGAAATGTGATTCTTCATTCAAAACCTGATTTTTGCTATTGGGCTCTATTGAATAATGAATGTTTTGAATTTTCTCCAAAAGTAGTTGCAAACTCATGCTTTTAGAGACTTGTTTGGGCTCATGAGAGGAGTAGAAAAACATCAAAAATTTCAGTCCTGCATGATTCTACCAAGAAATGTGTGTTCATTGAAACCGCTGGTTTTTGATAGTTTGGGCCCTATTGAATAATGAATGTTTTGAATTTTCTCCAAAACTAAAGTAGTTGCAAACTCATCCTTTTAGAAACTTGTTTGGGCTGTTGAGAGGAGTAAAAAACCATCAAAAAGTTCAATGCAGCATGATTCTACCAAGAAATGTGATTCTTCATTCAAAACCTGATTTTTGCTATTGGGCTCTAGTGAAAAGTGAATGTTTTGAATTTTCTCCAAAAGTAAAGTAGTTGCAAACTCATGCTTTTAGAGACTTGTTTGGGCTCATGAGACGAGTAGAAAAACATCAAAAATTTCAGTCCTGCATGATTCTACCAAGAAATGTGTGTTCATTCAAACCGCTGGTTTTTGATAGTTTGGGCCCTATTGAATAATGAATGTTTTGAATTTTCTCCAAAAGTAAAGTAGTTGCAAACTCATCCTTTTAGAAACTTGTTTGGGCTGTTGAGAGGAGTAAAAAACCATCAAAAATTTCAATCCTGCATGATTTTACCAAGAAATGTGATTCTTCATTCAAAACCTGATTTTTGCTATTGGGCTCTATTGAATAATGAATGTTTTGAATTTTCTCCAAAAGTAAAGTAGTTGCAAACTCATCCTTTTAGAGACTTGTTTGGGCTCATGAGAGGAGTAGAAAAACATCAAAAATTTCAGTCCTGCACGATTCTACCAAGAAATGTGTGTTCATTCAAACCGCTGGTTTTTGATATTTTGGGCCATATTGAATAATGAATGTTTTGAATTTTCTCCAAAAGTAAAGTAGTTGCAAACTCATCCTTTTAGAAACTTGTTTGGGCTGTTGAGAGGAGTAAAAAACCATCAAAAATTTCAATCCTGCATGATTCTACCAAGAAATGTGATTCTTCATTCAAAACCTGATTTTTGCTATTGGGCTCTATTGAATAATGAATGTTTTGAATTTTCTCCAAAAGTAAAGTAGTTGCAAACTCATGCTTTTAGAGACTTGTTTGGGCTCATGAGAGGAGTAGAAAAACATCAAAAATTTCAGTCCTGCATGATTCTACCAAGAAATGTGTGTTCATTGAAACCGCTGGTTTTTGATAGTTTGGGCCCTATTGAATAATGAATGTTTTGAATTTTCTCCAAAAGTAAAGTAGTTGCAAACTCATCCTTTTAGAAACTTGTTTGGGCTGTTGAGAGGAGTAAAAAACCATCAAAAATTTCAATCCTGCATGATTTTACCAAGAAATGTGATTCTTCATTCAAAACCTGATTTTTGCTATTGGGCTCTATTGAATAGTGAATGTTTTGAATTTTCTCCAAAAGTAAAGTAGTTGCAAACTCATGCTTTTAGAGTCTTGTTTGGGCTCATGAGAGGAGTAGAAAAACATCAAAAATTTCAGTCCTGCATGATTCTACCAAGAAATGTGTGTTCATTGAAACCGCTGGTTTTTGATAGTTTGGGCCCTATTGAATAATGAATGTTTTGAATTTTCTCCAAAAGTAAAGTAGTTGCAAACTCATCCTTTTAGAAACTTGTTTGGGCTGTTGAGAGGAGTAAAAAACCATCAAAAATTTCAATCCTGCATGATTTTACCAAGAAATGTGATTCTTCATTCAAAACCTGATTTTTGCTATTGGGCTCTATTGAATAATGAATGTTTTGAATTTTCTCCAAAAGTAAAGTAGTTGCAAACTCATGCTTTTAGAGACTTGTTTGGGCTCATGAGAGGAGTAGAAAAACATCAAAAATTTCAGTCCTGCATGATTCTACCAAGAAATGTGTGTTCATTGAAACCGCTGGTTTTTGATAGTTTGGGCCCTATTGAATAATGAATGTTTTGAATTTTCTCCAAAAGTAAAGTAGTTGCAAACTCATCCTTTTAGAAACTTGTTTGGGCTGTTGAGAGGAGTAAAAAACCATCAAAAATTTCAATCCTGCATGATTTTACCAAGAAATGTGATTCTTCATTCAAAACCTGATTTTTGCTATTGGGCTCTATTGAATAATGAATGTTTTGAATTTTCTCCAAAAGTAAAGTAGTTGCAAACTCATGCTTTTAGAGTCTTGTTTGGGCTCATGAGAGGAGTAGAAAAACATCAAAAATTTCAGTCCTGCATGATTCTACCAAGAAATGTGTGTTCATTGAAACCGCTGGTTTTTGATAGTTTGGGCCCTATTGAATAATGAATGTTTTGAATTTTCTCCAAAAGTAAAGTAGTTGCAAACTCATCCTTTTAGAAACTTGTTTGGGCTGTTGAGAGGAGTAAAAAACCATCAAAAATTTCAATCCTGCGTGATTCTACCAAGAAATGTGATTATTCATTCAAAACGCTGGTTTTTGCTATTGGGCTCTATTGAATAATGAATGTTTTGAATTTTCTCCAAAAGTAAAGTAGTTGCAAACTCATGCTTTTAGAGACTTGTTTGGGCTCATGAGAGGAGTAGAAAAAAATCCAAAATTTCAGTCCTGCACGATTCTACCAAGAAATGTGTGTTCCTTCAAACCGCTGGTTTTTGATATTTTGGGCCCTATTGAATAATGAATGTTTTGAATTTTCTCCAAAAGTAAAGTAGTTGCAAACTCATGCTTTTAGAGACTTGTTTGGGCTCATGAGAGGAGTAGAAAAACATCAAAAATTTCAGTCCTGCATGATTCTACCAAGAAATGTGTGTTCATTGAAACCGTTGGTTTTTGATAGTTTGGGCCCTATTGAATAATGAATGTTTTGAATTTTCTCCAAAAGTAAAGTAGTTGCAAACTCATCCTTTTAGAAACTTGTTTGGGCTGCTGAGAGGAGTAAAAAACCATCAAAAATTGTAATCCTGCATGATTCTACCAAGAAATGTGATTCTTCATTCAAAACGCTGGTTTTTGCTATTGGGCTCTATTGAATAATGAATGTTTTGAATTTTCTCCAAAAGTAAAGTAGTTGCAAACTCATGCTTTTAGAGACTTGTTTGGGCTCATGAGAGGAGTAGAAAAACATCAAAAATTTCAGTCCTGCATGATTCTACCAAGAAATGTGTGTTCATTCAAACCGCTGGTTTTTGATAGTTTGGGCCCTATTGAATAATGAATGTTTTGAATTTTCTCCAAAAGTAAAGTAGTTGCAAACTCATCCTTTTAGAAACTTGTTTGGGCTGTTGAGAGGAGTAAAAAACCATCAAAAATTTCAATCCTGCATGATTTTACCAAGAAATGTGATTCTTCATTCAAAACCTGATTTTTGCTATTGGGCTCTATTGAATAATGAATGTTTTGAATTTTCTCCAAAAGTAAAGTAGTTGCAAACTCATGCTTTTAGAGTCTTGTTTGGGCTCATGAGAGGAGTAGAAGAACATCAAAAATTTCAGTCCTGCATGATTCTACCAAGAAATGTGTGTTCATTGAAACCGCTGGTTTTTGATAGTTTGGGCCCTATTGAATAATGAATGTTTTGAATTTTCTCCAAAAGTAAAGTAGTTGCAAACTCATCCTTTTAGAAACTTGTTTGGGCTGTTGAGAGGAGTAAAAAACCATCAAAAATTTCAATCCTGCATGATTCTACCAAGAAATGTGATTATTCATTCAAAACGCTGGTTTTTGCTATTGGGCTCTATTGAATAATGAATGTTTTGAATTTTCTCCAAAAGTAAAGTAGTTGCAAACTCATCCTTTTAGAGACTTGTTTGGGCTCATGAGAGGAGTAGAAAAAAATCAAAAATTTCAGTCCTGCACGATTCTACCAAGAAATGTGTGTTCCTTCAAACCGCTGGTTTTTGATATTTTGGGCCCTATTGAATAATGAATGTTTTGAATTTTCTCCAAAAGTAAAGTAGTTGCAAACTCATGCTTTTAGAGACTTGTTTGGGCTCATGAGAGGAGTAGAAAAACATCAAAAATTTCAGTCCTGCATGATTCTACCAAGAAATGTGTGTTCATTGAAACCGTTGGTTTTTGATAGTTTGGGCCCTATTGAATAATGAATGTTTTGAATTTTCTCCAAAAGTAAAGTAGTTGCAAACTCATCCTTTTAGAAACTTGTTTGGGCTGTTGAGAGGAGTAAAAAACCATCAAAAATTGTAATCCTGCATGATTCTACCAAGAAATGTGATTCTTCATTCAAAACGCTGGTTTTTGCTATTGGGCTCTATTGAATAATGAATGTTTTGAATTTTCTCCAAAAGTAAAGTAGTTGCAAACTCATGCTTTTAGAGACTTGTTTGGGCTCATGAGAGGAGTAGAAAAACATCAAAAATTTCAGTCCTGCATGATTCTACCAAGAAATGTGTGTTCATTGAAACCGCTGGTTTTTGATAGTTTGGGCCCTATTGAATAATGAATGTTTTGAATTTTCTCCAAAAGTAAAGTAGTTGCAAACTCATCCTTTTAGAAACTTGTTTGGGCTGTTGAGAGGAGTAAAAAACCATCAAAAATTTCAATCCTCCATGATTTTACCAAGAAATGTGATTCTTCATTCAAAACCTGATTTTTGCTATTGGGCTCTATTGAATAGTGAATGTTTTGAATTTTCTCCAAAAGTAAAGTAGTTGCAAACTCATGCTTTTAGAGACTTGTTTGGGCTCATGAGAGGAGTAGAAAAACATCAAAAATTTCAGTCCTGCATGATTCTACCAAGAAATGTGTGTTCATTGAAACCGCTGGTTTTTGATAGTTTGGGCCCTATTGAATAATGAATGTTTTGAATTTTCTCCAAAAGTAAAGTAGTTGCAAACTCATCCTTTTAGAAACTTGTTTGGGCTGTTGAGAGGAGTAAAAAACCATCAAAAATTTCAATCCTGCATGATTTTACCAAGAAATGTGATTCTTCATTCAAAACCTGATTTTTGCTATTGGGCTCTATTGAATAATGAATGTTTTGAATTTTCTCCAAAAGTAAAGTAGTTGCAAACTCATGCTTTTAGAGACTTGTTTGGGCTCATGAGAGGAGTAGAAAAACATCAAAAATTTCAGTCCTGCATGATTCTACCAAGAAATGTGTGTTCATTGAAACCGCTGGTTTTTGATAGTTTGGGCCCTATTGAATAATGAATGTTTTGAATTTTCTCCAAAAGTAAAGTAGTTGCAAACTCATCCTTTTAGAAACTTGTTTGGGCTGTTGAGAGGAGTAAAAAACCATCAAAAATTTCAATCCTTCATGATTTTACCAAGAAATGTGATTCTTCATTCAAAACCTGATTTTTGCTATTGGGCTCTATTGAATAATGAATGTTTTGAATTTTCTCCAAAAGTAAAGTAGTTGCAAACTCATGCTTTTAGAGTCTTGTTTGGGCTCATGAGAGGAGTAGAAAAACATCAAAAATTTCAGTCCTGCATGATTCTACCAAGAAATGTGTGTTCATTGAAACCGCTGGATTTTGATAGTTTGGGCCCTATTGAATAATGAATGTTTTGAATTTTCTCCAAAACTAAAGTAGTTGCAAACTCATCCTTTTAGAAACTTGTTTGGGCTGTTGAGAGGAGTAAAAAACCATCAAAAATTTCAATCCTGCGTGATTCTACCAAGAAATGTGATTATTCATTCAAAACGCTGGTTTTTGCTATTGGGCTCTATTGAATAATGAATGTTTTGAATTTTCTCCAAAAGTAAAGTAGTTGCAAACTCATCCTTTTAGAGACTTGTTTGGGCTCATGAGAGGAGTAGAAAAAAATCCAAAATTTCAGACCTGCACGATTCTACCAAGAAATGTGTGTTCCTTCAAACCGCTGGTTTTTGATATTTTGGGCCCTATTGAATAATGAATGTTTTGAATTTTCTCCAAAAGTAAAGTAGTTGCAAACTCATGCTTTTAGAGACTTGTTTGGGCTCATGAGAGGAGTAGAAAAACATCAAAAATTTCAGTCCTGCATGATTCTACCAAGAAATGTGTGTTCATTGAAACCGTTGGTTTTTGATAGTTTGGGCCCTATTGAATAATGAATGTTTTGAATTTTCTCCAAAAGTAAAGTAGTTGCAAACTCATCCTTTTAGAAACTTGTTTGGGCTGTTGAGAGGAGTAAAAAACCATCAAAAATTGTAATCCTGCATGATTCTACCAAGAAATGTGATTCTTCATTCAAAACGCTGGTTTTTGCTATTGGGCTCTATTGAATAATGAATGTTTTGAATTTTCTCCAAAAGTAAAGTAGTTGCAAACTCATGCTTTTAGAGACTTGTTTGGGCTCATGAGAGGAGTAGAAAAACATCAAAAATTTCAGTCCTGCATGATTCTACCAAGAAATGTGTGTTCATTGAAACCGCTGGTTTTTGATAGTTTGGGCCCTATTGAATAATGAATGTTTTGAATTTTCTCCAAAAGTAAAGTAGTTGCAAACTCATCCTTTTAGAAACTTGTTTGGGCTGTTGAGAGGAGTAAAAAACCATCAAAAATTTCAATCCTCCATGATTTTACCAAGAAATGTGATTCTTCATTCAAAACCTGATTTTTGCTATTGGGCTCTATTGAATAGTGAATGTTTTGAATTTTCTCCAAAAGTAAAGTAGTTGCAAACTCATGCTTTTAGAGACTTGTTTGGGCTCATGAGAGGAGTAGAAAAACATCAAAAATTTCAGTCCTGCATGATTCTACCAAGAAATGTGTGTTCATTGAAACCGCTGGTTTTTGATAGTTTGGGCCCTATTGAATAATGAATGTTTTGAATTTTCTCCAAAAGTAAAGTAGTTGCAAACTCATCCTTTTAGAAACTTGTTTGGGCTGTTGAGAGGAGTAAAAAACCATCAAAAATTTCAATCCTGCATGATTTTACCAAGAAATGTGATTCTTCATTCAAAACCTGATTTTTGCTATTGGGCTCTATTGAATAATGAATGTTTTGAATTTTCTCCAAAAGTAAAGTAGTTGCAAACTCATGCTTTTAGAGACTTGTTTGGGCTCATGAGAGGAGTAGAAAAACATCAAAAATTTCAGTCCTGCATGATTCTACCAAGAAATGTGTGTTCATTGAAACCGCTGGTTTTTGATAGTTTGGGCCCTATTGAATAATGAATGTTTTGAATTTTCTCCAAAAGTAAAGTAGTTGCAAACTCATCCTTTTAGAAACTTGTTTGGGCTGTTGAGAGGAGTAAAAAACCATCAAAAATTTCAATCCTTCATGATTTTACCAAGAAATGTGATTCTTCATTCAAAACCTGATTTTTGCTATTGGGCTCTATTGAATAATGAATGTTTTGAATTTTCTCCAAAAGTAAAGTAGTTGCAAACTCATGCTTTTAGAGTCTTGTTTGGGCTCATGAGAGGAGTAGAAAAACATCAAAAATTTCAGTCCTGCATGATTCTACCAAGAAATGTGTGTTCATTGAAACCGCTGGTTTTTGATAGTTTGGGCCCTATTGAATAATGAATGTTTTGAATTTTCTCCAAAACTAAAGTAGTTGCAAACTCATCCTTTTAGAAACTTGTTTGGGCTGTTGAGAGGAGTAAAAAACCATCAAAAATTTCAATCCTGCGTGATTCTACCAAGAAATGTGATTATTCATTCAAAACGCTGGTTTTTGCTATTGGGCTCTATTGAATAATGAATGTTTTGAATTTTCTCCAAAAGTAAAGTAGTTGCAAACTCATCCTTTTAGAGACTTGTTTGGGCTCATGAGAGGAGTAGAAAAAAATCCAAAATTTCAGACCTGCACGATTCTACCAAGAAATGTGTGTTCCTTCAAACCGCTGGTTTTTGATATTTTGGGCCCTATTGAATAATGAATGTTTTGAATTTTCTCCAAAAGTAAAGTAGTTGCAAACTCATGCTTTTAGAGACTTGTTTGGGCTCATGAGAGGAGTAGAAAAACATCAAAAATTTCAGTCCTGCATGATTCTACCAAGAAATGTGTGTTCATTGAAACCGTTGGTTTTTGATAGTTTGGGCCCTATTGAATAATGAATGTTTTGAATTTTCTCCAAAAGTAAAGTAGTTGCAAACTCATCCTTTTAGAAACTTGTTTGGGCTGCTGAGAGTTGTAAAAAACCATCAAAAATTGTAATCCTGCATGATTCTACCAAGAAATGTGATTCTTCATTCAAAACGCTGGTTTTTGCTATTGGGCTCTATTGAATAATGAATGTTTTGAATTTTCTCCAAAAGTAAAGTAGTTGCAAACTCATGCTTTTAGAGACTTGTTTGGGCTCATGAGAGGAGTAGAAAAACATCAAAAATTTCAGTCCTGCATGATTCTACCAAGAAATGTGTGTTCATTCAAACCGCTGGTTTTTGATAGTTTGGGCCCTATTGAATAATGAATGTTTTGAATTTTCTCCAAAAGTAAAGTAGTTGCAAACTCATCCTTTTAGAAACTTGTTTGGGCTGTTGAGAGGAGTAAAAAACCATCAAAAATTTCAATCCTGCATGATTTTACCAAGAAATGTGATTCTTCATTCAAAACCTGATTTTTGCTATTGGGCTCTATTGAATAATGAATGTTTTGAATTTTCTCCAAAAGTAAAGTAGTTGCAAACTCATGCTTTTAGAGTCTTGTTTGGGCTCATGAGAGGAGTAGAAAAACATCAAAAATTTCAGTCCTGCATGATTCTACCAAGAAATGTGTGTTCATTGAAACCGCTGGTTTTTGATAGTTTGGGCCCTATTGAATAATGAATGTTTTGAATTTTCTCCAAAAGTAAAGTAGTTGCAAACTCATCCTTTTAGAAACTTGTTTGGGCTGTTGAGAGGAGTAAAAAACCATCAAAAATTTCAATCCTGCGTGATTCTACCAAGAAATGTGATTATTCATTCAAAACGCTGGTTTTTGCTATTGGGCTCTATTGAATAATGAATGTTTTGAATTTTCTCCAAAAGTAAAGTAGTTGCAAACTCATGCTTTTAGAGACTTGTTTGGGCTCATGAGAGGAGTAGAAAAAAATCCAAAATTTCAGTCCTGCACGATTCTACCAAGAAATGTGTGTTCCTTCAAACCGCTGGTTTTTGATATTTTGGGCCCTATTGAATAATGAATGTTTTGAATTTTCTCCAAAAGTAAAGTAGTTGCAAACTCATGCTTTTAGAGACTTGTTTGGGCTCATGAGAGGAGTAGAAAAACATCAAAAATTTCAGTCCTGCATGATTCTACCAAGAAATGTGTGTTCATTGAAACCGTTGGTTTTTGATAGTTTGGGCCCTATTGAATAATGAATGTTTTGAATTTTCTCCAAAAGTAAAGTAGTTGCAAACTCATCCTTTTAGAAACTTGTTTGGGCTGCTGAGAGGAGTAAAAAACCATCAAAAATTGTAATCCTGCATGATTCTACCAAGAAATGTGATTCTTCATTCAAAACGCTGGTTTTTGCTATTGGGCTCTATTGAATAATGAATGTTTTGAATTTTCTCCAAAAGTAAAGTAGTTGCAAACTCATGCTTTTAGAGACTTGTTTGGGCTCATGAGAGGAGTAGAAAAACATCAAAAATTTCAGTCCTGCATGATTCTACCAAGAAATGTGTGTTCATTCAAACCGCTGGTTTTTGATAGTTTGGGCCCTATTGAATAATGAATGTTTTGAATTTTCTCCAAAAGTAAAGTAGTTGCAAACTCATCCTTTTAGAAACTTGTTTGGGCTGTTGAGAGGAGTAAAAAACCATCAAAAATTTCAATCCTGCATGATTTTACCAAGAAATGTGATTCTTCATTCAAAACCTGATTTTTGCTATTGGGCTCTATTGAATAATGAATGTTTTGAATTTTCTCCAAAAGTAAAGTAGTTGCAAACTCATGCTTTTAGAGTCTTGTTTGGGCTCATGAGAGGAGTAGAAGAACATCAAAAATTTCAGTCCTGCATGATTCTACCAAGAAATGTGTGTTCATTGAAACCGCTGGTTTTTGATAGTTTGGGCCCTATTGAATAATGAATGTTTTGAATTTTCTCCAAAAGTAAAGTAGTTGCAAACTCATCCTTTTAGAAACTTGTTTGGGCTGTTGAGAGGAGTAAAAAAACATCAAAAATTTCAATCCTGCATGATTCTACCAAGAAATGTGATTATTCATTCAAAACGCTGGTTTTTGCTATTGGGCTCTATTGAATAATGAATGTTTTGAATTTTCTCCAAAAGTAAAGTAGTTGCAAACTCATCCTTTTAGAGACTTGTTTGGGCTCATGAGAGGAGTAGAAAAAAATCAAAAATTTCAGTCCTGCACGATTCTACCAAGAAATGTGTGTTCCTTCAAACCGCTGGTTTTTGATATTTTGGGCCCTATTGAATAATGAATGTTTTGAATTTTCTCCAAAAGTAAAGTAGTTGCAAACTCATGCTTTTAGAGACTTGTTTGGGCTCATGAGAGGAGTAGAAAAACATCAAAAATTTCAGTCCTGCATGATTCTACCAAGAAATGTGTGTTCATTGAAACCGTTGGTTTTTGATAGTTTGGGCCCTATTGAATAATGAATGTTTTGAATTTTCTCCAAAAGTAAAGTAGTTGCAAACTCATCCTTTTAGAAACTTGTTTGGGCTGTTGAGAGGAGTAAAAAACCATCAAAAATTGTAATCCTGCATGATTCTACCAAGAAATGTGATTCTTCATTCAAAACGCTGGTTTTTGCTATTGGGCTCTATTGAATAATGAATGTTTTGAATTTTCTCCAAAAGTAAAGTAGTTGCAAACTCATGCTTTTAGAGACTTGTTTGGGCTCATGAGAGGAGTAGAAAAACATCAAAAATTTCAGTCCTGCATGATTCTACCAAGAAATGTGTGTTCATTGAAACCGCTGGTTTTTGATAGTTTGGGCCCTATTGAATAATGAATGTTTTGAATTTTCTCCAAAAGTAAAGTAGTTGCAAACTCATCCTTTTAGAAACTTGTTTGGGCTGTTGAGAGGAGTAAAAAACCATCAAAAATTTCAATCCTCCATGATTTTACCAAGAAATGTGATTCTTCATTCAAAACCTGATTTTTGCTATTGGGCTCTATTGAATAGTGAATGTTTTGAATTTTCTCCAAAAGTAAAGTAGTTGCAAACTCATGCTTTTAGAGACTTGTTTGGGCTCATGAGAGGAGTAGAAAAACATCAAAAATTTCAGTCCTGCATGATTCTACCAAGAAATGTGTGTTCATTGAAACCGCTGGTTTTTGATAGTTTGGGCCCTATTGAATAATGAATGTTTTGAATTTTCTCCAAAAGTAAAGTAGTTGCAAACTCATCCTTTTAGAAACTTGTTTGGGCTGTTGAGAGGAGTAAAAAACCATCAAAAATTTCAATCCTGCATGATTTTACCAAGAAATGTGATTCTTCATTCAAAACCTGATTTTTGCTATTGGGCTCTATTGAATAATGAATGTTTTGAATTTTCTCCAAAAGTAAAGTAGTTGCAAACTCATGCTTTTAGAGACTTGTTTGGGCTCATGAGAGGAGTAGAAAAACATCAAAAATTTCAGTCCTGCATGATTCTACCAAGAAATGTGTGTTCATTGAAACCGCTGGTTTTTGATAGTTTGGGCCCTATTGAATAATGAATGTTTTGAATTTTCTCCAAAAGTAAAGTAGTTGCAAACTCATCCTTTTAGAAACTTGTTTGGGCTGTTGAGAGGAGTAAAAAACCATCAAAAATTTCAATCCTTCATGATTTTACCAAGAAATGTGATTCTTCATTCAAAACCTGATTTTTGCTATTGGGCTCTATTGAATAATGAATGTTTTGAATTTTCTCCAAAAGTAAAGTAGTTGCAAACTCATGCTTTTAGAGTCTTGTTTGGGCTCATGAGAGGAGTAGAAAAACATCAAAAATTTCAGTCCTGCATGATTCTACCAAGAAATGTGTGTTCATTGAAACCGCTGGTTTTTGATAGTTTGGGCCCTATTGAATAATGAATGTTTTGAATTTTCTCCAAAAGTAAAGTAGTTGCAAACTCATCCTTTTAGAAACTTGTTTGGGCTGTTGAGAGGAGTAAAAAACCATCAAAAATTTCAATCCTGCGTGATTCTACCAAGAAATGTGATTATTCATTCAAAACGCTGGTTTTTGCTATTGGGCTCTATTGAATAATGAATGTTTTGAATTTTCTCCAAAAGTAAAGTAGTTGCAAACTCATCCTTTTAGAGACTTGTTTGGGCTCATGAGAGGAGTAGAAAAAAATCCAAAATTTCAGTCCTGCACGATTCTACCAAGAAATGTGTGTTCCTTCAAACCGCTGGTTTTTGATATTTTGGGCCCTATTGAATAATGAATGTTTTGAATTTTCTCCAAAAGTAAAGTAGTTGCAAACTCATGCTTTTAGAGACTTGTTTGGGCTCATGAGAGGAGTAGAAAAACATCAAAAATTTCAGTCCTGCATGATTCTACCAAGAAATGTGTGTTCATTGAAACCGTTGGTTTTTGATAGTTTGGGCCCTATTGAATAATGAATGTTTTGAATTTTCTCCAAAAGTAAAGTAGTTGCAAACTCATCCTTTTAGAAACTTGTTTGGGCTGCTGATAGGAGTAAAAAACCATCAAAAATTGTAATCCTGCATGATTCTACCAAGAAATGTGATTCTTCATTCAAAACGCTGGTTTTTGCTATTGGGCTCTATTGAATAATGAATGTTTTGAATTTTCTCCAAAAGTAAAGTAGTTGCAAACTCATGCTTTTAGAGACTTGTTTGGGCTCATGAGAGGAGTAGAAAAACATCAAAAATTTCAGTCCTGCATGATTCTACCAAGAAATGTGTGTTCATTCAAACCGCTGGTTTTTGATAGTTTGGGCCCTATTGAATAATGAATGTTTTGAATTTTCTCCAAAAGTAAAGTAGTTGCAAACTCATCCTTTTAGAAACTTGTTTGGGCTGTTGAGAGGAGTAAAAAACCATCAAAAATTTCAATCCTGCATGATTTTACCAAGAAATGTGATTCTTCATTCAAAACGCTGGTTTTTGCTATTGGGCTCTATTGAATAATGAATGTTTTGAATTTTCTCCAAAAGTAAAGTAGTTGCAAACTCATGCTTTTAGAGACTTGTTTGGGCTCATGAGAGGAGTAGAAAAACATCAAAAATTTCAGTCCTGCATGATTCTACCAAGAAATGTGTGTTCATTGAAACCGCTGGTTTTTGATAGTTTGGGCCCTATTGAATAATGAATGTTTTGAATTTTCTCCAAAAGTAAAGTAGTTGCAAACTCATCCTTTTAGAAACTTGTTTGGGCTGTTGAGAGGAGTAAAAAACCATCAAAAATTTCAATCCTCCATGATTTTACCAAGAAATGTGATTCTTCATTCAAAACCTGATTTTTGCTATTGGGCTCTATTGAATAGTGAATGTTTTGAATTTTCTCCAAAAGTAAAGTAGTTGCAAACTCATGCTTTTAGAGACTTGTTTGGGCTCATGAGAGGAGTAGAAAAACATCAAAAATTTCAGTCCTGCATGATTCTACCAAGAAATGTGTGTTCATTGAAACCGCTGGTTTTTGATAGTTTGGGCCCTATTGAATAATGAATGTTTTGAATTTTCTCCAAAAGTAAAGTAGTTGCAAACTCATCCTTTTAGAAACTTGTTTGGGCTGTTGAGAGGAGTAAAAAACCATCAAAAATTTCAATCCTGCATGATTTTACCAAGAAATGTGATTCTTCATTCAAAACCTGATTTTTGCTATTGGGCTCTATTGAATAATGAATGTTTTGAATTTTCTCCAAAAGTAAAGTAGTTGCAAACTCATGCTTTTAGAGACTTGTTTGGGCTCATGAGAGGAGTAGAAAAACATCAAAAATTTCAGTCCTGCATGATTCTACCAAGAAATGTGTGTTCATTGAAACCGCTGGTTTTTGATAGTTTGGGCCCTATTGAATAATGAATGTTTTGAATTTTCTCCAAAAGTAAAGTAGTTGCAAACTCATCCTTTTAGAAACTTGTTTGGGCTGTTGAGAGGAGTAAAAAACCATCAAAAATTTCAATCCTTCATGATTTTACCAAGAAATGTGATTCTTCATTCAAAACCTGATTTTTGCTATTGGGCTCTATTGAATAATGAATGTTTTGAATTTTCTCCAAAAGTAAAGTAGTTGCAAACTCATGCTTTTAGAGTCTTGTTTGGGCTCATGAGAGGAGTAGAAAAACATCAAAAATTTCAGTCCTGCATGATTCTACCAAGAAATGTGTGTTCATTGAAACCGCTGGTTTTTGATAGTTTGGGCCCTATTGAATAATGAATGTTTTGAATTTTCTCCAAAAGTAAAGTAGTTGCAAACTCATCCTTTTAGAAACTTGTTTGGGCTGTTGAGAGGAGTAAAAAACCATCAAAAATTTCAATCCTGCGTGATTCTACCAAGAAATGTGATTATTCATTCAAAACGCTGGTTTTTGCTATTGGGCTCTATTGAATAATGAATGTTTTGAATTTTCTCCAAAAGTAAAGTAGTTGCAAACTCATCCTTTTAGAGACTTGTTTGGGCTCATGAGAGGAGTAGAAAAAAATCCAAAATTTCAGTCCTGCACGATTCTACCAAGAAATGTGTGTTCCTTCAAACCGCTGGTTTTTGATATTTTGGGCCCTATTGAATAATGAATGTTTTGAATTTTCTCCAAAAGTAAAGTAGTTGCAAACTCATGCTTTTAGAGACTTGTTTGGGCTCATGAGAGGAGTAGAAAAACATCAAAAATTTCAGTCCTGCATGATTCTACCAAGAAATGTGTGTTCATTGAAACCGTTGGTTTTTGATAGTTTGGGCCCTATTGAATAATGAATGTTTTGAATTTTCTCCAAAAGTAAAGTAGTTGCAAACTCATCCTTTTAGAAACTTGTTTGGGCTGCTGATAGGAGTAAAAAACCATCAAAAATTGTAATCCTGCATGATTCTACCAAGAAATGTGATTCTTCATTCAAAACGCTGGTTTTTGCTATTGGGCTCTATTGAATAATGAATGTTTTGAATTTTCTCCAAAAGTAAAGTAGTTGCAAACTCATGCTTTTAGAGACTTGTTTGGGCTCATGAGAGGAGTAGAAAAACATCAAAAATTTCAGTCCTGCATGATTCTACCAAGAAATGTGTGTTCATTCAAACCGCTGGTTTTTGATAGTTTGGGCCCTATTGAATAATGAATGTTTTGAATTTTCTCCAAAAGTAAAGTAGTTGCAAACTCATCCTTTTAGAAACTTGTTTGGGCTGTTGAGAGGAGTAAAAAACCATCAAAAATTTCAATCCTGCATGATTTTACCAAGAAATGTGATTCTTCATTCAAAACCTGATTTTTGCTATTGGGCTCTATTGAATAATGAATGTTTTGAATTTTCTCCAAAAGTAAAGTAGTTGCAAACTCATGCTTTTAGAGACTTGTTTGGGCTCATGAGAGGAGTAGAAAAACATCAAAAATTTCAGTCCTGCATGATTCTACCAAGAAATGTGTGTTCATTGAAACCGCTGGTTTTTGATAGTTTGGGCCCTATTGAATAATGAATGTTTTGAATTTTCTCCAAAAGTAAAGTAGTTGCAAACTCATCCTTTTAGAAACTTGTTTGGGCTGTTGAGAGGAGTAAAAAACCATCAAAAATTTCAATCCTGCATGATTTTACCAAGAAATGTGATTCTTCATTCAAAACCTGATTTTTGCTATTGGGCTCTATTGAATAATGAATGTTTTGAATTTTCTCCAAAAGTAAAGTAGTTGCAAACTCATGCTTTTAGAGTCTTGTTTGGGCTCATGAGAGGAGTAGAAAAACATCAAAAATTTCAGTCCTGCATGATTCTACCAAGAAATGTGTGTTCATTGAAACCGCTGGTTTTTGATAGTTTGGGCCCTATTGAATAATGAATGTTTTGAATTTTCTCCAAAAGTAAAGTAGTTGCAAACTCATCCTTTTAGAAACTTGTTTGGGCTGTTGAGAGGAGTAAAAAACCATCAAAAATTTCAATCCTGCATGATTCTACCAAGAAATGTGATTATTCATTCAAAACGCTGGTTTTTGCTATTGGGCTCTATTGAATAATGAATGTTTTGAATTTTCTCCAAAAGTAAAGTAGTTGCAAACTCATCCTTTTAGAGACTTGTTTGGGCTCATGAGAGGAGTAGAAAAAAATCAAAAATTTCAGTCCTGCACGATTCTACCAAGAAATGTGTGTTCCTTCAAACCGCTGGTTTTTGATATTTTGGGCCCTATTGAATAATGAATGTTTTGAATTTTCTCCAAAAGTAAAGTAGTTGCAAACTCATGCTTTTAGAGACTTGTTTGGGCTCATGAGAGGAGTAGAAAAACATCAAAAATTTCAGTCCTGCATGATTCTACCAAGAAATGTGTGTTCATTGAAACCGTTGGTTTTTGATAGTTTGGGCCCTATTGAATAATGAATGTTTTGAATTTTCTCCAAAAGTAAAGTAGTTGCAAACTCATCCTTTTAGAAACTTGTTTGGGCTGTTGAGAGGAGTAAAAAACCATCAAAAATTGTAATCCTGCATGATTCTACCAAGAAATGTGATTCTTCATTCAAAACGCTGGTTTTTGCTATTGGGCTCTATTGAATAATGAATGTTTTGAATTTTCTCCAAAAGTAAAGTAGTTGCAAACTCATGCTTTTAGAGACTTGTTTGGGCTCATGAGTGGAGTAGAAAAACATCAAAAATTTCAGTCCTGCATGATTCTACCAAGAAATGTGTGTTCATTCAAACCGCTGGTTTTTGATAGTTTGGGCCCTATTGAATAATGAATGTTTTGAATTTTCTCCAAAAGTAAAGTAGTTGCAAACTCATCCTTTTAGAAACTTGTTTGGGCTGTTGAGAGGAGTAAAAAACCATCAAAAATTTCAATCCTGCTCGATGGCAGAGCTGTGACCAAAGTGACTAGAGGATAAGGGAGATTTTGAATTTCTGCACACACTTGTGGACACTTATGGATTGTGTGAGGCCCACTGACTAGTATCTGAGCGCTCTGTCACAGGCTCGATGGCAGAGCTGTGACCAAAGTGACTAGAGCATAAGGGAGATTTTGAATTTCTGCACACACTTGTGGACACTTATGGATTGTGTGAGGCCCACTGACTAGTATCTGAGCGCTCTGTCACAGGCTCGATGGCAGAGCTGTGACCAAAGTGACTAGAGGATAAGGGAGATTTTGAATTTCTGCACACACTTGTGGACACTTATGGATTGTGTGAGGCCCACTGACTAGTATCTGAGCGCTCTGTCACAGGCTCGATGGCAGAGCTGTGACCAAAGTGACTAGAGGATAAGGGAGATTTTGAATTTCTGCACACACTTGTGGACACTTATGGATTGTGTGAGGCCCACTGACTAGTATCTGAGCGCTCTGTCACAGGCTCGATGGCAGAGCTGTGACCAAAGTGACTAGAGGATAAGGGAGATTTTGAATTTCTGCACACACTTGTGGACACTTATGGATTGTGTGAGGCCCACTGACTAGTATCTGAGCGCTCTGTCACAGGCTCGATGGCAGAGCTGTGACCAAAGTGACTAGAGGATAAGGGAGATTTTGAATTTCTGCACACACTTGTGGACACTTATGGATTGTGTGAGGCCCACTGACTAGTATCTGAGCGCTCTGTCACAGGCTCGATGGCAGAGCTGTGACCAAAGTGACTACAGGATAAGGGAGATTTTGAATTTCTGCACACACTTGTGGACACTTATGTATTGTGTGAGGCCCACTGACTAGTATCTGAGCGCTCTGTCACAGGCTCGATGGCAGAGCTGTGACCAAAGTGACTAGAGGATAAGGGAGATTTTGAATTTCTGCACACGCTTGTGGACACTTATGGATTGTGTGAGGCCCACTGACTAGTATCTGAGCGCTCTGTCACAGGCTCGATGGCAGAGCTGTGACCAAAGTGACTAGAGGATAAGGGAGATTTTGAATTTCTGCACACACTTGTGGACACTTATGGATTGTGTGAGGCCCACTGACTAGTATCTGAGCGCTCTGTCACAGGCTCGATGGCAGAGCTGTGACCAAAGTGACTAGAGGATAAGGGAGATTTTGAATTTCTGCACACACTTGTGGACACTTATGGATTGTGTGAGGCCCACTGACTAGTATCTGAGCGCTCTGTCACAGGCTCGATGGCAGAGCTGTGACCAAAGTGACTAGAGGATAAGGGAGATTTTGAATTTCTGCACACACTTGTGGACACTTATGGATTGTGTGAGGCCCACTGACTAGTATCTGAGCGCTCTGTCACAGGCTCGATGGCAGAACTGTGACCAAAGTGACTAGAGGATAAGGGAGATTTTGAATTTCTGCACACACTTGTGGACACTTATGTATTGTGTGAGGCCCACTGACTAGTATCTGAGCGCTCTGTCACAGGCTCGATGGCAGAGCTGTGACCAAAGTGACTAGAGGATAAGGGAGATTTTGAATTTCTGCACACACTTGTGGACACTTATGGATTGTGTGAGGCCCACTGACTAGTATCTGAGCGCTCTGTCACATGCTCGATGGCAGAGCTGTGACCAAAGTGACTAGAGGATAAGGGAGATTTTGAATTTCTGCACACACTTGTGGACACTTATGGATTGTGTGAGGCCCACTGACAAGCATCTGAGCGCTCTGTCACAGGCTCGATGGCAGAGCTGTGACCAAAGTGACTAGAGGATAAGGGAGATTTTGAATTTCTGCACACACTTGTGGACATTTATGGATTGTGTGAGGCCCACTGACTAGTATCTGAGCGCTCTGTCACAGGCTCGATGGCAGAGCTGTGACCAAAGTGACTAGAGGATAAGGAAGATTTTGAATTTCTGCACACACTTGTGGACACTTATGGATTGTGTGAGGCCCACTGACTAGTATCTGAGCGCTCTGTCACAGGCTCGATGGCAGAGCTGTGACCAAAGTGACTAGAGGATAAGTGAGATTTTGAATTTCTGCACACACTTGTGGACACTTATGGATTGTGTGAGGCCCACTGACTAGTATCTGAGCTCTCTGTCACAGGCTCGATGGCAGAGCTGTGACCAAAGTGACTAGAGGATAAGGGAGATTTTGAATTTCTGCACACACTTGTGGACACTTATGGATTGTGTGAGGCCCACTGACTAGTATCTGAGCGCTCTGTCACAGGCTCGATGGCAGAGCTGTGACCAAAGTGACTAGAGGATAAGGGAGATTTTGAATTTCTGCACACACTTGTGGACACTTATGGATTGTGTGAGGCCCACTGACTAGTATCTGAGCGCTCTGTCACAGGCTCGATGGCAGAGCTGTGACCAAAGTGACTAGAGGATAAGGGAGATTTTGAATTTCTGCACACACTTGTGGACACTTATAGATTGTGTGAGGCCCACTGACTAGTATCTGAGCGCTCTGTCACAGGCTCGATGGCAGAGCTGTGACCAAAGTGACTAGAGGATAAGGGAGATTTTGAATTTCTGCACACACTTGTGGACACTGGACACTTATGGATTGTGTGAGGCCCACTGACAAGCATCTGAGCGCTCTGTCACAGGCTCGATGGCAGAGCTGTGACCAAAGTGACTAGAGGATAAAGGAGATTTTGAATTTTTGCACACACTTGTGGACACTGGACACTTATGGATTGTGTGAGGCCCACTGAATATCTGAGCGCTATGTCACAGGCAGAAATTGGCTAGTGTATCACAAACTACAAGGTGTATGTAGAATTGGGCAGAATTGGAATCTCCCTAGAGTGCAGGTCTGTAAGAACGGAACATGTCCTCGACTTATTCTCACAGAGTGACTCACTGATAGCTTCACTGTGGCTGTGATAACAGCCGTTACACGGTACTGTGTGAGGAGCGTACACCGCTGTATGGTGTGAAAAAATGCACGCTCAGTACCTCAGCAGGGCAAAAAAAAAATTGTGATTGCTTTTAAAAAAGCAGTTTGCGGAGCAGTGGGTAAACAGCAATGCAGGAATGTCAGGAAGCCTTAGAAGGCAGCCCAACAACCAACACCACTGATACACCACTATATTGCCTCCCCTTGCACTGCACAGTGACTGGTGTTTTGTACAGGCAAAATCGCTAGCAGCAGAAGCAGTTTTTTTTTCTTCTTCTCAGCAGGACAAAAAAAAAAATTGTGATTGCTTTTAAAAAAGCAGTTTGCGGAGCAGTGGGTAAACAGCAATGCAGGAATGTCAGGAAGCCTTAGAAGGCAGCCCAACAACCAACACCACTGATACCCCACTATATAGCCTCCCCTTGTACTGCACAGTGACTGGTGTGTTGTACAGACAAAATCGCTAGCAGCAGAAGCAGTTTTTTTTTCTTCTCAGCAGGACAAAAAAAAAAATTGTGATTGCTTTTAAAAAAGCAGTTTGCGGAGCAGTGGGTAAACAGCAATGCAGGAATGTCAGGAAGCCTTAGAAGGCAGCCCAACAACCAACACCACTGATACACCACTATATAGCCTCCCCTTGCACTGCACAGTGACTGGTGTGTTGTACAGGCAAAATCGCTAGCAGCAGAAGCAGTTTTTGGTGTCTTCTTCCCTGCCTAACGCTCTCCCTACAAAATCAGCAGCAGCAGCAGCTCTCCCTATTCTGAGATCAGCATGAGTAACATGGCGGTCGGCGTGCACGCCCTTTTATACCCCCTGTGACGCCCCCCAAAGCAAGCCAATCACTTGCATGCCCTTATGAAAGATGGTGGTGACCCGTGCCTATGTCATCACGTTGCCCACAGTGTCCGTGGATCCTGATTGGCTGAAAAAGAGCGCAAAACAAACTTTTGAAACGCGACTTTGGCGCGTAGGTCGCCGACCTCGTGGCCGACCTCATCCTAGGGTCGGTTTTCGTTTCATGAAACCCGACATTGCCAAAAGTCGGCGACTTTTGAATTTTTTCGACCCGTTTCGCTCAACTCTAGTCGTTGATATTACGGAAGCATCCGAAGAGCCCACACTACACTCAAAGATCTAATTTTTAGTCTACTACTAACTCTGCTGTTATTATTTCTAATTTTCTAATCTTCTTGCAGTTCTCTATATATATGTATGTATTAGCTTGATGACCCTACTGAACCTCCACCACTGCCCTGCATAGAGCTGCACCATAAAACAGTGTAAGGAGACCCACGTGTCCTCCCCCTGCACAGACCCACAGTACACTCCCTACAGAGCCCTCATGTTCTCCCCTTGCACAGCCCCCCGTGTACCCCCCTGCACAGCCCCCCATGTCCTCCCCTACACAGCCTCATCATGTACCCCCCCAGCACAGTCTCCCATGTTCTCCCCTACACAGCCTCCTCATTTACCCCCCCTGCACAGCCCCCCCATGTCCTCCCCTACAGAGTCCCCCCATGTCCTCCCCTACAGAGTCCCCCCATGTCCTCCCCTACAGAGTCCCCCCATGTCCTCCCCTACAGAGTCCCCCCATGTCCTCCCCTACAGAGTCCCCCTATGTCCTCCCCTACAGAGTCCCCCTATGTCCTCCCCTACAGAGTCCCCCCATGTCCTCCCCTACAGAGTCCCCCCATGTCCTCTCCCATACTGTATATAGGGCTCAGGATGAACTCCAGGCAAGTATCAGAGACTCCACAGCGGAAACTCCAGATCTCATCCAGGGCTTCCTGGTGCCTGATCAGTAGGCAATGAGGTCCCTGTATCCACAATGATCCTTGGAGAAACAATTGTCCAGCAGACCCAGCACGCCCTATAACTGGTAAAACCATCCTTTTTACCTCCCTGGTGGCTTTGCAGCTCGTTCTGGCAGCCGGAGCCTGCAGCTCTTCCTGTCGAGTGATCACGTGGTACTGCTCATTAAGGTAATGAATATGCGCTCCACGCCTAAGGGAGCGGAGAGGCGAGCAGGCATGTGAGTATGGTGTGCTGGAAGCTGGTGGCCTCTGTGACCTGCTGCTACTGAAGTGTGAAACAGGCCTAAGAGAAAGAAAAGACTCAATCTGAGAAGAGGTCACCTATAAGGTACCAGGATGTACATTTTTAGTTATTGGTACTGACTGCGTCTCATCAGTACTATGGTTCCTGTATAGTCCACAGTCTGATAAAGACTGGTAACTCCCAGCATCTCCTTACCATTGTTAAGGACATACTGGGAGTTGTAGGTTCATGAGATACAAATGTATATGGGCCTGACTTAGAAGGATTCAGCTCATCAGTTATTAATCACATGATGTCATAGACCTAATGGAAAAGGGAAGAATTAGCTGGGTAGAAATGCAAAATGGGCGCCTTCGGCTTCATCTGCCTTGGGCACCCAAAATACTTTGTTTCGGCCATGGTAACGGATAAAGCAAAATCCTACATGACCTATCAGTGTTCTACGATTTGGGTTGAGGACACTTATTGTATGTGGGCTGGTGAATTTTGTGTGCCAGGGCTGCTTTTTAGTCCTAACTCGGCCCTGAATCCCCTCGTGTATCTGAATGGGAGGAAGAGTGTGAACTTGTGCTAATTGTGCAGTCACACTTTGTCATCTCTGCTCCGTCCTGTCTTCCAGCGCAGGGTTAAATTGCTCTGACTTCATATCTGGCTTCATGGCTTGATCATGGATGCTGGATCCTGATCCCCAACAAAATTTCACCAACCGAAGATTGTGAAAGAAACACACAAAACACTTTTATTGGATGTTAAATTGACCGAATTTTATTCCAAATCTCATCATTATTATTTCTTTCAGTGTCTGAAATTTAGAATCCGCCAATTACTATGAAAGAGACACTGAAAATGGCAGAACCCCCGACTCACGAAGAATCGTCCTTCAGCACTCAGGAGAGGAAAAAACCCCTGTGGTGGAAACCTCTAGGGAACCATGGCTGCAGGACTGCCCTTCCCTTGGGCTTAGAAGGTTAGTGCCAACATGTAACAGCAAATTGTACCTGAATTTGTACATTGTGTCATATTTGTTTTGGAGAAGCCTAATGCGACCTCTCCAGGCCGTACACATAAAGTGAAGGCGGCGAGTACCGGACGTGAGGGAGATCTGGCTGCAACATCTGTCACCCCATTGATCTGGCTGGCTAGGCGGTATGGCTGATCTGGCTGGCTAGGCGCTATGGCTGATCTGGCTGGCTAGGCGGTGTCCCCTTCCTCCCATTGTGGAGTGATGAAGCTCCAGGTCTCCAGACACATCAAGTATGGCTCCGTCTACGGCTGAATGACTTGTGGTTCTGGAATCTTCTCCTGCATCATAGATGCATGTCTTTATGACATCAGCGCAGTTGCCATAGTTATCACAGGTGTTTTATACTGTGGTTTCATTGGCTAGAAAGTCCCTCTCAGTGTTCCAAAGATTTAACCCTTGAATGACTGGTATTGTGCCTTTCTCCAGAAGCCTGTAAAATAAACTTGTCACTAGACAGGACCATTATCATTATTATATTTTAGAGTTGCCCCAACCAAAGTCTAATAAGTGAGCGCATCTACAGAGTTGATGTGTAACAAGCGCAGTCATTCCATTAAGCCCTACTAAATGCATAAATGCACAATATGAGAACAGAGTAGTCTCATAGAAAATTAATGATACCAAGGTAAAAGCAGTTAGATATGGGATGCTATATAGGGGCTCATACTGTATATAGGAGCTATATGGGGACTCACACTGTATATAGGAGGCAATATGGTGGCAAACAATGTAGTCAGGAGGCTATATGTGAGTGCTCATACTGTATATAGGAGGCTATATGGGGACTCACACTGTATATAGGAGGCAAACACTGTATTCAGGAGGCTATATGTGGGCTCATACTGTATATAGGAAGCGATTTGCAGGCTCATACTGTTTATAGGAAGCGATGTGCAGGCTCATACTGTACATAGGAGGCTATGTGGATACTCATACTGTTTATAGGAAGCAATGCGCAGGCTCATACTGTACATAGGAGGCTATATGTGGATGCTCATACTGTATATAGGAAGCGATGTACAGGCTCATACTGTATATAGGAAGCAATGTGCAGGCTCATACTGTATATAGGAGGCAAAAACTGTATTCAGGAGGCTATATGTGGGTGCTCATACTGTATATAGGAGGCTATATGCGGCCTCATACTGTATATAGGAAGCGATGTGCAGGTTCATACCGTACATAGGAGGCTATATGTGGCCTCATACTGTATATAGGAAGCGATGTGCAGGCTCATACTGTATATAGGAGGCTATGTGGGCTCATATTGTATATAGGAAGCAATGTGCAGGCTCATACTGTATATAGGAGGCAAAAACTATATTCAGGAGGCTATATGTGGGTGCTCATACTGTATATAGGAGGCTATATGCGGCCTCATACTGTATATATGAAGCGATGTGCAGGCTCATACCGTACATAGGAGGCTATATGTGGCCTCATACTGTATACAGGATGCGATGTGCAGGCTCATACTGTATATAGGAGGCTATGTGGGCTCATATTGTATATAGGAAGCAATGTGCAGGCTCATACTGTATATAAGAGACTATATGCGGCCTCATCTAATATATAAAGCTCAAAGTGTGTATGTATGTATGTGTGTGTGTATGTTTGTATGTCCGGGATAGGCATCCGCACCGTCGCAGCTACAGCCACAAAATTTGGCACAGTCACACGTCTGCACCCCGAGAGCGTCCTAAGCTATGTTGAGAGGCGAAATTTTAACCCTGCGCGTTCCAATTCACCAAACAATTTTGCCCCTATCTACATACTGGGGGAAAAAGTGTGTGCGCGTCAAGCCCCGCCCCTCATTGTGTTGTCACAATGCCCCTATTTGCATACTGGGGAAGCAGTGTGTGTGCATCAAGCCCCGCCCCTCATTATGATGTCACAATGTTTGCCATGGCGATGCTGATGTCATCAAAGGTTGCAAGCCCTGCCGCCGCTCATTATGATGTCATAATGGTTGATTATGGAATGGAGGATGTGTGATGAGTATATGGGCACTGGACTATAGGATGGTGGATATGTATGATGGGTATATGGGCACGGGACTATGGGATGGGGGATGTGTGATGGGTATATGGGCACTGGACTATGGGATGGAGGATATGTTTGATGGGTATATGGGCACAGGACTATGGGATGGTGGATATGTATATGGGCACAGGACTATGGGATGGAGGATGTGTGATGGGTATATGGGCACTGGACTATAGGATGGAGGATACAGTGGGGAGAAAAAGTATTTAGTCAGTCAGCAATAGTGCAAGTTCCACCACTTAAAAAGATGAGAGGCGTCTGTAATTTACATCATAGGTAGACCTCAACTATGGGAGACAAACTGAGGAAAAAAAAATCCAGAAAATCACATTGTCTGTATGTATGACGGTATATGGGCACGGGACTATGAGATAGCGGATATGTATGATGGGTATATGGGCACGGGACTATGGGATGGAGGATATGTATGATGGGTATATGGGCATGGGACCATGGGATGGAGAATATGTATGATCGGTATCTGTGCATGGGACTATGGGATGGAGAATATGTATGATGGGTATATGGGCATGGGACTATGGGATGGAGGATATGTGATGGGTATATGGGTACTCGACTATGGGATGGAGGATATGTATGATGGGTATATGGGCACGGGCCTATGGGATCGTGGATATGTATGATGGGTATATGGGCAGGGACTATGGGATGGAGGATAATTATAATTTTCTATAACTTACCACAGTTAGTTACTATGCCCGAGCAGCGCCGGGCTCTTCAGCTAGTACTGTATATACACTGTGTTCCAAATTATTATGCAAATGCTATTTTTCTCTGATTTTCCTAAATAGTCGGTACAAATGACAGTCAGTCTAATAAAAGTCATCACCCGTTAGAATATGCATCGAATTTTATTGAAGAAACCTCCCAATGATAACAGTATAATCTCCAAAATGAATAAAAACTCAAATTGCACTGTTCCAAATTAGTATGCACAGTAGAATTTCTAAACATTTGATATGTTTTAAAGAACTGAAAATGCTCATTTGTGGAATTTGCAGCATTAGGAGGTCACATTCACTGAACAAAAAGGATATTTTGGAGTTAAATAGCTTAACAGGCCAAGTTACATGTTAACATAGGAACCCTTCTTTGATATCACCTTCACAATTCTTGCATCCATTGAACTTGTGAATTTTTTGGAGAGTTTCTGCTTGTATTTCTTTGCATGAAGTCAGAATAGCCTCCCAGAGCTGCTGTTTTGATGTGAACTGCCTCCCACCCTCATAGATCTTTCGCTTGATGATACTCCAAAGGTTCTCCATAGGGTTGAGGTCAGGGAAAGATGGTGGCCACACCATGAGTTATCTCCTTTTATGCCCATAGCAGTCAATGACTCAGAGGTATTCTTTGCAGCATGACATGGTGCAGTTTCATGCATGAAGAGGATTTTGCTCCTGAAGGCACATTTCTGTTTTTTATACCATGGAAGACAGCTGTCAGTCAGAAACTCTATATACTTTGCAGAGGTCATTTTCACACCATCAGGAACCTTAAAGAGCCCTACCAGCTGTTTCCCCATGATTCCGGCCCAAAACATGACTCCTCCACCTCCTTGCTGACGTCGCAGCCTTGTTGGGGCATAGTGGCCTTCCACCAACCACCCACTACTCCATCCATCTGGACCATCCAGGGTTGCTCGACACTCATCAGTAAACAAGACTGTTTGAAAATTAGTTTTCATGTATGTCTGGGCCCACTGCAACCATTTCTGCTTGTGAACACTGTTTAGGAGTGGCCGAATAGTAGGTTTATGCACCACAGCATGCCTTTGAAGGATCCTACACCTTGAGGTTCGAGGGACTCCAGAGGCACCAGCAGCTTTAAATATCTGTTTGCTGGTTTGTAATGGCTTTTTAGCAGCTGCTCTCTTAATCCGATGAACTTGCCTGGCAGAAACCTTCCTCATTCTGCCTTTATCAGCACAAACATGTCTGTTCTCAGAATCAACCACAAATCTCTTAAAAGTACGATGATCACGTTTAAGTTTTTGGGAAATATCTAATGTTTTCATCTCATGACCAAGGCATTGCACTATTTGATGCTTTTCAGCAGCAGAGAGATCCGTTTTCTTTCCTAAATTCCTTGAAACCTGTGCCCTGCTTAATAATGTGGAACATCATTCTTAAGTAGTTTTCCTTTAATTGGGCTCACCTGGTAAACTAATTATCACAGGCGTTTGAGATTGATTTCAGTGATCCAAAGAGCCCTGATACACAATACCATCTGAGTTTATTTGAAAAACAAAAAATTACATCTTTATGACACTTAAATCCAATTTGCATAATAATTTGGAACGCAGTGTAGAAGGCTATATGCGGCCTCATACTGTATACAGGAGGCTATGTGGGCTCATACTGTGTATAGGAGGCTATATGCAGCCTCATACTGTATATAGGAAGCGATGTACAGGCTCATACTGTATATAGGATAAAGTACAAATATATCCCAAATACTGGAAAAAAATTCTTCAAAGGCTCAACTCACTGGAAATATAATAGCAAAAAAAATCTCATAAATGAGCTATTAAGCATCACAAGAGATCAAAATTGGAGTTTTTCAAGCTAAATAATTTATTTAGAATAATTAACAGAGCATAAATGCTAAATGCAAGTTACAGCAGACATAAACACAATATAATTAAACCAGCACCTTGACAGTTAATAAAGTTTTTATCTGTATAAAACATGTAGTTTCTTTGCTTTCCTTTCACAAATAGAATGCATAGTAAACAGCAAACTCCTCATTTACATAATATGTATGTCCAGATAAGGTTTTGCATACAATAAGTGCCCAGAGTAAACTGCTGAATAAAAAGTGCATAAGTGCCTTGTATCAAATAAGCCTGGTAGGCGTTAAGTGTACACAGAGTAAAAACTGTCAATACAAATTCCAGAGTAAGATACAAGGACTGCATTAGAAAGTAACAACTTACATGTGCTGTGTATGTCGCTGTAAAACCTGCCGCCCCTACGCGCGTTACGCCGCAGCTTCCTCAGGAGGCGTGGTTTACAAGTGCCCCGGATGTAGTTTATATAGTGCGGTCAACCAATAAACCGCTTTCCCTAATAAAGCTTGTAAAATTCAGGACCTGCGCTGTAGTGTCCACAATGACGTCAATAGTATCCAGTTCTAAACGTCCACAGCATTATCGGCGCATGCGCTGTTGAGTCCCCAATATGAACAGGGAGTCTATGATCAGCATGAAAGTGGCTCAAGCTGCAAAACAGCCAGAGACAGCCACATACCAGACTGAGCACGTCAGAAGGCTCCTAGGGAGGACAGAACTGGGCATGCGCTCAAGTGAGGACAAGAAAATAAAATAATTATGAAGAATAATAATCACTATTTAAAGTGATAGCAAGTGTTGAAAGTGAGGGGATAAAGCATAATGATGCTGAAATAATTATAGCGGTGTGTATGAACCATTAAAGTGAATATGCCTGACATAGAGTGCAAAGGCAAACACATATGTGTCAATTATAAGCACACTATGCAAGCAATAAAAATTTTTTTTAACAATTAGCATAATGTGTATGCAGGCTATATGAAAGTGTATGTGCATCACATAACTATAACAACTATATATCATGTCTCTGTTAAAAAACAAATGAACATAAAAATAACACATGGCATTCAATACATACATCAAATGTCATATATCATAAAGTAATTATACACACAATTATGTATAATGCATAATACATAGCAAAAATACACAAAGAAAATTGTGAAAAAAATAAAAAATGAGTGAAAAAAAATATATAAAAATAAAACAAATAAAAATGTAAATGAAATAAACAAATAAAAAAAGAAAAAATGAATAAAAATGTGAACAAATAATATGAAATATTGAAGACCCAATGGGTACGAAAAGAGCCGTAGATTTCTTGTGAGAGGAGTGTTTCTTCATAAAATCTTGAAATGCCCTCAACAATGAATTCCATGCCAGATCATATACTGCAATGCGAAGATAGAGAACTGGAGTATAAGCACAGGAAAAAATAATTAAAAACAGAAAACTAAAACCAAGACTAAAAAGATACCCATACGATTTTTACAGAAAGGACCCAAAACCATTACTCTCATTCAATCATTTATTTTTTATTTTTCTTGCTACTGTATATAGGAGGCTATGTGCAGGCTCATACTGTATATAGGAAGCAATGTGCAGGCTCATACTGTATATAGGAGGTAAACACTGCATTCAGGAGGCTATATGTTGGTGCTCATACTGTATATAGGAGGCTATATGCGGCCTCATACTGTATATAGGAAGCGAAGTACAGGCTCATACTGTATATAGGAGGCTATATGCGGCCTCATACTGTATATAGGAAGCGATGTGCAGGCTCATACTGTATATAGGAGGCTATATGCAGCCTCATACTGTATATAGGAGGCAAATACTGTATTCAGGAGGCTATATGTGGTCTCATACTGTACATGGGAAGCGATGTGCAGGGTCATACTGTATATAGGAGGCTATATGCAGCCTCATACTGTATGTAGGAGGCTATATGCGGCCTCATACTGTATATAGGAAGCGATGTGCAGGCTCATACTGTATATAGGAGACTATGTGCAGACTCATAATGTATATAGGAAGCAATGTGCAGGCTCATACTGTATATAGGAAGCAATGTGAAGGCTCATATTGTATATAGGAAGCGATGTGCAGGCTCATACTGTATATAGGAGGCTATATGTGGCCTCATACTGTATGTAGGAGGCTATATGCGGCCTCATACTGTATATGGGAAGCGATGTGCAGGCTCATACTGTATATAGGAAGCGCTGTGCAGGCTCATACTGTATGTAGGAGGCTATATGCGGCCTCATACTGTATATAGGAGGCTATATGCGGTCTCATACTGTATATAGGAAGCGATGTGCAGGCTCATACTGTATATAGGAGACTATGTTCAGACTCATACTGTATATAGGAAGCGCTGTGCAGGCTCATACTGTATATAGGAGGCTATATGCGGCCTCATACTGTATATAGGAAGCGCTGTGCAGGCTCCTACTGTATATAGGAGGCTATATGCGGCCTCATACTGTATATAGGAAGCAATGTGGAGGCTCACACTGTATATAGGAGGCAATTCAAAAGCAGGAAATATCCAGCTACAGATCCAGGGAAAAATTGTTAAAATCAAAAAATGAAGGAGAGCGATAAAGTGGCGCCTGTGTAAAAGGTTTTGTAACTGCTGCGACTCTAGATACCAACCACAAGGAAATCGAAAGGATTATAAATATTTGTGATAGACTCGCGCTGAAAAAACCAAGATGTGGGAGAAAAGCTAGTCACTTATTAATGAGACAAATAGAAGAATATTTAATAGGTAAAACCTGACAAGAATAAACAATAAACTGCAGTTAGCCCAATCGTGGGGATAAATAGCTGAGAAATAAATAGTGATTAGTATATCTTAATGAATATATTGCAACTCGCCCAGTACAAAGCTGTGAAAAAAATGGTAGTTAATGGAAATAGAAAGTATTGCACTCAAACAGTTGATTAACCAAGGAGAGATGGCATGTACCCGAATAGAATTCTCCTAGAAGTAAAGGGTTAATATGTATATAGAACACAATTGGGTGAAAATATTAAATGGTCATAAGCAATATGTCCCGGACCTGAAGAAAGAAGCTGAGTTTTCCGAAACGCGTTGGTTTCGGCCCTTTTTGGCACCCGTACCTCCATCTAGCAGCAGTTACACGGCACCACGTGATCCACCGCGTCACACAGGTCCTGCTCCTACTGCACATCTGCCGGGACGCAGCTATCGACCAGAGTGACCGGATCCCTGCCGACAGCTGGAGCGCAGGAGCGCTGGTCTCACACTACACCTCGGCATATCGCCGCATCTCCCAGGTCCGACCTTTACTGCACCAGCCAGAACGCAGTCACCGGATTCTACGCAGACCATCGGAGGTATTGTGAGTAGCAACACTCACATACAACTATATATGGTGAAATCACCATGTACTGTTCAGCGCGCTATTTCACAGGGTACGAGCCCTCCACTCATTGGAGAAAGTACTTGGTGTATCCATCATCGGCCGGGGCAGCTCTCCCCACGGCTATAGACATTGGAATATTTTATGAATGCAGGTTTATACCAAGCATTAACTATGGACTAAGGATATAATCACACTCTTTATGCCAGGACATATTGCTCATGACCATTTAATATTTTCACCCAATTGTGTGTTCTATGTACCTATTAACCCTTTACTTCCTGCCGCTCTTATTTGCAGCCTCTAGGAGAATTCTATTCGGGTACATGCCATCTCTCTTGGTTAATCAACTGTTTGAGTGCAATACTTAATGGAAATAGTAACTACCATTTTTTTTCACAGCTTTGTACTGGGCGAATTGCAATATATTTATTAAGATATACTAATCACTATTTATTTCTCAGCTATTTATCCCCACGATTGGGCTAACTGCAAATTATTGTTTATTCTTGTCAGGTTTTAACTATTACCGTATATACTCGAGTATAAGCCGACCCGAGTACAAGCCGAGGCACCAACTTTTGCCACGAAAAACTGGGTAAACTTATTGACTTGAGTATAAGCCGGGTGTGCATTGACCACTCATCCCTACCGTGGTATGCATGGTTCCCCCGTCCCTGTCATTGTATGCATGGCTCCTTATCCCCTATCTTTGTAGGTATGAATCCTGTTAAGAAAAAAAACATCCTATTTAGCTGCCTGCGCGCCGTCGGTGCCACTGCATCTTGTTCCGGCCATATAACACGGATAATTCTTGGTAATGACAGTGAATATTTAGAACATTCATTACTGTGCACATTATACACATTATACATTCCTGCAGCTCAGTGGCGTAGCTACTGTTTGTGGCGCCCGGGGCGGTCGAAAAATTTACCGCCCCTTTGGTCGTTGATATTTCGGAAGCATCCGAAGAGCCCACACTACACTCAAAGATCTAATTTTTAGTCTACTACTAACTCTGCTGTTATTATTTCTAAATTTCTAGACTTTCATCTTCTTGCAGTTCTCTATATATACATGTATGTATTAGCTTGATGACCCTACTGAACCGCCACCACTGCCCTTCATAGAGCCGCACCATAAAACAGTGTAAGGAGACCCATGTGTCCTCCCCCTGCACAGAACCACAGTACACTCCCTACAGAGCCCTCATGTTCTCCCTTGCACAGCCCCCCGTTTACCCCCCTGCACAGCCCCCCATGTCCTCCCCTACGCAGCCTCCCCATGTACTCCCCCTGCACAGCCCCCCATGTCCCTCCTACAGAGCCCCCATGTCCTCCCCTGCACAGCCCCCCATGTCCTCCCCTGCACAGCCCCCCATGTCCTCCCCTGCACAGCCCATGTCCTCCCCTACAGAGCCCCCCATGTCCTCCCCTGCAGAGCCCCCCATGTCCTCCCTCTACAGAGCCCCCCCATGTCCTCCCCTGTACAGCCCCCCCATGTCCTCCCCCTGCACAGCCCCCCCATGTCCTCCCCCTGCACAGCCCCCCCATGTCCTCTCCCTACAGAGCCCCCCCATGTCCTCTCCCTACAGAGCCCCCATGTCCTCTCCCTGCAGAGCCCCCCATGTCCTCCCCTGCACAGCCCCCCACGTCCTCCCCCTACAGAGCCCCCCCATGTCCTCCCCTGCACAGCCTCGCCATGGTCACCTATCTGCACAGCCCCCCAATTCCCAGTATTCCTCCTCCCGCCCTCACCTGCTGGTTGCCGGCTCCGTTCAGCAGCGGCGTGCTCTCCCCGGCCTCCTCCAGCTGCTCCCGGTCGGACCACGACACCCTGTTGGCCACATTGGCCATGCTCCATGCTGTGCGGTCGCTCCGCTCGTTGTTTGGGCATGTGACAGCCGAAGCCTCGGCAGATCCCACGGTCATGTGACTGCCAATCTACAGCGCTGCAGCGGGGTCATACCAGGAACGCACGCCCGAGGCATGAAGGGTAATGTAGTCCTACAGTGTTACCATAGCAACACGGCTGCTGGGGCCTTTCCTAAAAGCAGCCGAGGAGCTGTCATGCTGCTGCGCCGCCCCCACACACGTGCCGCCTGGGGCGGACCGCCCTCCCCTACGCTACTCCAGTGCTGCAGCTATGGGTCCCTGTTATCAGCCATTCATAGGCCAGGACCAGCCCTCAACATAAAGGGGACACAATTATAACACTGAGCACAATAGTCAGGGGGCCCGTGAGACCACCCCCTGACATCAGCAGAGACCTGTGCAGTGGCTGAAGAGTTAACCAGCCCTCGGGAATCTGCAGAGCTTCATTATACATCGGTGCCAATGTTCACTACAGGACTGGCATTGTATTCATGAATCAGATGGCTCAGGATGAACTCCAGGCAAGTATCAGAGACTCTACAGCGGAAACTCCAGATTTCATCCAGGGCTTCCTGGTGCCTGATCAGTAAGCAATGAGGTCCCTGTATCCACAATGATCCTTGGAGAAACAATTGTCCAGCAGACCCAGCACGCCCTATAACTGGTAAAACCATCCTTTTTACCTCCCTGGTGGCTTTGCAGCTCGTTCTGGCTGCCGGTGTCACGTCGCCGCCAGACTTGGGGCCTGCTGTTCCGATCGCGGCCACTAGGAGGCGCCGGACCGCCACTTCGTCGTCAGACTCAGGGACGGCTGTTCCTGCCTCGGCCACTGGGAGGGGCCATGGTTCCGTCGCATCAGACTCAGGGCCTACTGTCCCGGCTTTAGCCTCTAGGAGGCGCCGGTCTGTCACGTTGCCTTTTAATTCGGGGTCTGCTGTTCTGGGCGCGGTCACTAGGAGGCGCCGTGACTCGCCCGTGAGTTATGGTGCTGACAGAGTAAGGGCACCTGTGCAGGCATCTGGTGGGCGCAGGCTCCGGTCCTCTGTCAGTCATCAGAAGGTTACTGCATCATCATCTGGCCTGGTCCTGGGGCGGTACTGATGACATCAGCAGTCCGGGAACCTGTGAGGGGTGACCTGATCCCTCAAATACCTTGGGAATGGTCTTGCAAGCCGCCGGATATATTCTTGGTTCCCCTGTGTGTTACTTGCTATAGTTGAATAACTATGACCTTGGCCTGGACTTCTGACTCTGCTTCTGCCTAACGATTCTGTACCTCTGCTGCCCTCCTGATTTATGACTCTGACCTTGGCCTGGACTTCTGACTCTGCTTCTGCCTAACGATTTTGTATCTCTGCTGCCCTCCTGGTTATGACTCAGACCTTGGCCTGGACTTCTGACTCTGCTTCTGCCTAACGTTTTTGTACCCTGCTGCCCGACTGGTTTAGACCCGGATACTACCACGTTTTTGTCCTGTATTGGAACTCCCTCTCTGGCGACCGTCCTGCTCTGGACACTGCTCCTATTCAGACAGCACCTCCTGGGCTCTGCTATAAATCCAGATCCCTGTATAGGGGTAAAGGGTATCAGTGTTTCTCGGGGTGTTGTCTGGCTGCAGCCCAGACCGCAGACGGACGTTACATTATATCCGGCCCAAAATAATACAAGGAAAAAAAACTTGCTTTTTGTGTATATGTTCACCATATATAAAAGCAGTCTCCTGAATTTTTTTTTTTCTTCTTCTGTCTGAGCTGATTTCCTGGCCTAACACCTGCTCCAGAGCACAGCCTGAAGGAACACTCCCATCTTCCTACACCAGCATGCTGCAGCCTGGAGGCCAGGGAAATGCTGAGCGTCAGAGATCCACATTCCTGGGACGTCGGCCTCTGGGCAGCTCTGGTCGCGCTGGCACAGAGGCTCAGGTATTGCCCGCAAATGCGGCTAAACTTTTGTTACCCGTCTCACACTCATTTTCTAATAAATCCCTGTATGTGAAGGCTTATGTGGATTGTGGTTCTGCGGGCTATTTCATGGATTTTTTGCTCGCAAGGAATCTCGGTGTACCACTGCTAAGACTTAATGCCCCTTTTCAGACCACTGCTATCAATGGTACATGCATTATCCAGGGTGGAGTGGAGTTTGTTACTGCAGACATTACTATGTCAGTGGGGGCATTACACAACGAACAGATATCATTTTTTGTTCTACATAATTTATCTAATCCGGTTATGTTAGGCATGCCATGGTTGCACCAGCATAATCCGGTTATTGACTGGCGCTTAGGTGATATCGTGCGCTGGAGTCCACGGTGTCAGAGTAACTGTATGTCACTGTCAGTGAACCAAGTTAAAATTAAAAACCCCTCTATTCCATATGCGCTCAGAGATTATGAAGATGTCTTCTCCATAGTGGAGTCTGAGAAACTACCTCCTCATAGAGAGTATCACTGTCCTATCGACTTGGTCCCAGGTGCCCGGCTCCCTAAGGAGAGAATATTTAACCTCTCTGGTCCTGAGCGTGTAGCCATGAATGACTACATAGCAGACAGCCTGCGAAAAGGTTGTATTAGACCCTCCACTTCACCTGTAGGGGCTGGGTTTTTCTTTGTAGGAAAAAAAGATGGTGGACTCAGACCATGTATAGATTGTCGTGAGCTTAACGCTATTACTGTAAAAAACCAGTATCCGCTTCCACTCATTCCTGATCTGTTTAATCAGCTACTGGGAGCCCACTGGTTTACTAAACTTGACCTCCGGGGGGCATATAATCTGGTCCGCATAAGAAACGGTGACGAATGGAAAACGGCCTTTAATACACCTCTTGGTCACTTTGAATACCTGGTAATGCCGTTCGGACTCAGTAACGCGCCTGCAGTATTTCAACACTTCGTCAATGATGTTTTCAGAGACATTTGTGGGGTGTATGTCGTCGTGTATCTTGATGACATTTTGATTTACTCTGCTGACCCTGTGACACATACTCAACACGTCAGGTCGGTGCAGCAGAGACTGCGAGAACACTCTTTGTTTGCGAAACTGGAAAAATGTGTTTTCTTTGCCGAAGAGGTACAGTTTTTAGGATACATGGTCTCAGGCAAGGGGTTTCGCATGGATCCTGCCAAGATTCAACCTATTAAGGCTTGGGTGCAACCCAAATCGCTGAAGACGCTGCAGCAGTTTTTGGGATTCGCGAATTACTACCGCAAGTTTATCAGGGGTTTCTCGGAGATTGCCAAGCCACTCACGGACCTTACCCGAAAAGGGGCGGACGTGACCAATTGGAATCCTGAGGCTATTCAGGCATTTTCCACACTGAAAGAGTGCTTCGTGGCAACCCAGTTTTGGTGCAACCGGACTTAGACCGCCCATTTGTTGTGGAAGTGGATGCCTCCGAGGTCGGAGTGGGAGCAGTGCTATCACAAGGCACTGCATCCCTCACTCGCCTGTGTGCGTTTTTCTCCCACAAATTCTCTACCACGGAGAGAAACTATGACATTGGTAATTGAGAATTATTGGCGATCAAATGGGCCTTCGAGGAATGGCGCCACTTCCTCAAAGGTGCCAAACACAAGGTCACTGTTATTACAGACCACAAAAACTTAACCTACCTAGAGTCAGCTAAGAGACTAAATCCCAGGCAGGCCAGGTGGGCCTGTTTTTTCTCCAGGTTTGATTTTTTAATTACTTTTCGCCCCGGTACTAAAAATGTGAGGGCAGATGCCCTCTCTCGCAGTTTTTGCCCCACACAGACCGAGGACTGTGAACCAGTACCGATATTGGCTAATGGAATCGTCGTGTCGGCAGTGTCTTTGGACCTTCTGGAGGAGATCCGTAGGTCTTCAGAGCAAGCCCCTGACGCTACGCCCCCCAAAAAATTGTTTGTTCCAGCTAACCTTCGTCTGCAGGTTCTAAAAGAATCACACGACTCTGTCCTGGCAGGCCATCCCGGTCTCAATAATACCACCAGGCTGGTAACCAGGAACTTTTGGTGGCCGACGGTGGCCAAGGACTGTAAAGACTATGTTTCTGCGTGTGAAGTCTGTGCCCGTGCCAAATCCCTCCATAGCCGCCCTGCCGGCTGGCTTCAGTCCTTGCCCACCCCTGAGAGTCCATGGACCCACATCTCCATGGACTTCATTACAGATTTGCCACCCTCAGATGGGAAAACTTGTATCTGGGTGGTGGTAGACAGGTTCAGCAAGCAGTGTCATGTTATTCCCCTGTCTGGCTTGCCTAACTCTGAAACTTTAAGTAAGCTGTTCATTCTGCACATACGGCGTTCCGACAAATATTGTGTCCGACAGGGGTACCCAGTTTGTCTCGAAGTTCTGGAGGGCGTTCTGTAGACGCATCGGTGTGGAGTTGTCCTTCTCCTCGGCATACCATCCCGAGACCAATGGTCAAACTGAACGTACTAACCAAACTCTGGAACAAAAAAAATGTTTCTAAAATGGAAAGAGGGAGGCATATCTAAAGAAGAATATTATGCTGTCTGCAGAACCTGCAGGGCACAAATCAGATTAGCTAAAGCTGAAAATGAATTGAGGCTTGCAAGAGATGTCAAAAGCAATAATAAAGGATTTTGGGGATATGTCAAAAGTAAAAGAAAAGTCAAGGATGCTATAGGATTTTTACAGGATGAAAATGATGAAATGGTCAGACAGGATGTTGAGAAGGCTGAACTTTTAAATTCCTATTTTGCATCTGTTTTCTCTCAGAAAGGAAATGTAACATCAACTGTTATTCACTGTCCTATTAAGGGAACAGAAGAATCCAGGATATCTATAAACAGAAAGATAGTGAGGAAACACTTAGCTAACCTAAATGAATTCAAGTCTCCAAGTCCAGATGAATTACACCCCAGAGTACTGAAGGAGATAGCAGAAGAAATTTTTGAACCCCTCTCCATAATCTTTGAAAATTCTTGGAGGACAGGAGAAGTGCCAGAAGACTGGAGAAGAGCAAATGTTGTTCCTATCTTCAAAAAGGGGAAGAAGGTGGACCCAGGCAACTATAGTCCGGTGAGTCTGACTTCTATACCAGGAAAGATCTTTGAACAAATTATTAAACAACATGTATGTCAATACCTGGATAAGAATGAAGTGATTAAACAGAGTCAGCATGGGTTTGTAACTAATAAGTCAAGTCAGACTAACTTAATTTCCTTCTATGACGGTATCACTGATTGGGTGGATCAAGGAAATGCTGTAGATATAGTATATCTTGACTTCAGCAAAGCATTTGACAAAGTCTCTCATACAATCCTTATTGAAAAAATGACTAAGTATGGAATGGACAAGGCAACTGTTAGGTGGATTCATAACTGGCTTAGTGATCGGACCCAAAGAGTGGTCGTAAATGGCTGCACATCCAGTTGGAAGAATGTCTCAAGTGGGGTACCACAGGGCTCTGTCCTGGGCCCTGTATTGTTCAACATCTTTATCAACGATTTAGATGAAGGAATTGAGGGTAAACTGATTAAATTTGCTGATGACACAAAGCTAGGAGGGATAGCTAATACTAGAGAAGAGAGAGAGAGGATTCAAAACGATTTAAATAAACTGAAGAAGTGGGCAGCAACTAACAGAATGGTTTTTAACAGGGAGAAATGCAAAGTACTACATCTGGGCAATAAAAATGAAAAAAGCATATATAGAATGGGAGGAATAGGCCTAAGCAACAGCACATGTGAAAAAGACTTGGGTATACTAATAGATCACAGACTGAATATGAGTCAACAGTGTGATGCAGCAGCAAAAAAAGCAAATGCAATTCTAGGATGTATTAACAGAAGCATACAGTCTAGATCACGTGAAGTCATTATTTCCCTCTACTCCTCTTTGGTCAGACCTCATCTGGAATATTGTGTCCAGTTATGGGCACCACATTTTAAAAAAGACATCAACAAACTGGAGCAAGTTCAGAAAAGAGCAATCAGAATGGTGACCGGTCTGCAAACCCTGTCTTATGAGGAAAGGTTGCAGGATTTGGGATTGTTTAGTTTGCAAAAGAGAAGACTGAGAGGAGACTTAATAGCTGTCTACAAATATCTAAAGGGCTGTCACATTGTAGAAGGATCAACTTTATTCTCATTTGCACAAGGAAAGACTAGAAGCAATGGGATGAAACTGAATGGGAGGAGACACAGATTAGATATTAGAAAAAACTTTTTGACAGTTAGAGTGATCAATGAGTGGAACAAGCTGCCACGAGAAGTGGTGAGTTCTCCTTCAATGGATGTCTTCAAACAGAGGCTGGACAGACATCTGACTGGGATGATTTAGCGAATCCTGCTTTGAGCAGGGGTTTGGACCAGATGGCCCAGGAGGTCCCTTCCAACTCTACAATTCTATGATTCAATACCTCCGCTGTTATGTGTCAGGACATCAGTCCGATTGGGTGGAACATCTGCCATTGGCTGAATTCGCGCTCAATAATCGATATCAGGACTCCATTAAACCTACCCCCTTTTTCTGTAACCTGGGACTACATCCGCGCTTTGAGTCGTTTTCGGCCAGGATGTCGGAGCTCCCTGGGGTTGAGCAAAATATACATCGGCTGAAAACGATTTGGTCTGAGGTTAATTCAAATTTGTAAGGGGCTCAGGTTAGACAGGCTTCGTCCTCAAATAGACGACGATCTAAGGGGCCGCACCTGGGAGGTGGCGATAAGGTTTGGCTCTCTACAAAAAATATCAAGCTTAAGGTACCATCTGCCAAACTGGGTCCCAGGTTCATCGGCCCATACGAAATTATCGAGGTGGTTAACCCAGTAGCCTTCCGCTTAAAACTTCCACAGTTTCCACATTCAAATTACCTAACGTATTCCACAGGTCTCTCCGCAAGCCTTATTGTTCTCCGATTCACCCTGTCCAGTCCCCCCTCCTCCTGTTTCGGTCGGGGGAGCTTTAGAGTATGAAGTCCAGGGTATCCTTGACTCCCGCCTGGTGAGAGGCTCCATACAGTATCTTGTACACTGGAAGGGCTACGGCCCGGAGGAGAGGTCCTGGGTCCCCGCAAGGAACATCCATGCCAAGGCATTAATTAGAAGGTTTCACCTCCTTCACCAGGACAAACCGGGTTTTGAGGGTCCGGAGGCCCCTCTTGGAAGGGGGGGTACTGTCACGTCGCCGCCAGACTTGGGGCCTGCTGTTTCGGTCGCGGCCACTAGGAGGCGCCGGACCGCCACTTCGTCGTTAGACTCAGGGACGGCTGTTAATGCCTCGGCCACTGGGAGGGGCCGTGGTTCCGTCGCATCAGACTCAGGGCCTACTGTCCCGGCTTTAGCCTCTAGGAGGCGCCGGTCTGTCACGTTGCCTTTTAATTCGGGGTCTGCTGTTCTGGGCGCGGTCACTCGCCCGTGAGTTATGGTGCTGACAGAGTAAGGGCACCTGTGCAGGCATCTGGTGGGCGCAGGCTCCGCCCCTCTGTCAGTCATCAGAAGGTTACTGCATCATCATCTGGCCTGGTCCTGGGGGCGGTACTGATGACATCAGCAGTCCAGGAACCTGTGAGGGGTGACCTGATCCCTCAAATACCTTGGGACTGGTCTTGCAAGCCGCCGGATATATTCTTGGTTCCCCTGCGTGTTACTGTGTGAATTACTATAGTTGAATAACTCTGACCTTGGCCTGGACTTCTGACTCTGCTTCTGCCTAACGTTTTTGTACCCTGCTGCCCGACTGGTTTAGACCCAGATACTACCACGTTTTTGTCCTGTATTGGAACTCCCTCTCTGGCGACCGTCCTGCTCTGGCCACTGCTCCTATTCAGACAGCACCTCCTGGGCTCTGCTATAAATCCAGATCCCTGTATAGGGGTAAAGGGTATCAGTGTTTCTCGGGGTGTTGTCTGGCTGCAGCCCAGACCGCAGACAGACGTTACAGCCGGAGCCTGCAGCTCTTCCTGTCGAGTGATCATGTGGTACTGCTCATTAAGGTAATGAATATGCACTCCACACCTAAGGGAGCGGAGAGGCGTGCAGGCATGTGAGTATGGTGTGATGGAAGCTGGTGGCCTCTGTGACCTGCTGCTCCCCTCCTCTGCCGGCTTTCTGGGACCGTGACTCGTGTATAAGCCAAGGGGGGTGTTTTCAGCACAAAAAAAGTGCTGAAAAACTCGGCTTATACACGAGTGTATACGGTAAATATTCTTCTATTTGTCTCATTAATAAGTGACTACCTTTTCTCCCACTTCTTGTTTTTTTTCGAGTCTATCAAATATTTAACCCCTTCCTGCCATCCGACGTACTATCCCGTCCATGGGACCTGGGCCCCTATGCCCATGGACGGGATAGTACGTCTCAGCGATCAGCGGCGCCCATGTGGTGAGCACCGCTGATCGCGGCCGGGTGTCAGCTGATTATCACAGCTGACACCCGGCACAATGTGTCAGGGACGGTCACGGACCGCCCCCGACACGTTAACCCCTTGCACACCGCGATCATGTTTGATGGAGTTAAAGGGAAGCATCGGCAGGGAGGGGGCTCCCTCCGTGCTTCCCTGAGCCCCCCACAGCAGCGCAATGTGCAGCGCTGCTGCGGGGGGCTCCTTTCCTCCAGGCCCCCGAATCCAAGATGGCGACGGGGGCCTTCAGGGGCCTGCAGGAAGCTGGCTTCCTCAGTGCCTGCAAAGCGCAGGCAAGAGGAAGTCTGCTTCAATGCCTGTGACAGATCAGCGATCTGTCACAGGACAGTGATGTCCCACCTGGGAATGTGTAATAAAGTTAAAAAAAAAATAAAAAAAAAGTGTAAAAATAATTTTAAAAAAATCGCCAAATAAATTAGTAAAAAAAAAAAAAAAAATATTCCCCAATAAATTCATTTTTTGAAAAAAATAAATAAAATAAAAGTACACATATTAGGTATCGCCGCGTCCGTAACGACCCGCCCTATAAAATTGTCCCGTTAGTTAACCCCTTTAGCGAACCCCTTAAAAAATAAAAATAAAAAACGAAGCAAAAAATGATTTATCATACCGCCAAACAAAAAGTGTAATAACGCGCGATCAAAAAGACGCATATAAATATCCATGGTACCGCTGAAAATGGCATCTTGTCCCACAAAAAAAAGCCGCCACACAGCATCATCAGTGAAAAAATAAAAAAGTTATAGCTCGCAGAATAAAGCGATGCAAAAATAATTATTTTTTATATAAAATAGTTTTCATTGCATAAAACCGACAAAACCTAAAAAACGACCTAAATGAGGTATCGCTGTAACCGTACTGACCCGAAGAATAAAACCGCTTTATCAATTTTACTGCACGCAGAACGGTGTAAACGCACTCCCCCAAAAGAAATTCATGAAACGCTGGTTTTTGTTCATTCTGCGTCCCAAAAATCGGAATAAAAAGCGATCAAAAAATGTCACGTGCCCGAAAATGGTACCGATAAAAACGTCAACTCGTCCCGCAAAAAATAAGACCTCACATGACTCGGTGGGTCAAAATACGGAAAAATTATAGCTCTCAATATGTGGTGATGCAAAAACTATTTTTACAATAAAAAGCGTCTTTTAGCGTGCGACAGCTGCCAAATATAAAAACCGCCATAAATAGTAAATCAAACCCCTCGTTATCACCCCCTTAGTTAGGGAAAAATAATAAAATAAAAAAAATGTATTTATTTCCATTTTTCCGTTAGGGCTAGGGTTAGGGTTAGGGCTTGGGTTAGGGTTAGGGTTAGGGCTGAGATTAGGGTTAGGGGTGTGTTGGGGTTCGGGTTGGAGTTAGAATTGGGGGTTTCCACTGCTTGGGCACATCAGGGGCTCTCCAAATGCAACATTGCGTCTGATCTCAATTCCGGCCAATTCTGAGTTGAAAATGTCATATGGTGCTCCTTCCTTTCCAAGCTCTGCCATGCGCCAAACGGTGTTTTACCCTACATGTAGGGTATCAGCCTACTCAGGACAAATTGCAAAACAATTTTTGGGGTCCAATTTCTCCTGTAACCCTTAGGAAAATAAAAAATTGGGGGCAAAAATATCATTTTTGTGGAAAAAATGATTTTTTTATTTTCACGTCCGAGCGTTATAAACTTCTGTGAAGCACTTGGGGGTTCAAAGTGCTCAGCACACATCTAGATAAGTTCCTTAGGGGTTCTCGTTTCCAAAATGGGGTCATTTGTCGGTGTTTCCACTGTTTAGGTACATTAGGGGCTCTCCAAAGGCAACATGACACCTGCAGACCATTCCATCAAAGTCTGCATTCCAAAACGTCACTACTTCCCTTCCGAGCCCTGACGTGTGTCCATACAGTAGTTTTCTCCCACATATGGGGTGTCAGCGTACTCAGGACAAATTGGACAACAACTTTTGGGGTTCAATTTCTCCTGTTACCCTTGGGAAAATAAAACAATTGGGGACTAATTGATCATGTTTGTGGAAAAAAAATGATTTTTTTATTTTCATGCCCTGGCATTATAAACTTCTGTGAAGCCCTTGGGGGTTCAAAGTGCTCACCTCACATCTAGATAAGTTCCTTAGGGGGTCTAGTTTCCAAAATGGTGTTATATGTTGGGGGGTTTCCACTGTTTAGGTACATCAGGGGTTTTCCAATCGCGACATGGTGTCCGATCTCAATTCCAGCCAAAAATGTCAAATGGCGCTGCTTCCCTTCCGAGCTCTGCCATGCGCCCAAATAGTGGTTTACCCCCACATGTGGGGTATCAGCATACTCAGGACAAATTGCACAATAACTTTTAGGGTCCTGATACCCTTGGGAAAATAAAAATTGGGGTGAAAAGATCATTTTTGTGGAAAAAATATTATTTTTTTAATTGTACCGCTATACGTTATAAACTTCTGTAAAGCCCTTGTGGGTTCAAAGTTCTCACCACATATCTAGATAAGTTCCTTGGGGGGTCTAGTTTCCAAAATGGGGTCACTTGTAGGGGGTTTCCACTGTTTAGGTACATCAGGGACTCTCCAAACGTGACATGGCGTCCGATCTGAATTCCAGCCAATTTTGCATTGAAAAAGTCAAACGGCGCTCCTTCCATTCTGAGCTCTGCCATGCGCCGAAACAGTCGTTCCTCCCCCACAAATCGGGTATCAGCGTACTCAGGACAAATTGCACAATAACTTTTGCAGTCCAATCTCTCCTGTTACCCTTGGTAAAATAAAAAAAATTGAACCTGAAGTACTTTTTTTGTGAAAAAAAGTTAGATGTTCATTTTTTTTTTTAAATATTCAAAAAAATTCCTGTGACGCACCTAAAGGGTTAATAAACTTCTTGAATGTGGTTTTGAGCACCTTAAGGGGTGCAGTTTTTAGAATGGTGTCACTTTTGGGTATTTTCTTTCAAAAAGACCCCTCAAAGTGGCTTCAAATGTGATGTGGTCCTAAAAATAAAATGGTGTTGTAAAAATGAGAAATCGCTGGTCAACTTTTAACCCTTATAACTTCCTAACAAAAAAAAATTTTGGTTCCAAAATTGTGCTGATGTAAAGTAAACATGTGGGAAATGTTAGTTATCAAGTTTTTTGTGTGCCATATCTCCGTGATTTAAGGGCATAAAAATTCAAAGTTGGAAAATTGCGAATTTCCATTTTTTTCACAAATAAACACAAGTTATTTGAATGAAATTTTACCACTAACATGAAGTACAATATGTCACGACAAAACAATGTCAGAATCACCGGGATCCATGGAAGCGTTCCAGAGTTATGACCTCATAAAGGTACAGTGGTCAGAATTGTAAAAATTGGCCCGGTCATGAACGTGCAAACCACCCTTGGGGGTGAAGGGGTTAAAAACAAAAAATATATTGAAAAAATGTTCAAAAAACCATAAAGAAAATGATGTGTCAGACTTTCTCTTGATGAAATGTATCACTCTGCGGTGGATTAGGCTGTGAAGCTGGTGAAAATACCGGGAGGAGAGGGCTTCAGTGACATGACTACTGAAGACGGAAACACCCTTCAGCAAGTGAAGAAGAGGATGAGGAACAGTTTGAACAACGGGTTTAAGAAGAGGAGGAGGTTGGCCCAACACTTGATCGACTTGTAACCATGGTCATAATGGGCAATGTATTTCATTGATTGGCTGAGGAATAGGACCTCCGTATGGTTCATAAGAAGCAGAACCAGCATCTCTCCATGACTATGTTCATCACTCGAACAAGAGGTTGGTTACGCATTTAGTGGTAGTAAAAGTTACGGATGAGGCTGAAGATACTACTGCCTCACCTGAAGAAGCTCCTGATGAAGTGGTGCCAATAGGAGAGCTGTAATGCTCTTCCATGCTGTGCAGTACAGTACTGTACATTCATCCCATTTTCATCACCTTCAATCATCAGTACTACACAGCTAATTCATCATCTTCATCATGTAGAATTTGTTTATGAACATAAGTAGTGTTTATAAAAAGGTGCAAAAGGTTAATAAGGAACTGGGGCCGATTAATAAGGGACTGGTAATGGTAAATAAGTGTGTGGGAGGGGTTTGTAAATCCTTAAAATATATAAATGCTAAAATAAATGTAAGTTTCTTACTTGGGGGATATTCAACTATCGTGTTGGAGGTTTAGAATGTAATGCCCGCGATAAGTGGGGGATCATTGTGTAGGATTGCTGTGGATTATATTCACTTTTTGCAGTGGTTTTGAGGATCTTTTTAAGGCAGATTCCAGGCAGAATTTAAAACCAATTGGGGGCAATATGAAAATAACACCTGACACCAGATAAAAAGGGGAGAAGTTGACTCAATCTTTGCAATGTATGTCTCTGTGCCACACTAAGCATGGAGGACATAAAGAGAAGATGAGAACTGTGAGGACTTGAGAACCAAAATTGTTGAAAGATATCAACAATCTCAAGGTGGGGCGTGGCTATGCCGTGATCGGGAGAGGACGCTGGCTAGGAGAGCTCCTCATCATCCTGCTGGATCCTGGACCCTATATAAGATATACAGTGGGGAAAAAAGTATTTAGTCAGTCAGCAATAATGCAAGTTCCACCACTTAAAAAGATGAGAGGCGTCTGTAATTTACATCATAGGTAGACCTCAACTATGGGAGACAAACTGAGAAAAAAAAATCCAGAAAATCACATTGTCTGTTTTTTTTTCATTTTATTTGCATATTATGGTGGAAAATAAGTATTTGGTCAGAAACAAAATTTCATCTCAATACTTTGTGATATATCCTTTGTTGGCAATGACAGAGGTCAAACGTTTTCTGTAAGTCTTCACAAGGTTGCCACACACTGTTGTTGGTATGTTGGCCCATTCCTCCATGCAGATCTCCTCTAGAGCAGTGATGTTTTTGGCTCTTCGCTTGGCAACACGGACTTTCAACTCCCTCCAAAGGTTTTCTATAGGGTTGAGATCTGGAGACTGGCTAGGCCACTCCAGGACCTTGAAATGCTTCTTACGAAGCCACTCCTTCGTTGCCCTGGCGGTGTGCTTTGGATCATTGTCATGTTGAAAGACCCAGCCACGTTTCATCTTCAATGCCCTTGCTGATGGAAGGAGGTTTGCACTCAAAATCTCACAATACATGGCCCCGTTCATTCTTTCATGTACCCGGATCAGTCGACCTGGCCCCTTTGCAGAGAAACAGCCCCAAAGCATGATGTTTCCACCACCATGCTTTACAGTAGGTATGGTGTTTGATGGATGCAACTCAGTATTCTTTTTCCTCCAAACACGACAAGTTGTGTTTCTACCAAACAGTTCCAGTTTGGTTTCATCAGACCATAGGACATTCTCCCAAAACTCCTCTGGATCATCCAAATGCTCTCTAGCAAACTTCAGACGGGCCCGGACATGTACAGGCTTAAGCAGTGGGACACGTCTGGCACTGCAGGATCTGAGTCCATGGTGGCGTAGTGTGTTACTTATGGTAGGCCTTGTTACATTGGTCCCAGCTCTCTGCAGTTCATTCACTAGGTCCCCCCGCGTGGTTCTGGTATTTTTGCTCACCGTTCTTGTGATCATTCTGACCCCACGGGGTGGGATTTTGCGTGGAGCACCAGATCGAGGGAGATTATCAGTGGTCTTGTATGTCTTCCATTTTCTAATTATTGCTCCCACAGTTGATTTCTTCACTCCAAGCTGGTTGGCTATTGCAGATTCAGTCTTCCCAGCCTGGTGCAGGGCTACAATTTTGTTTCTGGTGTCCTTTGACAGCTCTTTGGTCTTCACCATAGTGGAGTTTGGAGTCAGACTGTTTGAGGGTGTGCACAGGTGTCTTTTTATACTGATAACAAGTTTAAACAGGTGCCATTACCACAGGTAATGAGTGGAGGAAAGAGGAGACTCTTAAAGAAGAAGTTACAGGTCTGTGAGAGCCAGAAATCTTGTTTGCTTGTTTCTGACCAAATACTTATTTTCCACCATAATATGCAAATAAAATGAAAAAAAACAGACAATGTGATTTTCTGGATTTTTTTTTCTCAGTTTGTCTCCCATAGTTGAGGTCTACCTATGATGTAAATTACAGACGCCTCTCATCTTTTTAAGTGGTGGAACTTGCACTATTGCTGACTGACTAAATACTTTTTTTCCCCACTGTAGTTTGTGACGCCACCTGTGGTATTCGGCAAGGGATAGCCGACGCTGCTTAAAAAGACCGCTGAGGCTGATGGTGATGCAGCAGAGTTGGTACAGCTCTCCACAGGTAGAGCTAAGTCTCAGGGCAATTATATTATAAAAGATGGTGATGATGGATGTAATGCAGGGCTGAGGTGACGCAGCAAATAAACAGGAGAACACAGCGGGGTGCAGTCTTTACGCTTTTACTCACATTTTGAGTTGCAAACCAGGGCACTGAGTACTGATGGTAATGGAGATCCAGCCAGCCTGGAAGCAATTTAGGATCCACTAAGCCAGATGGGTTGGAGGCCTCCTTTCTACGCTGTCCCATGAGGTCTAAAGCTATGCTCAGTCCTCTGTTCATAGAATCATAGAATCGTAGAGTTGGAAGGGACCTCCTGAGCCATCTGGTCCAACCCCCTGCTCAAAGCAGGATTCGCTAAATCATCCCAGTCAGATGTCTGTCCAGCCTCTGTTTGAAGACTTCCATTGAAGGAGAACTCACCACTTCTCGTGGCAGCCTGTTCCACTCATTGATCACTCTAACTGTCAAAAAGTTTTTTCTAATATCTAATCTGTGTCTCCTCCCATTCAGTTTCATCCCATTGCTTCTAGTCTTTCCTTGTGCAAATGAGAATAAAGTTGATCCTTCTACAATGTGACAGCCCTTTAGATATTTGTAGACAGCTATTAAGTCTCCTCTCAGTCTTCTCTTTTGCAAACTAAACATTCCCAAATCCTGCAACCTTTCCGCATAAGACAGGGTTTGCAGACCGGTCACCATTCTGGTCGCTCTTTTCTGAACTTGCTCCAGTTTGTTGATGTCTTTTTTAAAATGTGGTGCCCATAACTGGACACAATATTCCAGATGAGGTCTGACCAAAGAGGAGTAGAAGGAAATAATGACTTCACGTGATCTAGACTGTATGCTTCTGTTAATACATCCTAGAATTGCATTTGCCTTTTTTGCTGCTGCATCACACTGTTGACTCATATTCAGTCTGTGATCTATTAGTATACCCAAGTCTTTTTCACATGTGCTGTCACTTAGCCCTATTCCTCCCATTCTATATATGCTTTTTTCATTTTTATTGCCCAGATGTAGTACTTTGCATTTCTCCCTGTTAAAAACCATTCTGTTAGTTGCTGCCCACTTCTCCAGTTTATTTAAATCTTTTTGAATCCTCTCTCTCTCTTCTCTAGTATTATCTATCCCTCCTAGCTTTGTGTCATCAGCAAATTTAATCAGTTTACCCTCAATTCCTTAAGGTTCTTTAGTCCTTGCCTGTATGTCAGGCAGCTTGAGCCTTTCACAGGTGTCACTCCTTCGTGGTGGCTCTGGCTCTGGTATGCTGCTGTGCGTTCAGGTGTGTGATGGGGTCAGGAGGCCTGCAGTCTCCTGCCCTCCGGATTTGGCTGCTGGGACTGTTGTACCCGTGCAGCCACGGACTCTGGCGTCCAGTGTCAAGCGCTCTTCGCTGGGGTGAGCTTGGTCACAGCTCCAAACTTAATGTGTATGGCGGTGTAGCACTATAACACCTTATATTACTGGGTCATATTATAGTAATTTATATCTTGGCATATTTTAGTATACGTAAACTTTCATTTGTATTTATCCCTCATATTTTGCAGTACTCTGCAATTCATCTATAGCATTGCAGTACTTTTTGGAGAACATTATTTCTTGGTTATACTTGTATATTCATTTATTTTCAATGTGCATTGTATGTTTTGTCCTCTAGCACTTTATAGTACTGAATCATTTACAGTGGATTTAATTCTATATCTTGCAATACTTTTCACTTTTGCACAATTTTTGTTTTACAGCACTATAGCACTTTTTAGTGCAATTTTTAGAATATTATGGTAGTACTTTTCACGATATTATTGTCTACACTATATATTTAACTTACACATTATTAATAGAAAAAAGTTTTTTGAGCGATATATTTTAGCACTTAGCAATTTTTTTTTACATATTTTTTATTTATTTTTTTCTGGTGCTGATATTATACAAATTTTGGCAAGATGTATTGATATATTTATTATTCAGATTTTTATGTCATCACATTATAATTTGGAATACAAAATATATATATATATATATATATATATATATATATATATATATATATATATAATTTATAGTTTTGGCTTTCCATCATTTTTTCATGCTGGATCCGTTTTTTTCTCATAGACTTGTATTAGTGACGGATGGCCACACGTTTCATCTGTCGTCCAACGGATCCATCAGAAAATCTCTGTCCGTCGGCCGGAGACAACGGACAGATGAACGTTTTTTGTGTACGTCGAAAAGTCGGATAGCGACGGATTCCGTCTTTTAAAACTGAGCATGCCCGGAATCATTTTTCTTCCTTTATTTTAACCCCCTGCGGCTGCTTTTTCTATTCTGGCACAAAATCCTTCTCTCTCTCTCACTCCAGAATTCTGTTTCTTTAATTCCTACAGCAAGGCTGCTACAACGGATCAGTCATAAAAACAGATCCAGTGCATTAGTTTTTTGCAATATACGCAGGATCCGTCCACTTGACGGATCTGAACACTTTGACGGATTGTGACTGATTGCAAAAGACTGGAGTGTGAAAGGGGCCTTAAGAAGCGAGATGTGGATGAGAAAAGGCGGTGGATCCGTTGCCAACCGTTAATTGACGGAATCTGCCATCGGATCCTCCTTTTTATACTGAGCATGCCCGAATGAATGTCCTTTCATGATATTTAACCCCAAATCCCATTCTGGCAGCTAAATCTCTCTCTCTCTCGTGAAACAGGCCTTACTTTAAATTTCATGCACTAGCGTCTAAAGCGGATCCGTACAAAAAACGGATCCAGTTGCATCCGTTTGCCACAAGACGGAAACGGATCCGCTTTTGCACACTGGCGGATTTTGACTAACGCCAGAAAACTGAAGTGTGAAACAGGCCTAAGAGAAAGAAAAGACTCAATCTGAGAAGAGGTCACCTATAAGGTACCAGGATGTACATTTTAAGCTATTGGTACTGACTGCGTCTCATCAGTACTATGGTTCCTGTATAGTCCACAGTCTGATAAAGACTGATAACTCCCAGCATCTCCTTACCATTGTTAAGGACATACTGGGAGTTGTAGGTTCATGAGATACAAATGTATATGGGCCTGACTTAGAAGGATTCAGCTCATCAGTTATTAATCACATGATGTCATAGACCTAAAGGAAAAGGGAAGAATTAGCTGGGTAGAAATGCAAAATGGGCGCCTTCGGCTTCATCTGCCTTGGGCACCCAAAATACTTTGTTTTGGCCCTGGTAACAGATAAAGCAAAATCCTACATGACCTATCAGTGTTCTACGATTTGGGTTGAGGACACTTATTGCATGTGGGCTGGTGAATTTTGTGTGCCAGGGCTGCTTTTTAGTCCCAACTCTGCCCTGAATCCCCTCGTGTATCTGAATGGGAGGAAGAGTGTGAACTTGTGCTAATTGTGCAGTCACACTTTGTCATCTCTGCTCCGTCCTGTCTTCCAGCGCAGGGTTAAATTGCTCTGACTTCATATCTGGCTTCATGGCTTGATCATAGATGCTGGATCCTCATCCCCCAACAAAATCTCACCAACCGAAGATTGTGAAAGAAACACACAAAACACTTTTATTGGATGTTAAATTGACCGAATTTTATTCCAAATCTCATCATTATTATTTCTTTCAGTGTCTGAAATTTAGAATCAGCCAATTACTATGAAAGAGACACTGAAAATGGCAGAACTCACAAAGAATCGTCCTTCAGCACTCAGGAGAGGAAAAACCCCCTGTAGTGGAAACCTCTAGGGAACCATGGCTGCAGGACTGCCCTTCCCTTGGGCTTAGAAGGTTAGTGCCAACATGTAACAGCAAATTGTACCTGAATTTGTACATTGTGTCATATTTGTTTTGGAGAAGCCTAATGCGACCTCTCCAGGCCGTACACATAAAGTGAAGGCGGCGAGTACCGGACGTGAGGGAGATCTGGCTGCAACATCTGTCACCCCATTGATCTGGCTGGCTAGGCGCTATGGCTGATCTGGCTGGCTAGGCGGTGTCCCCTTCCTCCCATTGTGGAGTGATGAAGCTCCAGGTCTCCAGACACATCAAGTATGGCTCCGTCTACGGCTGAATGACTTGTGGTTCTGGAATCTTCTCCTGCATCATAGATGTATGTGTTTATGACATCAGCGCAGTTGCCATAGTTATCACAGGTGTTTTATACTGTGGTTTCATTGGCTAGAAAGTCCCTCTCAGTGTTCCAAAGAATTAACCCTTGAATGACTGGTATTGTGCCTTTCTCCAGAAGCCTGTAAAATAAACTTGTCACTAGACAGGACCATTATCATTATTATATTTTAAAGTTGCCCCAACCAAAGTCTAATCATAGAATCATAGAATCGTAGAGTTGGAAGGGACCTCCTGGGCCATCTGGTCCAACCCCCTGCTCAAAGCAGGATTCGCTAAATCATCCCAGTCAGATGTCTGTCCAGCCTCTGTTTGAAGACTTCCATTGAAGGAGAACTCACCACTTCTCGTGGCAGCCTGTTCCACTCATTGATCACTCTAACTGTCAAAAAGTTTTTTCTAATATCTAATCTGTGTCTCCTCCCATTCAGTTTCATCCCATTGCTTCTAGTCTTTCCTTGTGCAAATGAGAATAAAGTTGATCCTTCTACAATGTGACAGCCCTTTAGATATTTGTAGACAGCTATTAAGTCTCCTCTCAGTCTTCTCTTTTGCAAACTAAACATTCCCAAATCCTGCAACCTTTCCTCATAAGACAGGGTTTGCAGACCGGTCACCATTCTGGTCGCTCTTTTCTGAACTTGCTCCAGTTTGTTGATGTCTTTTTTAAAATGTGGTGCCCAAAACTGGACACAATATTCCAGATGAGGTCTGACCAAAGAGGAGTAGAGGGAAATAATGACTTCACGTGATCTAGACTGTATGCTTCTGTTAATACATCCTAGAATTGCATTTGCCTTTTTTGCTGCTGCATCACACTGTTGACTCATATTCAGTCTGTGATCTATTAGTATACCCAAGTCTTTTTCACATGTGCTGTCACTTAGCCCTATTCCTCCCATTCTATATATGCTTTTTCCATTTTTATTGCCCAGATGTAGTACTTTGCATTTCTCCCTGTTAAAAACCATTCTGTTAGTTGCTGCCCACTTCTCCAGTTTATTTAAATCTTTTAGAATCCTCTCTCTCTCTTCTCTAGTATTAGCTATCCCTCCTAGCTTTGTGTCATCAGCAAATTTAATCAGTTTACCCTCAATTCCTTCATCTAAATTGTTGATAAAGATGTTGAACAATACAGGGCCCAGGACAGAGCCCTGTGGTACCCCACTTGAGACATTCTTCCAACTGGATGTGCAGCCATTTACGACCACTCTTTGGGTCCGATCACTAAGCCAGTTATGAATCCACCTAACAGTTGCCTTGTCCATTCCATACTTAATCATTTAATCATTTAATAAGTGAGCGCATCTAGAGTTGATGTGTAACAAGCGCAATCATTCCATTAAGCCCTACTAAATGCATAAATGCACAATATGAGAACAGAGCAGTCTCATAGAAAATGAATGATACCAAGGTAAATGCAGTTAGATATGGGATGCTATATAGGGGCTCATACTGTATATAGGAGCTATATGGGGACTCACACTGTATATAGGAGGCAATATGGTGGCAAACAATGTATTCAGGAGGCTATATGTGAGTGCTCATACTGTATATAGGAGGCTATATGGAGACTCACACTGTATTCAGGAGGCTATATGTGGGCTCATACTGTATATAGGAAGCGATTTGCAGGCTCATACTGTTTATAGGAAGCAATGCGCAGGCTCATACTGTACATAGGAGGCTATATGTGGATGCTCATACTGTATATAGGAGGCTATATGAGGCCTCATACTGTATATAGGAAGGGATGTACAGGCTCATACTGTATATAGGAGGCTATGTGCAGGCTCATACTGTATATAGGAAGCAATGTGCAGGCTCATACTGTTTATAGGAGGTAAACACTGCATTCAGGAGGCAATATGTGGGTGCTCATACTGTATATAGGAGGCAAATACTGTATTCAGGAGGCTATATGTGGCCTCATACTGTATATGGGAAGCGATTTGCAGGCTCATACTGTATATAGGAGCCTATATGCGGCCTCATACTCTATATAGGAAGCGATGTGCAGGCTCATACTGTATATAGGAGACTATGTGCAGACTCATACTGTATATAGGAAGCAATGTGCAGGCTCATACTGTATATAGGAGACAAAAACTGTATTCAGGAGGCTATATGTGGGTGCTCATACTGTATATAGGAGGCTATATGCGGCCTCATACTGTATATAGGAAGCGATGTGCAGGCTCATACCGTACATAGGAGGCTATATGTGGCCTCATACTGTATATAGGAAGCGATGTGGAGGCTCATAATGTATATAGCAGGCTATGTGGGCTCATATTGTATATAGGAAGCAATGTGCAGGCTCATACTGTATGTAGGAGGCTATATGCGGCCTCATACTGTATATAGAAGGCTATATGCGGCCTCATACTGTATACAGGAGGCTATGTGGGCTCATACTGTATATAGGAGGCTATATGCAGCCTCATACTGTATATAGGAAGCGATGTACAGGCTATGTGCAGGCTCATACTGTATATAGGAAGCAATGTGCAGGCTCATACTGTATATAGGAGGTAAACACTGCATTCAGGATGCTATATGTGGGTGCTCATACTGTATATAGGAGGCTATATGCGGCCTCATACTGTATATAGGAAGCGAAGTACAGGCTCATACTGTATATAGGAGGCTATATGCAGCATCATATTGTATACAGGAGGTTATATGTGGGTGCTCATACTATATATAGGAGGCTATATGTGGCCTCATACTGTATATAGGAAGCGATGTGCAGGCTCATACTGTATATAGAAGGCTATATGGGGACTCACACTGTATATAGGAGGCAAATACTGTATTCAGGAGGCTATATGTGGGCTCATACTGTTTATAGGAAGCGATGTGCAGACTCATACTGTTTATAGGAAGCGATTTGCAGGCTCATACTGTACATAGGAGGCTATGTGGATGCTCATACTGTTTATAGGAAGCAATGCGCAGGCTCATACTGTACATAGGAGGCTATATGTAGGTGCTCATACTGTATATAGGAGGCTATATGCGGCCTCATACTGTATATAAGAGGCTATGTACAGGCTCATACTGTATATAGGAGGCTATGTGCAGGCTCATACTGTATATAGGAAGCAATGTGCAGGCTCATACTGCATATAGGAGGCAAAAACTGTATTCAGGAGGCTATAAATGTCACCTGCTTAACCCAGCAGGAAGTTAAATGTCACCTGCTTAACCCAGCAGGAAGTACGGCGGAGTCTACAAATCACTAAAATTGACAAATCCCCGGGCCCGGATGGGATACACCCCCGAGTACTGCAGGAATTAAGCACAGTCATAGATAGACCATTATTTTTAATCTTTAAAGATTCCATAATAACAGGGTCTGTACCACAGGACTGGCGTATAGCAAATGTGGTGCCAATATTCAAAAAGGGGACAAAAACTGAAATTGGAAATTATAGGCCAGTAAGTTTAACCTCAACTGTGGGTAAAATCCTGGAGGGTTTTCTAAGAGATACTATACTGGAGTATCTGGAGAAGAAAAACCTTATTTACCCAATATCAACATGGGTTTACAAGAGACCCTTCCTGTCAGACTAATCTGATAAGCTTTTATGAAGAGGTAAGTTCCGGACTGGACCAAGGGAATGCAGTGGACGTGGTGTACATGGACTTTTCAAAAGCTTTTGATACGGTGCCACACAAGGTTGATACATAAAATGAGAACAATGGGGATAGGGGAAAATATGTGTAGGTGGGTTAAGAGCTGGCTCAGGGATAGGAAACAAAGGGTGGTTATTAATGGAGCACACTCGGACTGGGTCACGGTTAGCAGTGGGGTACCACAGGGGTCAGTTTTGGGCCCGCTTCTTTTTAACATATTTATTAATGACCTTGTAGAGGGCATAGAGAGTAGAATTTCAATATTTGCAGATGACACTAAACTCTGCAGGGTAATTAATACAGAGGAGGACAATTTTATATTACAGGAGGATTTATGTAAACTAGAAGCTTGGGCTGATAAATGGCAAATGAGCTTTAATCGGGATAAATGTAAGGTCATGCACTTGGGTAGAACGAACAAGTTGTATAATTATGTGCTTAATTGTAAAACACTGGGCAAAACAGTCACTGAAAAAGACCTGGGTGTATGGGTGGACGACAAACTCACATTTAGTGGCCAGTGTCAGGCAGCTGCTGCAAAGGCAAATAAAATAATGGGATGCATTAAAAGAGGCATAGATGCTCATGAGGAGAACATAATTTTACCTCTATATAAGTCACTAGTGCGACCACACTTAGAATACTGTGTACAGTTCTGGTCTCCGGTGTATAAGAAAGACATAGCTGAACTGGAGCGGGTGCAGAGAAGAGCGACCAAGGTTATTAGGGAACTAGGGGGTCTGCAATACCAAGACAGGTTATTACACTTGGGGTTATTTAGTTTGCAGAATCAAAGGCTTAGGGGTGATCTTATTACAATGTATAAATATATGCGGGGACAATACAAAGACCTTTCTAAAGATCTTTTTACTCTTAGACCTGTGACGGGGACAAGGGGGCATCCTCTACGTCTGGAGGAAAGGTTTAAGCATACTCACAGATGCGGATTCTTTACTGTAAGAGCAGTGAGACTATGGAACTCTCTGCCATATGATGTTGTAATGAGTGATTCCCTACTAAAATTTAAGAAGGGACTGGATGCCTTTCTTGAAAAGTATAATATTACAGGGTATATACACTAGTCTCCTTAATATTGCGTTGATCCAGGGAGCTAGTCTGATTGCCGTATGTGGAGTCGGGAAGGAATTTTTTTCCCCAATGTGAAGCTTACTGTTGCCACATGGGGTTTTTTTGCCTTCCTCTGGATCAACATGTTAGAGCAAGTTAGGATAGGATATGGGTTGAACCAGATGGACTGAAAGTCTCCCTTCAACCTTAATAACTATGTTACTATGTTACTATATGTGGGTGCTCATACTGTATATAGGAGGCTATATGCGGCCTCATACTGTATATAGGAAGCGATGTGCAGGCTCATACCGTACATAGGAGGCAATATGTGGTATGAGGCAATTCTTCAAAGGCTCAACTCACTGGAAATATAATAGCAAAAAAAATCTCATAAATGAGCTATTAAGCATCACAAGAGATCAAAATTGGAGTTTTATTCGGTCGTCCATGACAGCACCACCTGAGAGAGGGGATCCGCCCTTTAGGAACAGGAAACCTACAGATACAAAAAGGGCGGCACCTCTCCCACGCATCAGTTGGTTTCCTGTTCCTAGAGGACAGGACTCCCTACAGATCGTCCATCATGGAGTCGACGAGGGATTCCCAGGCCGGCTGAACGCCTCAGGTAGCGGGGGGATCTCCTACCTCGGTCCAGTTCGGGGTCCCTGGAAGCACCACGGTGGGGCCGGGTAGGTCGCCACGGCTGTGGTTGGAGCAGGTGGAGCATAGGGTCCGGTGGACAGCCGTCTCCAAAGTGCGGGCACCAGGTACGTATACGCCCCTCCTGAGTCTCCCCCTGGGGTCCGGTCATCCTCCCGCGTCCGGGTCGGCGGTCGCGCACAGTCGTCGGGCGCAGGCGGGCGCATGTGGGGGCGGCGGGCACACCGGAGCCGGGGGAGCCCTGCCGGCTCCGTTCCGCGCGCTCCCGCGGTCTCTGACGCACGGTGGAAGTGACGCGGCGGAAGGGGCGGAGCCGGGGATGCCGAAACCGGAAGTCGGGTGCTGGCCGACTTTCCAGTGTGCGCCGCGTGTGCGCGGCGGTCCGGGGGGACGCGCTGTACCCGTGGCGAGGGGTGGGGGGAGGCGGAGCATGCAGGGGGGGGTCGCGGATGCTGGGGAGGTGCCACGCCAGAACCCTGCTGACCCGGGTACAGGGAGGCCTTAAAAGGCAGGAGGCAACGCTGCGGGGGTGCTTCTGAAGGCCCAGCGATGGATATGACAGAAGCCCCCATAGAGCAGCAGGACGAGATACAGGAGCGGCCACAGAAGGAGGCCGTGGCGAAGCCTCATGCGAGTGGCCAGCAGAAGAAAAAACGATCGAGTGAACAGAGCCGCGGAAGTTCCTCCAGACTAAAGGACCCTCCTGCCTCCCTCCGTGATCCGGTACCTGCCTCACCTGCATGGGTAAGAGATATTCGTGAATGTACCCTGATGCAGTGTTCCCTTATGTATTTTTTGCAGGGGAGGAAAGCTACGGGAAAACAGAAGCACAGGGAATGTGCCCTCTGTAGTTGCCCCTTGCCAGACGGCCACCCCAAAAGATTGTCAGCCATGTGTGCGACAAACGGTAGGGGTTGGAAGGGAATGAGGGCCAGGGATAGACTGACAGGCCCTTACATTCTCCCCCGTCCTTACAGGTAGCGGAAGAAACGCCAGATTTCACCACAAGCCTGAGAGAAATAATCAGGACAGAAATGAAAGCCCTGTCAAAAAGGGATTCTTCTAGGGGGAGAGAAGTTAGCTTCTCAGGTTCGGAGTCCTCGGTTGCTCCTAGGAACAATGACTCCTCGGATTCCCCGGCCTCCACTTCGTCTTCTTCGGATGAAGACTCGAGCCGTTTCTGCTTCCCGTTAGACCAGATGGACAAACTAGTTAAAACAATAAGGTCCACCATGGGAGAAACAGACTCAAAACCAGAAATTTCGGCACAAGACGTGATGTTCGGAGGTCTAGATCCCAGGAAGCGCAGGGCCTTCCCTTTAAATGATAAGGTCCAGAGCTTAATAGATAGGGAGTGGAAAAAACCCAAAAAAAGAGGCTCCTTGCCACCGGTCTTCAAACGAAGGTACCCATTTGATGACCCAGTGGTGAACAGATGGGTTAAGGCCCCTAAACTGGATGTGGCAGTAGCCAAAGCCTCCAGAAAATCTTCCATCCCTTTCGATGACATGGCTTCCCTAAAAGACCCGCTGGATAAAAAAGCGGATTCCTTTGTAAAGGGATCATGGGAGATGTCAGCAGACGCCCTAAGACCAGCGATAGCTGCCACTTGTACAGCCAGATCCATGATGGTCTGGCTAGATCAACTGGATTCCCATCTGAGAGATGGAGCCTCAAGAGCATCCATTCGGAAAACCCTACCAATTATCCAGAGTGCCGCTGCTTTCCTGGCCGATGCCTCAGCAGACTCTGCAAGGATGGCGGCTAGATCCGCAGGGTTATCTAACGCAGCTCGAAGGGCCCTCTGGTTAAAATGCTGGCCAGGGGATATCCAGGCCAGGTCACGACTCTGCTCCATTCCTTGCGAGGGGGAATATCTATTTGGCTCTGCCCTGGATGAACTGTTAGAGAAAGCCGGGGATGATAAAAAGAAGTTTCCGAGCCTCCCGAATCCTTCTTATAGACGCCCCTTTACCAGGAAAGGATATTTCCATAGAAGGTCGTCCAGAGATCAGGGCAGATGGGATGACAAAAGAAGGAGAGGTACAGGTTTCATGTTCGGAGGAGGGGGCGCCAGGAAGGTCCAGCACGGGACACTAAAAAGCCGCCCCAATGACTAGAGGCCCTGGTAGGGGGGTGACTAGCTGCCTTCTACCCAGCCTGGTCCATGATTTCGGATAGTAATTGGATACGGGGGGTGATAGCTACGGGTCTACAACTGGAATTCACCCGGGTTCCCCATGATCGATTTAGGGTCACCCCAATCAGGTCCTCCACATCAGAACAAGCTGCCCTGGAGGCCGAGGTTCATGATCTTTGCCTTAAGAAGGTCCTAACTGTGGTTCCAGAAGGTGAAAGGGGGAAAGGTTTCTACTCCCCTCTGTTCCTGGTCCGCAAGCCAGACAGTTCCTTTAGGACTATAATTAATCTTAAGTCCCTTAATGAATTCTTGGTTATACGCCCGTTTAAAATGGAAACAATTAATTCAACAATAAAATTATTGTTTCAAAACTGCTTTATGGTGGTGTTGGATTTGAAAGATGCTTACTACCATATACCCATTCATGCAGCTCATCAGCGCTTCCTCAGAGTGGCGGTTCAGTTAAATGGGTCAGTTGAACATTTCCAATACGCGGCCCTCCCCTTTGGGGTGGCAGTCGCTCCCCGGGTATTTACCAAAGTAGTAGCGGAAGTTATGGCCCATCTACGTGAATCTGACATTCTAGTAGTACCCTACTTAGATGACTTCCTGATTATAGGAAAAACGGCAAAACATTGTACGGAACAGCTACAGAGGGCAATGTCTGCCCTGGAGCGGTTAGGATGGCTGCTGAATATCAAAAAATCTTGGTTACAGCCGATGAAAAGCCAGCAGTTTTTAGGCCTGATTCTAGATTCTGAGAAACAGGAATGCCGTCTGCCTCCAGAGAAGCTTGTTCGTTTACACTATCAGGTCCTAAATGCTTCCAATAACCCCACCATGTCCCTTAGGAAAGCCATGTCCCTTCTGGGTTCCCTTTCCTCCTGTATCCCAGCGGTGCAGTGGGCCCAGTTTCATTCAAGAACACTTCAGGGTGAGGTTTTACTGCATCAAAGAATCCTCGGAGGTTACTTAGAGGGCCAGCTAACCTTGTCCCGAAACACAAGGGAGTCCCTAGAGTGGTGGCTGGACAAGGATAATTTATCCAGAGGAGTTCCCTGGGAATTCGACATATCCCGCATAGTCACTACGGATGCTAGCCCTTCCGGCTGGGGGGCTCATATGGGTGAGGTCGTGGTCCAGGGCCTATGGGACCAGCACCAGATAAATATGTCATCTAATTTGAAAGAATTGACAGCAGTAGAACAGGCAGCTAAGAAGCTACTTATGTATCTGCAGGGCCATCATGTGCGAGTGCTCTCCGACAATCAGGTCACCGTGGCTTATATCAACCACCAAGGTGGGACTCGTTCCAAACCCCTGATGAATGTGACAGAACGGTTGTTCCAACTAGCAGAGCAGCATTTTCTATCTTTGACAGCGCTACACATAAAAGGGAAAGAAAACATTATGGCAGATTTCTTAAGCCGCAATCTGCTAAGGCAAGGAGAATGGTCCCTAAACATCTCGATCTTCCACCTGATTGTGCAAAGGTGGGGACAGCCAGAGGCAGACCTCTTCGCCACCAAAGAAAACAGAAAATTGAGACTATTCTGCTCCCTAAATCCCAGAGACAACCCCCTGGCAGTAGATGCCTTTCTGATAATGTGGGACTTCAGGCTAGCATATGCCTTCCCTCCCCTATCGCTACTACCCTTGGTGTTGAGAAAGATCAGGAAAGACAGAGCAAGGGTTATAGTCATCGCCCCATTTTGGCCCAGGAGGGCTTGGTTTTCTTGCCTCAGGACCATGTCGGTGTCCGATCCTTGGGTTCTTCCGGACATCCCGGATCTCCTATCCCAGGGCCCAGTCTTCCATCCTCAGGTGGCTGGCCTACATCTGACGGCGTGGAGTTTGAGCCTGCGCTCTTAAAAGATAAAGGCTTCTCCCCAGACTTAATTAATACCCTTCTTAAAAGTAGAAAGGCCATTACTACCAAGATCTATGTTAGAATTTGGAAGAAATTCCTTCACAGCTCGGGAATAGTCGCTGGGGGTTCAACACCTATAAATCAGATCTTAGAATTTCTTCAGAAAGGTCTGGACATGGGGCTTTCCACTAGTACCCTTAAAGTACAAGTAGCAGCCTTAGGGGCCCTCTTTAGCTGCAACATCACGAGTAATTACTGGATCAGTAGATTCATTAAAGCAGCAGGAAGATCCAGGCCGGTAGTGAAGGATAGATTCATGCCATGGGACTTGAATCTAGTCCTCACGGCCATGACGGAAGCTCCATTCGAACCTATTTCATCAGCTTCCATAAAAAACCTGTCCCTCAAAGTAGCGTTCCTGGTAGCTCTAACCTCTGCTCGCAGAGCTAGCGATATCCAGGCATTATCTAGGCGTCCTCCTTATATACAGATTAAAAATGAGCAATACTCACACCTGATCCAGCGTATTTACCTAAAGTGGTTTCTAACTTTCATAGGACTCAGGAAGTAGTCCTTCCATCCTTCCTCCCTAATCCGGCTAATAAGAAGGAAGAGGAACTACATACCCTGGATGTTAGGAAGTGCCTTATAGAATATGTGGCAGCTACCGATCCTTGGAAGAAAGAGGATGCCCTGTTTATTTCCCACCAAGGCCCTAGGAAAGGTTGTAGAGTATCAAAGAATACACTAGCCAGGTGGATTAGAGAAGCGATTGCCTTAGCATACACCTCAAAAGGCAGGTCGCCACCCGGGAAGCTGAGGGCACATTCCACCAGAGCCATGGCGACCTCGTGGGCCGAGAGATCAGAAGTCTCCATTGACCAGATATGTAAGGCGGCTACTTGGTCCTCTCCGAGCACCTTTTATAGTCATTATAGGCTAGACTTGGGTGCTTCCACAGACCTCTCTTTTGGGATAAGGGTGCTGCAGGCTGTAGTCCCTCCCTAAAGTAGTTATTACTCTCTGTAATTCTCTCAGGTGGTGCTGTCATGGACGACCGAATAAAGTCTTAGTTACTCACCGGTTAACGGTATTTTTCGGAGTCCATGACAGCACCCGTATATTCCCTCCCTTTAGTTTAATTTGGGTGTGCACTTCTTATACGTACACGGGTAATTTAAATAGTTGTGTATAGTATTGTATATAAGTTATGCTATTAACCATTGTGGTCCTCTGTGCTCTGTAATCCAACTGATGCGTGGGAGAGGTGCCGCCCTTTTTGTATCTGTAAGTTTCCTGTTCCTAAAGGGCGGATCCCCTCTCTCAGGTGGTGCTGTCATGGACTCCGAAAAATACCGTTAACCGGTGAGTAACTAAGACTTTTCAAGCTAAATAATTTTATTTAGAATAATTAACAGAGCATAAATGCTAAATGCAAGTTACAGCAGACATAAACACAATATAGCAGTTAATAAAGTTTTTATCTGTATAAAACATGTAGTTTCTTTGCTTTCCTTTCACAAATAGAATGCATAGTAAACAGCAAATTCTCCATTTACATAATATGTATGCCCAGATAAGGTTTTGCATACAATAAGTGCCCAGAGTAAACTGCTGAATATAAAGTGCATAAGTGCCTTGTATCAAATAAGCCTGGTAGGCATTAAGTGTACACAGAGTAAAAACTGTCTATGCAAATTCCAGAGTAAGATACAAGGACTGCATTAGAAAGTAACAACTTACATGTGCTGTGTATGTCGCTGTAAAACCTGCCGCCCCTACGCGCGTTACGCCGCAGCTTCCTCAGGAGGCGTGGTTTACAAGTGCCCCGGATCTAGTTTATATAGTGCGGTCAACCAATAAACCGCTTTCCCTAATAAAGCTTGTAAAATTCAGGACCTGCGCTGTAGTGTCCACAATGACGTCAATAGTATCCAGTTCTAAACGTCCACAGCATTATCGGCGCATGCGCTGTTGAGTCCCCACTATGTACAGCGAGTCTATCATCAGCATGAAAGCGGCTCAAGCTGCAAAACAGCCAGAGACAGCCACATACCAGACTGAGCACGTCAGAAGGCTCCTAGGGAGGACTGAACTGGGCATGCGCTCAAGTGAGGACAAGAAAATAAAATAATTATGAAGAATAATAATCACTATTTAAAGTGATAGCAAGTGTTGAAAGTGAGGGGATAAAACATAATGATGCTGAAATAATTATAGCGGTGTGTATGAACCATTAAAGTGAATATGCCTGACATAGAGTGCAAAGGCAAACACATATGTGTCAATTATAAGCACACTATGCAAGCAATAAAAATTTTTTAACAATTAGCATAATGTGTATGCAGGCTATATGAAAGTGTATGTGCATCATATAACTATAACAACTATATATCATGTCTCTGTTAAAAAACAAATGTACATAAAAATAACACATGGCATTCAATACATACATCAAATGTCATATATCATAAAGTAATTATACAAACAATTATGTATAATGAATAATACATAGCACAAATATACAAAGAAAATTGTGAAAAAAATAAAAAATGAGTGAAAAAAATATATATAAAAATAAAACAAAAATGTAAATGAAATAAACAAAAAAAGAAAAAATGAATAAAAATGTGAACAAATAACATGAAATATTGAAGACCCAATGGGTACGAAAAGAGCCGTAGATTTCTTGTGAGAGGAGTGTTTCTTCATAAAATCTTGAAATGCCCTCAACAATGAATTCCATGCCAGATCATATACTGCAATGCGAAGATAGAGAACTGGAGTATAAGCACAGGAAAAAATAATTAAAAACAGAAAACTAAAACCAAGACTAAAAAGATACCCATACGATTTTTACAGAAAGGACCCAAAACCATTACTCTCATTCAATCATGTTTTTTTTGCTACTGTATATAGGAGGCTATGTGCAGGCTCATACTGTATATAGGAGGTAAACACTGCATTCAGGAGGCTATGTGGGTGCTCATACTGTATATAGGAGGCAATATGCGGCCTCCTACTGTATGTAGGAGACTATGTGCAGACTCATACTGTATATAGGAAGCGCTGTGCAGGCTCATACTGTATATAGGAGGCTATATGCGGCCTCATACTGTATATAGGAAGCAATGTGCAGGCTCATACTGTATATAGGAAGCAATGTGCAGGCTCATACTGTATATAGGAGACTATGTGCAGACTCATACTGTAAATAGGAGGCTATATGTGGCCTCATACTGTATATGGGAAGCGATGTGCAGGCTCATACTGTATATAGGAGGCTATACGTGACCTCATACTGTATATAGGAGGCTATATGCGGCCTCATACTATATATAGGAAGCGATGTGCAGGCTCATACTGTATATAGGAGGCAATTCAAAAGCAGGAAATATCCAGCTACAGATCCAGGGAAAAATTGTTAAAAACAAAAAATGAAGGAGAGCGATAGTGGCACCTGTGTAAAAGGTTTTGTAACTGCTGCGACTCTAGACCAGACCAGGTCTAGCCGACCAGAGTATAAGCCGAGGCACCTACTTTTGCCACGAAAACCTGGGTGAACTTATTGACTTGAGTATAAGCCGGGTGTGCATTGACCACTCATCCCTACCGTGGTATGCATGGTTCCCTCGTCCCTGTCATTGTCTGCATGGCTCCTTATCCCCTATCTTTGTATGTATGATTCCTGTTAAGAAAAAAAAACATCCTATTTACCTGCCTGCGCGCCGTCGGTGGCACTGCATCTTGTTCCGGCCATATAACACGGATAATTCTTGGTAATGACAGTGAATATTTAGAACAAATTCAAAACATTAATTATTCAATAGAGCCCAATAGCAAAAGCAGCGTTTTGAATGAACAATCACATTTCTTGGTAGAATCATGCAGGATTTAAACTTTTGATGTTTGTTTACTCCTCTCAACAGCCCAAACAGGTTTCTAAGAGGATGAGTTTGCAACTATACTTTTGGAGAAAATTCAAAACATTCATTATTCAATAGGCCCCAAAATAGCAAAAACCATAGGTTTGAATGAACACTCACATTTCTTGGTAGAATCATGCAGGACTGAAATTTTTGATGTTTTTCTACTCCTCTCATGAGCCCAAACAAGTTTCTAAAAGGATGAGTTTACAACTACTTTACTTTTGGAGAAAATTCAAAACATTCATTATTCAATAGAGCCCAATAGCAAAAGCATCGTTTTGAATGAACAATCACATTTCTTGGTAGAATCGTGCAGGATTGAAATTTTTGATGTTTTTCTACTCCTCTCAAGAGCCCAAACAAGTTTCTAAAAGGATGAGTTTACAACTACTTTACTTTTTGAGAAAATTCAAAACATTCATTATTCAATAGTGCACAAAATAGCAAAAACCAGCGGTTTGAATAAACACTCACATTTCTTGGTAGAATCTTGTAGGATTGAAATTTTTGATGTTTTTCTATTCCTCTCATGAGCCCAAACAAGACTCTAAAAGGATGAGCTTGCAACTACTTTACTTTTGGAGAAAATTCAAAACATTCATTATTCAATAGGGCCCAAAATAGCAGCGGTTTGAATGAACAAATCACATTTCTTGGTAGAATCATGCAGGATTGAAATTTTTGATGTTTTTATTACTCCTCTCAACAGCCCAAACAAGTTTCTTAAAAGGATGAGTTTGCAACTACTTTACTTTTGGAGAAAATTCAAAACATTGGGGGGCGTGGCCAGCGTCTGAGCTGTATGGAAGTCTGAGCTCTGTGCTTCTCTCCAGGGCAGCCTGCCAAGCGGTGACAGAAAGCGTTAATTAAACCAGGACTGGCGTGGAGGGGTTGCGGAAGCTCCACTGACACCAACGGTACCCTCAGAATATGGATCCGCTCAGTAAAAGAGCAGAAAAAGCAAGAAAACTGGAGCGCTCTCCCCTTATGCTGAGGAGCCAAGATGGCGCCCGCCTCACAGCAGCCACAGCCTGCAGCCCCAGCCTGAGCGGCGCACAGCAGGAGAGAACACCACAGAGGCTGAAACATGCGGCATACAAGTCAGGGGTTAAGTCTGCCCCCACCCCTGCTAAAACCGCCGCTCCATTTGATAAAGAAAGCGGTAATTTTAATATCAAAGATAGCGCTGTGAAGAAACCAGCGAAATATCGCGAGACTGACCGGGGGACAAGCGGGATTACGCAACAGGTACGCAAATTGCGTACCTTAAGCCAGAATCTAGCGCAGCCCATGAAATCTAGTGCAGCAGCAACGCTCACCGCTGCAATAAATGAAACAAACACAATGAGAAATGCCTCTTCTTGCCCAGATATATCTAATATATCAGACACCCCTCTAACGCCGCCGCAGAGGAAATCATCCCCTGAATCACAAAATAGCCGCAGATTAAGCACTAGCTCTGCTGAGCTGCAACATGAATCACAGTTGGAGGACTCACTCTCCTCAGACAAACCTGTATCTGAGAGCATTCTACAAGTACTAATGGAGGTAGAGGCCACTAGCAATGCAGCCTCAGAATTATTCATAAAGAACATGATATGCCTGCTAGCAAAGACATTCCAAAAACAAATAGAGGGATATAATACAAACCTCCAAAATAATATAGACAGTCTGGGCCAGAGAGTGGATCACCTAGAATCCAAAATGGAGGAAATGGTTAAGTCTCATAAAACCTTAATAGATGAACACTATGCCTTAGAAAAAGAGGTTACCTTTCTAAAATCAAAGTAAATAGAGCAAGAGGACAGAAGTAGAAGAAATAACCTTAAATTCAGAGGAATACCTGAAAATGTTTTGAATTTTCTCCAAAAGTAAAGTAGTTGCAAACTCATCCTTTTAGAAACTTGTTTGGGCTGTTGAGAGGAGTAAAAAAAACATCAAAAATTTAAATCCTGCATGATTCTACCAAGAAATGTGATTGTTCATTCAAAACGCTGCTTTTGCTATTGGGCTCTATTGAATTATGAATGTTTTGAATTTTTTCCAAAAATAAAGTAGTTGCAAGCTCATCCTTTTAGAGTCTTGTTTGGGCTCATGAGAGGAGTAGAAAAACATCAAAAATTTCAATCCTGCACGATTCTACCAAGAAATGTGAGTTGTTGTGAGCTCATTTTCCTCTTCACTACTGAGGCCTGATGAACTCCCTCTTCTGTTAAGGAAAGGTAGTGAGCCTGATTATCAGGCACCTGAGCCTAATGATGATGACTGGCTGAGTGGAGTTACGGACTGGATATAAGGCTGCCGACGCCCTCCTGCCCTGCGGGTGATTTCTCTGTGGGATCCTTGGAGACCAGTCTGAATTCCTGCTCTTCTAAAGCTAAGTTTTTCTGCGCTGCTTTTTGCATTTGTGCTTTGATTTTGTTTGCTTTGTTTTTCTGGATTTCTGCCATTCCCTGCTGGGGTGAACTGAATTCCTTTAGCTCTGTCTTCTGAAAATACCGGAGTGCTGATATAGTTTTTGAAGCCTAGCTGCTTCAGGGTCTTTTTCCATATCAGCTGTTGGCTTATTTCTTTGATAGGGTTTTTGGCAGATTGCAGACAGCAACCGTCCTTTCCTGTCCTGTTTAGTTTAGCTTGGGCCCCATCGTTTGCTCAGCCTATCTTTCTATCTGTGTGAATGTTTTTTCATCTTGCTTCACAGTCATTATATGTTGGGGGCTGCCTTTTACTTTGGGGTCTGCTCTGGGGCAGTTTAGATTTCCTTTTCTGTCTTTAGGCTATTTAGCTCTCCGGCTGTGATCGAGGGGTCTAGGGCACCGTAGGAACCCCTTACGGCTACTGCTAGTTGTGTTGATAGGTTCAGGGGTCTGCAATCTGATAGTTGCCAACGTCTCTGGACGTAGCTTCTATTTTTGTGTCTGCCTCCTACGGTGACTCTTCATAACAGAATCACCCGCCATACCGCAGATCCTAGGGTACTCAATAGCAGGAAAGAATTGTAAAAAAAAAAAAAAGGTGCGTATATTTTTTCCTCTATATCTGAGGCCGTAGGTGGAATTTTTTTTTTTTCTCTCAATGGAGATAAAGCAATTGTCTAATCGTGTGGAGCAGCTCGCTGCGGAAGTGCGGGGAATTTCCGCCTACCTTGCTCATTCACATGCTACTGAACCAAAGATTCCTACACCTGATGTATTTTTTGGGGATCGGTCTAAATTTTTGAATTTCAAAAATAATTGTAAATTATTTTTTGCCTTGAAGCCTAACTCGTCAGGGAACTCCGCGCAGCAGGTTAAAATTGTCATCTCTTTGCTGCGTGGCGATCCCCTGGATTGGGCATTTTCTTTGAAACCAGATGATCCTATTCTGACTAATGTGAACGCATTTTTTCAAGCCTTGGGGTTGTATGACGAACCTAATGCCATTGATCAGGCTGAAAAGACCCTGCTGGCATTGAACCAGGGTTGGGATTCTGCAGAATTGTACGGTCAAAAATTCCGAAAGTGGCGGTACTTACTACCTGGAATGATAATGCCTTGGCTGCTCTCTTTCAGAAGTGTTTGTCAGAAGCCGTAAAAGATACTATGGTGGGATTTCCTGTTCCCTCTGGTCTTGACGATTCTATGTCATTAGCCATTCAGGTTGATCGGCGTTTGCGTGAATGCAAAACTGCACGAGAGGTGTTGTCACCTGTTGAACAAATGTCTGAACCTATGCAATGTGATAGAGTTTTCTCCAGAGAGCAGCGTCAGGAGTTCAGAAGGCGTAATAAGTTGTGTTTTTTCTGTGGGGATGCCTCGCATATTATTTCTGTCTGTCCTAAATGAGAGAAACGCTTTGCACACACGTTTTCTGTTGGTGGTGTTCAACCTAAGTTTCTTTTGGCTATTACTCTGATCTGCTCCCTGTCCACATTTTCCGCCAAGGCTTTTGTGGATTCGGGAGCAGCCCTAAACCTAATGACCTTGGATTTTGCTAAACGTTGTGGATTTCCAATGACACCTCTGCAGACGCCTATCCCTTTGAGGGGGATTCATGCTACTCCTTTGGCTAAAAATAAACCTCAGTTTTGGACCCAGGTGGTAATGCGGGTCGCCCCAGACCATCAAGAAAATTGCAGATTTTTGGTGTTGCATAATCTGCATGATACCATTGTTCTGGGGTTTCCCTGGTTACAAATTCATAATCCAGTTTTGGATTGAAAATCTGTGTCTGTGGTGAGTTGGGGTTGTCGGTGTGCCTTTAGTGAGGCTCTGGTGTTTTCCACCTCTCCTCAGTCGCATGATGTTCCTGATTATTTGGCGGACTTTTATGATGTATTTAGTGAAAATGAGTCTGCATCTCTGCCTCCTCATAGGAGTTATGACTGTGCAATTGAACTGAGCCCGGGGTGTAAATTTCCCAAGGGTCGGCTCTTCAATTTATCTGTACCCGAGCATGAGGCTATGCGATCCTATATTAAGGAGGCGTTGGAGAAGGGTCATATTAGACCATCCTCGTCACCCTTAGGTGCCGGTTTTTTTTTTGTAGCCAAAAAGGATGGATCATTAAGACCTTGTATTGATTATCATGCCCTCAACAAAATTACTGTTAAATATCAGTATCCGTTACCCCTGATTTCGGATCTATTCTCTAGAGTTAAAGGTGCTTGCTGGTTTACCAAGCTTGACCTCAGGGGGGCGTATAATCTTATTCGCATTAAGCATGGGGATGAATGGAAGACGGCGTTTAATACTCCGGAGGGACATTTTGAGTACCTGGTGATGCCTTTTGGGCTCACTAATGCCCCTTCTGTCTTCCAGTGCTTCATGAACGATATTTTCCGAGATTTTGTCGATAAATTTTTGATTATCTATCTGGATGATATTTTGATATTCTCCAAGGATTGGGATTCTCATGTGGAACATATACGGACTGTGTTCCAGATCTTGAGGGAGAATTCCCTGTATGTCAAAGGATCTAAATGCCTTTTTGGAGTACAGAGGATTTCTTTTTTGGGATTTATTTTGTCTCCGTCAACTATCGAAATGGACCCGGCCAAGGTACAGGCCATTTACGATTGGGTTCAGCCCACTTCTTTGAAGGCTCTCCAGAAGTTTTTGGGTTTTGCTAATTTTTATCGGAAATTTATAGCAAAATTTTCTAGTATTTCCAAGCCATTGACTGATTTGACTAAGAAGGGTGCTGATGTGTTAAATTGGTCTCCGGAGGCTGTTTCTTCTGTTCAGGAGCTGAAGCGAAGATTCACCTCCGCCCCGGTTTTGCGGCAACCTGATGTCTCACTTCCGTTCCAGGTAGAGGTGGATGCTTCTGAGATTGGTGCAGGAGCTGTTTTGTCCCAAAAGGATCCTGTAACATCTAAAATGAATCCCTGTGCTTTCTTTTCCCGAAAGTTCTCTCCATCTGAACGTAACTATGATGTGGGGAATCGGGAACTGTTGGCCATGAAATGGGCATTTGAGGAGTGGAGACATTGGTTGGAGGGAGCTAAGCATCAAGTCGTGGTCCTCACTGACCACAAGAATTTGATTTACCTAGAGTCGGCTAAGCGCTTGAACCCTAGACAGGCTAGGTGGGCCTTGTTTTTTACACGTTTGGATTTTGTGGTTTCTTTCCTTCCTGGAACTAAGAATGTCAAGGCTGACGCCCTCTCTTGGAGCTTCTTTGCGGATTCTCCTGTGGTGACCAAGCCTGCTACCATCTTAGGCGAAGGGGTAGTTCTTTCTGCCATCTCGCCCGATTTGAGACGTGCTCTGGAAGAGTTGCAGGAGGACAAACCTGAGCGTTGTCCCAGTGGAAAGTTGTATGTTCCTGACCAGTGGAAGAAGAGAGTGATGTCTGAAGTTCATTGCTCTGCTTTGGCTGGTCATCCAGGTATTTTTGGTACTAGAGATCTTGTGAGTCGGTCCTTTTGGTGGCCCTCCTTGTCTCGTGATGTCAGGAATTTTGTGCAGTCCTGTGGGACGTGCTCCCGGTCTAAATCGTGTTCTCGCTCTAGTGGGTTGTTGATGCCTTTGCCTGTCCCCAAGAGGCCATGGACCCATATTTCAATGGATTTCATCTCTGATATGCCTGTCTCTCAAAGGATGACTGTTATTTGGGTGATTTGTGATAGGTTCTCTAAGATGGTTCATCTTGTACCACTCCCTAAGTTGCCGTCTTCCTCTGAGTTGGTGCCCCTGTTTTTTCAACAGGTGGTTCGCTTGCACGGGATTCCTGAGAACATTGTATCTGACAGAGGAGTTCAGTTTGTGTCTAGATTTTGGAGAACTTTCTGTTCCAAGCTGGGAATTCAGTTGTCCTACTCCTCTGCTTTTCACCCTCAGACCAATGGGCAGACAGAGAGAACAAACCAGACCTTGGAGTCATATTTGAGATGCTTTATTTCCGCTGATCAGGATGATTGGGTTTCATTTTTGCCCTTGGCCGAATTTGCTTTAAATAATAGAGCTAGTTCTGCCACTTTGATGTCACCTTTTTTTTGTAACTTTGGGTTTCATCCTCGATTCTCTTCAGGGCAGGTGGAGCCCTCTGCCTGTCCAGGTGTTGACACTGTGGTGCAGAGAATGCACCGGATCTGGGACCAAGTGGTAGATAAGTTATCTCTCTCCCAGGAAAAGGCCCAGCGGTTTTCCAACCGACATAGGACCATTGGTCCTCAGTTTAAAGTTGGTGATATGGTGTGGTTATCATCAAAAAATATTGCTATGAAGGTGGCTTCTCCTAAGTTTAAGCCTAGATTTATTGGACCTTACAAGACTTTGGAGATTATTAATCCGGTCTCTTTTCATTTGGCTCTTCCTGTCACATTTAAAATCCATAATGTGTTTCATAAGTCTCTGTTGAAGAGGTTTGTTGAACCTTTTGTTCCGGGGGTGGCACCTCCAGACGCTGTATTAGTTGAAGGTAACATGGAATATGAGGTAGAAAAAGTATTGGATTCTCGTCTGGCGAGACGGAGACTCCAGTATTTGGTTAAGTGGAAGGGTTATGGTCAGGAGGATAATTCCTGGGTCTCTGCCTCTGATATTCATGCCAAAAGATTGGTGCGTGCCTTCCATCGGGCTCACCATGATCACCTTGGTGGCGTGGTTGAGGGTTCGGTGACCCCTCCTCAAGGGGGAGGTACTGTTGTGAGTTCATTTTCCCCTTCACTACTGAGGCCCGATGAACTTCCTCTTCTTGTAAGGAAAGGTAGTGAGCCTGATTATCAGGCACCTGAGCCTAATGATGATGACTGGCTGAGTGGAGTTATGGACTGGATATAAGGCTGCCAACGCCCTCCTGCCCTGCGGGTGATTTCTCTGTGGGATTCTTGGAGACCAGTCTGAATTCCTGCTCTTCTAAAGCTAAGTTTTTCTGCGCTGCTTTTTGCATTTGTGCTTTGACTTTGTTTGCTTTGTTTTTCTGGATTTCTGCCATTTCCTGCTGGGGTGAGCTGAATTCCTTTAGCTCTGTCTTCTGAAAATACCGGAGTGCTGATATAGATTTTGAAGCCTAGCTGCTTCAGGGTCTTTTTCCATATCAGCTGTTGGCTTATTTCTTTGATAGGGTTTTTGGCAGATTGCAGACAGCAACCGTCCTTTCCTGTCCTGTTTAGTTTAGCTTGGGCCCCATCGTTTGCTCAGCCTATCTTTCTATCTGTGTGAGTGTTTTTTCATCTTGCTTCACCGTCATTATATGTTGGGGGCTGCCTTTTACTTTGGGGTCTGCTCTGGGGCAGTTTAGATTTCCTTTTCTGTCTTTAGGCTATTTAGCTCTCCGGCTGTGATCGAGGGGTCTAGGGCACCGTAGGAACCCCCCACGGCTACTACTAGTTGTGTTGATAGGTTCAGGGGTCTGCAATCTGATAGTTGCCAACCTCTCTAGACGTAGCTTCTATTTTTGTGTCTGCCTCCTATGGTGATTCTTCATAACAGTGAGTGTTCATTCAAACCGCTGCTTTTTGCTATTTTGGGCCCTATTGAATAATGAATGTTTTGAATTTTCTCCAAAAGTAAAGTAGTTGCAAACTCATCCTTTTAGAAACTTGTTTGGGCTGTTGAGAGGAGTAAAAAAACATCAAAAATTTCAATCCTGCATGATTCTACCAAGAAATGTGATTGTTCATTCAAAACGCTGCTTTTTGCTATTGAGCTCAATTGAATAATGAATGTTTTGAATTTTCTCCAAAAGTAAAGTAGTTGCAAGCTCATCCTTTTAGAGTCTTGTTTGGGCTCATGAGAGGAGTAGAAAAACATCAAACATTTCAATCCTGCATGATTCTACCAAGAAATGTGATTGTTCATTCAAAAAGCTGCTTTTTGCTATTGAGCTCTAATGAATAATGAATGTTTTGAATTTTCTCCAAAAGTAAAGTAGTTGCAAACTCATCCTTTTAGAAACTTGTTTGGGCTGTTGAGAGGAGTAAAAAAACATCAAAAATTTCAATCCTGCATGATTCTACCAAGAAATGTGAGTGTTCATTCAAACCGCTGGTTTTTGCTATTTTGGGCCCTATTGAATAATGAATGTTTTGAATTTTCTCCAAAAGTAAAGTAGTTGCAAACTCATCCTTTTAGAAACTTGTTTGGGCTGTTGAGAGGAGTTGAAAAGCATCAAAAATTTCAATCCTGCACGATTCTACCAAGAACTGTGATTGTTCATTCAAAACACTGCTTTTTGCTATTAGACCCTGTTGAATAAGGAATGTTTTGAATTTTCTCCAAAAGTAAAGTAGTTACAAACTCATTCTTCTACAGTCTTGTTTAGGCTCATGAGAGGAGTAGAAAAGCATCAAAAATTTTAAACATGCACGATTCTACCAAGAAATGTGAGTGTTCATTCAAACCACTGCTTTTTGCTATTGGTACCTATTGAATAATGAATGTTTTGAATTTTCTCCAAAAGTAAAGTAGTTGCAAACTCATCCTTTTAGAAACTTGTTTGGGCTGTTGTGAGGAGTAGAAAAACATCAAAAATTTCAATCCTGCATGATTCTATTAAGAAATGTGAATTCATTCAAACCGCTGGTTTTTGCTATTGGGCCCTATTGAATAATAAATAATTTTCTCCAAAAGTAAAGTAGTTGCAAACTCATCCTTTTAGAAACTTGTTTGGGCTGTTGAGAGTAGTAGAAAAGCATCAAAAATTTAAATCCTGCATGATTCTACCAAGAACTGTGATTGTTCACTCAAAACGCTTCTTTTTGCTATTAGACCCTATTGAATAATGAATGTTTAGAATTTTCTCCAAAAGTAAAGTAGTTGCAAGCTCATCCTTTTATAGTCTTGTTTGGGCTGTTGAGAGGAGTAGAAAAACATCAAAAATTTCAATCCTCTGGCTTCAGTGTCTCTAGTATTTACCTTGGCCTCCAACACAGCCAGTTGCTGCTCAAAAGTGCGGTCTGCACAATCAACACTTGTTCCTGTGTTACTGGTGTTCTGTAATGTCAGTTGATCCCCTGATGTGTGTCCGGCAATGTCTTCTGCTCTGTCCACATTCCCACTACTAGTCCCTCCACCATTACCAAGCAGCAGCTTACCACCTCTGCACGATGGACCCCGGGCTACGAACGCACCTTACCATCATCTTTATTACTTGGTGCGTTCTGCCAGCCCTAACATTATGCTAGCGCCAGGGTTTGGCTCGTAATGGCGGATGAACAGCAACTACAGCGGTACATTCAGCAGCTGGAGGGTAGGTTGGCGGCTTTTGAGTGCACAACCACAGCCGTGGATGTTACCACAGTAGCTGCTCAGGCTGCTAGCATCGCTGTAGCCACTTTGTCCAATGCCCCACCTGTTCCGACATTATCCTGTCTCCCGTTGCCAGATAAGTTTTCTGGTGATAGCCAGTAATGTAGGGGATTCGTGAGCCAGTGTACTATACACCTTGTGCTTCTGGCTGCACGTTTCCCCTCAGAGTGGGCCAAGGTGGGATTCATTGGACAGGGCGTTGGAGTGGGCCACGACATTGTGGGAGTGTGACGATCATGCAGTGCAGAGTGCTTCACAGTTTCTGAACACTCTGAAACAGGTCTTTTTGGGACCTCGAGTCACCCACGAAACAGCGCTCCAATTGGCATCTACACAGGGTTCGTCCACGGTCAGCCAATTTGCTACCCATTTCCGGACACAGGCTTCCAAGCTGGAGTGGCCGGATAAAGTCCTCATTCTCGTGTTTTGGAGGGGGCTGGCTGACCATGTAAGAATGCTCTGGCCACTAGGGAGATTCCTGCCACACTGGAGGAGCTAATAGCGGTCTCTACTCGAATCGACCTTCATTTTAATGAGCGAAGGTTGGAATGAGCCCAGTGCAGGCAGAGGTTTCAGATGGCTCCCAGCTTCGCCAAACCCCTGGAATCCCCGGCCCAGACATCCGAGCCACTTGAGGCCATGGAGGTGACGCGGGCGGGATCTAAGTCCTGGACCGCTCGTACATGCATGGTCTGTCGGATATGCCAGCAGTGAGGAAATATCGCCTCTAGGTGTCCTCAGCGAGCGATGGAACGTCCACGCTTAGTGTCATTAGGAGCTGGTTCACTAGACGCAGCAATGCCATCCTCTAAGCTCAACTTTAGGGGGACTATCGGTATTGGCCCATCCACCCAGGTGGTAGAGCTTTGCGTGAATTCCGGGATGGAGGGCAAATTTATGTCTTCTGCCTTCTCCCGATGGCACGCAATTCCACTGGTGATGCTCGCCAAGCCAGTGACCATACGGGTGATAAATGGGTCGACATTACCCTCACAGATAACACATCAGACCATCCTATTTACTCTATCCATGTCTCCATGCCATCTGGAGATCATCTGCTAGTCATGTCTGAGGGCATTGATGAGGTTCTCTTAGGGATGCCATGGCAAAGCTATCACACCCCTCATATAAAGTGTTCTTCTGGGAGAATTCTGGGATGGAGTAAATCCTGTGAGGGTAGATGTCAGGAGTGCCTTCAAGTTGCTTCTACAGAGGTAACCGCAGATCTTTCCTCTCTCCCCAACCACTTTTGGTCCAATGCGGACATGTTCACCAAGAAGGCAGCGGAGTTTCTTCCGCCTCACCATCCCTACAACAGTTCTATTGACCTCTTGCCTGGTGCTGAGCCTCCCCGCGGTCAGGTTTATCCTCTCTCTCCCGTTGACAGTCAATGTCTCAGTACATCCAGGAGAATCTGGCAAGAGGATTCATTAGAAAGTCAGTGTCACCTGCAGGGGCGGGGTTCTTCTTTGAACAAAAGAAGAACGGGGTGCTACATCTGTGCATAGACTACAGGGGTCTTAACGCCATTACCATTAAGAACAAGTACCCTCTGCCCCTGATATTGGAGCTTTTAGATAGGTTGCGGGGAGCGAGGGTTTTTACTAAGCTTGATCTGCAGGGTGCCTACAACCTGATACGCATCCGTGAGGGGGATGAATGGAAGACCGCATTTAACATCAGGGATGGGCACTATAAATACCTGGTGATGCTATTCGGGCTTTGTAATGCTCTGGCTGTCTTCCAATACTTTGTGAACGACATCTTCCGGGATATGCTCACCACCTCAGTTGTAGTCTATCTGGATAATATTTTCGTCTACTCTCCAGATATTGACTCCCACCGGAGAGATGTTTGCAAAGTCTTCGACCTCCTACGGGCAAACTCCCTCTACGCTAAGTTGAAGTAGTGTGTGTTTGAGCAGGAGTCCTTTCCTGGGCTATATCATCAACCCCCAAGGATTGGCCATGGATCCTGCCAAGCTACAGGCGGTCATGGATTGGCAGGAGCCTCATTCCCTTAAGACGGTGCATCATTTTTTTGGATTTATCAACTAATACCGCCAATTCATCTCCCACTTCTCAACTTTGGTAGCACAGCTGGTAGACAGTCTGGGCCACCCATTGTGACACGTGTTCCAATTGTTCCATTGTGACACACCTGGCTGTTGTAAGTCAATAGGACACTCAGGGGAAGGTAGGTATTTAGGTAGGCCACAAGAGGGAGACAATGGAACACGTGTCACAATGGGCGGTACAGACTGTCTTCCAGCTGTGCGGAAGCAGCCAGCTTCAGTCTGCTGAGAGAGCCTCAGTAGACAGGTAGGGAGGTGGGTATGCACACTCATTGGTTACGATACCCAGCATCAGGAGAGATAAGGTTTCCAAAAACAGACTGATTTGAATTGAAACCACAGAAAGTTGCCTATTCAAAGCAATATTTGAATGCTTTTTTCAACTTTGGTTCCTCTGCATTAGTTTTTTCTTGGTCCAAGTTGCACATTTCAAATGCCAAATGCATTTGGCTTGATTTAACTTGACCAACTCTGCTACATCAATTACTCACCTATATATGGAAGGCATTGTATTGTATTCAGTCTGCAGTTTAAATCATCTATCTTGGCTTTTGCTGCTTGGTAGGTACAGGTGTGAAGCTGCTGCAATGTGTGATACATTTCTGCACACCCACCGTCTTAGTAAGGGAAAAGCGCCCCCACAACAAGTTGGAGTTTCGGTGAGAAAAGAGCCCGTACAGGGTGAAGCGACTACTCAGCAGACGGGGACCCGTCTATGAGATTCAACCTGAAACAGGTGAAGAGCTTCCCACCCGTACACTACATCGGAATAAGCTGCAACCCTGCTTGTCTCGGGACCCTCGAGTGGTACCAGCTGCCCCGATGCCCACGGCAGCTAAACCAGTGATGCCTGAGACTACAGAAATAACCGAGGAAACTTCGACTTCCACTTTCCTAGTGGCTGATTCTTCAACCTCTACTGATCTAAGACGCTCTGAACGTTCAATGGCAGGTGTACCCCCCATACGCTACAATCAGGACGAATTCATCTGGCAAATTGTACAAGGTCTGGAAGATTGCTAGCAGGAGCTCCAGAAACTCTCTCCTATGGAATGGCGAGCTCACAGGGAGGGAGAATGTAAGGGAGTGAAGTGTTGTGAGTTCATTTTCCCCTTCACTACTGAGGCCCGATGAACTCCCTCTTCTGGTAAAGAAAGGTAGTGAGCCTGATTATCAAACATCTGAGCCTAATGATGATGACTGGCTGAGTGGAGTTACTGACTGGATATAAGGCCGCCGTCGCCCTTCTGCCCTGCGGGTGATTTCTCTGTGGGATCCTTGGAGACCAATCTGAATTCCTGCTCATCTAAAGCTAAGTTTTCTGCTCTGCCTTTTGCATTTTTGCTTTGCCTTGTTTTGCTTTGTTTTTCTGGATTTCTGCCATTCCCTGCTGGGGTGAGCTGAATTCCTTTAGCTCTGTCTTCTGAAAATACCTGAGTGCTGATTTAGTTTTGAAGCCTAGCTGCTTCAGGGTCTTTTTCCATATCAGCTTGCTGGCTAATGTCTTTGATAGGGTTTTTGCAGATTGCAGACAGCAACCTTCCTTTCCTGTCCTGTTTAGTTAGTTTTGGGCCCCATCGCTTGCTCAGCCTATCTTTCTGTCTGTGTGAGTGTTTTTTCATCTTGCTTCACCGTCATTATATGTTGGGGGCTGCCTTTTGCTTTGGGGTCTGCTCTGGGGCAGTTTAGATTTCCTTTTCTGTCTTTAGGCTATTTAGCTCTCTGGCTGTGATCGAGGGGTCTAGGGCACCGTAGGAACCCCCCACGGCTACTGCTAGTTGTGTTGATAGGTTCAGGGGTCTGCAACCTGATAGTTGCCAACTTCTCTGGTTTTCTGGATGTAGCTTCTATTTTTGTGTCTGCCTCCTACGGTGACTCATTCATAACAGTGAAGTACAGGAAGAGCCGAGGGAGAGTTCCCTCCTCTCCTTCGTGCCCTGAACCATTGACAAGGGCAGCAGGTTCCCCGGGGGACACTCTAGCACCCAGAAACAGGAAGGTAGGACAGCTGAGAGCGATTTAGATGAAGGAATTGAGGGTAAACTGATTAAATTTGCTGATGACACAAAGCTAGGAGGGATAGCTAATACTAGAGAAGAGAGAGAGAGGATTCAAAAAGATTTAAATAAACTGGAGAAGTGGGCAGCAACTAACAGAATGGTTTTTAACAGGGAGAAATGCAAAGTACTACATCTGGGCAATAAAAATGAAAAAAGCATATACAGAATGGGAGGAATAGGGCTAAGTGACAGCACATGTGAAAAAGACTTGGGTATACTAATAGATCACAGACTGAATATGAGTCAACAGTGTGATGCAGCTGCAAAAAAGGCAAATGCAATTCTAGGATGTATTAACAGAAGCATACAGTCTAGATCACGTGAGGTCATTATTTCCCGCTACTCCTCTTTGGTCAGACCTCATCTGGAATATTGTGTCCAGTTTTGGGCACCACATTTTAAAAAAGACATCAACAAACTGGAGCAAGTTCAAAAAAGAGCGACCAGAATGGTGACCGGTCTGCAAACCCTGTCTTATGCGGAAAGGTTGCAGGATTTGGGAATGTTTAGTTTGCAAAAGAGAAGACTGAGAGGAGACTTAATAGCTGTCTACAAATATCTAAAGGGCTGTCACATTGTAGAAGGATCAACTTTATTCTCATTTGCACAAGGAAAGACTAGAAGCAATGGGATGAAACTGAATGGGAGGAGACATAGATTAGATATTAGAAAAAACTTTTTGACAGTTAGAGTGATCAATGAGTGGAATAGGCTGCCACAAGAAGTGGTGAGTTCTCCTTCAATGGAAGTCTTCAAACAGAGGCTGGACAGACATCTGACTGGGATGATTTAGCGAATCCTGCTTTGAGCAGGGGGTTGGACCAGATGGCCCAGGAGGTCCCTTCCAACTCTACGATTCTATGATTCTATACTTGGAGCAAAAAGGATATCATCAGTCTCATACCCCCCTGGCTCCCGTAGTAACCCCTCGTACCCCAACTAGACATCGTTAAAGTCTCAGGATCCAGAGTACTACGGACTACAAGCGCTGCTGGTGACTCGGCGCCAACATTGGAGAAGAGTGACACCTTCAAACAAGACCCCAGCAGACTGATAAGTTATTTTCTTAAGGTAAAACTTATTACTGTTAAATACTGTTTATGCTTTTTGACCGTTTGCTAAACCCATTCACATTATATTCATTTCCACACTGTTAATTTCACCAGTGTCATTCCCTGTAAATAAACTTCCCTATAACTGTTGGTCCGTCTGTTCCATGGTGACATACCTACTATTTCTGCATGTTATTATAGCCTCAGCAGACAGGTAGGGAGGGGGGTATGCATGCTCGTTCATTACAATACCCAACGTCAGGAGAGATAAGGTTTCAAAAAACAGACTGAATTGAAACCAAAGCAAGTTGTCTTTTCAAAGCAATATTTGAATGCTTTTTTCAACTTTGGTTACTCTGCATTAGTTTTTTCTTGGTCCAAGTTGCACATTTCAAATACCAAATGAATTTGGCTTTATTTTGAATTGACCAACTCTGCTACATCAGGTATTCACCTATATATGGAAGGCATTGTTTTGCATTCAGTCTGCAATTTTAATCATCTAACTTGGCTTTTCCTGCTTGGTAGGTAAAGGTGTAATAAGCTGCTGTAATGTGTTTAGCTTTGGATGCATACATTTCTACCTACCCACCTGCTACAAGGCCTTCAGCCCCTTACCCTCAGTACTTCCCACCTTAATTCAAGTATCCCATGTGTATTTAAGTTGTTCAATTTCTACCACATTCTGGACGTTTATGATTTCTTTTGTGAAACATTGTCTCCCTCTTGTGGCCCTCCAACTTCTAAATTTTGTGTATATGTATTCAATGACAAAGAAGGAATTGGTCTGGTGTGTTGATTGAATTAGTGGCCTACCTAATTACCTAACTACCTTCACCTGTTTGAGTATCCTATTGGCTTACAGCAGCCAGGTGTGTCACAATGGAACAATTGGAACACGTGTCACAATAGGCGGCCCAGACTGTCTTCCAGCTGTGCGGCAGCAGCCAGCTTCAGTCTGCTGAGGTAACCTCAGCAGACAGGTAGAGAGGGGGGTATGCACGCTCGTTGGTTACAACACCCAGCATCTGGAGAGATAAGGTTTCCAAAAAAAAGACAGAATTGAATTGAAATCAAAGCCATATTTGAATGCTTTTTTCAACTTTGGTTGCTCTGCATTAGCTTTTTCTTGGTCCAAGTTGCACATTTCAAATGCCAAATACATATGGCTTGATTTAACTTGACCAACTCTGCTACATCATCTCCACCTATATATGGAAGGCATTGTATTGTATTCAGTCTGCAATTGAAATCATCTATCTTGGCTTTTGCTGCTTGGTAGGTACAGGTGTGATCTGGGCCTGACTGGGACTAAAATGCAGCCCTGGCATTTGAAGGAGCACAGGCCCACTTGTTGCATCGTGAAAATGCAATCTGTGTGAACCTGTAGATTACAAGACGTGAGGCGAGCGTAACACGACTATATAACATACAGTCTCAGAAGGCCAAGTATAACAGTTCAGTCCTATTTATTGCTCTAAGGCCGAGGTCATACAAGCATATAACACTGTATATAGGAGGCAAACACTGTATTCAAGAGGCTATATGTGGGCTCATACTGTATATAGGAAGCAATTTGCAGGCTCATACTGTTTATAGGAAGCGATGTGCAGGCTCATACTGTACATAGGAGGTTATATGTGGATGCTCATACTGTATAGCTATATGCGGCCTCATACTGTATATATGAAGTGAAGTACAGGCTCATACTGTATATAGGAGGCACAAACTGTATTCAGGAGGCTATATGTGGGTGATCATACTGTATATACTGTAGGAGGCTATGTGGGCTCATTGTATATATGAAGCAATGTGCAGGCTCATACTGTATATAGGAGACTATATGCGGCCTCATACTGTATACAGGAGGCTATGTGGGCTCATACTGTATATAGGAGGCTATATGCAGCCTCATACTGTATATAGAAAGTGATGTACAGGCTCATACTGTATATAAGAGGCTATGTGCAGGCTCATACTGTATATAGAAAGCAATGTGCAGGCTCATACTGTATATAGGAGGTAAACACTGCATTCAGGAGGCTATATGTGGGTGCTCATACTGTATATAGGAGGCTATATGCGGCCTCATACTGTATATAGGAAGCGAAGTACAGGCTCATACTGTATATAGGAGGCTATATGCAGCATCATACTGTATACAGGAGGCTATATGTGGGTGCTCATACTGTATATAGGAGGCTATATGTGGCCTCATACTGTATATAGGAATCGATGTGCAGGCTCATACTGTATATAGAAGGCTATATGGGGACTCACACTGTATATAGGAGGCAAATACTGTATTCAGGAGGCTTTATGTGGGCTCATACTGTATATAGGAAGCGATTTGCAGGCTCATACTGTTTTTAGGAAGCGATGTGCAGGCTCATGCTGTTTAGGAAGCGATGTGCAGGCTCATACTGTACATAGGAGGCTATGTGGATGCTCATACTGTATATAGGAGGCTATATGCGGCCTCATACTGTATATAGGAAGTGATATACAGGCTCATACTGTATATAGGAGGCTATTTGCAGGCTCATACTTTATATAGGAAGCAATGTGCAGGCTCATACTGTATATAGGAGGTAAACACTGCATTCAGGATGCTATATGTGGGTGCTCATACTGTATATAGGAGGCTATATGCGGCCTCATACTGTATATAGGAAGCGAAGTACAGGCTCATACTGTATATAGGAGGCTATATGCGGCCTCATACTGTATATAGGAGGCTATATGCAGCATCATACTGTATACAGGAGGCTATATGTGGGTGCTCATACTGTATATAGAAGGCTATATGTGGCCTCATACTGTATATAGGAAGCGATGTGCAGGCTCATACTGTATATAGAAGGCTATATGGGGACTCGCACTGTATATAGGAGGCAAATACTGTATTCAGGAGGCTATATGTGGGCTCATACTGTTTATAGGAAGCGATGTGCAGGCTCATACTGTTTATAGGAAGCGATTTGCAGGCTCATACTGTACATAGGAGGCTATGTGGATGCTCATACTGTTTATAGGAAGCAATGCGCAGGCTCATACTGTACAAAGGAGGCTATATGTGGGTGCTCATACTGTATATAGGAGGCTATATGCGGCCTCATACTGTATAGAGGAAATGATGTACAGGCTCATACTGTTTATAGGATTCTATGTGCAGGCTCATACTGTATATAGGAAGCAATGTGCAGGCTCATGCTGTATATAGGAGGCAAAAACTGTATTCAGGAGGCTATATGTGGGTGCTCATACTGTATATAGGAGGCTATATGCGGCCTCATACTGTATATAGGAAGCGATGTGCAGGCTCATACCGTACATAGGAGGCTATATGTGGCGTCATACTGTATATAGGAAGCGATGTGCAGCCTCATACTGTATATAGGAGGCTATGTGGGCTCATATTGTATATAGGAAGTAATGTGCAGGCTCATACTGTATATAGGAGACTATATGCGGCCTCATACTGTATATAGAAGGCTATATGCGGCCTCATACTGTATACAGGAGGCTATGTGGGCTCATACTGTATATAGGAGGCAATATGCAGCCTCATACTGTATATAGGAAGCGATGTACAGGCTCATACTGTATATAGTATAAAGTGCAAATATATCCCAAATACTGGAAAAAATTCTTCAAAGGCTCAACTCACTGGAAATATAATAGCAAAAAAAATATCATAAATGAGCTATTAAGCATCACAAGAGATCAAAATTGGAGTTTTTCAAGCTAAATAATTTATCTAGAATAATTAACAGAGCATAAATGCTAAATGCAAGTTACATCAGACATAAACACAATATAATTAAACCAGCACCTTATCATTTTCACTTTTAACAGCCAATCAGAGCGATTGTAGACATGTGGGGGTGAAGCCACCCCACCTGTGGAGAAGTACAAAGCCCCCTGTGTGTGTGGGTCGGGTGGGGTCACTGAAAGGTCAGTCACCCAACCCACAGGAGGGCAATTAATTCATGACGCCACATAGGCGTCACTGGTCAGATTGGCACAGCTTTTCATGATGCCTATGTGGAGTCATTGGTCGGGAAGGGGTTAAAGGAGCATACACGCCTTTGCACAGTGGGGGTATTAATATTTTCTATGGGACACTAATTTTTGGGGGAGGGAGTAAACATAGTAATGGCACAGTTTTTTTAAATATTGGGGTCAGTATCCTATGCCTCAGGTAAGCAGAGTGGGGAGTTTTTGTAGGTTGGGAATAAATGAGACATCAGTAGAAATGTGAGATGTCAAATGTGTTTTTGTTGTAATCTGTGCAGATGAGTTGTGGCTGGAGAAGTGGTAATGGAGGTCTGGGCCTGATGAAAAAGACAGGAAAAGTGAGCGACCCAAATCAGAAAGATTGTCAGCTGTAAGGTTCTATATATAACTACTGTACTCACGTGTATGTTCTGTGGGACTAGTATCTACCAATATACGATAACAGTAAGATGGTAATATTGCTCTTTTTAGTAGACTATTTTTTTATTTAGTGACCGCTAAATTTGTTTCAGTCTATGTAGTAGTAGGTGTATGGTGGTGTCATTGGTCTCTGTATAGTGTTTTGTTATGTAAAGGTAATGGTTATATTATATTATGTATTTGCTGAGTAGTGGTGATGGTGGTGGACATTGAGTAGTTTTATTGTTTTGGTCTTTTATAGTAGTAATTTTGATAATATTGGTCTTTGCATTGTATGTTTTTGGTTAGCAACAGTGGTATACTGTACTTATATATCTATAGATGCTCTTTAGATGATTATAGGGGGGTCAGATGGGTAGACATGCACTTTGAGGCATGGACCCCTGAACTTTTAGTACCCTAGCAATGTCCCTGCTGTAATGTGTGTTTACTTGTCAGTGTTTCTAGAGATATATGTATGTTTGTCAGTAAGCTCAGTTATGGTACCATATCTAAGCAGTAAGCTTGGTTCTGGTTCTGTATTGATGTAGTAATCTAGATTCTTGTACCATATGCATGCCGTAAGCTTGGTTCTGTTCCCATATCTGTGAAGTAGACATATTAAGCTTGGTTCTGCTCCCTTATCTCTGTAGTAAACTCGGTTCTGCTCCCTTATCTCTGTAGTAAGATCGGTTATGCTCCCATAGCACTGTAGTAAGCTCGGTTCTGCTCCCATGTCTCTCTCGTAAGGTTGGTTCTGCTCCCTTATCTACGTAGTAAGGCTCGTTTCACACTAGCGTTTGATCGCGCAGCGCATCGTGCACACGCGCAATGTCCCCCTATCTTTAACATGGTGATCGCAGGGTCTTGCGAATGTACGCGCTCTTCAGCGTTTAGCGTGCGCTGCGCATTTTACAGGTGTGCGCCCAGACGCGACGTACGCTACATGTTGCATTTTTTTTTCCGGCGGCATCGTTAAAAAAATCGCGCTCGCACGTGTGCGCCCAAAAATAGCATTACAGTCTATGTGGTTGCTGATGAGCGCTTGGCACCGCGCACGTCAGCGCCTTGTGCGCACATGCGATTTGAGTAAACAATGTCTAGACACTTGTCTAGAACTCCCCCTAAACAAGCAACATTGTTTTGGAGGAGTGTACATAAAAGAATGTGTCTTCAGGGTCAGACAATTACTCTACATAATGCCTTGCAGAGACCAGACAAGCATTCTACAAGAGCCTTCTACCTGTGGATTCAAGCTTCAGGAGCCAAAATGTGAGTATTCTTAAAAATAATGTCTGTGTGTCCTGTACAATTTATTATGTACTAATGTATTTTTTGTTTTCTTTTCAGCATGTCTTCTTCCGGATCGGTCTATTCGCCATCTCGGCAAGAACTGGCCCAAGCTCATCGTGAGGTGAGAATCTTGCTGCCTTTTGATAAGTATAGCTGCCTCTAGAAATGTGTTTTAATTTTTTCTTTCTTTACAGACATCGGACACGGGAAGTGAAAATGGAGTGCGAGAGCGGTCTGTGCGGGAGCAGTCGGAGCGGTCTGAGCGGGAGCCGTCTGAGGATTCTGAGCGGGAGCAGCATAGTCAAGTCGTGGCGAGGAGACCCAATGTGAGTATATATATATATTTTTTTTCTGTCTTTCTTTCTCTTGCTTCTTTTCTGTTTCTTTTTGTATCTTTTCCAAACTTCAAAAACATTCTATATTTTTTTTTTTCTAGGTTCCACAGCGGGATGACGAAGAAGTCTACACAGACAATGAGCACCTCATCCGCCTCGTTGAGGAGCGCATCCCATTGTGGGACAGCCGTGACCAGCAGTACAAAGACACAGTGGTGACCCGGCAGCTCTGGAATGAGGTGGCCGCAGTGATGGATGGCTTGGACAGCGCCTCTGCAGCTTCAAAAAGGGTGTTCAGTAAGTATAAAGATGCTCTGTGATATAGCATTTATTTTTGGACCTGATGGTGCTGATGTGTTTTTTGCAAGATATATTCTTGCATTAAACACACCAATGCCTGGTGGAAAACTGTGATTGATTTGTGTCTTGAACTGCTGCATTGTTTTGTGGACCTGACGGTGGTGGTGTTTTTTTTGGCAAGATATATTCTTGCATGAAAACCACCAAAGCCTTGTTGAGAACTTTGATTGATTTGTGTCTTCAACTGCTGCATTGTTTTGTGGACCTGACGGTAGTGGTGTATTTTTGGCAAGATATATTCTTGCATGAAAAGCACCAATGCCTTGTTGAGAACTGTGATTGATTGGTATTTTCAACTGCTGCATTGTTTTGTGGACCTGACGGTAGTGGTGTTTTTTGGCAAGATATATCCTTGCATGAAAAGCACCAATGCCTTGATGAGAACTGTGATTGATTTGTGTCTTCAACTGCTGCATTGTTTTGTGGACCTGACGGTGGTGTTTTTTTTGGCAAGATATATTCTTGCATGAAAAGCACCAATGCCTTGTTGAAAACGGTGATTGATTTGTGTCTTCAACTGCTGCATTGTTTTTTGGACCTGACGGTGCTGTGTTTTTTGCAAGATATATTCTTGCATTAAACACACCAATGCCTTGTTGAGAACTGTGATTGATTTTTCAACTGCTGTCTTGATCCTGTTTTCACTCTTGTTCCTGATGATACTGTTGTTTTCGCTGATACATATATTGTAGCAGGAAACATAAGTGTCTGCCGTCTCAACAGTTACTGCATTGTGTCTAGAATTTTATTGGTGCTGCAGCAGAGACTGTTTTCAAAGTTCAATGAGGTGTGTGGTGAGAATGACGTTAAACTAGTGCATTTTTAATTTTTTTTTTTTACCAACAGTGAAAAAAATCCGCACACGTTGGCGCTCGATGAAGGACCGCTTCAACACTGATGTTTGTGCTGAGGGACCGGTTCGGAGTGGTTCTGCGGCAAGGCGCAGAAGAAAGTACCGCTACCATCACGAGTTGGCTTTCCTGAGACCGGTCCTTGCCAGCAGAGCGTAAGTTTTTTTTTTTTCGTTTGTGCTTAATATATGCTTTTCTATTCCACAGGTGTTGCTTCTTGTAAATGCATGATACTAATGTTTTCCCTTTCTTTCCACAGCACTTGGAGCAGCACCCTGCAACCTAACCCTGTCCCGGGAGCGGTTCTTCATCGATCGACCTCGGACCCGTCTCAGCCATCCGACAGCCAGGAAGCATCTTGCAGGTCAGCAACACAGACAGCTGGTGACCAGAAAGCTGGTCCATCAGGTGTTCCCCTGTCCCAGGTCTCTGTCACTGGTTATGCGGGCACTACCCGCCAGCGGCAGTGGGCCTTGGACAGTAATGTCATGCCCGAGTTCATGCACTTGAGCGAGGCCTTTAAGGCCAGCCTCAGGGCGCTGGCCGCCAGAACGGAAAGTGTTTTTTTCCTGATGGAGCGTGGTTTTAACCACATGGAATGTGGTTTTAACCACATGGAACACCGCTTCCACTCTGTCGACCAGCGCCTTGACCGTCTGGAGGTTGACCTCAACAGACCAGCGCACCATTTTTTCAGTAAAATTGAACAGGGCATGGCGGAACACCTTAGTCCTGAGCAACAGCTGAGTGTGTTACAGGCCTGCAACACTGCTTACTTGCAGGCTATGCAGCAGAATCAGTATGTGCAGCAGTCAGTGGTGTCATTTCCAACAGTTTCACCACTGGCTCGCTTGACCACACTACCGACTTCTGCTGCATACCACTGCACGGCCACCTGCATTCCCAGCGAAGCCGGACATCACTACACCACCTCAAGTCTGAGTGCTGCAGGACACACCTCCGCCACCACCACTATGGCAAGCGCTGCTCCTGTATGGAGCACCACCACCACCACAGCACCACCAGCTTGGAGCCAAACCACCACAGAACCTGCTTGGGCAACCGACATCAGCAGTCAACAGCAAGGAGCACTGCCAGCACTCCTCAGCAACAGAGCACCACCAGCACTCCTCAGCAAAGGAGCACCGCCAGCACTCCTCAAGCAAAGGAGCACCGCCAGCACTCCTCAAGCAAAGGAGCACCGCCAGCACTCCTCAAGCAAAGGAGCACCGCCAGCACTCCTCAAGCAAAGGAGCACCGCCAGCACTCCTCAAGCAAAGGAGCACCGCCAGCACTCCTCAAGCAAAGGAGCACCGCCAGCACTCCTCAAGCAAAGGAGCACCGCCAGCACTCCTCAGCAAAGGAGCACCACCAGCACTCCTCAGCAAACGAGCACCACCACCACTCCTCATCTTCAGAGCACCGCCACCAATTCTCCTCCTCGTAGTCCCCCAAGAACTTTGGCTGAGATACCTGATTCGCAGCCTCCTTCACGTAGCACCGACCCAACATGCTCCCCTTCTAGGAGCACCGCCACTGCCACTTTGAGCAGCACTGCCACCACAGAGCAGCAAAGGGGTGATCCGCATTCCCTATTTTACAGGGCAACGCCACAGTCACCAGGCGGTCTACAAAAGAAAAGCGGTCACAGGCTGCAAGTAGGTCGGGGCAGGATATACCTGTGCCAAAAAAGAAGAAGAAAAAAAAAACTTTGTTGGTCCATCCACCGTCTCCTCCTAATGTGTCTCAACCTGCCTCGATGTCCATTCCAGAGCTCCCTTCCTCGAGTACTTTTGTCACCCCTTCTCCTAGAACCCCTTCCTCTACCTCCAGTCGTTCCTTGTATCTCCACACACCCAAAGTCTCCCAATCTTCCCCCAAATATCATTCATAATAAAATTTTTCTTGTTTATTTTTGGTTTCAAAATAAATGTGCACTTGTGCTTTCAAATAATTGGTAATGGTTTACCTTGTCTATCGCCGACTACACACACTGCACCATACACATAGGGTTTTTGGAAAAACATATCTCCATTACTGTTTCTTGTGTGAGACTTGTTTCTTGTGTCAGTCTTGGAGATATGTGTTGTCAACAAACCAAATCTACATGACTTTCCTTTTCCAGAAAAGTCTCTACATTCTAGGAATATTGCACAGAGTGCATCCAGCAGGGTTCCCCAACTCCAGTCCTCAAGGTTCAACAAAAGATCATGTTGTATGGAATTCTCTGTTTGAAAATTTTTTAGCAACTGAGCTATGGATTTCCTTACAACATGATCTGTTGGTAGACCTTGTGGAGTGGATTTGGGGAATGATGCTGGATCTAGTGTGTTCAATATTACTAGAATGTAGAGACTGCTGTGGAAAAGACAAGTCATATAGGTATAATCTACATGACTTGGAGTCAGACACACCCCAAATAGAAAGACAGGCTTTTCTCCCTTTGAAGTCCTGTTTGGTAGTGCACCAAAGACTGGTCTGTACTTCCCACAGGTGCTACAAATGCAACACGGTTCTATGACAGCCTATGTCCAGGCCTTGCAGGAAAGACTTAAAGTGGTGCATAAACATGTGTTCTCATCCATTCCAGATCCTAATGTCAGTGCAGATGTGCATCAGCTCAATCCAGGTGATTGGGTGGTTATACGCAGACACGTGAGAAGGAGCCTGAACCCACGATTTGACGGCCCCTTCCAAGTCCAGCTGACCACATCCACCTCAGTAAAACTTGAGTCACTGCAAGAAGGTCCTTTCAACAGCAGAATGACTGTTCTCCTAATCACCTTGCTGGCAGTGGCAGGGTTACTGCACTCTACAGAGACACAGGACAAACTCTTAAATGCTGACTGGGACAACAAACTTATTCAACATCATGCTCTTCTTATAAAGGACATGGAAGGACAGAAACCAAAAGACTGTTGGATCTGTACACACAGCCCAGTATCTGCAAGGACTATACCATACTTAGCCTTACCTATGGAGCCATGGAATAATAATAAATCTAATAATAATCTTTATTTTTATATAGCGCTAACATACTCTGCAGCGCTTTACAGTTTGCACACATTATCATCACTGTCCTCAATGGGGCTCACAATCTAAATTCCCTATCAGTATGTCTTTGGAATGTGGGAGGAAACCGGAGTACCCAGAGGAAACCCATGCAAACACGGGAAGAACATACAAACTCCTTGCAGATGTTGTCCTTGGTGGGACTGAGCCACCGTGCTGCCCTAGAAGGTATTAACACCACACTGCATACACAACGAGACTTGGACTCAATCTAGGTTTCTGGGAAAAGATGTGCCCCGTCATATATCTGCCTCATTGGCTATAATCGGATGGGCCTCTAATCCCTGGTTTCAGTTTAACATAACGCGGCCTAAGGTACAAATGTGGTGGCGGGAATATGATTCAGACATCGGAAATATGGTCGCCAGGAGGAGGACTGAAATCCCTCACTCAGACCCCATTCCCAATGATGGACTGTGGTTCAGTCTTCAACACACTGGAGCAAATACCTGTGGTGAGGACAATAATTGCTTCCGTATATACACTCATGATCAAACACAGGTTAATGAGACGGTGTACCAAGATGGTGTTGAAGGCTGTAGAGCATCTACGGGTAAAATAATAAGGAAAGAAAGGGGTAAATGTACATCTGGTATAAGTGGAAATCAAATGAATAATACTTGGTGTGCCCTTAAGCCTATGTCAGGACTTTTGAGTTTATACCAATGTATACAGACCCCTGGTCACGTTTGTGTTCTCCCTGAAGGAGTATTCTTGGTTTGCGGACATCGTGCCTACAGGTGGGTGAGCCCAGACATAAGAGGAGTTTGCACTCTTGCCAAACTAATACAAGCCACTTTCATAATTCCTTATAAGAAAATAGACACAGCAGCAATTCCAATTCATACTTTGTATAGAAGGGCTGCAGACAATAAGCCCCGTCCAAATGGTAGGCCGCATCTAGTAGAAATGGGGATAACAAATAAAATATTCAGTTATATGCTAATATACCCCTTCATAACACAAATGAGGGATAAATTAGTGGAAGCTATCGACTACCTAGATGATCAGATTTTCCAGATTCTTGAAGTTCTTAATGAAACTAATACAATACAGAGACAATTAATCATAGTTACTAACCAACATACTATAGTACTAGATTACCTGACAGCAAAAGAAGGAGGAATGTGTCATATAATTGGTCCCACCTGTTGCAATTATATTGACAAAATAGGTGAACTTAGAGACCAATGGTTAAAACAGCACAGTGCAAACAGACTCCTGGTGGGGTAACACATTCTCTTTTTTTAAATCCAGCAAATTGGTTTAATGTCCTAGCAGGATGGATTTTTGGCATTGTACAGACTTGTATGCAAATTTTGTTGTTTTGCTTATTGTTTTATGTAGCCGTAAAAGCGCTAATATATGTATTACTTAAGCTGCTGAATAATATATGTGTGAAAAAATAATCTAAGGCTGAACCTTCTGTAGTGTATCATAGGCCCCAGATAGCGTTGCTGATGGGGAAAGTGAGTGTCCACACTGAGGGTGGATGGGTGAAGCAGGTAGGAAGCCCCCTTATGGGTACTAGACCTATGAGACAGTAGCTCCTTTGTGGACATCAGCTGACCCTGTGGCAAAAGTTATACCATTTACAAAAGGGGGAAATTGATATAGAAGGTTTGCCTTCATATCCCTTTAATACTTCAATTGCCTTTTGCCTATTATTGCTAGAATTATTCTTATGACACTGCAGACTATTAGTCTCTGTTTCAAGGAGACTATACTTGTTATCATATATGTCCTCAATAGTCAGCAACAACATGTTCTGGGTACATGGTAAACAAGGTATGACCCTGAGGGGTGGGGGCTACATGAGCCACATAGAGCTACATTTGTTGTAAATGGTATAAAATATTGCCTTGTGGTTCATTTAGTCAGATAAAGTGATTTTCCCACGACCCGTGTGCAGTCTCTTTTGTCTCCAAGTGCTTGTAAATTAAGGGCGTAAAAAACTGCTAATTCAGACTCACTGGTCATCTGGCATACCTGACTTTGGTCAGAACGAAAACAGCTACGACAGCTTCAATTCAATTCAGTCTGTTTTTGGAAGCCTTATCTCTCCTGATGCTGGGTATTGTAACCAAAGAGCGTGCATACCCCCCTCCCTACCTGTCTGCGGAGGCTCCCTGGGGGGGCTACATGGGAGGCTGTGTGGGGCTCATGCAGTATATGGGGAGGCTGTGTGGGGTCTCATACTGTACATGGCGAGGATGTGTGAGGTTCATGCTGTACATGGCGAGGCTGTGTGAGGTTCATGCTGTACATGGGGAGGCTGTGTAGGGTTCATGCTGTACATGGGGAGGCTGTGTGGGGCTCATGCATTACATGGGTAGGCTGTGTGGGGCGGCTGTGTGGGGCTCATGTTGCATATGTAGTAGCTTGTGTGAGGCTCATGTTATGTATATAAGGGGCTGTGGGGGGTTAAAGATATATAGGGGTTTAGCATACTTAATTCTGCTCAATATTAAGTGATACAATTAATATTAATAAATTAATATTGAGAATTAATTTCAAGCTATTGGTTCTGCCTTCCACAACAGTCATGGTCTCATGTGGCCCCTCTAAAAAATTAATTGCTCACACCGTGCTGACCCATAGGCAGCACGTGTCCGGCACCGGCTGTACGATCTAAGCCCAGTATGTTTGTCTCTGAAACACTGCAGCGTCACAGAGAAAAACTTTTCTGACTTCTCCCCTCCTGCTGCCAATGACTGGTTGCATGCAGAAAGAAAATTGTCCCTCAGTGGGAGCAGATGGGGAGAAGCCACCAGGGACCCACCTGTCTGACTAGTCACCTGTGTGACCTCAGTCCACGGCGGCTTTCAAAGTAGGTTTTTGCATGAAATGCCGCAGCGTGTCAGAGTCAACCATACCTAGCTGGAATGATACAGCCAATGTCTGATCCATGCGGCCTGTGGATTGAGCAGCTGGCATCAGCCATCAGATTCCCTTTAAGATCCCATAGGTGCCAGTTATGTCACATGGTTGACCATTATCCTTATGTCTTTGAAGAGAGCTATAACTCCCAGCATGTACAGGAGCTAATATGGCATGTTGGGAGTTATAGTTCACCACAGGAGTAATGATTTTCTTTTGCATTAGTGGCATGGGAGCAGAGAGGACACTTTTTTTTTGTTAATTCTAAGGCTATGTGCACACGTTGCCGTGGAAATTTCAGCGGGAATGCCGGAATTCCATTCCGCAGGAAATATGCGAGAAAATCGCATTTTAATTTCTGCCTATTTCCCTCGGAAAAACTAGCAATTTGCAAGAGTAATTAGCTTGCAGAATGCTAGCGTTTTCCAAGCGATCTGTAGCATCGCTTGGAAAACTGATTGACAGGTAGGTCACACTCGTCAAACAGTGTTTGACTATTAAGGAAAGAGAGCGCACATAGGGCGATAAAAGTAATTTTTTTTGGGTGACAAATACACGGTTAGTGCACTCACCTTTAAAGGTTGTGAACAGTCACAACCCCTTACAGAATGTGAAAGGAACGAGTGGTCGCTGCAGACTCCTGTAGATACCAATGTCACAAAGGAGGAAGAAAAAGACCGGATTTTTCAATATATCCACGCTGACCACACAAGGACAGAAATATTCTTCATAGCTTTATTGTGCCGATGCGTTTCATGGCATATCTGCCACTTCCTCAGGGCCAAAGAATTACAGAATCTGATTACAGCAGTGGTTTTATACAAAACCTTCATGACATCACAATTACATGCAAAAAGACATCACTTCCTGTGGAAACACCCCCTCCAATGTCAAAATGTCATACACCAGTCACAATAACTTTATATCAAGATCTAACCTCTGATAAAACACATTAAACATCTAAAAAATCAATCTTTAATTTGAAAAAGTGTATGAAACCTATATTCACTGCATATTAAAATTTTATAAAAATAGAGTTGACTAGAATCAAACCCACAGATTTTCGGCAAGCCAGAACACTTAAGGCCTCCCATTACCATCATACTATCCCTCCACTTGTTAGGATTGTTGTGGTTTTATATAAGCCCTTCATGACATAAGACCTACATGACATCACTAACAGACAAAACATCACTTCCTGTGAAAACTCCCCCTCCAATGTTAAAATGTCATACGCCAGCCAAGATAACTTTATATCAAAATATAACCTCTGATAAACACATTGAACATCTAAACAATCAATCTTTCATTTATAAATGTATGAAACCTATAATAAATATATATTAAATTTTTATAAAGATATAATGACTGGTCTCAAACCCACAGGGTTTAGGCAAGCCAGAACCCTGAAGGATTCCCATTACCATTATGCTACCTCTCCACTTGCAAGGAATGGTTATGTAATTTGGAATTAACCGATTGTTTGGTAAAATTCCCACTAGGTGTCCGACATCCAATAACAGACCCCCATGTGAGAACGCTGACCAGCCAGGTCTGGGAAGGAAATCCGTCGGGCCGCTAGGGACAAAGAAACTTGAGAGAAAGCTTATCAAAAAATATCTACCAACTCATTGAGGCCTTTAGGATGAATGGTATCTAGTTTATATATCCAATACATTTCTCTCTTATTTAGACACTGTATTCTGTTTGGGGTATCTGCTGGTATATGATCTATGGGTGTAACTCACAGAGAGGCTTTATTCCCATGTTTTTCAAAACAATGTCGAGACAAGCCATATTTCAGATATCCTTTAGAGATATTGTGTCTATGTTGTGAGTTCATCCTTAGATGTAGAGGCTGTGTAGTGCGTCCCATATATTGTTTCCCACAGCAACAATCAATTAGATAAATCACAAAACTGGATTGACATGTTAGCTTAAAATTAATGTCATATACTCTATCATTATCACTATTTGAATAAAAGGTATTTACATTATCACTGATCCATAAACACAAGCATTTTTTGTTTTTACATTTAAAGGAAACTTATGTGCTTCTGTAAGGTACTTTTTCCTGCATTCGGGGCTTTTTTGTCTCCCACATCCCTAATTCTACTGGGGGCTAAAATGTTTTATAGGGATGGCGCCCTCCTAGAGGTAATTTAGTAGGACCTTTCAGTGCTTCTGTATTATATTCCTGAGAAAGTGCCATTTTGGGAAGAAAAGGTTGTGATGAAATTAGTGGTATAGTATTCATCTGTAGATTTTTTATTGTCTGTCCCATGTATTAAACTACTTTGTGAAATTCCCATTTCCTCTGATTATGCTTTTTTTACTAATTTTTTAGGGTATTCACGCTCTAAAAATCTCTCTCTTAGACATTTACTTTGACATTTCTGTCCTTGTGTGGTCAGTGCGGATACATTGAAAAACCTGGTCTTTTTCTTCCTCCTTTGTGATAGTGTTTGACTAGTGTGACCAACTTTTTACTATTGAGGCTGCCTATGAAGCATCAGTAGTAAAAAGATCTAATGTTAAAAATAATAAAAAAAATAAAAAATCGTGTCATTCTCACCTTCCGACGTCCCACGCAGCGTTCCCGATCATCGCGATGCTCCCGGCAGGTCCCGTTCCCATTTGATGATATCGCGGTCTCGCGACACTGCTACGATATCGCGAGACTGCGACGTCGTCAAAGGTCATTGTCGCAATGCATCACTTGGAACGGGACCTGCCCGGAGCATCGCTGAGGCCTGGTGACGCTGCAAGGGACATCGGAAGGTGAGAATATCACCACTATTTTTATTTTAATTCTATTTTTTACAGGTATATGGTACCCAGAGCCTGGAGGAGAATCTCCTCTCTTCCAAACAGTGGGTACAATCCGCAAATAATCTGCTTACTTTTTGCATGGTGAGCATATCCTCATGCGGAAAGAAAGCAGAACAATGCATTCCTATATGGGCAGAATTCCCGCGATTCTGCACAAAGAATGAGCATGCTGCGTATCTTTCCGCAATGCAATTCCGCCACGGAAAAATCCGCAGCATTAGGAAAGCATGTGCGGAATGCTATAGGATTGCATGGGATGCTTTTTTTTGTGTTTTTGCAGCAAAATCGTGCATTTAAAATCGCAGCGAAAACGCAAAAAAATGCTACGTGTGAACACAGCCTTAGGCTGTGTGCCCACGTAGCGATTTTTAAGCATTTTTGCCGCGATTTTCGGCGCGAAAACGTTTAAAAATCGTGTACAGAACGCCCCCCATGCCGGGGTGGACCACTGCTTACCCTGTCCGGATGACACAGATACCAGGCATTTCAAGGACGAGGCGGAGACAGATTTCACTTGTAACAGTTCCGGATTTTATTCGTCGTCCTCCTGACGACCACAAACATGCACCGCAGGGTAAGCAGTGGTCCACCCCCGAAGCCCGGCCCCTACCACATTTGCATCCAAAGCTAAACACATTACTGCAGCTTATCACACCCAGGGCCGGACTGGCCATCGGGCATTTCTGGAAAATGCCAGAACGGCCGAACCCTGTAGTGGGACGCACGATCAGTAATCCTCTTCACGCTGTCAGCTGCTAAAAATCACGGCCGCCACATGAAATTTGTGGCTGTGGTCTGATGTCCAACTCCTGATCCGGGATGCAGCGACGTAACAGAGATAGGGCAAGGGGAGGAGGAGACTCAACGTGCTCAGTGCTGTGCTGCTTGGAGCTCCGGTGCTGTTTCTTACTGCAGTGATCAGTACATCAGATGTCCACTTCCTCAAGTCTAGCGCAGCTTGCAGGGCCAGAAGGGGTTAACAAGCATCTGATAAGCTGAGTGCACTGCACAGAGAAGAAGCCCAGACAGCAGCACAGGAGCTGCACCTAGCAAGAAAGAAGCTGTTAAGAGGCAGGCATTAGTGTACGTGCACACGCTGTGAAATGCTCTGCGGATTTGGCCGCAAGGATTTTGTAAAATTCGTAGATAAATCTGCAGGTCAAAAGACCTGCAGTTTTACCTGTGGATTAGCCTGCGGTTTTGCCCTGCGGTTTATCATCTCTACAGTGGAGGAGATGGTAAACTGCAGCCGAATCCGCAGAAAGAATTGACATGTCAATTCTTTCTGCGGTTTAGAAAACGCAGCAAATCCGCGTGGAAAAATCTGCACCGTATGCACTGCGGTTTTGATATCCATAGGATATTATGGTAGTGTACACCGCAGCAGAATCTGCTGCGGGTCCGCAGGGCCAAAACTGCTGCAGATCCGCAGCAGAATCCATAGCGTGTGCACACACCCTAAGGCTGTGTTCACACGTAGCATTTTTTTGCGTTTTCGCTGCGATTTTAAACGTGCGATTTTGCTGCAAAAAAGCATCCCATGCAATCATATAGCATTCTGCACATGCTTTCCTAATGCTGCGGATTTTTACGTGGCGGAATTGCATTGCAGAAAGATACGCAGCATGCTCATTCTTTGTGTGGAATCGCGGGAATTCCGCGCACATAGGAATGCATTGTTCTGCTTTCTTTCCGCATGAGGCTATGCTCACCATGCAAAAAGTAAGCAGAACATTTGCGGATTGTACCCACTGTTTGGAAGAGAGGAGATTCTCCTCCAGGCTCTGGGTACCATATACCTGTAAAAAATAGAATTAAAATAAAAAAAGTGGTGATATTCTCACCTTCCGATGTCCCTTGCAGCGTCACCAGGCCTCAGCGATGCTCCGGGCAGGTCCCGTTCCAAGTGATGCATTGCGACAATGACCTTTGACGACATCGCAGTCAAATCATATGTGCAAGTTATCGGGAATTCCACTACTTACAAGAATCACATAGAACCTAGAAGTAAGAAGTACCAGATAGATTGAGAAGTACTACAAGTGCCAAAAGTACCAGACCTAAGCCAGACGTGTGAAGACAGGAACCCAGCGTTGTCCATCAAAGGAGCTGAGACATTTCAAGGTAAGATAAAATGGATGTCATTAATTGTCTTGCTAAGCAGAGTAAATTGAAATTTAAGTCTGTAGACAATTCTAATTCAGAAGTTTTATGGTTAAGTTTATATGCCGAGTGTGAACTCGAGAATCAGAGGTTAGATTCTAAGTTTTTCAATAGAGAAAGAGAGAGATTAAAAAATATTCTACAGATGGTAGATATATTTCATAGATCTGTGTCAGAGAAATCTAAAAATGATTGTGTAGAGGATAGTGATATTCCCGAGATTCACTGTAATGTGGAGAAACAGTTACAAGTAGTAGCAGCTATTGAAGGTGACCTTGCAGACGTGGAACAAGATGGAGAAGTAGGAGGAGACTTCAGAACTGACGTAGAGGACGTACAAGGGAAAGACGTACCACTAAAAATAGAAGACTCACAGGCCCAAATCCGAAGTAGCGTGAGGAAGGATTTGATAAAGATATGCCAAATAATTCCTGCTTATGACAACAAAATAGATGTTTATAGAAACTCTGAGATCTTTGAAAGTTGTACTGATAACTTTGATTTATCTAACGAGGAGAAGAATCAGTTGTTCAAAATGTGGATCCCTGTAAATTTTGCTAGGAGATTGTCTTTAAAGTTATCTGGTGAGACACATGAGAATTTAACTGATAAGGACAGATTAAAAATTCTCATTTTTTGTTCATCAAATGAAAATCATCCAGATATTGATATTCTTCAAAAATTAAGGATTGGTCGGAAGGAATGTATTTTTACGTTCATGTCCATATATGAACGTTTGTATAGAATGCTGAGTGAGAATGTCAAAACACCGTCCCTCATAAGGAGTTTTGTAAGCAAATTTTGGTTTCTAAATCCTGCATCTCGTGTTATTGCGTCACAAAAAGATTCTTTGTTTGAATGTGCGCAATTCCTTGAGTTTGCCAGAAAACACGAGAATCGTGAGAGGAAAGTAAATTGTGCTAATTTTGTAAAGACAGGCAGAGTAAAATCTTATCAGAAGCCGGTATTAGCAAAACCTTCTAAAATGAGTTTTCCCCAAAATCAAATCTACGAAGAAAGAAAAAGAAAATCACATGTTTGTTATAAACCATATGGAATGATGCAAAAGAACACCGAAAAGACACAAATTGAATTAAGAAAAATGATGAGTTCTGATTTTCTTTCTGTAACAAAGATGGCCGAATTTAACAGACAGAAACAGGTGGTGAGTGACATCATGGCCTGTAAACTGAATACTCTGCTCCAAGAATCTATCAGCTTTAAAATGGCAAGAACCTTTCAGGATATTTTTTGCAGAGAAATAAGTATGGGTGTAGGAATTGGTTAGAAAAAGTAATATATATATTGTGTAACAGTGTTATACAATTAGTGAGTTATATGTAATTATTTTATAGAGTATAATCCTGTAGTTTTATGGTTTGTGGATATATACATAGTCATACAGTATATATATAGAGTGTTTGTAGAAGTAGAAATAGTAGAACTGTATTTTTTAATGAAAATTAAAATCTACATCAGTAATAATATTTAGAATTATATGATATTAACCTTATTTTTTATGTTTCCTTAGAATTTTCATTTCAAAGCAGGACTTAATCGAGAAAAATTCTCTTCCAAGAATTTATGCCTTTATTTACACAGGATGTTGCAATAATTGCATGATTTTATATATCTAACCCTTAAAAGGAAATAACCAATTGCTTTTTAAAATGTTCTGGGTGTGTGCTTTTTTACTGCATGGTTTGAATGACTACCACAGCAGGGGAATTTGAACCTTGTTCTAATAATACAAGTATACCAGTATACTATGTCCCTGTTCCTTAGGAAAAGAATTTTAAAGGGGGTCTCAACTTTTGCAAAGCAATGGAATTTTTTTTCCAGGCCTAAATGTCAAGTATAGCTATACATATATTTATGTCATGTGTATTTGGGGAATATTCAAAGAAATATTAAGAGACTAAATTGAAATAGTTTACAATGCATTGATAATTAGGATAATTTGGGTTAAAATACGTGTATTCATCACACCTTCATATGTGAGGTATTTGGTTTAAACTTAATATGTGACAGTCTGAGTGACAGTGACTGAGTGTATGAGCAGCTGCTGAGCGAGTAATGTGATACGTTTGTGAGACCTCAGGATCCTGAATGCATGAGAGAAAGAAAAAAAAAAAACCCCAAAGCTTTTATCTTTAGGAGGAAATATGCAGATCAGTTAAATTATTAGAATATTAGGATACATAATGAAATATTATCTATACAAACATATATTTCTATATTTCTATAGTAATTATTTCTTGATTTAGTTAATTGTGGATAAGTGCAATCGCACAACAAAATAGAAAATAGTTTAGGAAGAGAATCTATTCTTTCCTTATCAGCTTTAGCTCTTTTAAACAGGCACCAGCACAGAGCCTGGTATTCACCAGCTGCATCTGGGAATAGTGGACCTTCCTTCTCTGTCCAAGTGTGTTAATCTTAAACTACATTTAAATTAATTTTTCCAAAGGATAATTTTATGATATTCAAATTAATTTTGATGGTTACACATCTTCAGACAAATAATGGTATAAGCAAGTATAAATTCACATAATTTATACATTAATTATTTTTAATTTTGGTTTTGATAAATGAATTATTTCATGAAACAATATTTTTTGGTATTAAGGGGGAAATATGTTTTTTTATCCTGACTACATAATCACATTTGATTAATACCTCTTCTTCACACATTTTAATAGGAAAAAAAAATATTAATAAGGTACAATGGTATAAGTATTGGGTATAATAACAAGTATTATAAAGAGTCATTTCTTTACACTAAGAGGAATTACATGCAAAGTTGCATGATTTGAATATTTTGATAACACAAGTTTATGACAATTATGAAATAATCCAGATCATGGAAATATTAAGGGTATATGTTACTGAAGACATAACTACTCTGCATCAACATAAAGGCCTTATTCTTATTTTTATTTTTATTCTTATTTTTCATTATTTTTAATTCTTTCACCAATATTTAGTAAAGTAATATCTACTGAGAATATTGCTTCATTAAATATAGCAATTATATGGTTCTATTACTAAGGAAAATGTTTCACTTCTGAGTTATATGCAACAATTCTTTTATTCATTCATTCGCTCACTCATATATTCTTATTTTGGTTCATGGCTATACATTCCTACATATTATTAGTATAATAAATATATTCCTTATTAATAAAGATGAAAACACTGGTTACATAAAACACAGTGACACCTATGGGTTGAAAAAGGTAATTACACCTATGACATAAAAATGTTCTATCACATGAAAAAAATGGATAATAATGTATTATCACTTATTATTGGTTTATAATTTCAAATATTGAAATCCATATACAGTACAAATTCTGATAATAATTATATGGATATTACTGATTGCTATGGTACGCTGTGATATTATGGGATAGGGAAATTACCAGATTTGGTATAGAATAGGGAATGAAGACTTCAAGCAAGATACTGAAATTATGTTAATAAAGACTTTTCACATTTCTAAACTTCATTGATTTTTATCAGTTGCAAGAAGAAGAATGCCGCGATCCAGAAGTCCCAGAAGGTAACAAAGCTATGATTACTGAGTAATAGACTGTGTTAATTACAAATGCAGTATCCACCACTGACAGTCACAAGTGCAGTATCCACCACTGACAGTCACAAGTGCAGTATCCACCACCGACAGTCACAATTAAAGTGTCTAACCTGACAACCAGAGGACGATGATCCTATGATGCTGAGATGAACGGTGTTATCACGTTCTTATCAAGTTCCAGTGGTTTTCAATCACCTGAAAAGCTTCGATGAAAGCTGGTGAACAATGAAGGTAATTATCAGGAAGCTACAACCCTGACATATGTCCTGTGCATTAGGACAAGGACTGGTTATGGTGCTATGTTTAGCAAGGAAGAGTCATTTTAACCCTTGCTTTGTTGACCAAAGACGTCACACCTGTTCAAAGACCAGTACCGATGGAGGATTCCAGAATATCCAAGGCGAGCCAATGTAAGCCCAGGTTTTTAAAGATGACACTGCACAGATATTAAAGCTGCATTTCATCTATAGACTTTGTTTCTTATCAACATTTGAATTTATGGACTTTGATTTGATACACCACACAATTCCTACAACATCTATATGCTATAAGAAAACTGTATTTTTAAAAGAACCAAGAAGAAGACAGAAGACATCAAAATGAAGACCAGATGACATCAGATGATGATGACTGGACCTGAGATGCTTCAATTTAGACTTAGGGAAGTATAATTATACATATTTTATATGAATATTGTTCACGGCTTACCATAACATGAATTCACATCAATTATGTCATTGAGTACTTATAACGGTAATCTAATATTATTATTATTATTATTATTATTATTATTGATATTAAATTATTTTGTCAAAGAAGAAGAAAAGAAGAAAAAAGATCGTTATATTTGAGGGTTCCAATTAATGTCTGTCTCCCTCAAAAGGGGGAATTGTTAAATATTAATAATCCGTTAATTTCTTATAAGACTCAGTTCTGTACATTGCTTTAGCTTACACGACATAGGCTATTTTTAAGCTTGGCTCATGGTAGAAAGACAGCTCCATATATGTAGAGACCACGTGCTTTAGGAGACGTATATAATTCATGGCTAACTGTAGAGGTCGCTGCTCTTCTTCCCTCACCATCATGAGAGACAGACACGAAGATGTCGCCTGTGTTGGGCCATGACACGACATAACAGCTGGTATATTACTTGACGGCGATGTGAGAAGCCGAACTGAGACACAGCAGCCATTTGCTATTCAGGATCTCGGAGAGAAGAAGAATACATGTTGCTTTTGCCATGTGGGATCTCAGAGAATGAAGATGGAAAGCTTTTGCTATGAACAATGGACAATATCTCTTTCACTTATTTTTATTCACCTGAATTATTTTGTAATAACCTTTCTTTGATGGAAGAATCCAAATAAACCACTATATTTTTATCTGGTAATTAGTCCTGAGTATTTTACAGGATATGCATTATTTTACAGGGCGGTATTGTCCAAGGGACCCGCCACTTTGACCAATTTAAGACCTTGCGCCTTTTTCTCAAAGAAGTTCTCCCCTGCGGAGAGAAACTATGATGTGGGGAATCGGGAACTTCTGGCCGTAAAATTGGCTTTTGCAGAATGGAGGCATTTTTTGGAGGGGGCTGTTCATCCTATAACGGTAATCACGGACCACAAAAACCTAGCTTACATTGAGTCAGCTAAAAGGTTGACTCCCAGACAGGCTAGATGGTCACTTTTTTTCCCGATTCAACTTCTCGACCACTTTTCGACCAGGATCCAAAAATATCAGAGCGGATGCGTTGTAACGCAGTCTAGATCCGGTGTCTCCCCCCCGGAACCTCCATCCTCCATTCTTCAGCCTGGGGTGGTGGTGGCAGAGGTTTCTAATGTGTTGGAACGGGAGATTCGAGAAGCCCAGGCTCTTGCACCTCCAGCTAAGCCGGTGGATAAACTTTTTGTGCCAGCTCAGTTTCGTCTCAAGGTCCTCCAGGAGTTCCATGACTCAGTTCTGGGTGGACATCCAGGGATCTCAGCGACCCGGAAGGCCATTGCTAGAATATTCTGGTGGTCTTCTTTAGCCTCTGATGTTGGGGAGTATGTGTCTGCGTGTGAGGTTTGTGCCCGTGCAAAAACTCCCCATAACCGGCCGGCCGGGGAATTGGTACCACTGCCAATTCCTGAGAGACCATGGACTCACCTGTCCATGGATTTCATCACCAACCTTCCCCCCTCCAAGGGTAATACCGTGGGCTGGGTCGTAGTGGACAGGTTTAGTAAGCAGGCACATTTTGTACCTTTGGCAGCCCTACCTAATGCGGAAACATTGTCCAGATTGTTTGTGGAGCATGTGGTGTGGTTGCATGGGGTACCCCTGAATGTGGTGTCTGATAGGGGAGTGCAATTTGTGTCCAGATTTTGGAGAGCTTTTTGTAGGAGGTTGGGTATTGGTCTGTCCTTTTCATCCGCCTACCATCCAGAGACTAATGGGCAGACTGAGCGGACCAATCAGTCTCTGGAGCAAATTCTGCGTTGTTTGACCTCAGCCTGACAGGATGATTGGTGTTCTGTGTTACCATTGGCTGAGTTTGCATTTAACAACCGCACTAACCAGTCTACGGGTACATCTCCTTTTTTTTGCAATTATGGGTTTCATCCTCATTTTGGAGAATTTTCCCGCTTGAATTCTGGGTGTCCTGGGGCGGATGAGACGATCCAGCGGTTGGGGGAGGTATGGCGGGAGGTCCAGAATAACATTACGAAGGCCCAGGACAAATTTAAATTTTTTGCGGACAAAAAACGATCCGTGGGTCCAGTGTTTCAGGTTGGAGATAAGGTATGGTTATCCACCAAAAATATAAGGCTCAAGGTCCCCTCTGCGAAGCTTGGACCCAAGTTTATAGGTCCCTATGTAATTACCGAAGCGGTTAACCCGGTGGCTTTTCGGTTGAGTCTTCCGCCATCTCTAAGGATCCGTAATGTTTTCCATAAGGCCCTTTTGAAACCTGTGAGGTCCGGTGGGGAGGGATCATCATCTTCCCTGACACCGGTTCTGGTAGATGGGCAGGCTGAGTACGAGGTGGAACGAATTGTCGACTCCAGGTTGGTCCGTCGCGCCCTTCAGTATCTGATACATTGGAAGGGCTACGGTTCTGAGGAACGTTCGTGGGTTCCTGCTCGATCAGTTCATGCGGATCGGTTGATTTGAGCCTTTCACGCCAAGAGACCTGGGGGTCCGGTGGCCCCCCATTGAGAGGAGGGTACTGTCATGATCCAGGATGGGATTTCGCTTTGACCCGTCCTGGTTAGACTATGGGTTAATTGTGCTGCCTCTCTCTGGCAGAAGGAGGCTATTTAGTGCTCACTGGACCTGGGTCTGGTGTCAGTTATACTCCTGCCCTCGGCTGAGTTAAGTGACCTCTTGTATACGTGTGCCTTGTGCCTGATATCTTGCTTGCTTGTTCGGTTGTGATCTGGTTCTGTCCCTGTTACGAGTTCTGCCTGACCCTCTTGTACTGCGCTACCTCTCGTGTATGACTCTCGGCTTGTGACCCGACTTCTCTCTGCTTGTCCCCTTGGTACCACGTCGCCCTCTTGTGTATGACATTTGGCTCTGTCTGACTACCCGTCTGTTTGTCCCTCCTGTACCTCATTTGCCCGTACTGCTGTGACCTCTATTTTGCCTGACTCTGAGTTGTTGTATGGTGTCCTGTCCTATCTGAAAACAGGACACTAAGCCCCGCCCCCTTGCAGTCACATGACCATAGGTCCCGTGCCAGATTATTCATTTTCAGTGTCCTCAGGTCCTATGCCTCTTTACTTTCCAGCGCTGACTGGACCCTGACACTATTACCCTGAAGCATGCATGGTCACCTCTGCTGCCCTTCTCCACTGGTATCTTTTAGCACTGCTTCTGTACTCCGGACATGCGCACTGGCTCTATGAGCAAGTGCAGTGCGGTGTCTCTGACAAGAATGACTGTTCTCCTAATCAGCTTGCTGGCAGTGGCAGGGTTACTGCACTCTACAGAGACACAGGACAAACTCTTAAATGCTGACTGGGACAACAAACTTATTCAACATCATGCTCTTCTTATAAATGACATGGAAGGACAGAAACCAAAAGACTGTTGGATCTGTACACACAGCCCAGTATCTGCAAGGACTATACCATACTTAGCCTTACCTATGGAGCCATGGAATAATAATAAATCTAATAATAATCTTTATTTTTATATAGCGCTAACATACTCTGCAGCGCTTTACAGGTTGCACATATTATCATCACTGTCCTCAATGGGGCTCACAATCTAAATTCCCTATCAGTATGTCTTTGGAATGTGGGAGGAAACCCACGCAAACACGGGAAGAACATACAAACTCCTTGCAGATGTTGTCCTTGGTGGGACTGAGCCACCGTGCTGCCCTAGAAAGGTATCAACACCACACTGCATACACAACGAGACTTGGACTCAATCTAGGTTTTTGGGAAAAGATGTGCCCCGTCATATATCTGCCTCATTGGCTATAATCGGATGGGCCTCTAATCCCTGGTTTCAGTTTAACATAACGCGGCCTAAGGTACAAATGTGGTGGCAGGAATATGATTCAGACATCGGAAATATGGTCACCAGGAGGAGGACTGAAATCCCTCACTCAGACCCCATTCCCAATGATGGACTGTGGTTCAGTCTTCAACACACTGGAGCAAATACCTGTGGTGAGGACAATAATTGCTTCTGTATATACACTCATGATCAAACAGAGGTTAATGAGACGGTGTACCAAGATGGTGTTGAAGGCTGTAGAGCATCTACGGGTAAAATAATAAGGAAAGAAAGGGGTAAATGTACATCTGGTATAAGTGGAAATCAAATGAATAATACTTGGTGTGCCCATAAGCCTATGTCAGGACTTTTGAGTTTATACCAATGTATACAGACCCCTGGTCACGTTTGTGTTCTCCCTGAAGGAGTATTCTTGGTTTGCGGGCATCGTGCCTACAGGTGGGTGAGCCCAGACATAAGAGGAGTTTGCACTCTTGCCAAACTAACACAAGACACTTTCATAATTCCTTATAAGAAAATAGACACAGCAGCAGTTCCAATTCATACTTTGTATAGAAGGGCTGCAGACAATAAGCCCCGTCCAAATGGTAGGCCGCATCTAGTAGAAATGGGGATAAAAAATAAAATATTCAGTTATATGCTAATATACCCCTTCATAACACAAATGAGGGATAAATTAGTGGAAGCTATCGACTACCTAGATGATCAGATTTTCCAGATTCTTGAAGTTCTTAATGAAACTAATACAATACAGAGACAATTAATCATAGTTACTAACCAACATACTATAGTACTAGATTACCTGACAGCAAAAGAAGGAGGAATGTGTCATATAATTGGTCCCACCTGTTGCAATTATATTGACAAAATAGGTGAACTTAGAGACCAATGGTTAAATCAGCACAGTGCAAACAGACTCCTGGTGGGGTAACACATTCTCTTTTTAAATCCAGCAAATTGGTTTAATGGCCTAGCAGGATGGATTTTTGGCATTGTACAGACTTGTATGCAAATTTTGTTGTTTTGCTTATTGTTTTATGTAGCCGTAAAAGCGCTAATATATGTATTACTTAAGCTGCTGAATAATATATGTGTGAAAAAATAATCTAAGGCTGAACCTTCTGTAGTGTATCATAGACCCCAGATAGCCGTTGCTGATGGGGAAAGTGAGTGTCCACACTGAGGGTGGATGGGTGAAGCAGGTAGGAAGCCCCCCTTATGGGTACTAGACCCATGAGACAGTAGCTCCTTTGTGGACATCAGCTGACCCTGTGGCAAAAGTTATACCATTTACAAAAGGGGGAAATTGATATAGAAGGTTTGCCTTCATATCCCTTTAATACTTCAATTGCCTTTTGCCTATTATTGCTAGAATTATTCTTATGACACTGCAGACTATTAGTCTCTGTTTCAAGGAGACTATACTTGTTATCATATATGTCCTCAATAGTCAGCAACAACATGTTCTGGGTACATGGCAAACAAGGTATACTAATAGATCACAGACTGAATATGAGTCAACAGTGTGATGCAGCAGCAAAAAAGGCAAATGCAATTCTAGGATGTATTAACAGAAGCATACAGTCTAGATCACGTGAAGTCATTATGTCCAGTTTTGGGCACCACATTTTAAAAAAGACATCAACAAACTGGAGCAAGTTCAGAAAAGAGCGACCAGAATGGTGACCGGTCTGCAAACCCTGTCTTATGAGGAAAGGTTGCAGGATTTGGGAATGTTTAGTTTGCAAAAGAGAAGACTGAGAGGAGACTTAATAGCTGTCTACAAATATCTAAAGGGCTGTCACATTGTAGAAGGATCAACTTTATTCTCATTTGCGCAAGGAAAGACTAGAAGCAATGGGATGAAACTGAATGGGAGGAGACACAGATTAGATATTAGAAAAAACTTTTTGACAGTTAGAGTGATCAATGAGTGGAACAAGCTGCCACGAGAAGTGGTGAGTTCTCCTTCAATGGAAGTCTTCAAACAGAGGCTGGACAGACATCTGACTGGGATGATTTAGCGAATCCTGCTTTGAGCAGGGGGTTGGACCAGATGGCCCAGGAGGTCCCTTCCAACTCTACGATTCTATGATTCTATGATTCTAAGGTATGACCCTGAGGGGTGGGGGCTACATGAGCCACATAGAGCTACATTTGTTGTAAATGGTATAAAATATTGCCTTGTGTTTCATTACGTCAGATAAAGTGATTTTCCCACGGCCCGTGTGCAGTCTCTTTTGTCTCGAAGTGCTTGTAAATTAAGGGCGTAAAAAACTCCTAATTCAGACTCACTGGTCATCTGGCATTCCTGACTTTGGTCAGAACGAAAACAGCTACGACAGCTTCAATTCAATTCAGTCTGTTTTTGGAAGCCTTATCTCTCCTGATGCTGGGTATTGTAACCAAAAAGCGTGCATACCAACCTCCCTACCTATCTGCTGAGGCTTCCTGGGGGGGCTACATGGGAGACTGTGTGGGGCTCATGCAGTATATGGGGAGGCTGTGTGAGGTCTCATACTGTACATGGCGAGGATGTGTGAGGTTCATGCTGTACATGGCGAGGCTGTGTGAGGTTCATGCTGTACATGGGGAGGCTGTGTGGGGTTCATGCTGTACATGGGGAGGCTGTGTGGGGCTCATGCATTACATGGGTAGGCTGTGTGGGGCGGCTGTGTGGGGCTCATGTTGCATATGTAGTAGCTTGTGTGAGGCTCATGTTGTGTATATAAGGGGCTGTGAGGGGTTAAAGATATATAGGGGTTTAGCATATTTAATTCTGCTCAATATTAAGTGATACAATTAATATTAATAAATTAATATTAAGAATTAATTTCAAGCTATTGGCCCCTCTAAAAAATTAATTGCTCACACCTGCTTTATAGTGAGTCTGACCCATAGGCAGCACGTGTCCGGCACTGGCTATACGGTCTAAGCCCAGTATGTTTGTCTCTGAAACACTGCAGCATCACAGAGAAAAACTTTTCTGACTTCTCCCCTCCTGCTGCCAATGACTGGTTGCACGCAGAAAGAAAATTGTCCCTCAGTGGGAGCAGATGGGGAGAAGCCACCAGGGACCCACCTGTCTGACTAGTCACCTGTGTGACCTCAGTCCACGGCGGCTTTCAAAGTAGGTTTTTGCATGAAATGCCGCAGCGTGTCAGAGTCAACCATACCTGGCTGGAATGATACAGCCAATGTCTGATCAATGCGGCCTGTGGATTGAGCAGCTGGCATCAGCCATCAGATTCCCTTTAAGATCCCATAGGTGCCAGTTATGTCACATGGTTGACCATTATCCTTATGTCTTTGAAGAGAGCTATAACTCCCAGCATGTACAGGAGCTAATATGGCATGTTGGGAGTTATAGTTCACCACAGGAGTAATGATTTTCTTTTGCATTAGTGGCATGGGAGCAGAGAGGACAATTTTTTTTTGTTAATTCTAAGGCTATGTGCACACGTTGCCGCGCAAATTTCAGCGGGAATGCCGGAATTCCATTCCGCAGGAAATAAGCGAGAAAAACGCATTTTAATTTCTGCCTATTTCCCACGGAAAAACTAGCAATTTGCAAAAGTAATTAGCTTGCAGAATGCTAGCGTTTTCCAAGCGATCTGTAGCATCGCTTGGAAAACTGATTGACAGGTATGTCACACTCGTCAAACAGTGTTTGACTATTAAGGAAAGAGAGCGCACAATATATCCACGCTGACCACACAAGGACAGAAATATTCTTCATTGCTTTATTGTGCCGATGCGTTTCATGGCATATCTGCCACTTCCTCAGGGCCAAAGAATTACAGAATCTGATTACAGCAGTGGTTTTATACAAAACCTTCATGACATCACAATTACATGCAAAAAGATATCACTTCCTGTGGAAACACCCCCTCCAATGTCAAAATGTCATACACCAGTCACAATAACTTTATATCAAGATCTAAACTCTGATAAAACACATTAAACATCTAAAAAATCAATCTTTAATTTGAAAAAGTGTATGAAACCTATATTCACTACATATTAAAATTTGATAAAAATAGAGTTGACTAGAATCCAACCCACAGATTTTCGGCGAGCCAGAACACTTAAGGCCTCCCATTACCATCATACTATCTCTCCACTTGTTAGGATTATTGTGGTTTTATATAAGCCCTTCATGACATAAGACCTACATGACATCACTAACAGACAAAACATCACTTCCTGTGAAAACTCCCCCTCCAATGTTAAAATGTCATACGCCAGCCAAGATAACTTTATATCAAAATATAACCTCTCATAAAACACATTGAACATCTAAACAATGAATCTTTCATTTAAAAATGTATGAAACCTATAATAAATATATATTGAATTTTTATAAAGATATAATGACTGGACTCAAACCCACAGGGTTTAGGCAAGCCAGAACCCTGTAGGCTTCCCATTACCATTATGCTACCTCTCCACTTGCAAGGAATGGTTATGTAATTTGGAATTAACCGATTGTTTGGTAAAATTCCCACTAGGTGTCCGACATCCAATAACGGACCCCCATGTGAGAACGCTGACCCGCCAGGTCAGGGAAGGAAATCCGTCGGGCCGCTAGGGACAAAGAAACATGAGAGAAAGCTTATCAAAAAATATCTACCAACTCATTGATGCCTTTAGGATGAATGGTATCTAGTTTATATATCCAATACAGTTCTCTCTTATTTAGACACTGTATTCTGTTTGGGGTATCTGATGGTATATGATCTATGGGTGTAACTCACAGAGAGGCTTTATTCCCGTGTTTTTCAAAACAATGTCGAGACAAGCCATGTTTCAGATATCCTTTAGAGATATTGTGTCTATGTGAGTTCATCCTTAGATGTAGAGGCGGTGTAGTGCGTCTCACATATTGTTTCCCACAGCAACAATCAATTAGATAAATCACAAAACTGGATTGACATGTTAGCTTAAATTAATGTCATATACTCTATCATTATCACTATTTGAATAAAAGGTATTTACATTATCACTGATCCATAAACACAAGCCTTTTTTTTGTTTTTACATTTAAAGGAAACTCTTATGTGCTTCTGTAGGGTACTTTTTCCTGCATTCGGGGCTTTTTTGTCTCCCACATCCCTAATTCTACTGGGGGCTAAAATGTTTTATAGGGATGGCGCCCTCCTAAAGGTAACCACTGGTCTAGTTGGTAATACTTTCTGACAGACTGGGTAATTTAGTAGGACCTTTCAGTGCTTCTGTATTATATTCCTGAGAAAGTGCCATTTTGGGAAGAAAAGGTTGTGATGAAATTAGTGGTATAGTATTCATCTGTAGATTTTTTTATTGTCTGTCCCATGTATTAAACTACTTTGTGAAATTCCCTTTGCCTCTGAGTATGCTTTTTTTACTAATTTTTTAGGGTATTCACGCTCTAAAAATCTCTCTCTTAGACATTTACTTTGACATTTCTGTCCTTGTGTGGTCAGTGCGGATACATTGAAAAACCTGGTCTTTTTCTTCCTCCTTTGTGATAGTGTTTGACTAGTGTGAACAACTTTTTACTATTGAGGCTGCCTATGAAGCATCAGTAGTAAAAAGATCTAATGTTAAAAATAATTAAATAAATAAAAAATCGTGTCATTCTCACCTTCCGACGTCCCACGCAGCGTTCCCGATCATCGCGATGCTCCCGGCAGGTCCCGTTCCCATTTGATGACATCGCGGTCTCGCGACACTGCTACGGTATCGCGAGACTGAGACGTCATCAATGGTCATTGTCGCAATGCATCACTTGGAACGGGACCTGCCCGGAGCATCGCTGAGGCCTGGTGACGCTGCGAGGGACATCGGAAGGTGAGATTATCACCATTTTTTTATTTTAATTCTATTTTTACAGGTATATGGTACCCAGAGCCTGGAGGAGAATCTCCTCTCTTCCAAACAGTGGGTACAATCCGCAAATGTTCTGCTTACTTTTCGCATGGTGAGCATAGCCTCATGCGGAAAGAAAGCAGAACAATGCATTCCTATGTGCGCGGAATTCCCGCGATTCCCCACAAAGAATGAGCATGCTGCGTATCTTTCTGCAATGCAATTCCGCCACGGAAAAATCCGCAGCATTAGGAAAGCATGTGCGGACTGCTATATGATTGCATGGGATGCTTTTTTTTGCGTTTGTGGAATGCTCTGCGGATTTGGCCGCGCGGATTTTTAAAATTCGTAGATAAAGCTGCAGGTCAAAACACCTGCAGTTTTACCTGTGGATTAGCCTGCGGTATTGCCCTGCGGTTTATCATCTCTACAGTGGAGGAGATGGTAAACTGCAGCCGAATCCGCAGAAAGAATTGACATGTCAATTTTTTCTGCGGTTTAGAAACCGCAGAAAAATCCGCGTGGAAAAATCTGCACCGTCTGCACTGCGGTTTTTGATATCCATAGGATATTATGGTAGTGTACACCGCAGCAGAAACTGCTGAGGATCCGCAGCATAATCCACAGCGTGTGCACACACCCTAAGGCTGTGTTCACACGTAGCATTTTTTTCCAGAAATGCCCGATGGCCAGTCCGGCCCTGGGTGTGATAAGCTGCAGTAATGTGTTTAGCTTTGGTTGCAAATGTGGTAGGGGCCGGGCTTCGGGGGTGGACCACTGCTTACCCTGCGGTGCGTGTTTGTGGTCATCAGGAGGACGACGAATAAAATCCGTAACTGTTACAAGTGAAATCTGTCTCCGCCTCGTCCTTGAAATGCCTGGTATCTGTGTCATCCGGACAGGGTAAGCAGTGGTCCACCCCTGAGCCCGGCCCCTACCACATTTGCATCCAAAGCTAAACACATTAATGCAGCTTATCACACCCAGGGCCGGACTGGCCATCGGGCATTTCTGGAAAATGCCAGAACGGCCAAACCCTGTAGTGGGACGCACGATCTGTAATCCTCTTCACGCTGTCAGCTGCTAAAAATCACAGCCGCCACATGAAATTTGTGGCTGCGGTCTGATGTCCAACTCCTGATCCGGGAAGCAGCGACGTAACAGAGATAGGGCAAGGGGAGGAGGAGACTCAATGTGCTCAGTGCTGTGCTGCTTGGAGCTCCGGTCCTGCTTCTTACTGCAGTGATCAGTACATCAGACGTCCACTTCCTCAAGTCTAGCGCAGCTTGCATGGCCAGAAGGGGTTAGCAAGCATCTGATAAGCTGAGTGCACTACACAGAGAAGAAGCCCAGACAGCAGCACAGGAGCTGCACCTAGGAAGAAAGAAGCTGTTAAGAGGCAGGCATTAGTGTACGTGCACACGCTGTGGAATGCTCTGCGGATTTGGCCTCGAGGATTTTGTAAAATTCGTAGATAAATCTGCAGGTCAAAAGACCTGCAGTTTTACCTGTGGTTTAGCCTGCGGTTTTGCCCTGCGGTTTATCATCTCTACAGTGGAGGAGATGGTAAACTGCAGCCGAATCCGCAGAAAGAATTGACATGTCAATTTTTTCTGCAGTTTAGAAAACGCAGCAAATCCGCGTGGAAAAATCTGCACCATCTGCACTGCGGTTTTTGATATAACATAGGATATTATGGTAGTGTACACCGCAGCAGAAACTGCTGCGGGTCCGCAGGGCCAAAACTGCTGTGGATCCGCAGCAGAATCCACAGCGTGTGCACACACCCTAAGGCTATGTTCACACGTAGCTTTTTTTGCGTTTTCGCTGCAATTTTAAACGTGCGATTTTGCTGCAAAAACGCAAAAAAAAAGCATCCCATGCAATCATATAGCAGTCCGCACATGCTTTCCTAATGCTGTGGATTTTTCCGTAGCGGAATTGCATTGCAGAAAGATACGCAGCATGCTCATTCTTTGTGCGGAATCGCGGGAATTCCGCGCACATAGGAATGCATTGTTCTGCTTTCTTTCCGCATGAGGCTATGCTCACCATGCGAAAAGTAAGCAGAACATTTGCGGATTGTACCCACTGCTTGGAAGAGAGGAGATTCTCCTCCAGGCTCTGGGTACCATATACCTGTAAAAATAGAATTAAAATAAAAAAATGGTGATAATCTCACCTTCCGATGTCCCTCGCAGCGTCACCAGGCCTCAGCAATGCTCCAGGCAGGTCCCGTTCTAAGTGATGCATTGCGACAATGACCATTGATGACGTCTCAGTCTCGCGATACCGTAGCAGTGTCGCGGGACCGCGATGTCATCAAATGGGAACGGGACCTGCCGGGAGCATCGCGATGATCGGGAACGCTGCGTGGGACGTCGGAAGGTGAGAATGACACGATTTTTTATTTATTTAATTATTTTTAACATTAGATCTTTTTACTACTGATGCTTCATAGGCAGCCTCAATAGTAAAAAGTTGTTCACACTAGTCAAACACTATCACAAAGGAGGAAGAAAAAGACCAGGTTTTTCAATGTATCCGCACTGACCACACAAGGACAGAAATGTCAAAGTAAATGTCTAAGAGAGAGATTTTTAGAGCGTGAATACCCTAAAAAATTAGTAAAAAAAGCATACTCAGAGGCAAAGGGAATTTCACAAAGTAGTTTAATACATGGGACAGACAATAAAAAATCTACAGATGAATACTATACCACTAATTTCATCACAACCTTTTCTTCCCAAAATGGCACTTTCTCAGGAATATAATACAGAAGCACTGAAAGGTCCTACTAAATTACCCAGTCTGTCAGAAAGTATTACCAACTAGACCAGTGGTTACCTTTAGGAGGGCGCCATCCCTATAAAACATTTTAGCCCCCAGTAGAATTAGGGATGTGGGAGACAAAAAAGCCCCGAATGCAGGAAAAAGTACCCTACAGAAGCACATAAGAGTTTCCTTTAAATGTAAAAACAAAAAAACGCTTGTGTTTATGGATCAGTGATAATGTAAATACCTTTTATTCAAATAGTGATAATGATAGAGTATATGACATTAATTTAAGCTAACATGTCAATCCAGTTTTGTGATTTATCTAATTGATTGTTGCTGTGGGAAACAATATGTGAGACGCACTACACCGCCTCTACATCTAAGGATGAACTCACATAGACACAATATCTCTAAAGGATATCTGAAACATGGCTTGTCTCGACATTGTTTTGAAAAACACGGGAATAAAGCCTCTCTGTGAGTTACACCCATAGATCATATACCATCAGATACCCCAAACAGAATACAGTGTCTAAATAAGAGAGAACTGTATTGGATATATAAACTAGATACCATTCATCCTAAAGGCCTCAATGAGTTGGTAGATATTTTTTGATAAGCTTTCTCTCATGTTTCTTTGTCCCTAGCGGCCCGACGGATTTCCTTCCCTGACCTGGCTGGTCAGCGTTCTCACATGGGGGTCCGTTATTGGATGTCGGACACCTAGTGGGAATTTTACCAAACAATCGGTTAATTCCAAATTACATAACCATTCCATGCAAGTGGAGAGGTAGCATAATGGTAACGGGAAGCCTACAGGGTGCTGGCTTGTCTAAACCCTGTGGGTTCGAGTCCAGTCATTATATCTTTATAAAAATTCAATATATATTTATTATAGGTTTCATACATTTTTAAATGAAAGATTTATTGTTTAGATGTTCAATGTGTTTTATGAGAGGCTATATTTTGATATAAAGTTATCTTGGCTGGCGTATGACATTTTAACATTGGAGGGGGAGTTTTCACAGGAAGTGATGTTTTGTCTGTTAGTGATGTCATGTAGGTCTTATGTCATGAAGGGCTTATATAAAACCACAACAATCCTAACAAGTGGAGAGATAGTATGATGGTAATGGGAGGCCTTAAGTGTTCTGGCTCGCCGAAAATCTGTGGGTTGGATTCTAGTCAACTCTATTTTTATCAAATTTTAATATGTAGTGAATATAGGTTTCATACACTTTTTCAAATTAAAGATTGATTTTTTTAGATGTTTAATGTGTTTTATCAGAGTTTAGATCTTGATATAAAGTTATTGTGACTGGTGTATGACATTTTGACATTGGAGGGGGTGTTTCCACAGGAAGTGATGTCTTTTTGCATGCAATTGTGATGTCATGAAGGTTTTGTATAAAACCACTGCTGTAATCAGATTCTGTAATTCTTTGGCCCTGAGGAAGTGGCAGATATGCCATGAAACGCATCGGCACAATAAAGCAATGAAGAATATTTCTGTCCTTGTGTGGTCAGCGTGGATATATTGTGCGCTCTCTTTCCTTAATAGTCAAACACTGTTTGACGAGTGTGACATACAGTGGGGAAAAAAAGTATTTAGTCAGTCAGCAATAGTGCAAGTTCCACCACTTAAAAAGATGAGAGGCGTCTGTAATTTACATCATAGGTAGACCTCAACTATGGGAGACAAACTGAGAAAAAAAAATCCAGAAAATCACATTGTCTGTTTTTTTTCATTTTATTTGCATATTATGGTGGAAAATAAGTATTTGGCCAGAAACAAGCAATCAAGATTTCTGGCTCTCACAGACCTGTAACTTCTTCTTTAAGAGTCTCCTCTTTCCTCCACTCATTACCTGTAGTAATGGCACCTGTTTAAACTTGTTATCAGTATAAAAAGACACCTGTGCACACCCTCAAACAGTCTGACTCCAAACTCCACTATGGTGAAGACCAAAGAGCTGTCAAAGGACACCAGAAACAAAATTGTAGCCCTGCACCAGGCTGGGAAGACTGAATCTGCAATAGCCAACCAGCTTGGAGTGAAGAAATCAACTGTGGGAGCAATAATTAGAAAATGGAAGACATACAAGACCACTGATAATCTCCCTCGATCTGGTGCTCCACGCAAAATCCCACCCCGTGGGGTCAGAATGATCACAAGATCGGTGAGCAAAAATACCAGAACCACGCGGGGGGACCTAGTGAATGAACTGCAGAGAGCTGGGACCAATGTAACAAGGCCTACCATAAGTAACACACTACGCCACCATGGACTCAGATCCTGCAGTGCCAGACGTGTCCCACTGCTTAAGCCTGTACATGTCCGGGCCCGTCTGAAGTTTGCTAGAGAGCATTTGGATGATCCAGAGGAGTTTTGGGAGAATGTCCTATGGTCTGATGAAACCAAACTGGAACTGTTTGGTAGAAACACAACTTGTCGTGTTTGGAGGAAAAAGAATACTGAGTTGCATCCATCAAACACCATACCTACTGTAAAGCATGGTGGTGGAAACATCATGCTTTGGGGCTGTTTCTCTGCAAAGGGGCCAGGACGACTGATCCGGGTACATGAAAGAATGAATGGGGCCATGTATCGTGAGATTTTGAGTGCAAACCTCCTTCCATCAGCAAGGGTATTGAAGATGAAACGTGGCTGGGTCTTTCAACATGACAATGATCCAAAGCACACCGCCAGGGCAACGAAGGAGTGGCTTCGTAAGAAGCATTTCAAGGTCCTGGAGTGGCCTAGCCAGTCTCCAGATCTCAACCCTATACAAAACCTTTGGAGGGAGTTGAAAGTCCGTGTTGTCAAGCGAAAAGCCAGAAACATCACTGCTCTAGAGGAGATCTGCATGGAGGAATGGGCCAACATGCCAACAACAGTGTGTGGCAACCTTGTGAAGACTTACAGAAAACGTTTGACCTCTGTCATTGCCAACAAAGGATATATCACAAAGTACTGAGATGAAATTTTGTTTCTGACCAAATACTTATTTTCCACCATAATATGCAAATAAAATGAAAAAAAAACAGACAATGTGATTTTCTGGATTTTTTTTTCTCAGTTTGTCTCCCATAGTTGTGGTCTACCTATGATGTAAATTACAGACGCCTCTCATCTTTTTAAGTGGTGGAACTTGCACTATTGCTGACTGACTAAATACTTTTTTTCCCCACTGTACCTGTCAATCAGTTTTCCAAGCGATGCTACAGATCGCTTGGAAAACGCTAGCATTCTGCAAGCTAATTACTTTTGCAAATTGCTAGTTTTTCCGTGGGAAATAGGCAGAAATTAAAATGCGTTTTTCTCGCTTATTTCCTGCGGAATGGAATTCCGGCATTCCCGCTGAAATTTGCGCGGCAACGTGTGCACATAGCCTTAGAATTAACAAAAAAAAATTGTCCTCTCTGCTCCCATGCCACTAATGCAAAAGAAAATCATTACTCCTGTGGTGAACTATAACTCCCAACATGCCATATTAGCTCCTGTACATGCTGGGAGTTATAGCTCTCTTCAAAGACATAAGGATAATGGTCAACCATGTGACATAACTGGCACCTATGGGATCTTAAAGGGAATCTGATGGCTGATGCCAGCTGCTCAATCCACAGGCCGCATTGATCAGACATTGGCTGTATCATTCCAGCCAGGTATGGTTGACTCTGACACGCTGTGGCATTTCATGCAAAAACCTACTTTGAAAGCCGCCGTGGACTGAGGTTACACAGGTGACTAGTCAGACAGGTGGGTCCCTGGTGGCTTCTCCCCATCTGCTCCCACAGAGGGACAATTTTCTTTCTGCGTGCAACCAGTCATTGGCAGCAGGAGGGGAGAAGTCAGAAAAGTTTTTCTCTGTGATGCTGCAGTGTTTCAGAGACAAACATACTGGGCTTAGACCGTATAGCCGGTGCCGGACACGTGCTGCCTATGGGTCAGACTCACTATAAAGCAGGTGTGAGCAATTAATTTTTTAGAGGGGCCACATGAGACCATGACTGTTGTGGAAGGCAGAACCAATAGCTTGAAATTAATTCTTAATATTAATTTATTAATATTAATTGTATCACTTAATATTGACCAGAATTAAATATGCTAAACCCCTATATATCTTTAACCCCTCACAGCCCCTTATATACACAACATGAGCCTCACACAAGCTACTACATATGCAACATGAGCCCCACACAGCCGCCCCACACAGCCTACCCATGTAATGCATGAGCCCCACACAGCCTCCCCATGTACAGCATGAACCCCACACAGCCTCCCCATGTACAGCATGAAATGAACCTCACACAGCCTCGCCATGTACAGCATGAACCTCACACATCCTCGCCATGTACAGTATGAGACCCCACACAGCCTCCCCATATACTGCATGAGCCCCACACAGTCTCCCATGTAGCCCCCCCAGGAAGCCTCAGCAGATAGGTAGGGAGGTTGGTATGCACGCTTTTTGGTTACAATACCCAGCATCAGGAGAGATAAGGCTTCCAAAAACAGACTGAATTGAATTGAAGCTGTCGTAGCTGTTTTCGTTCTGACCAAAGTCAGGTATGCCAGATGACCAGTGAGTCTGAATTAGGAGTTTTTTACGCCCTTAATTTACAAGCACTTGGAGACAAAAGAGACTGCACACGGGCCGCGGGAAAATCACTTTATCTGACGTAATGAAACACAAGGCAATATTTTATACCATTTACAACAAATGTAGCTCTATGTGGCTCATGTAGCCCCCACCCCTCAGGGTCATACCTTGTTTGCCATGTACCCAGAACATGTTGTTGCTGACTATTGAGGACATATATGATAACAAGTATAGTCTCCTTGAAACAGATACTAATAGTCTGCAGTGTCATAAGAATAATTCTAGCAATAATAGGCAAAAGGCAATTGAAGTATTAAAGGGATATGAAGGCAAACCTTCTATATCAATTTCCCCCTTTTGTAAATGGTATAACTTTTGCCACAGGGTCAGCTGATGTCCACAAAGGAGCTACTGTCTCATGGGTCTAGTACCCATAAGGGGGCTTCCTACCTGCTTCACCCATCCACCCTCAGTGTGGACACTCACTTTCCCCATCAGCAACGGCTATCTGGGGTCTATGATACACTACAGAAGGTTCAGCCTTAGATTATTTTTTCACACATATATTATTCAGCAGCTTAAGTAATACATATATTAGCGCTTTTACGGCTACATAAAACAATAAGCAAAACAACAAAATTTGCATACAAGTCTGTACAATGCCAAAAATCCATCCTGCTAGGCCATTAAACCAATTTGCTGGATTTAAAAAGAGAATGTGTTACCCCACCAGGAGTCTGTTTGCACTGTGCTGATTTAACCATTGGTCTCTAAGTTCACCTATTTTGTCAATATAATTGCAACAGGTGGGACCAATTATATGACACATTCCTCCTTCTTTTGCTGTCAGGTAATCTAGTACTATAGTATGTTGGTTAGTAACTATGATTAATTGTCTCTGTATTGTATTAGTTTCATTAAGAACTTCAAGAATCTGGAAAATCTGATCATCTAGGTAGTAGATAGCTTCCACTAATTTATCCCTCATTTGTGTTATGAAGGGGTATATTAGCATATAACTGAATATTTTATTTTTTATCCCCATTTCTACTAGATGCGGCCTACCATTTGGACGGGGCTTATTGTCTGCAGCCCTTCTATACAAAGTATGAATTGGAACTGCTGCTGTGTCTATTTTCTTATAAGGAATTATGAAAGTGTCTTGTGTTAGTTTGGCAAGAGTGCAAACTCCTCTTATGTCTGGGCTCACCCACCTGTAGGCACGATGCCCGCAAACCAAGAATACTCCTTCAGGGAGAACACAAACGTGACCAGGGGTCTGTATACATTGGTATAAACTCAAAAGTCCTGACATAGGCTTATGGGCACACCAAGTATTATTCATTTGATTTCCACTTATACCAGATGTACATTTACCCCTTTCTTTCCTTATTATTTTACCCGTAGATGCTCTACATCCTTCAACACCATCTTGGTACACCGTCTCATTAACCTCTGTTTGATCATGAGTGTATATACAGAAGCAATTATTGTCCTCACCACAGGTATTTGCTCCAGTATGTTGAAGACTGAACCACAGTCCATCATTGGGAATGGGGTCTGAGTGAGGGATTTCAGTCCTCCTCCTGGTGACCATATTTCCGATGTCTGAATCATATTCCTGCCACCACATTTGTACCTTAGGCCGCGTTATGTTAAATTGAAACCAGGGATTAGAGGCCCATCCGATTATAGCCAATGAGGCAGATATATGACGGGGCACATCTTTTCCCAAAAACCTAGATTGAGTCCAAGTCTCGTTGTGTATGCAGTGTGGTGTTAATACCTTCTAGGGCAGCACGGTGGCTCAGTCCCACCAAGGACAACATCTGCAAGGAGTTTGTATGTTCTTCCCGTGTTTGCGTGGGTTTCCTCCCACATTCCAAAGACATACTGATAGGGAATTTAGATTGTGAGCCCCATTGAGGACAGTGATGATAATGTGTGCAAACTGTAAAGCGCTGCAGAGTATGTTAGCGCTATATAAAAATAAAGATTATTATTAGACTTATTATTATTCCATGGCTCCATAGGTAAGGCTAAGTATGGTATAGTCCTTGCAGATACTGGGCTGTGTGTACAGATCCAACAGTCTTTTGGTTTCTGTCCTTCCATGTCCTTTATAAGAGGAGCATGATGTTGAATAAGTTTGTTGTCCCAGTCAGCATTTAAGAGTTTGTCCTGTGTCTCTGTAGAGTGCAGTAACACTGCCACTGCCAGCAAGGTGATTAGGAGAACAGTCATTCTTGTCAGAGACACCGCACTGCACTTGCTCATAGAGCCAGTGCGCATGTCCGGAGTACAGAAGCAGTGCTAAAAGATACCAGTGGAGAAGGGCAGCAGAGGTGACCATGCGTGCTTCAGGGTAATAGTGTCAGGGTCCAGTCAGCGCTGGAAAGTAAAGAGGCATAGGACCTGAGGACACTGAAAATGAATAATCTGGCACGGGACCTATGGTCATGTGACTGCAAGGGGGCGGGGCTTAGTGTCCTGTTTTCAGATAGGACAGGACACCATACAACAACTCAGAGTCAGGCAAAATAGAGGTCACAGCAGTACGGGCAAATGAGGTACAGGAGGGACAAACAGACGGGTAGTCAGACAGAGCCAAAGGTCATACACAAGAGGGCGACGTGGTACCAAGGGGACAAGCAGAGAGAAGTCGGGTCACAAGCCGAGAGTCATACACGAGAGGTAGCGCAGTACAAGAGGGTCAGGCAGAACTCGTAACAGGGACAGAACCAGATCACAACCGAACAAGCAAGCAAGATATCAGGCACAAGGCACACGTATACAAGAGGTCACTTAACTCAGCCGAGGGCAGGAGTATAAGTGACACCAGACCCAGGTCCAGTGAGCTCTAAATAGCCTCCTTCTGCCAGAGAGAGGCAGCACAATTAACCCATAGTCTAACCAGGACGGGTCAAAGCGAAATCCCATCCTGGATCATGACAGTACCCTCCTCTCAATGGGGGGCCACCGGACCCCCAGGTCTCCCAGGGCACTTGGCGTGAAAGGCTCGGATCAACCGATCCGCATGAACTCATCGAGCAGGAACCCACGAGCGTTCCTCAGAACCGTAGCCCTTCCAATGTATCAGATACTGAAGGGCGCGACAGACCAACATGGAGTCGACAATTCGTTCCACCTCGTACTCAGCCTGCCCATCTACCAGAACCGGTGTCAGGGAAGATGATGATCGCTCCCCACCGGACCTCACAGGTTTCAAAAGGGCCTTATGGAAAACATTACGGATCCTTAGAGATGGCAGAAGACTCAACCGAAAAGCCACCGGGTTAACCGCTTCGGTAATTACATAGGGACCTATAAACTTGGGTCCAAGCTTCGCAGAGGGGACCTTGAGCCTTATATTTTTGGTGGATAACCATACCTTATCTCCAACCTGAAACACTGGACCCACGGATCATTTTTTGTCCGCAAAAAATTTAAATTTGTCCTGGGCCTTCGTAATGTTATTCTGGATCTCCCGCCATACCTCCCCCAACCGCTGGATCGTCTCATCCGCCCCAGGACACCCAGAATTCAAGCGGGAAAATTCTCCAAAATGAGGATGAAACCCATAATTGCAAAAAAAAGGAGATGTACCCGTAGACTGGTTAGTGCGGTTGTTAAATGCAAACTCAGCCAATGGTAACACAGAACACCAATCATCCTGTCGGGCTGAGGTCAAACAACGCAGAATTTGCTCCAGAGACTGATTGGTCCGCTCAGTCTGCCCATTAGTCTCTGGATGGTAGGCGGATGAAAAGGACAGACCAATACCCAACCTCCTACAAAAAGCTCTCCAAAATCTGGACACAAATTGCACTCCCCTATCAGACACCACATTCAGGGGTACCCCATGCACCCACACCACATGCTCCACAAACAATCTGGACAATGTTTCCGCATTAGGTAGGGCTGCCAAAGGTACAAAATGTGCCTGCATACTAAACCTGTCCACTACGACCCAGACCACGGTATTACCCTTGGAGGGGGGAAGGTTGGTGATGAAATCCATGGACAGGTGAGTCCATGGTCTCTCAGGAATTGGCAGTGGTACCAATTCCCCGGCCGGCCGGTTATGGGGAGTTTTTGCACGGGCACAAACCTCACACGCAGACACATACTCCCCAACATCAGAGGCTAAAGAAGACCACCAGAATATTCTAGCAATGGCCTTCCGGGTCGCTGAGATCCCTGGATGTCCACCCAGAACTGAGTCATGGAACTCCTGGAGGACCTTGAGACGAAACTGAGCTGGCACAAAAAGTTTATCCACCGGCTTAGCTGGAGGTGCAAGAGCCTGGGCTTCTCGAATCTCCCGTTCCAACACATTAGAAACCTCTGCCACCACCACCCCAGGCTGAAGAATGGAGGATGGAGGTTCCGGGGGGGAGACACCGGATCTAGACTGCGTTACAACGCATCCGCTCTGATATTCTTGGATCCTGGTCGAAAAGTGGTCAAGAAGTTGAATCGGGAAAAAAAAAGTGACCATCTAGCCTGTCTGGGAGTCAACCTTTTAGCTGACTCAATGTAAGCTAGGTTTTTGTGGTCCGTGATAACCGTTATAGGATGAACAGCCCCCTCCATTCTGCAAAAGCCAATTTTACGGCCAGAAGTTCCCGATTCCCCACATCATAGTTTCTCTCCGCAGGGGATAACTTCTTTGAGAAAAAGGCGCAAGGTCTTAAATTGGTCAAAGTGGCGGGTCCCTGGGACAATACCGCCCCCTCCCCCACCTCTGAGGCGTCTACCTCAACAGATTTTCGGCAAGCCAGAACACGTAAGGCCTCCCATTACCATCATACTATCTCTCCACTTGTTAGGATTGTTGTGGTTTTATATAAGCCCTTCATGACATAAGACCTACATGTCATCACTAACAGACAAAACATCACTTCCTGTGAAAACTCCCCCTCCAATGTTAAAATGTCAAACCTATATAAATATAACCTCTGATAAAACACATTGAACATCTAAAAAATCAATCTTTCATTTAAAAATGTATGAAACCTATAATAAATATATATTAAATTTTTATAAAGATATAATGACTGGACTCAAACCCACAGGGTTTAGGCAAGCCAGAACCCTGTAGGCTTCCCATTACCATTATGCTACCTCTCCACTTGCAAGGAATGGTTATGTATTTTGGAATTAACCGATTGTTTGGTAAAATTCCCACTAGGTGTCCGACATCCAATAACTGACCCCAATGTGAGAACGCTGACCAGCCAGGTCAGGGAAGGAAATCCGTCGGGCCGCTAGGGACAAAGAAACATGAGAGAAAGCTTATCAAAAAATATCTACCAACTCATTGAGGCCTTTAGGATGAATGGTATCTAGTTTATATATCCAATACAGTTCTCTCTTATTTAGAAACTGTATTCTGTTTGGGGTATCTGCTGGTATATGATCTATGGGTGTAACTCACAGAGAGGCTTTATTCCCGTGTTTTTCAAAACAATGTCGAGACAAGCCATGTTTCAGATATCCTTTAGAGATATTGTGTCTATGTTGTGAGTTCATCCTTAGATGTAGAGGCTGTGTAGTGCGTCCCACATCTTGTTTCCCACAGCAACAATCAATTAGATAAATCACAAAACTGGATTGACATGTTAGCTTAAAATTAATGTCATATACTCTATCATTATCACTATTTGAATAAAAGGTATTTACATTATCACTGATCCATAAACACAAGCATTTTTTGTGTTTACATTTAAAGGAAACTTATGTGCTTCTGTAAGGGTATGTGCACACACTGCAGATTCACCTGCGGGTTTTTTCCTGCGGAACCGCAGGTAAAACCGCAGGTAAAGTGACCTGCGGTTTTGCTGCGGTTTGGCCTGCGGTTTTGCCCTGCGGTTTGACTCCTGGACAATGGAATAGGTGGCAAACCGCAGCAGAATCCGCAGAAACAATTGACATGCTGCGGAAAAAAAAACGTAGCTTTTCCACAGGTAAAAAACCGCAGCGGTTTTGAAAACCCATAGGCTAACATGGTAAAGTACCATGTCTGCGGAACTGCTGCAGTTCTGCAGGGCCAAAACCGCAGCAAAACCGCAGCGTGTGCACATACCCTAAGGTACTTTTTCCTGCATTCGGGGCTTTTTTGTCTCCCACATCCCTAATTCTACTGGGGGCTAAAATGTTTTATAGGGATGGCGCCCTCCTAGAGGTAACCACTGGTCTAGTTGGTAATACTTTCTGACAGACTGGGTAATTTAGTAGGACCTTTCAGTGCTTCTGTATTATATTCCTGAGAAAGTGCCATTTTGGGAAGAAAAGGTTGTGATGAAATTAGTGGTATAGTATTCATCTGTAGATTTTTTATTGTCTGTCCCATGTATTAAACTACTTTGTGAAATTCCCATTGCCTCTGATTATGCTTTTTTTACTAATTTTTTAGGGTATTCACGCTCTAAAAATCTCTCTCTTAGGCCTCTTTCACATATCAGGTTTTCGCCGTCAGGCGCGATCCGGCGCTTTTGACAGAAACCGGATCCGGCGAAATGCAATGCCGGATCCGGTTTCCCCCCCATTGACTTGCATTTGCGCCGGATCGCGCCGGATGGCCATGCGTTTCATCCGGTTTTCGCCGGATCCGGCAATGTGTCGCGATCCGGCGTATGGAAAAAACGGCTACTGTAACGTTTTTTGTCTCCGGCGAAAAAGCCGGACACGCCGGATCCGGCGCGTCCGGATTTTTCACACAATGAAAGCCTATGAGCGCCGCAATGCGCCTGATCCGGTGGCCGGATCCGGTTTTTTTGGTCTGAGCATGCTCAGTAGCTCTGCCCACAAGACATATATAAAAGCAAGACAGTGGGACCCACAGCCACACCCAACATGCCACCCAAGAAAGCAACCAAGCGCAGCAGGAGAAGGCAGGAGACCACTGCAGCACCATCAGCACCACCACCACCCCAAATGGAGCAGCAAATGGAACATGCTGAGGAGGGGAGGCCAGCAGCAGATGAGAGACGGTAATTATCAAATCCCCCATTCCTCCAAACTAGGGCTATTGAATATCAAGATATTCATTGGCCCTTTGTTTCTCTTTATTCAACAGCCGCCCAATAGATGCAGCAGCAGCAGCAGCAGCAATGGCAGCAGCTGGAACACCACCCACAGGCATGGAGTGTGGCCACCAGGAAGACAGCACATCATCTTCTGGGAGCCCTCCCTCGCATCGTCAGCGTTTGACGGTAAGTTTTTATTTCCAAAATCCATCATCTCTGTAATATATGTCTATTCATTGCCTTTTATTTCAAAACAGGATTCACAAGATGAAGAGGAGCTCCCAGAAGAAGAAGGAAGGGGTGGACAGACACTTGGAGTGGGCTCACAATTGGTAAGTTTTTTGCATCAAACGCAGAAACACAACATCACACTACACACAACACATAGAAAACAATGTTCTGCAGACCACACACAGCAAACAAATGCCTACATCCAAAGACATAACATTTTTTGTTTTCTTCTCTAGTCTTCCCAATCTGGTGCTCGGCCAAGAGGTCCTCGCAGTGCCTGCCAGGGTCGTCGGCGACAGCAACGCGGCGGTCACCAGCGTGTAAGTATAAATATTTTTGCTTTGTTTTTTTGCACTTTTTATTTCATTTCTTTTGTGGAGGCTAATGTTATTTTTGTCTTTTTCTTTAACAGCCTTCACAGCGTGCTCCCGACTCTGACGGTGAGGATGGAGGACTCGATGTGGACCACCTCATCGATCTCGTCAGACAAAGGGAGCCGCTCTGGAATATGGCTGACCGCCGCCACGCTGACCTTATCGTTACCCGACGACTCTGGGAGGAAATCTGTTCGCTCCTTGTGGGCCGCTGGGAGGACCTCGATGTTCGGGCCCAGATTAAAGAGCGTAAGTATATACAGTACCGGTTGCTTGATGTAAACCAGTGTTTCCCGAACTCCAGTCCTCGTGGTCCCCACGGATCATGTGTTCAGGATTTCTATTTACTATGGAAATCCTGAAAACATGACCCCTGGGGACCATGAGGACTGGAGTTTGTGAAACACTGATGTTGTATACTAACCACTCCTTTCTCGTTTCAGGGAACAGAATTGTGAATCGGTGGCGGTCTGTGAGGGATCGTTTCAAGAAGGAGTTCAATAAAGAGATGCGGGCCCCGAGTGGATCTGGAGGACGCAGGAGCAAGTACAAGTACGCACAAGCCCTGTCGTTCCTCCAGGAAACAATGCTCACCAGAAGGTAAATATTACACACCACATGTGAAAAAAAATGTTAGATGTAACTTTTTTTTTTCAGCCAGGGCCATACCATGTCAGTATTTTAATTGTTTTTTTTTCTCTTTATTCCACAGCACGGTGAGCAGCACTCGGGAGCCTGCACGATTGGACCCTTCTGAGGCGATCCCTGAGGAGACCGGCACCGAGGGACACTTCGACCGCCCTGGTACATCTGCACCTTCCCAGCCTTCCCACACATTCGACCCATCTGTCCCATCCACCAGCACAGGAGCATCGTGGCCGCCTACATTACATGAAGCTGCTGGTGAGGAGATCGCTTTCCCTTTACCCCACCCTTCTGCCCCTGCCACCTCTAGTACACCTGCGGGTACTGGGCGACAGCGGCAGAGGGGTCAGGAAAAGAGTTATGCACCAGAGTTCTTGCATCTGAATGCATCTTTCCAGAACTGTCTAAAAGTCTTGTCAGAGCAAATCTCCGCAGGCTTTCAGCAGATCAACTCCAGCATTCTGGAGGTGAAGACACTTCTGCAAACCATGCATTCAGAAGCAAGATCTTCGCCAAACCACACCTTTTTCAGGTCTGTTGTGGAGCGCATGGCAACACTATCTCCTACCCAGCAGATGCATGTAATGCATTCGTGCCACGGTGCTCTACAGCAGGTTACCTCCCAACCTCCACCTCCCACCACTGTAGTTCCTCCACCTGCACCCCCTCCAGCCACTTTCCATCCTTCCCCTCCTATTACATCTGCACCCCCTCCAGCCACTTTCCATCCTCCCCCTCCTATTACATCTGCACCCCCTCCAGCCACTTTCCATCCTCCCCCTCCTATTACATACCAGCAACCTCACCAGTACCAGCAACCTCCCCAGTACCAGACATCTCCCCACTTCCAGCAACCTGCCCCGTACCAAACTCCTTCCCCGTACCAAACTCCTTCCCCGTACCAAACTCCTTCCCCATACAACTTTCCATCAACATCATCTGCTCCTACAGTCCCTGCCCAACCATCCACTCCACCACCCACCACCTCTTCTGCCTCCCACATGTCCACCCATTCTGTAGCTTTTTCCACACCTTCACCTCTAACTGTTCCTTCCCCACCACGATCCCAGTCCTCTCTCCACACTCCCATTGTCGAAGTGTCCCGCAGCCCCTCCAGCAGTATTTCCACCCCACACTACACAGATTTGTAATGTGTGTTTTTTAATAAAAATGCCCATTGGGTTTAAAACCTTTATTAAAAAAGTTTTTTGCACTTTAAAAACATTTTACAAAAAAAAAAAATTTTAAATAAAAGTTAAATTATCGTTTCACAATGGTTGTCTGTCTTTTCTTTCTGCGGCGAACTATGTTTAAAAAAAAGGTTAAATACAGGGTATTTCAAAGGTAAAAAGGTATTCAAAACCAGGTATATAACTGTGGGTAAATTTTAGCTTTTTGCCACAGTTGTGTTCCTGGTTGTGTTTGAAGCAAAGTATTTCACCTAAAAAGTTGTGTTTATTGTTGGTGATTTCCTAACAATGTACACAACTTTTGTTAAAAGGTGAAATACTTTGCATAAAACACAACCAGGTACACACCTGTGGCCTAAAGCTAAAAATAGTAGACCATGACAAGATAGCCAACTTTGGTTGGCAAAGGTATATACTGTTGGTCCAGAAGGTACACAAGTTTGGTTAGGGCACAAATCTTTCACACTCTGTCATCCTGCCAGTGTACTCTGCCTTGAGGGGCCACAAGGGTCAATTTTAAAAACCGGATCCGGCATAATCCGTCGAAAAACGGATAGAAAAACGGATGAACCGGATGAGACGGATCCGGTTTTGTCTGTCAAGAACAAGACGGATCCGGCAGAAAATCGGATCCGGCACATCAGGTTTTACAAAATATTTGCCGGATCCGGCATTCCGGCACGACGCCGGATCGCGCCTGACGCCGAAAACCTGATGTGTGAAAGTAGCCTTAGACATTTACTTTGACATTTCTGTCCTTGTGTGGTCAGTGTGGATACATTGAAAAACCTGGTCTTTTTCTTCCTCCTTTGTGATAGTGTTTGACTAGTGTGACCAACTTTTTACTATTGAGGCTGCCTATGAAGCATCAGTAGTAAAAAGATCTAATGTTAAAAATAATAAAAAAAAATAAAAAATCGTGTCATTCTCACCTTCCGACGTCCCACGCAGCGTTCCCGATCATCGCGATGCTCCCGGCAGGTCCCGTTCCCATTTGATGACATCACGGTCTCGCGACACTGCTACGGTATCGCGAGACTGCGATGTCGTCAAAGGTCATTGTCGCAATGCATCACTTGGAACGGGACCTGCCCGGAGCATCGCTGAGGCCTGGTGACGCTGCAAGGGACATCGGAAGGTGAGAATATCACCACTTTTTTTATTTTAATTCTATTTTTTACAGGTATATGGTACCCAGAGCCTGGAGGAGAATCTCCTCTCTTCCAAACAGTGGATATAATCCGCAAATGTTCTGCTTACTTTTTGCATGGTGAGCATAGCCTCATGCGGAAAGAAAGCAGAACAATGCATTCCTATGTGCGCGGAATTCCCGCGATTCCACACAAAGAATGAGCATGCTGCGTATCTTTCTGCAATGCAATTCCGCCACGGAAAAATCCGCAGCATTAGGAAAGCATGTGCAAAATGCTATATGATTGCATGGGATGCTTTTTTGCAGCAAAATCGCACGTTTAAAATCGCAGCGAAAACGCAAAAAAATGCTACGTGTGAACACAGCCTTAGGGTGTGTGCACACGCTATGGATTCTGCTGCGGATCTGCAGCAGTTTTGGCCCTGCGGAACCGCAGCAGTTTCTGCTGCGGTGTACACTACCATAATATCCTATGGATATCAAAACCGCAGTGCATATGGTGCAGATTTTTCCACGCGGATTTGCTGCGTTTTCTAAACCGCAGAAAGAATTGACATGTCAATTCTTTCTGCGGATTCGGCTGCAGTTTACCATCTCCTCCACTGTAGAGATGATAAACCGCAGGGCAAAACCGCAGGCTGATCCACAGGTAAAACTGCAGGTCTTTTTGTAGCCAAAATATTGTTTTTCAAATAATTTTTATTAATTTTTCATAAGGGAAGGAAGGGTGAACAAAAAAGAAAAGGGAATAATATAAAACTTAGAGAACTCTTTTATAATAGATGCTTTGCAAAACATGTCATACAATATACTTCGTAAACATTAAACATTTTACTGTTGTATTTATCTTAATAGTATTAAACTAAAGAATAAACTAACCTAACACTACTACCAATCCAGACTTAAAGCTTAACCTGAGTCGCATTCCTGTAGGAACCATAAGCAGCTTATTGTAACTACAAAAATTTTGAGTTCCACGGAGCCCACTTTGTGTGGTATTTATTCAAAGAGTTGCTATTAAAAGCAAATCTTTCTTCTGTAGAGCTATGGAAACATAATGTGTCTAGAATATCTGAGAAGGAAGGGATATCTGATTTTTTCCAAAAAAATGCTAATGAATTTTTTAAAGTTAGAAAGATGTGAATCATTATATATTTGGTTGAAGGATTGATACTCTCCAGATCTAAAGAGAGAAGTACCATCTGCGGGGTTACAGTAATTTCACTATCATGTAAAGTATTAATATGGATTTTGACTTCCTTCCAGAGAATTTTTAGTTTTGGACAGCTCCAAAAGATATGATATAAATTGCCAGGGTTTCCACATCCTCTCCAACATTGGGATGAGATCTCCTGATTAATATGGGATAGCCGTATAGGCGTATAGTACCATCTATTCATTACTTTATAAAAGGACTCCTGCAAGGCCATAGAAATAGTAGACTTATAGGTATGCCTAATGGCGTACTCCCATTGTTCTGGTTGAACTATAATATTTAAATCAAGCTCCCATTTGTGCATATAATTGTTTTTTGAAAAGGATGTATCTTTGTTAAAATGTGAGTAGATATTTTTAATACTCCATTTAAACTGATGATTAATATTAACTAGTAATGAAGAGACAATTTCCAGATTCTTAGCCCTGCTGCGTAACAGCTTTTTTATATTCTCTTTTACCGTGAAAAAAGAATATATTTCTGACGAGGGCAGATGATATTTGGATTTAAGCTCACTAAAAGTACTAAACTCTTTCCCATCCCATAAGTCTCCAACTTTTTTTCTGCGTACCTCATCCCAGGTATCTGGTATTGAGAAATTGTAAATCTGGGCCAAGAAGGAGAGAGGGAGTCTTCTAATCATATCCTCCTTATTCTCTTTCCTGTGTAGCTTAGTCAGAATGTTCCAGGCCGAGAATATGGCCTGGAGGATTGGATGGTGGTGCTCCTTCTGCCGAGATTCCAATAAGTAACTGAAAAGAAGTTTTGGAATGGAATTATAATTTATTTGGGCTCTTTCTATATCCAGCCATGCCGGATGCGAACTCTCTTTGAACCAATCCTGACTGAGTTTGATGAGTGTCGCTTGGTAGTATGACCAGATATTGGGCAAAGCGAGTCCGCCATGTCTCTTTGTTTTGTATAAAATATCCGCTGCAATCCTTGCCTTTTTATTTTTCCATACAAAGAGCTGAATTAAAGTCTGAATTTTTGTTATAAATGAGACATGTATGTTTAAAGGGATAGTTCTAAATAAATAAAGAATTTTTGGTAAGATGAAGACCTTTACCACTAAAATTTTTCCTAGTAGGGTCAGGTCGTGAGTTTTGAATCTATGGAAATCTTTGGAAATAGTTTTAATAAGGTTATCTATATTGGTGGGGATAATGGATTTAAGTTTAGTGGTAATAGTGATACCCAAATAAGTAATTCCCTTTTCTTCCCATACAAAATTGGATTGCTTTTTGATTTTTTCAATTACCGTGTTATTTAGATTGAAGGGTAGAATTTTTGATTTCTCTGCATTGATCTTAAAGTAAGAAACTTTTGAGAATCGGTCTAGGACCTGGGTCAAAGCTTTTATTGAGTTTATTGGATCTGAGATTGAAATGATAAGGTCATCAGCAAAAAGTGTTATCTTATGCTGACATTGCTGTGTTTTGATGCCAGATATAGAATTATGACTCCTAATTTTTTCAGCCAGGGGCTCAACCGCAAGGGCAAATAGTAAGGGTGATAAAGGACAGCCCTGCCTAGTGCCATTTGAGATGTGGAATTGCGTAGAGAGATGGTTGTTAATATAAATTCTTGCATTCGGTTGAGAATACAGGGAAAAGATTGAGGAGATAGATTTATTATCAAAGCCAAAATTAAATAAAGAAGTTTTTAGATACTGCCAATTCAGTCTATCGAATGCTTTTTCTGCATCTAGACTTACGAGCATAGAGGGGATGTTTGATGTCTTTATCAGATTAAGCAAATTTATAATTCTTCGCGTCCCATCTGAGGCCTGCCTGCCCGAAATGAAGCCAATTTGGTCTTTTCTAACCAGGTAGGGCATGATATTTTTTAGACGCTCTGCAAGGACTTTGGCATATAACTTAATATCACCATTTATTAGCGAAATGGGTCTGAAATTTTGGACTTTTTCCATGTCTCCAGTATCTTTTGGTATCATTATTATAGATGCTTCCAACATGTCTGCAGGGAATGCTCCTAAATTCGAGGCATGGTCGAAAAGGGTTTTCAAATGAGGTGAAATAATATCTGAGAATATTTTAAAATATTCGTTTATAAACCCATCTGGGCCGGGAGACTTCAATGATTTAAGTTTGGTTATAGTGCCTGCTATTTCTTTCACACTGAAAGGTGAATTTAATAGCTCTAAATCTGAGGGAGTTATCTGTGGAAGGTTTAGATCAGAGAAGAAAGAGTCTATGGCAGCTTGATCTGGGCTAGGCATTGCAGAGTCAGACTTTAGACTATAGAGCTTGCTAAAATATTCTGCAAATACATCTGCAATGTCCGAAGGATGGTGTTTAAGATCTCCTGAGGAAGATCTAATTTTCTCTATTCTCCTATGTATGCGTTCTTGCTTTAGTTTGTTAAGCATGCATCTAGTTGGCTTATTCGTGGACGTATAAGCATTAGATTTGGATGCCCGAATAATTGAGTCATACTCTGTTAAGAGTTCCGCCCTAAGTTCCTGCCTTAGCTTCATCAGTTCTAAGTGAATGGCATGAGATGGATAGTCAGATTTATTTTGTTGATCCTCTTTTATTTTTATTTGAGATTGCAGGTTGGAAATTTTTTCCCTTCTTTTTTTTTTATGCCTAGCTGAAAGTTGCATTAAGCAACCTCTAATGACCGCTTTGTGCGCTTTCCATAGTATAAATGGGTCAACATCTGATGAGGAGTTTTCAAGGAAGTAGTTATCAATAGTATTCCTAATTATCTCTCTATATTCTGGGATTTTTAGCAATGTCAGGTTGGTTTTCCAAAGAAATGTATTTTTTATCGGGGGACCTAGAATAAATTCCCCCATAACTGGGGAGTGGTCAGAGAATGATTTGTTTAGTATTTCAAGCTTTTTGAATTGAGGTAATGAGAAAATATTAGTTAAGAAGAGATCAATTCTGGACGATGTTTTATGCACATCTGAATAATGTGTAAATTCTCGTGAGGTTGAATTGAGACATCTAAAGACATCGAAAAGTTCATTTTGGGTGATCCAGTTATTTAGAGTTGGAGCCAAATGACAACTGCAGGTCTTTTGACCTGCAGATTTATCTACGAATTTTACAAAATCCTTGCGGCCAAATCCGCAGAGCATTTCACAGCGTGTGCACGTACACTAATGCCTGCCTCTTAACAGCTTCTTTCTTGCTAGGTGCAGCTCCTGTGCTGCTGTCTGGGCTTCTTCTCTATGCAGTGCACTCAGCTTATCAGATGCTTGTTAACCCCTTCTGGCCCTGCAAGCTCCAAGCAGCACAGCACTGAGCACGTTGAGTCTCCTCCTCCCCTTGCCCTATCTCTGTTACGTCGCTGCATCCCGGATCAGGAGTTGGACATCAGACCGCAGCCACAAATTTCATGTGGCGGCCGTGATTTTTAGCAGCTGACAGCGTGAAGACGATTACTGATCATGCGTCCCACTACAGGGTTCGGCCGTTCTGGCATTTTCCAGAAATGCCCGATGGCCAGTCCGGCCCTGGGTGTGATAAGCTGCAGTAATGTGTTTAGCTTTGGATGCAAATGTGGTAGGGGCCGGGCTTCGTGGGTGGACCACTGCTTACCCTGCGGTGCATGTTTGTGGTCGTCAGGAGGACGACGAATAAAATCCGGAACTGTTACAAGTGAAATCTGTCTCCGCCTCGTCCTTGAAATGCCTGGTATCTGTGTCATCCGGACAGGGTAAGCAGTGGTCCACCCCTGCATGGGGGGAGTTCTGTACACGATTTTTAAACGTTTTCGCGCCGAAAATCGCGGCAAAAATGCTTAAAAATCGCTACGTGGGCACACAGCCTAAGGCTGTGTTCACACGTAGCATTTTTTTGCGTTTTCGCTGCGATTTTAAATGCACGATTTTGCTGCAAAAACACAAAAAAAAGCATCCCATGCAATCCTATAGCATTCCGCACATGCTTTCCTAATGCTGCGGATTTTTCCGTGGCGGAATTGCATTGCGGAAAGATACGCAGCATGCTCATACTTTGTGCAGAATCGCGGGAATTCCGCCCATATAGGAATGCATTGTTCTGCTTTCTTTCCGCATGAGGCTATGCTCACCATGCAAAAAGTAAGCAGATTATTTGCGGATTGTACCCACTGTTTGGAAGAGAGGAGATTCTCCTCCAGGCTCTGGGTACCATATACCTGTAAAAAATAGAATTAAAATAAAAAAAGTGGTGATATTCTCACCTTCCGATGTCCCTTGCAGCGTCACCAGGCCTCAGCGATGCTCCGGGCAGGTCCCGTTCCAAGTGATGCATTGCGACAATGACCTTTGACGACATCGCAGTCTCGCGATACCGTAGCAGTGTCGCGAGACCGTGATGTCATCAAATGGGAACGGGACCTGCCGGGAGCATCGCGATGATCGGGAACGCTGCGTGGGACGTCGGAAGGTGAGAATGACACGATTTTTTATTTTTTTTTATTATTTTTAACATTAGATCTTTTTACTACTGATGCTTCATAGGCAGCCTCAATAGTAAAAAGTTGGTCACACTAGTCAAACACTATCACAAAGGAATTAAAATAAAAATAGTGGTGATATTCTCACCTTCCGATGTCCCTTGCAGCGTCACCAGGCCTCAGCGATGCTCCGGGCAGGTCCCGTTCCAAGTGATGCTTGGCGACAATGACCTTTGACGACGTCGCAGTCTCGCGATACCGTAGCAGTGTCGCGAGACCGCGATATCATCAAACGGGAACGGGACCTGCCGGGAGCATCGCGATGATCGGGAACGCTGCGTGGGACGTCGGAAGGTGAGAATGACACGATTTTTTATTTTTTTTATTATTTTTAACATTAGATCTTTTTACTACTGATGCTTCATAGGCAGCCTCAATAGTAAAAAGTTGGTCACACTAGTCAAACACTATCACAAAGGAGGAAGAAAAAGACCAGGTTTTTCAATGTATCCGCACTGACCACACAAGGACAGAAATGTCAAAGTAAATGTCTAAGAGAGAGATTTTTAGAGCGTGAATACCCTAAAAAATTAGTAAAAAAAGCATAATCAGAGGAAATGGGAATTTCACAAAGTAGTTTAATACATGGGACAGACAATAAAAAATCTACAGATGAATACTATACCACTAATTTCATCACAACCTTTTCTTCCCAAAATGGCACTTTCTCAGGAATATAATACAGAAGCACTGAAAGGTCCTACTAAATTACCTCTAGGAGGGCGCCATCCCTATAAAACATTTTAGCCCCCAGTAGAATTAGGGATGTGGGAGACAAAAAAGCCCCGAATGCAGGAAAAAGTACCTTACAGAAGCACATAAGTTTCCTTTAAATGTAAAAACAAAAAATGCTTGTGTTTATGGATCAGTGATAATGTAAATACCTTTTATTCAAATAGTGATAATGATAGAGTATATGACATTAATTTTAAGCTAACATGTCAATCCAGTTTTGTGATTTATCTAATTGATTGTTGCTGTGGGAAACAATATACTGTATGGGACGCACTACACAGCCTCTACATCTAAGGATGAACTCACAACATAGACACAATATCTCTAAAGGATATCTGAAACATGGCTTGTCTCGACATTGTTTTGAAAAACATGGGAATAAAGCCTCTCTGTAAGTTACACCCATAGATCATATACCAGCAGATACCCCAAACAGAATACAGTGTCTAAATAAGAGAGAAATGTATTGGATATATAAACTAGATACCATTCATCCTAAAGGCCTCAATGAGTTGGTAGATATTTTTTGATAAGCTTTCTCTCAAGTTTCTTTGTCCCTAGCGGCCCGACGGATTTCCTTCCCTGACCTGGCTGGTCAGCGTTCTCACATGGGGGTCTGTTATTGGATGTCGGACACCTAGTGGGAATTTTACCAAACAATCGGTTAATTCCAAATTACATAACCATTCCTTGCAAGTGGAGAGGTAGCATAATGGTAATGGGAATCCTTCAGGGTTCTGGCTTGCCTAAACCCTGTGGGTTTGAGACCAGTCATTATATCTTTATAAAAATTTAATATATATTTATTATAGGTTTCATACATTTATAAATGAAAGATTGATTGTTTAGATGTTCAATGTGTTTATCAGAGGTTATATTTTGATATAAAGTTATCTTGGCTGGCGTATGACATTTTAACATTGGAGGGGGAGTTTTCACAGGAAGTGATGTTTTGTCTGTTAGTGATGTCATGTAGGTCTTATGTCATGAAGGGCTTATATAAAACCACAACAATCCTAACAAGTGGAGGGATAGTATGATGGTAATGGGAGGCCTTAAGTGTTCTGGCTTGCCAAAAATCTGTGGGTTTGATTCTAGTCAACTCTATTTTTATAAAATTTTAATATGCAGTGAATATAGGTTTCATACACTTTTTCAAATTAAAGATTGATTTTTTAGATGTTTAATGTGTTTTATCAGAGGTTAGATCTTGATATAAAGTTATTGTGACTGGTGTATGACATTTTGACATTGGAGGGGGTGTTTCCACAGGAAGTGATGTCTTTTTGCATGTAATTGTGATGTCATGAAGGTTTTGTATAAAACCACTGCTGTAATCAGATTCTGTAATTCTTTGGCCCTGAGGAAGTGGCAGATATGCCATGAAACGCATCGGCACAATAAAGCTATGAAGAATATTTCTGTCCTTGTGTGGTCAGCGTGGATATATTGAAAAATCCGGTCTTTTTCTTCCTCCTTTGTGACATTGGTATCTACAGGAGTCTGCAGCGACCACTCGTTCCTTTCACATTCTGTAAGGGGTTGTGACTGTTCACAACCTTTAAAGGTGAGTGCACTAACCGTGTATTTGTCACCCAAAAAAAATTACTTTTATCGCCCTATGTGCGCTCTCTTTCCTTAATAGTCAAACACTGTTTGACGAGTGTGACCTACCTGTCAATCAGTTTTCCAAGCGATGCTACAGATCGCTTGGAAAACGCTAGCATTCTGCAAGCTAATTACTCTTGCAAATTGCTAGTTTTTCCGAGGGAAATAGGCAGAAATTAAAATGCGATTTTCTCGCATATTTCCTGCGGAATGGAATTCCGGCATTCCCGCTGAAATTTCCACGGCAACGTGTGCACATAGCCTTAGAATTAACAAAAAAAAAGTGTCCTCTCTGCTCCCATGCCACTAATGCAAAAGAAAATCATTACTCCTGTGGTGAACTATAACTCCCAACATGCCATATTAGCTCCTGTACATGCTGGGAGTTATAGCTCTCTTCAAAGACATAAGGATAATGGTCAACCATGTGACATAACTGGCACCTATGGGATCTTAAAGGGAATCTGATGGCTGATGCCAGCTTCTCAATCCACAGGCCGCATTGATCAGACATTGGCTGTATCATTCCAGCCAGGTATGGTTGACTCTGACACGCTGCGGCATTTCATGCAAAAACCTACTTTGAAAGCCGCCGTGGACTGAGGTCACACAGGTGACTAGTCAGACAGGTGGGTCCCTGGTGGCTTCTCCCCATCTGCTCCCACTGAGGGACAATTTTCTTTCTGCGTGCAACCAGTCATTGGCAGCAGGAGGGGAGAAGTCAGAAAAGTTTTTCTCTGTGACGCTGCAGTGTTTCAGAGACAAACATACTGGGCTTAGATCGTACAGCCGGTGCCGGACACATGCTGCCTATGGGTCAGCACGGTGTGAGCAATTAATTTTTTAGAGGGGCCACATGAGACCATGACTGTTGTGGAAGGCAGAACCAATAGCTTGAAATTAATTCTCAATATTAATTTATTAATATTAATTTTATCACTTAATATTGAGCAGAATTAAGTATGCTAAACCTCTATATATCTTTAACCCCCACAGCCCCTTATATACATAACATGAGCCTCACACAAGCTACTACATATGCAACATGAGCCCCACACAGCCGCCCCACACAGCCTACCCATGTAATGCATGAGCCCCACACAGCCTCCCCATGTACAGCATGAACCCTACACAGCCTCCCCATGTACAGCATGAACCTCACACAGCCTCGCCATGTACAGCATGAACCTCACACATCCTCGCCATGTACAGCATGAGACCCCACACAGCCTCCCCATATACTGCATGAGCCCCACACAGCCTCCCATGTAGCCCCCCCCAGGGAGCCTCCGCAGACAGGTAGGGAGGGGGGTATGCATGCCTTTTGGTTACAATACCCAGCATCAGGAGAGATAAGGCTTCCAAAAACAGACTGAATTGAATTGAAGCTGTCGTAGCTGTTTTCGTTCTGACTAAAGTCAGGTATGCCAGATGACCAGTGAGTCTGAATTAGCAGTTTTTTACGCCCTTAATTTACAAGCACTTGGAGACAAAAGAGACTGCACACGGGTCGTGGGAAAATCAATTTATCTGACTAAATGAACCACAAGGCAATATTTTATACCATTTACAACAAATGTAGCTCTATGTGGCTCATGTAGCCCCCACCCCTCAGGGTCATACCTTGTTTACCATGTACCCAGAACATGTTGTTGCTGACTATTGAGGACATATATGATAACAAGTATAGTCTCCTTGAAACAGAGACTAATAGTCTGCAGTGTCATAAGAATAATTCTAGCAATAATAGGCAAAAGGCAATTGAAGTATTAAAGGGATATGAAGGCAAACCTTCTATATCAATTTCCCCCTTTTGTAAATGGTATAACTTTTGCCACAGGGTCAGCTGATGTCCACAAAGGAGCTACTGTCTCATGGGTCTAGTACCCATAAGGGGGCTTCCTACCTGCTTCACCCATCCACCCTCAGTGTGGACACTCACTTTCCCCATCAGCAACGCTATCTGGGGCCTATGATACACTACAGAAGGTTCAGCGTTAGATTATTTTTTCACACATATATTATTCAGCAGCTTAAGTAATACATATATTAGCGCTTTTACGGCTACATAAAACAATAAGCAAAACAACAAAATTTGCATACAAGTCTGTACAATGCCAAAAATCCATCCTGCTAGGCCATTAAACCAATTTGCTGGATTTAAAAAAAGAGAATGTGTTACCCCACCAGGAGTCTGTTTGCACTGTGCTGTTTTAACCATTGGTCTCTAAGTTCACCTATTTTGTCAATATAATTGCAACAGGTGGGACCAATTATATGACACATTCCTCCTTCTTTTGCTGTCAGGTAATCTAGTACTATAGTATGTTGGTTAGTAACTATGATTAATTGTCTCTGTATTGTATTAGTTTCATTAAGAACTTCAAGAACCTGGAAAATCTGATCATCTAGGTAGTCGATAGCTTCCACTAATTTATCCCTCATTTGTGTTATGAAGGGGTATATTAGCATATAACTGAATATTTTATTTGTTATCCCCATTTCTACTAGATGCGGCCTACCATTTGGACGGGGCTTATTTTCTGCAGCCCTTCTATACAAAGTATGAATTGGAATTGCTGCTGTCTATTTTCTTATAAGGAATTATGAAAGTGGCTTGTATTAGTTTGGCAAGAGTGCAAACTCCTCTTATGTCTGGGCTCACCCACCTGTAGGCACGATGTCCGCAAACCAAGAATACTCCTTCAGGGAGAACACAAACGTGACCAGGGGTCTGTATACATTGGTATAAACTCAAAAGTCCTGACATAGGCTTAAGGGCACACCAAGTATTATTCATTTGATTTCCACTTATACCAGATGTACATTTACCCCTTTCTTTCCTTATTATTTTACCCGTAGATGCTCTACAGCCTTCAACACCATCTTGGTACACCGTCTCATTAACCTGTGTTTGATCATGAGTGTATATACGGAAGCAATTATTGTCCTCACCACAGGTATTTGCTCCAGTGTGTTGAAGACTGAACCACAGTCCATCATTGGGAATGGGGTCTGAGTGAGGGATTTCAGTCCTCCTCCTGGCGACCATATTTCCGATGTCTGAATCATATTCCCGCCACCACATTTGTACCTTAGGCCGCGTTATGTTAAACTGAAACCAGGGATTAGAGGCCCATCCGATTATAGCCAATGAGGCAGATATATGACGGGGCACATCTTTTCCCAGAAACCTAGATTGAGTCCAAGTCTCGTTGTGTATGCAGTGTGGTGTTAATACCTTCTAGGGCAGCACGGTGGCTCAGTCCCACCAAGGACAACATCTGCAAGGAGTTTGTATGTTCTTCCCGTGTTTGCATGGGTTTCCTCTGGGTACTCCGGTTTCCTCCCACATTCCAAAGACATACTGATAGGGAATTTAGATTGTGAGCCCCATTGAGGACAGTGATGATAATGTGTGCAAACTGTAAAGCGCTGCAGAGTATGTTAGCGCTATATAAAAATAAAGATTATTATTAGATTTATTATTATTCCATGGCTCCATAGGTAAGGCTAAGTATGGTATAGTCCTTGCAGATACTGGGCTGTGGGTACAGATCCAACAGTCTTTTGGTTTCTGTCCTTCCATGTCCTTTATAAGAAGAGCATGATGCTGAATAAGTTTGTTGTCCCAGTCAGCATTTAAGAGTTTGTCCTGTGTCTCTGTAGAGTGCAGTAACCCTGCCACTGCCAGCAAGGTGATTAGGAGAACAGTCATTCTGCTGTTGAAAGGACCTTCTTGCAGTGACTCAAGTTTTACTGAGGTGGATGTGGTCAGCTGGACTTGGAAGGGGCCGTCAAATCGTGGGTTCAGGCTCCTTCTCACGTGTCTGCGTATAACCACTGTGAGGTGCCAAGGGGAGAGGTACTAGAAAACAGGTATGTTTCTCCCCGTTTCATTTCATATGTCTCCCTGTACTGATGATGAAGCCAGTTTATTTCACTGTAATCCAGTCCTGGTTTCCTTAGTGATCAGCATGGAAAGGACTGGTAGTTCCCCCTCCACTAATTTAATCCAGGTTTTGGTTTCCTGACTGGTCCAGCTGATATAATCAGGAGGAGCTCTCAGTCTATCGTCTGCTGAACTGGGAGCTGACACAGTAAGATAACATGGACTTGTTTGCTGTTATATAGGTTTATTTTGTAGTTAGCCTGCTATTGTTAGTTAGTGGCCAGACGGCCTTAGACGTTTTATTTCATGTTTGGCATGTGTAACATTGGATAACAAGTGTGCACAATAAATATGCCGTGTCCATATTGCTAGTCTGCTGAAGTGACTTCATAGCCACACGCTTGTGCCAAAGCAAAAATCCTAGCTGAGCTATCTATTCCCCACACCACCCAATCACCTGGATTGAGCTGATGCACATCTGCACTGACATTAGGATCTGGAATGGATGAGAACACATGTTTATGCACCACTTTAAGTCTTTCCTGCAAGGCCTGGACATAGGCTGTCATAGAACCGTGTTGCATTTGTAGCACCTGTGGGAAGTACAGACCAGTCTTTGGTGCACTACCAAACAGGACTTCAAAGGGAGACAAGCCTGTCTTTCTATTTGGAGTGTGTCTGACTCCAAGTCATGTAGATTATACCTATATGACTTGTCTTTTCCACAGCAGTCTCTACATTCTAGTAATATTGAACACACTTGATCCAGCAGCATTCCCCAAATCCACTCCACAAGGTCTACCAACAGATCATGTTGTAATGAAATCCATAGCTCAGTTGCTAAAAAATTTTCAAACAGAGGATTCCATACAACATGATCTTTTGTTGAACCTTGAGGACTGGAGTTGGGGAACCCTGCTGGATGCACTCTGTGCAATATTCCTAGAATGTAGAGACTTTTCTGGAAAAGGAAAGTCATGTAGATTTGGTTTGTTGACAACACATATCTCCAAGACTGACACAAGAAACAAGTCTCACACAAGAAACAGTAATGGAGATATGTTTTTCCAAAAACCCTATGTGTATGGTGCAGTGTGTGTAGTCGGCGATAGACACGGTAAACCATTACCAATTTTTTGAAAGCACAAGTGCACATTTATTTTGAAACCAAAAATAAACAAGAAAAATTTTATTATGAATGACATTTGGGGGAAGATTGGGGGACTTTGGGTGTGTGGAGATACAAGGAACGACTGGAGGTAGAGGAAGGGGTTCTAGGAGAAGGGGTGACAAAAGTACTCGAGGAAGGGAGCTCTGGAATGGACATCGAGGCAGGTTGAGACACATTAGGAGGAGACGGTGGATGGACCAACAAAGTTTTTTTTTTTTTTTCTTCTTTTTTGGCACAGGTATATCCTGCCCCGACCTACTTGCAGCCTGTGACCGCTTTTCTTTTGTAGACCGCCTGGTGACTGTGGACTGTGGCGTTGCCCTGTAAAATAGGGAATGCGGATCACCCCTTTGCTGCTCTGTGGTGGCAGTGCTGCTCAAAGTGGCAGTGGCGGTGCTCCTAGAAGGGGAGCATGTTGGGTCGGTGCTACGTGAAGGAGGCTGCGAATCAGGTATCTCAGCCAAAGTTCTTGGGGGACTACGAGGAGGAGAATTGGTGGCGGTGCTCTGAAGATGAGGAGTGCTGGTGGTGCTCCTTTGCTGAGGAGTGCTGGTGGTGCTCCTTTGCTGAAGAGTGCTGGTGGTGCTCCTTTGCTTGAGGAGTGCTGGCGGTGCTCCTTTGCTTGAGGAGTGCTGGCGGTGCTCCTTTGCTTGAGGAGTGCTGGCGGTGCTCCTTTGCTTGAGGAGTGCTGGCGGTGCTCCTTTGCTTGAGGAGTGCTGGCGGTGCTCCTTTGCTTGAGGAGTGCTGGCGGTGCTCCTTTGCTTGAGGAGTGCTGGCGGTGCTCCTTTGCTTGAGGAGTGCTGGCGGTGCTCCTTTGCTTGAGGAGTGCTGGCGGTGCTCCTTTGCTTGAGGAGTGCTGGCGGTGCTCCTTTGCTTGAGGAGTGCTGGCGGTGCTCCTTTGCTTGAGGAGTGCTGGCGGTGCTCCTTTGCTTGAGGAGTGCTGGCGGTGCTCCTTTGCTTGAGGAGTGCTGGCGGTGCTCCTTTGCTTGAGGAGTGCTGGCGGTGCTCCTTTGCTTGAGGAGTGCTGGCGGTGCTCCTTTGCTTGAGGAGTGCTGGCGGTGCTCCTTTGCTTGAGGAGTGCTGGCGGTGCTCCTTTGCTTGAGGAGTGCTGGCGGTGCTCCTTTGCTTGAGGAGTGCTGGCGGTGCTCCTTTGCTTGAGGAGTGCTGGCGGTGCTCCTTTGCTTGAGGAGTGCTGGCGGTGCTCCTTTGCTTGAGGAGTGCTGGCGGTGCTCCTTTGCTTGAGGAGTGCTGGCGGTGCTCCTTTGCTTGAGGAGTGCTGGCGGTGCTCCTTTGCTTGAGGAGTGCTGGCGGTGCTCCTTTGCTTGAGGAGTGCTGGCGGTGCTCCTTTGCTTGAGGAGTGCTGGCGGTGCTCCTTTGCTTGAGGAGTGCTGGCGGTGCTCCTTTGCTTGAGGAGTGCTGGCGGTGCTCCTTTGCTTGAGGAGTGCTGGCGGTGCTCCTTTGCTTGAGGAGTGCTGGCGGTGCTCCTTTGCTTGAGGAGTGCTGGCGGTGCTCCTTTGCTTGAGGAGTGCTGGCGGTGCTCCTTTGCTTGAGGAGTGCTGGCGGTGCTCCTTTGCTTGAGGAGTGCTGGCGGTGCTCCTTTGCTTGAGGAGTGCTGGCGGTGCTCCTTTGCTTGAGGAGTGCTGGCGGTGCTCCTTTGCTTGAGGAGTGCTGGCGGTGCTCCTTGCTGTTGACTGCTGATGTCGGTTGCCCAAGCAGGTTCTGTGGTGGTTTGGCTCCAAGCTGGTGGTGCTGTGGCGGTGGTGGTGCTCCATACAGGAGCAGCGCTTGCCATAGTGGTGGTGGCGGAGGTGTGTCCTGCAGCACTCAGACTTGAGGTGGTGTAGTGATGTCCGGCTTCGCTGGGAATGCAGGTGGCCGTGCAGTGGTATGCAGCAGAAGTCGGTAGTGTGGTCAAGCGAGCCAGTGGTGGAACTGTTGGAAATGACACCACTGACTGCTGCACATACTGATTCTGCTGCATAGCCTGTAAGCAAGTAAGCAGTGTTGCAGGCCTGTAACACACTCAGCTGTTGCTCAGGACTAAGGTGTTCCGCCATGCCCTGTTCAATTTTACTGAAAAAATGGTGCGCTGGTCTGTTGAGGTCGACCTCCAGACGGTCAAGGCGCTGGTCGACAGAGTGGAAGCGGTGTTCCATGTGGTTAAAACCACGTTCCATGTGGTTAAAACCACGCTCCATCAGGAAAAAAACGCTTTCCGTTCTGGCGGCCAGCGCCCTGAGGCTGGCCTTAAAGGCCTCGCTCAAGTGCATGAACTCGGGCATGACATTACTGTCCAAGGCCCACTGCCGCTGGCGGGTAGTGCCCACATAACCAGTGACAGAGACCTGGGACAGGGGAACACCTGATGGACCAGCTTTCTGGTCACCAGCTGTCTGTGTTGCTGACCTGCAAGATGCTTCCTGGCTGTCGGATGGCTGAGACGGGTCCGAGGTCGATCGATGAAGAACCGCTCCCGGGACAGGGTTAGGTTGCAGGGTGCTGCTCCAAGTGCTGTGGAAAGAAAGGGAAAACATTAGTATGATGCATTTACAAGAAGCAACACCTGTGGAATAGAAAAGCATATATTAAGCACAAACAAAAAAAAAAACTTAAGCTCTGCTGGCAAGGACCGGTCTCAGGAAAGCCAACTCGTGATGGTAGCGGTACTTTCTTCTGCGCCTTGCCGCAGAACCACTCCGAACCGGTCCCTCAGCACAAACATCAGTGTTGAAGCGGTCCTTCATCGAGCGCCAACGTGTGCGGATTTTTTTCACTGTTGGTAAAAAAAAAAATTAAAAATGCACTAGTTTAACGTCATTCTCACCACACACCTCATTGAACTTTGAAAACAGTCTCTGCTGCAGCACCAATAAAATTCTAGACACAATGCAGTAACTGTTGAGACGGCGGACACTGTTATGTTTCCTGCTACAATATATGTATCAGCGAAAACAACAGTATCATCAGGAACAAGAGTGAAAACAGGATCAAGACAGCAGTTAAAAAATCAATCACAGTTCTCAACAAGGCATTGGTGTGTTTAATGCAAGAATATATCTTGCAAAAAACACAGCACCGTCAGGTCCAAAAAACAATGCAGCAGCTGAAGACACAAATCAATCACCGTTTTCAACAAGGCATTGGTGCTTTTCATGCAAGAATATATCTTGCCAAAAAAAACACCACCACCGTCAGGTCCACAAAACAATGCAGCAGTTCAAGACACAAATCAATCACAGTTTTCCACCAGGCATTAGTGTGTTTAATGCAAGAATATATCTTGCAAAAAACACATCAGCACCATCAGGTCCAAAAATAAATGCTATATCACAGAGCATCTTTATACTTACTGAACACCCTTTTTTGAAGCTGCAGAGGCGCTGTCCAAGCCATCCATCACTGCGGCCACCTCATTCCAGAGCTGCCGGGTCACCACTGTGTCTTTGTACTGCTGGTCACGGCTGTCCCACAATGGGATGCGCTCCTCAACGAGGCGGATGAGGTGCTCGTTGTCTGTGTAGACTTCTTCGTCATCCCGCTGTGGAACCTAGAAAAAAAAAAATAGAATGTTTAGAAGTTTGGAAAAGATACAAAAAGAAACAGAAAAGAAGCAAGAGAAAGAAAGACAGAAAAAAATATATATATACTCACATTGGGTCTCCTCGCCACGACTTGACTATGCTGCTCCCGCTCAGAATCCTCAGACGGCACCCGCTCAGACCGCTCCGACTGCTCCCGCACAGACCGCTCTCGCACTCCATTTTCACTTCCCGTGTCCGATGTCTGTAAAGAAAGAAAAAATTAAAACACATTTCTAGAGGCAGCTATACTTATCAAAAGGCAGCAAGATTCTCACCTCACGATGAGCTTGGGCCAGTTCTTGCCGAGATGGCGAATAGACCGATCCGGAAGAAGACATGCTGAAAAGAAAACAAAAAATACATTAGTACATAATAAATTGTACAGGACACACAGACATTATTTTTAAGAATACTCACATTTTGGCTCCTGAAGCTTGAATCCACAGGTAGAAGGCTCTTGTAGAATGCTTGTCTGGTCTCTGCAAGGCATTATGTAGAGTAATTGTCTGACCCTGAAGACACATTCTTTTATGTACACTCCTCCAAAACAATGTTGCTTGTTTAGGGGGAGTTCTAGACAAGTGTCTAGACATTGTTTACTCAAATCGCGTGTGCGCACAAGGCGCTGACGTGCGCGGTGCCAAGCGCTCATCAGCAACCACATAGACTGTAATGCTATTTTTGGGCGCACACGTGCGAGCGCGATTTTTTTAACGATGCCGCCGGAAAAAAAAATGCAACATGTAGCGTACGTCGCGTCTGGGCGCACACCTGTAAAATGCGCAGCGCACGCTAAACGCTGAAGAGCGCGTACATTCGCAAGACCCTGCGATCACCATGTTAAAGATAGGGGGACATTGCGCGTGTGCACGATGCGCTGCGCGATCAAACGCTAGTGTGAAACGAGCCTTACTACTTAGATAAGGGAGCAGAACCAACCTTACGAGAGAGACATGGGAGCAGAACCGAGCTTACTACAGTGCTATGGGAGCATAACCGATCTTACTACAGAGATAAGGGAGCAGAACCAAGCTTAATATGTCTACTTCACAGATATGGGAACAGAACCAAGCTTACGGCATGCATATGGTACAAGAATCTAGATTACTACATCAATACAGAACCAGAACCAAGCTTACTGCTTAGATATGGTACCATAACTGAGCTTACTGACAAACATACATATATCTCTAGAAACACTGACAAGTAAACACACATTACAGCAGGGACATTGCTAGGGTTCTAAAAGTTCAGGGGTCCATGCCTCAAAGTGCATGTCTACCCATCTGACCCCCCTATAATCATCTAAAGAGCATCTATAGATATATAATTACAGTATACCACTGTTGCTAACCAAAAACATACACTGCAAAGACCAATATTATCAAAATTACTACTATAAAAGACCAAAACAATAAAACTACTCAATGTCCACCACCATCACCACTACTCAGCAAATACATAATATAATATAACCATTACCTTTACATAACAAAACACTATACAGAGACCAATGACACCACCATACACCTACTACTACATAGACTGAAACAAATTTAGCGGTCACTAAATAAAAAAATAGTCTACTAAAAAGAGCAATATTACCATCTTACTGTTATCGTATATTGGTAGATACTAGTCCCACAGAACATACACGTGAGTACAGTAGTTATATATAGAACCTTACAGCTGACAATCTTTCTGATTTGGGTCGCTCACTTTTCCTGTCTTTTTCATCAGGCCCAGACCTCCATTACCACTTCTCCAGCCACAACTCATCTGCACAGATTACAACAAAAACACATTTGACATCTCACATTTCTACTGATGTCTCATTTATTCCCAACCTACAAAAACTCCCCACTCTGCTTACCTGAGGCATAGGATACTGACCCCAATATTTTAAAAAACTGTGCCATTACTATGATTACTCCCTCCCCCAAAAATTAGTGTCCCATAGAAAATATTAATACCCCCACTGTGCAAAGGCGTGTATGCTCCTTTAACCCCTTCCCGACCAATGACTCCACATAGGCATCATGAAAAGCTGTGCCAATCTGACCAGTGACGCCTATGTGGCGTCATGAATTAATTGCCCTCCTGCGGGTCGGGTGACTGACCTTTCAGTGACCCCACCCGACCCACACACACAGGGGGCTTTGTACTTCTCCACAGGTGGGGTGGCTTCACCCCCACATGTCTACAATCGCTCTGATTGGCTGTTAAAAGTGAAAATGATAAGGTGCTGGTTTAATTATATTGTGTTTATGTCTGCTGTAACTTGCATTTAGCATTTATGCTCTGTTAATTATTCTAAATAAATTATTTAGCTTGAAAAACTCCAATTTTGATCTCTTGTGATGCTTAATAGCTCATTTATGATATTTTTTTTGCTATTATATTTCCAGTGAGTTGAGCCTTTGAAGAATTTTTTCCAGTATTTGGGATATATTTGCACTTTATACTACATACAGTATGAGCCTGTACATCGCTTCCTATATACAGTATGAGGCTGCATATTGCCTCCTATATACAGTATGAGCCCACATAGCCTCCTGTATACAGTATGAGGCCGCATATAGCCTTCTATATACAGTATGAGGCCGCATATAGTCTCCTATATACAGTATGAGCCTGCACATTACTTCCTATATACAATATGAGCCCACATAGCCTCCTATATACAGTATGAGGCTGCACATCGCTTCCTATATACAGTATGAGGCCACATATAGCCTCCTATGTACGGTATGAGCCTGCACATCGCTTCCTATATACAGTATGAGGCCGCATATAGCCTCCTATATACAGTATGAGCACCCACATATAGCCTCCTGAATACAGTTTTTGCCCCCTATATACAGCATGAGCCAGCACATTGCTTCCTATATACAGTATGAGCCTGCACATAGCCTCCTATAAACAGTATGAGCCTGTACATCATTTCCTCTATACAGTATGAGGCCGCATATAGCCTCCTATATACAGTATGAGCACCCAAATATAGCCTCATTTGTACAGTATGAGCCTGCGCATTGCTTCCTATAAACAGTATGAGCATCCACATAGCCTCCTATGTACAGTATGAGCCTGCAAATCGCTTCCTATAAACAGTATGAGCCCACATATAGCCTCCTGAATACAGTATTTGCCTCCTATATACAGTGTGAGTCCCCATATAGCCTTCTATATACAGTATGAGCCTGCACATCGCTTCCTATATAGAGTATGAGGCCACATATAGCCTTCTATATACAGTATGAGCACCCACATATAGCCTCCTGTATACAGTATGATGCTGCATATAGCCTCCTATATACAGTATGAGGCCGCATATAGCCTCCTATATACAGTATGAGCCTGTACTTCGCTTCCTATATACAGTATGAGGCCGCATATAGCCTCCTATATACAGTATGAGCACCCACATATAGCATACTGAATGCAGTGTTTACCTCCTATATACAGTATGAGCCTGCAGATTGCTTCCTATATAAAGTATGAGCCTGCAAATAGCCTCCTATATACAGTATGAGCCTGTACATCACTTCCTATATACAGTATGAGGCCGCATATAGCCTCCTATATACAGTATGAGCACACACATATAGCCTCCTATGTACAGTATGAGCCTGCGCATTGCTTCCTATAAACAGTATGAGCATCCACATAGCCTCCTATGTACAGTATGAGCCTGCACATCACTTCCTAAACAGTATGAGCCTGCACATCGCTTCCTAAAAACAGTATGAGCCTGCAAATCGCTTCCTATATACAGTATGAGCCCACATATAGCCTCCTGAATACAGTATTTGCCTCCTATATACAGTGTGAGTCCCCATATAGCCTTCTATATACAGTATGAGCCTGCACATCGATTCCTATATACAGTATGAGGCCACATATAGCCTCCTATATACAGTATGAGCACCCACATATAGCCTCCTGTATACAGTATGATGCTGCATATAGCCTCCTATATACAGTATGAGGCCGCATATAGCCTCCTATATACAGTATGAGCCTGTACTTCGCTTCCTATATACAGTATGAGGCCGCATATAGCCTCCTATATACAGTATGAGCACCCACATATAGCCTCCAGAATGCAGTGTTTACCTCCTATATACAGTATGAGCCTGCACATTGCTTTCTATATACAGTATGAGCCTGCACATAGCCTCTTATATACAGTATGAGGCTGCATATAGCCTCCTATATACAGTATGAGCCCACATAGCCTCCTGTATACAGTATGAGGCCGCATATAGTCTCCTATATACAGTATGAGCCTGCACATTGCTTCATATATACAATATGAGCCCACATAGCCTCCTACAGTATATACAGTATGATCACCCACATATAGCCTCCTGAATACAGTTTGTGCCTCCTATATACAGTATGAGCCTGTACTTCACTTCATATATACAGTATGAGGCCGCATATAGCCTCATATAGCTATACAGTATGAGCATCCACATATAACCTATGTACAGTATGAGCCTGCACATCGCTTCCTATAAACAGTATGAGTCTGCAAATTGCTTCCTATCTACAGTATGAGCCCACATATAGCCTCTTGAATAGTGTTTGCCTCCTATATACAGTGTGAGTCCCCATTTAGCCTCCTATATACAGTATGAGCACTCACATATAGCCTCCTGAATACATTGTTTGCCACCATATTGCCTCCTATATACAGTGTGAGTCCCCATATAGCTCCTATATACAGTATGAGCCCCTATATAGCATCCCATATCTAACTGCATTTACCTTGGTATCATTAATTTTCTATGAGACTGCTCTGTTCTCATATTGTGCATTTAGTAGGGCTTAATGGAATGATTGCGCTTGTTACACATCAACTCTAGATGCGCTCACTTATTAGACTTTGGTTGGGGCAACTTTAAAATATAATAATGATAATGGTCCTGTCTAGTGACAAGTTTATATTTACAGGCTTCTGGAGAAAGGCACAATACCAGTCATTCAAGGGTTAATTCTTTGGAACACTGAGAGGGACTTTCTAGCCAATGAAACCACAGTATAAAACACCTGTGATAACTATGGCAACTGCGCTGATGTCATAAACACATGCATCTATGATGCAGGAGAAGATTCCAGAACCATAAGTCATTCAGCCGTAGACGGAAGCCATACTTGATGTGTCTGGAGACCTGGAGCTTCATCACTCCACAATTTGAGGAAGGGGACACCGCCTAGCCAGCCAGATCAGCCATAGCGCCTAGCCAGCCAGATCAGCCATAACGCCTAGCCAGCCAGATCAATGGGGTGACAGATGTTGCAGCCAGATCTTCCTCACGTCCGGTACTCGCCGCCTTCACTTTATGTGTATGGCCTGGAGAGGTCGCATTAGGCTTCTCCAAAACAATTATGACACAATGTACAAATTCAGGTACAATTTGCTGTTACATGTTGGCACTAACCTTCTAAGCCCAAGGGAAGGGCAGTCCTGCAGCCATGGTTCCCTAGAGGTTTCCACCACAGGGGGTTTTTCCTCTCCTGAGTGCTGAAGGACGATTCTTCATGAGTCAGGGGTTCTGCCATTTAAGGTGTCTCTTTCATAGTAATTGGCTGATTCTAAATTTCAGACACTGAAAGAAATAATAATGATGAGATTTGGAATAAAATTCGGTCAATTTAACATCCAATAAAAGTGTTTTGTGTGTTTCTTTCACAATCTTCGGTTGGTGAGATTTTGTTGGGGATCAGGATCCAGCATCTATGATCAAGCCATGAAGCCAGATATGAAGTCAGAGCAATTTAACCCTGCGCTGGAAGACAGGACGGAGCAGAGATGACAAAGTGTGACTGCACAATTAGCACAAGTTCACACTCTTCCTCCCATTCAGATACACGAGGGGATTCAGGGCCGAGTTGGGACTAAAAAGCAGCCCTGGCACACAAAATTCACCAGCCCACATACAATAAGTGTCCTCAACCCAAATCGTAGAACACTGATAGGTCATGTAGGATTTTGCTTTATCCGTTACCAGGGCCGAAACAAAGTATTTTGGGTGCCCAAGGCAGATGAAGCCGAAGGCGCCCATTTTGCATTTCTACCCAGCTAATTCTTCCCTTTTCCATTAGGTCTATGACATCGTGTGATTAATAACTGATGAGCTGAATCCTTCTAAGTCAGGCCCATATACATTTGTATCTCATGAACCTACAACTCCCAGTATGTCCTTAACAATGGTAAGGAGATGCTGGGAGTTATCAGTCTTTATCAGACTGTGGACTATACAGGAACCATAGTACTGATGAGACGCAGTCAGTACCAATAGCTAAAAATGTACATCCTGGTACCTTATAGGTGACCTCTTCTCTGAGTCTTTTCTTTCTCTTAGGCCTGTTTCACACTTCAGTTTTCTGGCGTTAGTCAAAATCCGCCAGTGTGCAAAAACGGATCCGTTTCCGTTTTGTGGCAAACGGATGCAACTGGATCCGTTTTTTGTACGGATCCGCTTTAGACGCTAGTGCATGAAATTTAAAGTAAGGCCTGTTTCACGAGCGAGAGAGATTTGGCTGCCACAGAATGGGATTTGGGGTTAAATATCATGAAAGGACATTCATTCGGGCATGCTCAGTATAAAAAGGAGGATCCGATGGCAGATTCCGTCAATTGACGGTTGGCAACGGATCCACCGCCTTTTCTCATCCACATCTCGCTTCTTAAGGCCCCTTTCACACTCCAGTCTTTTGCAATCAGTCACAATCCGTCAAAGTGTTCAGATCCGTCAAGTGGACGGATCCTGCGTATATTGCAAAAAACTGATGCACTGGATCTGTTTTTATGACTGATCCGTTGTAGCAGCCTTGCTGTAGGAATTAAAGAAACAGAATTCTGGAGCGAGAGAGAGAGAGAAGGATTTTGTGCCAGAATAGAAAAAGCAGCCGCAGGGGTTAAAATAAAGGAAGAAAAATGATTCCGGGCATGCTCAGTTTTAAAAGATGGAATCCGTCGCTATCCGACTTTTCGACGTACACAAAAAATGTTCATCTGTCCGTTGTCTCTGGCCAACGGACAGAGATTTTCTGACGGATCCGTTGGACGACAGATGAAACGTGTGGCCATCCGTCACAATCTGTCACTAATACAAGTCTATGAGAAAAAAACGGATCCAGCATGAAAAAATGATGGAAAGCCAAAATTAGAGTTGAGCGAAACGGATCGAAAAATTTCAAAAGTCGCCGACTTTTGGCAAAGTCGGGTTTCATGAAACGAAACCCGACCCTAGGATGAGGTCGGCCACGAGGTCGGCAACTTACGTGCCAAAGTCCGCGTTTCAAAAGTTTGTTTTGCGCTCTTTTTCAGCCAATCAGGATCCACGGACACTGTGGGCAACGTGATGACATAGGCAGGGGTCACCACCATCTTTCAGAAGGGCATGCAAGTGATTGGCTTGCTTTGGTGGGCGTCACAGGGGGTATAAAAGGGCGTGCACGCCGACCGCCATGTTCCTCATGCTTATCTCAGAAGAGGGAGAGCTGCTGCTGATTCTGTAGGGAGAGCGTTAGGCAGGGAAAAAGACACCAAAAACTGCTTCTGCTGCTAGCGATTTTGCCTGTACAACACACCAGTCACTGTGTGTGCAGTGCAAGGGGAGGCTATATTTTGCTGGATCAATGGTGTTGGTTGTTAGGCTGCCTTCTAAGGCTTCCTGACGGCTGCATTGCTGTTTACCCACTGCTCTGCAAACTGCTTTTTTAAAAGCAATCCCAATTTTTTTTTTGTCCTGCTGAGGTACTGAGCGTGCATTTTTTCACACCATACAGCGGTGCACACTCCTCACACAGTACCGTGTAACGGCTGTTATCACAGCCACAGTGAAGCTATCTGTGTGTCACTCTGTAAGAATAAGTCGAGGACATGTTCCGTTCTTACAGACCTGCACCTTCTAGTTTTGTCTAGCTTGCAAACAGTTAAATATATTTGCTGTTTGATCACATTCAAAACTATAAAGAGACAGCGTGTGTCAGTCCGTATACTTAAAAAACACGGAGTTTGACAATTTTACGTACACCGGACAGCCGTGTACGTGCACGCTCCTCTCAGTACTGTGTAACGGCTGTTATCACGGCCACAGTGAAGCTATCTGTGTGTCACTCTGTAAGAATAAGTTGAGGACATGTTCCGTTCTTACAGACCTGCACCTTCTAATTTTGTCTAGCTTTCAAACAGTTAAATATATTTGCTGTTTGATCACATTTAAAACTATAGAGAGACAGCGTGTGTCAGTCCGTATACTTAAAAAACACGGAGTTTGACAATTTTACGTACACCGGACAGCCGTGTACGTGCACGCTCCTCTCAGTACCGTGTAACGGCTGTTATCACGGCCACAGTGAAGCTATCTGTGTGTCACTCTGTAAGAATAAGTTGAGGACATGTTCCGTTCTTACAGACCTGCACCTTCTAGTTTTGTCTAGCTTTCAAACAGTTAAATATATTTGCTGTGTGATCACATTCAGAACTATAGAGAGACAGCGTGTGTCAGTCCGTATACTTAAAAAACACGGACCTTGACAATTTTACGTACACCGGACAGCCATGTATGTGCACGCTCCTCTCAGTACCGTGTAACGGCTGTTATCACGGCCACAGTGAAGCTATCTGTGTGTCACTCTGGAAGGATAAGTGGAGGACTTGTTCTGTTCTTGCAGACTCTAGGGAGATTCCTATTCTGCCCAATTCTATATACACCTTGTAGTTTGTGATACACTAGCCAATTTCTGCCTGTGACATAGCGCTGTGATATTCAGTGGGCCTCACACAATCCATAAGTGTCCAGTGTCCACAAGTGTGTGCAGAAATTCAAAATCTCCCTTATCCTGTAGTCACTTTTTTCACACCTGTGCCATCGAGCCTGTGACATAGCGCTGTGATATTCAGTGGGCCTCACACAATCCAAAAGTGTACAGTGTCCACAAATGTGTGCAGAAATTCAAAATCTCCCCTGTCCTATAGACACCTTGTACCTTGTTTTACATTACTATATAGTTTGTTGGATTTTGTCTACATTTCTACCAAAAATGAGGAAGGCTGGTGGAAGAGGCTGTGGAATTGGGCGGGGGTTGGCAGCTGGTAATGATGGTGTTGGTGGTGGATCTGATGGTAGTGGCAAAAGCAAAATAGGACCGAATGCAGGAGGTGTTGAGCCTGTGTCATCATCTGGCTCCACAAGGCCTCGAAGGCTTACTTTTCTAGGAGTTGGCAAACCGCTTTTAAAGCCAGAGCTTCAGGAAAAAGTTTTGGCTTACATTGCTGACTCAGCCTCCAGCTCTATCGCCTCCTCTTCTGAAGTTGTAAAAAATAAAAGCACTGAGTCGTCATTGGAGGCTCATGTTCATGAACCACAAATTTCCTTGTGTCCTTCACCCCAACCAAGATTGAAGGATGACGCAGGCCATACTACTGATTACTCCATGGAGCTGTTTTCACATACCATGCCTGGATTATCAAGTGAAATGGTGAATTACCCAGGCCAAGATGAATCTGACATCGAGTGCCCTGATGCACAGCCACTGATAGATGATTCTGCTGGTACATTCACTCAGAGCACTACATTGTCCTCGCAGTGTACGGAGCCAGATTCTGACCCTGATGAGACTCAGGTGCCCCTTCCCGCACACTATACCACCATACACGGTGACACAGAGGAAGGTGCACATGACATTGAAGAGGAGGTGATGGATGATCCAGTTGTTGACCCAGATTGGCATCCATTGGGGGAAGAGGGTGCTGCTTCCAATAGCTCAGATGAGGAGCATCCACAGCAGACATCGACATCGCAACAGCTGTTATCTGGCAGGCACGGAGCACTCCAAAGACAGGTTCCAAAAATCAAAAGAGTTGCTGGACAGCTTGTCCAGAGGGTCAAAATATCACAGCGTGCTAGGCCGCAAAATGTCTGCCAAAGTAGGAAGAGTGCAGTGTGGCACTTTTTTGAACAAAATCCTCATGATCAGGCCAAGGTTATCTGTAAGAAGTGCGCAAAGACCTTTAGCCGAGTGAAAAATCTGAAAAATTTGAATACTAGTTGCATGCTTAGACATTCAACCACCATGCACTTGCAAGCGTGGACACAACACCAAACCTCAAGTACCACATGTGCAACTGATCACAAAGAAGGTAGTCAGCAATGCTACATTGTTTCCCCCACTGTAAGCCCACCGGTTAGCACAGCAGCAAATGTTGAGGTGTTGTTGCAAGGCCACAGCAGTCAGGGAATCCCACTGTTATATCAACGAAAGACTGAATCTAGGCCATCAGAAAGAACACCAACTCCATCACCATCATCAACCCTCTCTCAGTCCGCCCTGTCCACCGCTACTTCCACCATATGCAGCTCTCAAGTCCAGCTCACCCTCCCAGACACTATGAGTAGGTCAAGAAAGTACTCAGTCTCTCATCCGCGTACACTGGGTTTGAACGCCCACATTGCCAAACTAATCTCATTTGAGATGATGCCCTATCGGTTGGTGGAAAGCGCAGCTTTCCGCGAACTCATGGCCTATGCAGTACCACGCTATGACCTACCCAGTCACCACTTCTCTCGCAAAGCCATCCCAGCCCTCCACCATCATGTGAAAGACCGCATTGTCCATGCACTCAAGCAGTCAGTGAGTGGCAAGGTGCACCTCACAACTGATGCATGGTCCAGTCGGCATGGGGAGGGCCGTTACGTGTCCATCACTGCGCACTGGGTTAATGTGGTGGATGCAGGGTCCACAGGGGACAGCGGTGGTGGGACAGTGCTGCCTAGCCCACGGTATAGGAAACAGTTGGCTGTAGGCATTCGATCCTCCTCCTCCTCCTCCAGAAGCGAAAGCTCGTCCACAAAGCGCAGTCGTACGAGCACTCCATCTGCAGCTGCCACTGTTGCACACGAGGTGTCCCCCCTATCGAGCAGCTAGTGGAAAGCGTCAGCAGGCTGTGTTACAGATGATGTGTTTGGGCGACAGACACACCGCCGAGGTGCTCGCCGAGTACTTCCAGCGACAAACTGAGTCATGGCTGGGCAGTGTACATCTTGAGGCAGGCAAGGTAGTTAGTGATAACGGCCGTAATTTTGTGGCAGCCATAGCCCTTTCAATACTCAGCCACATACCTTGCTTGGCTCACACCTTGAACCTGGTGGTGCAGTGCTTCCTCAATAATTATCCGGAGTTAACAGCCCTGCTCCAGAAGGTGCGAAGACTGTGCGCGCACATCCGCCGGTCGCCTGTACACTCCATTCGTATGCAGAAGCTGCAGTGATTGCTCCACCTTCCCAACCACCGCCTCATTATCGACATTGCAACAAGGTGGAACTCCACCCTGCACATGGTTGAGCGGCTGTGCGAGCAGAGGCAGGCCATAATGCATTTGTGGGAGGATACACGGCCAGGCACTTTGAGAGCAGACATGGAGTTGACAGGTGTGCAGTGGTCGAAGCTAAAAGACCTCTGTAAAGTCCTTCAGTGTTTTGAGGAATGCACACGGCTGGTAAGCGCAGACGACGCCATCCTAAGCATGAGCATCCCACTTATGCGTCTGCTCATGCAAACTTTGATGCACCTTAAGGAGCAGGCGTCTGCAGCCAATGTTGACGAGGAGGGAATCCTTGATGACATTCAGCCATTGTCTGCTCAGGGACCTCTCCTGGACGAGGTGGAGGAAGAAGAGGAGGAGGAGGATGATGATGGGGATGATTACTTAGGGGAGGAGGATGCATCTCGTGGGGCAAGTGAAAATGTTGGCGTGGTAAGGTCTGGTACAGGGTTTGTGCGTGACTGGAGGGATGTGGATTTGCCAGAAAGTGCTCCTCCAACCAGCACTCGCAGTGCATCATTGACACCGGGAACATTGGCCCACATGTCAGATTATGCCTTGCAGATCCTAAAAAGGGACCCCCGCATTGCCAAAATGATGAACGATGACGACTACTGGTTGGCCAGCATCCTGGATCCACGCTATAAAGGCAAATTACAAAACATCATGCCACAGGAGAACCTTGACCTAATATTGGCTAATAAACAAGCAACTCTGGTAAATCGGTTGCTTGAGGCATTCCCAGCACACAGCAGTGGTGATGTTTCTCACACGAGCCGTACGGGCCGGGGGCAGCTTGGCAGAGGTGTTCGTGGTGCACACAGCAGAAGTGGCGTTGGAGACAGGGGTTTCATGACAATGTTGTGGACTGATTTTTCAAGTACCACTCACACAACTGGTAATACTGCATCGATGGAAAGTGACAGGAGACAGCAGTTGTCAACTATGGTTACAAACTACTTTTCCTCCCATATCGATGTTCTCCCACACAGGTCATTCCCCTTTGACTATTGGGCCGCTAAACTGGACACCTGGCTGAATTGGCACAATATGCCTTACAGGAGCTCGCTTGCCCAGCTGCAAGTGTGCTATCGGAAAGAGTCTTCAGTGCAGCTGGATCAATCCTGACAGAAAAAAGGACCCGTCTGTCAACCCAAAATGTGGATGATCTAACCTTCATTAAAATAAACCATGCATGGGTTTCCAAGGATTTTGTCCCACCTTCCCTTGATGACACATAGGTTGCCAGAAAAATGGCTTGCTTTGGTTATCCTCCTATTCCGCGAACTTGATCTATTTCGCCTTTTGCAGCAGCTGAATGTCCCACATCAACATATGCCACTTTGTAAACCTCCCTAACTGGGCTGCCCCCCCCAATGGCCGGGGTCACCACCTAGCACCTGAAACCGTGCAAGTGCCGTTGCCCTGGACAGGTGGGTGGGCCGACTCTTGGGCGTGGGCACTGGCACAGGGTCCCTCATAGTGCAATCAAGTGTCTCTGACGGTGGTGGTGCACACCCGCCGTCAGACACACCGCCATACTATGAGGGGCCCAGGGCCAGTACCGACGCCCACGAGTGTGCCCCACTTGCTTGGGCAGGGCCCCAGCAATTGCAATGTTTACCTCTCCCTGCTCCTCCGCTGTGTAGTCTGGTCTGTCAAATCCTTCACTGGGACTGCCACTACAAATTGATTGAACTGAAAGATGATGGTTAAGATGTAGCTATGCCCTGTCCTGCTGTCCGGGCTCTAGCTCCAGAGAGCCTGCCTCCTGATGTATAGACATATATTTTGAATGTGTACGCTATCCATACATGTTATCCGGGGATACGGTACCCTTTCTAACCTTTGTGCAATCACGTGCAATCCATACTGGGCCTAACACCGTCTGAGCCTGCCTCCTGATGTATAGACATATATTTTGAATGTGTACGCTATCCATACATGTTATCTGGGGATACGGTACCCTTTCTCACCTTTGGGCAATCACGTGTAATCCATACTGGGCGTGAGAACGGCTGGCGAGCTGTTAAGCAAGCTACAGCACCTGTGGTTTGCACACATAAGTTTTTAATTTTTTCAGGAATGACGGTTAGGCCTAATTCCGGAACTGCGGTTGACCTGCACTTACTGGGAAATCATCGTTCGCGGGTAATAATTGTAATCAGTGATCCCCATCACTAACGTTGTTCAGCGGGTTATCTGCACCTGTAAGCGACAAACGCTGGCCTTTTCAGTGTAGCGCACATGCAGCCACGGACATGTAAGGGCATGACACACCAGTTATTGGCCAATCTCATGTGCCAGAGCCTCACGTGTCCCTCTAGTAAGCCGGACTCGGACCGCGGGGCATGACGGAGTCTCGTTCGTTAACGGAATTAAGCTTGCAATGTGTGCATCTGTTCTGTAGCTGGCATGGTTGAGGTTTCCCAGGTGGAGTCGAATTTAACCGTAGGCTCCACTCCTGCTGGTGCCCTTCTGGACATTCCTTTAAGGTTCAGCTTTGCAACCATACTGCCCACGTAAAACAAACACTTTGCCTTCATGAACGCTGTTTGGAGGGTCATGACTCGTGGGAATAACGCCGCCCAATCAGTTAACCTACTAGAGAGATCCTTCGTTGCTCCCAAGCATGACATCACACTCCCTAGGAGGAAGGTAATGCCACTGTGGCGACCGTACTCCTGGGGGCGACACAAGTGCACTGATGCCCAGCCACTGCTCGATGAATCTGCTGGTACATTGACCCAGACCACTACATTCCCCTCGCACGCTACACGGCCTGAATCTGACCCTGATGAAACTCAGGTTACCCTTCCCATATACAGTTCCATCTTACACGGTGACAAAGAGGAAGCTGCAGATGAAAGTGCAGGTTCGGCCCACCCACCATCAGACACACCACCGTACTATCAGGGGCCCTGTGCCAGTGCCGTCGCCAACGAGTGGGCCCCCCCTGCTTGCTCAGGATCACAGCACTTGCAAGGTTGAAATACTGTGCAGTGAGATGGAAGATGGGGACGACGAGGAGTCCAGACTAGTACAGGGATTCCCTAGCGAGGAGACTTATTTGATTGTTTGCAATGTTGGGACAGCAATTTTTGGGGAGCACTATACTCTGGAGAATGATAGATGGGGCCCACCATACACTGGAACATTCCAAAGGTGGACATCAGACACTGGAGCAGCATTTACAGGGCCCATTATACACTAGAGCATTAGAAATGGGGCCCATTATGTTTGGAGCATTATTTGGGCCCATAAGACAGTGGAGCTTCATCCATGGGGACCAACATATACTGTAGCATTATGTGGAGCTCATCATATACTGTTTCAAACATTATATGGGACCAATGATTCTGTATGGAGAAATAGATGGGCCTCGTCATGAGATGTAAAAAGTGAAGTATTTTTCATTGTACTATACCGCTATTTCTCTGCCGTATCGGAGCATGATGAGTTTTGGTATGTGTTAAAGGGGCGCTCTTTCGCCCAGGTCACATAAAAACCTGGAGCCAGCCCCCCCCCACAACTTTAGCCAAATAACCCCCATTTTTCAGAGCGTAACTTGTATTATGAAGTTAATTAAGGTTGACAAGCTTAAGTAAGAAGGATTGATGCTTTTGGCATTCAAATGGGCACTGTAGGTGTGTTTCCTGTCCTCCTCTCACTGCCGACTTTTATTCCCCATTGACTTACATTGGGTTTCGTGTTTCGGGACGACCCCGACTTTTCCCTATAATCGAACGATCTTGCTCGACCCGACTTTTGGAAAAGTCGGGTTTCACGAAACGAAACTCGACCCTAAAAAACCAAAAGTCGCTCAACTCTATCAACGACTAAAGAAATTTTTCGACCGCCCCGGGCGCCACAAACAGTTGCTATGCCACTGAGCTGCAGGAATGTATAATGTGTATAACGTGCACAGTAATGAATGTTCTAAATATTCACTGTCATTACCAAGAATTATCCGTGTTATATGGCCGGTACAAGATGCAGTGCCACCGACGGCGCACAGGCAGGTAAATAGGATGGTTTTTTTCTTAACAGGAATCATACATACAAAGATAGGGGATAAGGAGCCATGCATACAATGACAGGGACGGGGGAAACATGCATACCACGGTAGGGATGAGTGGTCAATGCACACCCGGCTTATACTCAAGTCAATAAGTTTACCCAGTTTTTCGTGGCAAAAGTTGGTGCCTCGGCTTATACTCGGGTCGGCTTATACTCGAGTATATACGGTAAGAGGTAAAACCTGACAAGAATAAACAATAATTTGCAGTTAGCCCAATCGTGGGGATAAATAGCTGAGAAATAAATAGTGATTAGTATATCTTAATAAATATATTGCAATTCGCCCAGTACAAAGCTGTGAAAAAAAAATGGTAGTTACTATTTCCATTAAGTTTTGCACTCAACCAGTTGATTAACCAAGAGTGATGGCATGTACCCGAATAGAATTCTCCTAGAGGCTGCAAATAAGAGCGGCAGGAAGTAAAGGGTTAATTGGTACATAGAACACACAAATGGGTGAAAATATTAAATGGTCATGAGCAATATGTCCCGGCATAAAGAGTGTGATTATATCCTTAGTCCATAGTTAATGCTTGGTATAAACCTGCATTCATAAAATAGTCCAATGTCTATAGCCGTGGGGAGAGCTGCCCCGGCCGATGACGGATACACCAAGTACTTTCTCCAATGAGTGGAGGGCTCGTGCCCTGTGAAATAGCGCGCTGAACAGTACAAGGTGATTTCACCATATATAGTTGTATGTGAGTGTTGCTACTCACAATACCTCCGATGGTCTGCGTAGAATCCGGTGACTGCGTTCTGGCTAGTGCAGTAAAGGTCGGACCTGGGAGATGCGGCGATATGCCAAGGTGTAGTGTGAGACCAGCGCTCCTGCGCTCCAGCTGTCGGCAGGGATCCGGTCACTCTGGTCGATAGCTGCGTCCCGGCAGATGTGCAGTAGGAGCAGGACCTGTGTGACGCGGTGGATCACGTGGTGCCGTGTAACTGCTGCTAGATGGAGGTACGGGTGGCAAAAAGGGCCGAAACCAACGCGTTTCGGAAAACTCAGCTTCTTTCTTCAGGTCCGGGACATATTGCTTCTGACCATTTAATATTTTCACCCAATTGTGTTCTATGTACATATTAACCCTTTACTTCTAGGAGAATTCTATTCGGGTACATGCCATCTCTCCTTGGTTAATCAATTGTTTGAGTGCAATACTTACTATTTCCATTAACTACCATTTTTTTCACAGCTTTGTACTGAGCGAGTTGCAATATATTCATTAAGATATACTAATCACTATTTATTTCTCAGCTATTTATCCCCACAATTGGGCTAACTGCAGTTTATTGTTTATTCTTGTCAGGTTTTACCTATTAAACATTCTTCTATTTGTCTCATTAATAAGTGACTAGCTTTTCTCCCACATCTTGGTTTTTTCAGCGCGAGTCTATCACAAATATTTATAATCCTTTCGATTTCCTTGTGGTTGGTATCTAGAGTCGCAGCAGTTACAAAACCTTTTACACAGGCGTCACTTTATCGCTATCCTTCATTTTTTGTTTTTAACAATTTTTCCCTGGATCTGTAGCTGGATATTTCCTGCTTTTGAATTGCCTCCTATATACAGTATGAGCCTGCACATTGCTTCCTATATACAGTATGAGTCTGCACATAGTCTCCTATATACAGTATGAGCCTGCACATTGCTTCCTATATACAGTATGAGGCCGCATATAGCCTCCTATATACAGTATGAGCCGGCACAGCGCTTCCTATATACAGTATGAGTCTGCACATAGTCTCCTATATACAGTATAAGCCTGCACATCGCTTCCTATATACAGTATGAGGCCGCATATAGCCTCCTATATACAGTATGAGCCTGTACTTCGCTTCCTATATACAGTATGAGGCCGCATATAGCCTCCTATATACAGTATGAGCACCCACATATAGCCTCCTGAATGCAGTGTTTACCTCCTATATACAGTATGAGCCTGCACATTGCTTCCTATATACAGTATGAGCCTGCACATAGCCTCCTATATACAGTAGGAAAAAAAAAATGATTGAATGAGAGTAATGGTTTTGGGTCCTTTCTGTAAAAATCGTATGGGTATCTTTTTAGTCTTGGTTTTAGTTTTCTGTTTTTAATTATTTTTTCCTGTGCTTATACTCCAGTTCTCTATCTTCGCATCGCAATATATAAGATCTGGCATGAAATTCATTGTTGAGGGCATTTCAAGATTTTATGAGGAAACACTCCTTTCACAAGAAATCTACAGCTCTTTTCGTACCCATTGGGTCTTCAATATTTCATATTATTTGTTCACATTTTTATTCATTTTTTCTTTTTTTATTTCTTTATTTCATTTACATTTTTATTTGTTTTATTTTTATATATATTTTTTTCACTCATTTTTTATTTTTTTCACAATTTTCTTTGTGTATTTTTGCTATGTATTATGCATTATACATAATTGTGTGTATAATTACTTTATGATATATGACATTTGATGTATGTATTGAATGCCATGTGTTATTTTTATGTACATTTGTTTTTTAACAGAGACATGATATATAGTTGTTATAGTTATATGATGCACATACACTTTCATATAGCCTGCATACACATTATGCTAATTGTTAAAAAAAAATTTTATTGCTTGCATAGTGTGCTTATAATTGACACATATGTGTGTGCCTTTGCACTCTGTCAGGCATATTCACTTTAATGGTTCATACACACCGCTATAATTATTTCAGCATCATTATGTTTTATCCCCTCACTTTCAACACTTGCTATCACTTTAAGTAGTGATTATTATTCTTCATAATTATTTTATTTTCTTGTCCTCACTTGAGCGCATGCCCAGTTCTGTCCTCCCTAGGAGCCGTCTGACGTGCTCAGTCTGGTATGTGGCGGTCTCTGACTGTTTTGCAGCTTGAGCCGCTTTCATGCTGATGAGCGCTGATCATAGACTCCCTGTTCATAGTGGGGACTCAACAGCGCATGCGCCGATAATGCTGTGGACGTTTAGAACTGGATACTATTGACGTCATTGTGGACACTACAGCTCAGGTCCTGAATTTTACAAGCTTTATTAGGGAAAGCGGTTTATTGGTTGACCGCACTATATAAACTAGATCCGGGGCACTTGTAAACAACGCCTCCTGAGGAAGCTGCGGCGTAACGCGCGTAGGGGCGGCAGGTTTTACAGCGACATACACTACACATGTAAGTTGTTACTTTCTAATGCAGTCCTTGTATCTTACTCCGGAATTTGTATAGACAGTTTTTACTCTGTGTACACTTAACGCCTACCAGGCTTATTTGATACAAGGCACTTGTGCACTTTATATTCAGCAGTTTACTCTGGGCACTTATTGTATGCAAAACCTTATCTGGGCATACATATTATGTAAATGGGGAGTTTGCTGTTTACTATGCATTCTATTTGTGAAAGGAAAGCAAAGAAACTACATGTTTTATACAGATAAAAACTTTATTAACTGTCAAGGTGCTGGTTTAATTATATTGTGTTTATGTCTGCTGTAACTTGCATTTAGCATTTATGCTCTGTTAATTATTCTAAATAAATTATTTAGCTTGAAAAACTCCAATTTTGATCTCTTGTGATGCTTAATAGCTCATTTATGAGATTTTTTTTGCTATTATATTTCCAGTGAGTTGAGCCTTTGAAGAATTTTTTCCAGTATTTGGCATATATTTGTACTTTATCCTATGTACAGTATGAGCCTGTACATCGATTCCTATATACAGTATGAGGCTGCATATAGCCTCCTATATACAGTATGAGCCCACATAGCCTCCTGTATACAGTATGAGCCTGCATATTGCTTCTATATACAATATGAGCCCACATAGCCTCCTATATACAGAATGAGCCTGTACATCGATTCCTATATACAGTATGAGGCCGCATATAGCCATCTATATACAGTATGAGGCCGCATATAGTCTCCTATATACAGTATGAGCCTGCATATTGCTTCTATATACAATATGATCCCACATAGCCTCTTATATACAGTAAGAGCCTGCACATCGCTTCATATATACAGTATGAGGCCACATATAGCCTCCTATGTACGGTATGAGCCTGCACATCGCTTCCTATATACAGCATGAGGCTGCATATAGTCTCCTATATACAGTATGAGCACCCACATATAGCCTCCTGAATACAGTTTTTGCCTCCTATATACAGTATGAGCCTGCACATTGCTTCCTATATACAGTATGAGCCTGTACATAGCCTCCTATATACAGTATGAGCCTGTACATCACTTCCTATATACAGTATGAGGCCGCATATAGCTTCCTATATACAGTATGAGCACCCACATATAGCCTCCTATGTACAGTATGAGCCTGCGCATTGCTTCCTATAAACAGTATGAGCATCCACATAGCCTCCTATGTACAGTATGAGCCTGCACATCGCATCCTATAAACAGTATGAGCCTGCACATTGCTTCCTATAAACAGTATGAGCCTGCAAATCGCTTTCTATATACAGTATGAGCCCACATACAGCCTCCTGAATACAGTATTTGCCTCCTATATACAGTGTGAGTCCCCATATAGCCTTCTATATACAGTATGAGCCTGCACATCGCTTCCTATATACAGTATGAGGCCACATATAGCCTCTTATATACAGTATGAGCACCCACATATAGCCTCCTGTATACAATATGATGCTGCATATAGCCTCCTATATACAGTATGAGGCCGCATATAGCCTCCTATATACAGTATCAGCCTGTACTTTGCTTCCTATATACAGTATGAGGCCGCATATAGCCTCCTATATACAGTATGAGCACCCACATATAGCCACCTGAATGCAGTGTTTACCTCCTATATACAGTATGAGCCTGCACATAGCCTCCTATATACAGTATGAGCCTGCACATTGCTTCCTATATACAGTATGAGGCTGCATATAGCCTCCTATATACAGTATGAGCCCACATAGCCTCCTGTATACAGTATGAGGCCGCATATAGCCTTCTATATACAGTATGAGGCCGCATATAGTCTCCTATATACAGTATGAGCCTGCACATTGCTTCCTATATACAATATGAGCCCACATAGCCTCCTATATACAGTATGAGCCTGCACATCGCTTCCTATATACAGTATGAGGCCACATATAGCCTCCTATGTACGGTATGAGCCTGCACATCGCTTCCTATATACAGTATGAGGCTGCATATAGCCTCCTATATACAGTATGAGCACCCACATATAGCCTCCTGAATACAGTTTTTGCCTCCTATTTACAGTATGAGCCTGCACATTGCTTCCTATATACAGTATGAGCCTGCACATAGCCTCCTATATACAGTATGAGCCTGTACATCACTTCCTATATACAGTATGAGGCCGCATATAGCCTCCTATATACCGTATGAGCCTGTACTTCGCTTCCTATATACAGTATGAGGCCGCATATAGCCTCCTATATACAGTATGAGCATCCACATATAGCCTCCTATGTACAGTATGAACCTGCGCATTGCTTCCTATAAACAGTATGAGCATCCACACAGCCTCCTATGTACAGTATGAGCCTGCACATCGCTTCCTATAAACAGTATGAGCCTGCAAATCGCTTCCTATATACAGTATGAGCCCACATATAGCCTCCTGAATACAGTGTTTGCCTCCTATATACAGTGTGAGTCCCCATATAGCCTCCTATATACAGTATGAGCCCCTATATAGCATCCCATATCTAACTGCATTTACCTTGGTATCATTAATTTTCTATGAGACTGCTCTGTTCTCATATTGTGCATTTATGCATTTAGTAGGGCTTAATGGAATGATTGCGCTTGTTACACATCAACTCTAGATGCGCTCACTTATTAGACTTTGGTTGGGGCAACTTTAAAATATAATAATGATAATGGTCCTGTCTAGTGACAAGTTTATTTTACAGGCTTCTGGAGAAAGGCACAATACCAGTCATTCAAGGGTTAATTCTTTGGAACACTGAGAGGGACTTTCTAGCCAATGAAACCACAGTATAAAACACCTGTGATAATTATGGCAACTGCTCTGATGTCATAAACACATGCATCTATGATACAGGAGAAGATTCCAGAACCACAAGTCATTCAGCCGTAGACGGAGCCATACTTGATGTGTCTGGAGACCTGGAGCTTCATCACTCCACAATGGGAGGAAGGGGACACCGCCTAGCCAGCCAGATCAGCCATAGCGCCTAGCCAGCCAGATCAGCCATACCGCCTAGCCAGCCAGATCAATGGGGTGATAGATGTTGCAGCCAGATCTCCCTCACGTCCGGTACTCGCCGCCTTCACTTTGTGTACGGCCTGGAGAGGTCGCATTAGGCTTCTCCAAAACAAATATGACACAATGTACAAATTCAGGTACAATTTGCTGTTACATGTTGGCACTAACCTTCTAAGCCCAAGGGAAGGGCAGTCCTGCAGCCATGGTTCCCTAGAGGTTTCCACCACAGGGGGTTTTTCCTCTCCTGAGTGCTGAAGGACGATTCTTCGTGAGTTGGGGGTTCTGCCATTTTCAGTGTCTCTTTCATAGTAATTGGCTGATTCTAAATTTCAGACACTGAAAGAAATAATAATGATGAGATTTGGAATAAAATTCGGTCAATTTAACATCCAATAAAATTGTTTTGTGTGTTTCTTTCACAATCTTCGGTTGGTGAGATTTTGTTGGGGGATCAGGATCCAGCATCTATGATCAAGCCATGAAGCCAGATATGAAGTCAGAGCAATTTAACCCTGCACTGGAAGACAGGACGGAGCAGAGATGACAAAGTGTGACTGCACAATTAGCACAAGTTCACACTCTTCCTCCCATTCAGATACACGAGGGGATTCAGGGCCGAGTTGGGAATAAAAAGCAGCCCTGGCACACAAAATTCACCAGCCCACATACAATAAGTGTCCTCAACCCAAATCGTAGAACACTGATAGGTCATGTAGGATTTTGCTTTATCCGTTACCAGGGCCGAAACAAAGTATTTTGGGTGCCCAAGGCAGATGAAGCCGAAGGCGCCCATTTTGCATTTCTACTCAGACGGTGTTAGGCCCAGTATGGATTGCACGTGATTGCACAAAGGTTAGAAAGGGTACCGTATCCCCAGATAACATGTATGGATAGCGTACACATTCAAAATATATGTCTATATATCAGGAGGCAGGCTCAGACGGTGTCAGGCACAGTATGGATTTGACGGCCCAGATTACACAGCGGAGGAGCAGGGAGAGGTAAAGATTGCAAATGCTGGGGCCCTGCCCAAGCAAGGGGGCCCACTCGTGGGCGTCGGTACTGGCACTGGGCCCCTCATAGTACGGCGGTGTGTCTGACGGCGGGTGTGCACCACCACCGTCAGAGACACTTGATTGCACTATGAGGGACCCTGTGCCAGTGCCCGCGCCCAAGAGTCGGCCTACCCACCTGTCCAGGGCAACGGCTCTCGCACGGTGTCGTGCGCTAGGTGGTGACCCCGGCCATGGGGGGGGAGGCAGCACAGTTAGGGAGTTTTAGAAAGTGGCATATGTTGATGTTGGACATTCAGCTGATGCAAAAGGCGAAATAGGTGAAGTCCCAGGAAGAGGTGGACCAAAGCAAGCCATTTTTCTGTCACCCTATGTGTCATCAGGGGAAGGTGGGACAAAATCCTTGGAAACCCATGCATGGTTCATTTTAATGAAGGTTAGATCATCCACATTTTGGGTTGACAGACGGTCCTTTTTTCTGTCAGGATTGATCCAGCTGCACTGAAGACTCTTTCCGATAGCACACTTGCAGCTGGGCAAGCGAGCTCCTGTAAGGCATATTGGGCCAATTCAGGCCAGGTGTCCAGTTTAGCGGCCCAATAGTCAAAGGGGAATGACCTGTGTGGGAGAACATCGATATGGGAGGAAAAGTAGTTTGTAACCATAGTTGACAACTGCTGTCTCCTGTCACTTTCCATCGATGCAGTATTACCAGTTGTGTGAGCGGTATTTGAAAAATCAGTCCACAACATTGTCATGAAACCCCTGTCTCCAACGCCACTTCTGCTGTGTGCACCACGAACACCTCTGCCAAGCTGCCCCCGGCCCGTACGGCTCGTGTGAGAACCATCACCGCTGCTGTGTGCTGGGAATGCCTCAAGCAACCGATTTACAAGAGTTGCTTGTTTATTAGCCAATATTAGGTCAAGGTTCTCCTGTGGCATGATGTTTTGTAATTTGCCTTTATAGCGTGGATCCAGGATGCTGGCCAACCAGTAGTCGTCATCGTTCATCATTTTGGCAATGCGGGGGTCCCTTTTTAGGATCCGCAAGGCATAATCTGACATGTGGGCCAATGTTCCCGGTGTCAATGATGCACTGCGAGTGCTGGTTGGAGGAGCACTTTCTGGCAAATCCACATCCCTCCAGTCACGCACAAACCCTGTACCAGACCTTGCCACGCCAACATTTTCACTTGCCCCACGAGATGCATCCTCCTCCCCTAAGTAATCATCCCCATCATCATCCTCCTCCTCCTCTTCTTCCTCCACCTCGTCCAGGAGAGGTCCCTGAGCAGACAATGGCTGAATGTCATCAAGGATTCCCTCCTCCTCTTCCTCCTCATCAACATTGGCTGCAGACGCCTGCTCCTTAAGGTGCGTCAAAGTTTGCATGAGCAGACGCATAAGTGGGATGCTCATGCTTAGGATGGCGTCTTCTGCGCTTACCAGCCGTGTGCATTCCTCAAAACACTGAAGGACTTTAGAGGTCTTTCAGCTTCGACCACTGCACACCTGTCAACTCCATGTCTGCTCTCAAAGTGCCTGGCCGTGTATCCTCCCACAAATGCATTATGGCCTGCCTCTGCTCGCACAGCCGCTCCACCATGTGCAGGGTGGAGTTCCACCTTGTTGCAATGTCGATAATGAGGCGGTGGTTGGGAAGGTGGAGCAATCGCTGCAGCTTCTGCATACGAACGGAGTGTACAGGTGACCGGCGGATGTGCGCGCACAGTCTTCGCACCTTCTGGAGCAGGGCTGTTAACGCCGGATAATTTTTGAGGAAGCACTGCACCACCAAGTTCAAGGTGTGAGCCAAGCAAGGTATGTGGCTGAGTTTTGAAAGGGCTATGGCTGCCACAAAATTACGGCCGTTATCACTAACTACCTTGCCTGCCTCAAGATGTACACTGCCCAGCCATGACTCAGTTTGTCGCTTCAAGTACTCGGCCAGTACCTCGGCGGTGTGTCTGTCGCCCAAACACATCATCTGCAACACAGCCTGCTGACGCTTTCCACTAGCTGCTCGATAGGGGGACACATCGTGTGCAACAGTGGCAGCTGCAGATGGAGTGCTCGTACGACTGCGCTCTGTGGAAGAGCTTTCGCTTCTGGAGGAGGAGGAGGAGGAGGAGGGTCGAACGCCTACAGCCAACTGTTTCCTATACCGTGGGCTAGGCAGCACTGTCCCACCACCGCTGTCCCCTGTGGACCCTGCATCCACCACATTAACCCAGTGCGCAGTGATGGACACGTAACGGCCCTGGCCATGCCGACTGGACCATGCATCAGTTGTGAGGTGCACCTTTCCGCTCACTGACTGCTTGAGTGCATGGACAATGCGGTCTTTCACATGATGGTGGAGGGCTGGGATGGCTTTGCGAGAGAAGAAGTGGCGACTGGGTAGGTCATAGCGTGGTACTGCATAGGCCATGAGTTCGCGGAAAGCTGCGCTTTCCACCAACCGAAAGGGCATCATCTCAAACGAGATTAGTTTGGCAATGTGGGCGTTCAAACCCAGTGTACGCGGATGAGAGACTGAGTACTTTCTTGACCTACTCATAGTGTCTGGGAGGGTGAGCTGGACTTGAGAGCTGCATATGGTGGAAGTAGCGGTGGACAGGGCGGACTGAGAGAGGGTTGATGATGGTGATGGAGTTGTTGTTCTTTCTGATGGCCTAGAATCAGTCTTTCGTTGATATAACAGTGGGATTCCCTGACTGCTGTGGCATTGCAACGACACCTCAACATTTGCTGCTGTGCTAACCGGTGGGCTTACAGTGGGGGAAACAATGTAGCGTTGCTGACTACCTTCGTTGTGATCAGTTGCACATGTGGCACTTGAGGTTTGGTGTTGTGTCCACGCTTGCAAGTGCATGCTGGTTAAATGTCTAAGCATGCGACTGGTATTCAAATTTTTCAGATTTTTCCCTCGGCTAAAGGTCTTTGCGCACTTCTTACAGATAACCTTGGCCTGATCATGAGGATTTTGTTCAAAAAAGTGCCACACTGCACTCTTCCTACTTTGGCAGACATTTTGCGGCCTAGCACGCTGTGATCTTTTGACCCTCTGGACAAGCTGTCCAGCAACTCTTTTGATGTTTGGAACCTGTCTTTGGAGTGCTCCGGGCCTGCCAGATAACAGCTGTTGCGATGTCGATGTCTGCTGTGGATGCTCCTTATCTGAGCTATTGGAAGCAGCACCCTCTTCCCCCAATGGATGCCAATCTGGGTCAACAACTGGGTCATCCATCACCTCCTCTTCTATGTCATGTGCACCTTCTTCTGTGTCACCGTGTATGGTGGTATAGTGTGCGGGAAGGGGCACCTGAGTCTCATCAGGGTCAGAATCTGGCTCTGTACACTGCGAGGACAATGTAGTGCTCTGAGTAAATGTACCAGCAGAATCATCCATCAGCGGCTGTGCATCAGTGCACTCGATGTCAGATTCATCTTGGCCTGGGTAATTCACCATTTCACTTGATAATCCAGGCATGGTATGTGAAAACAGCTCCATGGAGTAATCAGTAGTATGGCCTGCGTCATCCTTCAATCTTGGTTGGGGTGAAGGACACAAGGAAAGGTGTGGTTCATGAACATGAGCCTCCAATGACGACTCAGTGCTTTTACTTTTTACAACTGAAGAAGAGGAGGTGATAGAGCTGGAGGCTGAGTCAGCAATGTAAGACAAAACTTTTTCCTGATGCTCTGGCTTTAAAAGCGGTTTGCCAACTCCTAGAAAACTAAGCGTTCGAGGCCTTATGTAGCCAGACGATGACGCAGGCTCAACACCTCCTGCATTCGGTCCTATTTTGCTCTTGCCACTACCATCAGATCCACCGCCAACACCATCATTACCAGCTGCCAACCCCCGCCCAATTCCACGGCCTCTTCCACCAGCCTTCCTCATTTTTGGTAGAAATGTAGACAAAATCCAACAAACTATATAGTAATGTAAAACAAGGTACAAGGTGTCTATAGGACAGGGGAGATTTTGAATTTCTGCAGACACTTGTGGACACTGGACACTTTTGGATTGTGTGAGGCCAACTGACTAGTATCTGAGCGCTCTGTCACAGGCTCGATGGCAGAGCTGTGACCAAAGTGACTAGAGGATAAGGGAGATTTTGAATTTCTGCACACACTTGTGGACACTTATGGATTGTGTGAGGCCCACTGACTAGTATCTGAGCGCTCTGTCACAGGCTCGATGGCAGAGCTGTGACCAAAGTGACTAGAGGATAAGGGAGATTTTGAATTTCTGCACACACTTGTGGACACTTATGGATTGTGTGAGGCCCACTGACTAGTATCTGAGCACTCTGTCACAGGCTCGATGGCAGAGCTGTGACCAAAGTGACTAGAGGATAAGGGAGATTTTGAATTTCTGCACACACTTGTGGACACTTATTAGTCAGTGGGCCTCACACAATCAATAAGTGTCCACAAGTGTGTGCAGAAATTCAAAATCTCCCTTATCCTCTAGTCACTTTGGTCACAGCTCTGCCATCGAGCCTGTGACAGAGCGCTCAGATATTAGTCAGTGGGCCTCACACAATCCATATCTGAGCGCTCTGTCACAGGCTCGATGGCAGAGCTGTGACCAAAGTGACTAGAGGATAAGGGAGATTTTGAATTTCTGCACACACTTGTGGACACTTATGGATTGTGTGAGGCCCACTGACTAGTATCTGAGCGCTCTGTCACAGGCTCGATGGCAGAGCTGTGACCAAAGTGACTAGAGGATAAGGGAGATTTTGAATTTCTGCACACACTTGTGGACACTTATGGATTGTGTGAGGCCCACTGACTAGTATCTGAGCGCTCTGTCACAGGCTCGATGGCAGAGCTGTGACCAAAGTGACTAGAGGATAAGGGAGATTTTGAATTTCTGCACACACTTGTGGACACTTATGGATTGTGTGAGGCCCACTGACTAGTATCTGAGCGCTCTGTCACAGGCTCGATGGCAGAGCTGTGACCAAAGTGACTAGAGGATAAGGGAGATTTTGAATTTCTGCACACACTTGTGGACACTTATGGATTGTGTGAGGCCCACTGACTAGTATCTGAGCGCTCTGTCACAGGCTCGATGGCAGAGCTGTGACCAAAGTGACTAGAGGATAAGGGAGATTTTGAATTTCTGCACACACTTGTGGACACTTATGGATTGTGTGAGGCCCACTGACTAGTATCTGAGCGCTCTGTCACAGGCTCGATGGCAGAGCTGTAAACAAAGTGACTAGAGGATAAGGGAGATTTTGAATTTCTGCACACACTTGTGGACACTTATGGATTGTGTGAGGCCCACTGACTAGTATCTGAGCGCTCTGTCACAGGCTCGATGGCAGAGCTGTGACCAAAGTGACTAGAGGATAAGGGAGATTTTGAATTTCTGCACACACTTGTGGACACTTATGGATTGTGTGAGGCCCACTGACTAGTATCTGAGCACTCTGTCACAGGCTCGATGGCAGAGCTGTGACCAAAGTGACTAGAGGATAAGGGAGATTTTGAATTTCTGCACACACTTGTGGACACTTATGGATTGTGTGAGGCCCACTGACTAGTATCTGAGCGCTCTGTCACAGGCTCGATGGCAGAGCTGTGACCAAAGTGACTAGAGGATAAGGGAGATTTTGAATTTCTGCACACACTTGTGGACACTTATGGATTGTGTGAGGCCCACTGACTAGTATCTGAGCGCTCTGTCACAGGCTCGATGGCAGAGCTGTGACCAAAGTGACTAGAGGATAAGGGAGATTTTGAATTTCTGCACACACTTGTGGACACTGGACACTTATGGATTGTGTGAGGCCCACTGAGTATCTGAGCGCTCTGTCACAGGCTCGATGGCAGAGCTGTGACCAAAGTGACTAGAGGATAAAGGAGATTTTGAATTTCTGCACACACTTGTGGACACTGGACACTTATGGATTGTGTGAGGCCCACTGAATATCTGAGCGCTATGTCACAGGCAGAAATTGGCTAGTGTATCACAAACTACAAGGTGTATGTAGAATTGGGCAGAATTGGAATCTCCCTAGAGTGCAGGTCTGTAAGAACGGAACATGTCCTCGACTTATTCTCACAGAGTGACTCACTGATAGCTTCACTGTGGCTGTGATAACAGCCGTTACACGGTACTGTGTGAGGAGCGTACACCACTGTATGGTGTGAAAAAATGCACGCTCAGTACCTCAGCAGGGAAAAAAAAAAATTGTGATTGCTTTTAAAAAAGCAGTTTGCGGAGCAGTGGGTAAACAGCAATGCAGGAATGTCAGGAAGCCTTAGAAGGCAGCCCAACAACCAACACCACTGATACACCACTATATAGCCTCCCCTTGCACTGCACAGTGACGGGTGTGTTGTACAGGCAAAATCGCTAGCAGCAGAAGCAGTTTTTTTTTCTTCTTCTCAGCAGGACAAAAAAAAAAATTGTGATTGCTTTTAAAAAAGCAGTTTGCGGAGCAGTGGGTAAACAGCAATGCAGGAATGTCAGGAAGCCTTAGAAGGCAGCCCAACAACCAACACCACTGATACACCACTATATAGCCTCCCCTTGCACTGCACAGTGACTGGTGTGTTGTACAGGCAAAATCGCTAGCAGCAGAAGCAGTTTTTTTTTCTTCTTCTCAGCAGGACAAAAAAAAAAATTGTGATTGCTTTTAAAAAAGCAGTTTGCGGAGCAGTGGGTAAACAGCAATGCAGGAATGTCAGGAAGCCTTAGAAGGCAGCCCAACAACCAACACCACTGATACACCACTATATAGCCTCCCCTTGCACTGCACAGTGACTGGTGTGTTGTACAGGCAAAATCGCTAGCAGCAGAAGCAGTTTTTGGTGTCTTCTTCCCTGCCTAACGCTCTCCCTACAAAATCAGCAGCAGCAGCAGCTCTCCATATTCTGAGATCAGCATGAGTAACATGGCGGTCGGCGTGCACGCCCTTTTATACCCCCTGTGACGCCCCCCAAGGCAAGCCAATCACTTGCATGCCCTTCTGAAAGATGGTGGTGACCCGTGCCTATGTCATCACGTTGCCCACAGTGTCCGTGGATCCTGATTGGCTGAAAAAGAGTGCAAAACAAACTTTTGAAACGCGACTTTGGCGCGTAAGTCGCCGACCTCGTGGCCGACCTCATCCTAGGTTCGGGTTTCGTTTCATGAAACCCGACTTTGCCAAAAGTCGGCGACTTTTGAATTTTTTCGACCCGTTTCGCTCAACTCTAGTCGTTGATATTACGGAAGCATCCGAAGAGCCAACACTACACTCAAAGATCTAATTTTTAGTCTACTACTAACTCTGCTGTTATTATTTCTAATTTTCTAATCTTCTTGCAGTTCTCTATATATATGTATGTATTAGCTTGATGACCCTACTGAACCTCCACCACTGCCCTGCATAGAGCTGCACCATAAAACAGTGTAAGGAGACCCACGTGTCCTCCCCCTGCACAGACCCACAGTACACTCCCTACAGAGCCCTCATGTTCTCCCCTTGCACAGCCCCCCGTGTACCCCCCTGCACAGCCCCCCATGTCCTCCCCTACACAGCCTCCCCATGTACCCCCCCAGCACAGTCTCCCATGTCCTCCCCTACACAGCCTCCTCATTTACCCCCCCTGCACAGCCCCCCCATGTCCTCCCCTACAGAGTCCCCCCACGTCCTCCCCTACAGAGTCCCCCCATGTCCTCCCCTACAGAGTCCCCCCATGTCCTCCCCTACAGAGTCCCCCCATGTCCTCCCCTACAGAGTCCCCCCATGTCCTCCCCTACAGAGTCCCCCCATGTCCTCCCCTACAGAGTCCCCCCCATGTCCTCCCCTACAGAGTCCCCCCATGTCCTCCCCTACAGAGTCCCCCTATGTCCTCCCCTACAGAGTCCCCCTATGTCCTCCCCTACAGAGTCCCCCCATGTCCTCCCCTACAGAGTCCCCCCATGTCCTCTCCCATACTGTATATAGGGCTCAGGATGAACTCCAGGCAAGTATCAGAGACTCCACAGCGGAAACTCCAGATCTCATCCAGGGCTTCCTGGTGCCTGATCAGTAGGCAATGAGGTCCCTGTATCCACAATGATCCTTGGAGAAACAATTGTCCAGCAGACCCAGCACGCCCTATAACTGGTAAAACCATCCTTTTTACCTCCCTGGTGGCTTTGCAGCTCGTTCTGGCAGCCGGAGCCTGCAGCTCTTCCTGTCGAGTGATCACGTGGTACTGCTCATTAAGGTAATGAATATGCGCTCCACGCCTAAGGGAGCGGAGAGGCGAGCAGGCATGTGAGTATGGTGTGCTGGAAGCTGGTGGCCTCTGTGACCTGCTGCTACTGAAGTGTGAAACAGGCCTAAGAGAAAGAAAAGACTCAATCTGAGAAGAGGTCACCTATAAGGTACCAGGATGTACATTTTTAGTTATTGGTACTGACTGCGTCTCATCAGTACTATGGTTCCTGTATAGTCCACAGTCTGATAAAGACTGGTAACTCCCAGCATCTCCTTACCATTGTTAAGGACATACTGGGAGTTGTAGGTTCATGAGATACAAATGTATATGGGCCTGACTTAGAAGGATTCAGCTCATCAGTTATTAATCACATGATGTCATAGACCTAATGGAAAAGGGAAGAATTAGCTGGGTAGAAATGCAAAATGGGCGCCTTCGGCTTCATCTGCCTTGGGCACCCAAAATACTTTGTTTCGGCCCTGGTAACGGATAAAGCAAAATCCTACATGACCTATCAGTGTTCTACGATTTGGGTTGAGGACACTTATTGTATGTGGGCTGGTGAATTTTGTGTGCCAGGGCTGCTTTTTAGTCCAAACTCGGCCCTGAATCCCCTCGTGTATCTGAATGGGAGGAAGAGTGTGAACTTGTGCTAATTGTGCAGTCACACTTTGTCATCTCTGCTCCGTCCTGTCTTCCAGCGCAGGGTTAAATTGCTCTGACTTCATATCTGGCTTCATGGCTTGATCATAGATGCTGGATCCTGATCCCCAACAAAATTTCACCAACCGAAGATTGTGAAAGAAACACAGAAAACACTTTTATTGGATGTTAAATTGACCGAATTTTATTCCAAATCTCGTCATTATTATTTCTTTCAGTGTCTGAAATTTAGAATCAGCCAATTACTATGAAAGAGACACTGAAAATGGCAGAACCCCCGACTCACGAAGAATCGTCCTTCAGCACTCAGGAGAGGAAAAACCCCCTGTAGTGGAAACCTCTAGGGAACCATGGCTGCAGGACTGCCCTTCCCTTGGGCTTAGAAGGTTAGTGCCAACATGTAACAGCAAATTGTACCTGAATTTGTACATTGTGTCATATTTGTTTTGGAGAAGCCTAATGCGACCTCTCCAGGCCGTACACATAAAGTGAAGGTGGCGAGTACCGGACGTGAGGGAGATCTGGCTGCAACATCTGTCACCCCATTGATCTGGCTGGCTAGGCGGTATGGCTGATCTGGCTGGCTAGGCGGTGTCCCCTTCCTCCCATTGTGGAGTGATGAAGCTCCAGGTCTCCAGACACATCAAGTATGGCTCCGTCTACGGCTGAATGACTTGTGGTTTTGGAATCTTCTCCTGCATCATAGATGCATGTCTTTATGACATGAGCGCAGTTGCCATAGTTATCACAGGTGTTTTATACTGTGGTTTCATTGGCTAGAAAGTCCCTCTCAGTGTTCCAAAGATTTAACCCTTGAATGACTGGTATTGTGCCTTTCTCCAGAAGCCTGTAAAATAAACTTGTCACTAGACAGGACCATTATCATTATTATATTTTAGAGTTGCCCCAACCAAAGTCTAATAAGTGAGCGCATCTACAGAGTTGATGTGTAACAAGCGCAGTCATTCCATTAAGCCCTACTAAATGCATAAATGCACAATATGAGAACAGAGTAGTCTCATAGAAAATTAATGATACCAAGGTAAAAGCAGTTAGATATGGGATGCTATATAGGGGCTCATACTGTATATAGGAGCTATATGGGGACTCACACTGTATATAGGAGGCAATATGGTGGCAAACAATGTAGTCAGGAGGCTATATGTGAGTGCTCATACTGTATATAGGAGGCTATATGGGGACTCACACTGTATATAGGAGGCAAACACTGTATTCAGGAGGCTATATGTGGGCTCATACTGTATATAGGAAGCGATTTGCAGGCTCATACTGTTTATAGGAAGCGATGTGCAGGCTCATACTGTACATAGGAGGCTATGTGGATATTCATACTGTTTATAGGAAGCAATGCGCAGGCTCATACTGTACATAGGAGGCTATATGTGGATGCTCATACTGTATATAGGAAGTGATGTACAGGCTCATACTGTATATAGGAGGCTATGTGCAGGCTCATACTGTATATAGGAAGCAATGTGCAGGCTCATACTGTATATAGGAGGCAAAAACTGTATTCAGGAGGCTATATGTGGGTGCTCATACTGTATATAGGAGGCTATATGCGGCCTCATACTGTATATAGGAAGCGATGTGCAGGTTCATACCGTACATAGGAGGCTATATGTGGCCTCATACTGTATATAGGAAGCGATGTGCAGGCTCATACTGTATATAGGAGGCTATGTGGGCTCATATTGTATATAGGAAGCAATGTGCAGGCTCATACTGTATATAGGAGGCAAAAACTGTATTCAGGAGGCTATATGTGGGTGCTCATACTGTATATAGGAGGCTATATGCGGCCTCATACTGTATATATGAAGCGATGTGCAGGCTCATACCGTACATAGGAGGCTATATGTGGCCTCATACTGTATACAGGATGCGATGTGCAGGCTCATACTGTATATAGGAGGCTATGTGGGCTCATATTGTATATAGGAAGCAATGTGCAGGCTCATACTGTATATAGGAGACTATATGCGGCCTCATCTAATATATAAAGCTCAAAGTGTGTATGTATGTATGTGTGTGTGTATGTTTGTATGTACGGGATAGGCATCTGCACCGTCGCAGCTACAGCCACAAAATTTGGCACAGTCACACGTCTGCACCCCGAGAGCGTCCTAAGCTATGTTGTGAGGCGAAATTTTAACCCTGCGCGTTCCAATTCACCAAACAATTTTGCCCCTATCTACATACTGGGGGAAAAAGTGTGTGCGCGTCAAGCCCCGCCCCTCATTGTGTTGTCACAATGCCCCTATTTGCATACTGGGGAAGCAGTGTGTGTGCATCAAGCCCCGCCCCTCATTATGATGTCACAATGTTTGCCATGGCGATGCTGATGTCATCAAAGGTTGCAAGCCCTGCCGCCGCTCATTATGATGTCATAATGGTTGATTATGGAATGGAGGATGTGTGATGAGTATATGGGCACTGGACTATAGGATGGTGGATATGTATGATGGGTATATGGGCACGGGACTATGGGATGGGGGATGTGTGATGGGTATATGGGCACTGGACTATGGGATGGAGGATATGTTTGATGGGTATATGGGCACGGGACTATGGGATGGTGGATATGTATATGGGCACAGGACTATGGGATGGAGGATGTGTGATGGGTATATGGGCACTGGACTATAGGATGGAGGATACAGTGGGGAAAAAAAGTATTTAGTCAGTCAGCAATAGTGCAAGTTCCACCACTTAAAAAGATGAGAGGTGTCTGTAATTTACATCATAGGTAGACCTCAACTATGGGAGACAAACTGAGAAAAAAAAATCCAGAAAATCACATTGTCTGTATGTATGACGGTATATGGGCACGGGACTATGAGATAGCGGATATGTATGATGGGTATATGGGCACGGGACTATGGGATGGAGGATATGTATGATGGGTATATGGGCATGGGACCATGGGATGGAGAATATGTATGATCGGTATATGGGCATGGGACTATGGGATGGAGAATATGTATGATGGGTATATGGGCATGGGACTATGGGATGGAGGATATGTGATGGGTATATGGGTACTCGACTATGGGATGGAGGATATGTATGATGGGTATATGGGCACGGGCCTATGGGATCGTGGATATGTATGATGGGTATATGGGCAGGGACTATGGGATGGAGGATAATTATAATTTTCTATAACTTACCACAGTTAGTTACTATGCCCGGGCAGCGCCGGGCTCTTCAGCTAGTACTGTATATACACTGTGTTCCAAATTATTATGCAAATGCTATTTTTCTCTGATTTTCCTAAATAGTCGGTACAAATGACAGTCAGTCTAATAAAAGTCATCACCCGTTAGAGTATGCATCGAATTTTATTGAAGAAACCTCCCAATGATAACAGTATAATCTCCAAAATGAATAAAAACTCAAATTGCACTGTTCCAAATTAGTATGCACAGTAGAATTTCTAAACATTTGATATGTTTTAAAGAACTGCAAAAATGCTCATTTGTGGAATTTGCAGCATTAGGCTACTTTCACACATCAGGTTTTCGGCGTCAGGCGCGATCCGGCGTCGTGCCGGAACGCCGGATCCGGCAAATGTTTCGTAAAACCGGATGTGACGGATCCGGTTTTCTGCCGGATCCATCTTTTTCTGGACAGACAAAACCGGATCCGTCTCATCCGGTTCATCCGTTTTTCTATCCGTTTTTCGACGGATTACGCCGGATCCGGTTTTTAAAATTGACCCTTGTGGCCTTCCAAACGGGATTGGCTACTGGAAAACTATATATAGCATGTTCCTACAGCCCTTCTTTGACAGGTTGTAGAGGAGAAAGTGCAGGTTGGAGAGAAGAGCAAGTTACTGGCGAAGATGGATGTTGTCATTGGAAATATTTTGAAGAATTTGGCGGATTTTACAGCGGAGGCAAATCGTTTGAGGGTGATTGTTCTGGAGAAGGAGAGAGCGAGACAGCAGCGCATCAGGCATCGTAGACGACGTTTGTGGATCCACCCCATCACAGCCAAGAGAATGACGCGTGGTGTCTATTCTACACTATGCATGGACCTTCGACGAAACCCGGATAAATTTTTTGGATATGTTAGGATGAAAATGGAGAATTTTGATTACTTGGTGGAGCGCATTGCACACCTCATAAGAAAAGCGGACACCTATTGCCGCTTCTCTGTTTCACCCGCAGAGCGTCTGATGGTGACTTTAAGGTAAGCCACATTTATTGGATATGATCGCATCAGAGCACACTTTCACTGCAATCTTGTTGGTGGTAATTTGTATCTCCAAGTGTTATAGGTCAGTTTTGGTATGTAATGCTGTGATTTAAAACTAATTTATTGTTTTTTAATTCCCCACAGATTTCTTGCAACTGGAGAATCCCTTTCGTCACTGCATTTCCAGTACAGACTCAGGATTTCCACCATATCTGGAATTGTGAAGTACACATGCCGTGCACTGTGGGACTCCTTAGCTGAAGAGTTTTTACCAGAGCCCACAACAGAGAGGTGGATTGAAATTGCTGACAAGTTTCAACAGATATGTCAGTTTCCAAACTGCTTGGGCGCTGTGGACGGGAAACATATCCGCATTGTAAAGCCAGCTGGATCGGGATCGGAATATTTCAATTACAAGAAATATTTTTCCATTGTCCTCATGGCCATCGCTGACGCGGAATACAAATTTATTGCGGTTGATATTGGGGCCTATGGCCGCTCCAATGACTCTCAAGTTTTCAAACTGTCTGCCATGGGGCGTAAACTGTATGGAAACACCTTCCAGTTCCCACCACCTAGACCGCTGCCGCAAACATCTGGTCCACCTATGCCATTTGTCTGTGTAGGGGATGAAGCCTTCCAGCTGTCAGAACACCTTTTGAAACCGTACTCTAGCAGAGGATTGACAAGACCAAAACGCATTTTTAATTACCGCCTCACAAGAGCAAGAAGAATGGTTGAATGTACCTTTGGTATTCTGACAGCCAAATGGCGGGTCCTATTGACTGCGATCAACCTCAAGACAGAAACTGTGGACGAGGTGATCAAAGCGTGCGTGGTACTCCACAATTTTGTTATCTGCAAGGAACCCATTTCCATTGAGGACACTCTGAAGAAACCACCTTGCAAGATTACCATGACATTACCACTAGAAGTTCTGTGACGGTTTCAGTAATGAGGGACAATTTTGCACTATACTTTATGTCACCTCAAGGCAGAGTACACTGGCAGGATGACAGAGTGTGAAAGATTTGTGCCCTAACCAAACTTGAGTACCTTCTGTACCAACAGTATATACCTTTGCCAACCAAAGTTGGCTATCTTGTCATGGTCTCTATTTTTAGCTTTAGGCCACAGGTGTGTACCTGGTTGTGTTTTATGCAAAGTATTTCACCTTTTAACAAAAGTTGTGTACATTGTTAGGAAATCACCAACAATAAACACAACTTTTTAGGTGAAATACTTTGCTTCAAACACAACCAGGAACACAACTGTGGCAAAAAGCTAAAATTTACCCACAGTTATATACCTAGTTTTGAATACCATTTCACCTTTTAAATACCCTGTATTTAACCTTTTTCGCCGCAGAAAGAAATGACAGACAACCAGTGTAAAATAATTTAACTTTTATTGAAAAATGTTTTTTTTAGTAAACTTTTTTAAAATTTTAATAAACTTGTTTAATAAAACTTTGAAACTATAAAACTGAAACCATAAAACTGGTCATTTTTATTTAAATACACACATCATAAATCTGTGTAGTGTGTGGTGGAAATACTGCTGTAGGGGCTGCGGGACACTTCGACACTGGGAGTGTGGAGAGAGGACTGGGATCGTGGTGGGGAAGGAACAGTTAGAGGTGAAGGTGTGGAAAAAACTACAGAATGGGTGGACATGTGGGAAGCAGAAGAGGTGGTGGGTGGTGGAGTGGAGGGTTGGGCAGGGACTGTAGGAGCAGATGATGTTGATGGCAAGTTCTTTGGGGAAGGAGTTTGGTACGGGGCAGGTTGCTGGAAGTGGGGAGATGTCTGGTACGGGGCAGGTTGCTGGAAGTGGGGAGATGTCTGGTACGGGGCAGGTTGCTGGAAGTGGGGAGATGTCTGGTACTGGGGAGGTTGCTGGTACTGGGGAGTTTGCAGGTACTGTGGAGGTTGCTGGTACTGGGGAGGTTGCTGTTGCTGGTGAGGTTGCTGGTGCTGGGTAGGTGGATGGTGCTGGGGAGGTGGATGGTGCTGGGGAGGTGGATGGTGCTGGGGAGGTGGATGGTGCTGGGGAGGTGTATGGTATGTAATAGGAGGGGGAGGATGGAAAGTGGCTGGAGGTGGATGGTATGTAATAGGAGGGGGAGGATGGAAAGTGGCTGGAGGGGGTGTAGATGTAATAGGAGGGGAAGGATGGAAAGTGGCTGGAGGGGATGCAGGTGGAGGAACTACAGTGGTGGGAGGAGGAGGAGGTTGGGAGGTAACTTGCTGGAGAGCAGCGTGGCATGAATGCATTACATACATCTGCTGGGCAGGAGAGAGCGTTTCCATGCGCTCCACAACAGACCTGAAAAAGGTGTGGTTTGGCGAAGATCTTGCTTCTGAATGCATGGTTTGCAGAAGTGTCTTCACCTCCAGAATGCTGGAGTTGATCTGCTGATAGCCTGCGGAGATTTGCTCTGACAAGACTTTTAGACAGTTCTGGAAAGATGCATTCAGATGCAAGAACTCTGGCGCATAAGTCTTTTCCTGACCCCTCTGCCGCTGCCGCCCAGTACCCGCAGGTGTACTAGAGGTGGCAGGGGCAGAAGGGTGGGGTAAAGGGAAAGCGATCTCCTCACCAGCAGCTTCATGTAATGTAGGCGGCCACGATGCTCCTGTGCTGGTGGATGGGACAGATGGGTCGAATGTGTGGGAAGGTGCAGATGTACCGGGGCGGTCGAAGTGTCCCTCGGTGCCGGTCTCCTCAGGGATCGCCTCAGAAGGGTCCAATCGTGCAGGCTCCCGAGTGCTGCTCACCGTGCTGTGGAATAAAGAGAAAAAAAAAACATTAAAATACTGACATGGTATGGCCCTGGCTGAAAAAAAAATTTACATATAACATTTTTTTTCACATGTGGTGTGTAATATTTACCTTCTGGTGACCATTGTTTCCCGGAGGAACGACAGGGCTTCTGCGTACTTGTACTTGCTCCTGCGTCCTCCAGATCCACTCGGGGTCCGCATCTCTTTATTGAACTCCTTCTTGAAACGATCTCTGACAGACCGCCACCGATTCACAATTCTGTTCCCTGAAACGAGAAAGGAGTGGTTAGTATACAACATCAGTGTTTCCCAAACTCCAGTCCTCATGGTCCCCAGGGGTCATGTTTTCAGGATTTCCATAGTAAATAGAAATCCTGAACACATGATCCGTGGGGACCACGAGGACTGGAGTTCGGGAAACACTGGTTTACATCAAGCAACCGGTACTGTATATACTTATGCTCTTTAATCTGGGCCCGAGCTTCGAGGTCCTCCCAGCGGCCCACAAGGAGCGAACATATTTCCCCCCAGAGTCGTCGGGTAACGATCAGGTCAGCGTGGCGTCGGTCAGCCATATTCCAGAGCGGCTCCCTTTCTCTGACGAGATCGATGAGGCGGTCCACATCAATCCCTCCATCCTCACCGTCAGAGTCGGGAGCACGCTGTGAAGGCTGTTGAAGAAAAAGACAAAAATAACATAATTAGCCTCCACAAAAGAAATGAAATAAAAAGTGCAAAAAAACAAAGCAAAAATATTTATACTTACACGCTGGTGACCGCCGCGTTGCTGTCGCCGACGACCCTGGGAGGCACTGCGATCACCTCTTGGCCAAGCACCAGATTGGGAAGACTAGAGAAGAAAACAAAAAAAGTTATGTCTTTGGATGTAGGCATTTGTTTGCTGTGTGTGGTCTGCAGAACATTGTTTTCTATGTGTTGTGTGTAGTGTGATGTTGTGTTTCTGCGTTTGATGCAAAAAACTTACCAATTGTGAGCCCACTCCAGGTGTCTGTCCACCCCTTCCTTCTTCTTCTGGGAGCTCCTCTTCATCTTGTGATTCCTGTTTTGAAATAAAAGGCCATGAATAGACATATATTACAGAGAAGATGGATTTTGGAAATAAAAACTTACCGTCAAATGCTGACGATGCGAGGGAGGGCTCCCAGAAGATGATGTGCTGTCTTCCTGGTGGCCACACTCCATGCCTGTGGGTGGTGTTCCAGCTGCTGCCATTGCTGCTGCTGCTGCTGCATCTATTGGGCGGCTGTTGAATAAAGAGAAACAAAGGGCCAATGAATATCTTGATATTCAATAGCCCTAGTTTGGAGGAATGGGTTATTTGATAATTACCGTCTCTCATCTGCTGCTGGCCTCCCCTCCTCAGCATGTTCTATTTGCTGCTCCATTTGGGGTGGTGGTGGTGCTGATGGTGCTGCAGTGGTCTCCTGCCTTCTCCTGCTTCTCTTGGTTGCTTTCTTGGGTGGCATGTTGGGTGTGGCTGTGGGTCCCACTGTCTTGCTTTTATATATGTCTTGTGGGCAGAGCTACTGAGCATGCTCAGACCAAAAAACCGGATCCGGGCGCCGGATCCGGCTTTCGCCGGATCCGGCGCATTGCGGCGCTCATAGGCTTTCATTGTGTGAAAAAGCCGGACGCGCCGGATCCGGCGTGTCCGGCTTTTTCGCCGGAGACAAAAAACGTTACAGTAGACGTTTTTTCCAGACGCCGGATCGCGACACATTGCCGGATCCGGCGAAAACCGGATGAAACGCATGGCCATCCGGCGCGATCCGGCGCAAATGCAAGTCAATGGGGGGGAAACCGGATCCGGCATTGCATTTCGCCGGATCCGGTTTTTGTCAAAAGCGCCGGATCGCGCCTGACGGCGAAAACCTGATGTGTGAAAGAGGCCTTAGGAGGTCACATTCACTGAACAAAAAGGATATTTTGGAGTTAAATAGCTTAACAGGCCAAGTTACATGTTAACATAGGAACCCTTCTTTGATATCACCTTCACAATTCTTGCATCCATTGAACTTGTGAATTTTTTGGAGAGTTTCTGCTTGTATTTCTTTGCATGAAGTCAGAATAGCCTCCCAGAGCTGCTGTTTTGATGTGAACTGCCTCCCACCCTCATAGATCTTTCGCTTGATGATACTCCAAAGGTTCTCCATAGGGTTGAGGTCAGGGAAAGATGGTGGCCACACCATGAGTTATCTCCTTTTATGCCCATAGCAGTCAATGACTCAGAGGTATTCTTTGCAGCATGACATGGTGCAGTTTCATGCATGAAGAGGATTTTGCTCCTGAAGGCACATTTCTGCTTTTTATACCATGGAAGACAGCTGTCAGTCAGAAACTCTATATACTTTGCAGAGGTCATGTTCACACCATCAGGAACCTTAAAGAGCCCTACCAGCTGTTTCCCCATGATTCCGGCCCAAAACATGACTCCTCCACCTCCTTGCTGACGTCGCAGCCTTGTTGGGGCATAGTGGCCTTCCACCAACCATCCACTACTCCATCCATCTGGACCATCCAGGGTTGCTCGACACTCATCAGTAAACAAGACTGTTTGAAAATTAGTTTTCATGTATGTCTGGGCCCACTGCAACCATTTCTGCTTGTGAACACTGTTTAGGAGTGGCCGAATAGTAGGTTTATGCACCACAGCATGCCTTTGAAGGATCCTACACCTTGAGGTTCGAGGGACTCCAGAGGCACCAGCAGCTTTAAATATCTGTTTGCTGGTTTGTAATGGCTTTTTAGCAGCTGCTCTCTTAATCCGATGAACTTGCCTAGCAGAAACCTTCCTCATTCTGCCTTTATCAGCACAAACATGTCTGTTCTCAGAATCAACCACAAATCTCTTAAAAGTATGATGATCACGTTTAAATTTTTGGGAAATATCTAATGTTTTCATCTCATGACCAAGGCATTGCACTATTTGATGCTTTTCAGCAGCAGAGAGATCCGTTTTCTTTCCTAAATTCCTTGAAACCTGTGCCCTGCTTAATAATGTGGAACATCATTCTTAAGTAGTTTTCCTTTAATTGGGCTCACCTGGTAAACTAATTATCACAGGCGTTTGAGATTGATTTCAGTGATCCAAAGAGCCCTGATACACAATACCATCTGAGTTTATTTGAAAAACAAAAAATTACATCTTTATGACACTTAAATCCAATTTGCATAATAATTTGGAACGCAGTGTAGAAGGCTATATGCGGCCTCATACTGTATACAGGAGGCTATGTGGGCTCATACTGTGTATAGGAGGCTATATGCAGCCTCATACTGTATATAGGAAGCGATGTACAGGCTCATACTGTATATAGGATAAAGTACAAATATATCCCAAATACTGGAAAAAAATTCTTCAAAGGCTCAACTCACTGGAAATATAATAGCAAAAAAAATCTCATAAATGAGCTATTAAGCATCACAAGAGATCAAAATTGGAGTTTTTCAAGCTAAATAATTTATTTAGAATAATTAACAGAGCATAAATGCTAAATGCAAGTTACAGCAGACATAAACACAATATAATTAAACCAGCACCTTGACAGTTAATAAAGTTTTTATCTGTATAAAACATGTAGTTTCTTTGCTTTCCTTTCACAAATAGAATGCATAGTAAACAGCAAACTCCCCATTTACATAATATGTATGCCCAGATACGGTTTTGCATACAATAAGTGCCCAGAGTAAACTGCTGAATAAAAAGTGCACAAGTGCCTTGTATCAAATAAGCCTGGTAGGCGTTAAGTGTACACAGAGTAAAAACTGTCTATACAAATTCCAGAGTAAGATACAAGGACTGCATTAGAAAGTAACAACTTACATGTGTAGTGTATGTCGCTGTAAAACCTGCCGCCCCTACGCGCGTTACGCCGCAGCTTCCTCAGGAGGCGTGGTTTACAAGTGCCCCGTTTCTAGTTTATATAGTGCGGTCAACCAATAAACCGCTTTCCCTAATAAAGCTTGTAAAATTCAGGACCTGAGCTGTAGTGTCCACAATGACGTCAATAGTATCCAGTTCTAAACGTCCACAGCATTATCGGCGCATGCGCTGTTGAGTCCCCACTATGAACAGGGAGTCTATGATCAGCATGAAAGTGGCTCAAGCTGCAAAACAGCCAGAGACAGCCACATACCAGACTGAGCACGTCAGAAGGCTCCTAGGGAGGACAGAACTGGGCATGCGCTCAAGTGAGGACAAGAAAATAAAATAATTATGAAGAATAATAATCACTATTTAAAGTGATAGCAAGTGTTGAAAGTGAGGGGATAAAACATAATGATGCTGAAATAATTATAGCGGTGTGTATGAACCATTAAAGTGAATATGCCTGACATAGAGTGCAAAGGCACACACATATGTGTCAATTATAAGCACACTATGCAAGCAATAAAAAATTTTTTTAACAATTAGCATAATGTGTATGCAGGCTATATGAAAGTGTATGTGCATCATATAACTATAACAACTATATACCATGTCTCTGTTAAAAAACAAATGAACATAAAAATAACACATGGCATTCAATACATACATCAAATGTCATATATCATAAAGTAATTATACACACAATTATGTATAATGCATAATACATAGCAAAAATACACAAAGAAAATTGTGAAAAAAATAAAAAATGAGTGAAAAAAAATATATAAAAATAAAACAAATAAAAATGTAAATGAAATAAACAAATAAAAAAAGAAAAAATGAATAAAAATGTGAACAAATAATATGAAATATTGAAGACCCAATGGGTACGAAAAGAGCCGTAGATTTCTTGTGAGAGGAGTGTTTCTTCATAAAATCTTGAAATGCCCTCAACAATGAATTCCATGCCAGATCATATACTGCAATGCGAAGATAGAGAACTGGAGTATAAGCACAGGAAAAAATAATTAAAAACAGAAAACTAAAACCAAGACTAAAAAGATACCCATACGATTTTTACAGAAAGGACCCAAAACCATTACTCTCATTCAATCATTTTTTTTTTTTTGCTACTGTATATAGGAGGCTATGTGCAGGCTCATACTGTATATAGGAAGCAATGTGCAGGCTCATACTGTATATAGGAGGTAAACACTGCATTCAGGAGGCTATATGTTGGTGCTCATACTGTATATAGGAGGCTATATGCGGCCTCATACTGTATATAGGAAGCGAAGTACAGGCTCATACTGTATATAGGAGGCTATATGCGGCCTCATACTGTATATAGGAAACGATGTGCAGGCTCATACTGTATATAGAAGGCTATATGCAGCCTCATACTGTATATAGGAGGCAAATACTGTATTCAGGAGGCTATATGTGGTCTCATACTGTACATGGGAAGCGATGTGCAGGGTCATACTGTATATAGGAGGCTATATGCAGCCTCATACTGTATGTAGGAGGCTATATGCGGCCTCATACTGTATATAGGAAGCGATGTGCAGGCTCATACTGTATATAGGAGACTATGTGCAGACTCATACTGTATATAGGAAGCAATGTGCAGGCTCATACTGTATATAGGAAGCAATGTGCAGGCTCATATTGTATATAGGAAGCGATGTGCAGGCTCATACTGTATATAGGAAGCGCTGTGCAGGCTCATACTGTATGTAGGAGGCTATATGCGGCCTCATACTGTATATAGGAGGCTATATGCGGTCTCATACTGTATATAGGAAGCGATGTGCAGGCTCATACTGTATATAGGAGACTATGTGCAGACTCATACTGTATATAGGAAGCGCTGTGCAGGCTCATACTGTATATAGGAGGCTATATGCGGCCTCATACTGTATATAGGAAGCGCTGTGCAGGCTCCTACTGTATATAGGAGGCTATATGCGGCCTCATACTGTATATAGGAAGCAATGTGGAGGCTCACACTGTATATAGGAGGCAATTCAAAAGCAGGAAATATCCATCTACAGATCCAGGGAAAAATTGTTAAAATCAAAAAATGAAGGAGAGCGATAAAGTGGCGCCTGTGTAAAAGGTAACTGTGTAACTGCTGCGACTCTAGATACCAACCACAAGGAAATCGAAAGGATTATAAATATTTGTGATAGACTCGCGCTGAAAAAACCAAGATGTGGGAGAAAAGCTAGTCACTTATTAATGAGACAAATAGAAGAATATTTAATAGGTAAAACCTGACAAGAATAAACAATAAACTGCAGTTAGCCCAATCGTGGGGTAAATAGCTGAGAAATAAATAGTGATTAGTATATCTTAATGAATATATTGCAACTCGCCCAGTACAAAGCTGTGAAAAAAATGGTAGTTAATGGAAATAGAAAGTATTGCACTCAAACAGTTGATTAACCAAGGAGAGATGGCATGTACCCGAATAGAATTCTCCTAGAAGTAAAGGGTTAATATGTATATAGAACACAATTGGGTGAAAATATTAAATGGTCATAAGCAATATGTCCCGGACCTGAAGAAAGAAGCTGAGTTTTCCGAAACGCGTTGGTTTCGGCCCTTTTTGCCACCCGTACCTCCATCTAGCAGCAGTTACACGGCACCACATGATCCACCGCGTCACACAGGTCCTGCTCCTACTGCACATCTGCCGGGACGCAGCTATCGACCAGCGCTGGTCTCACACTACACCTCGGCATATCGCCGCTTCTCCCAGGTCCGACCTTTACTGCACCAGCCAGAACGCAGTCACCGGATTCTACGCAGACCATCGGAGGTATTGTGAGTAGCAACACTCACATACAACTATATATGGTGAAATCACCATGTACTGTTCAGCGCGCTATTTCACAGGGCACGAGCCCTTCACTCATTGGAGAAAGTACTTGGTGTATCCGTCATCGGCCGGGGCAGCTCTCCCCACGGCTATAGACATTGGAATATTTTATGAATGCAGGTTTATACCAAGCATTAACTATGGACTAAGGATATAATCACACTCTTTATGCCAGGACATATTGCTCATGACCATTTAATATTTTCACCCAATTGTGTGTTCTATGTACCTATTAACCCTTTACTTCCTGCCGCTCTTATTTGCAGCCTCTAGGAGAATTCTATTCGGGTACATGCCATCTCTCTTGGTTAATCAACTGTTTGAGTGCAATACTTAATGGAAATAGTAACTACCATTTTTTTTCACAGCTTTGTACTGGGCGAATTGCAATATATTTATTAAGATATACTAATCACTATTTATTTCTCAGCTATTTATCCCCACGATTGGGCTAACTGCAAATTATTGTTTATTCTTGTCAGGTTTTACCTATTACCGTATATACTCGAGTATAAGCCGACCCGAGTACAAGCCGAGGCACCAACTTTTGCCACGAAAAACTGGGTAAACTTATTGACTTGAGTATAAGCCGGGTGTGCATTGACCACTCATCCCTACCGTGGTATGCATGGTTCCCCCGTCCCTGTCATTGTATGCATGGCTCCTTATCCCCTATCTTTGTAGGTATGATTCCTGTTAAGAAAAAAAACATCCTATTTACCTGCCTGCGCGCCGTCGGTGGCACTGCATCTTGTTCCGGCCATATAACACGGATAATTCTTGGTAATGACAGTGAATATTTAGAACATTCATTACTGTGCACATTATACACATTATACATTCCTGCAGCTCAGTGGCTTAGCAACTGTTTGTGGCGCCCGGGGCGGTCGAAAAATTTGCCGCCCCTTTGGTCGTTGATATTTCGGAAGCATCCGAAGAGCCCACACTACACTCAAAGATCTAATTTTTAGTCTACTACTAACTCTGCTGTTATTATTTCTAAATTTCTAGACTTTCATCTTCTTGCAGTTTTCTATATATATACAGTCATGGCCAAAAGTATTGACACCCCTGCAATTCTGTCAGATAATATTCAGTTTCTTCCTGAAAATGATTGCAAACACAAATTCTTTGGTATTATTATCTTCATTTAATTTGTCTTAAATGAAAAAACGCAAAAGAGAATGAAGCAAAAAGCAAAACATTGATCATTTCACACAAAACTCCAAAAATGGGCCGGACAAAAGTATTGGCACCCTCAGCCTAATACTTGGTTGCACAACCTTTAGCCAAAATAACTGCGACCAACCGCTTCTGGTAACCATCAATGAGTTTCTTACAATGCTCTGCTGGAATTTTAGACCATTCTTCTTTGGCAAACTACTCCAGGTCCCTAATATTTGAAGGGTGCCTTCTCCAAACTGCCATTTTTAGATCTCTCCACAGGTGTTCTATGGGATTCAGGTCTGGACTCATTGCTGGCCACCTTAGAAGTCACCCTTTCTCTCAAACCATTTTCTAGTGCTTTTTGAAGTGTGTTTTGGGTTATTGTCCTGCTGGAAGACCCATGACCTCTGAGGTAGACCCAGCTTTCTCACACTGGGCCCTAAATTATGCTGCAAAATTTGTTGGTAGTCTTCTGACTTCATAATGCCATGCACACGGTCAAGCAGTCCTGTGCCAGAGGCAGCAAAGCAACCCCAAAACATCAGGGAACCTCCACCATGTTTGATTGTAGGGACCATGTACTTTTCTTTGAATGCCTCTTTTTTCTCCTGTAAACTCTATGTTGATGCTTTTGCCCTAAAAGCTCTACTTTTGTCTCATCTGACCAAAGAACATTCTTCCAAAATGTTTTAGGCTTTTTCAGGTAAGTTTTGGCAAACTCCAGCCTGGCTTTTTTATGTCTCGGGGTAAGAAGTGGAGTCTTCCTGGGTCTCCTACCATACAGTCCCTTTTCATTCAGATGCCGACGGATAGTACGGGTTGACACCGTTGCACCCTCGGACTGCAGGGCAGCTTGAACTTGTTTGGATGTTAGTGGAGGTTCTTTATCCAACATCCGCACAATCTTGCGTTGAAATCTCTTGTCAATTTTTCTTTTCCGGCCACATCTAGGGAGGTTAGCCACAGTGCGATGGGCTTTAAACTTCTTGATGACACTGCGCACGGTAGACACAGGAACATTCAGGTCTTTGGAGATGGACTTGCAGCCTTGAGATTGCTCATGCTTCCTCACAATTTGGTTTCTCAAGTCCTCAGACAGTTCTTTGGTCTTGTTTCTTTTCTCCATGCTCAATGTGGTACACACAAGGACACCGGACAGAGGTTGAGTCAACTTTAATCCATGTCAACTGGCTGCAAGTGTGATTTAGTTATTGCCAACACCTGTTAGGTGCCACAGGTAAGTTATAGGTGCTGTTAATTACACAAATTAGAGAAGCATCACATGATTTTTCGAACAGTGCCAATACTTTTGTCCACCCTCTTTGTTATGTTTGGTGTGGAATTATATCCAATTTGGCTTTAGGACAATTCTTTTTGTGTTTTTTTCATTTAAGACAAATTAAATGAAGATAATAATACCAAAGAATTTGTGTTTGCAATCATTTTCAGGAAGAAACTGAGTATTATCTGACAGAATTGCAGGGGTGTCAATACTTTTGGCCATGACTGTATGTATGTATTAGCTTGATGACCCTACTGAACCGCCACCACTGCCCTTCATAGAGCCGCACCATAAAACAGTGTAAGGAGACCCATGTGTCCTCCCCCTGCACAGAACCACAGTACACTCCCTACAGAGCCCTCATGTTCTCCCTTGCACAGCCCCCCGTTTACCCCCCTGCACAGCCCCCCATGTCCTCCCCTGCACAGCCCATGTCCTCCCCTACAGAGCCCCCCATGTCCTCCCCTACAGAGCCCCCCATGTCCTCCCTCTACAGAGCCCCCCCATGTCCTTCCCTGCACAGCCCCCCCATGTCCTCCCCCTGCACAGCCCCCCCATGTCCTCTCCCTACAGAGCCCCCCCATGTCCTCTCCCTACAGAGCCCCCCCATGTCCTCTCCCTACAGAGTCCCCCATGTCCTCTCCCTACAGAGCCCCCCATGTCCTCCCCTGCACAGCCCCCCACGTCCTCCCCCTACAGAGCCCCCCCATGTCCTCCCCTGCACAGCCTCGCCATGGTCACCTATCTGCACAGCCCCCCAATTCCCAGTATCCCTCCTCCCGCCCTCACCTGCTGGTTGCCGGCTCCGTTCAGCAGCGGCGTGCTCTCCCCGGCCTCCTCCAGCTGCTCCCGGCCGGACCACGACACCCTGTTGGCCACATTGGCCATGCTCCATGCTGTGCGGCCGCTCCGCTCGTTGTTTGGGCATGTGACAGCCGAAGCCTCGGCAGATCCCACGGTCATGTGACTGCCAATCTACAGCGCTGCAGCGGGGTCATGCCAGGAACGCACGCCCGAGGCATGACGGGTAATGTAGTCCTACAGTGTTACCATAGCAACACGGCTGCTGGGGCCTTTCCTAAAAGCAGCCGAGGAGCTGTCATGCTGCTGCGCCGCCCCCACACACGTGCCGCCTGGGGCGGACCGCCCTCCCCCACGCTACTCCAGTGCTGCAGCTATGGGTCCCTGTTATCAGCCATTCATAGGCCAGGACCAGCCCTCAACATAAAGGGGACACAATTATAACACTGAGCACAATAGTCAGGGGGCCCGTGAGACCACCCCCTGACATCAGCAGAGACCTGTGCAGTGGCTGAAGAGTTAACCAGCCCTCGGGAATCTGCAGAGCTTCATTATACATCGGTGCCAATGTTCACTAGAGGACTGGCATTGTATTCATGAATCAGATGGCTCAGGATGAACTCCAGGCAAGTATCAGAGACTCTACAGTGGAAACTCCAGATCTCATCCAGGGCTTCCTGGTGCCTGATCAGTAAGCAATGAGGTCCCTGTATCCACAATGATCCTTGGAGAAACAATTGTCCAGCAGACCCAGCACGCCCTATAACTGGTAAAACCATCCTTTTTACCTCCCTGGTGGCTTTGCAGCTCGTTCTGGCTGCCGGTGTCACGTCGCCGCCAGACTTGGGGCCTGCTGTTCCGATCGCGGCCACTAGGAGGCGCCGGACAGCCACTTCGTCGTCAGACTCAGGGACGGCTGTTCCTGCCTCGGCCACTGGGAGGGGCCGTGGTTCCGTCGCATCAGACTCAGGGCCTACTGTCCCGGCTTTAGCCTCTAGGAGGCGCCGGTCTGTCACGTTGCCTTTTAATTCGGGGTCTGCTGCTCTGGGCGCGGTCACTAGGAGGCGCCGTGACTTGCCCGTGAGTTATGGTGCTGACAGAGTAAGGGCACCTGTGCAGGCATCTGGTGGGCGCAGGCTCCGCCCCTCTGTCAGTCATCAGAAGGTTACTGCATCATCATCTGGCCTGGTCCAGAAGGGGGCTGGGGAAGGGCACAGCCTAGGGGAAGCCCCCCATGACTGCCATGGGCGGGAAGTTTTAGAACTGGTGTTGTGCCAGTTTGAAATGGTTGGCCGGGACGGGGGCCGGGGGAGGGGTTTAAGGTGGGGGCAGACTGTATTAGGGAAAAAGTACGGGAAAAACCGCACTCACCAGCCAGGAGCAGAGGAGAGAAGTCCCACCTGAATCAATGGACGACGAGCAGCAACTTTTCGCCAGGCTGCAGGATGTGGCCAGGTCCAGGAGGGGAGGATGGCTACAGACCCAACTTTCCTCCCTCCTCAGCGCTGCGGAGCAGGGATCCAGCCGGCGTGGAAGGAGGACCCGTCCCCCCCGAAAGGCTGTCACCGGAGGTGTCAGCCCGCAGCAGGCGGCGGCTGCGGAGCCCCTCCAGGGACCCTGCGGGCGGCGCAACAGATGGGGCTGCATCCCCTCCCTGCGCCCGTCCCGGCAGGAATCCGCCCAGCCGGCCGGTCAGCACGGGCGGCAAGCGTGTGGGAGCCGGACAGGAACAGCAGGCCGGACCGGAAGTGTCGTCGCGCGCAGCAGGGAGGAGAGTGAAGGCCGCGGCAGGCCCTCACAGCGGCGAGGCCGGCGGCGGCCGGCGCCGGCCAACACAGCGGCGGGAGGCAGGATCGAGGGCGCCCCCGGGGATGAGGACCGCTCGGGGGTGTCTGCCAGCCAGGGTGCCAGACGTGGCGCGGCGGGCAGGAGGGGGCATTGCGGCAGCGCCCTGCCTGGCCCCACCGTCATCAGAAGGACCGGAGGTGAGGCGGGCGGGAGGGTGCCAGTTGCTGCCGCCCTGCATGCCCCATCGCAGTCCATAGCGAGAGAGCTGCGGTCGGGAGGGGGCAGCACGAGGACGCCCTGCCTGGTCCCAGCAGCATGTGGAGCCCCGACCGATCGGCGGACGGGAGGGGGCTCAGCGGGGACGCCCTGCCCGGTCCTAGCAACGCATGGAGCCCGGAACGGTCAGCGGGCGGGAGGCGACTTAGCGTGGTCGCCCTGCCTGGCCCCTATACAGCAGACGGGGCACCAGGCACCTGGGGGCATTTATCCGGGAGTCGCCCGGAGGGTGCTACGGACCGGCCAGTCGGGCACGGGTCCAGGGACTGTCACAGGTCCCGTTGAAGCGGGAGTTCTCGGGAGCGGCGGGTATCGCATGCTCGGGTCCCCCCTGGTGACGAGGAGGCCAGGGGTGCGGGCCTGGAGCAGCGGAGCCTGCATCAGGATCATCGAGGACGTCAGGATTCCGGATTTCCAGCTGGCGGGGACACAGCACCCGCGCAGCTATGTGAGTATGGCTCCATGTCGTGTTTGTCGCCCGCAGGGGCTGTATTGCAGGATGATGGGGGCAGGCAGGGAGATGGTAGGGAGCGGATGGGGCGTAGCGGGGCTGAGGTGCCGGGGCTATGGGACATTTTGGCGAACATGTCGCAAATATTGAGGAGACTGGAGGGGGGGGTAATTGGGGAGGCAGCTCCGTCCCCAGCGGGGGCATGGTTAGTGGGTCGCGGTTCGGGCACAGAGTCGGGTGGTGACGTGTTACGTGCGGTAGAATCCGATGAAGGAGCTGCGGCAGGAGTGTCTGTTTCAGTGCAGACGGAGACGGATAAGGGGGATAGGATAAAACTGGACGATAGGGCTAAGGGAGAGGTTTATGTGTGCTTTGAGGGGCCGCTGGGGGCCCATTTAAAGAAAGAAGTGAAGGAAAAGATTTGGCGGGACGAGTATGTGGAGATATTTTCATTGCTGCCGTTGGAAAAGTTTAACCTGGATAAGGGGAAGAAGGACGATAGTAAAAAAGAGGAGGAAGAAAAGAGGAGGTGGCGTCTGATCCCGCAGACTTTTGTGAATTGGATGCAGGCATTCGCTATTTTGGCTAGTGTCATAGGGGAGAAGTCTCCGGATAATTGTTCTGGCCTTTTTTGTTATTTAGATGCTATCGGGGAGGCGCATCGTATTTATGGGGGCCAGGCGTGGCTGCGATACGACGAGCAGTTTAGGCAGAGGAAGGCGGTAAGGCCAGAGATAAAGTGGGATCAAAAGGATATCGGGCTGTGGCTGAAGGTGATGGCCCCAGTGAGGTATGGGCAGTCCTTTCACGGGAGCGGGGGCAGCGGCAGTCAGCAAGCAGGTCAGGGGAGCAGTGGTCAGGCAACCCAGGGAGGAAGAGAGAAGTCGGGGGCGTGCTGGCAATTTAATGACGGGCAGTGTAAGTACGGGGCGGGCTGCAAGTTCAAGCACGTGTGCTCCCACTGCAACGGTAGCTCACACGGCGCTTCCAAATGTTTTAAGAAAGGGAAAGGAAAGCCAAATGTGGGTGCCGGTCAAGGGGGAGAGCCCGGTGAGGGTTCAAGAGATGGCCCCCTTTCTAAGTAGGTATCCGGCTCGGGCAGAGGCCAGCGTGCTTTTGAATGGTTTTGTTGACGGTTTCAGGATTCCACTTCCTGGCCATGTGGTTCCTTTTTCTGTTAAAAATTTGCGGACGGCAATAACGCATGCGGAGGTAGTAGATGAGAAGTTAAAAAAGGAAGTGGATTTGGGCAGGATGGCCGGTCCGTTCCCCACGGCTCCTGTTGCGGGCGTGATTGTTTCCCCGTTGGGGGTTGTGCCTAAGAAGGAGCCGAATAAGTTTCGTTTGATTCAGCATTTGTCTTATCCAAAAGGCTTGTCAGTTAATGACGGTATCGATAGGGAGTTGTGTTCTGTGGAGTATACCTCTTTTGATACGGCGGTTAAGTGGGTGCGACGTTATGGGTCAGGGGCTTTGTTGGCAAAGACAGACATTGAGTCCGCTTTTTGGTTACTACCGGATCATGCAGATAGTATCCCGCTGCTGGGATGTTTTTGGAAGGGGAATTTCTACCTCGATAGGTGTTTGCCGATGGGTTGCGCAATTTCTTGTTCATTGTTTGAGACGTTTAGCACTTTCCTGGAGTGGGTGGTAAGGGATGTTACAGGAATGCAGTCGATCATTCATTATCTGGATGATTTTCTTTTTATTGGCCCCCCGGATTCGCCGTTGTGTAGGAACGCGTTGGCAGGCATGGTTTGGGTGGCGGAGCATTTTGGGGTGCCGCTGGCATCTGAGAAGACGGAAGGCCCTAAGGCCGTTATAAGTTTTTTGGGCATAGTTGTCGATTCGGAAAGGATGGAGTGTCGGTTACCAGAGGACAAGTTGGCATTGTTGAAACAGGAGGTGGACAGGATTTCGAAGTTGCGCAAAGTGACCCTCAAGGAATTACAATCCCTATTGGGGAGATTGAACTTTGCCTGCAGGATCATGCCTATGGGTCGAATTTTTTCTCGTCGTTTGGCTAGCGCGACGGCAGGAGTGAAGGCTCCGCACCATTATGTTCGCTTGACGAAGGAGCATAGGGATGATTTGATGGTTTGGCAGCGGTTTTTGCGGAATTACAATGGGCGGTCGCTGATGCAGGAGGAGACATTGAGCAATTTTGATTTTGAAATATTTACGGATGCAGCAGGCAGCTCTGGTTACGGCGCCTACTGTAAGGGAAGGTGGAGTGTGGGGTGGTGGCCTCAGGCGTGGAAGTTGTTGGGCCTTACCAAAAACTTGGCACTATTGGAGCTGTTTCCTATCATGGTAGCTGTTTTGGTGTGGGGTCCCATGTTCGAAAATAGGAGAGTGCGCTTTCATTGCGACAACGCGAGTGTTGTAGCGGTCATTAACAGTTTGTCGGCCTCCTCTCCCCCCGTAGTTAGATTGGTTAGGGTTTTGGTTCTTCGATGTCTGGATTTGAACGCAGGGATTTCTGCAGTGCATGTGCCCGGGGTTACGAATTCAATAGCAGACTCTTTGTCTCGTTTTCAGTGGGGGCGTTTTAGAGAATTGGCGGCAGGAGCGGATGCCACGGGCGTGGAATGCCCTTCCTTTCTGTGGAAGGTGATTACGGAAGAGCAGGAAGACTGATTCGGGAATCCTTATCGCAGCAGACATGGTCAGCCTACGATTCTTCGTGGCGAGTATGGCAGAGTTGGTTGGCAGAGTGGGGTGGGGTCGAAAGTGATGAGGATAGGATGTTGGCGGTATTGTTTTTAATTGGGAAGGCAGCTGACAGCGGTTGGTCTGCTGCTAAGGTAAACAAGTTTGTAGCGGGTTTAGCTTTCGGTTTCAAGTTGCAAGGGGTGGGGGACGTTACGAAGAGCTTCTTAGTGAGTCAGGCGTTAAAAGGGTTTCGTAGGGGTAAAAAAGCCGGCGACAAACGAAGGCCTATTTCGTTTAGTACGTTGGAAGGCTTAGGCAGAGTCCTTGGGGGTATTTGCACGTCAGTTTTTGAGTTGGCCCTGTTTCGGCTGGCTTTTTCTTTGGCCTTTTTTGGGGCAATGCGCATTGGCGAGGTGGTGTCAGGCAGCAGGGTTTCGGCGGGAGGGGTGTTGGCAGAAGATGTGGAATTTTGGGCAGGGGGCATTGTTTTTTGGATTCGGCGTTCAAAAACTGATCAACAGGGTAGGGGCAGACGGGTAGTTTTGGGGCGAGTTGAAGGGGCGTTAATGTGCCCACGTGGCTGTTTGGAAACGTATTGGGGCGTATGGGCGGGTAGGACGGGTCCTCTCTTGTGCCATGCGGACGGCACCTATTTGTCTCGGTTCCAGTTCATTGCGGTTTTGAAGAAGGGATTGGTAGAGTTGGGCCTTCCCCAGGACATGTATGGGTCTCATTCATTTAGGATCGGTGCTGCGACCGAAGCGGACAGCCTTGGGTTGGGGGCTGATGCGATTAGGAGAATTGGCAGGTGGCAGTCGGATCGGTATTTACTGTATGTTCGGCGTTAGCTGTGTGGTTTGCATGTCCTGGGATGTGTTTTTTCTATATTCTGTTGTGTTTTTTCAGGTGGCGACCCCTTTCTTGCCTGGATATTCGGACACTCTTACGTTTATTGGGGTGCGCTACGAGCCGACGCGAGGCCAGATGGTAGGCAATTGGGCTTTGGGAGGGAGCAGGTGCTGGTCCGTTGGTTGGGTTTCCGAGGAATGGTATGGAGCAGGGTGCTCCTGGAGTTAACCAAATCCGCTCGCTTGGATAGAACCCCCGACATTATTGTTTTCCATGTGGGGGGCAATGATTTAGGGGTCAGGCCGGCGAGAGAATTAATTAGGGACATACGTTCCGATTTTTTGAGGTTGTGGACATCGTTCCCGAACGTGGTGACGGTATGGTCGGATGTAGTACCCAGACAGAGGTGGAGGCAAGCGAGATCGTTGAAAGGGATTAACAGGGCAAGGGTAAAATTGAATCGTGCGGTGTCGGCATTTATGTCCAGGAATGGGGGCATTAGTGTTCGTCACTTTGAATTGGAGACAGGTGCCGGTAATTTTTGGTTGGCCGATGGGGTTCATTTAAATTCTATTGGTATTGATTTATGGGCACTGTCAATACAGGAGGGGATCGAGAGGGCCTTGGTGGTTTTGGGGCACTCACGAGCCTGAGGTGGTCAGGGCTGTTCGTGGTTGGCGGGGGGTGGGGTTCTTGGAGTTGACGGTGATTGGTCGGGGAAGGATTCGGAAGTAACATTCCCGACAGTTTAAAATGGTATGGGGGATCTGGCTTTTGGGTATGGGCTCTGGACGGGGTTTTACATCGGGAGCTATGGTGGTTGGTCTCCCAGAAGGGGAGTTACGGTGCCCTCGAGCTGGGCTGGACGGCTGGGGGTAACATGGTGGAAATAAGTTTATAGCCAGATCTTTCTAGCTCCAAGAACCCTCCCCTCATAATTTTGAATTATTTAATGTTTATTGTTAATGTTTGTTAATAAAATTGGCCGCTGTGGCCAAAATTATCCAAAGAATTTAAATTGTACCTTGTCTTATTCTCAGGAGAAGGGAAAGAGGGGGATGATAGGAGGCGGCGAGGTATCGAGGAGAAGGTAAAACTGAAGTCGCCATATGCGGTCAAGAAGGGGGCTGGGGAAGGGCACAGCCTAGGGGAAGCCCCCCATGACTGCCATGGGCGGGAAGTTTTAGAACTGGTGTTGTGCCAGTTTGAAATGGTTGGCCGGGACGGGGGCCGGGGGAGGGGTTTAAGGTGGGGGCAGCCTGTATTAGGGAAAAAGTGCGGGAAAAACCGCACTCACCAGCCAGGAGCAGAGGAGAGAAGTCTCACCCACCCTCCCTGTTTTTGGGTAGCACGTTGGGGGCTGCTAGGGGATGTACGTTTTATAAAAAAAAAAAAGGTGATCGGTATATAGATTCTTGTCAGGGTCTATATGAGGCGTTGTTGTTGCTGTTGTCACAGTGGCTGTGGGGCGGGGGGTGGGGTTCTTGGAGTTGACGGTGATTGGTCGGGGAAGGATTCGGAAGTAACATTCCCGACAGTTTAAAATGGTATGGGGGATCTGGCTTTTGGGTATGGGCTCTGGACGGGGTTTTACCTCGGGAGCTATGGTGGTTGGTCTCCGAGAAGGGGAGTTACGGTGCCCTCGAGCTGGGCTGGACGGCTGGGGGTAACATGGTGGAAATAAGTTTATAGCCAGATCTTTCTAGCTCCAAGAACCCTCCCCTCATAATTTTGAATTATTTAATGTTTATTGTTAATGTTTGTTAATAAAATTGGCCGCTGTGGCCAAAATTATCCAAAGAATTTAAATTGTACCTTGTCTTATTCTCAGGAGAAGGGAAAGAGGGGGATGATAGGAGGCGGCGAGATATCGAGGAGAAGGTAAAACTGAAGTCGCCATATGCGGTCATGGGGCGGTACTGATGACATCAGCAGTCCGGGAACCTGTGAGGGGTGACCTGATCCCTCAAATACCTTGGGAATGGTCTTGCAAGCCGCCGGATATATTCTTGGTTCCCCTGTGTGTTACTTGCTATAGTTGAATAACTATGACCTTGGCCTGGACTTCTGACTCTGCTTTTGCCTAACGATTCTGTATCTCTGCTGCCCTCCTGGTTATGACTCAGACCTTGGCCTGGACTTCTGACTCTGCTTCTGCCTAACGTTTTTGTACCCTGCTGCCCGACTGGTTTAGACCCGGATACTACCACGTTTTTGTCCTGTATTGGAACTCCCTCTCTGGCGACCGTCCTGCTCTGGACACTGCTCCTATTCAGACAGCACCTCCTGGGCTCTGCTATAAATCCAGATCCCTGTATAGAGGTAAAGGGTATCAGTGTTTCTCGTGGTGTTGTTTGGCTGCAGCCCAGACCGCAGACGGACGTTACATTATATCCGGCCCAAAATAATACAAGGAAAAAAAACTTGCTTTTTGTGTATATGTTCACCATATATAAAAGCAGTCTCCTGAATTTTTTTTTTTCTTCTGTCTGAGCTGATTTCCTGGCCTAACACCTGCTCCAGAGCACAGCCTGAAGGAACACTCCCATCTTCCTACACCAGCATGCTGGAGGCCTGGGAAATGCTGAGCGTCAGAGATCCACATTCCTGGGACGTCGGCCCCTGGGCAGCTCTGGTCGTGCTGGCCCAGAGGCTCAGGTATTGCCCGCAAATGCGGCTAAACTTTTGTTACCCGTCTCACACTCATTTTCTAATAAATCCCTGTATGTGAAGGCTTATGTGGATTGTGGTTCTGCGGGCTATTTCATGGATTTTTTGCTCGCAAGGAATCTCGGTGTACCACTGCTAAGACTTAATGCCCCTATTCAGACCACTGCGATCAATGGTACATCCATTATCCAGGGTGGAGTGGAGTTTGTTACTGCAGACATTACTATGTCAGTGGGGGCATTACACAACGAACAGATATCATTTTTTGTTCTACATAATTTATCTAATCCGGTTATGTTAGGCATGCCATGGTTGCACCAGCATAATCCGGTTATTGACTGGCGCTTAGGTGATATCGTGCGCTGGAGTCCATGGTGTCAGAGTAACTGTATGTCACTGTCAGTGAACCAAGTTAAAATTAAAAACCCCTCTATTCCATATGCGCTCAGAGATTATGAAGATGTCTTCTCCATAGTGGAGTCTGAGAAACTACCTCCTCATAGAGAGTATCACTGTCCTATCGACTTGGTCCCAGGTGCCCGCCTCCCTAAGGGGAGAATATTTAACCTCTCTGGTCCTGAGCGTGTAGCCATGAATGACTACATAGCAGACAGCCTGCGAAAAGGTTTTATTAGACCCTCCACTTCACCTGTAGTGGCTGGGTTTTTCTTTGTAGGAAAAAAAGATGGTGGACTCAGACCATGTATAGATTGTCGTGAGCTTAACGCTATTACTGTAAAAAACCAGTATCCGCTTCCACTCATTCCTGATCTGTTTAATCAGCTACTGGGAGCCCACTGGTTTACTAAACTTGACCTCCGGGGGGCATATAATCTGGTCCGCATAAGAAACGGTGACGAATGGAAAACGGCCTTTAATACACCTCTTGGTCACTTTGAATACCTGGTAATGCCGTTCGGACTCAGTAACGCGCCTGCAGTATTTCAACACTTCGTCAATGATGTTTTCAGAGACATTTGTGGGGTGTATGTCGTCGTGCATCTTGATGACATTTTGATTTACTCTGCTGACCCTGTGACACATACTCAACACGTCAGGTCGGTGCAGCAGAGACTGCGAGAACACTCTTTGTTTGCGAAACTGGAAAAATGTGTTTTCTTTGCCGAAGAGGTACAGTTTTTAGGATACATGGTCTCAGGCAAGGGGTTTCGCATGGATCCTGCCAAGATTCAACCTATTAAGGCTTGGGTGCAACCCAAATCGCTGAAGACGCTGCAGCAGTTTTTGGGATTCGCGAATTACTACCGCAAGTTTATCAGGGGTTTCTCGGAGATTGCCAAGCCACTCACGGACCTTACCCGAAAAGGGGCGGACGTGACCAATTGGAATCCTGAGGCTATTCAGGCATTTTCCACACTGAAAGAGTGCTTCGTGGCCAACCCGGTTTTGGTGCAACCGGACTTAGACCGCCCATTTGTTGTGGAAGTGGATGCCTCCGAGGTCGGAGTGGGAGCAGTGCTATCGCAAGGCAATGCATCCCTCACTCAGCTTCGCCTGTGTGCGTTTTTCTCCCACAAATTCTCTACCACGGAGAGAAACTATGACATTGGTAATTGAGAATTATTGGCGATCAAATGGGCCTTCGAGGAATGGCGCCACTTCCTCGAAGGTGCCAAACACAAGGTCACTGTTATTACAGACCACAAAAACTTAACCTACCTAGAGTCAGCTAAGAGACTAAATCCCAGGCAGGCCAGGTGGGCCTTGTTTTTCTCCAGGTTTGATTTTTTAATTACTTTTCGCCCCGGTACTAAAAATGTGAGGGCAGATGCCCTCTCTCGCAGTTTTTGCCCCACACAGACCGAGGACTGTGAACCAGTACCGATATTGGCTAATGGAATCGTCGTGTCGGCAGTGTCTTTGGACCTTCTGGAGGAGATCCGTAGGTCTTCAGAGCAAGCCCCTGACGCTACGCCCCCCAAAAAATTGTTTGTTCCAGCTAACCTTCGTCTGCAGGTTCTAAAAGAATCACACGACTCTGTCCTGGCAGGCCATCCCGGTCTCAATAATACCACCAGGCTGGTAACCAGGAACTTTTGGTGGCCGACGGTGGCCGAGGACTGTAAAGACTATGTTTCTGCGTGTGAAGTCTGTGCCCGTGCCAAATCCCTCCATAGCCGCCCTGCCGGCTGGCTTCAGTCCTTGCCCACCCCTGAGAGTCCATGAACCCACATCTCCATGGACTTCATTACAGATTTGCCACCCTCAGATGGGAAAACTTGTATCTGGGTGGTGGTAGACAGGTTCAGCAAGCAGTGTCATGTTATTCCCCTGTCTGGCTTGCCTAACTCTGAAACTTTAAGTAAGCTGTTCATTCTGCACATACGGCGTTCCGACAAATATTGTGTCCGACAGGGGTACCCAGTTTGTCTCGAAGTTCTGGAGGGCGTTCTGTAGACGCATCGGTGTGGAGTTGTCCTTCTCCTCGGCATACCATCCCGAGACCAATGGTCAAACTGAGCGTACTAACCAAGCTCTGGAACAATACCTCCGCTGTTATGTGTCAGGACATCAGTCCGATTGGGTGGAACATCTGCCATTGGCTGAGTTCGCTCTCAATAATCGATATCAGGACTCCATTAAAACTACCCCCTTTTTCTGTAACCTTGGACTACATCCGCGCTTTGAGTCGTTTTCGGCCAGGATGTCGGAGCTCCCTGGGGTTGAGCAAAATATACATCGGCTGAAAACGATTTGGTCTGAGGTTAATTCAAATTTGTAAGGGGCTCAGGTTAGACAGGCTTCGGCCTCAAATAGACGACGATCTAAGGGGCCGCACCTGGGAGGTGGCGATAAGGTTTGGCTCTCTACAAAAAATATCAAGCTTAAGGTACCATCTGCCAAACTGGGTCCCAGGTTCATCGGCCCATATGAAATTATCGAGGTGGTTAACCCAGTAGCCTTCCGCTTAAAACTTCCACAGTTTCCACATTCAAATTACCTAACGTATTCCACAGGTCTCTCCGCAAGCCTTATCGTTCTCCCATTCACCCTGTCCAGTCCCCCCCTCCTCCTGTTTCGGTCGGGGGAGCTTTAGAGTATGAAGTCCAGGGTATCCTTGACTCCCGCCTGGTGAGAGGCTCCATACAGTATCTTGTACACTGGAAGGGCTACGGCCCGGAGGAGAGGTCCTGGGTCCCCGCAAGGAACATCCATGCCAAGGCATTAATTAGAAGGTTTCACCTCCTTCACCAGGACAAACCGGGTTTTGAGGGTCCGGAGGCCCCTCTTGGAAGGGGGGGTACTGTCACGTCGCCGCCAGACTTGAGGCCTGCTGTTCCGGTCGCGGCCACTAGGAGGCGCCGGACTGCCACTTCGTCGTCAGACTCAGGGACGGCTGTTAATGCCTCGGCCACTGGGAGGGGCCGTGGTTCCGTCGCATCAGACTCAGGGCCTACTGTCCCGGCTTTAGCCTCTAGGAGGTGCCGGTCTGTCACGTTGCCTTTTAATTCGGGGTCTGCTGTTCTGGGCGCGGTCACTCGCCCGTGAGTTATGGTGCTGACAGAGTAAGGGCACCTGTGCAGGCATCTGGTGGGCGCAGGCTCCGCCCCTCTGTCAGTCATCAGAAAGTTACTGCATCATCATCTGGCCTGGTCCTGGGGGCGGTACTGATGACATCAGCAGTCCGGGAACCTGTGAGGGGTGACCTGATCCCTCAAATACCTTGGGACTGGTCTTGCAAGCCGCCGGATATATTCTTGGTTCCCCTGCGTGTTACTGTGTGAATTGCTATAGTTGAATAACTCTGACCTTGGCCTGGACTTCTGACTCTGCTTCTGCCTAACGTTTTTGTACCCTGCTGCCCGACTGGTTTAGACCCAGATACTACCACGTTTTTGTCCTGTATTGGAACTCCCTCTCTGGCGACCGTCCTGCTCTGGCCACTGCTCCTATTCAGACAGCACCTCCTGGGCTCTGCTATAAATCCAGATCCCTGTATAGGGGTAAAGGGTATCAGTGTTTCTCGGGGTGTTGTCTGGCTGCAGCCCAGACCGCAGACAGACGTTACAGCTGGAGCCTGCAGCTCTTCCTGTCGAGTGATCATGTGGTACTGCTCATTAAGGTAATGAATATGCGCTCCACGCCTAAGGGAGCGGAGAGGCATGCAGGCATGTGAGTATGGTGTGATGGAAGCTGGTGGCCTCTGTGACCTGCTGCTCCCCTCCTCTGCCGGCTTTCTGGGACCGTGACTCGTGTATAAGCCAAGGGGGGTGTTTTCAGCACAAAAAAAGTGCTGAAAAACTCGGCTTATACACGAGTGTATACGGTAAATATTCTTCTATTTGTCTCATTAATAAGTGACTACCTTTTCTCCCACTTCTTGTTTTTTTTCGAGTCTATCAAATATTTAACCCCTTCCTGCCATCCGACGTACTATCCCGTCCATGGGACCTGGGCCCCTATGCCCATGGACGGGATAGTACATCTCAGCGATCAGCGGCGCCCATGTGGTGAGCACCGCTGATCGCGGCCGGGTGTCAGCTGATTATCACAGCTGACACCCGGCACAATGTGTCAGGGACGGTCACGGACCGCCCCCGACACGTTAACCCCTTGCACACCGCGATCAAACATGATCGCGGTGTACCGGGAGTTAAAGGGAAGCATCGGCAGGGAGGGGGCTCCCTCCGTGCTTCCCTGAGCCCTCCACAGCAGCGCAATGTGCAGCGCTGCTGCGGGGGGCTCCTTTCCTCCAGGCCCCCGAATCCAAGATGGCGACGGGGGCCTTCGGGGGCCTGCAGGAAGCTGGCTTCCTCAGTGCCTGCAAAGCGCAGGCAAGAGGAAGTCTGCTTCAATGCCTGTGACAGATCGCTGATCTGTCACAGTGATCTGTGATGTGACAGATCAGCGATCTGTCACAGGACAGTGATGTCCCACCTGGGACTGTGTAATAAAGTAAAAAAAAATTTTAAAAAAGTGTAAAAATAATTTAAAAAAAATCGCCAAATAAATTAGTAAAAAAAAAAAAAAAAAAATATTCCCCAATAAATTCATTTTTTGAAAAAAATAAATAAAATAAAAGTACACATATTAGGTATCGGCGCGTCCGTAACGACCCGCCCTATAAAACTGTCCCATTAGTTAACCCCTTTAGCGAACCCCTTAAAAAATAAAAATAAAAAACGAAGCAAAAAATGATTTATCATACCGCCAAACAAAAAGTGTAATAACGCGCGATCAAAAAGACGCATATAAATATCCATGGTACCGCTGAAAATGGCATCTTGTCCCACAAAAAAGAGCCGCCACACAGCATCATCAGTGAAAAAATAAAAAAGTTATAGCTCGCAGAATAAAGCGATGCAAAAATAATTATTTTTTATATAAAATAGTTTTCATTGCATAAAACCGACAAAACCTAAAAAAACGACCTAAATGAGGTATCGCTGTAACCGTACTGACCCGAAGAATAAAACCGCTTTATCAATTTTACTGCACGCAGAACGGTGTAAACGCACTCCCCCAAAAGAAATTCATGAAACGCTGGTTTTTGTTCATTCTGCGTCCCAAAAATCGGAATAAAAAGCGATCAAAAAATGTCACGTGCCCGAAAATGGTACCGATAAAAACGTCAACTCGTCCCGCAAAAAATAAGACCTCACATGACTCGGTGGGTCAAAATACGGAAAAATTATAGCTCTCAATATGTGGTGATACAAAAACTATTTTTACAATAAAAAGCGTCTTTTAGCGTGCGACAGCTGCCAAATATAAAAACCGCCATAAATAGTAAATCAAACCCCTCGTTATCACCCCCTTAGTTAGGGAAAAATAATAAAATAAAAAAAATGTATTTATTTCCATTTTTCGGTTAGGGCTTGGGTTAGGGTTAGGGTTAGGGCTGAGATTAGGGTTAGGGGTGTGTTGGGGTTTGGGTTGGAGTTAGAATTGGGGGTTTCCACTGCTTGGGCACATCAGGGGCTCTCCAAATGCAACATTGCGTCTGATCTCAATTCCGGCCAATTCTGAGTTGAAAATGTCATATGGTGCTCCTTCCTTTCCAAGCTCTGCCATGCGCCCAAACAGTGTTTTACCCTCACATGTAGGGTATCAGCCTACTCAGGACAAATTGCAAAACAATTTTTGGGGTCCAATTTCTCCTGTTACCCTTAGGAAAATAAAAAATTGGGGGCAAAAATATCATTTTTGTGGAAAAAAATGATTTTTTTATTTTCACGTCCGAGCGTTATAAACTTCTGTGAAGCACTTGGGGGTTCAAAGTGCTCAGCACACGTCTAGATAAGTTCCTTAGGGGTTCTCGTTTCCAAAATGGGGTCATTTGTCGGTGTTTCCACTGTTTAGGTACATTAGGGGCTCTCCAAAGGCAACATGACACCCGCAGACCATTCCATCAAAGTCTGCATTCCAAAACGTCACTACTTCCCTTCCGAGCCCTGACGTGTGTCCATACAGTAGTTTTCTCCCACATATGGGGTGTCAGCGTACTCAGGACAAATTGGACAACAACTTTTGGGGTTCAATTTCTCCTGTTACCCTTGGGAAAATAAAACAATTGGGGACTAATTGATCATGTTTGTGGAAAAAAAAGATTTTTTTATTTTCATGCCCTGGCATTATAAACTTCTGTGAAGCCCTTGGGGGTTCAAAGTGCTCACCTCACATCTAGATAAGTTCCTTAGGGGGTCTAGTTTCCAAAATGGTGTTATTTGTGGGGGGGTTTCCACTGTTTAGGTACATCAGGGGTTTTCCAATCGCGACATGGTGTCCGATCTCAATTCCAGCCAAAAACGTCAAATGGCGCTGCTTCCCTTCCGAGCTCTGCCATGCGCCCAAATAGTGGTTTACCCCCACATGTGGGGTATCAGCATACTCAGGACAAATTGCACAATAACTTTTAGGGTCCTGATACCCTTGGGAAAATAAAAATTGGGGTGAAAAGATCATTTTTGTGGAAAAAATATGATTTTTTTAATTGTACCGCTGTACGTTATAAACTTCTGTAAAGCCCTTGTGGGTTCAAAGTTCTCACCACATATCTAGATAAGTTCCTTGCGGGGTCTAGTTTCCAAAATGGGGTCACTTGTAGGGGGTTTCCACTGTTTAGGTACATCAGGGACTCTCCAAACGTGACATGGCGTCCGATCTGAATTCCAGCCAATTTTGCATTGAAAAAGTCAAACGGCGCTCCTTCCATTCTGAGCTCTGCCATGCGCCGAAACAGTCGTTCCCCCCAACAAATCGGGTATCAGCGTACTCAGGACAAATTGCAAAATAACTTTTGCAGTCCAATCTCTCCTGTTACCCTTGGTAAAATAAAAAAAATTGTACCTGAAGTACTTTTTTTGTGAAAAAAAGTTAGATGTTCATTTTTTTTTTTAAATATTCAAAAAAATTCCTGTGACGCACCTAAAGGGTTAATAAACTTCTTGAATGTGGTTTTGAGCACCTTAAGGGGTGCAGTTTTTAGAATGGTGTCACTTTTGGGTATTTTCTATCAAAAAGACCCCTCAAAGTGGCTTCAAATGTAATGTGGTCCTAAAAATAAAATGGTGTTGTAAAAATGAGAAATCGCTGGTCAACTTTTAACCCTTATAACTTCCTAACAAAAAAAATTTTGGTTCCAAAATTGTGCTGATGTAAAGTAAACATGTGGGAAATGTTAGTTATCAAGTTTTTTGTGTGCCATATCTCCGTGATTTAAGGGCATAAAAATTCAAAGTTGGAAAATTGCGAAATTTTCAAAATTTTTACCAAATTTCCATTTTTTTCACAAATAAACGCAAGTTATTTGAATGAAATTTTACGACTAACATGAAGTACAATATGTCACGACAAAACAGTGTCAGAATCACCGGGATCCATGGAAGCGTTCCAGAGTTATGACCTCATAAAGGTACAGTGGTCAGAATTGTAAAAATTGGCCCGGTCATGAACGTGCAAACCACCCTTGGGGGTGAAGGGGTTAAAAACAAAAAATATATTGAAAAAATGTTCAAAAAACCATAAAGAAAATGATGTGTCAGACTTTCTCTTGATGAAATGTATCACTCTGCGGTGGATTAGGCTGTGAAGCTGGTGAAAATACCGGGAGGAGAGGGCTTCAGTGACATGACTACTGAAGACGGAAACACCCTTCAGCAAGTGAAGAAGAGGATGAGGAACAGTTTGAACAACGGGTTTAAGAAGAGGAGGAGGTTGGCCCAACACTTAATCGACTTGTAACCATGGTCATAATGGGCAATGTACTTCATCGATTGGCTGAGGAATAGGACCTCCGTATGGTTCATAAGAAGCAGAACCAGCATCTCTCCATGACTATGTTCATCACTCGAACAAGAGGTTGGTTACGCATTTAGTGGTAGTAAAAGTTACGGATGAGGCTGAAGATACTACTGCCACACCTGAAGAAGCTCCTGATGAAGTGGTGCCAATAGGAGAGCTGTAATGCTCTTCCATGCTGTGCAGTACAGTACTGTACATTCATCCCATTTTCATCACCTTCAATCATCAGTACTACACAGCTAATTCATCATCTTCATCATGTAGAATTTGTTTATGAACATAAGTAGTGTTTATAAAAAGGTGCAAAAGGTTAATAAGGAACTGGGGCCGATTAATAAGGGACTGGTAATGGTAAATAAGTGTGTGGGAGGGGTTTGTAAATCCTTAAAATATATAAATGCTAAAATAAATGTAAGTTTCTTACTTGGGGGATTTTCAACTATCGTGTTGGAGGTTTAGAATGTAATGCCCGCGATAAGTGGGGGATCATTGTGTAGGATTGCTGGGGATTATATTCACTTTTTGCAGTGGTTTTGAGGCTCTTTTTAAGGCAGTTTCCAGGCAGAATTTAAAACCAATTGGGGGCAATATGAAAATAACACCTGACACCAGATAAAAAGGGGAGAAGTTGACTCAATCTTTGCAATGTATGTCTCTGTGCCACACTAAGCATGGAGGACATAAAGAGAAGATGAGAACTGTGAGGACTTGAGAACCAAAATTGTTGAAAGATATCAACAATCTCAAGGTGGGGTGTGGCTATGCCGTGATCGGGAGAGGACGCTGGCTAGTAGAGCTCCTCATCATCCTGCTGGATCCTGGACCCTATATAAGATATAGTTTGTGACGCCACCTGTGGTATTCGGCAAGGGATAGCCGACGCTGCTTAAAAAGACCGCTGAGGCTGATGGTGATGCAGCAGAGTTGGTACAGCTCTCCACAGGTAGAGCTAAGTCTCAGGGCAATTATATTATAAAAGATGGTGATGATGGATGTAATGCAGGGCTGAGGTGACGCAGCAAATAAACAGGAGAACACAGCGGGGTGCAGTCTTTACGCTTTTACTCACATTTTGAGTTGCAAACCAGGGCACTGAGTACTGATGGTAATGGAGATCCAGCCAGCCTGGAAGCAATTTAGGATCCACTAAGCCAGATGGGTTGGAGGCCTCCTTTCTACGCTGTCCCATGAGGTCTAAAGCTATGCTCAGTCCTCTGTTCATAGAATCATAGAATCGTAGAGTTGGAAGGGACCTCCTGAGCCATCTGGTCCAACCCCCTGCTCAAAGGAGGATTCGCTAAATCATCCCAGTCAGATGTCTGTCCAGCCTCTGTTTGAAGACTTCCATTGAAGGAGAACTCACCACTTCTCGTGGCAGCCTGTTCCACTCATTGATCACTCTAACTGTCAAAAAGTTTTTTCTAATATCTAATCTGTGACTCCTCCCATTCAGTTTCATCCCATTGCTTCTAGTCTTTCCTTGTGCAAATGAGAATAAAGTTGATCCTTCTACAATGTGACAGCCCTTTAGATATTTGTAGACAGCTATTAAGTCTCCTCTCAGTCTTCTCTTTTGCAAACTAAACATTCCCAAATCCTGCAACCTTTCCTCATAAGACAGGGTTTGCAGACCGGTCACCATTCTGGTCGCTCTTTTCTGAACTTGCTCCAGTTTGTTGATGTCTTTTTTAAAATGTGGTGCCCATAACTGGACACAATATTCCAGATGAGGTCTGACCAAAGAGGAGTAGAGGGAAATAATGACTTCACGTGATCTAGACTGTATGCTTCTGTTAATACATCCTAGAATTGCATTTGCCTTTTTTGCTGCTGCATCACACTGTTGACTCATATTCAGTCTGTGATCTATTAGTATACCCAAGTCTTTTTCACATGTGCTGTCACTTAGCCCTATTCCTCCCATTCTATATATGCTTTTTTCATTTTTATTGCCCAGATGTAGTACTTTGCATTTCTCCCTGTTAAAAACCATTCTGTTAGTTGCTGCCCACTTCTCCAGTTTATTTAAATCGTTTTGAATCCTCTCTCTCTCTTCTCTAGTATTATCTATCCCTCCTAGCTTTGTGTCATCAGCAAATTTAATCAGTTTACCCTCAATTCCTTATGGTTCTTTAGTCCTTGCCTGTATGGCAGGCAGCTTGAGCCTTTCACAGGTGTCACTCCTTCGTGGTGGCTCTGGCTCTGGTATGCTGCTGTGCGTTCAGGTGTGTGATGGGGTCAGGAGGCCTGCAGTCTCCTGCCCTCCGGATTTGGCTGCTGGGACTGTTGTACCCGTGCAGCCACGGACTCTGGCATCCAGTGTCACGCGCTCTTCGCTGGGGTGAGCTTGGTCACAGCTCCAAACTTAATGTGTATGGCGGTGTAGCACTATAACACCTTATATCACTGGGTCATATTATAGTAATTTATATCTTGGCATATTTTAGTATACGTAAACTTTCATTTGTATTTATCCCTCATATTTTGCAGTACTCTGCAATTCATCTATAGCATTGCAGTACTTTTTGGAGAACATTATTTCTTGGTTATACTTGTATATTCATTTATTTTCAATGTGCATTGTATGTTTTGTCCTCTAGCACTTTATAGTACTGAATCATTTACAGTGGATTTAATTCTATATCTTGCAATACTTTTCACTTTTGCACAATTTTTGTTTTACAGCACTATAGCACTTTTTAGTGCAATTTTTAGAATATTATGGTAGTACTTTTCACGATATTATTGTCTACACTATATATTTAACTTACACATTATTAATAGAAAAAAGTTTTTTGAGCGATATATTTTAGCACTTAGCATTTTTTTTTACATATTTTTTATTTATTTTTTTCTGGTGCTGATATTATACAAATTTTGGCAAGATGTATTGATTTATTTATTGTATGTATTCAGATTTTATATTTTAGCACTTAGCACTTTTTGATATATATTTTTTATTCTATTTTTTGTGTTGATAATATACTAATTTTGGCAAGATGTATTGATATATTTATTATTCAGATTTTTATGTCATCACATTATAATTTGGTATACAATATATATATTTTTAATTTTGGCTTTCCATCATTTTTTCATGCTTGATCCGTTTTTTTTCTCATAGAGTTGTATTAGTGACGGATGGCCACACGTTTCATCTGTCGTCCAACGGATCCGTCAGAAAATCTCTGTCCGTCGGCCGGAGACAACGGACAGATGAACGTTTTTTGTGTACGTCGAAAAGTCGGATAGCGACGGATTCCGTCTTTTAAAATGAGCATGCCCGGAATAATTTTTGTTCCTTTATTTTAACTCCCTGCGGCTGCTTTTTCTATTCTGGCACAAAATCCTTCTCTCTCTCTCTCACTCCAGAATTCTGTTTCTTTAATTCCTACAGCAAGGCTGCTACAACGGATCAGTCATAAAAACAGATCCAGTGCATTAGTTTTTTGCAATATACGCAGGATCCGTCCACTTGACGGATCTGAACACTTTGACGGATTGTGACTGATTGCAAAAGACTGGAGTGTGAAAGGGGCCTTAAGAAGCGAGATGTGGATGAGAAAAGGCGGTGGATCCGTTGCCAACCGTTAATTGACGGAATCTGCCATCGGATCCTCCTTTTTATACTGAGCATGCCCGAATGAATGTCCTTTCATGATATTTAACCCCAAATCCCATTCTGGCAGCTATATCTCTCTCTCTCTCGTGAAACAGGCCTTACTTTAAATTTCATGCACTAGCGTCTAAAGCGGATCCGTACAAAAAACGGATCCAGTTGCATCCGTTTGCCACAAAACGGAAACGGATCCGCTTTTGCACACTGGCGGATTTTGACTAACGCCAGAAAACTGAAGTGTGAAACAGGCCTAAGAGAAAGAAAAGACTCAATCTGAGAAGAGGTCACCTATAAGGTACCAGGATGTACATTTTTAGCTATTGGTACTGACTGTGTCTCATCAGTACTATGGTTCCTGTATAGTCCACAGTCTGATAAAGACTGATAACTCCCAGCATCTCCTTACCATTGTTAAGGACATACTGGGAGTTGTAGGTTCATGAGATACAAATGTATATGGGCCTGACTTAGAAGGATTCAGCTCATCAGTTATTAATCACATGATGTCATAGACCTAAAGGAAAAGGGAAGAATTAGCTGGGTAGAAATGCAAAATGGGCGACTTCGGCTTCATCTGCCTTGGGCACCCAAAATACTTTGTTTTGGCCCTGGTAACGGATAAAGCAAAATCCTACATGACCTATCAGTGTTCTACGATTTGGGTTGAGGACACTTATTGCATGTGGGCTGGTGAATTTTGTGTGCCAGGGCTGCTTTTTAGTCCCAACTCTGCCCTGAATCCCCTCGTGTATCTGAATGGGAGGAAGAGTGTGAACTTGTGCTAATTGTGCAGTCACACTTTGTCATCTCTGCTCCGTCCTGTCTTCCAGCGCAGGGTTAAATTGCTCTGACTTCATATCTGGCTTCATGGCTTGATCATAGATGCTGGATCCTGATCCCCAACAAAATATCACCAACCGAAGATTGTGAAAGAAACACACAAAACACTTTTATTGGATGTTAAATTGACCGAATTTTATTCCAAATCTCATCATTATTATTTCTTTCAGTGTCTGAAATTTAGAATCAGCCAATTACTATGAAAGAGACACTGAAAATGGCAGAACCCCCGACTCACGAAGAATCGTCCTTCAGCACTCAGGAGGGGAAAACCCCCAGTGGTGGAAACCTCTAGGGAACCATGGCTGCAGGACTGCCCTTCCCTTGGGCTTAGAAGGTTAGTGCCAACATGTAACAGCAAATTGTACCTGAATTTGTACATTGTGTCATATTTGTTTTGGAGAAGCCTAATGCGACCTCTCCAGGCCGTACACATAAAGTGAAGGCGGCCAGTACCGGACGTGAGGGAGATCTGGCTGCAACATCTGTCACCCCATTGATCTGGCTGGCTAGGCGCTATGGCTGATCTGGCTGGCTAGGCGGTGTCCCCTTCCTCCCATTGTGGAGTGATGAAGCTCCAGGTCTCCAGACACATCAAGTATGGCTCCGTCTACGGCTGAATGACTTGTGGTTTTGGAATCTTCTCCTGCATCATAGATGCATGTCTTTATGACATGAGCGCAGTTGCCATAGTTATCACAGGTGTTTTATACTGTGGTTTCATTGGCTAGGAAGTCCCTCTCAGTGTTCCAAAGAATTAACCCTTGAATGACTGGTATTGTGCCTTTCTCCAGAAGCCTGTAAAATAAACTTGTCACTAGACAGGACCATTATCATTATTATATTTTAAAGTTGCCCCAACCAAAGTTTAATAAGTGAGCGCATCTAGAGTTGATGTGTAACAAGCGCAATCATTCCATTAAGCCCTACTAAATGCATAAATGCACAATATGAGAACAGAGCAGTCTCATAGAAAATTAATGATACCAAGGTAAATGCAGTTAGATATGGGATGCTATATAGGGGCTCATACTGTATATAGGAGCTATATGGGGACTCACACTGTATATAGGAGGCAATATGGTGGCAAACACTGTATTCAGGAGGCTATATGTGGGTGCCCATACTGTATATAGGAGGCTATATGCGGCCTCATACTGTATATAGGAAGCGATGTGGGCTCATATTGTATATAGGAAGCAATGTTCAGGCTCATACTGTATATAGGAGACTATATGTGGCCTCATATTGTATATAGAAGGCTATATGTGGCCTCATACTGTATATAGAAGGCTATATGCGGCCTCATACTGTATACAGGAGGCTATGTGGGCTCATACTGTATATAGGAGGCTATATGCAGCCTCATACTGAATATAGGAAGCGATGTACAGGCTCATACTGTATATAGGAGGCTATGTGCAGGCTCATACTCTATATAGGAAGCGCTGTGCAGGCTCATACTGTATGTAGGAGGCTATATGCGGCCTCATACTGTATGTAGGAGGCTATATGCGGCCTCATACTGTATGTAGGAGGCTATATGCGGCCTCATACTGTATGTAGGAGGCTATATGCGGCCTCATACTGTATGTAGGAGGCTATATGCGGCCTCATACTGTATGTAGGAGGCTATGTGCGGCCTCATACTGTATGTAGGAGGCTATGTGCGGCCTCATACTGTATGTAGGAGGCTATGTGCGGCCTCATACTGTATGTAGGAGGCTATGTGCGGCCTCATACTGTATGTAGGAGGCAATTCAAAAGCAGGAAATATCCAGCTACAGATCCAGGGAAAAATTGTTAAAAACAAAAAATGAAGGAGAGCGATAAAGTGGCGCCTGTGTAAAAGGTTTTGTAACTGCTGCGACTCTAGATACCAACCACAAGGAAATCGAAAGGATTATAAATATTTGTGATAGACTCACGCTGAAAAAACCAAAATGTGGGAGAAAAGCTAGTCACTTATTAATGAGACAAATAGAAGAATATTTAATAGGTAAAACCTGACAAGAATAAACAATAAACTGCAGTCCCCAATCGTGGGGATAAATAGCTGAGAAATAAATTGTGATTAGTATATCTTAATGAATATATTGCAACTCGCCCAGTACAAAGCTGTGAAAAAAATGGTAGTTAATGGAAATAGTAAGTATTGCACTCAGTTGATTAACCAAGGAGAGATGGCATGTACCCGAATAGAATTCTCCTAGAAGTAAAGGGTTAATATGTACATAGAACACAATTGGGTGAAAATATTAAATGGTCATAAACAATATGTCCCGGACCTGAAGAAAGAAGCTGAGTTTTCCGAAACGCGTTGGTTTCGGCCCTTTTTGCCACCCGTACCTCCATCTAGCAGCAGTTACGCGGCACCACGTGATCCACCGCGTCACACAGGTCCTGCTCCTACTGCACATCTGCCAGGACTCAGCTATTGACCAGAGTGACCGGATCCCTGCCGACAGCTGGAGCGCAGGAGCGCTGGTCTCACACTACACCTCGGCATATCGCTGCATCTCCCAGGTCCGACCTTTACTGCACCAGCCAGAACGCAGTCACTGGATTCTACACAGACCATCGGAGGTATTGTGAGTAGCAACACTCACATACAACTACAGTATATATGGTGAAATCACCATGTACTGTTCAGCGCGCTATTTCACAGGGCATGAGCCCTCCACTCATTGGAGAAAGTACTTGGTGTATCCGTCATCGGCCGGGGCAGCTCTCCCCACGGCTATAGACATTGGACTATTTTATGAATGCAGGTTTATACCAAGCATTAACTATGGACTAAGGATATAATCACACTCTTTATGCCGGGACATATTGCTCATGACCATTTAATATTTTCACCCAATTGTGTGTTCTATGTACCTATTAACCCTTTACTTCCTGCCGCTTTTATTTGCAGCCTCTAGGAGAATTCTATTCTGGTACATGCCATCTCTTGGTTAATCAACTGTTTGAGTGCAATACTTAATGGAAATAGTAACTACCATTTTTTTTCACAGCTTTGTACTGGGCGAATTGCAATATATTTATTAAGATATACTAATCACTATTTATTTCTCAGCTATTTATCCCCACGATTGGGCTAACTGCAAATTATTGTTTATTCTTGTCAGATTTTACCTATTACCGTATATACTCGAGTATAAGCCAACCAGAGTATAAGCAGAGGCACCTACTTTTGCCACGGAAAACTGGGTAAACTTATTGTCTTGAGTATAAGCCGGGTGTGCATTGACCACTCATCCCTACCGTGGTATGCATGTTCCCCCGTCCCTGTCATTGTATGCATGGCTCCTTATCCCCTATCTTTGTATGTATGATTCCTGTTAAGAAAAAAAACATCCTATTTACCTGCCTGCGCGCCGTCGGTGGCACTGCATCTTGTTCCGGCCATATAACACGGATAATTCTTGGTAATGACAGTGAATATTTAGAACATTAATTACTGTGCACATTATACACATTATACATTCCTGCAGCTCAGTGGCGTAGCAACTGTTTGTGGCGCCCGGGGCGGTCGAAAAATTTGCCGCCCCTTTGGTCGTTGATATTCCGCAAGCATCCGAAGAGCCCACACTACACTCAAAGATCTAATTTTTAGTCTACTACTAACTCTGCTGTTATTTCTAAATTTCTAGACTTTCATCTTCTTGCAGTTCTCTCTATATATATATATATATATGTATGTATGTATTAGCTTGATGACCCTACTGAACCTCCACCACTGCCCTGCATAGAGCCGCACCATAAAACAGTGTAAGGAGACCCACGTGTCCTTCCCCTGCACAGACCCACAGTACACTCCCTACAGAGCCCTCATGTTCTCCCCTTGCACAGCCCCCCATGTCCTCCCCTACACAGCCTACCCATGTACCCCCCCAGCACAGCCTCCCATGTTCTCCCCTACACAGCCTCCCCATGTACCCCCCCTGCACAGCCCCCCATGTCCCTCCTACAGAGCCCCCATGTTCTCCCATACACAGCCCCCCCATGTCCTCCCCTACAGAGCCCCCCATGTCCTCCCTCTACAGAGCCCCCCATGTCCTCCCCTGCACAGCCCACCACGTCCGCCCACTACAGAGCCCCCCCATGTCCTCCCCTGCACAGCCTCGCCATGGTCACCTATCTGCACAGCCCCCCAATTCCCAGTATCCCTCTCGCCCTCACCTGCCGGTTGCCGGCTCCGTTCAGCAGCGGCGTGCTCTCCCCGGCCTCCTCCAGCTGCTCCCGGCCGGACCACGACACCCTGTTGGCCACATTGGCCATGCTCTGTGCTGTGCGGCCGCTCCGCTCGCTGTTTGGGCATGTGACAGCCGGAGCCTCGGCAGATCCCACGGTCATGTGATTGCCAATCTACAGCGCTGCAGCGGGGTCATACCAGGAATGCACGCCCGAGGCATGACGGGTAATGTAGTCCTACAGTGTTACCATAGCAACACGGCTGCTGGGGCCTTTCCTAAAAGCAGCCGAAGAGCTGTCATGCTGCCGCGCCTCCCCAACACACGTGCGCCTGGGGCGGACTGCCCCCCCACGCTACTGCAGTGCTGCAGCTATGGGTCCCTGTTATCAGCCATTCATAGGCCAGGACCAGCCCTCAACATAAAGGGGACACAATTATAACACTGAGCACAATAGTCAGGGGGCCCGTTAGACCACCCCCTGACATCAGCAGAGACCTGCGCAGTGGCTGAAGAGTTAACCAGCCCTCAGGAATCTGCAGAGCTTCATTATACACCGGTGACAATGTTCACTACAGGACTGGCATTGTATTCATGAATCAGATGGCTCAGGATGAACTCCAGGCAAGTATCAGAGACTCCACAGCGGAAACTCCAGATCTCATCCAGGGCTTCCTGGTGCCTGATCAGTAGGCAATGAGGTCCCTGTATCCACAATGATCCTTGGAGAAACAATTGTCCAGCAGACCCAGCACGCCCTATAACTGGTAAAACCATCCTTTTTACCTACCTGGTGGCTTTGCAGCTCGTTCTGGCTGCCGGAGCCTGCAGCTCTTCCTGTCGAGTGATCACGTGGTACTGCTCATTTAGGTAATGAATATGCGCTCCATGCCTAAGGGAGCGGAGAGGCGTGCAGGCATGTGAATATGGTGTGCTGGAAGCTGGTGACCTCTGTGACCTGCTGCTCCCCTCCTCTGCCGGCTTTCTGGGACCGTGACTCGTGTATAAGCCAAAGGGGGTGTTTTCAGCACAAAAAAAGTGCTGAAAAACTCGGCTTATACACAAGTGTATACAGTAAATATTCTTCTATTTGTCTCTTTAATAAGTGACTACCAGGCCCGGATTGGCAATATAACCAACCGGGCATTTTCCCGCTGGGCCGCTGTCATGTGGGCCGCGGGCGGCAGCGCCCGAACATCTGGCCGCTTGCCAGCTGCTGCGGCCACTGTTGCTCCTGCCGCCGGCCCTCTGTGGGCACGGCGGTGATAGATTCAAGTTCCTCCCACACTGCAGGGAGATAAGCCGCCACGCCCCCCCACGCACCCCATCCTCGCCATAGCATGAGACCCCCTCCCCCCCGCAGCCACTCACAGCGTCGCACTCGCTTGCCTGCTCGCTCTGTTCGCAGGACCTGTGATGAGATCACAGGAGGGGAGGAGTCAGGGGGTCACATGATCAGGAGCCTTTGTCCAGACCCCCGATCATATCACCCCTGACTCTGCCCCTCCTGTGACCTCATCACAGGTCCTGTGCGCTCAGCCTTGCCTCTACCGTCTGCAAGACTCTGCTTTGCTGTTGTCATGGTGCTGGTTGAGGTAAGTATGTGTGGGGTCAGGATTTACAGTGTGGATGTAGCGGAGCCGTGTGTGTACGAGGTGTACGAAGCGGAGCCGTGTGTGTACGAGGTGTACGGAGCGGAGCCGTGTGTGTACGAGGTGTACGGAGCGGAGCCGTGTGTGTACGAGGTGTACGGAGCGGAGCCGCTTGTGTACAAGGTGTACGGAGCGGAGCCGCGTGTGTACGAGATGTACGGAGCGGAGCCGCGTGTGTACGAGGTGTACGGAGCGGAGCCGCGTGTGTACGAGGTGTACGGAGCGGAGCCGTGTGTGTACGAGGTGTACGGAGCGGAGCCGTGTGTGTACGAGGTGTACGGAGCGGAGCCGTGTGTGTACGAGATGTACGGAGCGGAGCCGTGTGTACGAGGTGTACGGAGCGGAGCCGTGTGTACGAGGTGTACAGAGAGGAGCCGTGTGTGTACGAGGTGTACGGAGCGGAGCCGTGTGTGTACGAGGTGGAGCCGCGCGTGTATGAGGTGTACGGAGAGGAGCCGTGTGTGTACGAGGTGGAGCCGTGTGTGTATGAGGTGTACGGAGAGGAGCCGCGCGTGTACGAGGTGTACGGAGAGGAGCCACGAGTGTACAAGGTGGACGGAGTGGAACCGTGTGTGTATGGAGTGGAGCCATATGTGTACGGGATGTACGGAGCGGAGCCAAGTGTGTACAAAGCATACGAAGCGTGCTTTTCCCACGGACACAGGAGTACACGGCGGAGCCCCGAGGAGCATTTTAAAACACACACATGACGTTCCACCTGAAGTGATGTGCTGGAAGCTGACCGGAAATGAGATAATTTCTTGAGGAGATTGTGACGGAACCAGGAATGCTTCAGATCCATCACCGTGTTCTCCTCCGACAGCGCAGACAGCAGGATCGCCTTGGAATCGGGGATGCCGGCCATGTGAGCGGATCATGATAGGTCCTGCACCGGGAGGCTCAGGTGGGCACTACAATGGGAGCCGGGCTGCTATAGTATCTTTGTAGAATCTTTCTTTATTTCTTTCTCTCTTTTTCTTTCTTTCTCTGTTCTTTCATTCTCTCTCTGTTCTTTCTCTCTCTAATCTTTCTTTTTTCTCTCTGTTCTTTCTTCCCCTCTTTCTTTCTTTTTCTTTCCTCTCTTTCTCTCTGTTCTTTCTTTCTTTTCTTTACTTCTTTCTTTCTCTCTCTGTTCTTTCTCTGTCTCTCTCTGTTCTTTCTTTCTTTCCCCTCTTTCTTTCTCTCTGTTCTTTCTCTGTCTCTCACTGTTCTTTCTTTGTCTCTCACTGTTCTTTCTTTCTTTCCCCTTTCTTTCTCGCTCTCTCTGTTTTCTTTTTTCTCTCTCTCTCTGTTTTCTCTCTTCCTTAGTGCCAGTCAGTGTGCCCATAATGCCAGCCACTGTGCCCTCAGTACCAGTCAGTGTGATCAGCAGTGCTAAATGGGTGCGATTAGGTGTGGACATGGGTGTGACTAGTTGTGAAATGGGTGTGGTTGGGCGTGGCCAAAATTTACAGCGGCGCGCCGCAGTCTTTGTCCGTCTTTCCCTTCTTCAAAAGTTGGGAGGTATGATAGGGGCGGCTATGACCAGGGGGTCTGGTTGCCCAATAGAGAGCAGTTCTGCCAGGAATTCTGTAATCATGCATACAAAAGGGGACAGCGCTTTGGGAGGAGTACTGTACCTAAAAGCAATAAATAGGACTGAGCTGAAATCCTGGGCACAGCTGTGACTACATGTTATATAGTTGTGTTAATCTCCTCTCACTTCTTGTAAACTACAACTGTACAAAGATATTATATAGTCACCATGTGACTAGTGGGCCTATGTAACTTCAAATGCCAGGGCTGAATTTTAGTCCCAGTCCGGCCCTGGTGACTACCTTTTGTCCCACTTCTTGTTTTTTTGAGTCTATCAAATATTTAAAAACAAAATATATATTGAAAAAATGTTCAAAAAACCATAAAGAAAATGATGTGTCAGACTTTCTCTTGATGAAATGTATCACTCTGCGGTGGATTAGGCTGTGAAGCTGGTGAAAATACCGGGAGGAGAGGGCTTCAGTGACATGACTACTGAAGACGGAAACACCCTTCAGCAAGTGAAGAAGAGGATGAGGAACAGTTTGAACAACGGGTTTAAGAAGAGGAGGAGGTTGGCCTAACACTTGATCGACTTGTAATCATGGTCATAATGGGCAATGTACTTCATCGATTGGCAGAGGAATAGGACCTCCGTATGGTTCTTAAGAAGCAGAACCAGCATCTCTCCATGACTATGTTCATCACTCGAACAAGAGGTTGGTTACGCATTTAGTGGTATTAAAAGTTACGGATGAGGCTGAAGATACTACTGCCACACCTGAAGAAGCTCCTGATGAAGTGGTGCCAATAGGAGAGCTGTAATGCTCTTCCATGCTGTGCAGTACAGTACTGTACATTCATCCCATTTTCATCACCTTCAATCATCAGTACTACACAGCTAATTCATCATCTTCATCATGTAGAATTTGTAGTAGTGTAGTAAGTAGTGTTTATAAAAAGGTGCAAAAGGTTAATAAGGAACGGGGCCGACTAATAAGGGACTAGTAATGGTAAATAAGTGTGTGGGAGGGGTTTGTAAATCCTTAAAATATATAAATGCTAAAATAAATGTAAGTTTCTTACTTGGTGGATTTTCAACTATCGTGTTGGAGGTTTAGAATGTAATGCCCGCGATAAGTGGGGGATCATTGTGTAGGATTGCTGTGGATTATATTCACTTTTTGCAGTGGTTTTGAGGCTCTTTTTAAGGCAGATTCCAGGCAGAATTTAAAACCAATTGGGGGCAATATGAAAATAACACCTGACACCAGATAAAAAGGGGAGAAGTTGACTCAATCTTTGCAATGTTTGTCTCTGTGCCACACTAAGCATGGAGGACATAAAGAAAAAATGAGAACTGTGAGGACTTGAGAACTAAAATTGTTGAAAGATATCAACAATCTCAAGGTGGGGCGTGGCTATGCCGTGATCGGGAGAGGACGCTGGCTAGGAGAGCTCCTCATCATCCTGCTGGATCCTGGACCCTATATAAGATATAGTTTGTGACGCCACCTGTGGTATTCGGCAAGGGATAGCCGACGCTGCTTAAAAAGACCGCTGAGGCTGATGGTGATGCAGCAGAGTTGGTACAGCTCTCCACAGGTGGAGCTAAGTCCCAGGGCAATTATATTATAAAAGATAGTGATGATGGATGTAATGCAGTGCTGAGGTGACGCAGCAAATAAACAGGAGAACACAGCGGGGTGCAGTCTTTACGCTTTTACTCACATTTTGAGTTGCTAACCAGGGCACTGAGTATAGATGGTAATGGAGATCCAGCCAGCCTGGAAGCAATTTAGGATCCACTAAGCCAGATGGGTTGGAGGCCTCCTTTCTACGCTGTCCCATGAGGTCTAAAGCTATGCTCAGTCCTCTGTTCCTTGCTGTTCTTTAGTCCTTGCCTGTATGGCAGGCAGCTTGAGCCTTTCACAGGTGTCACTCCTTCGTGGTGGCTCTGGCTCTGGTATGCTGCTGTGCATTCAGGTGTGTGATGGGGTCAGGAGGCCGGCAGTCTCCTGCCCTCCGGATTTGGCTGCTGGGACTGTTGTACCCGTGCAGCCACGGACTCTGGCGTCCAGTGTCAAGCGCTCTTCGCTGGGGTGAGCTTGGTCACAACTCCAAACTTAATGTGTATGGCGGTGTAGCACTATAGCACCTTATATTACTGGGTCATATTATAGTCATTTATATCTTGGCATATTTTAGTATACGTAAACTTTCATTTGTATTTATCCCTCATATTTTGCAGTACTCTGCAATTCATCCATAGCACTGCAGTACTTTTTGTAGAACATTATTTCTTGGTTATACTTGTATATTCATTTATTTTCAATGTGCATTGTATGTTTTGTCCTCTAGCACTTTATAGTACTGAATCATTTACAGTGGATTTAATTCTATATCTTGCAATACTTTTCACTTTTGCACAATTTTTGTTTTACAGCACTATAGCACTTTTTAGTGCAATTTTTAGAATATTATGGTAGTACTTTTCACGATATTATTGTCTACACTATATATTTAACTTACACATTATTAATAGAAATAATGCGATATATTTTAGCACTTAGCATTTTTTTTTACATATTTTTTATTTATTTTTTTCTGGTGCTGATATTATACAAATTTTGGCAAGATGTATTGATTTATTTATTGTATGTATTCAGATTTTATATTTTAGCACTTAGCACTTTTTGATATATATTTTTTATTCTATTTTTTGTGTTGATAATATACTAATTTTGGCAAGATGTATTGATATATTTATTATTCAGATTTTTATGTCATCACATTATAATTTGGTATACAATATATATATTTTTAATTTTGGCTTTCCATCATTTTTTCATGCTTGATCCGTTTTTTTTCTCATAGACTTGTATTAGTGACAGATTGTGACGGATGGCCACACGTTTCATCCGTCGTCCAACAGATCCGTCAGAAATTCTCTGTCCGTCGGCCGGAGACAACGGACAGATGAACTTTTTTGTGTACGTCGAAAAGTCGGATAGCGACGGATTCCGTCTTTTAAAACTGAGCATGCCCGAAATCATTTTAATTCCTTTATTTTACCCCTGCGGCTGCTTTTTCTATTCTGGCACAAAATCCCTCTCTCTCTCTCGCTCCAGAATTCTGTTTCTTTAATTCCTACAGCAAGGCTGCTACAACGGATCAGTCATAAAAACGGATCCAGTGCATCAGTTTTTTGCAATATACGCAGGATCCGTCCACTTGACGGATCTGAACACTTTGACAGATTGTGACTGATTGCAAAAGACTGGAGTGTGAAAGGGGCCTTAAGAAGCGAGATGTGGATGAGAAAAGGCGGTGGATCCGTTGCCAACCGTTAATTGAAGGAATCCGCCAACGGATCCTCCTTTTTATACTGAGCATGCCCGAATGAATGTCCTTTCATGTTATTTAACCCCAAATCCCATTCTTGCAGCTAAATCTCTCTCTCTCGTGAAACAGGCCTTACTTTAAATTTCATGCACTAGCGTCTAAAGCGGATCCGTACAAAAAACAGATCCAGTTGCATCCGTTTGCCACAAAACGTAAACGGATCCGTTTTTGCACACTGGCGGATTTTGACTAACGCCAGAAAACTGAAGTGTGAAACAGGCCTAAGAGAAAGAAAAGACTCAATCTGAGAAGAGGTCACCTATAAGGTACCAGGATGTACATTTTTAGCTATTGGTACTGACTGCGTCTCATCAGTACTATGGTTCCTGTATAGTCCACAGTCTGATAAAGACTGATAACTCCCAGCATCTCCTTACCATTGTTAAGGACATACTGGGAGTTGTAGGTTCATGAGATACAAATGTATATGGGCCTGACTTAGAAGGATTCAGCTCATTAGTTATTAATCACATGATGTCATAGACCTAATGGAAAAGGGAAGAATCATAGAATCATAGAATCATAGAATCGTAGAGTTGGAAGGGACCTCCTGGGCCATCTGGTCCAACCCCCTGCTCAAAGCAGGATTCGCTAAATCATCCCAGTCAGATGTCTGTCCAGCCTCTGTTTGAAGACTTCCATTGAAGGAGAACTCACCACTTCTCGTGGCAGCCTGTTCCACTCATTGATCACTCTAACTGTCAAAAAGTTTTTTCTAATATCTAATCTGTGTCTCCTCCCATTCAGTTTCATCCCATTGCTTCTAGTCTTTCCTTGTGCAAATGAGAATAAAGTTGATCCTTCTACAATGTGACAGCCCTTTAGATATTTGTAGACAGCTATTAAGTCTCCTCTCAGTCTTCTCTTTTGCAAACTAAACATTCCCAAATCCTGCAACCTTTCCTCATAAGACAGGGTTTGCAGACCGGTCACCATTCTGGTCACTCTTTTCTGAACTTGCTCCAGTTTGTTGATGTCTTTTTTAAAATGTGGTGCCCAAAACTGGACACAATATTCCAGATGAGGTCTGACCAAAGAGGAGTAGAGGGAAATAATGACTTCACGTGATCTAGACTGTATGCTTCTGTTAATACATCCTAGAATTGCATTTGCCTTTTTTGCTGCTGCATCACACTGTTGACTCATATTCAGTCTGTGATCTATTAGTATACCCAAGTCTTTTTCACATGTGCTGTCACTTAGCCCTATTCCTCCCATTCTATATATGCTTTTTTCATTTTTATTGCCCAGATGTAGTACTTTGCATTTCTCCCTGTTAAAAACCATTCTGTTAGTTGCTGCCCACTTCTCCAGTTTATTTAAATCTTTTTGAATCCTCTCTCTCTCTTCTCTAGTATTAGCTATCCCTCCTAGCTTTGTGTCATCAGCAAATTTAATCAGTTTACCCTCAATTCCTTCATCTAAATCGTTGATAAAGATGTTGAACAATACAGGGCCCAGGACAGAGCCCTGTGGTACCCCACTTGACACATTCTTCCAACTGGATGTGCAGCCATTTACGACCACTCTTTGGGTCCGATCACTAAGCCAGTTATGAATCCACCTAACAGTTGCCTTGTCCATTCCATACTTAGTCATTTTTTCAATAAGGATTGTATGAGAGACTTTGTCAAATGCTTTGCTGAAGTCAAGATATACTATATCTACAGCATTTCCTTGATCCACCCAATCAGTAATACCGTCATAGAAGGAAATTAAATTAGTCTGACATGACTTATTAGTTACAAACCCATGCTGACTCTGTTTAACCCCTTCCTGACATGAGACGTACTATCCCGTCCACGGTACCCGGGCCCGTATGACCGGGGACGGGATAGTACGTCTACCGCGATCAGCGGCGCCCACGTGGTGAGCGCCGCTGATCGCGGCCGGGTGTCAGCTGATTATCACAGCTGACCCACGGCACAATGTGTCAGGGGCGGTCACGGACCGCCCCCGACACGTTAACCCCTTGCACACCGCGATCAAACGCGATCGCGGTGTACCGGGAGTTAAAGGGAAGCATCGGCTGGGAGGGGGCTCCCTCCGTGCTTCCCTGAGCCCCCCACGGCAGCGCAATGTGCAGCGCTGCTGCGGGGGGCTCCTTTCCTCCAGGCCCCCGAATCCAAGATGGCGACGGGGGCCTTCGGGGGCCTGGGGAAGCTGGCTTCCTCAGTGCCTGCAAAGCGCAGGCATGAGGAAGCCTTGTGCACTGCCTGTGACAGATTGCTGATCTGTCACAGTGATCTGTGATGTGACAGATCAGCGATCTGTCACAGGACAGTGATGTCCCACCTGGGACTATGTAATAAAGTAAAAAAAAAATTAAAAAAAAGTGTAAAAATAAATTTAAAAAAATCGCCAAATAAATTAGTAAAAAAAAAAAAAAATATTCCCCAATAAATTCATTTTTTGAAAATAATAAAAAAAAAAAACAATAAAAGTACACATATTAGGTATCTCCGCGTCCGTAACGACCTGCCCTATAAAACTGTCCCATTAGTTAACCCCTTTAGCGAACCCCTTAAAAAATAAAAATAAAAAACGAAGCAAAAAATAATGATTTATTATCATACCGCCAAACAAAAAGTGCAATAACGCGCGATCAAAAAGACGCATATAAATATCCATGGTACCGCTGAAAACGTCATCTTGTCCCGCAAAAAACAAGCTGCCACACAGCATCATCAGCGAAAAAATAAAAAAGTTATAACTCGCAGAATAAAGCGATGCAAAAATAATTATTTTTTATATAAAATAGTTTTCATTGCATAAAACCGATGGTACCAATAAAAACGTCAACTCGTCCCGCAAAAAATAAGACCTCACATGACTCGGTGGGTCAAAATATGGAAAAATTATAGCTCTCAATATGTGGTGATGCAAAAACTATTTTACAATAAAAAGCGTCTTTTAGCGTGCGACAGCCGCCAAACATAAAAACCGCCATAAATAGTAAATCAAACCCCCCGTTATCACCCCCTTAGTTAGGGAAAAATAATAAAATTAAAAAAATGTATTTATTTCCATTTTTCCATTAGGGTTAGGGCTAGGGTTAGGGCTAGGGGTGTGTTGGGGTAGGGTTGGGGTAGGGTTAGGGCTAGGGTTAGGGCTAGGGCTAGGGTTAGGGCTAGGGTTAGGGCTAGGGTTAGGGCTAGGGTTAGGGGCGTGTTGGGGTTCGGGTTGGAGTTAGAATTGGGGGTTTCCACTGTTTGGGCACATCAGGGGCTCTCCAAATGCAACATGGCGTCTGATCTCAATTCCAGCCAATTCTGAGTTGAAAAAGTCAAATGGTGCTCCTTCCCTTCCAAGCTCTGCTATGCGCCCAAACAGTGTTTTACCCCCACATGTAGGGTAGCAGCCTACTCAGGACAAATTGCAAAACAATTTTTGGGGTCCAATTTCTCCTGTTACCCTTAGGAAAATAAAAAATTGGGGGCAAAAATATCATTTTTGTGGAAAAAAATGATTTTTTTATTTTCACATCCGAGTGTTATAAACTTCTGTGAAGCACTTGGGGGTTCAAAGTGCTCACCACACATCTAGATAAGTTCCGTGGGGGGGTCTAGTGTCCAAAATGGGGTCACTTGTGGGGAGTTTCAATAGTTTAGGTACATCAGGGGCTCTCCAAACGCACATGACACCCGCAGACCATTCCATCAAAGTCTGCATTCCAAAACGTCACTGCTTCCCTTCCGAGCCCCGACGTGTGTCCATACAGTAGTTTTCTCCCACATATGGGGTGTCAGCGTACTCAGGACAAATTGGACAACAACTTTTGGGGTCCAATTTCTCCTGGTACCCTTGGGAAAATAAAAAAATGGTGACTAAAAGATCATGTTTGTGGAAAAAATACGAATTTTTTATTTTCACGCCCGGGCGTTGTAAACTTCTGTGAAGCACTGGGGGGGTCAAAGTGCTCACCACACATCTAGATAAGTTCCTTGGGGGGTCTAGTTTACAAAATGGTGTCATTTGTGGGGGGTTTCCACTGTTTAGGTACATTAGGGGCTCTCCAAAGGCAACATGACACCCGCAGACCATTCCATCAAAGTCTGCATTCCAAAACGTCACTACTTCCCTTCCGAGCCCCGACGTGTGCCCATACAGTAGTTTTCTCCCACATATGGGGTAGCAGCGTACTCAGGACAAATTGGACAACAACTTTTGGGGTCCAATTTCTCCTGGTACCCTTGGGAAAATAAAAAAATGGTGACTAAAAGATCATGTTTGTGGAAAAAATACGAATTTTTTATTTTCACGCCTGGGCGTTGTAAACTTCTGTGAAGCACTGGGGGGGTCAAAGTGCTCACCACACATCTAGATAAGTTCCTTGGGGGGTCTAGTTTACAAAATGGTGTCATTTGTGGGGGGTTTCCACTGTTTAGGTACATTAGGGGCTCTCCAAAGGCAACATGACACCAGCAGACCATTCCATCAAAGTCTGCATTCCAAAACGTCACTACTTCCCTTCCGAGCCCCGACGTGTGCCCATACAGTAGTTTTCTCCCACATATGGGTTATCAGCATACTCAGGACAAATTGGACAACAACTTTTGGGGTCCAATTTCTCCTGGTACCCTTGGGAAAATAAAAAAATGGTGACTAAAAGATCATGTTTGTGGAAAAAATACGAATTTTTTATTTTCACGCCCGGGCGTTGTAAACTTCTGTGAAGCACTGGGGGGGTCAAAGTGCTCACCACACATCTAGATAAGTTCCTTAGGGGGTCTAGTTTCCAAAATGGTGTCATTTGTGGGGGGTTCCACTGTTTTGGTACATCAGGAGTTTTCCAAACGCGACATGGTGTCCGATCTCAATTCCAGCCAAAAACGTCAAATGGCGCTGCTTCCCTTCCGAGCTCTGCCATGCGCCCAAATAGTGGTTTACCCCCACATGTGGGGTATCAGCGTACTCAGGACAAATTGCACAATAACTTTTAGGGTCCTGTTACCCTTGGAAAAATAAGAATTGAGGGTGAAAAGATCATTTTTGTTGAAAAAATATGATTTTTTAATTGTATGGCTTTATGTTATAAACTTCTGTGAAGCCCATGGGGGTTCAAAGTTCTCACCACACATCTAGATAAGTTCCTTAGGGGGTCTAGTTTCCAAAATGGTGTCATTTGTGGGGGGTTTCCACTGTTTTGGTACATCAGGGGTTTTCCAAACGCGACATGGTGTCCGATCTCAATTCCAGCCAAAAACGTCAAATGGCGCTGCTTCCCTTCCGAGCTCTGCCATGCGCCCAAATAGTGGTTTACCCCCACATGTGGGGTATCAGCGTACTAGGACAAATTGCACAATAACTTTTAGGGTCCTGCTACCCTTGGGAAAATAAAAATTGGGGTGAAAAGATCATTTTTGTGGAAAAAATATGATTTTTTAATTGTACCGCTGTACGTTATAAACTTCTGTAAAGCCCTTGTGGGTTCAAAGTTCTCACCACATATCTAGATAAGTTCCTTGGGGGGTCTAGTTTCCAAAATGGGGTCACTTGTAGGGGGTTTCCACTGTTTAGGTACATCAGGGACTCTCCAAATGTGACATGGCGTCCAATCTGAATTCCAGCCAATTTTGCATTGAAAAAGTCAAACGGCGCTCCTTCCATTCTGAGCTCTGCCATGCGCCGAAACAGTCGTTCCCCCCCACATATCAGGTATCTGCGTACTCAGGACAAATTGCACAATAACTTTTGCAGTTCAATTTCTCCTGTTACCCTTGGTAAAATAAAAAAAATTGAACCTGAAGTATTTTTTTTATGAAAAAAAGTTAGATGTTCATTTTTTTTTAAATATTCAAAAAAATTCCTGTGACGCACCTAAAGGGTTAATAAACTTCTTGAATGTGGTTTTGAGCACCTTAAGGGGTGCAGTTTTTAGAATGGTGTCACTTTTGGGTATTTTCTATCATATAGACCCCTCAAAGTGGCTTCAAATGTGATGTGGTCCTAAAAATAAAATGGTGTTGTAAAAATGAGAAATCGCTGGTCAACTTTTAACCCTTATAACTTCCTAACAAAAAAAAATTTTGGTTCCAAAATTGTGCTGATGTAGACAGAGAACAGATGCAAAATAGGAATATAAAAGTTCAGCCTTCTCAACATCCTGGTAAGCCATTTCATCATTTTCATCCTGTAAAAATCCTATAGCATCTTTGACTTTTCTTTTACTTTTGACATATCCCCAAAATCCTTTATTATTGCTTTTGACATCTCTTGCAAGCCTCAATTCATTTTCAGCTTTAGATAATCTGATTTGTGTCCTGCAGGTTCTGCAGACAGCATTATATTCTTCTTTAGATATGCCTCCCTCTTTCCATTTTATAAACATTTTTTTCTTCCTTTTTAGCATGTGCTTAAGTTCTGTGTTCATCCATCCTGGTTTCCTTAAATGCTTCCTATTCTTCCCTCTTTTCGGAATTGTTAACAACTGTGCTTTGAGAATTTCATTTTTCAAGATTTCCCATCCTTCCTGGACATTTTTGTCTTTAAGGATATTCAGCCATTGGATCCCTCCAATTCTCTTTCTGAATCCCTTAAAATCTGCTTTTCTGAAATCTAACCTTGACGTCTGAGTCTTCACAGGTCTTCCGCCTCTAGTTATCCAAAATTCTAAAATAGCATGGTCGCTACCTCGTAGGGTCCCAGCCACTTTTACCTCCTCAACCATTTCCTCCCTGTTTATAAGAATTAGATCCAAGGTAGCAGTTCCCCTTGTTTTCTCCCTTACCTTATTAGCTGGGTAGAGATGCAAAATGGGCGCCTTCGGCTTCATCTGCCTTGGGCACCCAAAATACTTTGTTTCAGCCCTGGTAACGGATAAAGCAAAATCCTACATGACCTATCAGTGTTCTACGATTTGGGTTGAGGACACTTATTGTATGTGGGCTGGTGAATTTTGTGTGCCAGGGCTGCTTTTTAGTCCCAACTCGGCCCTGAATCCCCTCGTGTATCTGAATGGGAGGAAGAGTGTGAACTTGTGCTAATTGTACAGTCACACTTTGTCATCTCTGCTCCGTCCTGTCTTCCAGCGCAGGGTTAAATTGCTCTGACTTCATATCTGGCTTCATGGCTTGATCATAGATGCTGGATCCTGATCCCCAACAAAATCTCACCAACTGAAGATTGTGGAAGTAACACACAAAACACTTTTATTGGATATTAAATTGACCGAATTTTATTCCAAATCTCATCATTATTATTTCTTTCAGTGTCTGAAATTTAGAATCAGCCAATTACTATGAAAGAGACACCTTAAATGGCAGAACCCCTGACTCATGAAGAATCGTCCTTCAGCACTCAGGAGAGGAAAAACCCCCTGTGGTGGAAACCTCTAGGGAACCATGGCTGCAGGACTGCCCTTCCCTTGGGCTTAGAAGGTTAGTGCCAACATGTAACAGCAAATTGTACCTGAATTTGTACATTGTGTCATATTTGTTTTGGAGAAGCCTAATGCGACCTCTCCAGGCCGTACACATAAAGTGAAGGCGGCGAGTACCGGACGTGAGGGAGATCTGGCTGCAACATCTGTCACCCCATTGATCTGGCTGGCTAGGCGGTATGGCTGATCTGGCTGGCTAGGCGCTATGGCTGATCTGGCTGGCTAGGCGGTGTCCCCTTCCTCCCATTGTGGAGTGATGAAGCTCCAGGTCTCCAGACACATCAAGTATGGCTCCGTCTACGGCTAAATGACTTGTGGTTCTGGAATCTTCTCCTGCATCGTAGATGCATGTGTTTATGACATCAGCGCAGTTGCCATAGTTATCACAGGTGTTTTATACTGTGGTTTCATTGGCTAGAAAGTCCCTCTCAGTGTTCCAAAGAATTAACCCTTGAATGACTGGTATTGTGCCTTTCTCCAGAAGCCTGTAAAATAAACTTGTCACTAGACAGGACCATTATCATTATTATATTTTAAAGTTGCCCCAACCAAAGTTTGATAAGTGAGCGCATCTAGAGTTGATGTGTAACAAGCGCAATCATTCCATTAAGCCCTACTAAATGCATAAATGCACAATATGAGAACAGAGCAGTCTCATAGAAAATTAATGATACCAAGGTAAATGCAGTTAGATATGGGATGCTATATAGGGGCTCATACTGTATATAGGAGGCTATATGGGGACTCACATTGTATATAGGAGGCAAACACTGTATTCAGGAGGCTATATGTGGGCTCATACTGTATATAGGAAGCGATTTGCAGGCTCATACTGTTTATAGGAAGCGATGTGCAGGCTCATACTGTACATAGGAGGCTATGTGGATGCTCATACTGTTTATAGGAAGCAATGCGCAGGCTCATACTGTACATAAGAGGCTATATGTGGATGCTCATACTGTATATAGGAGGCTATATGCGGCCTCATAATGTATATAGGAAGCGATGTGCAGGCACATACTTTATATAGGAGGCTATGTGGGCTCATATTGTGTATATAGGAAGCGATGTGCAGGCTCATACTGTATATAGGAGACTATATGCGGCCTCATACTGTATATAGAAGGCTATATGTGTGGCCTCATACTGTATATAGAAAGCAATGTGCAGGCTCATACTGTATATAGAAGGCTATATGGGGACTCACACAGTATATAGGAGGCCAACACTGTATTCAGGAGGCTATATGTGGGCTCATACTGTATATAGGAAGTGATTTGTAGGCTCATACTGTTTATAGGAAGCAATGCGCAGGCTCATACTGTACGTAGGAGGCTATATGTGGGTGCTCATACTGTATATAGAAGGCTATATGCGGCCTCATACTGTGTATAGGAAGTGATGTACAGGCTCATACTGTATATAGGAGGCTTTGTGCAGGCTCATACTGTATAGAGGAGGCTATGTGCAGGCTCATACTGTATATAGGAGGCAAAAACTGTATTCAGGAGGCTATATGTGGGTGCTCATACTGTATATAGGAGGCTATATGCGGCCTCATACTGTATATAGGAAGCGATGTGCAGGCTCATACCATACATAGGAGGCTATATGTGGCCTCATACTGTATATAGGAAGCGATGTGCAGTCTCATACTGTATATAGGAGACTATATGCGGCCTCATACTGTATATAGAAGGCTATATGCGGCCTCATACTGTATATAGGAAGCAATGTACAGGCTCATACTGTATATAGGATAAAGTACAAATATATCCCAAATACTGGAGAAAATTCTGCAAAGGCTCAACTCACTGGAAATATAATAGCAAAAAAAATCTCATAAATGAGCTATTAAGCATCACAAGAGATCAAAATTGGAGTTTTTCAAGCTAAATAATTAATTTATTTAGAATAATTAACAGAGCAGCATAAATGCTAAATGCAAGTTACAGCAGACATAAACACAATATAATTAAACCAGCACCTTGACAGTTAATAAAGTTTTTATCTGTATAAAACATGTAATTTCTTTGCTTTCCTTTCACAAATAGAATGCATAGTAAACAGCAAACTCCACATTTACATATGTATGCCCAGATAAGGTTTTGCATACAATAAGTGCCCAGAGTAAACTGCTGAATATAAAGTGCATAAGTGCCTTGTATCAAATAAGCCTGGTAGGCGTTAAGTGTACACAGAGTAAAAACTGTCTATACAAATTCCAGAGTAAGATACAAGGACTGCATTAGAAAGTAACAAATTACATGTGCTGTGTATGTCGCTGTAAAACCTGCCACCTCTACGCGCGTTACGCCGCAGCTTCCTCAGGAGGCGTGGTTTACAATTGCCCTGGATCTAGTTTATATAGTGCCGTCAACCAATAAACCGCTTTCCCTAATAAAGCTTGTAAAATTCAGGACCTGCGCTGTAGTGTCCACAATGACGTTAATAGTATTCAGTTCTAAACGTCCACAGCATTATCGGCGCATGCGCTGTTGAGTCCCCACTATGAACAGGGAGACTATGATCAGCGCTCATCAGCATGAAAGCGGCTCAAGCTGCAAAACAGCCAGAGACAGCCACATACCAGACTGAGCACGTCAGAAGGCTCCTAGGGAGGACAGAACTGGGCATGCGCTCAAGTGAGGACAAGAAAATAAAATAATTATGAAGAATAATAATCACTATTTAAAGTGATAGCAAGTGTTGAAAGTGAGGGGATAAAATATAATGATACTGAAATAATTATAGCGGTGTGTATGAACCATTAAAGTGAATATGCCTGACATAGAGTGCAAAGGCACACACATATGTGTCAATTATAAGCACACTATGCAAGTAATAAAATTTTTTTTTTAACAATTCGCATAATGTGTATGTGCATCATATAACTATAACAACTAAGAAATGTGATTGTTCATTCAAACCGCTGCTTTTTGCTATTGGTCCCTATTGAATAATGAATGTTTTGAATTTTCTCCAAAAGAAAGTAGTTGCAAACTCATCCTCTTAGAAACTTGTTTGGGCTGTTGAGAGGAGTAGAAAAACATCAAAAATTTCAATCCTGCACGATTCTACCAAGAAATGTGAGTGTTCATTCAAAACGCTGCTTTTTGCTATATTGGGCTCTATTGAATAATGAATGTTTTGAATTTTCTCCAAAAGTAAAGTAGTTGCAAACTCATCCTTTTAGAAACTTGTTTGGGCTGTTGAGAGGAGTAAAAAAACATCAAAAATTTCAATCCTGCATGATTCTACCAAGAAATGTGATTGTTCATTCAAAACGCTGCTTTTTCCTATTGGGCTCTATTGAATAATGAATGTTTTGAATTTTCTTAAACAATGTTTTTATTAAGGTTTTTCAAGATAACAGAAATATAAAACATACATTCATATAGTGTGAGTCATTTCCATATGGCATTTTAAACATTGTGTAACAATACAATACAATATGGTACTATTTTCCATCATGTATCAAAATCAAAGACACTTGAGATGAATGTAATCAACAATAAACAAATCAACCAATAGGCAAATGTAGAAACGCCGGCGGGCATCTGGAAATATGAAGTTTTTGAGCATGATATGAGTGAGAAAAGGAAGAAAAAAAAGGGTTCAAGATATGAAAACATTTTCTATTTTAGATTTAAGTTCAAACCATTTATTCCATCTATCTCCAAATAGTTTTATTGATAAATTATTAATGAATTTTTTCATATGTGTAATGTTTGTCGACCAACATAATCGATGTAACAACATCAAGTGGTTGCATGTTGTTCCAACCTTTCGCTATTAGATACACAGCAGACATTAGAATATGAGCGACCAGAAATTTTTCTTTTTTAAACCTATAGATTCCAATGAGTAACAAGGCTAGAGCTGGGTGTGGGTGGACACGACAGTTACATATAATCGAGATTAATTGAAAAACCTTGAGCCAATATACTTTTAAGATAGGGCATCCCCAAAACACATGAAGCAAGTCAGCTTGTGATCCACATCCGCACCAGCATAGTCCAGACCCCCCTCCTCCAAAATATCTGAGTCTATTCGGAGTGAGATAGTATCTATGGACCAGCTTATAATGAGTCTCAAGAATATTCATACATTTTGTGGCTTTTGCCGCTATTTTGAATAATGTTGTCCATTGGGGAATTTTTTATTTGTTTCTGTAGAGTGGTTTCCCACTTTTCAAAACATCCTTTATTGGAAAAGGTGTATTTGTTATTTAGAATAGTGTATAAGGGTTTCAAGAAACTCTTGTGGCTGGGAGGTGTTAATTAAAAAATTGTAAATAGTATGGTTAATCATGATCACTCCACAGAAGTTTTTCTTATAATTACTATACTCCTCTTTGAGCAGGAGATATGTCATGTACTCAGTATTGGGGACTCCAAACTTGGTTTTAACCAGTTCAAAAGGTATGACTCTATTGTTGTCAAGTAAATCATCAACAAACATGATGGAGAATTTTGTCCAGCTGTCAAACAATGGTCTCAAAGAGACTCGGACAGGCGACAAAAAGGGAATTCTCAACTGTTTAGTCGAATGAGGGTAAGCCTTAAACTTCCTCCTGCACAAATGTGACCAGCAAATCATAGAAGCCCTAAGTATTGGGTTCTCTATATATGTAATCTCTTTCCTGTGGATGAGAAAATAAGATATGTATAGTAGTGGCTCTTTTTTAGGCATCAGATTTCTCTCAATTTCTGGCCACCCCATCTCGGTCCACCCCGTAAACCACATTTTTGTTAGCTCAGCCATGGTAGCAAAGTAGTATGCCTCTAGGTCTGGGAGGGCTATCCCACCATTTTCTTTGGATTTGAGCAGAGTATGTTTCCTCACTCTTGATTTTTGGTTGTTCCATATAAATTTATTCATTTGATAGGTGAGTTTCTGTATAGACTGCATTGAGAGAGGTAAAGGTACATTTCTATAGAAAAACAATACCTTTGGGAGGCAGAACATTTTGTACAGAACTATTCTACCCATCCAAGTGGCCGGGGTCTTTGACAGTTCTCCCAACTTGATCTCGAGAGACTGCAAAAGACATTCAGTGTTCACCTCACCCATGTGTGTGAGATTACCTGTGAGCCATATTCCAAGATATGGAATCTTAGTACAGTCCCAATTGAAAGGGTATCTGTCTCTTAGTTGCTGCTTAATGGGTGCTGGAATAAAAAGTGACAAAACATTAGTTTTCTTTATGTTAAGCTTGTAATATGAAACCGATCCAAACAGGTCTATGATGTCCCAAGTCTGCTTCAGAGAGGCAACAGGGTCTGTCAATGTGAGGATGATGTCATCCGCATATAGATTTTTTTTATGCTCTGAATCTCCCAGCCGGACACCCCGTATCCTACCCGAGTCTCTTATCATTTGAGCCAGTGGCTCCAGACTCAAAATTAAAATAATTGGGGACAGGGGGCAACCCTGTCTTGTCCCATTTGTTATAAAGAATTTTTCAGACATAGTGCTATTGACCAGTACAGAGGCAGATGGCTGAGAATAAAGAGCTCGAATTCCCTTTATCATCTCCCCACTAAAACCCATCCTTTCAAGTACTGCGAAGGCGTAAGCCCAATTGACACGGTCAAAAGCCTTCTCGGCATCAAGGGCTATAAACAGACTGGGAATATTTTTCTTGTTGCATAAATGTAAATGGTGCAGAATGCTTCTAGAGCTGTCAGAGGTTTGTCTATGTTTTACAAAACCCGCCTGATCGGGATGTATAAGGTAAGGAATAACATTCTGTACCCTCTCCGCTAATATTTTTGCATAAATTTTAATATCTGCATTCAAAAGGGATATGGGTCTATAGTTTTTGATTTTTGTAGAGTCTTTGTCCGGCTTAGGAATTACCACTATTGTGGCCCTCAGCATGTCTGCACTACATATACCTCTTGACCTTATGAAATTAAGAGTATTTGTTAGATATGGGACAAGGTCTTTTTGAAATGTTTTGTATTATTCTATTGGGAAACCGTCAGGGCCTGGAGCTTTGTTACTTTTCAGATTATTGATCACAAGAGAGACCTCGTCTTCCGAGAAAGGTGTGTCAAGGAGTTCTCTCTGATCTGGAGATAGAGATCCTAGTTTTACATTATCTAGAAAAAATTTTATCGTCTCTTCTGTAGGAGGGGGATTAGCCCCATTTTCCCCTATGTTGTATAAATTAGAATAAAATTTCTCAAAGGCCAAGGCTATTTCTTTTGGTTTTTCTATAGTTAGTGAATTCTGGGATATTTTTTTGATTAAGTGCTTCTTATTTATAGGTTTAAATCTGTTGGCCATACTTCTTGAAGTTTTATTGTTATTTATATAAAACCCTGCTCTGTTGAACAGAGTCTTTTTCTCATAGATATTTATAAGAAGGTTTCTTAATTCCAGTCTGAGAGAATATAACTCTTTATATTTGGTTAAATTTTTATCTGCTTTGGCTAGACCCTCTAATTTTGTGATGTGTTCTAGTAATGTTTTTTGTTTGCGCTCTCTTTTGTCTTGAGGCCATCTGGATCAAATGTCCCCTGATGACACACTTATGCGCCAGCCATAAAGTCTCAGGTGTGATCTCCTGGGCTTTGTTCTCTCTAAAGTAATCCATCAGAGTATTTCTTATTAATGTTATATTGTCTGAGGAGTCTACAACAAATTTGCTGTATCTCCAGTTGTAATGTCTTTGGTCTAGTGAGGAGACACAAAGTGTCAACAGAATAGGAGCATGGTCTGACCATGTGATAGGACCAGTTTGGAAATCTACGTATAGATCTAGTAATGAGAAACTGGTAAATATGTGGTCTATTCTGGTATAAGATTTGTTGTGAGGGCAGAATCGGGTATATTCTTTTGAGGTGGGGTTTAATATTTTACAGCTATCGTGTAGGTTGGAGTCTTCCAGCCACTTCCTCTGCTTCATACTATAGGAGTGTAAATCTGAGGAAGAACAGTCAGTGTCTGGGTTTACAATACAGTTGAAGTCTCCTCCCCATATAATTTGTCCTTTGCTAAAGCTAGAGAGTTTTCTCTTAACTTTAAGAAAATTAATTTGTCTTATATTGGGGGTGTACACATTGACCACAGTATATTCTATACCCTCTAAAGAAAAGTTAATGGCCAGCTGTCTGCCTTTGTTGTCTTTATGTACGTCTGAAATTACCACGGATAGATCCTTATGAAAGGCAATGGCTACCCCAGCTTTTTTTCTTCCCTCATTATTGGAGAAGAAAATCCTAGATAAGTTCCTTGGGGGGTCTAGTTTCCAAAATGGGGTCACTTGTGGGGGGTTTCCACTGTTTAGGCACATCAGGGGCTCTACAAACGTGGCATGGCGTCCAATCTGAATTCCTGCCAATTTTGCATTGAAAAAGTCAAACGGCGCTCCTTCCCTTCCGAGCTCTGCCATGCGCCCAAACAGTGGTTCCTTCCAACAATTCAGGTATCGGCGTACTCAGGACAAATTGCACAAAAACATTTCCAGTCCAATTTCTCCCGATACCCTTGGTAAAATAAAAAAATTGAACCTGAAGTAATTTTTTTGTGAAAAAAAGTTAAATGTTCATTTTTTATTTTTAAACATTCAAAAAATTCCTGTGAAGCACCTGAAGGGTTAATAAACTTCTTGAATGTGGTTTTGAGCATCTTGAGGGGTGCAGTTTTTAGAATTGTGTCACTTTTTGGTATTTTCTTGGTATTTTCTATCATATAGACCCCTCAAAGTGACTTCAAATGTGATGTGGTCCGTAAAAATAAAATGGTGTTGCAAAAATGAGAAATCGCTGGTCAATAGTGTTGAGCGATACCATCAGATATCGTGAAATATCGGATCGATATCACAAAAGTATCGGGTATCGCCGATTCCGATACCGGAAGCCAAATTCAAGTCAATGGGACAGAAATATTGGAATTAAAAAAAACCCTTTCTTTCCTTGTAGGTTAATTCTACATGAAGAAAAACAACTAAGAATAATGTAGAATGTATTGGGGGAGGTGGACGAGACATTAAAGGCATAGAGGTTTAGCCCAATCAAATGGAATAGCAGGAATTAATTTTTTTTTTTTAAAGACGTTCGGAGTTACAAAAATATTGACTATGTTAACCTTTTCTATATTTTGTCAGATATGTAAGTTTCACTACTTCCATGCTCTTCACATTCTTTTTTTACTTCTCCCACACTTTCTCCTTCATCATCCTCAGCAGCAGCACCATCTTTTTAATCAACTTCTTCTTCACCATCTTCCTATTATTCTTTTTTTACATTCTTCATATTCTTCTTATTCAACTATTCTTCATATTCTACTTCCTCATCTTCTTCCCATTCTTCTTCTTCATCATATTCTTATTTGTGACAGTCATTCCTGTAGTTGTTATGTATAAAAGTTTGAAGATTACACCTTCCTTTCTGCCTGTCACAAAAGATTTACAACAGGATTTGTCCGCGTTCAGTTTGGCCTGCAGTAGCAGGCATTTTCCAGAGGCACCACGAGGAGGAACGGACTCATCCCCATACACTGCTTAGTCGTCTTCTGCTTATAATTTAGATAATATCTTTTGCTCTGATTTTTAGTCTTATGCTTAATGTTCTTCTGCTTTTTCTTCTGCTTCTTGGTCTTCTGCTTCTTGGTCTTCTGTCTCTAGTTGTTCTGTATCTTGGTGGTTGTCTTCATGCTCTTAGTCCTCTTGGTCATCTTCTTCAGGGTCATCTTTTTGGTCTTCTTCGGGATAGTCTTCCGGGTCGTCATCTTCAGGGAGATCCAGAGTGATAATAAACAGAAAACATTTCTAAAAGCTTGAACTTGGAAATGTAGTAGAATGTACAAGAAGGCTGAGGAACTGCCGAGAACCAGCTGACGGTGCTGGAATCCGGATGGGTAGCCGAAGCTGCAAGTGCCAATGGAACTAGCGAGGACCAGCTGACGGTGCTGGAACCCGGAAGGGAAGCAGAAGGAACAAGAGCTAATGGAACTACTGAGGACCAACTGACGGTGCTGGAACCCGGTTACTAAGCAGGAGGTACCTGAGCTAGAAAGCACTACCAAGTACCAGAAGACGTTGCTGGAACTCAGATACCGAGAAGGAGGCACCTAGGCCAAAGGCTCTGCCTGGAACCAGCTGATGGTGCTGGAACCCGGAAGGGCAGCAGAAGCTGGAAGAGCAAATGATACTAGCGAGAACCAGCTGACTGTGCTGGAACCCGGAAGGGCAGCAGAAGGAACAAGAGCCAATGGCACTACCGAGGACCAGCTGATGGTGCTGGAAGCCGGTTACTAAGCAGGAGGTACCTGTGCTAGAAAGCACTACCAAGGACCAGCAGACGTTGCTGGAACTCGGATACTGAGAAGGAGGCACCTAGGCCAAAGGCACTGCCTGGAACCAGCTGACGCTACTGGAACCCGGAGGGGCAGCAGAAGGAACAAGAGCCAATGGCACTACCGAGGACCAGTTGACGGTGCTGGAACCCGGTTGCTAAGCAGGAGGTACCTGTGCTAGAAAGCTCTACCAAGTAACTGCAGACATTGCTGGTACTCGGATACCGAGAAGGAGGCACCTAGGCCAAAGGCTCTGCCTGGAACCAGCTGACGGTGCTGGAACCCGGAAGGGCAGCAGAAGGTACCCATGAAAAACAAATTTGCAAGGTCGTGAGCCAGCCGCAGTTACCGAAACCCACAGTCCTAACCCCTTGTCCTATTGGCATTATGGAAAAAGCCTTTATTACCAGAACCCACAGCCCACATAGGAAGCACCTAAACTGCAGGCACCATAGACTCGGCTAACCCGACCGCAACACGACAGGACAACGTATTGGTGACAGTGACGTTGACACTTCCCGGAAACAGCTGGCGTGCTGGAACCAGGCTGGGCCGGAGGGGGTACCCGTGCCAAAGACACAGCCGAGAACCAGCTGACGGTGCTGGAACCCAGAGGGGCAGCAGAAGGAACAAGAATCAATGACACTACCGAGGACCAGCTGACGGTGCTGGAGCACGATTACTAAGCAGGAGGTACCTGTGCTAGAAAGCACTACCAAGGACCAGCAGACGTTGCTGGAACTCTGATACCGAAAAGGAGGCACCTAGGCCAAAGGCTCTGCCTGGAACCAGCTGACGTGCTGGAACCCGGAGGGGCAGCAGAAGGAACAAGAATCAATAACACTACCGAGGACCAGCTGACGGTGCTGGAGCACGATTACTAAGCAGGATGTACCTGTGCTAGAAAGCACTACCAAGGACCAGCATACGTTGCTCGGCTAACCCGGCCGCAACACAACAGGACAACATTTTGTTGGCAAAGTGACATTGACACTACCCGGAAACAGCAGGCGTGCTGGAACCAGGATGGGCAGGAGGTAGTACCTGTGCCAAAGACACAGCCGAGAACCAGCTGACGGTGCTGGAACCCGGTTACTAAGCTGGAGGTACCTGTGCTAGAAAGCACTACCAAAGACCAGCTGACGTTGCTGGAACTCGGATACCGAGAAGGAGGCACCTAGGCCAAAGGCTCTGCCTGGAACCAGCTGACGGTGCTGGAACCCGGATGGGTAGCAGAAGGTACCCATGAAAAACAAAGTTGCAAGGCCGCGAGCCGGCCACAGCTACCAAAACCCATAGTCCTTACAGGGGTGCTTGTCCTATTGGCACTAAGGAACCAGCCTTTATTACCAGAACCCGCAGCCCACATTGGAAGCACCTAAACTGCAGGCACCATAGACGCGGCTAACCCGGCCGCAACACAACAGGACAACGTTTTGTTGGCAAAGTGACGTTGACTCTACCCGGAAACAGCAGGCGTGCTGGAACCAGGATGGGCAGGAGGGAGTACCCATGTCAAAGACACTTCTGAGCAGCAACTGGCGATGTTGGAGCTCGGGGTCAATCAGGGTGTAGGCTGAGGCCTAATTTCATCAAGTTTAATATCGGTTGTAGACTACTACTGATTTTAACCGTGCTCCCATTAAGCCTCTGGCATCAGTGTCTCTAGTATTTACCCTGGCCTCCAACACTGCCAGTTGCTGCTCAAAAAAGCAGTCTGCACAATCAACTAGTAGTGGGAATGTGGACAGAGCAGAAGACATTGCCGGGCACACATCAGGGGATTAACTGACGTTACAGAACACCAGTAACACAGGAACAAGTGTTGATTGTGCAGACTGCACTTTTGAGCAGCAACTGGTGGTGTTGAAGGCCAGGGTAAATACTAGAGACACTGGAGCCAGAGGCCTAATTGGAGCACGGTTAAAAATCAGTTGTAGTCTGAATGTGGAAGCAGCAGTAGACATTGCCGTACACACAGCAAGGGACCAGCTGGCATTACTGCACCCGACTAACACTGGAGCATGTGTTTTTCTCTGTGTAGATGGTTCTTCTGAGCAACAACTGGCTGTGTTGAAGCCCAGTGTGAATCATGGTGTATGCTGAGGCCTACATGGAGCAAGTTGAAAAGCTGATGTAGTGTGATTTTGGAGGGAGCAGGAGACTTTGCCATCCACACAGCAGGGGAGCAGCTGGTGTTACTGCACCCCACAAACACAGGAGCTCGTGTTTTTCTCTGTGTGCACGGCACTTCTGAGCAACAACTGGCAACGTTGGAGCCCAGGATCAATCATGGCGCATGCTGAGACCTACTTGGTGCAAGTAGAAAATATGATCTAGTTTGCATGTGGAGGCAGCAGGAGACTTTGCCGTCCACACAGCAGGGGAGCAGATGGCGTTACTGAACCCCACTAACACAGGAGCTAGTATTTTTCTCTGTGCAGACGGCACTTCTTAGCAACAACTGGCTGTGTTGAATCCCAGGGATTACAGTTCAGGTGGTAGAAACATGAACACAGCAGGAGACCTGGATACTGTTGCCAACCAATTATTTATTCTGGAAGAGGACTGGCAAATTCTGGCGAGATCCAGGCCTTGTTCATTTTCAGAAAAGTAAGCAGGTCAACGTTATCGGAGGATAGTTGCGTGCGACGGTCTGTTAGTATACCACCTGCGGCACTAAAGACGTGTTTCGATAATACACTGGCAGCAGGGCAAGCCAGCACCTCCAATGCATACTGGCTAAGCTCTGGCCATGTATCCAGCTTAGAGACCCAAAACTTGAAGGGGGAAGAGCCGTCTGGGAGTACACTGCACCTTTTCACACCTGTACCTACCAAAGAAAAAATTAATGCAGAGCAACCAAAGTTGCAAAAAGCATTCAAATATTGCTTTGAAAAGACAACTTGCTTTGGTTTCAATTCAATTCAGTCTGTCTTTGGAAACCTTATCTCTCCTGATGCTGGGTATAGTAACAAACAAGTGTGCATACCCCCCTCCCTACCTGTCTGCTGAGGCTCCCTCAGCAGACTGACACTGGCTGCTGCCGCACAGCTAGAAGACCGTCTGGGCCGCCCAATGTGACACGGGTTCCAATTGTTCCATTGTGACAAACCTGGCTGCTGTAAGTAAATAGGATACTCAGACAGGTGAAGGTAGGTAGGTGGTTAGGTAGGCCGCTGATGCAAACACACCAGACCAATTCATTCTTTGTCATAGAATACATATACCCAAAATTTAGAAGTTGGAGGGCCTCAAGGGGGAGACAATGTTTCACTAAAGAATTCATAAGCGTCAGGAATCTGGTAGAAATTTAATAACTTAACTACACATTGAAGTAATGAGGGAAGGCGCTGATGGTCTTGTAGCAGGTGGGTGTGCAGAAATGTATCCATCCAAACCTAAACACATTACTGCAGCTAATGACACCTGTACCTACCAAATAGCAAAAGCCAAGACAGATGATTTATATTGCAGACTGAATACAATACAATGCCTTCCATATATAGGTGAGTACTTGATGTAGCAGAGTTGGTCAAGTTAAATCAAGCCACATGCATTTGGCATTTGAAATGTGCAACTTGGAAAATTAATGCAGAGCAACAAAAGTTGCAAAAAGCATTAAAATATTGCTTTGAAAAGACAACTTTCTTTGGTTTCAATTCAGTCTGTTTTTGGAAAACTTATCTCTCCTGATGCTGGGTATTGTAACCAACGAGTGTGCATACCATCCTCCCTACCTGTCTGCTGAGGCCCCCTCAGCAGACTGAAGCTGGCTGCTGCCGCACAGCTGGAAGACAGTCTGGACCGTCCATTGTGAAACTTGTTCTATTGTCTCCCTCTTGTGACCTACCTAACTACCTTCTGAGTATCCTCTTGGCTTACAGCAGCCAGGTGTCACAATGGAACAATTGGAACACATGTCACAATGGGCGGCCCAGACTGTCTTCCAGCTGTGCGACAGCAGCCAGCTTCAGTCTGCTGAGGGAGCCTCAGCAGACAGGTAGGGAGGCTGGTATGCATGCTTGTTGGTTACAATACCCAGCATCAGGAGAGATAAGGTTTCCAAAAGCAGACTGAATTGAATTGAAACCAAAATCTGGTCTTAAACTCTGGAATAAGAGGCATCTGGTAAGCAGCGGATACTGAAGGTAATAAACTTGTTTTCAGTTGAGGAACACTGGATTTCAAAATTGGGACTGACAAAGGTCCTGGTAAAATGATCTGATTTAATTAGAGGATATGCCACATGTTGTGCATAGCAGGCTTGTGTCCCTGATATGGGACTGGTACTGTTTGAGGACGTATGTCCTGCCCAGGTATGTGTGCCACGGGAGGAGAGGACGCGCTGGTTAGAAAGGCACTTGAGTGCAGGGGAATAGCGATGCATCTGTGTCCGGGCGTGTGTACAGCTGCTGAAGGAGATGCTCCTTCAGTCCCAATTTTGAAATCCAGTGCTCCTCAACTGAAAACAAGGTTATTACGTTCAGTATCTGCTGCTTACCAGACGCCTCTTACTCCAGACGTTTAGACCAGATATTCAGTACTGAATAATACCACACAGGCCAGCTGTCAATTTAATGATATATTAAAAAGACAACTTGCTTTGGATTCAATTCAGTCTGTTTTTGGAAACCTTATCTCTCCTGTTGCTGGGTTTTGAAACCAACACGTGTGCATACCCCCATCCCTACCTGTCTGCTGAGGCTCCCTCAACAGACTGAAGCTGGCTTCTGCCGCACTGCTGGAAGACAGTCTGGGACGCCCATTGTGACACGTGTTTCAATGTTCCATTGTGACACACCTCGGTGCTGTAAGCCGATAGAAAGCTCAGACAGGTGAAGGTAGGTAGGTAGTTAGGTAGGCCTCTAATTCAAACAACACACCAGGGGACTGAACAATCTGCCACAAGCTGTAACGTATGAGCGGTGCCCAGCGCTGCCCCCAGCAGGGAGTACTCTGAACCTTAGCAACAAAGCAGAAAGCAAAAAAAGGCACAACCAAATTAGATGCAAAGGATTAGCAAAGGGTCTTAGTGAAACTTCACACTGCACTCGGATGTCATCCCAGTGCAGTCCGATATACACCAAGTCAGGCCATGGAGGAGACGGAGAACTTACTTGTATCGCATCCGATGTGACTCCACTCCAGCCTTAGGCTCTGTGTCCACAATGAGATTTTGTTGCGTTTTTGACACGACATATTTTTGTTCCATCAAAAACACAGCTTCTTACAGTTCAGCAATGTGGATGGGATTTATAAAACCCTCCTGCCCGCTGGGCTTTTTTTATGCAGTGTAAACTGACCTGGGGTGTGTGCTTCAAACACAACCTGTCACTTTTTCTTGCAGATATGCTAAGTTTTCTGTGCACATATTTCCCATAGACACTTTGGACCAATTGCCCAGGATCAATAACTCTGTAGCATGAGATACCATAAAGCTTAACTTTTAATATATAACAGGTAAACTAATTCAAACACCAATAGAATATATATGTGACACAGACTATTACAAAGTGCTCACGAAAAAAATCAGTGTAGGTAATAAAAAATTGGGGGGGGTTCTTCCCTGTTTCTCTGAAGATCACCCTCAGAAGGCAGCATAGGAGGATGGGTGGAATAGTTCAGTCCTTAATATCCCCTGTCGTGCCCCAAATGCAGGACTCCCATCCTGAGGCCGGAGTAACTCCAGCGATGAATACGGACGAGTGCTATGCAATAAAACATCACATAGCACTCGGACCAGTATTCATCTACGGGACAGCTCCCATCACGGTTTTTTTCCCCAGCCGTTTTCAGTGTCCGAGTGAAATGGTAGCATACAGAGATTGCCACTGACACATGGCAGAGTCTCAGCTCACTCGCACCCATATAAGCCTATGGATGCGGATGAATTAGAAAAAACACAGCACTCGATGACAGAGGGAGGTGCAGAAGTACGGTATCCAATCCACTATAGATTATAGTAAAGACTTGGCACTCAAGAGGGAAAATTGAATTTAACAGTTCCTTTATTGTACAAAGCATCCAGTTCCAAAATTCTTGAATGTTTTCAGTCGTACATTCGACCTTAGTAACATAGTAACAGTTAGTAAGGCCGAAAAAAGACATTAGTCCATCCAGTCCAGCCTATAAAATTCGGTCAGAATAAATCCCCAGATCTATGTCCTTCTAAAAAACCTAACAATAACTGTAAGATACAATATTGTTACGCTCCAGGAAGACATCCAGGCCCCTCTTGAACCCTTCGACTGAGTTTGCCATCACCACCTCCTCAGGAAGGGAATTCCAGATTCTCTCTACCCTAACTGTAAAGAATCCTCTTCTATGTTGGTGGAAAACCCTTTTTCCCGTCTCCCATGATGGCACACATGAGAGAGGGGATCCGCCCAGTCAGGACAGGAACCCTACTGAAGATAAAAGGGCGGTACCTTTCCCTCGCTTCAGTTGGGTTTCCTGTCCTGACAGGGACCCGTGCTGAAGACAGCAGGTCACACTTACCTGCCTCTCTCCCGTGCCGGCGTAGAAGATCAGGCTGGGCTCCTGAGCGCTGGGCGTCGGGATGGAGGAAGCGCCGTCCGCGGGTCCTCCGGGGCTCAGCGTCCGAGCGGGCGCAGGAACATCACGGCGGGGGTCCTGGGGCTCTGCCGTGGCTGCCGCACCGCCCTCTCCCCCTCTGCCGGTGATTCCCTACTCTGGAGCAGCTCAGGAGCCTTGAGGGAGCGGCCGCTTCCAGGTCGCGCTCCTCTGACGTCACGCGCAGGGCACGCTGGGGAAGGGGCGTGACTTCGGGAGGCGGCGCCGACAATTCAAGATGGCGGCGCCCATGGTGAAGAACGCCGATCGGTGAAGAGAGATCCCGGCGGTATGGCGGGGGGGAGGGGCTGTGGGGGTAACCGGAGGAGGCGGAGAGTGCAGTGGATCCCCCTTACATAAGGGGGATGACCACAGAAGACGCACTCATGCCCAAGGCTTCAGAATGGAAGTGGGGCAAGACGAGCAGCGACAGCAGCAGCGACAGCAGCAGCGACAGCAGCAAGACCTCTCGCCAGATGCCAGGCCGAGCCACCAACATACCAGGAGCAGTCGTTCAAGTGGTAGGAGCAGCAGTCATAAACGCAATCGGCATGACTCTGGGACGTCCAAGAGAAACGTCATGAGTGCATCTGAGGAGCCTCCGAGATCGGTACCCCTGATTGACAGCGGTGGTGAGTGATCTACGTGAATGTCACCCTTATGGTAATGGGGTTCCATTTTCTCTGTTTGATCACTAGGGGGCGAGGAAGGCCAGCAGCAAAACCAAAAATAGAGAATGCGCCCTATGTAAAAACCCGCTGGCAGATCAGTGGCAGAAAGATCTCTGCGCTGACTGTATTAACAGGACTATACAGGAGGAGACCCCTGATTTGGTGACTAGTCTGAAGGAGTTAATACATCAGGAGGTGAAAGGTTCCCTAAAGGCAGCACTTAAAAAAAAAAAGAAACCCTTGAAGGAGCTCCGATTCAGAGGCCTCGCCAAAGCAGAAGGGGCGGGATAGATCTTTGTCCCCCTCCACCTCCTCTTCCTCTACGCAGTCCTCAGAATCCTCCTCGGACAGCGATACAGGCGGCCGTCCATGTTTCCCAACGGAGGACGTAGAAAAACTGGTCAAGGCCATTAGAGCTACAATGGGCCTTTAAAGAAGAAAAAACTCCCAAATCATTAGAGGATGTAATGTTTGGAGGACTGGAGGAAAAGCGAAAGCGTACCTTCCCTGTAAATGATAAAATAAAATTGACAGGGGATGGAAAAAGACAGAGCGGTCAGGGGGCTTACCTTCCACATCAAAGAGGAGGTACCCCTTTGACCAGAAGGACTCAGAAACCTGGGAAAAAGTCCCAAAAATTGATGGGGCTGTAGCCAGATCCTCAAAAAAGGTATCCCTACCATTAGAAGATTCTGGCGTGTTGAAAGACCCGCTTGATAAGAAAGCAGATGGGTTTCTGAAGCACATCTGGGAAGCTTCAGCAGGGGGATTGAAGCCAGCAATAGCCGGTACCTGTACCGCTCGTGCCCTCATGGTCTGGCTGCAACAAATAGAGGACCAGATCAAGGATAGAGTTCCTAGAGACGAAATTCTAGCTAATCTAACATTGGTGCACGGAGCAGCGGCTTTCCTGGCCGATTCCTCTGCAGACTCTGCAAGATTGACAGCTAGAGCAGCAAGCCTGTCAAATGCGGCAAGACGAGCCCTGTGGCTTAAAGGGTGTCCCGGAGATTTACCCTCTAAGCACAAGTTATGTTCCATTCCATGCGATGGCCAATTCCTCTTCGGGAAAAAACTAGAAGAGATTTTGGAGCATGCGGGGGATAGGAAGAAAAGCTTTCCCCGATTTCCGGGAGAACCTAAGAAGCAGCCCTTTCGGAGGAGGAGATTTAACAGGGGTCGTCCCCCGGGAGATAGAAAAAGCTGGGACTTTAAAGAAAAAAGAGGATCGGGCTATATGTTTAAAGGGCCCTCCACTTCCTCCAAAAAATCTCCCCAATGACATTGGGCCGGAGGTAGGGGGAAGGCTTTCTCTCTTCCTTTCCGCCTGGGCAAATATCTCCCCCAGTACATGGATCCTAAATATAATCAAGGACGGCTTAAAAATAAAATTCATCCGTCCGCCCAGGCATACCTTCATAATAACACCCAGAAGGAAAGCCCAAGAGCAACAGCTGGCCCTGGAGACGGAAGTCTTGGGACTAGTGAAAAAACAAGTCCTACAGGAAGTCCCAGCGCAAGAAGAAGGAAGGGGGTTCTACTCCCCCCTCTTCTTAATACAAAAACCAGATGGCTCTTGGAGAACCATTGTCAACCTGAGGAGACTCAATCAGTGGATAGACAATTGCTCCTTCAAAATGGAGTCAATCAACACGGCCACAAAGATCCTGTTCCAGCATTGCCTCATGGCAGTGATAGACTTCAAAGATGCCTACTATCACATCCCAATCCATCGGGAGTATCAGAGATGTCTTTTCTGCGATCCAGGGACATAGTGATCGTCCCATACTTAGACGACTTTCTGGTAATAGGGAGGTCGGAATCCCACTGCACACTTCAAGTGAAGGAAGTAATAGCAACTCTAGTAGGACTAGGATGGATAGTAAACATCCCCAAGTCAAGGATAACCCCAGTAAAAGAGCAATCCTTCCTAGGGTTGATATTGGACTCCGAGCAACAACGCTGCCTCCTACCAGAGGAAAGTGACCAAGATAAGAGGCCTAGCTCGCACAGCAATACAAAGGCCAAATATGACACTGAGGAACGCAATGTCCCTTTTAGGCTCACTGACATCATGTATACCCGCAGTAACATGGGCGCAGTACCACTTAAGGCAACTACAGTGGGAAGTCCTGTCAGCGCAGAAACAATTAAAAGGGCATTTAGAAGGCAAACTATGTCTCTCAGTGGCTGTAAGAGATTCCCTGCTCTGGTGGACTGTAGAAAAGAATCTAACAGCTGGTGTCCCGTGGCAAAAACCAGTTGAGGACATCATTACGACAGACGCGAGTGCCACAGGGTGGGGAGCACACCTGAGATCCCATACAATACAGGGGACCTGGTCCTCACTAGAAAGCGATCAGAATTCAAATGTAAAAGAACTATGGGCAGTGGAAAAAGCCGTGAAACATTTCCTTCCCTTACTTCAGGGCCGCCACACCCGGGTCATGACGGACAATCAGGCAGTAGTAGCCTACATCAATCATCGGGGGGAACGAGATCTCGGGGCCTCATGCAAATATCAGATCTACTCTTCCAGCTAGCAGAACAACATCTCTTATCCATCACAGCATTGCACATAAAGGGGGCAGAAAATATACAAGCAGACTTCCTGAGTCGCAGGCATCTAAGACAAGGGGAATGGTCCCTAAACTCCCGAGTCTTCCAACAAATAGTTCAGGCCTGGGGCAGACCAGAAATAGACCTATTCGCTACCGCACACAACCGGAAGGTCAGGCAGTTCTGCCCGCTAAATCCAAGGGAAAACCCCTTCGCAGTAGATGCCCTACAAATACCCTGGAAGTTCATCCTGGCCTATGCATTTCCCCTGATAACAATGATCCCAGTAGTAGTCAGGAAAATCAGGGAGGATCGGGCAAGAATAATTCTTATAGCTCCTTTTTGGCCAAGAAGGCCTTGGTTCTCCCTTCTGAGGCTCATGTCAGTGACAGATCCATGGATACTACCAGAGATTCCAGACCTGCTTTCCCAGGGACCAGTGGTCCACTCTCAGGTGAAGGGCTTCCATCTAGCAGCCTGGAATTTGAGAGGGCGCTACTGAGTCGCCAGGGATTCTCTCCAGGGTTAGTCTCCACCCTGTTGAAAAGTAGGAAACCAATAACATCCCATATCTACGGTAGAACGTGGAAAAAGTTCCTAGACTTCCTGGGGGAACCTTTAGGGGATGTAGCTCCAGTGGGACCTATCCTAGAGTTCTTACAGTCGGGGCTGCAACTGGGGTTAGCCACTAACACACTCAAAGTTCCAAGTCTCAGCTTTGGGGGCCCTATATAACTGCAATTTAGCAGCCAATAGGTGGGTGTCCCAGTTCATTAAGTCCTGTGGCAGGTCAAGGCCGGTCATTATCCCAAAGATACCACCCTGGGACCTGAACCTAGTTTTGGAGGCTTTAACCAAAGATCCCTTCGAACCACTACTAGAGCTGTCACCAAAGCTACTTACACTTAAAACGGTCTTACTGGTAGCCTTAACGTCAGCCCGAAGAGTCAGCGACCTACAAGCTCTGTCTATATGTCCTCCTTATACACAGATCTTGGATGACCGAGTGGTTCTAAGACCAGACCCGGCCTATCTCCCCAAGGTAGTCCAAAAGTTTCATAGGACTCAGGAGATCTCCTTGCCATCGTTCTGTAACAATCCCCAGAAACCCGGGGGAGCAAACGTTCCATACATTAGATGTAAAAAGAGCCATAATACAATATATGTCAATAACTAGTCAGTGGAGGAAAGATCAGTCCCTTTTTGTAGCCTTTCAGGGTAGTAGAAAGGGGCACGGGGTAGCTAAAAGTACCATTGCCAGATGGATCAGGGAGGCCATTATGTTATCCTACTCCGCAAGTGGCGCTCCGGTTCCAGAAGGCATCAAGGCTCACTCCACCAGAGCCGTGGCTACCACCTGGGCAGAGAAGGCTGAGGTATCGATTGAGCAAATTTGTAAAGCCGCTACTTGGTCCTCACCTTCCACCTTTGTTAAACACTACCGACTTGATCTGTCTTCCTCTACTGACCTAACCTTTGGTAGAAGGGTGCTGCAAGCGGTGGTCCCTCCCTAAGGTGTCTTATTCTACAAAAGTCTCTCATGTGTGCCGTCATGGGAGACGGGAAAACACCAAGGTTACTTACCGGTAGCCGGTTTTTCCGGAGCCCATGACGGCACCTGTATATTCCCCCCCTTTTCACTCCTTTGGTGTGCACTATAGTTTGGGTGTTTTTTAGTTAGATAGATATAATGTGGTGATAGTTTTACCATGTGTACTAACCCGGGGGCCTCTCATGCTCTGTAAACCAACTGAAGCGAGGGAGAGGTACCGCCCTTTTATCTTCAGTAGGGTTCCTGTCCTGACTGGGCAGATCCCCTCTCTCATGTGTGCCGTCATGGGCTCCGGAAAAACTGGCTACCGGTAAGTAACCTTGGTGTTTCTCCTCCAGACGCAGAGAATGCCCCCTTGTGACCGTCACCTTCCTTGGTATAAACAGATCCTCGGAGAGATATTTGTATTGTCCCCTTTTCCCAAAATTTAGAAGTTGGAGGGCCTCAAGGGGGAGACAATGTTTCACTAAAGAATTCATAAGCGTCAGGAATCTGGTAGAAATTTAATAACTTAACTACACATTGAAGTAATGAGGGAAGGCGCTGATGGTCTTGTAGCAGGTGGGTGTGCAGAAATGTATCCATCCAAACCTAAACACATTACTGCAGCTAATGACACCTGTACCTACCAAATAGCAAAAGCCAAGACAGATGATTTATATTGCAGACTGAATACAATACAATGCCTTCCATATATAGGTGAGTACTTGATGTAGCAGAGTTGGTCAAGTTAAATCAAGCCACATGCATTTGGCATTTGAAATGTGCAACTTGGAAAATTAATGCAGAGCAACAAAAGTTGCAAAAAGCATTAAAATATTGCTTTGAAAAGACAACTTGCTTTGGTTTCAATTCAGTCTGTTTTTGGAAAACTTATCTCTCCTGATGCTGGGTATTGTAACCAACGAGTGTGCATACCATCCTCCCTACCTGTCTGCTGAGGCCCCCTCAGCAGACTGAAGCTGGCTGCTGCCGCACAGCTGGAAGACAGTCTGGACCGTCCATTGTGAAACTTGTTCTATTGTCTCCCTCTTGTGACCTACCTAACTACCTTCACCTGTCTGAGTATCCTCTTGGCTTACAGCAGCCAGGTGTCACAATGGAACAATTGGAACACATGTCACAATGGGCGGCCCAGAATGTCTTCCAGCTGTGCGACAGCAGCCAGCTTCAGTCTGCTGAGGGAGCCTCAGCAGACAGGTAGGGAGGTTGGTATGCATGCTTGTTGGTTACAATACCCAGCATCAGGAGAGATAAGGTTTCCAAAAGCAGACTGAATTGAATTGAAACCAAAATCTGGTCTTAAACTCTGGAATAAGAGGCATCTGGTAAGCAGCGGATACTGAAGGTAATAAACTTGTTTTCAGTTGAGGAACACTGGATTTCAAAATTGGGACTGACAAAGGTCCTGGTAAAATGATCTGATTTAATTAGAGGATATGCCACATGTTGTGCATAGCAGGCTTGTGTCCCTGATATGGGACTGGTACTGTTTGAGGACGTATGTCCTGCCCAGGTATGTGTGCCACGGGAGGAGAGGACGCGCTGGTTAGAAAGGCACTTGAGTGCAGGGGAATAGCGATGCATCTGTGTCCGGGCGTGTGTACAGCTGCTGAAGGAGACGCTCCTTCAGTCCCAATTTTGAAATCCAGTGCTCCTCAACTGAAAACAAGGTTATTACGTTCAGTATCTGCTGCTTACCAGACGCCTCTTACTCCAGACGTTTAGACCAGATATTCAGTACTGAATAATACCACACAGGCCAGCTGTCAATTTAATGATATATTAAAAAGACAACTTGCTTTGGATTCAATTCAGTCTGTTTTTGGAAACCTTATCTCTCCTGTTGCTGGGTTTTGAAACCAACACGTGTGCATACCCCCATCCCTACCTGTCTGCTGAGGCTCCCTCAACAGACTGAAGCTGGCTTCTGCCGCACTGCTGGAAGACAGTCTGGGACGCCCATTGTGACACGTGTTTCAATGTTCCATTGTGACACACCTCGGTGCTGTAAGCCGATAGAAAGCTCAGACAGGTGAAGGTAGGTAGGTAGTTAGGTAGGCCTCTAATTCAAACAACACACCAGGGGACTGAACAATCTGCCACAAGCTGTAACGTATGAGCGGTGCCCAGCGCTGCCCCCAGCAGGGAGTACTCTGAACCTTAGCAACAAAGCAGAAAGCAAAAAAAGGCACAACCAAATTAGATGCAAAGGATTAGCAAAGGGTCTTAGTGAAACTTCACACTGCACTCGGATGTCATCCCAGTGCAGTCCGATATACACCAAGTCAGGCCATGGAGGAGACGGAGAACTTACTTGTATCGCATCCGATGTGACTCCACTCCAGCCTTAGGCTCTGTGTCCACAATGAGATTTTGTTGCGTTTTTGACACGACATATTTTTGTTCCATCAAAAACACAGCTTCTTACAGTTCAGCAATGTGGATGGGATTTATAAAAACCTCCTGCCCGCTGGGCTTTTTTTATGCAGTGTAAACTGACCTGGGGTGTGTGCTTCAAACACAACCTGTCACTTTTTCTTGCAGATATGCTAAGTTTTCTGTGCACATATTTCCCATAGACACTTTGGACCAATTGCCCAGGATCAATAACTCTGTAGCATGAGATACCATAAAGCTTAACTTTTAATATATAACAGGTAAACTAATTCAAACACCAATAGAATATATATGTGACACAGACTATTACAAAGTGCTCACGAAAAAAATCAGTGTAGGTAATAAAAAATTGGGGGGGGGTTCATCCCTGTTTCTCTGAAGATCACCCTCAGAAGGCAGCATAGGAGGATGGGTGGAATAGTTCAGTCCTTAATATCCCCTGTCGTGCCCCAAATGCAGGACTCCCATCCTGAGGCCGGAGTAACTCCAGCGATGAATACGGACGAGTGCTATGCAATAAAACATCACATAGCACTCGGACCAGTATTCATCTACGGGACAGCTCCCATCACGGTTTTTTTCCCCAGCCGTTTTCAGTGTCCGAGTGAAATGGTAGCATACAGAGATTGCCACTGACACATGACAGAGTCTCAGCTCACTCGCACCCATATAAGCCTATGGATGCGGATGAATTAGAAAAAACACAGCACTCGATGACAGAGGGAGGTGCAGAAGTACGGTATCCAATCCACTATAGATTATAGTAAAGACTTGGCACTCAAGAGGGAAAATTGAATTTAACAGTTCCTTTATTGTACAAAGCATCCAGTTCCAAAATTCTTGAATGTTTTCAGTCGTACATTCGACCTTAGTAACATAGTAACAGTTAGTAAGGCCGAAAAAAGACATTAGTCCATCCAGTCCAGCCTATAAAATTCGGTCAGAATAAATCCCCAGATCTATGTCCTTCTAAAAAACCTAACAATAACTGTAAGATACAATATTGTTACGCTCCAGGAAGACATCCAGGCCCCTCTTGAACCCTTCGACTGAGTTTGCCATCACCACCTCCTCAGGAAGGGAATTCCAGATTCTCTCTACCCTAACTGTAAAGAATCCTCTTCTATGTTGGTGGAAAACCCTTTTTCCCGTCTCCCATGATGGCACACATGAGAGAGGGGATCCGCCCAGTCAGGACAGGAACCCTACTGAAGATAAAAGGGCGGTACCTTTCCCTCGCTTCAGTTGGGTTTCCTGTCCTGACAGGGACCCGTGCTGAAGACAGCAGGTCACACTTATAAATGGATGGGGGAACTACAATACCCAGAGAGATTAGCAAAATTAGGATTATTTAGTCTAGAAAAAAGACGACTGAGGGGTGAAATAATAACCATGTATAAATAAATGTAATAAATGTAATAAATGTAAAGTCAAATGGCGCTCCTTCGCTTCCGGACCCTGCCTTGCGCCTAAACAGTGGTTTATGACCACATATGAGGTATCGGTGTACTCAGGAGAAATTGCTTAACACATTTTAGGATCCATTTTATCCTGTTGCCCATGTGAAAATGAAAAAATAGGCTAAAAGAAAATTTTTGTGAAAAAAAAGTACCTTTTTTATTTACTGATCAATTGTGAAGCACCTGGGGGTTCAAAGTGAGCACTCTGCATCTAGATAAGTTCCTTGGGGCGTCTAGTTTCCAAAATGGGGTCAATTGTGGGAGAGCTCCAATGTTTAAGCACACAGGGGCTCTCCAAACGCGACATGGCAACCGCTAAATATTCCAGCATATTTTCCATTCAAAAAGTTTTCGAAGGGAGTGACAATAAAATCTCTTGAGGAGTAAGATCTGTTGGTGTCAAACCCATACAACGAAGTGAGCCATTAATATCTTTCCAGAAAGTTGAAATACCCGGGCAAAACCAGAAAATATGCACAAGAGATCCTATTGCACCAGAACATCTCCAACACAATGGTGTATTGCTTAAACCTAGGTGGACCAAGCGTTCCAGAGTTTTGTACCAGAATCTTGAATGCATTCTCCTGTAATAGAATACACCTGGAAAAACCGTGAGAGTTGGCAAGCACTTGACTCACTTCTTGGTGAGATAGGGTTATCTTTAGCTCCGATTCCCAAGAGGTTATATAAAGAGGCTCGAAGTTCTCTGGTGGCTTGATAAGATTAGCATATAGTTTAGACACTAGTTTGGAGATAGAATGGAGCTTAACCATGAGCTCCAGCCATAACAGATCCAAGGAATGCTTCAGGTCTGCTTTAAATTTTAAGATGAAATGGACATGCTGTTTCTGCAAGAAGTCCTTAGGACGTTTTGTAGCATCTCTCGGCCAACCCTCCACACATGGTATATCACCTCACAAGAGATGGGAGATAGGAATGTTTGGGAGACCATCCCACAGATCATAAACATCCACGTATTTGGGGTTAGTCAACCAAGGGAGGACTCTGAGTGGGATATCCTCCAGAAAAAAACAGTGAGGTATGATATTTGGGATTAGTTTGAGCATTCCGATACCGCAAGTATCGGGTATCGGCCGATATTCACTGTATCGGAATTCCGATACTGAGTTTCCGATACTTTTAGCATATCGAATACCGGAATCGGAAGTTCCCATAATGCTATGAGCCAGCTTTCTTTTGCCTTGCAGCAGCGCTAGTCACAGCTGTCTGCAAGGTCTGTGTGAGTGTAGCTCACACTGTGTAGTGTGTCCTGCAGACACGTCTGCTTGTAGGACGTTCAGCGTGTCACTGCCTCATACAAATTTTTTCTTTTTCTTGCTGCAAATTTTTCATTCTCCTATTAGTGTGAATCCATCCGTATCCATATACGTTGGTTGCAAACACTATAGGAGTAGACAGCGGAGCCTTTCTGCAGCCTTTCAAGCCAAAGCGGGCGCTCCCAAGACTTGCAGTGCGTGGTCCTTTTTTGACACAGTTGCAGATGACATTTGCTTTGTCAAATGCAAGCTGTGTCATCAGAAAGTCAAAAGAGGGAAAAATGTCAGCAACCTCAGTTTGCTGCACTGTTCACGGCTGTCTGAGAGGTCCCTGTGTGTGAGTGCAGCTCACGCTGAGTAGTGTGTCCTTCAGCTACGTCTGGTTGTAGGCCGCTCAGTGTGCGTCACTGCCTCACACATTTTTCTTTTATTGCAGCTCATTTTTTATTCTCCTATTAGTGTGCATCCATCCGTATCCATCTACATTGGTTGGTTGCAAACACTATATAGGAGTAGATAGAGGAGCCTTTTTTCTGGCTTGTGCCCTTCAGCTGCAGCCAGATTAGTATTACCCTATTTTTTGGAGCCTCATCTTTTGCATTGTAGGTTACCTTCCTGCATTGTAATAGCTCCAAAAAGTTTGTGATACTATCGTGTTCAAATCTTTGGTCACATCCTTTTAGTTTTTACAAAAAACAAAAACAAAATAAAGTTCACCAAACACTCCATTTGACAGTTGTGTAGGCCACATTAGCTCCTATTAAAGTGTAGTCCACACACACACTTCATAAAATTAGTGTTTCTTATACCTGTTACCAGCTGTTCAGGAATAAGCACACTAAGCCCCCCCTTTGTACTTTTCTGCCTATCTTTATCAGTATACCAAGATGAAGAAGGCAGGAAGTAAGGCCCGTGGGCGTGGAGTTTCAGCAGGGAGAGGACGTGGGGATTCTGTGCCTGCTGCGGGCACCAATTAGTCAGCATCCCCCAGTTTTAGTAGGCAACAGTCCTTTATGCGCAGCTTTGTAGGACCTCGCCGTACCCCACTGCTGCGGGAGGAACAAATTGAAGCCGTTGTCGGATGGATGGCAGATAACGCATCGACTTCAATGACTTCCACGTCCTCTCAGGGCCAGAGCACTGAAGAGCAACCATCTGTCTCTTCACCACCTGCCAAAGTGCCCAGGCAGTCAGAGAGCCCTGGACAGGAGCCATCAGTCTCTACTTCTGTTCTCTGAATCTGTTGGCTTGGAAAGAGGGGGCCAGCCAAGCAGCATTCAAGAATGTGAAGAAGAGAGAGTATGCAGTGATGCGCAACTTCTTTGTCCCTCGGAATCTGAAGAGGCGGGTGGGCCAGTGCCTATGGTCAGCACACCTCGGTACGCATCAGATGATGAGACTCAGGTGCCACTTTCTGGTGTGTACGGTGCTGGCGAGACAACCCAGGAGAAGCAGGTGTTTCAAGAGGGGAGTGTAGATGATGAGGTCCTTGACCCATCATGGCGTGAGGTCAAGGACCTCTCCCAGGAGGGAGAGGGAGGGGGCAGACTTGGTTGCCTGTAGCCTCCACTTCGGCACCCGTTAGGAGCATTCCTCTTTCAAAAGCCAAAGTGGGCGCTCCCAAGACTTGCAGTGCGTGGTCCTTTTTTGACACAGTTGCAGATGACATTTGCTTTGTCAAATGCAAGCTGTGTCATCAGAAAGTCAAAAGAGGGAAAAATGTCAGCAACCTCAATACCACAAATATGTGGAAACATGTGCAGACCAAGCACGAGGTGGAGTTACACAGACACACTGAAGACGTAGGCCAGCGTACCGCACCACCTACCACCTCTTCAGCTCGTGTTGGCGCCTCTTCCTCCAGCTCACACACAGCTGGTTCGGCTTCCTCACAGGATCGCCAAGGAAGAACCTCTGGCACTGTTGTCCGAAGACCCAGTGACATTCCACCCACAGCACCACTTTCCCAGTCATCCTCACACTCCCAGGCCACTCTACAGCCATCGGTAGCACAGGCATGGGATAAAACCCGGCCATACTCGGCAAATCATCCCCGAGCACAGGCTCTGAATGCTGGCATTGCCAAACTACTGGCCCTTGAAATGCTCTCATTCAGACTGGTGGAGACTGACACCTTCCGGAACTTCATGGCATTGGCAGTCCCACAATACACCATGCCCAGCCGCTTTTATTTCAGCAGGCAAGCCGTCCCTGCCCTGCAAAAACATGTGGAGGGAAAAATAAAACATGCACTACTTAATGCCGTCAGTAGCAAGGTCCACCTGACCACCGATGCGTGGACCAGTAACCATGGACAGGGACGATACCTTTCCCTCACTGCCCATTGGGTCAATGTTGTGGAGCCGGGTACAGATCTGGAGAGTGGCGCTGTACGTGTTCTGCCAACCCCAAGCCCAGGATCAAGCATGGAGCAGGCAGAGGCCTGATGGTTTTTGAATGTGGAGGCAGCAGGAGACATTGCCGTCCACACAGCAGGGGAACAGCAGAAGTTACTTAACCCCACTAAAGGGGGTTTTACACTAAGCGATATCGCTAGCAATATCGCTAAAACGTCACTGGTTTTGTGACGTCATAGCGATATTGCTAGCGATATCGCTATGTGTGATACTTACCAGTGACCGGCTCCCCCGCTGTCCATCGCTGATCGCGCGAGAATGTCCGGCTCCATTTCTCGTCGGGCGCTTCCTGCTGAGACTTTCTGCTGTGACGACGAGCGAAGCGTGGAGGCGGGCGGGAGGACGCCAGGATCGCTGTGTGTGAATGGTAAGTATCGTGCGCTGCGTCGCTGCTGCATCGCTGTGAGATCTTTCTGTATGAAAGCTCACTAGCGATCATTTAGCGATGCACCAGTGATCCTGACCGGGTCGGATCGCTGGTCGGATCGCTGGTGCATCGCTAAATGTAAAAGGGCCTTAACACAGGAGCTAGTGTGTTTTTCTCTGTGAAGATGGCACTTCTGAACACGAACTGGCATTGTTGGAGCCCAGGATCAAGCATGGAGCAGGCAGAGGCCTGATGGTTTTTGAATGTGGAGGCGGCAGGAGACATTGCAATCCACATAGCAGGGTACCAGCAGACGTTACTGAACCCCACTAACACAGGAGCTAGTGTTTTTCTCTGTGCGGACAGCACTTCCGAGCGACAACTGGCTGTGTTGAAGCCCAGGATCAATCATGCAGCAGGCGGAGGCCAACTTGCAGCAAGTTTTATATAGCAACCGCTGCTTTTTGCTATTGGTCCCTATTGAATAATGAACGTTTTGAATTTTCTCCAAAAGTAAAGTAGTTGCAAACTCATCCTTTTAGAAACTTGTTTGGGCTGTTGAGAGGAGTAGAAAAACATCAAAAATTTAAATCCTGCACGATTCTACCAAGAAATGTGAGTGTTCATTCAAACGGCTGGTTTTTGCTATTTTGGGCCCTATTGAATAATGAATGTTTTGAATTTTCTCCAAAAGTAAAGTAGTTGCAAACTCATCCTTTTAGAAACTTGTTTGGGCTGTTGAGAGGAGTAAAAAAACATCAAAAATTTCAATCCTTTCAGTCTGCTGAAGGACCCTGGGAATCATAGAATCATAGAATCATAGAATCGTAGAGTTGGAAGGGACCTCCTGGGCCATCTGGTCCAACCCCCTGCTCAAAGCAGGATTCGCTAAATCATCCCAGTCAGATGTCTGTCCAGCCTCTGTTTGAAGACTTCCATTGAAGGAGAACTCACCACTTCTCGTGGCAGCCTGTTCCACTCATTGATCACTCTAACTGTCAAAAAGTTTTTTCTAATATCTAATCTGTGTCTCCTCCCATTCAGTTTCATCCCATTGCTTCTAGTCTTTCCTTGTGCAAATGAGAATAAAGTTGATCCTTCTACAATGTGACAGCCCTTTAGATATTTGTAGACAGCTATTAAGTCTCCTCTCAGTCTTCTCTTTTGCAAACTAAACATTCCCAAATCCTGCAACCTTTCCTCATAAGACAGGGTTTGCAGACCGGTCACCATTCTGGTCGCTCTTTTCTGAACTTGCTCCAGTTTGTTGATGTCTTTTTTAAAATGTGGTGCCCAAAACTGGACACAATATTCCAGATGAGGTCTGACCAAAGAGGAGTAGAGGGAAATAATGACTTCACGTGATCTAGACTGTATGCTTCTGTTAATACATCCTAGAATTGCATTTGCCTTTTTTGCTGCTGCATCACACTGTTGACTCATATTCAGTCTGTGATCTATTAGTATACCCAAGTCTTTTTCACATGTGCTGTCACTTAGCCCTATTCCTCCCATTCTATATATGCTTTTTCCATTTTTATTGCCCAGATGTAGTACTTTGCATTTCTCCCTGTTAAAAACCATTCTGTTTGTTGCTGCCCACTTCTCCAGTTTATTTAAATCTTTTTGAATCCTCTCTCTCTCTTCTCTAGTATTAGCTATCCCTCCTAGCTTTGTGTCATCAGCAAATTTAATCAGTTTACCCTCAATGCCTTCATCTAAATCGTTGATAAAGATGTTGAACAATACAGGGCCCAGGACAGAGCCCTGTGGTACCCCACTTGAGACATTCTTCCAACTGGATGTGCAGCCATTTACGACCACTCTTTGGTTCCGATCACTAAGCCAGTTATGAATCCACCTAACAGTTGCCTTGTCCATTCCATACTTAATCATTTTTTCAATAAGGATTGTATGAGAGACTTTGTCAAATGCTTTGCTGAAGTCAAGATATACTATATCTACAGCATTTCCTTGATCCACCCAATCAGTGATACCGTCATAGAAGGAAATTAAGTTAGTCTGACATGACTTATTAGTTACAAACCCATGCTGACTCTGTTTAATCACTTCATTCTTATCCAGGTATTGACATACATGTTGTTTAATAATTTGTTCAAAGATCTTTCCTGGTATAGAAGTCAGACTCACCGGCCTATAGTTACCTGGGTCCACCTTCTTCCCCTTTTTGAAGATAGGAACAACATTTGCTCTTCTCCAGTCTTCTGGCACTTCTCCTGTTCTCCAAGAATTTTCAAAGATTATAGAGAGGGGTTCAAAAATTTCTTCTGCTATCTCCTTCAGTACTCTGGGGTGTAATTCATCTGGACCTGGAGACTTGAATTCATTTAGGCTAGCTAAGTGTTTCCTCACTATCTTTCTGTTTATAGATATCCTGGATTCTTCTATTCCCTTAATAGGACAGTGAATAACAGTTGATGTTACATTTCCTTTCTGAGAGAAAACAGATGCAAAATAGGAATTTAAAAGTTCAGCCTTCTCAACATCCTGTCTTACCATTTCATCATTTTCATCCTGTAAAAATCCTATAGCATCTTTGACTTTTCTTTTACTTTTGACATATCCCCAAAATCCTTTATTATTGCTTTTGACATCTCTTGCAAGCCTCAATTCATTTTCAGCTTTAGCTAATCTGATTTGTGCCCTGCAGGTTCTGCAGACAGCATTATATTCTTCTTTAGATATGCCTCCCTCTTTCCATTTTATAAACATTTTTTTCTTCCTTTTTAGCATGTGCTTAAGTTCTGTGTTCATCCATCCTGGTTTCCTTAACTGCTTCCTATTCTTCCCTCTTTTCGGAATTGTTAACAACTGTGCTTTGAGAATTTCATTTTTCAAGATTTCCCATCCTTCCTGGACATTTTTGTCTTTAAGGATATCCAGCCATTGGATCCCTCCAATTCTCTTTCTGAATCCCTTAAAATCTGCCTTTCTGAAATCTAACCTTGACGTCTGAGTCTTCACAGGTCTTCCGCCTCTAGTTATCCAAAATTCTAAAATAGCATGGTCGCTACCTCCTAGGGTCCCAGCCACTTTTACCTCCTCAACCATTTCCTCCCTGTTTATAAGGATTAGATCCAAGGTAGCAGTTTCCCCTTTAGTTTTGCCTGAGAGAGATTCCCAACAAATGTCTGGATAGTTGAAATCTCCCATGACAACTATGTCATATTTTTTGGAGAACTTGGCCATTTGATGCATAAAGAGTTCATCCATAGCTTCAGCTTGCACAGGCGGCCTGTAGTAAATGCCTACAATGGTGTCCTTTCCATTGTTCTGTCCTTGTATTCTTACCCAAACAGTTTCCACAGAACTCCCAGTCTCTGAAGCTTCAATCTCTGTGCAGATATACGCGTTTCTAACATACAATGCGACACCTCCTCCTCGTTTATCAAGTCTGTTTCTTGCAAATAAGTTGTATCCTTCTAGTCTTGTATTCCAATCATGTGTATTGTCCCACCAAGTTTCAGTGATTCCAATGACATCATATTTCTTTTCCTGTGTTAGTAGTTCCAATTCTCCTTGTTTGTTGCCCATGCTTTGTGCATTAGTATAGAAACATTTTAGTTTGTGATTGGTTTCTCTTTCTCCAATATTTTTATAAATTAGATTCTTTCGTCTTTGTTCTTCCTTTCCACTTCTAATAGCAGAGTTCTCAATAGCATTTGTCAGGTGTATGGCTTTTTCTGGTCTTTTGCTTCCCTTCCCATGTTGTTCTAGTTTAAAGCTCTCCTTACAAGTGTAGCAAGGCGACTTCCAAATACATGCTTACCAGTCTTCGTAAGGTGCACCCCATCTCTAGCAAGTAGTCCATCGTATAAGTAGTTCACTCCGTGATCCAGAAATCCAAATCGTTGCTGACGGCACCATCGACGTAGCCAGTTGTTCACCTGCAGAATCTTATTCCACCTCCTTGTTCCATGGCCATCCACTGGGAGGATGGAAGAGAAGACCACCTGCGCTCCCAGTTCTTTCACTTTCTTACCTAAGTCTTCAAAGTCTCTACAGATGGTTTCCAGGTCGTTTCTTGCAGTGTCATTTGTCCCCACATGTAGTAGCAGGAATGGGTATTCATCTGTAGGTCTGAAGAGTCCTGATATCCTGTCAGACACATCTTTAATTTTTGCACCTGGAAGACAGCACATTTCTCTTGTAGTTATATCCGGTCTGCAGATAGCGGCCTCTGTTCCTCTCAACAGGGAATCCCCCATGACCACCACTCTCCGTTTCTTCACAACATTTTTCTTTCTCCATCCAGGAGGACTCTGAAGGCGTACAAGGTTGCTGCTTGTTGGCAAAGTCTTATCCTGATGTATTTCTTCATTGTTTTCCTGCGTGAGAGCCTGGTACTGGTTTCTGAGCAGTATGGGTGCTGACTGCCTCCTGATCCTCCTGCTTCTCTGGGTCACATGTCTCCATTCCTCTGTTTCTTCAGGTGCACTTCGAATTTCTTCTCTTTCTGTAACATGAAGAGATAATTCTGCTCTGTCCAAGAACTCTTCACCTTCCTTAATGATCTTCAACGTAGTTAACCTCTCTTCGAGATTTTGCAACTTTTCCTCCAACAGGGACACAAGCTTGCATTTGTGGCATGTGAAGTTTGGCTTTTCCACTGGTAAGTCTGTGAACATGTAGCAAGAAATGCAGCTCACCAAATGGCTCCTGGCCTCTTCCATCTTGAGATTTCTTAAAAACGATGAAAGATGAGCCAAAATTCGGTTTTTCCGATTTCCTCTTTTCAGCTGCAACGGCCAAAACCCAGTGATCGTTGAGCTCGCGGAGACTCTTCACTTATCCCAGAAGGCACTGGGAATATGCAAATGATCTCCTCAAGACTCTTCCCCTGGTTTTCCGATTTCCTCTTTTCAGCTGCAACGGCCAAAACCCAGTGATCGTTGAGCTCGCGGAGACTCTTCACTTATCCCAGAAGGCACTGGGAATATGCAAATGATCTCCTCAAGACTCTTCCCCTGGTTTTCCGATTTCCTCTTTTCAGCTGCAACGGCCAAAACCCAGTGATCGTTGAGCTCGCGGAGACTCTTCACTTATCCCAGAAGGCACTGGGAATATGCAAATGATCTCCTCAAGACTCTTCCCCTGGTTTTCCGATTTCCTCTTTTCAGCTGCAACGGCCAAAACCCAGTGATCGTTGAGCTCGCGGAGACTCTTCACTTATCCCAGAAGGCACTGGGAATATGCAAATGATCTCCTCAAGACTCTTCCCCTGGTTTTCCGATTTCCTCTTTTCAGCTGCAACGGCCAAAACCCAGTGATCGTTGAGCTCGCGGAGACTCTTCACTTATCCCAGAAGGCACTGGGAATATGCAAATGATCTCCTCAAGACTCTTCCCCTGGTTTTAGGAAGGACCAATCAGATCCGACACAGGACCTGAACACGTGACCCCTGCTCTCCACTGAGAGGTAAACTTGCGGGCATGCCCAGTAGCACGGCATGAGGACTTAGCCTCTGGAGCTGTTCCCTGCAGAGCAGGTTGCGCTACCATTGCTGCACCAGAGGTGGCAGCAACATCCAGGCTGTCAAAGTAAGTCTGAGCAGCACCCGGAGCGGTCAGAGAAAAATGGGAGACCGCTGGATGTCTGGCTCTGGATCCCCGCTGCGCAGAGTCAGGAATCCGACGCCTAACAGATTCATGGCATCTGTGGAAAATGGCTCCCTCTCCCATAGCCCCAGGAACAGGTTTGTATAGGATGGCGCACAGGCTGCAACCATGGCTGTCCCCTGGAGCTGTAGGAAGAAGGAACCATTAAAAGTAAAAAAAAATTGTGGGTTAAAAAATTTTTAAAGGTGTTTGAATAAAATTAACCTCATCAACATTCAAATTGGACATGCTTAAAAACTGAAAACAAGGTTATTGCCTTCAGTATCCGCTGCTTATCAGACGCCTCTTATTCCAGACTTTTAGGCGAGATATTCAGTACTGAATATTACCACACAGGCCAGCTGTCTCTTTAATGATATATGGAATTCTCCATTACAGCTCCTTTCAGTTAAATCAACTGTGAATTTCCTTTCCTGATGGAGAGGAGGAGGGGTTTGTCTTTATGTAAAATCTTGTCTAAAGTCCATTTTAAGGAAAGATATTAGCGAAGGGAATGAGGATGTCGAGTCCATATGGGTCGAAACACATGGAGGGAAAAAATAGTAACAAAATTCTCTTTGGGGTCTGTTACAAACCCCCAAATATAACAGAAATCATGGCAAGTTTACTACTAAGGCAGATAGATGAAGCTGCAACCCATAATGAGGTCCTTGTTATGGGGGACTTTAACTACCCAGATATTAACTGGGAAACAGAGACCTGCGAAACCCACAAAGGCAACAGGTTTCTGCTAATAGCCAAGAATAATTATCTTTCACAATTTGTGCAGAATCCAACCAGAGGATCAGCACTTTTAGACCTAATACTATCTAACAGACCTGACAGAATAACAAATCTGCAGGTTGTTGGGTATCTAGGAAATAGCGACCACAATATTGTACAGTTTCACTTGTCTTTCGCTAGGGGGACATGTCAGGGGGTCACAAAAACACTGAACTTTAGGAAGGCAAAGTTTGACCAGCTTAGAGATGTCCTTAATCTGGTTGACTGGGACAATGTCCTCAGAAATAAGAATACAGAAAATAAATGGGAAATGTTTAAGAACATCCTTAATAGGCACTGTAAGCAGTTTATACCTTGTGGGAATAAAAGAACAAGAAACAGGAAAAACCCAATGTGGCTAAACAAAAAAGTAAGAGGGGCAATTAACAGTAAAAATAAAGCATTTAAACTACTAAAGCAGGATGGCACCGTTGAAGCTCTAAAAAACTATAAGCAGAAAATTTATCTAAAAAAATAATTAAAGCTGCCAAAAAGGAAACAGAGAAGCACATTGCTAAGGTGAGTAAAACTAATCCGAAGCAGTTCAACTATATCAATAGTAAAAGAATCAAAAGTGAAAGTGTAGGCCCATTAAAAAATTGTGAGGAAAGTATGGATGTAGATGATGAGGAAAAAGCTAATATATTAAACACCTTCTTCTCCACAGTATTCACGGTGGAAAATGAAATGCTAGGTGAAATGCCAAGAGACAAAGAAAACCCTATATTAATGGTCACCAATCTAACCCAAGAAGAGGTGCAAATCCGGCAAAATAAGAATAAAATAGATAAATCTCCGGGCCCGGATGGCATACACCCACGAGTACTAAGAGAACTAAGTAATGTAATAGACAAACCATTATTTCTTATATTTAGAGACTCTACAGCGACGGGGTCTGTTCCACAGGACTGGCGCATAGCAAATGTGGTACCAATATTCAAAAAGGGCTCTAAAAGTGAACCTGGAAATTATAGGCCAGTAAAGTCTAACCTCTATTGTTGGTAAAATATTTGAAGGGTTTCTGAGGGATGTTATTCTGGATTATCTAAATGAGAATAACTGTTTAACGCCATATCAGCATGGGTTTATGAGGAATCGCTCCTGTCAAACCAATCTAATCAGTTTTTATGAAGAGGTAAGCTATAGACTGGACCAAGGTGAGTCATTGGATGTGGTATATCTGCCACACCAGAGGCTGGTACACAAAATGAGAATGCTGGGACTGGGGGAAAATGAATGTAAATGGGTAAGTAACTGGCTTAGTGATAGAAAGCAGAGGGTGGTTATAAATGGTATATTCTCTAACAGGGTCGCTGTGACCAGTGGGGTACCGCAGGGGTCGGTGTTGGGACCTATTCTCTTCAACATATTTATTAACGATCTGGTAGAAGGTTTGCACAGTAAAATATTGATATTTGCAGATGATACATAACTATGTAAAGCAGTCAATACAAGAGAAGATAGTATTCTGCTACAGATGGATCTGGATAAGTTGGGAACTTGGGCCGAAAGGTGGCAGATGCAGTTTAACAATGATGATAAATGTAAGGTTATTCACATGGGAAGAAGGAATCAATATCACCATTACACACTGAACGGTAAACCACTGGGTAAATCTGACATGGAGAAGGACATGGGGATCATAGTTAATGATAAACTTACCTGGAGCAGTCAGTGCCAGGCAGCGGCTGCCAAGGCAAACAGGATCATGGGGTGCATTAAAAGAGGTCTGGATAAACATGATGAGAGCATTATACTGCCTCTGTACAAATCTCTTGTTAGACCGCACATGGAGTACTGTGTACAGTTTTGGGCACCGGTGAACAGGAAAGATATAATGGAACTAGAGCGGGTACAAAGGAGGGCAAAAAAATTAATAAAGGGGATGGGGGAACTACAATACCCAGAGAGATTAGCAAAATTAGGATTATTTAGTCTAGAAAAAAGACGACTGAGGGGTGAAATAATAACCATGTATAAGTATAAAAGGGGACAATACAAATATCTCTCCGAGGATCTGTTTATACCAAGGAAGGTGACGGTCACAAGGGGGCATTCTCTGCGTCTGGAGGAGAAACACCAAGGTTACTTACCGGTAGCCAGTTTTTCCGGAGCCCATGACGGCACACATGAGAGAGGGGATCCGCCCAGTCAGGACAGGAACCCTACTGAAGATAAAAGGGCGGTACCTCTCCCTCGCTTCAGTTGGTTTACAGAGCATGAGAGGCCCCCGGGTTAGTACACATGGTAAAACTATCACCACATTATATCTATCTAACTAAAAAACACCCAAACTATAGTGCACACCAAAGGAGTGAAAAGGGGGGGAATATACAGGTGCCGTCATGGGCTCCGGAAAAACCGGCTACCGGTAAGTAACCTTGGTGTTTTCCCGTCTCCCATGACGGCACACATGAGAGACTTTTGTAGAATAAGACACCTTAGGGAGGGACCACCGCTTGCAGCACCCTTCTACCAAAGGTTAGGTCAGTAGAGGAAGACAGATCAAGTCGGTAGTGTTTAACAAAGGTGGAAGGTGAGGACCAAGTAGCGGCTTTACAAATTTGCTCAATCGATACCTCAGCCTTCTCTGCCCAGGTGGTAGCCACGGCTCTGGTGGAGTGAGCCTTGATGCCTTCTGGAACCGGAGCGCCACTTGCGGAGTAGGATAACATAATGGCCTCCCTGATCCATCTGGCAATGGTACTTTTAGCTACCCCGTGCCCCTTTCTACTACCCTGAAAGGCTACAAAAAGGGACTGATCTTTCCTCCACTGACTAGTTATTGACATATATTGTATTATGGCTCTTTTTACATCTAATGTATGGAATGTTTGCTCCCCCGGGTTTCTGGGGATTGTTACAGAACGATGGCAAGGAGATCTCCTGAGTCCTATGAAACTTTTGGACTACCTTGGGGAGATAGGCCGGGTCTGGTCTTAGAACCACTCGGTCATCCAAGATCTGTGTATAAGGAGGACATATAGACAGAGCTTGTAGGTCGCTGACTCTTCGGGCTGACGTTAAGGCTACCAGTAAGACCGTTTTAAGTGTAAGTAGCTTTGGTGACAGCTCTAGTAGTGGTTCGAAGGGATCTTTGGTTAAAGCCTCCAAAACTAGGTTCAGGTCCCAGGGTGGTATCTTTGGGATAATGACCGGCCTTGACCTGCCACAGGACTTAATGAACTGGGACACCCACCTATTGGCTGCTAAATTGCAGTTATATAGGGCCCCCAAAGCTGAGACTTGGAACTTTGAGTGTGTTAGTGGCTAACCCCAGTTGCAGCCCCGACTGTAAGAACTCTAGGATAGGTCCCACTGGAGCTACATCCCCTAAAGGTTCCCCCAGGAAGTCTAGGAACTTTTTCCACGTTCTACCGTAGATATGGGATGTTATTGGTTTCCTACTTTTCAACAGGGTGGAGACTAACCCTGGAGAGAATCCCTGGCGACTCAGTAGCGCCCTCTCAAATTCCAGGCTGCTAGATGGAAGCCCTTCACCTGAGAGTGGACCACTGGTCCCTGGGAAAGCAGGTCTGGAATCTCTGGTAGTATCCATGGATCTGTCACTGACATGAGCCTCAGAAGGGAGAACCAAGGCCTTCTTGGCCAAAAAGGAGCTATAAGAATTATTCTTGCCCGATCCTCCCTGATTTTCCTGACTACTACTGGGATCATTGTTATCAGGGGAAATGCATAGGCCAGGATGAACTTCCAGGGTATTTGTAGGGCATCTACTGCGAAGGGGTTTTCCCTTGGATTTAGCGGGCAGAACTGCCTGACCTTCCGGTTGTGTGCGGTAGCGAATAGGTCTATTTCTGGTCTGCCCCAGGCCTGAACTATTTGTTGGAAGACTCGGGAGTTTAGGGACCATTCCCCTTGTCTTAGATGCCTGCGACTCAGGAAGTCTGCTTGTATATTTTCTGCCCCCTTTATGTGCAATGCTGTGATGGATAAGAGATGTTGTTCTGCTAGCTGGAAGAGTAGATCTGATATTTGCATGAGGCCCCGAGATCTCGTTCCCCCCGATGATTGATGTAGGCTACTACTGCCTGATTGTCCGTCATGACCCGGGTGTGGCGGCCCTGAAGTAAGGGAAGGAAATGTTTCACGGCTTTTTCCACTGCCCATAGTTCTTTTACATTTGAATTCTGATCGCTTTCTAGTGAGGACCAGGTCCCCTGTATTGTATGGGATCTCAGGTGTGCTCCCCACCCTGTGGCACTCGCGTCTGTCGTAATGATGTCCTCAACTGGTTTTTGCCACGGGACACCAGCTGTTAGATCCTTTTCTACAGTCCACCAGAGCAGGGAATCTCTTACAGCCACTGAGAGACATAGTTTGCCTTCTAAATGCCCTTTTAATTGTTTCTGCGCTGACAGGACTTCCCACTGTAGTTGCCTTAAGTGGTACTGCGCCCATGTTACTGCGGGTATACATGATGTCAGTGAGCCTAAAAGGGACATTGCGTTCCTCAGTGTCATATTTGGCCTTTGTATTGCTGTGCTAGCTAGGCCTCTTATCTTGGTCACTTTCCTCTGGTAGGAGGCAGCGTTGTTGCTCGGAGTCCAATATCAACCCTAGGAAGGATTGCTCTTTTACTGGGGTTATCCTTGACTTGGGGATGTTTACTATCCATCCTAGTCCTACTAGAGTTGCTATTACTTCCTTCACTTGAAGTGTGCAGTGGGATTCCGACCTCCCTATTACCAGAAAGTCGTCTAAGTATGGGACGATCACTAAGTCCCTGGATCGCAGAAAAGACATCTCTGATACTCCCGATGGATTGGGATGTGATAGTAGGCATCTTTTAAGTCTATCACTGCCATGAGGCAATGCTGGAACAGGATCTTTGTGGCCGTGTTGATTGACTCCATTTTGAAGGAGCAATTGTCTATCCACTGATTGAGTCTCCTCAGGTTGACAATGGTTCTCCAAGAGCCATCTGGTTTTTGTATTAAGAAGAGGGGGGAGTAGAACCCCCTTCCTTCTTCTTGCGCTGGGACTTCCTGTAGGACTTGTTTTTTCACTAGTCCCAAGACTTCCGTCTCCAGGGCCAGCTGTTGCTCTTGGGCTTTCCTTCTGGGTGTTATTATGAAGGTATGCCTGGGCGGACGGATGAATTTTATTTTTAAGCCGTCCTTGATTATATTTAGGATCCATGTACTGGGGGAGATATTTGCCCAGGCGGAAAGGAAGAGAGAAAGCCTTCCCCCTACCTCCGGCCCAATGTCATTGGGGAGATTTTTTGGAGGAAGTGGAGGGCCCTTTAAACATATAGCCCGATCCTCTTTTTTCTTTAAAGTCCCAGCTTTTTCTATCTCCCGGGGGACGACCCCTGTTAAATCTCCTCCTCCGAAAGGGCTGCTTCTTAGGTTCTCCCGGAAATCGGGGAAAGCTTTTCTTCCTATCCCCCGCATGCTCCAAAATCTCTTCTAGTTTTTTCCCGAAGAGGAATTGGCCATCGCATGGAATGGAACATAACTTGTGCTTAGAGGGTAAATCTCCGGGACACCCTTTAAGCCACAGGGCTCGTCTTGCCGCATTTGACAGGCTTGCTGCTCTAGCTGTCAATCTTGCAGAGTCTGCAGAGGAATCGGCCAGGAAAGCCGCTGCTCCGTGCACCAATGTTAGATTAGCTAGAATTTCGTCTCTAGGAACTCTATCCTTGATCTGGTCCTCTATTTGTTGCAGCCAGACCATGAGGGCACGAGCGGTACAGGTACCGGCTATTGCTGGCTTCAATCCCCCTGCTGAAGCTTCCCAGATGTGCTTCAGAAACCCATCTGCTTTCTTATCAAGCGGGTCTTTCAACACGCCAGAATCTTCTAATGGTAGGGATACCTTTTTTGAGGATCTGGCTACAGCCCCATCAATTTTTGGGACTTTTTCCCAGGTTTCTGAGTCCTTCTGGTCAAAGGGGTACCTCCTCTTTGATGTGGAAGGTAAGCCCCCTGACCGCTCTGTCTTTTTCCATCCCCTGTCAATTTTATTTTATCATTTACAGGGAAGGTACGCTTTCGCTTTTCCTCCAGTCCTCCAAACATTACATCCTCTAATGATTTGGGAGTTTTTTCTTCTTTAAAGGCCCATTGTAGCTCTAATGGCCTTGACCAGTTTTTCTACGTCCTCCGTTGGGAAACATGGACGGCCGCCTGTATCGCTGTCCGAGGAGGATTCTGAGGACTGCGTAGAGGAAGAGGAGGTGGAGGGGGACAAAGATCTATCCCGCCCCTTCTGCTTTGGCGAGGCCTCTGAATCGGAGCTCCTTCAAGGGTTTCTTTTTTTTTTTAAGTGCTGCCTTTAGGGAACCTTTCACCTCCTGATGTATTAACTCCTTCAGACTAGTCACCAAATCAGGGGTCTCCTCCTGTATAGTCCTGTTAATACAGTCAGCGCAGAGATCTTTCTGCCACTGATCTGCCAGCGGGTTTTTACATAGGGCGCATTCTCTATTTTTGGTTTTGCTGCTGGCCTTCCTCGCCCCCTAGTGATCAAACAGAGAAAATGGAACCCCATTACCATAAGGGTGACATTCACGTAGATCACTCACCACCGCTGTCAATCAGGGGTACCGATCTCGGAGGCTCCTCAGATGCACTCATGACGTTTCTCTTGGACGTCCCAGAGTCATGCCGATTGCGTTTATGACTGCTGCTCCTACCACTTGAACGACTGCTCCTGGTATGTTGGTGGCTCGGCCTGGCATCTGGCGAGAGGTCTTGCTGCTGACGCTGCTGCTGTCGCTGCTGCTGTCGCTGCTGCTGTCGCTGCTCGTCTTGCCCCACTTCCATTCTGAAGCCTTGGGCATGAGTGCGTCTTCTGTGGTCATCCCCCTTATGTAAGGGGGATCCACTGCACTCTCCGCCTCCTCCGGTTACCCCCACAGCCCCTCCCCCCCGCCATACCTCCGGGATCTCTCTTCACCGATCGGCGTTCTTCACCATGGGCGCCGCCATCTTGAATTGTCGGCGCCGCCTCCCGAAGTCACGCCCCTTCCCCAGCGTGCCCTGCGCGTGACGTCAGAGGAGCGCGACCTGGAAGCGGCCGCTCCCTCAAGGCTCCTGAGCTGCTCCAGAGTAGGGAATCACCGGCAGAGGGGGAGAGGGCGGTGCGGCAGCCACGGCAGAGCCCCAGGACCCCCGCCGTGCTGTTCCTGCGCCCGCTCGGACGCTGAGCCCCGGAGGACCCGCGGACGGCGCTTCCTCCATCCCGACGCCCAGCGCTCAGGAGCCCAGCCTGATCTTCTACGCCGGCACGGGAGAGAGGCAGGTAAGTGTGACCTGCTGTCTTCAGCACGGGTCCCTGTCAGGACAGGAAACCCAACTGAAGCGAGGGAAAGGTACCGCCCTTTTATCTTCAGTAGGGTTCCTGTCCTGACTGGGCGGATCCCCTCTCTCATGTGTGCCATCATGGGAGACGGGAAAAAGGGTTTTCCACCAACATAGAAGAGGATTCTTTACAGTTAGGGTAGAGAGAATCTGGAATTCCCTTCCTGAGGAGGTGGTGATGGCAAACTCAGTCGAAGGGTTCAAGAGGGGCCTGGATGTCTTCCTGGAGCGTAACAATATTGTATCTTACAGTTATTGTTAGGTTTTTTAGAAGGACATAGATCTGGGGATTTATTCTGACCGAATTTTATAGGCTGGACTGGATGGACTAATGTCTTTTTTCGGCCTTACTAACTGTTACTATGTTACTAAGGTCGAATGTACGACTGAAAACATTCAAGAATTTTGGAACTGGATGCTTTGTACAATAAAGGAACTGTTAAATTCAATTTTCCCTCTTGAGTGCCAAGTCTTTACTATAATCTATAGTGGATTGGATACCGTACTTCTGCACCTCCCTCTGTCATCGAGTGCTGTGTTTTTTCTAATTCATCCGCATCCATAGGCTTATATGGGTGCGAGTGAGCTGAGACTCTGCCATGTGTCAGTGGCAATCTCTGTATGCTACCATTTCACTCGGACACTGAAAACGGCTGGGGAAAAAAACCGTGATGGGAGCTGTCCCGTAGATGAATACTGGTCCGAGTGCTATGTGATGTTTTATTGCATAGCACTCGTCCGTATTCATCGCTGGAGTTACTCCGGCCTCAGGATGGGAGTCCTGCATTTGGGGCACGACAGGGGATATTAAGGACTGAACTATTCCACCCATCCTCCTATGCTGCCTTCTGAGGGTGATCTTCAGAGAAACAGGGAAGAACCCCCCCCAATTTTTTATTACCTACACTGATTTTTTTCGTGAGCACTTTGTAATAGTCTGTGTCACATATATATTCTATTGGTGTTTGAATTAGTTTACCTGTTATATATTAAAAGTTAAGCTTTATGGTATCTCATGCTACAGAGTTATTGATCCTGGGCAATTGGTCCAAAGTGTCTATGGGAAATATGTGCACAGAAAACTTAGCATATCTGCAAGAAAAAGTGACAGGTTGTGTTTGAAGCACACACCCCAGGTCAGTTTACACTGCATAAAAAAAGCCCAGCGGGCAGGAGGGTTTTATAAATCCCATCCACATTGCTGAACTGTAAGAAGCTGTGTTTTTGATGGAACAAAAATATGTCGTGTCAAAAACGCAACAAAATCTCATTGTGGACACAGAGCCTAAGGCTGGAGTGGAGTCACATCGGATGCGATACAAGTAAGTTCTCCGTCTCCTCCATGGCCTGACTTGGTGTATATCGGACTGCACTGGGATGACATCCGAGTGCAGTGTGAAGTTTCACTAAGACCCTTTGCTAATCCTTTGCATCTAATTTGGTTGTGCCTTTTTTTGCTTTCTGCTTTGTTGCTAAGGTTCAGAGTACTCCCTGCTGGGGGCAGCGCTGGGCACCGCTCATACGTTACAGCTTGTGGCAGATTGTTCAGTCCCCTGGTGTGTTGTTTGAATTAGAGGCCTACCTAACTACCTACCTACCTTCACCTGTCTGAGCTTTCTATCGGCTTACAGCACCGAGGTGTGTCACAATGGAACATTGAAACACGTGTCACAATGGGCGTCCCAGACTGTCTTCCAGCAGTGCGGCAGAAGCCAGCTTCAGTCTGTTGAGGGAGCCTCAGCAGACAGGTAGGGATGGGGGTATGCACACGTGTTGGTTTCAAAACCCAGCAACAGGAGAGATAAGGTTTCCAAAAACAGACTGAATTGAATCCAAAGCAAGTTGTCTTTTTAATATATCATTAAATTGACAGCTGGCCTGTGTGGTATTATTCAGTACTGAATATCTGGTCTAAACGTCTGGAGTAAGAGGCGTCTGGTAAGCAGCAGATACTGAACGTAATAACCTTGTTTTCAGTTGAGGAGCACTGGATTTCAAAATTGGGACTGAAGGAGCATCTCCTTCAGCAGCTGTACACACGCCCGGACACAGATGCATCGCTATTCCCCTGCACTCAAGTGCCTTTCTAACCAGCGCGTCCTCTCCTCCCGTGGCACACATACCTGGGCAGGACATACGTCCTCAAACAGTACCAGTCCCATATCAGGGACACAAGCCTGCTATGCACAACATGTGGCATATCCTCTAATTAAATCAGATCATTTTACCAGGACCTTTGTCAGTCCCAATTTTGAAATCCAGTGTTCCTCAACTGAAAACAAGTTTATTACCTTCAGTATCCGCTGCTTACCAGATGCCTCTTATTCCAGAGTTTAAGACCAGATTTTGGTTTCAATTCAATTCAGTCTGCTTTTGGAAACCTTATCTCTCCTGATGCTGGGTATTGTAACCAACAAGCATGCATACCAACCTCCCTACCTGTCTGCTGAGGCTCCCTCAGCAGACTGAAGCTGGCTGCTGTCGCACAGCTGGAAGACAGTCTGGGCCGCCCATTGTGACATGTGTTCCAATTGTTCCATTGTGACACCTGGCTGCTGTAAGCCAAGAGGATACTCAGACAGGTGAAGGTAGTTAGGTAGGTCACAAGAGGGAGACAATAGAACAAGTTTCACAATGGACGGTCCAGACTGTCTTCCAGCTGTGCGGCAGCAGCCAGCTTCAGTCTGCTGAGGGGGCCTCAGCAGACAGGTAGGGAGGATGGTATGCACACTCGTTGGTTACAATACCCAGCATCAGGAGAGATAAGTTTTCCAAAAACAGACTGAATTGAAACCAAAGAAAGTTGTCTTTTCAAAGCAATATTTTAATGCTTTTTGCAACTTTTGTTGCTCTGCATTAATTTTCCAAGTTGCACATTTCAAATGCCAAATGCATGTGGCTTGATTTAACTTGACCAACTCTGCTACATCAAGTACTCACCTATATATGGAAGGCATTGTATTGTATTCAGTCTGCAATATAAATCATCTGTCTTGGCTTTTGCTATTTGGTAGGTACAGGTGTCATTAGCTGCAGTAATGTGTTTAGGTTTGGATGGATACATTTCTGCACACCCACCTGCTACAAGACCATCAGCGCCTTCCCTCATTACTTCAATGTGTAGTTAAGTTATTAAATTTCTACCAGATTCCTGACGCTTATGAATTCTTTAGTGAAACATTGTCTCCCCCTTGAGGCCCTCCAACTTCTAAATTTTGGGTATATGTATTCTATGACAAAGAATGAATTGGTCTGGTGTGTTTGCATCAGCGGCCTACCTAACCACCTACCTACCTTCACCTGTCTGAGTATCCTATTTACTTACAGCAGCCAGGTTTGTCACAATGGAACAATTGGAACCCGTGTCACATTGGGCGGCCCAGACGGTCTTCTAGCTGTGCGGCAGCAGCCAGTGTCAGTCTGCTGAGGGAGCCTCAGCAGACAGGTAGGGAGGGGGGTATGCACACTTGTTTGTTACTATACCCAGCATCAGGAGAGATAAGGTTTCCAAAGACAGACTGAATTGAATTGAAACCAAAGCAAGTTGTCTTTTCAAAGCAATATTTGAATGCTTTTTGCAACTTTGGTTGCTCTGCATTAATTTTTTCTTTGGTAGGTACAGGTGTGAAAAGGTGCAGTGTACTCCCAGACGGCTCTTCCCCCTTCAAGTTTTGGGTCTCTAAGCTGGATACATGGCCAGAGCTTAGCCAGTATGCATTGGAGGTGCTGGCTTGCCCTGCTGCCAGTGTATTATCGAAACACGTCTTTAGTGCCGCAGGTGGTATACTAACAGACCGTCGCACGCGACTTTCCTCCGATAACGTTGACCTGCTTACTTTTCTGAAAATGAACAAGGCCTGGATCTCGCCAGAATTTGCCAGTCCTCTTCCAGAATAAATAATTGGTTGGCAACAGTATCCAGGTCTCCTGCTGTGTTCATGTTTCTACCACCTGAACTGTAATCCCTGGGATTCAACACAGCCAGTTGTTGCTAAGAAGTGCCGTCTGCACAGAGAAAAATACTAGCTCCTGTGTTAGTGGGGTTCAGTAACGCCATCTGCTCCCCTGCTGTGTGGACGGCAAAGTCTCCTGCTGCCTCCACATGCAAACTAGATCATATTTTCTACTTGCACCAAGTAGGTCTCAGCATGCGCCATGATTGATCCTGGGCTCCAACGTTGCCAGTTGTTGCTCAGAAGTGCCGTGCACACAGAGAAAAACACGAGCTCCTGTGTTTGTGGGGTGCAGTAACACCAGCTGCTCCCCTGCTGTGTGGATGGCAAAGTCTCCTGCTCCCTCCAAAATCACACTACATCAGCTTTTCAACTTGCTCCATGTAGGCCTCAGCATACACCATGATACACACTGGGCTTCAACACAGCCAGTTGTTGCTCAGAAGAACCATCTACACAGAGAAAAACACATGCTCCAGTGTTAGTCGGGTGCAGTAATGCCAGCTGGTCCCTTGCTGTGTGTACGGCAATGTCTACTGCTGCTTCCACATTCAGACTACAACTGATTTTTAACCGTGCTCCAATTAGGCCTCTGGCTCCAGTGTCTCTAGTATTTACCCTGGCCTTCAACACCACCAGTTGCTGCTCAAAAGTGCAGTCTGCACAATCAACACTTGTTCCTGTGTTACTGGTGTTCTGTAACGTCAGTTAATCCCCTGATGTGTGCCCGGCAATGTCTTCTGCTCTGTCCACATTCCCACTACTAGTTGATTGTGCAGACTGCTTTTTTGAGCAGCAACTGGCAGTGTTGGAGGCCAGGGTAAATACTAGAGACACTGATGCCAGAGGCTTAATGGGAGCATGGTTAAAATCAGTAGTAGTCTACAACCGATATTAAACTTGATGAAATTAGGCCTCAGCCTACACCCTGATTGACCCCGAGCTCCAACATCGCCAGTTGCTGCTCAGAAGTGTCTTTGACATGGGTACTCCCTCCTGCCCATCCTGGTTCCAGCACGCCTGCTGTTTCCGGGTAGAGTCAACGTCACTTTGCCAACAAAACGTTGTCCTGTTGTGTTGCGGCCGGGTTAGCCGCGTCTATGGTGCCTGCAGTTTAGGTGCTTCCAATGTGGGCTGCGGGTTCTGGTAATAAAGGCTGGTTCCTTAGTGCCAATAGGACAAGCACCCCTGTAAGGACTATGGGTTTTGGTAGCTGTGGCCGGCTCGCGGCCTTGCAACTTTGTTTTTCATGGGTACCTTCTGCTACCCATCCGGGTTCCAGCACCGTCAGCTGGTTCCAGGCAGAGCCTTTGGCCTAGGTGCCTCCTTCTCGGTATCCGAGTTCCAGCAACGTCAGCTGGTCTTTGGTAGTGCTTTCTAGCACAGGTACCTCCAGCTTAGTAACCGGGTTCCAGCACCGTCAGCTGGTTCTCGGCTGTGTCTTTGGCACAGGTACTACCTCCTGCCCATCCTGGTTCCAGCACGCCTGCTGTTTCCGGGTAGTGTCAATGTCACTTTGCCAACAAAATGTTGTCCTGTTGTGTTGCGGCCGGGTTAGCCGAGCAACGTATGCTGGTCCTTGGTAGTGCTTTCTAGCACAGGTACATCCTGCTTAGTAATCGTGCTCCAGCACCGTCAGCTGGTCCTCGGTAGTGTTATTGATTCTTGTTCCTTCTGCTGCCCCTCCGGGTTCCAGCACATCAGCTGGTTCCAGGCAGAGCCTTTGGCCTAGGTGCCTCCTTTTCGGTATCAGAGTTCCAGCAACGTCTGCTGGTCCTTGGTAGTGCTTTCTAGCACAGGTACCTCCTGCTTAGTAATCGTGCTCCAGCACCGTCAGCTGGTCCTCGGTAGTGTCATTGATTCTTGTTCCTTCTGCTGCCCCTCTGGGTTCCAGCACCGTCAGCTGGTTCTCGGCTGTGTCTTTGGCACGGGTACCCCCTCCGGCCCAGCCTGGTTCCAGCACGCCAGCTGTTTCCGGGAAGTGTCAACGTCACTGTCACCAATACGTTGTCCTGTCGTGTTGCGGTCGGGTTAGCCGAGTCTATGGTGCCTGCAGTTTAGGTGCTTCCTATGTGGGCTGTGGGTTCTGGTAATAAAGGCTTTTTCCATAATGCCAATAGGACAAGGGGTTAGGACTGTGGGTTTCGGTAACTGCGGCTGGCTCACGACCTTGCAAATTTGTTTTTCATGGGTACCTTCTGCTGCCCTTCCGGGTTCCAGCACCGTCAGCTGGTTCCAGGCAGAGCCTTTGGCCTAGGTGCCTCCTTCTCGGTATCCGAGTACCAGCAATGTCTGCAGTTACTTGGTAGAGCTTTCTAGCACAGGTACCTCCTGCTTAGCAACCGGGTTCCAGCACCGTCAACTGGTCCTCGGTAGTGCCATTGGCTCTTGTTCCTTCTGCTGCCCTTCCGGGTTCCAGTAGCGTCAGCTGGTTCCAGGCAGTGCCTTTGGCCTAGGTGCCTCCTTCTCAGTATCCGAGTTCCAGCAACGTCTGCTGGTCCTTGGTAGTGCTTTCTAGCACAGGTACCTCCTGCTTAGTAACCGGCTTCCAGCACCATCAGCTGGTCCTCGGTAGTGCCATTGGCTCTTGTTCCTTCTGCTGCCCTTCCGAGTTCCAGCACAGTCAGCTGGTTCTCGCTAGTATCATTTGCTCTTCCAGCTTCTGCTGCCCTTCCGGGTTCCAGCACCATCAGCTGGTTCCAGGCAGAGCCTTTGGCCTAGGTGCCTCCTTCTCGGTATCTGAGTTCCAGCAACGTCTTCTGGTACTTGGTAGTGCTTTCTAGCACAGGTACCTCCTGCTTAGTAACCGGGTTCCAGCACCGTCAGTTGGTCCTCAGTAGTTCCATTAGCTCTTGTTCCTTCTGCTGCCCTTCCGGGTTCCAGCACCGTCAGCTGGTCCTCGCTAGTTCCATTGGCACTTGCAGCTTCGGCTACCCATCCGGATTCCAGCACCGTCAGCTGGTTCTCGGCAGTTCCTCAGCCTTCTTGTACATTCTACTACATTTCCAAGTTCAAGCTTTTAGAAATGTTTTCTGTTTATTATCACTCTGGATCTCCCTGAAGATGACGACCCGGAAGACTATCCCGAAGAAGACCAAAAAGATGACCCTGAAGAAGATGACCAAGAGGACTAAGAGCATGAAGACAACCACCAAGATACAGAACAACTAGAGACAGAAGACCAAGAAGCAGAAGACCAAGAAGCAGAAGAAAAAGCAGAAGAACATTAAGCATAAGACTAAAAATCAGAGCAAAAGATATTATCTAAATTATAAGCAGAAGACGACTAAGCAGTGTATGGGGATGAGTCCGTTCCTCCTCGTGGTGACTCTGGAAAATGCCTGCTACTGCAGGCCAAACTGAACGCGGACAAATCCTGTTGTAAATCTTTTGTGACAGGCAGAAAGGAAGGTGTAATCTTCAAACTTTTATACATAACAACTACAGGAATGACTGTCACAAATAAGAATATGATGAAGAAGAAGAATGGGAAGAAGATGAGGAAGTAGAATATGAAGAATAGTTGAATAAGAAGAATATGAAGAATGTAAAAAAAGAATAATAGGAAGATGGTGAAGAAGAAGTTGATTAAAAAGATGGTGCTGCTGCTGAGGATGATGAAGGAGAAAGTGTGGGAGAAGTAAAAAAAGAATGTGAAGAGCATGGAAGTAGTGAAACTTACATATCTGACAAAATATAGAAAAGGTTAACATAGTCAATATTTTTGTAACTCCGAACGTCTTTAAAAAAAAAAAATTAATTCCTGCTATTCCATTTGATTGGGCTAAACCTCTATGCCTTTAATGTCTCGTCCACCTCCCCCAATACATTCTACATTATTCTTAGTTGTTTTTCTTCATGTAGAATTAACCTACAAGGAAAGAAAGGGTTTTTTTTAATTCCAATATTTCTGTCCCATTGACTTGAATTTGGCTTCCGGTATCGGAATCGGCGATACCCGATACTTTTGTGATATCGATCCGATATTTCACGATATCTGATGGTATCGCTCAACACTATTGACCAGCGATTTCTCATTTTTGCAACACCATTTTATTTTTACGGACCACATCACATTTGAAGTCACTTTGAGGGGTCTATATGATAGAAAATACCAAGAAAATACCAAAAAGTGACACAATTCTAAAAACTGCACCCCTCAAGATGCTCAAAACCACATTCAAGAAGTTTATTAACCCTTCAGGTGCTTCACAGGAATTTTTTGAATGTTTAAAAATAAAAAATGAACATTTAACTTTTTTTCACAAAAAAATTACTTCAGGTTCAATTTTTTTATTTTACCAAGGGTATCGGGAGAAATTGGACTGGAAATGTTTTTGTGCAATTTGTCCTGAGTACGCCGATACCTGAATTGTTGGAAGGAACCACTGTTTGGGCGCATGGCAGAGCTCGGAAGGGAAGGAGCGCCGTTTGACTTTTTCAATGCAAAATTGGCAGGAATTCAGATTGGACGCCATGCCACGTTTGTAGAGCCCCTGATGTGCCTAAACAGTGGAAACCCCCCACAAGTGACCCCATTTTGGAAACTAGACCCCCCAAGGAACTTATCTAGGATTTTCTTCTCCAATAATGAGGGAAGAAAAAAAGCTGGGGTAGCCATTGCCTTTCATAAGGATCTATCCGTGGTAATTTCAGACGTACATAAAGACAACAAAGGCAGACAGCTGGCCATTAACTTTTCTTTAGAGGGTATAGAATATACTGTGGTCAATGTGTACACCCCCAATATAAGACAAATTAATTTTCTTAAAGTTAAGAGAAAACTCTCTAGCTTTAGCAAAGGACAAATTATATGGGGAGGAGACTTCAACTGTATTGTAAACCCAGACACTGACTGTTCTTCCTCAGATTTACACTCCTATAGTATGAAGCAGAGGAAGTGGCTGGAAGACTCCAACCTACATGATAGCTGTAAAATATTAAACCCCACCTCAAAAGAATATACCCGATTCTGCCCTCACAACAAATCTTATACCAGAATAGACCACATATTTACCAGTTTCTCATTACTAGATCTATACGTAGATTTCCAAACTGGTCCTATCACATGGTCAGACCATGCTCCTATTCTGTTGACACTTTGTGTCTCCTCACTAGACCAAAGACATTACAACTGGAGATACAGCAAATTTGTTGTAGACTCCTCAGACAATATAACATTAATAAGAAATACTCTGATGGATTACTTTAGAGAGAACAAAGCCCAGGAGATCACACCTGAGACTTTATGGCTGGCGCATAAGTGTGTCATCAGGGGACATTTGATCCAGATGGCCTCAAGACAAAAGAGAGCGCAAACAAAAAACATTACTAGAACACATCACAAAATTAGAGGGTCTAGCCAAAGCAGATAAAAATTTAACCAAATATAAAGAGTTATATTCTCTCAGACTGGAATTAAGAAACCTTCTTATAAATATCTATGAGAAAAAGACTCTGTTCAACAGAGCAGGGTTTTATATAAATAACAATAAAACTTCAAGAAGTATGGCCAACAGATTTAAACCTATAAATAAGAAGCACTTAATCAAAAAAATATCCCAGAATTCACTAACTATAGAAAAACCAAAAGAAATAGCCTTGGCCTTTGAGAAATTTTATTCTAATTTATACAACATAGGGGAAAATGGGGCTAATCCCCCTCCTACAGAAGAGACGATAAAATTTTTTCTAGATAATGTAAAACTAGGATCTCTATCTCCAGATCAGAGAGAACTCCTTGACACACCTTTCTCGGAAGACGAGGTCTCTCTTGTGATCAATAATCTGAAAAGTAACAAAGCTCCAGGCCCTGACGGTTTCCCAATAGAATAATACAAAACATTTCAAAAAGACCTTGTCCCATATCTAACAAATACTCTTAATTTCATAAGGTCAAGAGGTATATGTAGTGCAGACATGCTGAGGGCCACAATAGTGGTAATTCCTAAGCCGGACAAAGACTCTACAAAAATCAAAAACTATAGACCCATATCCCTTTTGAATGCAGATATTAAAATTTATGCAAAAATATTAGCGGAGAGGGTACAGAATGTTATTCCTTACCTTATACATCCCGATCAGGCGGGTTTTGTAAAACATAGACAAACCTCTGACAGCTCTAGAAGCATTCTGCACCATTTACATTTATGCAACAAGAAAAATATTCCCAGTCTGTTTATAGCCCTTGATGCCGAGAAGGCTTTTGACCGTGTCAATTGGGCTTACGCCTTCGCAGTACTTGAAAGGATGGGTTTTAGTGGGGAGATGATAAAGGGAATTCGAGCTCTTTATTCTCAGCCATCTGCCTCTGTACTGGTCAATAGCACTATGTCTGAAAAATTCTTTATAACAAATGGGACAAGACAGGGTTGCCCCCTGTCCCCAATTATTTTAATTTTGAGTCTGGAGCCACTGGCTCAAATGATAAGAGACTCGGGTAGGATACGGGGTGTCCGGCTGGGAGATTCAGAGCATAAAAAAAATCTATATGCGGATGACATCATCCTCACATTGACAGACCCTGTTGCCTCTCTGAAGCAGACTTGGGACATCATAGACCTGTTTGGATCGGTTTCATATTACAAGCTTAACATAAAGAAAACTAATGTTTTGTCACTTTTTATTCCAGCACCCATTAAGCAGCAACTAAGAGACAGATACCCTTTCAATTGGGACTGTACTAAGATTCCATATCTTGGAATATGGCTCACAGGTAATCTCACACACATGGGTGAGGTGAACACTGAATGTCTTTTGCAGTCTCTCGAGATCAAGTTGGGAGAACTGTCAAAGACCCCGGCCACTTGGATGGGTAGAATAGTTCTGTACAAAATGTTCTGCCTCCCAAAGGTATTGTTTTTCTATAGAAATGTACCTTTACCTCTCTCAATGCAGTCTATACAGAAACTCACCTATCAAATGAATAAATTTATATGGAACAACCAAAAATCAAGAGTGAGGAAACATACTCTGCTCAAATCCAAAGAAAATGGTGGGATAGCCCTCCCAGACCTAGAGGCATACTACTTTGCTACCATGGCTGAGCTAACAAAAATGTGGTTTACGGGGTGGACCGAGATGGGGTGGCCAGAAATTGAGAGAAATCTGATGCCTAAAAAAGAGCCACTACTATACATATCTTATTTTCTCATCCACAGGAAAGAGATTACATATATAGAGAACCCAATACTTAGGGCTTCTATGATTTGCTGGTCACATTTGTGCAGGAGGAAGTTTAAGGCTTACCCTCATTCGACTAAACAGTTGAGAATTCCCTTTTTGTCGCCTGTCCGAGTCTCTTTGAGACCATTGTTTGACAGCTGGACAAAATTCTCCATCATGTTTGTTGATGATTTACTTGACAACAATAGAGTCATACCTTTTGAACTGGTTAAAACCAAGTTTGGAGTCCCCAATACTGAGTACATGACATATCTCCTGCTCAAAGAGGAGTATAGTAATTATAAGAAAAACTTCTGTGGAGTGATCATGATTAACCATACTATTTACAATTTTTTAATTAACACCTCCCAGCCACAAGAGTTTCTTGAAACCCTTATACACTATTCTAAATAACAAATACACCTTTTCCAATAAAGGATGTTTTGAAAAGTGGGAAACCACTCTACAGAAACAAATAAAAAATTCCCCAATGGACAACATTATTCAAAATAGCGGCAAAAGCCACAAAATGTATGAATATTCTTGAGACTCATTATAAGCTGGTCCATAGATACTATCTCACTCCGAATAGACTCAGATATTTTGGAGGAGGGGGGTCTGGACTATGCTGGTGCGGATGTGGATCACAAGCTGACTTGCTTCATGTGTTTTGGGGATGCCCTATCTTAAAAGTATATTGGCTCAAGGTTTTTCAATTAATCTCGATTATATGTAACTGTCGTGTCCACCCACACCCAGCTCTAGCCTTGTTACTCATTGGAATCTATAGGTTTAAAAAAGAAAAATTTCTGGTCGCTCATATTCTAATGTCTGCTGTGTATCTAATAGCGAAAGGTTGGAACAACATGCAACCACTTGATGTTGTTACATCGATTATGTTGGTCGACAAACATTACACATATGAAAAAATTCATTAATAATTTATCAATAAAACTATTTGGAGATAGATGGAATAAATGGTTTGAACTTAAATCTAAAATAGAAAATGTTTTCATATCTTGAACCCTTTTTTTTCTTCCTTTTCTCACTCATATCATGCTCAAAAACTTCATATTTCCAGATGCCCGTCGGCGTTTCTACATTTGCCTATTGGTTGATTTGTTTATTGTTGATTACATTCATCTCAAGTGTCTTTGATTTTGATACATGATGGAAAATAGTACCATATTGTATTGTATTGTTACACAATGTTTAAAATGCCATATGGAAATGACTCACACTATATGAATGTATGTTTTATATTTCTGTTATCTTGAAAAACCTTAATAAAAACATTGTTTAAGAAAATTCAAAACATTCATTATTCAATAGAGCCCAATAGGAAAAAGCAGTGTTTTGAATGAACAATCACATTTCTTGGTAGAATCATGCAGGATTGAAATTTTTGATGTTTTTTTACTCCTCTCAACAGCCCAAACAAGTTTCTAAAAGGATGAATTTGCAACTACTTTACTTTTGGAGAAAATTCAAAACATTCATTATTCAATAGAGCCCAATATAGCAAAAAGCAGCGTTTTGAATGAACACTCACATTTCTTGGTAGAATCGTGCAGGATTGAAATTTTTGATGTTTTTCTACTCCTCTCAACAGCCCAAACAAGTTTCTAAGAGGATGAGTTTGCAACTACTTTCTTTTGGAGAAAATTCAAAACATTCATTATTCAATAGGGACCAATAGCAAAAAGCAGCGGTTTGAATGAACAATCACATTTCTTAGTTGTTATAGTTATATGATGCACATACACATTATGCGAATTGTTAAAAAAAAATTTTTATTACTTGCATAGTGTGCTTATAAGTGACACATATGTGTGTGCCTTTGCACTCTATGTCAGGCATATTCACTTTAATGGTTCATACACACCGCTATAATTATTTCAGTATCATTATATTTTATCCCCTCACTTTCAACACTTGCTATCACTTTAAATAGTGATTATTATTCTTCATAATTATTTTATTTTCTTGTCCTCACTTGAGCGCATGCCCAGTTCTGTCCTCCCTAGGAGCCTTCTGACGTGCTCAGTCTGGTATGTGGCTGTCTCTGGCTGTTTTGCAGCTTGAGCCGCTTTCATGCTGATGAGCGCTGATCATAGTCTCCCTGTTCATAGTGGGGACTCAACAGCGCATGCGCCGATAATGCTGTGGACGTTTAGAACTGAATACTATTAACGTCATTGTGGACACTACAGCGCAGGTCCTGAATTTTACAAGCTTTATTAGGGAAAGCGGTTTATTGGTTGACGGCACTATATAAACTAGATCCAGGGCAATTGTAAACCACGCCTCCTGAGGAAGCTGCGGCGTAACGCGCGTAGAGGTGGCAGGTTTTACAGCGACATACACAGCACATGTAATTTGTTACTTTCTAATGCAGTCCTTGTATCTTACTCTGGAATTTGTATAGACAGTTTTTACTCTGTGTACACTTAACGCCTACCAGGCTTATTTGATACAAGGCACTTATGCACTTTATATTCAGCAGTTTACTCTGGGCACTTATTGTATGCAAAACCTTATCTGGGCATACATATGTAAATGTGGAGTTTGCTGTTTACTATGCATTCTATTTGTGAAAGGAAAGCAAAGAAATTACATGTTTTATACAGATAAAAACTTTATTAACTGTCAAGGTGCTGGTTTAATTATATTGTGTTTATGTCTGCTGTAACTTGCATTTAGCATTTATGCTGCTCTGTTAATTATTCTAAATAAATTAATTATTTAGCTTGAAAAACTCCAATTTTGATCTCTTGTGATGCTTAATAGCTCATTTATGAGATTTTTTTTGCTATTATATTTCCAGTGAGTTGAGCCTTTGCAGAATTTTTTCCAGTATTTGGGATATATTTGTACTTTATCCTATATACAGTATGAGCCTGTACATTGCTTCCTATATACAGTATGAGGCCGCATATAGCCTTCTATATACAGTATGAGGCCGCATATAGTCTCCTATATACAGTATGAGACTGCACATCGCTTCCTATATACAGTATGAGGCCACATATAGCCTCCTATGTATGGTATGAGCCTGCACATCGCTTCCTATATGCAGTATGAGGCCGCATATAGCCTCCTATATACTGTATGAGCACCCACATATAGCCTCCTGAATACAGTTTTTGCCTCCTATATACAGTATGAGCCTGCACATAGCCTCCTCTATACAGTATGAGCCTGCACAAAGCCTCCTATATACAGTATGAGCCTGTACATCACTTCCTATACACAGTATGAGGCCGCATATAGCCTTCTATATACAGTATGAGCACCCACATATAGCCTCCTACGTACAGTATGAGCCTGCGCATTGCTTCCTATAAACAGTATGAGCCTACAAATCACTTCCTATATACAGTATGAGCCCACATATAGCCTCCTGAATACAGTGTTGGCCTCCTATATACTGTGTGAGTCCCCATATAGCCTTCTATATACAGTATGAGCCTGCACATTGCTTTCTATATACAGTATGAGGCCACACATATAGCCTTCTATATACAGTATGAGGCCGCATATAGTCTCCTATATACAGTATGAGCCTGCACATCGCTTCCTATATACACAATATGAGCCCACATAGCCTCCTATATAAAGTATGTGCCTGCACATCGCTTCCTATATACATTATGAGGCTGCATATAGCCTCCTATATACAGTATGAGCATCCACATAGCCTCCTATGTACAGTATGAGCCTGCACATCGCTTCCTATAAACAGTATGAGCCTGCAAATCGCTTCCTATATACAGTATGAGCCCACATATAGCCTCCTGAATACAGTGTTTGCCTCCTATATACAATGTGAGTCCCCATATAGCCTCCTATATACAGTATGAGCCCCTATATAGCATCCCATATCTAACTGCATTTACCTTGGTATCATTAATTTTCTATGAGACTGCTCTGTTCTCATATTGTGCATTTATGCATTTAGTAGGGCTTAATGGAATGATTGCGCTTGTTACACATCAACTCTAGATGCGCTCACTTATTAAACTTTGGTTGGGGCAACTTTAAAATATAATAATGATAATGGTCCTGTCTAGTGACAAGTTTATTTTACAGGCTTCTGGAGAAAGGCACAATACCAGTCATTCAAGGGTTAATTCTTTGGAACACTGAGAGGGACTTTCTAGCCAATGAAACCACAGTATAAAACACCTGTGATAACTATGGCAACTGCGCTGATGTCATAAACACATGCATCTACGATGCAGGAGAAGATTCCAGAACCACAAGTCATTTAGCCGTAGACAGAGCCATACTTGATGTGTCTGGAGACCTGGAGCTTCATCACTCCACAATGGGAGGAAGGGGACACCGCCTAGCCAGCCAGATCAGCCATAGCGCCTAGCCAGCCAGATCAGCCATACCGCCTAGCCAGCCAGATCAATGGGGTGACAGATGTTGCAGCCAGATCTCCCTCACGTCCGGTACTCGCCGCCTTCACTTTATGTGTACGGCCTCGAGAGGTCGCATTAGGCTTCTCCAAAACAAATATGACACAATGTACAAATTCAGGTACAATTTGCTGTTACATGTTGGCACTAACCTTCTAAGCCCAAGGGAAGGGCAGTCCTGCAGCCATGGTTCCCTAGAGGTTTCCACCACAGGGGGTTTTTCCTCTCCTGAGTGCTGAAGGACGATTCTTCATGAGTCAGGGGTTCTGCCATTTAAGGTGTCTCTTTCATAGTAATTGGCTGATTCTAAATTTCAGACACTGAAAGAAATAATAATGATGAGATTTGGAATAAAATTCGGTCAATTTAATATCCAATAAAAGTGTTTTGTGTGTTACTTCCACAATCTTCAGTTGGTGAGATTTTGTTGGGGATCAGGATCCAGCATCTATGATCAAGCCATGAAGCCAGATATGAAGTCAGAGCAATTTAACCCTGCGCTGGAAGACAGGACGGAGCAGAGATGACAAAGTGTGACTGTACAATTAGCACAAGTTCACACTCTTCCTCCCATTCAGATACACGAGGGGATTCAGGGCCGAGTTGGGACTAAAAAGCAGCCCTGGCACACAAAATTCACCAGCCCACATACAATAAGTGTCCTCAACCCAAATCGTAGAACACTGATAGGTCATGTAGGATTTTGCTTTATCCGTTACCAGGGCTGAAACAAAGTATTTTGGGTGCCCAAGGCAGATGAAGCCGAAGGCGCCCATTTTGCATCTCTACCCAGCTAATAAGGTAAGGGAGAAAACAAGGGGAACTGCTACCTTGGATCTAATTCTTATAAACAGGGAGGAAATGGTTGAGGAGGTAAAAGTGGCTGGGACCCTACGAGGTAGCGACCATGCTATTTTAGAATTTTGGATAACTAGAGGCGGAAGACCTGTGAAGACTCAGACGTCAAGGTTAGATTTCAGAAAGGCAGATTTTAAGGGATTCAGAAAGAGAATTGGAGGGATCCAATGGCTGAATATCCTTAAAGACAAAAATGTCCAGGAAGGATGGGAAATCTTGAAAAATGAAATTCTCAAAGCACAGTTGTTAACAATTCCGAAAAGAGGGAAGAATAGGAAGCATTTAAGGAAACCAGGATGGATGAACACAGAACTTAAGCACATGCTAAAAAGGAAGAAAAAAATGTTTATAAAATGGAAAGAGGGAGGCATATCTAAAGAAGAATATAATGCTGTCTGCAGAACCTGCAGGACACAAATCAGATTATCTAAAGCTGAAAATGAATTGAGGCTTGCAAGAGATGTCAAAAGCAATAATAAAGGATTTTGGGGATATGTCAAAAGTAAAAGAAAAGTCAAAGATGCTATAGGATTTTTACAGGATGAAAATGATGAAATGGCTTACCAGGATGTTGAGAAGGCTGAACTTTTATATTCCTATTTTGCATCTGTTCTCTGTCTACATCAGCACAATTTTGGAACCAAAATTTTTTTTTGTTAGGAAGTTATAAGGGTTAAAAGTTGACCAGCGATTTCTCATTTTTACAACACCATTTTATTTTTAGGACCACATCACATTTGAAGCCACTTTGAGGGGTCTATATGATAGAAAATACCCAAAAGTGACACCATTCTAAAAACTGCACCCCTTAAGGTGCTCAAAACCACATTCAAGAAGTTTATTAACCCTTTAGGTGCGTCACAGGAATTTTTTTGAATATTTAAAAAAAATGAACATCTAACTTTTTTTCATAAAAAAAATACTTCAGGTTCAATTTTTTTTATTTTACCAAGGGTAACAGGAGAAATTGAACTGCAAAAGTTATTGTGCAATTTGTCCTGAGTACGCAGATACCTGATATGTGGGGGGGAACGACTGTTTCGGCGCATGGCAGAGCTCAGAATGGAAGGAGCGCCGTTTGACTTTTTCAATGCAAAATTGGCTGGAATTCAGATTGGACGCCATGTCACATTTGGAGAGTCCCTGATGTACCTAAACAGTGGAAACCCCCTACAAGTGACCCCATTTTGGAAACTAGACCCCCCAAGGAACTTATCTAGATATGTGGTGAGAACTTTGAACCCACAAGGGCTTTACAGAAGTTTATAACGTACAGCGGTACAATTAAAAAATCATATTTTTTCCACAAAAATGATCTTTTCACCCCAATTTTTATTTTCCCAAGGGTAGCAGGACCCTAAAAGTTATTGTGCAATTTGTCCTGAGTACGCTGATACCCCACATGTGGGGGTAAACCACTATTTGGGCGCATGGCAGAGCTCGGAAGGGAAGCAGCGCCATTTGACGTTTTTGGCTGGAATTGAGATCGGACACCATGTCGCGTTTGGAAAACCCCTGATGTACCAAAACAGTGGAAACCCCCCACAAATGACACCATTTTGGAAAATAGACCCCCTAAGGAACTTATCTAGATGTGTGGTGAGAACTTTGAACCCCCATGGGCTTCACAGAAGTTTATAACATAAAGCCATACAATTAAAAAATCATATTTTTTCAACAAAAATGATCTTTTCACCCTCAATTCTTATTTTTCCAAGGGTAACAGGACCCTAAAAGTTATTGTGCAATTTGTCCTGAGTACGCTGATACCCCACATGTGGGGGTAAACCACTATTTGGGCGCATGGCAGAGCTCGGAAGGGAAGCAGCGCCATTTGACGTTTTTGGCTGGAATTGAGATCGGACACCATGTCGCGTTTGGAAAACCCCTGATGTACCAAAACAGTGGAAACCCCCCACAAATGACACCATTTTGGAAACTAGACCCCCTAAGGAACTTATCTAGATGTGTGGTGAGAACTTTGAACCCCCATGGGCTTCACAGAAGTTTATAACATAAAGCCATACAATTAAAAAATCATATTTTTTCCACAAAAATGATCTTTTCACCCTCAATTCTTATTTTTCCAAGGGTAACAGGACCCTAAAAGTTATTGTGCAATTTGTCCTGAGTACGCTGATACCCCACATGTGGGGGTAAACCACTATTTGGGCGCATGGCAGAGCTCGGAAGGGAAGCAGCGCCATTTGACGTTTTTGGCTGGAATTGAGATCGGACACCATGTCGCGTTTGGAAAACTCCTGATGTACCAAAACAGTGGAACCCCCCACAAATGACACCATTTTGGAAACTAGACCCCCTAAGGAACTTATCTAGATGTGTGGTGAGCACTTTGACCCCCCCAGTGCTTCACAGAAGTTTACAACGCCCGGGCGTGAAAATAAAAAAATTCGTATTTTTTCCACAAACATGATCTTTTAGTCACCATTTTTTTATTTTCCCAAGGGTACCAGGAGAAATTGGACCCCAAAAGTTGTTGTCCAATTTGTCCTGAGTATGCTGATAACCCATATGTGGGAGAAAACTACTGTATGGGCACACGTCGGGGCTCGGAAGGGAAGTAGTGACGTTTTGGAATGCAGACTTTGATGGAATGGTCTGCTGGTGTCATGTTGCCTTTGGAGAGCCCCTAATGTACCTAAACAGTGGAAACCCCCCACAAATGACACCATTTTGTAAACTAGACCCCCCAAGGAACTTATCTAGATGTGTGGTGAGCACTTTGACCCCCCCAGTGCTTCACAGAAGTTTACAACGCCCAGGCGTGAAAATAAAAAATTCGTATTTTTTCCACAAACATGATCTTTTAGTCACCATTTTTTTATTTTCCCAAGGGTACCAGGAGAAATTGGACCCCAAAAGTTGTTGTCCAATTTGTCCTGAGTACGCTGCTACCCCATATGTGGGAGAAAACTACTGTATGGGCACACGTCGGGGCTCGGAAGGGAAGTAGTGACGTTTTGGAATGCAGACTTTGATGGAATGGTCTGCGGGTGTCATGTTGCCTTTGGAGAGCCCCTAATGTACCTAAACAGTGGAAACCCCCCACAAATGACACCATTTTGTAAACTAGACCCCCCAAGGAACTTATCTAGATGTGTGGTGAGCACTTTGACCCCCCCAGTGCTTCACAGAAGTTTACAACGCCCGGGCGTGAAAATAAAAAATTCGTATTTTTTCCACAAACATGATCTTTTAGTCACCATTTTTTTATTTTCCCAAGGGTACCAGGAGAAATTGGACCCCAAAAGTTGTTGTCCAATTTGTCCTGAGTACGCTGACACCCCATATGTGGGAGAAAACTACTGTATGGACACACGTCGGGGCTCGGAAGGGAAGCAGTGACGTTTTGGAATGCAGACTTTGATGGAATGGTCTGCGGGTGTCATGTGCGTTTGGAGAGCCCCTGATGTACCTAAACTATTGAAACTCCCCACAAGTGACCCCATTTTGGACACTAGACCCCCCCACGGAACTTATCTAGATGTGTGGTGAGCACTTTGAACCCCCAAGTGCTTCACAGAAGTTTATAACACTCGGATGTGAAAATAAAAAAATCATTTTTTTCCACAAAAATGATATTTTTGCCCCCAATTTTTTATTTTCCTAAGGGTAACAGGAGAAATTGGACCCCAAAAATTGTTTTGCAATTTGTCCTGAGTAGGCTGCTACCCTACATGTGGGGGTAAAACACTGTTTGGGCGCATAGCAGAGCTTGGAAGGGAAGGAGCACCATTTGACTTTTTCAACTCAGAATTGGCTGGAATTGAGATCAGACGCCATGTTGCATTTGGAGAGCCCCTGATGTGCCCAAACAGTGGAAACCCCCAATTCTAACTCCAACCCGAACCCCAACACGCCCCTAACCCTAGCCCTAACCCTAGCCCTAACCCTAGCCCTAACCCTAGCCCTAGCCCTAACCCTAGCCCTAACCCTACCCCAACCCTACCCCAACCCTACCCCAACACACCCCTAGCCCTAACCCTAGCCCTAACCCTAATGGAAAAATGGAAATAAATACATTTTTTTAATTTTATTATTTTTCCCTAACTAAGGGGGTGATAACAGGGGGTTTGATTTACTATTTATGGCGGTTTTTATGTTTGGCGGCTGTCGCACGCTAAAAGACGCTTTTTATTGTAAAATAGTTTTTGCATCACCACATATTGAGAGCTATAATTTTTCCATATTTTGACCCACCGAGTCATGTGAGGTCTTATTTTTTGCGGGACGAGTTGACGTTTTTATTGGTACCATTTTCGGGCACGTGAAATTTTTTGATCGCTTTTTATTCCGATTTTTGGGAAGCAGAATGAACAAAAACCAGCGTTTCATGAATTTCTTTTGGGGGGGGTGCGTTTACACCGTTCCGCGTGCGGTAAAATTGATAAAGGGGTTTTATTCTTCGGGTCAGTACGGTTACAGCGATACCTCATTTACGTCGTTTTTTTATGTTTTTGTCGGTTTTATGCAATGAAAACTATTTTATATAAAAAATAATTATTTTTGCATCGCTTTATTCTGCGAGTTATAACTTTTTTATTTTTTCGCTGATGATGCTGTGTGGCAGCTTGTTTTTTGCGGGACAAGATGACGTTTTCAGCGGTACCATGGATATTTATATGCGTCTTTTTGATCGCGCGTTATTGCACTTTTTGTTTGGCGGTATGATAATAAATCATTATTTTTTGCTTCGTTTTTTATTTTTATTTTTTAAGGGGTTCGCTAAAGGGGTTAACTAATGGGACAGTTTTATAGGGCAGGTCGTTACGGACGCGGAGATACCTAATATGTGTACTTTTATCGTTTTTTTTTTTTATTATTTTCAAAAAATGAATTTATTGGGGAATATTTTTTTTTTTTTTTACTAATTTATTTGGCGATTTTTTTAAATTTATTTTTACACTTTTTTTTAATTTTTTTTTTACTTTATTACATAGTCCCAGGTGGGACATCACTGTCCTGTGACAGATCGCTGATCTGTCACATCACAGATCACTGTGACAGATCAGCAATCTGTCACAGGCAGTGCACAAGGCTTCCTCATGCCTGCGCTTTGCAGGCACTGAGGAAGCCAGCTTCCCCAGGCCCCCGAAGGCCCCCGTCGCCATCTTGGATTCGGGGGCCTGGAGGAAAGGAGCCCCCCGCAGCAGCGCTGCACATTGCGCTGCCGTGGGGGGCTCAGGGAAGCACGGAGGGAGCCCCCTCCCTGCCGATGCTTCCCTTTAACTCCCGGTACACCGCGATCGCGTTTGATCGCGGTGTGCAAGGGGTTAACGTGTCGGGGGCGGTCCGTGACCGCCCCTGACACATTGTGCCGTGGGTCAGCTGTGATAATCAGCTGACACCCGGCCGCGATCAGCGGCGCTCACCACGTGGGCGCCGCTGATCGCGGTAGACGTACTATCCCGTCCCCGGTCATACGGGCCCGGGTACCGTGGACGGGATAGTACGTCTCATGTCAGGAAGGGGTTAAACAGAGTCAGCATGGGTTTGTAACTAATAAGTCATGTCAGACTAATTTAATTTCCTTCTATGACGGTATTACTGATTGGGTGGATCAAGGAAATGCTGTAGATATAGTATATCTTGACTTCAGCAAAGCATTTGACAAAGTCTCTCATACAATCCTTATTGAAAAAATGACTAAGTATGGAATGGACAAGGCAACTGTTAGGTGGATTCATAACTGGCTTAGTGATCGGACCCAAAGAGTGGTCGTAAATGGCTGCACATCCAGTTGGAAGAATGTGTCAAGTGGGGTACCACAGGGCTCTGTCCTGGGCCCTGTATTGTTCAACATCTTTATCAACGATTTAGATGAAGGAATTGAGGGTAAACTGATTAAATTTGCTGATGACACAAAGCTAGGAGGGATAGCTAATACTAGAGAAGAGAGAGAGAGGATTCAAAAAGATTTAAATAAACTGGAGAAGTGGGCAGCAACTAACAGAATGGTTTTTAACAGGGAGAAATGCAAAGTACTACATCTGGGCAATAAAAATGAAAAAAGCATATATAGAATGGGAGGAATAGGGCTAAGTGACAGCACATGTGAAAAAGACTTGGGTATACTAATAGATCACAGACTGAATATGAGTCAACAGTGTGATGCAGCAGCAAAAAAGGCAAATGCAATTCTAGGATGTATTAACAGAAGCATACAGTCTAGATCACGTGAAGTCATTATTTCCCTCTACTCCTCTTTGGTCAGACCTCATCTGGAATATTGTGTCCAGTTTTGGGCACCACATTTTAAAAAAGACATCAACAAACTGGAGCAAGTTCAGAAAAGAGTGACCAGAATGGTGACCGGTCTGCAAACCCTGTCTTATGAGGAAAGGTTGCAGGATTTGGGAATGTTTAGTTTGCAAAAGAGAAGACTGAGAGGAGACTTAATAGCTGTCTACAAATATCTAAAGGGCTGTCACATTGTAGAAGGATCAACTTTATTCTCATTTGCACAAGGAAAGACTAGAAGCAATGGGATGAAACTGAATGGGAGGAGACACAGATTAGATATTAGAAAAAACTTTTTGACAGTTAGAGTGATCAATGAGTGGAACAGGCTGCCACGAGAAGTGGTGAGTTCTCCTTCAATGGAAGTCTTCAAACAGAGGCTGGACAGACATCAGACTGGGATGATTTACCGAATCCTGCTTTGAGCAGGGGGTTGGACCAGATGGCCCAGGAGGTCCCTTCCAACTCTACGATTCTATGATTCTATGATTCTTCCCTTTTCCATTAGGTCTATGACATCATGTGATTAATAACTAATGAGCTGAATCCTTCTAAGTCAGGCCCATATACATTTGTATCTCATGAACCTACAACTCCCAGTATGTCCTTAACAATGGTAAGGAGATGCTGGGAGTTATCAGTCTTTATCAGACTGTGGACTATACAGGAACCATAGTACTGATGAGACGCAGTCAGTACCAATAGCTAAAAATGTACATCCTGGTACCTTATAGGTGACCTCTTCTCAGATTGAGTCTTTTCTTTCTCTTAGGCCTGTTTCACACTTCAGTTTTCTGGCGTTAGTCAAAATCCGCCAGTGTGCAAAAACGGATCCGTTTACGTTTTGTGGCAAACGGATGCAACTGGATCTGTTTTTTGTACGGATCCGCTTTAGACGCTAGTGCATGAAATTTAAAGTAAGGCCTGTTTCACGAGAGAGAGAGATTTAGCTGCAAGAATGGGATTTGGGGTTAAATATCATGAAAGGACATTCATTCGGGCATGCTCAGTATAAAAAGGAGGATCCGTTGGCGGATTCCTTCAATTAACGGTTGGCAACGGATCCACCGCCTTTTCTCATCCACATCTCGCTTCTTAAGGCCCCTTTCACACTCCAGTCTTTTGCAATCAGTCACAATCTGTCAAAGTGTTCAGATCCGTCAAGTGGACGGATCCTGCGTATATTGCAAAAAACTGATGCACTGGATCCGTTTTTATGACTGATCCGTTGTAGCAGCCTTGCTGTAGGAATTAAAGAAACAGAATTCTGGAGCGAGAGAGAGAGAGGGATTTTGTGCCAGAATAGAAAAAGCAGCCGCAGGGGTAAAATAAAGGAATTAAAATGATTTCGGGCATGCTCAGTTTTAAAAGACGGAATCCGTCGCTATCCGACTTTTCGACGTACACAAAAAAGTTCATCTGTCCGTTGTCTCCGGCCGACGGACAGAGAATTTCTGACGGATCTGTTGGACGACGGATGAAACGTGTGGCCATCCGTCACAATCTGTCACTAATACAAGTCTATGAGAAAAAAAACGGATCAAGCATGAAAAAATGATGGAAAGCCAAAATTAAAAATATATATATTGTATACCAAATTATAATGTGATGACATAAAAATCTGAATAATAAATATATCAATACATCTTGCCAAAATTAGTATATTATCAACACAAAAAATAGAATAAAAAATATATATCAAAAAGTGCTAAGTGCTAAAATATAAAATCTGAATACATACAATAAATAAATCAATACATCTTGCCAAAATTTGTATAATATCAGCACCAGAAAAAAATAAATAAAAAATATGTAAAAAAAAATGCTAAGTGCTAAAATATATCGCTCAAAAAACTTTTCTATTAATAATGTGTAAGTTAAATATATAGTGTAGACAATAATATCGTGAAAAGTACTACCATAATATTCTAAAAATTGCACTAAAAAGTGCTATAGTGCTGTAAAACAAAAATTGTGCAAAAGTGAAAAGTATTGCAAGATATAGAATTAAATCCACTGTAAATGATTCAGTACTATAAAGTGCTAGAGGACAAAACATACAATGCACATTGAAAATAAATGAATATACAAGTATAACCAAGAAATAATGTTCTACAAAAAGTACTGCAGTGCTATGGATGAATTGCAGAGTACTGCAAAATATGAGGGATAAATACAAATGAAAGTTTACGTATACTAAAATATGCCAAGATATAAATGACTATAATATGACCCAGTAATATAAGGTGCTATAGTGCTACACCGCCATACACATTAAGTTTGGAGTTGTGACCAAGCTCACCCCAGCGAAGAGCGCTTGACACTGGACGCCAGAGTCCGTGGCTGCACGGGTACAACAGTCCCAGCAGCCAAATCCGGAGGGCAGGAGACTGCCGGCCTCCTGACCCCATCACACACCTGAATGCACAGCAGCATACCAGAGCCAGAGCCACCACGAAGGAGTGACACCTGTGAAAGGCTCAAGCTGCCTGCCATACAGGCAAGGACTAAAGAACCGCAAGGAACAGAGGACTGAGCATAGCTTTAGACCTCATGGGACAGCGTAGAAAGGAGGCCTCCAACCCATCTGGCTTAGTGGATCCTAAATTGCTTCCAGGCTGGCTGGATCTCCATTACCATCTATACTCAGTGCCCTGGTTAGCAACTCAAAATGTGAGTAAAAGCGTAAAGACTGCACCCCGCTGTGTTCTCCTGTTTATTTGCTGCGTCACCTCAGCACTGCATTACATCCATCATCACTATCTTTTATAATATAATTGCCCTGGGACTTAGCTCCACCTGTGGAGAGCTGTACCAACTCTGCTGCATCACCATCAGCCTCAGCGGTCTTTTTAAGCAGCGTCGGCTATCCCTTGCCGAATACCACAGGTGGCGTCACAAACTATATCTTATATAGGGTCCAGGATCCAGCAGGATGATGAGGAGCTCTCCTAGCCAGCGTCCTCTCCCGATCACGGCATAGCCACGCCCCACCTTGAGATTGTTGATATCTTTCAACAATTTTAGTTCTCAAGTCCTCACAGTTCTCATTTTTTCTTTATGTCCTCCATGCTTAGTGTGGCACAGAGACAAACATTGCAAAGATTGAGTCAACTTCTCCCCTTTTTATCTGGTGTCAGGTGTTATTTTCATATTGCCCCCAATTGGTTTTAAATTCTGCCTGGAATCTGCCTTAAAAAGAGCCTCAAAACCACTGCAAAAAGTGAATATAATCCACAGCAATCCTACACAATGATCCCCCACTTATCGCGGGCATTACATTCTAAACCTCCAACACGATAGTTGAAAATCCACCAAGTAAGAAACTTACATTTATTTTAGCATTTATATATTTTAAGGATTTACAAACCCCTCCCACACACTTATTTACCATTACTAGTCCCTTATTAGTCGGCCCCGTTCCTTATTAACCTTTTGCACCTTTTTATAAACACTACTTACTACACTACTACAAATTCTACATGATGAAGATGATGAATTAGCTGTGTAGTACTGATGATTGAAGGTGATGAAAATGGGATGAATGTACAGTACTGTACTGCACAGCATGGAAGAGCATTACAGCTCTCCTATTGGCACCACTTCATCAGGAGCTTCTTCAGGTGTGGCAGTAGTATCTTCAGCCTCATCCGTAACTTTTAATACCACTAAATGCGTAACCAACCTCTTGTTCGAGTGATGAACATAGTCATGGAGAGATGCTGGTTCTGCTTCTTAAGAACCATACGGAGGTCCTATTCCTCTGCCAATCGATGAAGTACATTGCCCATTATGACCATGATTACAAGTCGATCAAGTGTTAGGCCAACCTCCTCCTCTTCTTAAACCCGTTGTTCAAACTGTTCCTCATCCTCTTCTTCACTTGCTGAAGGGTGTTTCCGTCTTCAGTAGTCATGTCACTGAAGCCCTCTCCTCCCGGTATTTTCACCAGCTTCACAGCCTAATCCACCGCAGAGTGATACATTTCATCAAGAGAAAGTCTGACACATCATTTTCTTTATGGTTTTTTGAACATTTTTTCAATATATATTTTGTTTTTAAATATTTGATAGACTCAAAAAAACAAGAAGTGGGACAAAAGGTAGTCACCAGGGCCGGACTGGGACTAAAATTCAGCCCTGGCATTTGAAGTTACATAGGCCCACTAGTCACATGGTGACTATATAATATCTTTGTACAGTTGTAGTTTACAAGAAGTGAGAGGAGATTAACACAACTATATAACATGTAGTCACAGCTGTGCCCAGGATTTCAGCTCAGTCCTAATTATTGCTTTTAGGTACAGTACTCCTCCCAAAGCGCTGTCCCCTTTTGTATGCATGATTACAGAATTCCTGGCAGAACTGCTCTCTATTGGGCAACCAGACCCCCTGGTCATAGCCGCCCCTATCATACCTCCCAACTTTTGAAGAAGGGAAAGACGGACAAAGACTGCGGCGCGCCGCTGTAAATTTTGGCCACGCCCAACCACACCCATTTCACAACTAGTCACACCCATGTCCACACCTAATCGCACCCATTTAGCACTGCTGATCACACTGACTGGTACTGAGGGCACAGTGGCTGGCATTATGGGCACACTGACTGGCACTAAGGAAGAGAGAAAACAGAGAGAGAGAGAAAAAAGAAAACAGAGAGAGCGAGAAAGAAAGGGGAAAGAAAGAAAGAACAGTGAGAGACAAAGAAAGAACAGTGAGAGACAGAGAAAGAACAGAGAGAGAAAGAAAGAGGGGAAAGAAAGAAAGAACAGAGAGAGACAGAGAAAGAACAGAGAGAGAAAGAAAGAAGTAAAGAAAAGAAAGAAAGAACAGAGAGAAAGAGAGGAAAGAAAAAGAAAGAAAGAGGGGAAGAAAGAACAGAGAGAAAAAAGAAAGATTAGAGAGAGAAAGAACAGAGAGAGAATGAAAGAACAGAGAAAGAAAGAAAAAGAGAGAAAGAAATAAAGAAAGATTCTACAAAGATACTATAGCAGCCCGGCTCCCATTGTAGTGTCCACCTGAGCCTCCCGGTGCAGGACCTATCATGATCCGCTCACATGGCCGGCATCCCCGATTCCAAGGCGATCCTGCTGTCTGCGCTGTCGGAGGAGAACACGGTGATGGATCTGAAGCATTCCTGGTTCCGTCACAATCTCCTCAAGAAATTATCTCATTTCCGGTCAGCTTCCAGCACATCACTTCAGGTGGAACGTCATGTGTGTGTTTTAAAATGCTCCTCGGGGCTCCGCCGTGTACTCCTGTGTCCGTGGGAAAAGCACGCTTCGTATGCTTTGTACACACTTGGCTCCGCTCCGTACATCCCGTACACATATGGCTCCACTCCATACACACACGGTTCCACTCCGTCCACCTTGTACACTCGTGGCTCCTCTCCGTACACCTCGTACACGCGCGGCTCCTCTCCGTACACCTCATACACACACGGCTCCACCTCGTACACACACGGCTCCTCTCCGTACACCTCATACACGCGCGGCTCCACCTCGTACACACACGGCTCCGCTCCGTACACCTCGTACACACACGGCTCCTCTCTGTACACCTCGTACACACGGCTCCGCTCCGTACACCTCGTACACACGGCTCCGCTCCGTACATCTCGTACACACACGGCTCCGCTCCGTACACCTCGTACACACACGGCTCCGCTCCGTACACCTCGTACACACGCGGCTCCGCTCCGTACACCTCATACACACGCGGCTCCGCTCCGTACACCTCGTACACACGCGGCTCCGCTCCGTACACCTTGTACACAAGCGGCTCCGCTCCGTACACCTCGTACACACACGGCTCCGCTCCGTACACCTCGTACACACACGGCTCCGCTCCGTACACCTCGTACACACACGGCTCCGCTCCGTACACCTCGTACACACACGGCTCCGCTACATCCACACTGTAAATCCTGACCCCACACATACTTACCTCAACCAGCACCATGACAACAGCAAAGCAGAGTCTTGCAGACGGTAGAGGCAAGGCTGAGCGCACAGGACCTGTGATGAGGTCACAGGAGGGGCAGAGTCAGGGGTGATATGATCGGGGGTCTGGACAAAGGCTCCTGATCATGTGACCCCCTGACTCCTCCCCTCCTGTGATCTCATCACAGGTCCTGCGAACAGAGCGAGCAGGCAAGCGAGTGCGACGCTGTGAGTGGCTGCGGGGGGGAGGGGGTCTCATGCTATGGCGAGGATGGGGTGCGTGGGGGGGCGTGGCGGCTTATCTCCCTGCAGTGTGGGAGGAACTTGAATCTATCACCGCCGTGCCCACAGAGGGCCGGCGGCAGGAGCAACAGTGGCCGCAGCAGCTGGCAAGCGGCCAGATGTTCGGGCGCTGCCGCCCGCGGCCCACATGACAGCGGCCCAGCGGGAAAGTGCCCGGTTGGTTATATTGCCAATCCGGGCCTGGTAGTCACTTATTAAAGAGACAAATAGAAGAATATTTACTGTATACACTTGTGTATAAGCCGAGTTTTTCAGCACTTTTTTTGTGCTGAAAACACCCCCTTTGGCTTATACACGAGTCACGGTCCCAGAAAGCCGGCAGAGGAGGGGAGCAGCAGGTCACAGAGGTCACCAGCTTCCAGCACACCATATTCACATGCCTGCACGCCTCTCCGCTCCCTTAGGCATGGAGCGCATATTCATTACCTAAATGAGCAGTACCACGTGATCACTCGACAGGAAGAGCTGCAGGCTCCGGCAGCCAGAACGAGCTGCAAAGCCACCAGGTAGGTAAAAAGGATGGTTTTACCAGTTATAGGGCGTGCTGGGTCTGCTGGACAATTGTTTCTCCAAGGATCATTGTGGATACAGGGACCTCATTGCCTACTGATCAGGCACCAGGAAGCCCTGGATGAGATCTGGAGTTTCCGCTGTGGAGTCTCTGATACTTGCCTGGAGTTCATCCTGAGCCATCTGATTCATGAATACAATGCCAGTCCTGTAGTGAACATTGTCACCGGTGTATAATGAAGCTCTGCAGATTCCTGAGGGCTGGTTAACTCTTCAGCCACTGCGCAGGTCTCTGCTGATGTCAGGGGGTGGTCTAACGGGCCCCCTGACTATTGTGCTCAGTGTTATAATTGTGTCCCCTTTATGTTGAGGGCTGGTCCTGGCCTATGAATGGCTGATAACAGGGACCCATAGCTGCAGCACTGCAGTAGCGTGGGGGGGCAGTCCGCCCCAGGCGCACGTGTGTTGGGGAGGCGCGGCAGCATGACAGCTCTTCGGCTGCTTTTAGGAAAGGCCCCAGCAGCCGTGTTGCTATGGTAACACTGTAGGACTACATTACCCGTCATGCCTCGGGCGTGCATTCCTGGTATGACCCCGCTGCAGCGCTGTAGATTGGCAATCACATGACCGTGGGATCTGCCGAGGCTCCGGCTGTCACATGCCCAAACAGCGAGCGGAGCGGCCGCACAGCACAGAGCATGGCCAATGTGGCCAACAGGGTGTCGTGGTCCGGCCGGGAGCAGCTGGAGGAGGCCGGGGAGAGCACGCCGCTGCTGAACGGAGCCGGCAACCGGCAGGTGAGGGCGAGAGGGATACTGGGAATTGGGGGGCTGTGCAGATAGGTGACCATGGCGAGGCTGTGCAGGGGAGGACATGGGGGGGCTCTGTAGTGGGCGGACGTGGTGGGCTGTGCAGGGGAGGACATGGGGGGCTCTGTAGAGGGAGGACATGGGGGGCTCTGTAGGGGAGGACATGGGGGGGCTGTGTATGGGAGAACATGGGGGCTCTGTAGGAGGGACATGGGGGGCTGTGCAGGGGGGGTACATGGGGAGGCTGTGTAGGGGAGAACATGGGAGGCTGTGCTGGGGGGGTACATGGGTAGGCTGTGTAGGGGAGGACATGGGGGGCTGTGCAAGGGGAGAACATGAGGGCTCTGTAGGGAGTGTACTGTGGGTCTGTGCAGGGGAAGGACACGTGGGTCTCCTTACACTGTTTTATGGTGCGGCTCTATGCAGGGCAGTGGTGGAGGTTCAGTAGGGTCATCAAGCTAATACATACATACATATATATATATATATATAGAGAGAACTGCAAGAAGATGAAAGTCTAGAAATTTAGAAATAACAGCAGAGTTAGTAGTAGACTAAAAATTAGATCTTTGAGTGTAGTGTGGGCTCTTCGGATGCTTGCGGAATATCAACGACCAAAGGGGCGGCAAATTTTTCGACCGCCCCGGGCGCCACAAACAGTTGCTACGCCACTGAGCTGCAGGAATGTATAATGTGTATAATGTGCACAGTAATTAATGTTCTAAATATTCACTGTCATTACCAAGAATTATCCGTGTTATATGGCCGGAACAAGATGCAGTGCCACCGACGGCGCGCAGGCAGGTAAATAGGATGTTTTTTTTCTTAACAGGAATCATACATACAAAGATAGGGGATAAGGAGCCATGCATACAATGACAGGGACGGGGGAACATGCATACCACGGTAGGGATGAGTGGTCAATGCACACCCGGCTTATACTCAAGACAATAAGTTTACCCAGTTTTCCGTGGCAAAAGTAGGTGCCTCTGCTTATACTCTGGTTGGCTTATACTCGAGTATATACGGTAATAGGTAAAATCTGACAAGAATAAACAATAATTTGCAGTTAGCCCAATCGTGGGGATAAATAGCTGAGAAATAAATAGTGATTAGTATATCTTAATAAATATATTGCAATTCGCCCAGTACAAAGCTGTGAAAAAAAATGGTAGTTACTATTTCCATTAAGTATTGCACTCAAACAGTTGATTAACCAAGAGATGGCATGTACCAGAATAGAATTCTCCTAGAGGCTGCAAATAAAAGCGGCAGGAAGTAAAGGGTTAATAGGTACATAGAACACACAATTGGGTGAAAATATTAAATGGTCATGAGCAATATGTCCCGGCATAAAGAGTGTGATTATATCCTTAGTCCATAGTTAATGCTTGGTATAAACCTGCATTCATAAAATAGTCCAATGTCTATAGCCGTGGGGAGAGCTGCCCCGGCCGATGACGGATACACCAAGTACTTTCTCCAATGAGTGGAGGGCTCATGCCCTGTGAAATAGCGCGCTGAACAGTACATGGTGATTTCACCATATATACTGTAGTTGTATGTGAGTGTTGCTACTCACAATACCTCCGATGGTCTGTGTAGAATCCAGTGACTGCGTTCTGGCTGGTGCAGTAAAGGTCGGACCTGGGAGATGCAGCGATATGCCGAGGTGTAGTGTGAGACCAGCGCTCCTGCGCTCCAGCTGTCGGCAGGGATCCGGTCACTCTGGTCAATAGCTGAGTCCTGGCAGATGTGCAGTAGGAGCAGGACCTGTGTGACGCGGTGGATCACGTGGTGCCGCGTAACTGCTGCTAGATGGAGGTACGGGTGGCAAAAAGGGCCGAAACCAACGCGTTTCGGAAAACTCAGCTTCTTTCTTCAGGTCCGGGACATATTGTTTATGACCATTTAATATTTTCACCCAATTGTGTTCTATGTACATATTAACCCTTTACTTCTAGGAGAATTCTATTCGGGTACATGCCATCTCTCCTTGGTTAATCAACTGAGTGCAATACTTACTATTTCCATTAACTAACATTTTTTTCACAGCTTTGTACTGGGCGAGTTGCAATATATTCATTAAGATATACTAATCACAATTTATTTCTCAGCTATTTATCCCCACGATTGGGTTAACTGCAGTTTATTGTTTATTCTTGTCAGGTTTTACCTATTAAATATTCTTCTATTTGTCTCATTAATAAGTGACTAGCTTTTCTCCCACATTTTGGTTTTTTCAGCGTGAGTCTATCACAAATATTTATAATCCTTTCGATTTCCTTGTGGTTGGTATCTAGAGTCGCAGCAGTTACAAAACCTTTTACACAGGCGCCACTTTATCGCTCTCCTTCATTTTTTGTTTTTAACAATTTTTCCCTGGATCTGTAGCTGGATATTTCCTGCTTTTGAATTGCCTCCTACATACAGTATGAGGCCGCACATAGCCTCCTACATACAGTATGAGGCCGCACATAGCCTCCTACATACAGTATGAGGCCGCACATAGCCTCCTACATACAGTATGAGGCCGCACATAGCCTCCTACATACAGTATGAGGCCGCACATAGCCTCCTTCATACAGTATGAGGCCGCATATAGCCTCCTACATACAGTATGAGGCCGCATATAGCCTCCTACATACAGTATGAGGCCGCATATAGCCTCCTACATACAGTATGAGGCCGCATATAGCCTCCTACATACAGTATGAGGCCGCATATAGCCTCCTACATACAGTATGAGGCCGCATATAGCCTCCTACATACAGTATGAGCCTGCACAGCGCTTCCTATATAGAGTATGAGCCTGCACATAGCCTCCTATATACAGTATGAGCCTGTACATCGCTTCCTATATTCAGTATGAGGCTGCATATAGCCTCCTATATACAGTATGAGCCCACATAGCCTCCTGTATACAGTATGAGGCCGCATATAGCCTTCTATATACAGTATGAGGCCACATATAGCCTTCTATATACAATATGAGGCCACATATAGTCTCCTATATACAGTATGAGCCTGAACATTGCTTCCTATATACAATATGAGCCCACATCGCTTCCTATATACAGTATGAGGCCGCATATAGCCTCCTATATACAGTATGGGCACCCACATATAGCCTCCTGAATACAGTGTTTGCCACCATATTGCCTCCTATATACAGTGTGAGTCCCCATATAGCTCCTATATACAGTATGAGCCCCTATATAGCATCCCATATCTAACTGCATTTACCTTGGTATCATTAATTTTCTATGAGACTGCTCTGTTCTCATATTGTGCATTTATGCATTTAGTAGGGCTTAATGGAATGATTGCGCTTGTTACACATCAACTCTAGATGCGCTCACTTATTAAACTTTGGTTGGGGCAACTTTAAAATATAATAATGATAATGGTCCTGTCTAGTGACAAGTTTATTTTACAGGCTTCTGGAGAAAGGCACAATACCAGTCATTCAAGGGTTAATTCTTTGGAACACTGAGAGGGACTTCCTAGCCAATGAAACCACAGTATAAAACACCTGTGATAACTATGGCAACTGCGCTGATGTCATAAACACATGCATCTATGATGCAGGAGAAGATTCCAGAACCACAAGTCATTCAGCCGTAGACGGAGCCATACTTGATGTGTATGGAGACCTGGAGCTTCATCACTCCACAATGGGAGGAAGGGGACACCGCCTAGCCAGCCATATCAGCCATAGCGCCTAGCCAGCCAGATCAGCCATACCGCCTAGCCAGCCAGATCAATGGGGTGACAGATGTTGCAGCCAGATCTCCCTCACGTCCGGTACTGGCCGCCTTCACTTTATGTGTACGGCCTGGAGAGGTCGCATTAGGCTTCTCCAAAACAAATATGACACAATGTACAAATTCAGGTACAATTTGCTGTTACATGTTGGCACTAACCTTCTAAGCCCAAGGGAAGGGCAGTCCTGCAGCCATGGTTCCCTAGAGGTTTCCACCACTGGGGGTTTTCCCCTCCTGAGTGCTGAAGGACGATTCTTCGTGAGTCGGGGGTTCTGCCATTTTCAGTGTCTCTTTCATAGTAATTGGCTGATTCTAAATTTCAGACACTGAAAGAAATAATAATGATGAGATTTGGAATAAAATTCGGTCAATTTAACATCCAATAAAAGTGTTTTGTGTGTTTCTTTCACAATCTTCGGTTGGTGATATTTTGTTGGGGATCAGGATCCAGCATCTATGATCAAGCCATGAAGCCAGATATGAAGTCAGAGCAATTTAACCCTGCGCTGGAAGACAGGACGGAGCAGAGATGACAAAGTGTGACTGCACAATTAGCACAAGTTCACACTCTTCCTCCCATTCAGATACACGAGGGGATTCAGGGCCGAGTTGGGACTAAAAAGCAGCCCTGGCACACAAAATTCACCAGCCCACATACAATAAGTGTCCTCAACCCAAATCGTAGAACACTGATAGGTCATGTAGGATTTTGCTTTATCCGTTACCAGGGCCGAAACAAAGTATTTTGGGTGCCCAAGGCAGATGAAGCCGAAGGCGCCCATTTTGCATTTCTACCCAGCTAATTCTTCCCTTTTCCATTAGGTCTATGACATCATGTGATTAATAACTGATGAGCTGAATCCTTCTAAGTCAGGCCCATATACATTTGTATCTCATGAACCTACAACTCCCAGTATGTCCTTAACAATGGTAAGGAGATGCTGGGAGTTATCAGTCTTTATCAGACTGTGGACTATACAGGAACCATAGTACTGATGAGACGCAGTCAGTACCAATCGCTAAAAATGTACATCCTGGTACCTTATAGGTGACCTCTTCTCAGATTGAGTCTTTTCTTTCTCTTAGGCCTGTTTCACACTTCAGTTTTCTGGCGTTAGTCAAAATCCGCCAGTGTGCAAAAACGGATCCGTTTACGTTTTGTGGCAAACGGATGCAACTGGATCTGTTTTTTGTACGGATCCGCTTTAGACGCTAGTGCATGAAATTTAAAGTAAGGCCTGTTTCACGAGAGAGAGAGATTTAGCTGCCAGAATGGGATTTGGGGTTAAATATCATGAAAGGACATTCATTCGGGCATGCTCAGTATAAAAAGGAGGATCCGTTGGCGGATTCCTTCAATTAACGGTTGGCAACGGATCCACCGCCTTTTCTCATCCACATCTCGCTTCTTAAGGCCCCTTTCACACTCCAGTCTTTTGCAATCAGTCACAATCCGTCAAAGTGTTCAGATCCGTCAAGTGGACGGATCCTGCGTATATTGCAAAAAACTGATGCACTGGACCCGTTTTTATGACTGATCCGTTGTAGCAGCCTTGCTGTAGGAATTAAAGAAACAGAATTCTGGAGCGAGAGAGAGAGAGAGGGATTTTGTGCCAGAATAGAAAAAGCAGCCGCAGGGGTTAAAATAAAGGAAGAAAAATGATTCCGGGCATGCTCAGTTTTAAAAGACGGAATCCGTCGCTATCCGACTTTTCAACGTACGCAAAAAACGTTCATCTGTCCCTTGTCTCCGGCCGACGGACAGAGATTTTCTGACGGATCCGTTGAACGACGGATGAAACGTGTGGCCATCCGTCACAATCTGTCACTAATACAAGTCTGAGAAAAAACGGATCCAGCATGAAAAAATGATGGAAAGCCAAAATTATAAATATATATATTGTATACCAAATTATAATGTGATGACATAAAAATCTGAATAATAAATATATCAATACATCTTGCCAAAATTAGTATAATATAAACACAAAAAATAGAATAAAAAATATATATCAAAAAGTGCTAAGTGCTAAAATATAAAATCTGAATACATACAATAAATAAATCAATACATCTTGCCAAAATTTGTATAATATCAGCACCAGAAAAAAATAAATAAAAAATATGTAAAAAAAAATGCTAAGTGCTAAAATATATCGCTCAAAAAACTTTCTATTAATAATGTGTAAGTTAAATATATAGTGTAGACAATAATATCGTGAAAAGTACTACCATAATATTCTAAAAATTGCACTAAAAAGTGCTATAGTGCTGTAAAACAAAAATTGTGCAAAAGTGAAAAGTATTGCAAGATATAGAATTAAATCCACTGTAAATGATTCAGTACTATAAAGTGCTAGAGGACAAAACATACAATGCACATTGAAAATAAATGAATATACAAGTATAACCAAGAAATAATGTTCTACAAAAAGTACTGCAGTGCTATGGATGAATTGCAGAGTACTGCAAAATATGAGGGATAAATACAAATGAAAGTTTACGTATACTAAAATATGCCAAGATATAAATGACTATAATATGACCCAGTAATATAAGGTGCTATAGTGCTACACCGCCATACACATTAAGTTTGGAGCTGTGACCAAGCTCACCCCAGCGAAGAGGGCTTGACACTGGACGCCAGAGTCCGTGGCTGCACGGGTACAACAGTTCCAGCAGCCAAATCCGGAGGGCAGGAGACTGCCGGCCTCCTGACCCCATCACACACCTGAACGCACAGCAGCATACCAGAGCCAGCGCCAGTGGCGGATTAAGTGGACTATGGGCCCGGGGCTGTTCATAAAACCTGGGCCCCTGTACCCCCCTTCCCACCTGAGCGCTGCGGTCCCCGTGCGGGAATTGACAGCCGTACGGACCGCAGCACTTGGTTTGCTGCGGGTCCATACGGAAAACCCGCCACCATTCCACCACGTGTGGACATGGCCTAAAAAGACGTTGCACATAAGCTGTAGGCCTACGGCCAATACGCACAAAATCGCCCAACGTGATCCTGGCCATAGGGGATCCACTTTAATGTCCCCACTTTAATTTGAAGTCCCCTTACTTCATCCATTGCAGTCCCCTATCACCCACTCACTTCATCTGCAGTGCCGCTTCATCATTTGCAGCCCCTTATCCCCCCTTCCATTTTATCATGTGCAGTCCCCTTCCCCCCCAACTTCATGTGCAGCCCCACTCCCCCATCATCATGTGCAGTTAATTTTACCCCCACATCATGTGCAGTCCCCCTTACCCCCACTTCATGTGCAGTGCCCCTTACCCCCAATTCATCATGTGCAGTCCCTCTTACCCCCAATTCATCATGTTCAGTCCCACTTACCCCTTAATTCATCATGTGCAGTTCCCCTTACCCCCAATTCATCATGTGCAGTCCCACTTACCCCTTAATTCATCATGTGCAGTCCCACTTACCCCTTAATTCATCATGTGCAGTCCCCCTTACCCCTTAATTCATCATGTGCAGTCCCCCTTATCCCCCACTTCATCATGTGCAGCCCCACTCACCCCCCCTTCATCATATGCAGCCCCACTCACCCCCCCTTCATCATGTGCAGCCCCACTCACCCCCCTTCATCATGTGAAGCCCCCACTCATCCCCCCTTCATCCTGTGAAGCCCCCACTCACCCCCTTCATCCTGTACAACCCCAGTCACCCCCCTTCATCATATACAGCCCCCAGTCACCCCCCCGTCATCATATACAGCCCCCAGTCACCCCCCTTCATCATAAACAGCCACCAGTCACCCCCCTTCATATACAGCCCCCAGTCACCCCCCCTTCATCATATACAGCCCCCAGTCACCCCCCCTTCATCATATACAGCCCCCAGTCACCCCCCTTCATCATATACAGCCCCCAGTCACCCCCCCTTCATCATATACAGGCCCCAGTCACCCCCCCTTCATCATATACAGGCCCCAGTCACCCCCCCTTCATCATATACAGGCCCCAGTCACCCCCCCTTCATTGTGTACTGCACCCACTCACCCCCTCCCCCATTTAATTCATTTTATAAATAAAAAAAGTTCCCCATACTTACCTCACAGCCGGCTCGCTCCCCAGCAGCGCCTCTGCTTTCAGCATCCTCCGGGACATGTCGGCGCGTGCACGATGACGTCATCGCGCACGCCCGACATCTGACCCGGAAGTACAGCCGGAGGGAGCCGGAGCTGAGCAGCCGTCAAGGTGACGGCCGTGCACAGCTCCCGGCCCCTCATAGAATGTGATGCGGGCGGCTATCTGCTGCCGGCGGTGTCACAGCACAGGGCACGGCCGGCCCTGTACTGGCGCTGGGGGAGCGGTCCGGGGGGCATTTGCCTCTCTGCCACCTGGCCCAGCCCGCCCCTGCCCCTGCCCTTGGGCCCGGGGCGACCGCCCCATCCGCCCCTATTAAGATCCGCCATTGGCCAGAGCCACCACGAAGGAGTGACACCTGTGAAAGGCTCAAGCTGCCTGCCATACAGGCAAGGACTAAAGAACCGTAAGGAACAGAGGACTGAGCATAGCTTTATGAAGAGGAGGATGAATGAACTCATGGAGATCAACATCCGACACTGCGGAGACACCATCACGTGTTTCTCAACGCAGTGATTCTAGAGCACTGCCCCCATCCCTTATGGGAAATATGCAAAACATGCAAAACAGAAGCCGCGGAGACACCATCACGTGTTTCTCAACGCAAGCAATGACCAGCCAGGTCTTTGTCCGGGAAGGAACAACCACGGGAAGGGCAGTCTCCAATGAAGGAAACCACCTATGCCAAAACATGGTATCCATCCACATACAGCTGTTTCGGGGTATTGCCCCTCATCAGTGTGGAGTAGGAAACTGGCTGGTAGGAGCAATGCCTATGAAATATGCAAAACAGAAGCCGCGGAGACACCATCACGTGTTTCTCAACGCAAGCAACGCGGCTTCTGTTTTGCACGTGATGGTGTCTCCGCAGTGTCGGATGTTGATCTCCATGAGTTCATTCATCCTCCTCTTCATAGTCTTTTTACTAGGCATTGCTCCTACCAGCCAGTTTCCTACTCCACACTGATGAGGGACAATACCCCGAAACAGCTGTATGTGGATGGATACCATGTTTTGGCATAGGTGGTTTCCTTCATTGGAGACTGCCCTTCCCGTGGTTGTTCCTTCCCGGACAAAGACCTGGCTGGTCATTGCTTGCGTTGAGAAACACGTGATGGTGTCTCCGCGGCTTCTGTTTTGCATGTTTTGCATATTTCCCATAAGGGATGGGGCCAGTGCTCTAGAATCACTGCGTTGAGAAACACGTGATGGTGTCTCCGCAGTGTCGGATGTTGATCTCCATGAGTTCATTCATCCTCCTCTTCATAGTCTTTTTACTAGGCATTGCTCCTACCAGCCAGTTTCCTACTCCACACTGATGAGGGGCAATACCCCGAAACAGCTGTATGTGGATGGATACCATGTTTTGGCATAGGTGGTTTCCTTCATTGGAGACTGCCCTTCCCGTGGTTGTTCTCTCCCGGACAAAGACCTGGCTGGTCATTGCTTGCGTTGAGAAACACGTGATGGTGTCTCCGCGGCTTATGTTTTGCATGTTTTGCATATTTCCCATAAGGGATGGGGGCAGTGCTCTAGAATCACTGCGTTGAGAAACACGTGATGGTGTCTCCGCAGTGTCGGATGTTGATCTCCATGAGTTCATTCATCCTCCTCTTCATAGTCTTTTTACTAGGCATTGCTCCTACCAGCCAGTTTCCTACTCCACACTGATGAGGGGCAATACCCCGAAACAGCTGTATGTGGATGGATACCATGTTTTGGCATAGGTGGTTTCCTTCATTGGAGACTGCCCTTCCCATGGTTGTTCCTTCCCGGACAAAGACCTGGCTGGTCATTGCTTGCGTTGAGAAACACGTGATGGTGTCTCCGCGGCTTCTGTTTTGCATGTTTTGCATATTTCCCATAAGGGATGGGGGCAGTGCTCTAGAATCACTGCGTTGAGAAACACGTGATGGTGTCTCCGCAGTGTCGGATGTTGATCTCCATGAGTTCATTCATCCTCCTCTTCATAGTCTTTTTACTAGGCATTGCTCCTACCAGCCAGTTTCCTACTCCACACTGATGAGGGGCAATACCCCGAAACAGCTGTATGTGGATGGATACCATGTTTTGGCATAGGTGGTTTCCTTCATTGGAGACTGCCCTTCCCGTGGTTGTTCCTTCCCGGACAAAGACCTGGCTGGTCATTGCTTGCGTTGAGAAACACGTGATGGTGTCTCCGCGGCTTCTGTTTTGCATGTTTTGCATATTTCCCATAAGGGATGGGGGCAGTGCTCTAGAATCACTGCGTTGAGAAACACGTGATGGTGTCTCCGCAGTGTCGGATGTTGATCTCCATGAGTTCATTCATCCTCCTCTTCATAGTCTTTTTACTAGGCATTGCTCCTACCAGCCAGTTTCCTACTCCACACTGATGAGGGGCAATACCCCGAAACAGCTGTATGTGGATGGATACCATGTTTTGGCATAGGTGGTTTCCTTCATTGGAGACTGCCCTTCCCGTGGTTGTTCCTTCCCGGACAAAGACCTGGATGGTCATTGCTTGCGTTGAGAAACACGTGATGGTGTCTCCGCGGCTTCTGTTTTGCATGTTGAGCATAGCTTTAGACCTCATGGGACAGCGCAGAAAGGAGGCCTCCAACCCATCTGGCTTAGTGGATCCTAAATTGCTTCCAGGCTGGCTGGATCTCCATTACCATCTGTACTCAGTGCCCTGGTTTGCAACTCAAAATGTGAGTAAAAGCGTAAAGACTGCACCCCGCTGTGTTCTCCTGTTTATTTGCTGCATCACCTCAGCCCTGCATTACACCCCCCTTGTCTTGTAGACGAGTCACGGTCCCAGAAAGCCGGCAGAGGAGGGGAGCAGCAGGTAACAGAGGCCACCAGTTTCCAGCACACCATACTCACATGCCTGCACGCCTCTCCGCTACCTTAGGCGTGGAGCGCATATTCATTACCTTAATGATCAGTACCACGTGATCACTCGTCAGGAAGAGCTGCAGGCTCCGGCAGCCAGAACGAGCTGCAAAGCCACCAGGGAGGTAAAAAGGATGGTTTTACCAGTTATAGGGCGTGCTGGGTCTGCTGGACAATTGTTTCTCCAAGGATCATTGTGGATACAGGGACCTCATTGCCTACTGATCAGGCACCAGGAAGCCCTGGATGAGATCTGGAGTTTCCGCTGTGGAGTCTCTGATACTTGCCTGGAGTTCATCCTGAGCCATCTGATTCATGAATACAATGCCAGTCCTGTAGTGAACATTGGCACTGATGTATAATGAAGCTCTGCATATTCCCGAGGGCTGGTTAACTCTTCAGCCACTGCACAGGTCTCTGCTGATGTCAGGGGGTGGTCTCACGGGCCCCCTGACTATTGTGCTCAGTGTTATAATTGTGTCCCCTTTATGTGGAGGGCTGGTCCTGGCCTATGAATGGCTGATAACAGGGACCCATAGCTGCAGCACTGGAGTAGCGTGGGGGATGGTCCGCCCCAGGCGTCACATGTGTGGGGGCGGCGCGGCAGCATGACAGCTCCTCGGCTGCTTTTAGGAAAGGCCCCAGCAGCCGTGTTGCTATGGTAACACTGTAGGACTACATTACCCGTCATGCCTCAGGCGTGCGTTCCTGGTATGACCCCGCTGCAGCGCTGTAGATTGGCAGTCACATGACCGTGGGATCTGCCGAGGCTCCGGCTGTCACATGTCCAAACAGCGAGCGGAGCGGCCGCACAGCACGGAGCATGGCCAATGTGGCCAACAGGGTGTCGTGGTCCAGCCGGGAGCAGCTGGAGGAGGCCGGGGAGAGCACGCCGCTGCTGAATGGAGCCGGCAACCGGCAGGTGAGGGGGGGGGAGGGATACTGGGAATTGGGGGGCTGTGCAGATAGGTGACCATGGCGAGGCTGTGCAGGGGAGGACATGGGGGGCTGTGCAGGGGAGGACATGGGGGCTGTGCAGTGGAGGACATGGGGGGGCTCTGTAGGGAGAGGACTTGGGGGGGCTCTGTAGGGGAGGACATGGGGGGGCTCTGTAGGGGAGGACATGGGCTGTGCAGGGGAGGACATGGGGGCTGTGCAGGGGAGGACATGGGGGCTGTGCAGGGGAGGACATGGGGGCTGTGCAGGGGAGGACATGGGGGGCTGTGCAGGGGGGTACATGGGGGGCTGTGCAAGGGGAGAACATGAGGGCTCTGTATGGAGTGTACTTTGGGTCTGTGCAGGGGGAGGACACGTGGGTCTCCTTACACTGTTTTATGGTGCGGCTCTATGCAGGGCAGTGGTGGCGGTTCAGTAGGGTCATCAAGCTGATACATACATACATATATATAGAGAACTGCAAGAAGATGAAAGTCTAGAAATTTAGAAATAATAACAGCAGAGTTAGTAGTAGACTAAAAATTAGATCTTTGAGTGTAGTGTGGGCTCTTCGGATGCTTCCGGAATATCAACGACCAAAGGGGCGGCAAATTTTTCGACCGCCCCGGGCTCCACAAACAGTTGCTACGCCACGGAGCTGCAGGAATGTATAATGTGTATAATGTGCACAGTAATGAATGTTCTAAATATTCACTGTCATTACCATATCCGTGTTATATGGCTGGAACAAGATGCAGTGCCACCGACGGCGCGCAGGCAGGTAAATAGGATGGTTTTTTTTCTTAACAGGAATCATACATACAAAGATAGGGGATAAGGAGCCATGCAGACAATGACAGGGACGGGGGAACCATGCATACCACGGTAGGGATGAGTGGTCAATGCACACCCGGCTTATACTCAAGTCAATAAGTTCACCCAGGTTTTCGTGGCAAAAGTAGGTGCCTCGGCTTATACTCTGGTCGGCTAGACCTGGTCTGGTCTAGAGTCGCAGCAGTTACAAAACCTTTTACACAGGTGCCACTATCGCTCTCCTTTATTTTTTGTTTTTAACAATTTTTCCCTGGATCTGTAGCTGGATATTTCCTTCTTTTGAATTGCCTCCTATATACAGTATGAGCCTGCACATCGCTTCCTATATACAGTATGAGGCCGCATATAGCCTCCTATATACAGTATGAGGTCGCGTATAGCCTCCTATATACAGTATGAGCCTGCACATCGCTTACCATATACAGTATGAGGCCACATATAGCCTCCTATTTACAGTATGAGTCTGCACATAGTCTCCTATATACAGTATGAGCCTGCACATTGCTTCCTATATACAGTATGAGCCTGCACATTGCTTCCTATATACAGTATGAGGCCGCATATAGCCTCCTATATACAGTATGAGCCTGCACAGCGCTTCCTATATACAGTATGAGTCTGCACATAGTCTCCTACATACAGTAGGAGGCCGCATATTGCCTCCTATATACAGTATGAGCCTGCACATCGCTTCCTATATACAGTATGAGGCCGCATATAGCCTCCTATATACAGTATGAGCACCCACATATAGCCTCCTGAATGCAGTGTTTACCTCCTATATACAGTATGAGCCTGCACATAGCCTCCTATATACAGTAGCAAAAAAAACATGATTGTATGAGAGTAATGGTTTTGGGTCCTTTCTGTAAAAATCGTATGGGTATCTTTTTAGTCTTGGTTTTAGTTTTCTGTTTTTAATTATTTTTTCCTGTGCTTATACTCCAGTTCTCTATCTTCGCATCGCAATATATGATCTGGCATGGAATTCATTGTTGAGGGCATTTCAAGATTTTATGAAGAAACACTCCTCTCACAAGAAATCTACGGCTCTTTTCGTACCCATTGGGTCTTCAATATTTCATGTTATTTGTTCACATTTTTATTCATTTTTTCTTTTTTTGTTTATTTCATTTACATTTTTGTTTTATTTATATTTTTTTCACTCATTTTTTATTTTTTTCACAATTTTCTTTGTATATTTGTGCTATGTATTATTCATTATACATAATTGTGTGTATAATTACTTTATGATATATGACATTTGATGTATGTATTGAATGCCATGTGTTATTTTTATGTACATTTGTTTTTTAACAGAGACATGATATATAGTTGTTATAGTTATATGATGCACATACACTTTCATATAGCCTGCATACACATTATGCTAATTGTTAAAAAAATTTTATTGCTTGCATAGTGTGCTTATAATTGACACATATGTGTGTGCCTTTGCACTCTATGTCAGGCATATTCACTTTAATGGTTCATACACACCGCTATAATTATTTCAGCATCATTATGTTTTATCCCCTCACTTTCAACACTTGCTATCACTTTAAATAGTGATTATTATTCTTCATAATTATTTTATTTTCTTTTCCTCACTTGAGCGCATGCCCAGTTCAGTCCTCCCTAGGAGCCTTCTGACGTGCTCAGTCTGGTATGTGGCTGTCTCTGGCTGTTTTGCAGCTTGAGCCGCTTTCATGCTGATGATAGACTCGCTGTACATAGTGGGGACTCAACAGCGCATGCGCCGATAATGCTGTGGACGTTTAGAACTGGATACTATTGACGTCATTGTGGACACTACAGCGCAGGTCCTGAATTTTACAAGCTTTATTAGGGAAAGCGGTTTATTGGTTGACCGCACTATATAAACTAGATCCGGGGCACTTGTAAACCACGCCTCCTGAGGAAGCTGCGGTGTAACGCGCGTAGGGGCGGCAGGTTTTACAGCGACATACACAGCACATGTAAGTTGTTACTTTCTAATGCAGTCCTTGTATCTTACTCTGGAATTTGCATAGACAGTTTTTACTCTGTGTACACTTAACGCCTACCAGGCTTATTTGATACAAGGCACTTATGCACTTTATATTCAGCAGTTTACTCTGGGCACTTATTGTATGCAAAACCTTATCTGGGCATACATATTATGTAAATGGAGAGTTTGCTGTTTACTATGCATTCTATTTGTGAAAGGAAAGCAAAGAAACTACATGTTTTATACAGATAAAAACTTTATTAACTGCTATATTGTGTTTATGTCTGCTGTAACTTGCATTTAGCATTTATGCTCTGTTAATTATTCTAAATAAATTATTTAGCTTGAAAAGTCTTAGTTACTCACCGGTTAACGGTATTTTTCGGAGTCCATGACAGCACCACCTGAGAGAGGGGATCCGCCCTTTAGGAACAGGAAACTTACAGATACAAAAAGGGCGGCACCTCTCCCACGCATCAGTTGGATTACAAAGCACAGAGGACCACAATGGTTAATAGCATAACTTATATACAATACTATACACAACTATTTAAATTACCCGTGTACGTATAAGAAGAAGTGCACACCCAAATTAAACTAAAGGGAGGGAATATACGGGTGCTGCCATGGACTCCGAAAAATACCGTTAACCGGTGAGTAACTAAGACTTTATTCGGTCGTCCATGACAGCACCACCTGAGAGAATTACAGAGAGTAATAACTACTTTAGGGAGGGACTACAGCCTGCAGCACCCTTATCCCAAAAGAGAGGTCTGTGGAAGCACCCAAGTCTAGCCTATAATGACTATAAAAGGTGCTCGGAGAGGACCAAGTAGCCGCCTTACATATCTGGTCGATGGAGACTTCTGATCTCTCGGCCCACGAGGTCGCCATGGCTCTGGTGGAATGTGCCCTCAGCTTCCCGGGTGGCGACCTGCCTTTTGAGGTGTATGCTAAGGCAATCGCTTCTCTAATCCACCTGGCTAGTGTATTCTTTGATATTCTACAACCTTTCCTAGGGCCTTGGTGGGAAATAAACAGGGCATCCTCTTTCTTCCAAGGATCGGTAGCTGCCACATATTCTATAAGGCACTTCCTAACATCCAGGGTATGTAGTTTCTCTTCCTTCTTATTAGCCGGATTAGGGAGGAAGGATGGAAGGACTACTTCCTGAGTCCTATGAAAGTTAGAATCCACTTTAGGTAAATACGCTGGATCAGGTGTGAGTATTGCTCTATCATTTTTAATCTGTATATAAGGAGGACGCCTAGATAATGCCTGGATATTGCTAGCTCTGCGAGCAGAGGTTAGAGCTACCAGGAACGCTACTTTGAGGGACAGGTTTTTTATGGAAGCTGATGAAATAGGTTCGAATGGAGCTTCCGTCATGGCCGTGAGGACTAGATTCAAGTCCCATGGCATGAATCTATCCTTCACTACCGGCCTGGATCTTCCTGCTGCTTTAATGAATCTTCTGATCCAGTAATTACTCGCGATGTTGCAGCTAAAGAGGGCCCCTAAGGCTGCTACTTGTACTTTAAGGGTACTAGTGGAAAGCCCCATGTCCAGACCTTTCTGAAGAAATTCTAAGATCTGATTTATAGGTGTTGAACCCCCAGCGACTATTCCCGAGCTGTGAAGGAATTTCTTCCAAATTCTAACATAGATCTTGGTAGTAATGGCCTTTCTACTTTTAAGAAGGGTATTAATTAAGTCTGGGGAGAAGCCTTTATCTTTTAAGAGCGCCCGCTCAAACTCCACGCCGTCAGATGTAGGCCAGCCACCTGAGGATGGAAGACTGGGCCCTGGGATAAGAGATCCGGGATGTCCGGAAGAACCCAAGGATCGGACACCGACATGGTCCTGAGGCAAGAAAACCAAGCCCTCCTGGGCCAAAATGGGGCGATGACTATAACCCTTGCTCTGTCTTTCCTGATCTTTCTCAACACCAAGGGTAGTAGCGATAGGGGAGGGAAGGCATATGCTAGCCTGAAGTCCCACTTTATCAGAAAGGCATCTACTGCCAGGGGGTTGTCTCTGGGATTTAGGGAGCAGAATAGTCTCAATTTTCTGTTTTCTTTGGTGGCGAAGAGGTCTGCCTCTGGCTGTCCCCACCTTTGCACAATCAGGTGGAAGATCGAGATGTTTAGGGACCATTCTCCTTGCCTTAGCAGATTGCGGCTTAAGAAATCTGCCATAATGTTTTCTTTCCCTTTTATGTGTAGCGCTGTCAAAGATAGAAAATGCTGCTCTGCTAGTTGGAACAACCGTTCTGTCACATTCATCAGGGGTTTGGAACGAGTCCCACCTTGGTGGTTGATATAAGCCACGGTGACCTGATTGTCGGAGAGCACTCGCACATGATGGCCCTGCAGATACATAAGTAGCTTCTTAGCTGCCTGTTCTGCTGCTGTCAATTCTTTCAAATTAGATGACATATTTATCTGGTGCTGGTCCCATAGGCCCTGGACCACGACCTCACCCATATGAGCCCCCCAGCCGGAAGGGCTAGCATCCGTAGTGACTATGCGGGATATGTCGAATTCCCAGGGAACTCCTCTGGATAAATTATCCTTGTCCAGCCACCACTCTAGGGACTCCCTTGTGTTTCGGGACAAGGTTAGCTGGCCCTCTAAGTAACCTCCGAGGATTCTTTGATGCAGTAAAACCTCACCCTGAAGTGTTCTTGAATGAAACTGGGCCCACTGCACCGCTGGGATACAGGAGGAAAGGGAACCCAGAAGGGACATGGCTTTCCTAAGGGACATGGTGGGGTTATTGGAAGCATTTAGGACCTGATAGTGTAAACGAACAAGCTTCTCCGGAGGCAAACGGCATTCCTGTTTCTCAGAATCTAGAATCAGGCCTAAAAACTGCTGGCTTTTCATCGGCTGTAACCGAGATTTTTTGATATTCAGCAGCCATCCTAACCGCTCCAGGGCAGACATTGCCCTCTGTAGCTGTTCCGTACAATGTTTTGCCGTTTTTCCTATAATCAGGAAGTCATCTAAGTAGGGTACTACTAGAATGTCAGATTCACGTAGATGGGCCATAACTTCCGCTACTACTTTGGTAAATACCCGGGGAGCGACTGCCACCCCAAAGGGGAGGGCCGCGTATTGGAAATGTTCAACTGACCCATTTAACTGAACCGCCACTCTGAGGAAGCGCTGATGAGCTGCATGAATGGGTATATGGTAGTAAGCATCTTTCAAATCCAACACCACCATAAAGCAGTTTTGAAACAATAATTTTATTGTTGAATTAATTGTTTCCATTTTAAACGGGCGTATAACCAAGAATTCATTAAGGGACTTAAGATTAATTATAGTCCTAAAGGAACTGTCTGGCTTGCGGACCAGGAACAGAGGGGAGTAGAAACCTTTCCCCCTTTCACCTTCTGGAACCACAGTTAGGACCTTCTTAAGGCAAAGATCATGAACCTCGGCCTCCAGGGCAGCTTGTTCTGATGTGGAGGACCTGATTGGGGTGACCCTAAATCGATCATGGGGAACCCGGGTGAATTCCAGTTGTAGACCCGTAGCTATCACCCCCCGTATCCAATTACTATCCAAAATCATGGACCAGGCTGGGTAGAAGGCAGCTAGTCACCCCCCTACCAGGGCCTCTAGTCATTGGGGCGGCTTTTTAGTGTCCCGTGCTGGACCTTCCTGGCGCCCCCCTCCTCCGAACATGAAACCTGTACCTCTCCTTCTTTTGTCATCCCATCTGCCCTGATCTCTGGACGACCTTCTACGGAAATATCCTTTCCTGGTAAAGGGGCGTCTATAAGAAGGATTCGGGAGGCTCGGAAACTTCTTTTTATCATCCCCGGCTTTCTATAACAGTTCATCCAGGGCAGAGCCAAATAGATATTCCCCCTCGCAAGGAATGGAGCAGAGTCGTGACCTGGCCTGGATATCCCCTGGCCAGCATTTTAACCAGAGGGCCCTTCGAGCTGCGTTAGATAACCCTGCGGATCTAGCCGCCATCCTTGCAGAGTCTGCTGAGGCATCGGCCAGGAAAGCAGCGGCACTCTGGATAATTGGTAGGGTTTTCCGAATGGATGCTCTTGAGGCTCCATCTCTCAGATGGGAATCCAGTTGATCTAGCCAGACCATCATGGATCTGGCTGTACAAGTGGCAGCTATCGCTGGTCTTAGGGCAGCTAAGTCTGCTGACATCTCCCATGATCCCTTTAGAAAGGAATCCGCTTTTTTATCCAGCGGGTCTTTTAGGGAAGCCATGTCATCGAAAGGGATGGAAGATTTTCTGGAGGCTTTGGCTACTGCCGCATCCAGTTTAGGGGCCTTAACCCATCTGTTCACCACTGGGTCATCAAATGGGTACCTTCGTTTGAAGGCCGGTGGCAAGGAGCCTCTTTTTTCGGGTTTTTTCCACTCCCTATCTATTAAGCTCTGGACCTTATCATTTAAAGGGAAGGCCCTGTGCTTCCTGGGATCTAGACCTCCGAACATCACGTCTTGTGCCGAAATTTCTGGTTTTGAGTCTGTTACTCCCATGGTGGACCTTATTGTTTTAACTAGTTTGTCCATCTGGTCTAACGGGAAGCAGAAACGGCTCGAGTCTTCATCCGAAGACGACGAAGTGGAGGCCGGGGAATCCGAGGAGTCATTGTTCCTAGGAGCAACCGAGGACTCCGAACCTGAGAAGCTAACTTCTCTCCCCCTAGAAGAATCCCTTTTTGACGGGGCTTTCATTTCTGTCCTGATTATTTCTCTCAGGCTTGTGGTGAAATCTGGCGTTTCTTCCGCTACCTGTAAGGACGGGGGAGAATGTAAGGGCCTGTCAGTCTATCCCTGGCCCTCATTCCCTTCCAACCCCTACCGTTTGTCGCACACATGGCTGACAATCTTTTGGGGTGGCCGTCTGGCAAGGGGCAACTACAGAGGGCACATTCCCTGTGCTTCTGTTTTCCCGTAGCTTTCCTCCCCTGCAAAAAATACATAAGGGAACACTGCATCAGGGTACATTCACGAATATCTCTTACCCATGCAGGTGAGGCAGGTACCGGATCACGGAGGGAGGCAGGAGGGTCCTTTAGTCTGGAGGAACTTCCGCGGCTCTGTTCACTCGATCGTTTTTTCTTCTGCTGGCCACTCGCATGAGGCTTCGCCACGGCCTCCTTCTGTGGCCGCTCCTGTATCTCGTCCTGCTGCTCTATGGGGGCTTCTGTCATATCCATCGCTGGGCCTTCAGAAGCACCCCCGCAGCGTTGCCTCCTGCCTTTTAAGGCCTCCCTGTACCCGGGTCAGCAGGGTTCTGGCGTGGCACCTCCCCAGCATCCGCGACCCCCCCTGCATGCTCCGCCTCCCCCCACCCCTCGCCACGGGTACAGCGCGTCCCCCCGGACCGCCGCGCACACGCGGCCCACACTGGAAAGCCGGCCAGCACACGACTTCCTGTTTCGGCATCCCCGGCTCCGCCCCTTCCGCCGCGTCACTTCCACCGTGCGTCAGAGACCGCGGGAGCGCGCGGAACGGAGCCGGCAGGGCGCCCCCGGCTCCGGTGTGCCCGCCGCCCCCACATGCGCCCGCCTGCGCCCGACGACAGTGCGCGACCGCCGACCCGGACGCGGGAGGATAACCGGACCCCAGGGGGAGACTCAGGAGGGGCGTATACGTACCTGGTGCCCGCACTTTGGAGACGGCTGTCCCCCGGACCCTATGCTCCACCTGCTCCAACCACAGCCGTGGCGACCTACCCGGCCCCACCGTGGTGCTTCCAGGGACCCCGAACTGGACCGAGGTAGGAGATCCCCCATAGTGGAGTTTGGAGTCAGACTGTTTGAGGGTGTGCACAGGTGTCTTTTTATACTGATAACAAGTTTAAACAGGTGCCATTACTACAGGTAATGAGGGGAGGAAAGAGGAGACTCTTAAAGAAGAAGTTACAGGTCTGTGAGAGCCAGAAATCTTGATTGCTTGTTTCTGACCAAATACTTATTTTCCACCATAATATGCAAATAAAATGAAAAAAAAACAGACAATGTGATTTTCTGGATTTTTTTTTCTCAGTTTGTCTCCCATAGTTGAGGTCTACCTATGATGTAAATTACAGACGCCTCTCATCTTTTTAAGTGGTGGAACTTGCACTATTGCTGACTGACTAAATACTTTTTTTCCCCACTGTACCTCTTCATAAAAGCTTATCAGATTAGTCTGACAGGAAGGGTCTCTTGTAAACCCATGTTGATATTGGGTCATAAGGTTTTTCTTCTCCAGATACTCCAGTATAGTATCTCTTAGAAAACCCTCCAGGATTTTACCCACAGTTGAGGTTAAACTTACTGGCCTATAATTTCCAATTTCAGTTTTTGTCCCCTTTTTGAATATTGGCACCACATTTGCTATACGCCAGTCCTGTGGTACAGACCCTGTTATTATGGAATCTTTAAAGATTAAAAATAATGGTCTATCTATGACTGTGCTTAATTCCTGCAGTACTCGGGGGTGTATCCCATCCGGGCCCGGGGATTTGTCAATTTTAGTGATTTGTAGACTCCACCGTACTTCCTGCTGGGTTAAGCAGGTGACATTTAACTTCCTGCTAGGTTAAGCAGGTGACATTTATAGCCTCCTGAATACAGTTTTTGCCTCCTATATACACTCACTGGCCACTTTATTAGGTACACCATGCTAGTAAGGGGTTGGACCCCCTTTTGCCTTCAGAACTGCCTCAATTCTTCGTGGCAGAGATTCAACAAGGTGCTGGAAGCATTCCTCAGAGATTTTGGACCATATTGACATGATGGCATCACACAGTTTGCGCAGATTTGTCGGCTGCACATCCCTGATGCGAATCTCCCGTTCCACCACATCCCAAAGATGCTCTATTGGATTGAGATCTGGTGACTGAGGAGGCCATTTGAGTACAGTAAACTCATTGTCATGTTCAAGAAACCAATCTGAGATGATTCGAGCTTTATGACATGGCGCATTATCCTGCTGAAAGTAGCCATCAGATGTTGGGTACATTGTGGTCATAAAGGGATGGACATGGTCAGCAACAATACTCAGGTAGGCTGTGGCGTTGCAACGATGCTCAATTGGTACCAAGGGGCCCAAAGAGTGCCCAGAAAAAATTCCCCACACCATGACACCACCACCACCAGCCTGAACCGTTGATACAAGGCAGGATGGATCCATGCTTTCATGTTGTTTACGCCAAATTCTGACCCTACCATCCGAATGTCACAGCAGAAATCGAGACTCATCAGACCGGGCAACGTTTTTCCAATCTTCTACTGTCCAATTTCGATGAGCTTGTGCAAATTGTAGCCTCAGTTTCCTGTTCTTAGCTGAGAGGAGTGGTACCCAGTGTGGTCTTCTGCTGCTGTAGCCCATCTGCCTCAAAGTTCGACGCACTGTGCGTTCAGAGATGCTCTTCTGCCTACCTTGGTTGTAACGGGTGGCAATTTGAGTCACTGTTGCCTTTCTATCAGCTCGAACCAGTCTGCCCATTCTCCTCTGACCTCTGGCATCAACATGGCATTTCCGGCCACAGAACTGCCGCTCACTGGATTTTTTTTCTTTTTCGGACCATTCTCTGTAAACCCTAGAGATGGTTGTGCGTGAAAATCCCAGTAGATCAGCAGTTTCTGAAATTCTCAGACCAGCCCTTCTGGCACCAACAATCATGCCACGTTCAAAGGCACTCAAATCACCTTTCTTCCCCATACTGATGCTCGGTTTGAACTGCAGGAGATTGTCTTGACCATGTCTACATGCCTAAATGCACTGAGTTGCCGCCATGTGATTGGCTGATTAGAAATTAAGTCTTAACACACAGTTGGACAGGTGTACCTAATAAAGTGGCCAGTGAGTGTACATTATGAGCCTGCACATTGCATCCTATATACAGTATGAGCCTGCACATAGCCTCCTATATACAGTATGAGCCTGTACATAGCCTCCTATATACAGTATGAGGCCGCATATAGCCTCCTATATACAGTATGAGCACCTACATATAGCCTCCTATGTACAGTATGAGCCTGCACATTACTTCCTATAAACAGTATGAGCATCCACATAGCCTCCTATGTACAGTATGAGCCTGCAAATCGCTTCCTATAAACAGTATGAGCCTGCACATCGCTTCCTATAAACAGTATGAGCCCACATATAGCCTCCTGAATACAGTATTTGCCTCCTATATACAGTGTGAGTCCCCATATAGCCTTCTATATACAGTATGAGCCTGCACATCGCTTCCTATATACAGTATGAGGCCACATATAGCCTCCTATATATAGTATGATCACCCACATATAACCTCCTGTATACAATATGATGCTGCATATAGCCTCCTATATACAGTATGAGCCTGTACTTCGCTTCCTATATACAGTATGAGGCCGCATATAGCCTCCTATATACAGTATGAGCACCCACATATAGCATCGTGAATGCAGTGTTTACCTCCTATATACAGTATGAGCCTGCACATTGCTTCCTATATACAGTATGAGCCTGCACATAGCCTGTACATCGCTTCCTATATACAGTATGAGGCTGCATATAGCCTCCTATATACAGTATGAGCCCACATAGCCTCCTGTATACAGTATGAGGCCGCATATAGCCTCCTACATACAGTATGAGCCTGCACATTGCTTCCTATATACAATATGAGCCCACATAGCCTGCTATATACAGTATGAGCCTCCACATCGCTTCCTATATACAGTATGAGGCCACATATAGCATCCTATGTACGGTATGAGCCTGCACATCGCTTCCTATATACAGTATGAGGCCACATATAGCCTCCTATATACAGTATGAGCACCCACATATAGCAACCTGAATACAGTTTTTGCCTCCTATATACAGTATGAGCCTGCACATTGCTTCCTATATACAGTATGAGTCTGCACATAGTCTCCTATATACAGTATGAGCCTGCACATCGCTTCCTATATACAGTATGAGGCCGCATATAGCCTCCTATATACAGTATGAGCCTGCACATCGCTTCCCATATACAGTATGAGGCCACATATAGCCTCCTGAATACAGTATTTGCCTCCTATATACAGTATGAGCACCCACATATTGCCTCCTGAATGCAGTGTTTACCTCCTATATACAGTATGAGCCTGTACATCACTTCCTATATACAGTATGAGGCCGCATATAGCCTCCTATATACAGTATGAGCATCCACATATAGCCTCCTATGTACAGTATGAGCCTGCGCATTGCTTCCTATAAACAGTATGAGCATCCACATAACCTCCTATGTACAGTATGAGCCTGCACATCGCTTCCTATAAACAGTATGAGCCTGCAAATCGCTTCCTATATACAGTATGAGCCCACATATAGCCTCCTGAATACAGTGTTTGCCTCCAATATACAGTGTGAGTCTCCATATAGCCTCCTATATACAGTATGAGCACTCACATATAGCCTCCTGAATACATTGTTTGCCACCATATTGCCTCCTATATACAGTGTGAGTCCCCATATAGCTCCTATATACAGTATGAGCCCCTATATAGCATCCCATATCTAACTGCATTTACCTTGGTATCATTCATTTTCTATGAGACTGCTCTGTTTTCATATTGTGCATTTATGCATTTAGTAGGGCTTAATGGAATGATTGCGCTTGTTACACATCAACTCTAGATGCGCTCACTTATTAAACTTTGGTTGGGGCAACTTTAAAATATAATAATGATAATGGTCCTGTCTAGTGACAAGTTTATTTTACAGGCTTCTGGAGAAAGGCACAATACCAGTCATTCAAGGGTTAATTCTTTGGAACACTGAGAGGGACTTTCTAGCCAATGAAACCACAGTATAAAACACCTGTGATAACTATGGCAACTGCGCTGATGTCATAAACACATGCATCTATGATACAGGAGAAGATTCCAGAACCACAAGTCATTCAGCCGTAGACGGAGCCATACTTGATGTGTCTGGAGACCTGGAGCTTCATCACTCCACAATGGGAGGAAGGGGACACCGCCTAGCCAGCCAGATCAATGGGGTGACAGATGTTGCAGCCAGATCTCCCTCACGTCCGGTACTCGCCGCCTTCACTTTATGTGTACGGCCTGGAGAGGTCGCATTAGGCTTCTCCAAAACAAATATGACACAATGTACAAATTCAGGTACAATTTGCTGTTACATGTTGGCACTAACCTTCTAAGCCCAAGGGAAGGGCAGTCCTGCAGCCATGGTTCCCTAGAGGTTTCCACCACAGGGGGTTTTTCCTCTCCTGAGTGCTGAAGGACGATTCTTCGTGAGTCGGGGGTTCTGCCATTTTCAGTGTCTCTTTCATAGTAATTGGCGGATTCTAAATTTCAGACACTGAAAGAAATAATAATGATGAGATTTGGAATAAAATTTGGTCAATTTAACATCCAATAAAAGTGTTTTGTGTGTTACTTTCACAATCTTCGGTTGGTGAGATTTTGTTGGGGGATGAGGATCCAGCATCTATGATCAAGCCATGAAGCCAGATATGAAGTCAGAGCAATTTAACCCTGCGCTGGAAGACAGGACGGAGCAGAGATGACAAAGTGTGACTGCACAATTAGCACAAGTTCACACTCTTCCTCCCATTCAGATACACGAGGGGATTCAGGGCAGAGTTGGGACTAAAAAGCAGCCCTGGCACACAAAATTCACCAGCCCACATGCAATAAGTGTCCTCAACCCAAATCGTAGAACACTGATAGGTCATGTAGGATTTTGCTTTATCCGTTACCAGGGCCAAAACAAAGTATTTTGGGTGCCCAAGGCAGATGAAGCCGAAGTCGCCCATTTTGCATTTCTACCCAGCTAATTCTTCCCTTTTCCTTTAGGTCTATGACATCATGTGATTAATAACTGATGAGCTGAATCCTTCTAAGTCAGGCCCATATACATTTGTATCTCATGAACCTACAACTCCCAGTATGTCCTTAACAATGGTAAGGAGATGCTGGGAGTTATCAGTCTTTATCAGACTGTGGACTATACAGGAACCATAGTACTGATGAGACACAGTCAGTACCAATAGCTAAAAATGTACATCCTGGTACCTTATAGGTGACCTCTTCTCAGATTGAGTCTTTTCTTTCTCTTAGGCCTGTTTCACACTTCAGTTTTCTGGCGTTAGTCAAAATCCGCCAGTGTGCAAAAGCGGATCCGTTTCCGTTTTGTGGCAAACGGATGCAACTGGATCCGTTTTTTGTACGGATCCGCTTTAGACGCTAGTGCATGAAATTTAAAGTAAGGCCTGTTTCACGAGAGAGAGAGAGATATAGCTGCCAGAATGGGATTTGGGGTTAAATATCATGAAAGGACATTCATTCGGGCATGCTCAGTATAAAAAGGAGGATCCGATGGCAGATTCCGTCAATTAACGGTTGGCAACGGATCCACCGCCTTTTCTCATCCACATCTCGCTTCTTAAGGCCCCTTTCACACTCCAGTCTTTTGCAATCAGTCACAATCCGTCAAAGTGTTCAGATCCGTCAAGTGGACGGATCCTGCGTATATTGCAAAAAACTAATGCACTGGATCTGTTTTTATGACTGATCCGTTGTAGCAGCCTTGCTGTAGGAATTAAAGAAACAGAATTCTGGAGTGAGAGAGAGAGAGAAGGATTTTGTGCCAGAATAGAAAAAGCAGCCGCAGGGAGTTAAAATAAAGGAACAAAAATTATTCCGGGCATGCTCATTTTAAAAGACGGAATCCGTCGCTATCCGACTTTTCGACGTACACAAAAAACGTTCATCTGTCCGTTGTCTCCGGCCGACGGACAGAGATTTTCTGACGGATCCGTTGGACGACAGATGAAACGTGTGGCCATCCGTCACTAATACAAGTCTATGAGAAAAAAAACGGATCAAGCATGAAAAAATGATGGAAAGCCAAAATTAAAAATATATATATTGTATACCAAATTATAATGTGATGACATAAAAATCTGAATAATAAATATATCAATACATCTTGCCAAAATTAGTATATTATCAACACAAAAAATAGAATAAAAAATATATATCAAAAAGTGCTAAGTGCTAAAATATAAAATCTGAATACATACAATAAATAAATCAATACATCTTGCCAAAATTTGTATAATATCAGCACCAGAAAAAAATAAATAAAAAATATGTAAAAAAAAATGCTAAGTGCTAAAATATATCGCTCAAAAAACTTTTTTCTATTAATAATGTGTAAGTTAAATATATAGTGTAGACAATAATATCGTGAAAAGTACTACCATAATATTCTAAAAATTGCACTAAAAAGTGCTATAGTGCTGTAAAACAAAAATTGTGCAAAAGTGAAAAGTATTGCAAGATATAGAATTAAATCCACTGTAAATGATTCAGTACTATAAAGTGCTAGAGGACAAAACATACAATGCACATTGAAAATAAATGAATATACAAGTATGACCAAGAAATAATGTTCTCCAAAAAGTACTGCAATGCTATAGATGAATTGCAGAGTACTGCAAAATATGAGGGATAAATACAAATGAAAGTTTACGTATACTAAAATATGCCAAGATATAAATTACTATAATATGACCCAGTAATATAAGGTGTTATAGTGCTACACCGCCATACACATTAAGTTTGGAGCTGTGACCAAGCTCACCCCAGCGAAGAGCGCTTGACACTGGATGCCAGAGTCCGTGGCTGCACGGGTACAACAGTCCCAGCAGCCAAATCCGGAGGGCAGGAGACTGCAGGCCTCCTGACCCCATCACACACCTGAACGCACAGCAGCATACCAGAGCCAGAGCCACCACGAAGGAGTGACACCTGTGAAAGGCTCAAGCTGCCTGCCATACAGGCAAGGACTAAAGAACCATAAGGAATTGAGGGTAAACTGATTAAATTTGCTGATGACACAAAGCTAGGAGGGATAGATAATACTAGAGAAGAGAGAGAGAGGATTCAAAACGATTTAAATAAACTGGAGAAGTGGGCAGCAACTAACAGAATGGTTTTTAACAGGGAGAAATGCAAAGTACTACATCTGGGCAATAAAAATGAAAAAAGCATATATAGAATGGGAGGAATAGGGCTAAGTGACAGCACATGTGAAAAAGACTTGGGTATACTAATAGATCACAGACTGAATATGAGTCAACAGTGTGATGCAGCAGCAAAAAAGGCAAATGCAATTCTAGGATGTATTAACAGAAGCATACAGTCTAGATCACGTGAAGTCATTATTTCCCTCTACTCCTCTTTGGTCAGACCTCATCTGGAATATTGTGTCCAGTTATGGGCACCACATTTTAAAAAAGACATCAACAAACTGGAGCAAGTTCAGAAAAGAGCGACCAGAATGGTGACCGGTCTGCAAACCCTGTCTTATGAGGAAAGGTTGCAGGATTTGGGAATGTTTAGTTTGCAAAAGAGAAGACTGAGAGGAGACTTAATAGCTGTCTACAAATATCTAAAGGGCTGTCACATTGTAGAAGGATCAACTTTATTCTCATTTGCACAAGGAAAGACTAGAAGCAATGGGATGAAACTGAATGGGAGGAGTCACAGATTAGATATTAGAAAAAACTTTTTGACAGTTAGAGTGATCAATGAGTGGAACAGGCTGCCACGAGAAGTGGTGAGTTCTCCTTCAATGGAAGTCTTCAAACAGAGGCTGGACAGACATCTGACTGGGATGATTTAGCGAATCCTCCTTTGAGCAGGGGGTTGGACCAGATGGCTCAGGAGGTCCCTTCCAACTCTACGATTCTATGATTCTATGAACAGAGGACTGAGCATAGCTTTAGACCTCATGGGACAGCGTAGAAAGGAGGCCTCCAACCCATCTGGCTTAGTGGATCCTAAATTGCTTCCAGGCTGGCTGGATCTCCATTACCATCAGTACTCAGTGCCCTGGTTTGCAACTCAAAATGTGAGTAAAAGCGTAAAGACTGCACCCCGCTGTGTTCTCCTGTTTATTTGCTGCGTCACCTCAGCCCTGCATTACATCCATCATCACCATCTTTTATAATATAATTGCCCTGAGACTTAGCTCTACCTGTGGAGAGCTGTACCAACTCTGCTGCATCACCATCAGCCTCAGCGGTCTTTTTAAGCAGCGTCGGCTATCCCTTGCCGAATACCACAGGTGGCGTCACAAACTATATCTTATATAGGGTCCAGGATCCAGCAGGATGATGAGGAGCTCTACTAGCCAGCGTCCTCTCCCGATCACGGCATAGCCACACCCCACCTTGAGATTGTTGATATCTTTCAACAATTTTGGTTCTCAAGTCCTCACAGTTCTCATCTTCTCTTTATGTCCTCCATGCTTAGTGTGGCACAGAGACATACATTGCAAAGATTGAGTCAACTTCTCCCCTTTTTATCTGGTGTCAGGTGTTATTTTCATATTGCCCCCAATTGGTTTTAAATTCTGCCTGGAAACTGCCTTAAAAAGAGCCTCAAAACCACTGCAAAAAGTGAATATAATCCCCAGCAATCCTACACAATGATCCCCCACTTATCTTACTTACATTTATTTTAGCATTTATATATTTTAAGGATTTACAAACCCCTCCCACACACTTATTTACCATTACCAGTCCCTTATTAATCGGCCCCAGTTCCTTATTAACCTTTTGCACCTTTTTATAAACACTACTTATGTTCATAAACAAATTCTACATGATGAAGATGATGAATTAGCTGTGTAGTACTGATGATTGAAGGTGATGAAAATGGGATGAATGTACAGTACTGTACTGCACAGCATGGAAGAGCATTACAGCTCTCCTATTGGCACCACTTCATCAGGAGCTTCTTCAGGTGAGGCAGTAGTATCTTCAGCCTCATCCGTAACTTTTACTACCACTAAATGCGTAACCAACCTCTTGTTCGAGTGATGAACATAGTCATGGAGAGATGCTGGTTCTGCTTCTTATGAACCATACGGAGGTCCTATTCCTCAGCCAATCGATGAAGTACATTGCCCATTATGACCATGGTTACAAGTCGATTAAGTGTTGGGCCAACCTCCTCCTCTTCTTAAACCCGTTGTTCAAACTGTTCCTCATCCTCTTCTTCACTTGCTGAAGGGTGTTTCCGTCTTCAGTAGTCATGTCACTGAAGCCCTCTCCTCCCGGTATTTTCACCAGCTTCACAGCCTAATCCACCGCAGAGTGATACATTTCATCAAGAGAAAGTCTGACACATCATTTTCTTTATGGTTTTTTGAACATTTTTTCAATATATTTTTTGTTTTTAACCCCTTCACCCCCAAGGGTGGTTTGCACGTTCATGACCGGGCCAATTTTTACAATTCTGACCACTGTACCTTTATGAGGTCATAACTCTGGAACGCTTCCATGGATCCCGGTGATTCTGACATTGTTTTGTCGTGACATATTGTACTTCATGTTAGTCATAAAATTTCATTCAAATAACTTGCGTTTATTTGTGAAAAAAATGGAAATTTGGTAAAAATTTTGAAAATTTCGCAATTTTCCAACTTTGAATTTTTATGCCCTTAAATCACGGAGATATGGCACACAAAAAACTTGATAACTAACATTTCCCACATGTTTACTTTACATCAGCACAATTTTGGAACCAAAATTTTTTTTGTTAGGAAGTTATAAGGGTTAAAAGTTGACCAGCGATTTCTCATTTTTACAACACCATTTTATTTTTAGGACCACATTACATTTGAAGCCACTTTGAGGGGTCTTTTTGATAGAAAATACCCAAAAGTGACACCATTCTAAAAACTGCACCCCTTAAGGTGCTCAAAACCACATTCAAGAAGTTTATTAACCCTTTAGGTGCGTCACAGGAATTTTTTTGAATATTTAAAAAAAAAAATGAACATCTAACTTTTTTTCACAAAAAAAGTACTTCAGGTACAATTTTTTTTATTTTACCAAGGGTAACAGGAGAGATTGGACTGCAAAAGTTATTTTGCAATTTGTCCTGAGTACGCCGATACCCGATTTGTTGGGGGGAACGACTGTTTCGGCGCATGGCAGAGCTCAGAATGGAAGGAGCGCCGTTTGACTTTTTCAATGCAAAATTGGCTGGAATTCAGATCGGACGCCATGTCACGTTTGGAGAGTCCCTGATGTACCTAAACAGTGGAAACCCCCTACAAGTGACCCCATTTTGGAAACTAGACCCCGCAAGGAACTTATCTAGATATGTGGTGAGAACTTTGAACCCACAAGGGCTTTACAGAAGTTTATAACGTACAGCGGTACAATTAAAAAAATCATATTTTTTCCACAAAAATGATCTTTTCACCCCAATTTTTATTTTCCCAAGGGTATCAGGACCCTAAAAGTTATTGTGCAATTTGTCCTGAGTATGCTGATACCCCACATGTGGGGGTAAACCACTATTTGGGCGCATGGCAGAGCTCGGAAGGGAAGCAGCGCCATTTGACGTTTTTGGCTGGAATTGAGATCGGACACCATGTCGCGATTGGAAAACCCCTGATGTACCTAAACAGTGGAAACCCCCCCACAAATAACACCATTTTGGAAACTAGACCCCCTAAGGAACTTATCTAGATGTGAGGTGAGCACTTTGAACCCCCAAGGGCTTCACAGAAGTTTATAATGCCAGGGCATGAAAATAAAAAAATCTTTTTTTTCCACAAACATGATCAATTAGTCCCCAATTGTTTTATTTTCCCAAGGGTAACAGGAGAAATTGAACCCCAAAAGTTGTTGTCCAATTTGTCCTGAGTACGCTGACACCCCATATGTGGGAGAAAACTACTGTATGGACACACGTCAGGGCTCGGAAGGGAAGTAGTGACGTTTTGGAATGCAGACTTTGATGGAATGGTCTGCGGGTGTCATGTTGCCTTTGGAGAGCCCCTAATGTACCTAAACAGTGGAAACACCGACAAATGACCCCATTTTGGAAACGAGAACCCCTAAGGAACTTATCTAGACGTGTGCTGTGCACTTTGAACCCCCAAGTGCTTCACAGAAGTTTATAACGCTCGGACGTGAAAATAAAAAAATCATTTTTTTCCACAAAAATGATATTTTTGCCCCCAATTTTTTATTTTCCTAAGGGTAACAGGAGAAATTGGACCCCAAAAATTGTTTTGCAATTTGTCCTGAGTAGGCTGATACCCTACATGTGAGGGTAAAACACTGTTTGGGCGCATGGCAGAGCTTGGAAAGGAAGGAGCACCATATGACATTTTCAACTCAGAATTGGCCGGAATTGAGATCAGACGCATTGTTGCATTTGGAGAGCCCCTGATGTGCCCAAGCAGTGGAAACCCCCAATTCTAACTCCAACCCGAACCCCAACACACCCCTAACCCTAATCTCAGCCCTAACCCTAACCCTAACCCAAGCCCTAACCGAAAAATGGAAATAAATACATTTTTTTTATTTTATTATTTTTCCCTAACTAAGGGGGTGATAACGAGGGGTTTGATTTACTATTTATGGCGGTTTTTATATTTGGCAGCTGTCGCACGCTAAAAGACGCTTTTTATTGTAAAAATAGTTTTTGTATCACCACATATTGAGAGCTATAATTTTTCCGTATTTTGACCCACCGAGTCATGTGAGGTCTTATTTTTTGCGGGACGAGTTGACGTTTTTATCGGTACCATTTTCGGGCACGTGACATTTTTTGATCGCTTTTTATTCCGATTTTTGGGACGCAGAATGAACAAAAACCAGCGTTTCATGAATTTCTTTTGGGGGAGTGCGTTTACACCGTTCTGCGTGCAGTAAAATTGATAAAGCGGTTTTATTCTTCGGGTCAGTACGGTTACAGCGATACCTCATTTAGGTCTTTTTTTAGGTTTTGTCGGTTTTATGCAATGAAAACTATTTTATATAAAAAATAATTATTTTTGCATCGCTTTATTCTGCGAGCTATAACTTTTTTATTTTTTCACTGATGATGCTGTGTGGCGGCTGTTTTTTGTGGGACAAGATGCCATTTTCAGCGGTACCATGGATATTTATATGCGTCTTTTTGATCGCGCGTTATTACACTTTTTGTTTGGCGGTATGATAAATCATTTTTTGCTTCGTTTTTTATTTTTATTTTTTAAGGGGTTCGCTAAAGGGGTTAACTAATGGGACAGTTTTATAGGGCGGGTCGTTACGGACGCGCCGATACCTAATATGTGTACTTTTATTTTATTTATTTTTTTCAAAAAATGAATTTATTGGGGAATATTTTTTTTTTTTTTTTTTACTAATTTATTTGGCGATTTTTTTTAAATTATTTTTACACTTTTTTAAAATTTTTTTTTACTTTATTACACAGTCCCAGGTGGGACATCACTGTCCTGTGACAGATCGCTGATCTGTCACATCACAGATCACTGTGACAGATCAGCGATCTGTCACAGGCATTGAAGCAGACTTCCTCTTGCCTGCGCTTTGCAGGCACTGAGGAAGCCAGCTTCCTGCAGGCCCCCGAAGGCCCCCGTCGCCATCTTGGATTCGGGGGCCTGGAGGAAAGGAGCCCCCCGCAGCAGCGCTGCACATTGCGCTGCTGTGGAGGGCTCAGGGAAGCACGGAGGGAGCCCCCTCCCTGCCGATGCTTCCCTTTAACTCCCGGTACACCGCGATCATGTTTGATCGCGGTGTGCAAGGGGTTAACGTGTCGGGGGCGGTCCGTGACCGTCCCTGACACATTGTGCCGGGTGTCAGCTGTGATAATCAGCTGACACCCGGCCGCGATCAGCGGTGCTCACCACATGGGCGCCGCTGATCGCTGAGACGTACTATCCCGTCCATGGGCATAGGGGCCCAGGTCCCATGGACGGGATAGTACGTCGGATGGCAGGAAGGGGTTAAATATTTGATAGACTCGAAAAAAAACAAGAAGTGGGAGAAAAGGTAGTCACTTATTAATGAGACAAATAGAAGAATATTTACCGTATACACTCGTGTATAAGCCGAGTTTTTCAGCACTTTTTTTGTGCTGAAAACACCCCCCTTGGCTTATACACGAGTCACGGTCCCAGAAAGCCGGCAGAGGAGGGGAGCAGCAGGTCACAGAGGCCACCAGCTTCCATCACACCATACTCACATGCCTGCATGCCTCTCCGCTCCCTTAGGCGTGGAGCGCATATTCATTACCTTAATGAGCAGTACCACATGATCACTCGACAGGAAGAGCTGCAGGCTCCGGCTGTAACGTCTGTCTGCGGTCTGGGCTGCAGCCAGACAACACCCCGAGAAACACTGATACCCTTTACCCCTATACAGGGATCTGGATTTATAGCAGAGCCCAGGAGGTGCTGTCTGAATAGGAGCAGTGGCCAGAGCAGGACGGTCGCCAGAGAGGGAGTTCCAATACAGGACAAAAACGTGGTAGTATCTGGGTCTAAACCAGTCGGGCAGCAGGGTACAAAAACGTTAGGCAGAAGCAGAGTCAGAAGTCCAGGCCAAGGTCAGAGTTATTCAACTATAGCAATTCACACAGTAACACGCAGGGGAACCAAGAATATATCCGGCGGCTTGCAAGACCAGTCCCAAGGTATTTGAGGGATCAGGTCACCCCTCACAGGTTCCCGGACTGCTGATGTCATCAGTACCGCCCCCAGGACCAGGCCAGATGATGATGCAGTAACTTTCTGATGACTGACAGAGGGGCGGAGCCTGCGCCCACCAGATGCCTGCACAGGTGCCCTTACTCTGTCAGCACCATAACTCACGGGCGAGTGACCGCGCCCAGAACAGCAGACCCCGAATTAAAAGGCAACGTGACAGACCGGCACCTCCTAGAGGCTAAAGCCGGGACAGTAGGCCCTGAGTCTGATGCGACGGAACCACGGCCCCTCCCAGTGGCCGAGGCATTAACAGCCGTCCCTGAGTCTGACGACGAAGTGGCAGTCCGGCGCCTCCTAGGGGCCGCGACCGGAACAGCAGGCCTCAAGTCTGGCGGCGACGTGACAGTACCCCCCCTTCCAAGAGGGGCCTCCGGACCCTCAAAACCCGGTTTGTCCTGGTGAAGGAGGTGAAACCTTCTAATTAATGCCTTGGCATGGATGTTCCTTGCGGGGACCCAGGACCTCTCCTCCGGGCCGTAGCCCTTCCAGTGTACAAGATACTGTATGGAGCCTCTCACCAGGCGGGAGTCAAGGATACCCTGGACTTCATACTCTAAAGCTCCCCCGACCGAAACAGGAGGAGGGGGGGACTGGACAGGGTGAATGGGAGAACGATAAGGCTTGCGGAGAGACCTGTGGAATACGTTAGGTAATTTGAATGTGGAAACTGTGGAAGTTTTAAGCGGAAGGCTACTGGGTTAACCACCTCGATAATTTCATATGGGCCGATGAACCTGGGACCCAGTTTGGCAGATGGTACCTTAAGCTTGATATTTTTTGTAGAGAGCCAAACCTTATCGCCACCTCCCAGGTGCGGCCCCTTAGATCGTCGTCTATTTGAGGCCGAAGCCTGTCTAACCTGAGCCCCTTACAAATTTGAATTAACCTCAGACCAAATCGTTTTCAGCCGATGTATATTTTGCTCAACCCCAGGGAGCTCCGACATCCTGGCCGAAAACGACTCAAAGCGCGGATGTAGTCCAAGGTTACAGAAAAAGGGGGTAGTTTTAATGGAGTCCTGATATCGATTATTGAGAGCGAACTCAGCCAATGGCAGATGTTCCACCCAATCGGACTGATGTCCTGACACATAACAGCGGAGGTATTGTTCCAGAGCTTGGTTAGTACGCTCAGTTTGACCATTGGTCTCGGGATGGTATGCCGAGGAGAAGGACAACTCCACACCGATGCGTCTACAGAACGCCCTCCAGAACTTCGAGACAAACTGGGTACCCCTGTCGGACACAATATTTGTCGGAACGCCGTATGTGCAGAATGAACAGCTTACTTAAAGTTTCAGAGTTAGGCAAGCCAGACAGGGGAATAACATGACACTGCTTGCTGAACCTGTCTACCACCACCCAGATACAAGTTTTCCCATCTGAGGGTGGCAAATCTGTAATGAAGTCCATGGAGATGTGGGTCCATGGACTCTCAGGGGTGGGCAAGGACTGAAGCCAGCCGGCAGGGCGGCTATGGAGGGATTTGGCACGGGCACAGACTTCACACGCAGAAACATAGTCTTTACAGTCCTCGGCCACCGTCGGCCACCAAAAGTTCCTGGTTACCAGCCTGGTGGTATTATTGAGACCGGGATGGCCTGCCAGGACAGAGTCGTGTGATTCTTTTAGAACCTGCAGACGAAGGTTAGCTGGAACAAACAATTTTTTGGGGGGCGTAGCGTCAGGGGCTTGCTCTGAAGACCTACGGATCTCCTCCAGAAGGTCCAAAGACACTGCCGACACGACGATTCCATTAGCCAATATCGGTACTGGTTCACAGTCCTCGGTCTGTGTGGGGCAAAAACTGCGAGAGAGGGCATCTGCCCTCACATTTTTAGTACCGGGGCGAAAAGTAATTAAAAAATCAAACCTGGAGAAAAACAAGGCCCACCTGGCCTGCCTGGGATTTAGTCTCTTAGCTGACTCTAGGTAGGTTAAGTTTTTGTGGTCTGTAATAACAGTGACCTTGTGTTTGGCACCTTCGAGGAAGTGGCGCCATTCCTCGAAGGCCCATTTGATCGCCAATAATTCTCAATTACCAATGTCATAGTTTCTCTCCGTGGTAGAGAATTTGTGGGAGAAAAACGCACACAGGCGAAGCTGAGTGAGGGATGCATTGCCTTGCGATAGCACTGCTCCCACTCCGACCTCGGAGGCATCCACTTCCACAACAAATGGGCGGTCTAAGTCCGGTTGCACCAAAACCGGGTTGGCCACGAAGCACTCTTTCAGTGTGGAAAATGCCTGAATAGCCTCAGGATTCCAATTGGTCACGTCCGCCCCTTTTCGGGTAAGGTCCGTGAGTGGCTTGGCAATCTCCGAGAAACCCCTGATAAACTTGCGGTAGTAATTCGCGAATCCCAAAAACTGCTGCAGCGTCTTCAGCGATTTGGGTTGCACCCAAGCCTTAATAGGTTGAATCTTGGCAGGATCCATGCGAAACCCCTTGCCTGAGACCATGTATCCTAAAAACTGTACCTCTTCGGCAAAGAAAACACATTTTTCCAGTTTCGCAAACAAAGAGTGTTCTCGCAGTCTCTGCTGCACCGACCTGACGTGTTGAGTATGTGTCACAGGGTCAGCAGAGTAAATCAAAATGTCATCAAGATACACGACGACATACACCCCACAAATGTCTCTGAAAACATCATTGACGAAGTGTTGAAATACTGCAGGCGCGTTACTGAGTCCGAACGGCATTACCAGGTATTCAAAGTGACCAAGAGGTGTATTAAAGGCCGTTTTCCATTCGTCACCGTTTCTTATGCGGACCAGATTATATGCCCCCCGGAGGTCAAGTTTAGTAAACCAGTGGGCTCCCAGTAGCTGATTAAACAGATCAGGAATGAGTGGAAGCGGATACTGGTTTTTTACAGTAATAGCGTTAAGCTCACGACAATCTATACATGGTCTGAGTCCACCATCTTTTTTTCCTACAAAGAAAAACCCAGCCACTACAGGTGAAGTGGAGGGTCTAATAAAACCTTTTCGCAGGCTGTCTGCTATGTAGTCATTCATGGCTACACGCTCAGGACCAGAGAGGTTAAATATTCTCCCCTTAGGGAGGCGGGCACCTGGGACCAAGTCGATAGGACAGTGATACTCTCTATGAGGAGGTAGTTTCTCAGACTCCACTATGGAGAAGACATCTTCATAATCTCTGAGCGCATATGGAATAGAGGGGTTTTTAATTTTAACTTGGTTCACTGACAGTGACATACAGTTACTCTGACACCATGGACTCCAGCGCACGATATCACCTAAGCGCCAGTCAATAACCGGATTATGCTGGTGCAACCATGGCATGCCTAACATAACCGGATTAGATAAATTATGTAGAACAAAAAATGATATCTGTTCGTTGTGTAATGCCCCCACTGACATAGTAATGTCTGCAGTAACAAACTCCACTCCACCCTGGATAATGGATGTACCATTGATCGCAGTGGTCTGAATAGGGGCATTAAGTCTTAGCAGTGGTACACCGAGATTCCTTGCGAGCAAAAAATCCATGAAATAGCCCGCAGAACCACAATCCACATAAGCCTTCACATACAGGGATTTATTAGAAAATGAGTGTGAGACGGGTAACAAAAGTTTAGCCGCATTTGCGGGCAATACCTGAGCCTCTGGGCCAGCACGACCAGAGCTGCCCAGGGGCCGACGTCCCAGGAATGTGGATCTCTGACGCTCAGCATTTCCCAGGCCTCCAGCATGCTGGTGTAGGAAGATGGGAGTGTTCCTTCAGGCTGTGCTCTGGAGCAGGTGTTAGGCCAGGAAATCAGCTCAGACAGAAGAAAAAAAAAAATTCAGGAGACTGCTTTTATATATGGTGAACATATACACAAAAAGCAAGTTTTTTTTCCTTGTATTATTTTGGGCCGGATATAATGTAACGTCCGTCTGCGGTCTGGGCTGCAGCCAAACAACACCACGAGAAACACTGATACCCTTTACCCCTATACAGGGATCTGGATTTATAGCAGAGCCCAGGAGGTGCTGTCTGAATAGGAGCAGTGTCCAGAGCAGGACGGTCGCCAGAGAGGGAGTTCCAATACAGGACAAAAACGTGGTAGTATCCGGGTCTAAACCAGTCGGGCAGCAGGGTACAAAAACGTTAGGCAGAAGCAGAGTCAGAAGTCCAGGCCAAGGTCTGAGTCATAACCAGGAGGGCAGCAGAGATACAGAATCGTTAGGCAAAAGCAGAGTCAGAAGTCCAGGCCAAGGTCATAGTTATTCAACTATAGCAAGTAACACACAGGGGAACCAAGAATATATCCGGCGGCTTGCAAGACCATTCCCAAGGTATTTGAGGGATCAGGTCACCCCTCACAGGTTCCCGGACTGCTGATGTCATCAGTACCGCCCCATGACCGCATATGGCGACTTCAGTTTTACCTTCTCCTCGATATCTCGCCGCCTCCTATCATCCCCCTCTTTCCCTTCTCCTGAGAATAAGACAAGGTACAATTTAAATTCTTTGGATAATTTTGGCCACAGCGGCCAATTTTATTAACAAACATTAACAATAAACATTAAATAATTCAAAATTATGAGGGGAGGGTTCTTGGAGCTAGAAAGATCTGGCTATAAACTTATTTCCACCATGTTACCCCCAGCCGTCCAGCCCAGCTCGAGGGCACCGTAACTCCCCTTCTCGGAGACCAACCACCATAGCTCCCGAGGTAAAACCCCGTCCAGAGCCCATACCCAAAAGCCAGATCCCCCATACCATTTTAAACTGTCGGGAATGTTACTTCCGAATCCTTCCCCGACCAATCACCGTCAACTCCAAGAACCCCACCCCCCGCCCCACAGCCACTGTGACAACAGCAACAACAACGCCTCATATAGACCCTGACAAGAATCTATATACCGATCACCTTTTTTTTTTTTTATAAAACGTACATCCCCTAGCAGCCCCCAACGTGCTACCCAAAAACAGGGAGGGTGGGTGGGACTTCTCTCCTCTGCTCCTGGCTGGTGAGTGCGGTTTTTCCCGCACTTTTTCCCTAATACAGGCTGCCCCCACCTTAAACCCCTCCCCCGGCCCCCGTCCCGGCCAACCATTTCAAACTGGCACAACACCAGTTCTAAAACTTCCCGCCCATGGCAGTCATGGGGGGCTTCCCCTAGGCTGTGCCCTTCCCCAGCCCCCTTCTTGACCGCATATGGCGACTTCAGTTTTACCTTCTCCTCGATACCTCGCCGCCTCCTATCATCCCCCTCTTTCCCTTCTCCTGAGAATAAGACAAGGTACAATTTAAATTCTTTGGATAATTTTGGCCACAGCGGCCAATTTTATTAACAAACATTAACAATAAACATTAAATAATTCAAAATTATGAGGGGAGGGTTCTTGGAGCTAGAAAGATCTGGCTATAAACTTATTTCCACCATGTTACCCCCAGCCGTCCAGCCCAGCTCGAGGGCACCGTAACTCCCCTTCTGGGAGACCAACCACCATAGCTCCCGATGTAAAACCCCGTCCAGAGCCCATACCCAAAAGCCAGATCCCCCATACCATTTTAAACTGTCGGGAATGTTACTTCCGAATCCTTCCCCGACCAATCACCGTCAACTCCAAGAACCCCACCCCCCGCCAACCACGAACAGCCCTGACCACCTCAGGCTCGTGAGTGCCCCAAAACCACCAAGGCCCTCTCGATCCCCTCCTGTATTGACAGTGCCCATAAATCAATACCAATAGAATTTAAATGAACCCCATCGGCCAACCAAAAATTACCGGCACCTGTCTCCAATTCAAAGTGACGAACACTAATGCCCCCATTCCTGGACATAAATGCCGACACCGCACGATTCAATTTTACCCTTGCCCTGTTAATCCCTTTCAACGATCTCGCTTGCCTCCACCTCTGTCTGGGTACTACATCCGACCATACCGTCACCACGTTCGGGAACGATGTCCACAACCTCAAAAAATCGGAACGTATGTCCCTAATTAATTCTCTCGCCGGCCTGACCCCTAAATCATTGCCCCCCACATGGAAAACAATAATGTCGGGGGTTCTATCCAAGCGAGCGGATTTGGTTAACTCCAGGAGCACCCTGCTCCATACCATTCCTCGGAAACCCAACCAACGGACCAGCACCTGCTCCCTCCCAAAGCCCAATTGCCTACCATCTGGCCTCGCGTCGGCTCGTAGCGCACCCCAATAAACGTAAGAGTGTCCGAATATCCAGGCAAGAAAGGGGTCGCCACCTGAAAAAACACAACAGAATATAGAAAAAACACATCCCAGGACATGCAAACCACACAGCTAACGCCGAACATACAGTAAATACCGATCCGACTGCCACCTGCCAATTCTCCTAATCGCATCAGCCCCCAACCCAAGGCTGTCCGCTTCGGTCGCAGCACCGATCCTAAATGAATGAGACCCATACATGTCCTGGGGAAGGCCCAACTCTACCAATCCCTTCTTCAAAACCGCAATGAACTGGAACCGAGACAAATAGGTGCCGTCCGCATGGCACAAGAGAGGACCCGTCCTACCCGCCCATACGCCCCAATACGTTTCCAAACAGCCACGTGGGCACATTAACGCCCCTTCAACTCGCCCCAAAACTACCCGTCTGCCCCTACCCTGTTGATCAGTTTTTGAACGCCGAATCCAAAAAACAATGCCCCCTGCCCAAAATTCCACATCTTCTGCCAACACCCCTCCCGCCGAAACCCTGCTGCCTGACACCACCTCGCCAATGCGCATTGCCCCAAAAAAGGCCAAAGAAAAAGCCAGCCGAAACAGGGCCAACTCAAAAACTGACGTGCAAATACCCCCAAGGACTCTGCCTAAGCCTTCCAACGTACTAAACGAAATAGGCCTTCGTTTGTCGCCGGCTTTTTTACCCCTACGAAACCCTTTTAACGCCTGACTCACTAAGAAGCTCTTCGTAACGTCCCCCACCCCTTGCAACTTGAAACCGAAAGCTAAACCCGCTACAAACTTGTTTACCTTAGCAGCAGACCAACCGCTGTCAGCTGCCTTCCCAATTAAAAACAATACCGCCAACATCCTATCCTCATCACTTTCGACCCCACCCCACTCTGCCAACCAACTCTGCCATACTCGCCACGAAGAATCGTAGGCTGACCATGTCTGCTGCGATAAGGATTCCCGAATCAGTCTTCCTGCTCTTCCGTAATCACCTTCCACAGAAAGGAAGGGCATTCCACGCCCGTGGCATCCGCTCCTGCCGCCAATTCTCTAAAACGCCCCCACTGAAAACGAGACAAAGAGTCTGCTATTGAATTCGTAACCCCGGGCACATGCACTGCAGAAATCCCTGCGTTCAAATCCAGACATCGAAGAACCAAAACCCTAACCAATCTAACTACGGGGGGAGAGGAGGCCGACAAACTGTTAATGACCGCTACAACACTCGCGTTGTCGCAATGAAAGCGCACTCTCCTATTTTCGAACATGGGACCCCACACCAAAACAGCTACCATGATAGGAAACAGCTCCAATAGTGCCAAGTTTTTGGTAAGGCCCAACAACTTCCACGCCTGAGGCCACCACCCCACACTCCACCTTCCCTTACAGTAGGCACCGTAACCAGAGCTGCCTGCTGCATCCGTAAATATTTCAAAATCAAAATTGCTCAATGTCTCCTCCTGCATCAGCGACCGCCCATTGTAATTCCGCAAAAACCGCTGCCAAACCATCAAATCATCCCTATGCTCCTTCGTCAAGCGAACATAATGGTGCGGAGCCTTCACTCCTGCCGTCGCGCTAGCCAAACGACGAGAAAAAATTCGACCCATAGGCATGATCCTGCAGGCAAAGTTCAATCTCCCCAATAGGGATTGTAATTCCTTGAGGGTCACTTTGCGCAACTTCGAAATCCTGTCCACCTCCTGTTTCAACAATGCCAACTTGTCCTCTGGTAACCGACACTCCATCCTTTCCGAATCGACAACTATGCCCAAAAAACTTATAACGGCCTTAGGGCCTTCCGTCTTCTCAGATGCCAGCGGCACCCCAAAATGCTCCGCCACCCAAACCATGCCTGCCAACGCGTTCCTACACAACGGCGAATCCGGGGGGCCAATAAAAAGAAAATCATCCAGATAATGAATGATCGACTGCATTCCTGTAACATCCCTTACCACCCACTCCAGGAAAGTGCTAAACGTCTCAAACAATGAACAAGAAATTGCGCAACCCATCGGCAAACACCTATCGAGGTAGAAATTCCCCTTCCAAAAACATCCCAGCAGCGGGATACTATCTGCATGAACCGGTAGTAACCAAAAAGCGGACTCAATGTCTGTCTTTGCCAACAAAGCCCCTGACCCATAACGTCGCACCCACTTAACCGCCGTATCAAAAGAGGTATACTCCACAGAACACAACTCCCTATCGATACCGTCATTAACTGACAAGCCTTTTGGATAAGACAAATGCTGAATCAAACGAAACTTATTCGGCTCCTTCTTAGGCACAACCCCCAACGGGGAAACAATCACGCCCGCAACAGGAGCCGTGGGGAACGGACCGGCCATCCTGCCCAAATCCACTTCCTTTTTTAACTTCTCATCTACTACCTCCGCATGCGTTATTGCCGTCCGCAAATTTTTAACAGAAAAAGGAACCACATGGCCAGGAAGTGGAATCCTGAAACCGTCAACAAAACCATTCAAAAGCACGCTGGCCTCTGCCCGAGCCGGATACCTACTTAGAAAGGGGGCCATCTCTTGAACCCTCACCGGGCTCTCCCCCTTGACCGGCACCCACATTTGGCTTTCCTTTCCCTTTCTTAAAACATTTGGAAGCGCCGTGTGAGCTACCGTTGCAGTGGGAGCACACGTGCTTGAACTTGCAGCCCGCCCCGTACTTACACTGCCCGTCATTAAATTGCCAGCACGCCCCCGACTTCTCTCTTCCTCCCTGGGTTGCCTGACCACTGCTCCCCTGACCTGCTTGCTGACTGCCGCTGCCCCCGCTCCCGTGAAAGGACTGCCCATACCTCACTGGGGCCATCACCTTCAGCCACAGCCCGATATCCTTTTGATCCCACTTTATCTCTGGCCTTACCGCCTTCCTCTGCCTAAACTGCTCGTCGTATCGCAGCCACGCCTGGCCCCCATAAATACGATGCGCCTCCCCGATAGCATCTAAATAACAAAAAAGGCCAGAACAATTATCCGGAGACTTCTCCCCTATGACACTAGCCAAAATAGCGAATGCCTGCATCCAATTCACAAAAGTCTGCGGGATCAGACGCCACCTCCTCTTTTCTTCCTCCTCTTTTTTACTATCGTCCTTCTTCCCCTTATCCAGGTTAAACTTTTCCAACGGCAGCAATGAAAATATCTCCACATACTCGTCCCGCCAAATCTTTTCCTTCACTTCTTTCTTTAAATGGGCCCCCAGCGGCCCCTCAAAGCACACATAAACCTCTCCCTTAGCCCTATCGTCCAGTTTTATCCTATCCCCCTTATCCGTCTCCGTCTGCACTGAAACAGACACTCCTGCCGCAGCTCCTTCATCGGATTCTACCGCACGTAACACGTCACCACCCGACTCTGTGCCCGAACCGCGACCCACTAACCATGCCCCCGCTGGGGACGGAGCTGCCTCCCCAATTACCCCCCCCTCCAGTCTCCTCAATATTTGCGACATGTTCGCCAAAATGTCCCATAGCCCCGGCACCTCAGCCCCGCTACGCCCCATCCGCTCCCTACCATCTCCCTGCCTGCCCCCATCATCCTGCAATACAGCCCCTGCGGGCGACAAACACGACATGGAGCCATACTCACATAGCTGCGCGGGTGCTGTGTCCCCGCCAGCTGGAAATCCGGAATCCTGACGTCCTCGATGATCCTGATGCAGGCTCCGCTGCTCCAGGCCCGCACCCCTGGCCTCCTCGTCACCAGGGGGGACCCGAGCATGCGATACCCGCCGCTCCCGAGAACTCCCGCTTCAACGGGACCTGTGACAGTCCCTGGACCCGTGCCCGACTGGCCGGTCCGTAGCACCCTCTGGGCGACTCCCGGATAAATGCCCCCAGGTGCCTGGTGCCCCGTCTGCTGTATAGGGGCCAGGCAGGGCGACCACGCTAAGTCGCCTCCCGCCCGCCGACCGTTCCGGGCTCCATGCGTTGCTAGGACCGGGCAGGGCGTCCCCGCTGAGCCCCCTCCCGTCCGCCGATCGGTCGGGGCTCCACATGCTGCTGGGACCAGGCAGGGCGTCCTCGTGCTGCCCCCTCCCGACCGCAGCTCTCTCGCTATGGACTGCGATGGGGCATGCAGGGCGGCAGCAACTGGCACCCTCCCGCCCGCCTCACCTCCGGTCCTTCTGATGACGGTGGGGCCAGGCAGGGCGCTGCCGCAACGCCCCCTCCTGCCCGCCGCGCCACGTCTGGCACCCTGGCTGGCAGACACCCCCGAGCGGTCCTCATCCCCGGGGGCGCCCTCGATCCTGCCTCCCGCCGCTGTGTTGGCCGGCGCCGGCCGCCGCCGGCCTCGCCGCTGTGAGGGCCTGCCGCGGCCTTCACTCTCCTCCCTCCTGCGCGCGACGACACTTCCGGTCCGGCCTGCTGTTCCTGTCCGGCTACCACACGCTTGCCGCCCGTGCTGACCGGCCGGCTGGGCGGATTCCTGCCGGGACGGGCGCAGGGAGGGGATGCAGCCCCACCTGTTGCGCCGCCCGCAGGGTCCCTGGAGGGGCTCCGCAGCCGCCGCCTGCTGCGGGCTGACACCTCCGGTGACAGCCTTTCGGGGGGGACGGGTCCTCCTTCCACGCCGGCTGGATCCCTGCTCCGCAGCGCTGAGGAGGGAGGAAAGTTGGGTCTGTAGCCATCCTCCCCTCCTGGACCTGGCCACATCCTGCAGCCTGGCGAAAAGTTGCTGCTCGTCGTCCATTGATTCAGGTGGGACTTCTCTCCTCTGCTCCTGGCTGGTGAGTGCGGTTTTTCCCGTACTTTTTCCCTAATACAGTCTGTCCCCACCTTAAACCCCTCCCCCGGCCCCCGTCCCGGCCAACCATTTCAAACTGGCACAACACCAGTTCTAAAACTTCCCGCCCATGGCAGTCATGGGGGGCTTCCCCTAGGCTGTGCCCTTCCCCAGCCCCCTTCTGGACCAGGCCAGATGATGATGCAGTAACCTTCTGATGACTGACAGAGGGGCGGAGCCTGCGCCCACCAGATGCCTGCACAGGTGCCCTTACTCTGTCAGCACCATAACTCACGGGCAAGTCACGGCGCCTCCTAGTGACCGCGCCCAGAGCAGCAGACCCCGAATTAAAAGGCAACGTGACAGACCGGCGCCTCCTAGAGGCTAAAGCCGGGACAGTAGGCCCTGAGTCTGATGCGACGGAACCACGGCCCCTCCCAGTGGCCGAGGCAGGAACAGCCGTCCCTGAGTCTGACGACGAAGTGGCTGTCCGGCGCCTCCTAGTGGCCGCGATCGGAACAGCAGGCCCCAAGTCTGGCGGCGACGTGACACCGGCAGCCAGAACGAGCTGCAAAGCCACCAGGGAGGTAAAAAGGATGGTTTTACCAGTTATAGGGCGTGCTGGGTCTGCTGGACAATTGTTTCTCCAAGGATCATTGTGGATACAGGGACCTCATTGCTTACTGATCAGGCACCAGGAAGCCCTGGATGAGATCTGGAGTTTCCGCTGTAGAGTCTCTGATACTTGCCTGGAGTTCATCCTGAGCCATCTGATTCATGAATACAATGCCAGTCCTCTAGTGAACATTGGCACCGATGTATAATGAAGCTCTGCAGATTCCCGAGGGCTGGTTAACTCTTCAGCCACTGCACAGGTCTCTGCTGATGTCAGGGGGTGGTCTCACGGGCCCCCTGACTATTGTGCTCAGTGTTATAATTGTGTCCCCTTTATGTTGAGGGCTGGTCCTGGCCTATGAATGGCTGATAACAGGGACCCATAGCTGCAGCACTGGAGTAGCGTGGGGGAGGGCGGTCCGCCCCAGGCGGCACGTGTGTGGGGGCGGCGCAGCAGCATGACAGCTCCTCGGCTGCTTTTAGGAAAGGCCCCAGCAGCCGTGTTGCTATGGTAACACTGTAGGACTACATTACCCGTCATGCCTCGGGCGTGCGTTCCTGGTATGACCCCGCTGCAGCGCTGTAGATTGGCAGTCACATGACCGTGGGATCTGCCGAGGCTTCGGCTGTCACATGCCCAAACAACAAGCGGAGCGGCCGCACAGCATGGAGCATGGCCAATGTGGCCAACAGGGTGTCGTGGTCCGGCCGGGAGCAGCTGGAGGAGGCCGGGGAGAGCACGCCGCTGCTGAACGGAGCCGGCAACCAGCAGGTGAGGGCGGGAGGAGGGATACTGGGAATTGGGGGGCTGTGCAGATAGGTGACCATGGCGAGGCTGTGCAGGGGAGGACATGGGGGGGCTCTGTAGGGGGAGGACGTGGGGGGCTGTGCAGGGGAGGACATGGGGGGCTCTGTAGGGAGAGGACATGGGGGGCTCTGTAGGGAGAGGACATGGGGGGGCTCTGTAGGGAGAGGACATGGGGGGGCTCTGTAGGGAGAGGACATGGGGGGGCTGTGCAGGGGGAGGACATGGGGGGGCTGTGAAGGGAAGGACATGGGGGGGCTCTGTAGAGGGAGGACATGGGGGGCTCTGTAGGGGAGGACATGGGGGGCTCTGTAGGGGAGGACATGGGCTGTGCAGGGGAGGACATGGGGGGCTGTGCAGGGGAGGACATGGGGGGCTGTGCAGGGGGGTAAACGGGGGGCTGTGCAAGGGAGAACATGAGGGCTCTGTAGGGAGTGTACTGTGGTTCTGTGCAGGGGGAGGACACATGGGTCTCCTTACACTGTTTTATGGTGCGGCTCTATGAAGGGCAGTGGTGGCGGTTCAGTAGGGTCATCAAGCTAATACATACATACAGTCATGGCCAAAAGTATTGACACCCCTGCAATTCTGTCAGATAATACTCAGTTTCTTCCTGAAAATGATTGCAAACACAAATTCTTTGGTATTATTATCTTCATTTAATTTGTCTTAAATGAAAAAAACACAAAAAGAATTGTCCTAAAGCCAAATTGGATATAATTCCACACCAAACATAACAAAGAGGGTGGACAAAAGTATTGGCACTGTTCGAAAAATCATGTGATGCTTCTCTAATTTGTGAAATTAACAGCACCTATAACTTACCTGTGGCACCTAACAGGTGTTGGCAATAACTAAATCACACTTGCAGCCAGTTGACATGGATTAAAGTTGACTCAACCTCTGTCCGGTGTCCTTGTGTGTACCACATTGAGCATGGAGAAAAGAAACAAGACCAAAGAACTGTCTGAGGACTTGAGAAACCAAATTGTGAGGAAGCATGAGCAATCTCAAGGCTGCAAGTCCATCTCCAAAGACCTGAATGTTCCTGTGTCTACCGTGCGCAGTGTCATCAAGAAGTTTAAAGCCCATCGCACTGTGGCTAACCTCCCTAGATGTGGCCGGAAAAGAAAAATTGACAAGAGATTTCAACGCAAGATTGTGCGGATGTTGGATAAAGAACCTCCACTAACATCCAAACAAGTTCAAGCTGCCCTGCAGTCCGAGGGTGCAACGGTGTCAACCCGTACTATCCGTCGGCATCTGAATGAAAAGGGACTGTATGGTAGGAGACCCAGGAAGACTCCACTTCTTACCCCGAGACATAAAAAAGCCAGGCTGGAGTTTGCCAAAACTTACCTGAAAAAGCCTAAAACATTTTGGAAGAATGTTCTTTGGTCAGATGAGACAAAAGTAGAGCTTTTAGGGCAAAAGCATCAACATAGAGTTTACAGGAGAAAAAAGAGGCATTCAAAGAAAAGTACATGGTCCCTACAGTCAAACATGGTGGAGGTTCCCTGATGTTTTGGGGTTGCTTTGCTGCCTCTGGCACAGGACTGCTTGACCGTGTGCATGGCATTATGAAGTCAGAAGACTACCAACAAATTTTGCAGCATAATTTAGGGCCCAGTGTGAGAAAGCTGGGTCTACCTCAGAGGTCATGGGTCTTCCAGCAGGACAATAACCCAAAACACACTTCAAAAAGCACTAGAAAATGGTTTGAGAGAAAGGGTGACTTCTAAGGTGGCCAGCAATGAGTCCAGACCTGAATCCCATAGAACACCTGTGGAGAGATCTAAAAATGGCAGTTTGGAGAAGGCACCCTTCAAATATTAGGGACCTGGAGTAGTTTGCCAAAGAAGAATGGTCTAAAATTCCAGCAGAGCATTGTAAGAAACTCATTGATGGTTACCAGAAGCGGTTGGTCGCAGTTATTTTGGCTAAAGGTTGTGCAACCAAGTATTAGGCTGAGGGTGCCAATACTTTTGTCCGGCCCATTTTTGGAGTTTTGTGTGAAATGATCAATGTTTTGCTTTTTGCTTCATTCTCTTTTGCGTTTTTTCATTTAAGACAAATTAAATGAAGATAATAATACCAAAGAATTTGTGTTTGCAATCATTTTCAGGAAGAAACTGAATATTATCTGACAGAATTGCAGGGGTGTCAATACTTTTGGCCATGACTGTATATATATAGAAAACTGCAAGAAGATGAAAGTCTAGAAATTTAGAAATAATAACAGCAGAGTTAGTAGTAGACTAAAAATTAGATCTTTGAGTGTAGTGTGGGCTCTTCGGATGCTTCCGAAATATCAACGACCAAAGGGGCGGCAAATTTTTCGACCGCCCCGGGCGCCACAAACAGTTGCTAAGCCACTGAGCTGCAGGAATGTATAATGTGTATAATGTGCACAGTAATGAATGTTCTAAATATTCACTGTCATTACCAAGAATTATCCGTGTTATATGGCCGGAACAAGATGCAGTGCCACCGACGGCGCGCAGGCAGGTAAATAGGATGTTTTTTTTCTTAACAGGAATCATACCTACAAAGATAGGGGATAAGGAGCCATGCATACAATGACAGGGACGGGGGAACCATGCATACCATGGTAGGGATGAGTGGTCAATGCACACCCGGCTTATACTCAAGTCAATAAGTTTACCCAGTTTTTCGTGGCAAAAGTTGGTGCCTCGGCTTGTACTCGGGTCGGCTTATACTCGAGTATATACGGTAATAGGTAAAACCTGACAAGAATAAACAATAATTTGCAGTTAGCCCAATCGTGGGGATAAATAGCTGAGAAATAAATAGTGATTAGTATATCTTAATAAATATATTGCAATTCGCCCAGTACAAAGCTGTGAAAAAAAATGGTAGTTACTATTTCCATTAAGTATTGCACTCAAACAGTTGATTAACCAAGAGAGATGGCATGTACCCGAATAGAATTCTCCTAGAGGCTGCAAATAAGAGCGGCAGGAAGTAAAGGGTTAATAGGTACATAGAACACACAATTGGGTGAAAATATTAAATGGTCATGAGCAATATGTCCTGGCATAAAGAGTGTGATTATATCCTTAGTCCATAGTTAATGCTTGGTATAAACCTGCATTCATAAAATATTCCAATGTCTATAGCCGTGGGGAGAGCTGCCCCGGCCGATGACGGATACACCAAGTACTTTCTCCAATGAGTGAAGGGCTCGTGCCCTGTGAAATAGCGCGCTGAACAGTACATGGTGATTTCACCATATATAGTTGTATGTGAGTGTTGCTACTCACAATACCTCCGATGGTCTGCGTAGAATCCGGTGACTGCGTTCTGGCTGGTGCAGTAAAGGTCGGACCTGGGAGATGCGGCGATATGCCGAGGTGTAGTGTGAGACCAGCGCTCCTGCGCTCCAGCAGTCGGCAGGGATCCGGTCACTCTGGTCGATAGCTGCGTCCCGGCAGATGTGCAGTAGGAGCAGGACCTGTGTGACGCGGTGGATCATGTGGTGCCGTGTAACTGCTGCTAGATGGAGGTACGGGTGGCAAAAAGGGCCGAAACCAACGCGTTTCGGAAAACTCAGCTTCTTTCTTCAGGTCCGGGACATATTGCTTATGACCATTTAATATTTTCACCCAATTGTGTTCTATATACATATTAACCCTTTACTTCTAGGAGAATTCTATTCGGGTACATGCCATCTCTCCTTGGTTAATCAACTGTTTGAGTGCAATACTTTCTATTTCCATTAACTACCATTTTTTTCACAGCTTTGTACTGGGCGAGTTGCAATATATTCATTAAGATATACTAATCACTATTTATTTCTCAGCTATTTATCCCCACGATTGGGCTAACTGCAGTTTATTGTTTATTCTTGTCAGGTTTTACCTATTAAATATTCTTCTATTTGTCTCATTAATAAGTGACTAGCTTTTCTCCCACATCTTGGTTTTTTCAGCGCGAGTCTATCACAAATATTTATAATCCTTTCGATTTCCTTGTGGTTGGTATCTAGAGTCGCAGCAGTTACACAGTTACCTTTTACACAGGCGCCACTTTATCGCTCTCCTTCATTTTTTGATTTTAACAATTTTTCCCTGGATCTGTAGATGGATATTTCCTGCTTTTGAATTGCCTCCTATATACAGTGTGAGCCTCCACATTGCTTCCTATATACAGTATGAGGCCGCATATAGCCTCCTATATACAGTAGGAGCCTGCACAGCGCTTCCTATATACAGTATGAGGCCGCATATAGCCTCCTATATACAGTATGAGCCTGCACAGCGCTTCCTATATACAGTATGAGTCTGCACATAGTCTCCTATATACAGTATGAGCCTGCACATCGCTTCCTATATACAGTATGAGACCGCATATAGCCTCCTATATACAGTATGAGGCCGCATATAGCCTCCTACATACAGTATGAGCCTGCACAGCGCTTCCTATATACAGTATGAGCCTGCACATCGCTTCCCATATACAGTATGAGGCCGCATATAGCCTCCTACATACAGTATGAGGCCACATATAGCCTCCTATATACAGTATGAGCCTGCACATCGCTTCCTATATACAATATGAGCCTGCACATTGCTTCCTATATACAGTATGAGCCTGCACATTGCTTCCTATATACAGTATGAGTCTGCACATAGTCTCCTATATACAGTATGAGCCTGCACATCGCTTCCTATATACAGTATGAGGCCGCATATAGCCTCCTACATACAGTATGAGGCTGCATATAGCCTCCTATATACAGTATGACCCTGCACATCGCTTCCCATGTACAGTATGAGACCACATATAGCCTCCTGAATACAGTATTTGCCTCCTATATACAGTATGAGGCTGCATATAGCCTTCTATATACAGTATGAGCCTGCACATCGTTTCCTATATACAGTATGAGGCCGCATATAGCCTCCTATATACAGTATGAGCCTGTACTTCGCTTCCTATATACAGTATGAGGCCGCATATAGCCTCCTATATACAGTATGAGCACCAACATATAGCCTCCTGAATGCAGTGTTTACCTCCTATATACAGTATGAGCCTGCACATTGCTTCCTATATACAGTATGAGCCTGCACATAGCCTCCTATATACAGTAGCAAAAAAAAAAAAATGATTGAATGAGAGTAATGGTTTTGGGTCCTTTCTGTAAAAATCGTATGGGTATCTTTTTAGTCTTGGTTTTAGTTTTCTGTTTTTAATTATTTTTTCCTGTGCTTATACTCCAGTTCTCTATCTTCGCATTGCAGTATATGATCTGGCATGGAATTCATTGTTGAGGGCATTTCAAGATTTTATGAAGAAACACTCCTCTCACAAGAAATCTACGGCTCTTTTCGTACCCATTGGGTCTTCAATATTTCATATTATTTGTTCACATTTTTATTCATTTTTTCTTTTTTTATTTGTTTATTTCATTTACATTTTTATTTGTTTTATTTTTATATATTTTTTTTCACTCATTTTTTATGTTTTTCACAATTTTCTTTGTGTATTTTTGCTATGTATTATGCATTATACATAATTGTGTGTATAATTACTTTATGATATATGACATTTGATGTATGTATTGAATGCCATGTGTTATTTTTATGTTCATTTGTTTTTTAACAGAGACATGGTATATAGTTGTTATAGTTATATGATGCACATACACTTTCATATAGCCTGCATACACATTATGCTAATTGTTAAAAAAAAATTTTATTGCTTGCATAGTGTGCTTATAATTGACACATATGTGTGTGCCTTTGCACTGTATGTCAGGCATATTCACTTTAATAGTTCATACACACCGCTATAATTATTTCAGCATCATTATGTTTTATCCCCTCACTTTCAACACTTGCTATCACTTTAAATAGTGATTATTATTCTTCATAATTATTTTATTTTCTTGTCCTCACTTGAGCGCATGCCCAGTTCTGTCCTCCCTAGGAGCCTTCTGACGTGCTCAGTCTGGTATGTGGCTGTCTCTGGCTGTTTTGCTGCTTGAGCCACTTTCATGCTGATCATAGACTCCCTGTTCATAGTGGGGACTCAACAGCGCATGCGCCGATAATGCTGTGGACGTTTAGAACTGGATACTATTGACGTCATTGTGGACACTACAGCTCAGGTCCTGAATTTTACAAGCTTTATTAGGGAAAGCGGTTTATTGGTTGACCGCACTATATAAACTAGAAACGGGGCACTTGTAAACCACGCCTCCTGAGGAAGCTGCGGCGTAACGCGCGTAGGGGCGGCAGGTTTTACAGCGACATACACTACACATGTAAGTTGTTACTTTCTAATGCAGTCCTTGTATCTTACTCTGGAATTTGTATAGACAGTTTTTACTCTGTGTACACTTAACGCCTACCAGGCTTATTTGATACAAGGCACTTGTGCACTTTATATTCAGCAGTTTACTCTGGGCACTTATTGTATGCAAAACCGTATCTGGGCATACATATTATGTAAATGGGGAGTTTGCTGTTTACTATGCATTCTATTTGTGAAAGGAAAGCAAAGAAACTACATGTTTTATACAGATAAAAACTTTATTAACTGTCAAGGTGCTGGTTTAATTATATTGTGTTTATGTCTGCTGTAACTTGCATTTAGCATTTATGCTCTGTTAATTATTCTAAATAAATTATTTAGCTTGAAAAACTCCAATTTTGATCTCTTGTGATGCTTAATAGCTCATTTATGAGATTTTTTTTGCTATTATATTTCCAGTGAGTTGAGCCTTTGAAGAATTTTTTTCCAGTATTTGGGATATATTTGTACTTTATCCTATATACAGTATGAGCCTGTACATCGCTTCCTATATACAGTATGAGGCTGCATATAGCCTCCTATACACAGTATGAGCCCACATAGCCTCCTGTATACAGTATGAGGCCGCATATAGCCTTCTACACTGCGTTCCAAATTATTATGCAAATTGGATTTAAGTGTCATAAAGATGTAATTTTTTGTTTTTCAAATAAACTCAGATGGTATTGTGTATCAGGGCTCTTTGGATCACTGAAATCAATCTCAAACGCCTGTGATAATTAGTTTACCAGGTGAGCCCAATTAAAGGAAAACTACTTAAGAATGATGTTCCACATTATTAAGCAGGGCACAGGTTTCAAGGAATTTAGGAAAGAAAACGGATCTCTCTGCTGCTGAAAAGCATCAAATAGTGCAATGCCTTGGTCATGAGATGAAAACATTAGATATTTCCCAAAAATTTAAACGTGATCATCGTACTTTTAAGAGATTTGTGGTTGATTCTGAGAACAGACATGTTTGTGCTGATAAAGGCAGAATGAGGAAGGTTTCTGCTAGGCAAGTTCATCGGATTAAGAGAGCAGCTGCTAAAAAGCCATTACAAACCAGCAAACAGATATTTAAAGCTGCTGGTGCCTCTGGAGTCCCTCGAACCTCAAGGTGTAGGATCCTTCAAAGGCATGCTGTGGTGCATAAACCTACTATTCGGCCACTCCTAAACAGTGTTCACAAGCAGAAATGGTTGCAGTGGGCCCAGACATACATGAAAACTAATTTTCAAACAGTCTTGTTTACTGATGAGTGTCGAGCAACCCTGGATGGTCCAGATGGATGGAGTAGTGGATGGTTGGTGGAAGGCCACTATGCCCCAACAAGGCTGCGACGTCAGCAAGGAGGTGGAGGAGTCATGTTTTGGGCCGGAATCATGGGGAAACAGCTGGTAGGGCTCTTTAAGGTTCCTGATGGTGTGAACATGACCTCTGCAAAGTATATAGAGTTTCTGACTGACAGCTGTCTTCCATGGTATAAAAAGCAGAAATGTGCCTTCAGGAGCAAAATCCTCTTCATGCATGAAACTGCACCATGTCATGCTGCAAAGAATACCTCTGAGTCATTGACTGCTATGGGCATAAAAGGAGATAACTCATGGTGTGGCCACCATCTTTCCCTGACCTCAACCCTATGGAGAACCTTTGGAGTATCATCAAGCGAAAGATCTATGAGGGTGGGAGGCAGTTCACATCAAAACAGCAGCTCTGGGAGGCTATTCTGACTTCATGCAAAGAAATACAAGCAGAAACTCTCCAAAAAATTCACAAGTTCAATGGATGCAAGAATTGTGAAGGTGATATCAAAGAAGGGTTCCTATGTTAACATGTAACTTGGCCTGTTAAGCTATTTAACTCCAAAATATCCTTTTTGTTCAGTGAATGTGACCTCCTAAGGCCTCTTTCACACATCAGGTTTTCGCCGTCAGGCGCGATCCGGCGCTTTTGACAAAAACCGGATCCGGCGAAATGCAATGCCGGATCCGGTTTCCCCCCCATTGACTTGCATTTGCGCCGGATCGCGCCGGATGGCCATGCGTTTCATCCGGTTTTCGCCGGATCCGGCAATGTGTCGCGATCCGGCGTCTGGAAAAAACGTCTACTGTAACGTTTTTTGTCTCCGGCGAAAAAGCCGGACACGCCGGATCCGGCGCGTCCGGCTTTTTCACACAATGAAAGCCTATGAGCGCCGCAATGCGCCGGATCCGGCGAAAGCCGGATCCGGCGCCCGGATCCGGTTTTCTGGTCTGAGCATGCTCAGTAGCTCTGCCCACAAGACATATATAAAAGCAAGACAGTGGGACCCACAGCCACACCCAACATGCCACCCAAGAAAGCAACCAAGAGAAGCAGGAGAAGGCAGGAGACCACTGCAGCACCATCAGCACCACCACCACCCCAAATGGAGCAGCAAATAGAACATGCTGAGGAGGGGAGGCCAGCAGCAGATGAGAGACGGTAATTATCAAATAACCCATTCCTCCAAACTAGGGCTATTGAATATCAAGATATTCATTGGCCCTTTGTTTCTCTTTATTCAACAGCCGCCCAATAGATGCAGCAGCAGCAGCAATGGCAGCAGCTGGAACACCACCCACAGGCATGGAGTGTGGCCACCAGGAAGACAGCACATCATCTTCTGGGAGCCCTCCCTCGCATCGTCAGCATTTGACGGTAAGTTTTTATTTCCAAAATCCATCTTCTCTGTAATATATGTCTATTCATGGCCTTTTATTTCAAAACAGGAATCACAAGATGAAGAGGAGCTCCCAGAAGAAGAAGGAAGGGGTGGACAGACACCTGGAGTGGGCTCACAATTGGTAAGTTTTTTGCATCAAACGCAGAAACACAACATCACACTACACACAACACATAGAAAACAATGTTCTGCAGACCACACACAGCAAACAAATGCCTACATCCAAAGACATAACTTTTTTTGTTTTCTTCTCTAGTCTTCCCAATCTGGTGCTTGGCCAAGAGGTGATCGCAGTGCCTCCCAGGGTCGTCGGCGACAGCAACGCGGCGGTCACCAGCGTGTAAGTATAAATATTTTTGCTTTGTTTTTTTGCACTTTTTATTTCATTTCTTTTGTGGAGGCTAATTATGTTATTTTTGTCTTTTTCTTCAACAGCCTTCACAGCGTGCTCCCGACTCTGACGGTGAGGATGGAGGGATTGATGTGGACCGCCTCATCGATCTCGTCAGAGAAAGGGAGCCGCTCTGGAATATGGCTGACCGACGCCACGCTGACCTGATCGTTACCCGACGACTCTGGGGGGAAATATGTTCGCTCCTTGTGGGCCGCTGGGAGGACCTCGAAGCTCGGGCCCAGATTAAAGAGCATAAGTATATACAGTACCGGTTGCTTGATGTAAACCAGTGTTTCCCGAACTCCAGTCCTCGTGGTCCCCACGGATCATGTGTTCAGGATTTCTATTTACTATGGAAATCCTGAAAACATGACCCCTGGGGACCATGAGGACTGGAGTTTGGGAAACACTGATGTTGTATACTAACCACTCCTTTCTCGTTTCAGGGAACAGAATTGTGAATCGGTGGCGGTCTGTCAGAGATCGTTTCAAGAAGGAGTTCAATAAAGAGATGCGGACCCCGAGTGGATCTGGAGGACGCAGGAGCAAGTACAAGTACGCAGAAGCCCTGTCGTTCCTCCGGGAAACAATGGTCACCAGAAGGTAAATATTACACACCACATGTGAAAAAAAATGTTATATGTAAATTTTTTTTTCAGCCAGGGCCATACCATGTCAGTATTTTAATGTTTTTTTTTTCTCTTTATTCCACAGCACGGTGAGCAGCACTCGGGAGCCTGCACGATTGGACCCTTCTGAGGCGATCCCTGAGGAGACCGGCACCGAGGGACACTTCGACCGCCCCGGTACATCTGCACCTTCCCACACATTCGACCCATCTGTCCCATCCACCAGCACAGGAGCATCGTGGCCGCCTACATTACATGAAGCTGCTGGTGAGGAGATCGCTTTCCCTTTACCCCACCCTTCTGCCCCTGCCACCTCTAGTACACCTGCGGGTACTGGGCGGCAGCGGCAGAGGGGTCAGGAAAAGACTTATGCGCCAGAGTTCTTGCATCTGAATGCATCTTTCCAGAACTGTCTAAAAGTCTTGTCAGAGCAAATCTCCGCAGGCTATCAGCAGATCAACTCCAGCATTCTGGAGGTGAAGACACTTCTGCAAACCATGCATTCAGAAGCAAGATCTTCGCCAAACCACACCTTTTTCAGGTCTGTTGTGGAGCGCATGGAAACGCTCTCTCCTGCCCAGCAGATGTATGTAATGCATTCATGCCACGCTGCTCTCCAGCAAGTTACCTCCCAACCTCCTCCTCCTCCCACCACTGTAGTTCCTCCACCTGCATCCCCTCCAGCCACTTTCCATCCTTCCCCTCCTATTACATCTACACCCCCTCCAGCCACTTTCCATCCTCCCCCTCCTATTACATACCATCCACCTCCAGCCACTTTCCATCCTCCCCCTCCTATTACATACCATACACCTCCCCAGCACCATCCACCTCCCCAGCACCATCCACCTCCCCAGCACCATCCACCTCCCCAGCACCATCCACCTACCCAGCACCAGCAACCTCACCAGCAACAGCAACCTCCCCAGTACCAGCAACCTCCACAGTACCTGCAAACTCCCCAGTACCAGCAACCTCCCCAGTACCAGACATCTCCCCACTTCCAGCAACCTGCCCCGTACCAGACATCTCCCCACTTCCAGCAACCTGCCCCGTACCAGACATCTCCCCACTTCCAGCAACCTGCCCCGTACCAAACTCCTTCCCCAAAGAACTTGCCATCAACATCATCTGCTCCTACAGTCCCTGCCCAACCCTCCACTCCACCACCCACCACCTCTTCTGCTTCCCACATGTCCACCCATTCTGTAGTTTTTTCCACACCTTCACCTCTAACTGTTCCTTCCCCACCACGATCCCAGTCCTCTCTCCACACTCCCAGTGTCGAAGTGTCCCGCAGCCCCTACAGCAGTATTTCCACCACACACTACACAGATTTATGATGTGTGTATTTAAATAAAAATGACCAGTTTTATGGTTTCAGTTTTATAGTTTCAAAGTTTTATTAAACAAGTTTATTAAAATTTTAAAAAAGTTTACTAAAAAAAACATTTTTCAATAAAAGTTAAATTATTTTACACTGGTTGTCTGTCATTTCTTTCTGCGGCGAAAAAGGTTAAATACAGGGTATTTAAAAGGTGAAATGGTATTCAAAACTAGGTATATAACTGTGGGTAAATTTTAGCTTTTTGCCACAGTTGTGTTCCTGGTTGTGTTTGAAGCAAAGTATTTCACCTAAAAAGTTGTGTTTATTGTTGGTGATTTCCTAACAATGTACACAACTTTTGTTAAAAGGTGAAATACTTTGCATAAAACACAACCAGGTACACACCTGTGGCCTAAAGCTAAAAATAGAGACCATGACAAGATAGCCAACTTTGGTTGGCAAAGGTATATACTGTTGGTACAGAAGGTACTCAAGTTTGGTTAGGGCACAAATCTTTCACACTCTGTCATCCTGCCAGTGTACTCTGCCTTGAGGTGACATAAAGTATAGTGCAAAATTGTCCCTCATTACTGAAACCGTCACAGAACTTCTAGTGGTAATGTCATGGTAATCTTGCAAGGTGGTTTCTTCAGAGTGTCCTCAATGGAAATGGGTTCCTTGCAGATAACAAAATTGTGGAGTACCACGCACGCTTTGATCACCTCGTCCACAGTTTCTGTCTTGAGGTTGATCGCAGTCAATAGGACCCGCCATTTGGCTGTCAGAATACCAAAGGTACATTCAACCATTCTTCTTGCTCTTGTGAGGCGGTAATTAAAAATGCGTTTTGGTCTTGTCAATCCTCTGCTAGAGTACGGTTTCAAAAGGTGTTCTGACAGCTGGAAGGCTTCATCCCCTACACAGACAAATGGCATAGGTGGACCAGATGTTTGCGGCAGCGGTCTAGGTGGTGGGAACTGGAAGGTGTTTCCATACAGTTTACGCCCCATGGCAGACAGTTTGAAAACTTGAGAGTCATTGGAGCGGCCATAGGCCCCAATATCAACCGCAATAAATTTGTATTCCGCGTCAGCGATGGCCATGAGGACAATGGAAAAATATTTCTTGTAATTGAAATATTCCGATCCCGATCCAGCTGGCTTTACAATGCGGATATGTTTCCCGTCCACAGCGCCCAAGCAGTTTGGAAACTGACATATCTGTTGAAACTTGTCAGCAATTTCAATCCACCTCTCTGTTGTGGGCTCTGGTAAAAACTCTTCAGCTAAGGAGTCCCACAGTGCACGGCATGTGTACTTCACAATTCCAGATATAGTGGAAATCCTGAGTCTGTACTGGAAATGCAGTGACGAAAGGGATTCTCCAGTTGCAAGAAATCTGTGGGGAATTAAAAAACAATAAATTAGTTTTAAATCACAGCATTACATACCAAAACTGACCTATAACACTTGGAGATACAAATTACCACCAACAAGATTGCAGTGAAAGTGTGCTCTGATGCGATCATATCCAATAAATGTGGCTTACCTTAAAGTCACCATCAGACGCTCTGCGGGTGAAACAGAGAAGCGGCAATAGGTGTCCGCTTTTCTTATGAGGTGTGCAATGCGCTCCACCAAGTAATCAAAATTCTCCATTTTCATCCTAACATATCCAAAAAATTTATCCGGGTTTCGTCGAAGGTCCATGCATAGTGTAGAATAGACACCACGCGTCATTCTCTTGGCTGTGATGGGGTGGATCCACAAACGTCGTCTACGATGCCTGATGCGCTGCTGTCTCGCTCTCTCCTTCTCCAGAACAATCACCCTCAAACGATTTGCCTCCGCTGTAAAATCCGCCAAATTCTTCAAAATATTTCCAATGACAACATCCATCTTCGCCAGTAACTTGCTCTTCTCTCCAACCTGCACTTTCTCCTCTACAACCTGTCAAAGAAGGGCTGTAGGAACATGCTATATATAGTTTTCCAGTAGCCAATCCCGTTTGGAAGGCCACAAGGGTCAATTTTAAAAACCGGATCCGGCGTAATCCGTCGAAAAACGGATAGAAAAACGGATGAACCGGATGAGACGGATCCGGTTTTGTCTGTCCAGAAAAAGATGGATCCGGCAGAAAACCGGATCCGTCACATCCGGTTTTACGAAACATTTGCCGGATCCGGCGTTCCGGCACGACGCCGGATCGCGCCTGACGCCGAAAACCTGATGTGTGAAAGTAGCCTAATGCTGCAAATTCCACAAATGAGCATTTTTGCAGTTCTTTAAAACATATCAAATGTTTAGAAATTCTACTGTGCATACTAATTTGGAACAGTGCAATTTGAGTTTTTATTCATTTTGGAGATTATACTGTTATCATTGGGAGGTTTCTTCAATAAAATTCGATGCATACTCTAACGGGTGATGACTTTTATTAGACTGACTGTCATTTGTACCGACTATTTAGGAAAATCAGAGAAAAATAGCATTTGCATAATAATTTGGAACACAGTGTATATACAGTACTAGCTGAAGAGCCCGGCGCTGCCCGGGCATAGTAACTAACTGTGGTAAGTTATAGAAAATTATAATTATCCTCCATCCCATAGTCCCTGCCCATATACCCATCATACATATCCACGATCCCATAGGCCCGTGCCCATATACCCATCATACATATCCTCCATCCCATAGTCGAGTACCCATATACCCATCACATATCCTCCATCCCATAGTCCCATGCCCATATACCCATCATACATATTCTCCATCCCATAGTCCCATGCCCATATACCGATCATACATATTCTCCATCCCATGGTCCCATGCCCATATACCCATCATACATATCCTCCATCCCATAGTCCCGTGCCCATATACCCATCATACATATCCGCTATCTCATAGTCCCGTGCCCATATACCGTCATACATACAGACAATGTGATTTTCTGGATTTTTTTTTCTCAGTTTGTCTCCCATAGTTGAGGTCTACCTATGATGTAAATTACAGACACCTCTCATCTTTTTAAGTGGTGGAACTTGCACTATTGCTGACTGACTAAATACTTTTTTTCCCCACTGTATCCTCCATCCTATAGTCCAGTGCCCATATACCCATCACACATCCTCCATCCCATAGTCCTGTGCCCATATACATATCCACCATCCCATAGTCCCGTGCCCATATACCCATCAAACATATCCTCCATCCCATAGTCCAGTGCCCATATACCCATCACACATCCCCCATCCCATAGTCCCGTGCCCATATACCCATCATACATATCCACCATCCTATAGTCCAGTGCCCATATACTCATCACACATCCTCCATTCCATAATCAACCATTATGACATCATAATGAGCGGTGGCAGGGCTTGCAACCTTTGATGACATCAGCATCGCCATGGCAAACATTGTGACATCATAATGAGGGGCGGGGCTTGATGCACACACACTGCTTCCCCAGTATGCAAATAGGGGCATTGTGACAACACAATGAGGGGCGGGGCTTGACGCGCACACACTTTTTCCCCCAGTATGTAGATAGGGGCAAAATTGTTTGGTGAATTGGAACGCGCAGGGTTAAAATTTCGCCTCACAACATAGCTTAGGACGCTCTCGGGGTGCAGACGTGTGACTGTGCCAAATTTTGTGGCTGTAGCTGCGACGGTGCAGATGCCTATCCCGTACATACAAACATACACACACACATACATACATACACACTTTGAGCTTTATATATTAGATGAGGCCGCATATAGTCTCCTATATACAGTATGAGCCTGCACATTGCTTCCTATATACAATATGAGCCCACATAGCCTCCTATATACAGTATGAGCCTGCACATCGCATCCTGTATACAGTATGAGGCCACATATAGCCTCCTATGTACGGTATGAGCCTGCACATCGCTTCATATATACAGTATGAGGCCGCATATAGCCTCCTATATACAGTATGAGCACCCACATATAGCCTCCTGAATACAGTTTTTGCCTCCTATATACAGTATGAGCCTGCACATTGCTTCCTATATACAATATGAGCCCACATAGCCTCCTATATACAGTATGAGCCTGCACATCGCTTCCTATATACAGTATGAGGCCACATATAGCCTCCTATGTACGGTATGAACCTGCACATCGCTTCCTATATACAGTATGAGGCCGCATATAGCCTCCTATATACAGTATGAGCACCCACATATAGCCTCTTGAATACAGTTTTTGCCTCCTATATACAGTATGAGCCTGCACATTGCTTCCTATATACAGTATGAGCCTGCACATAGCCTCCTATATACAGTATGAGCCTGTACATCACTTCCTATATACAGTATGAGCATCCACATATAGCCTCCTATGTACAGTATGAGCCTGCGCATTGCTTCCTATAAACAGTATGAATATCCACATAGCCTCCTATGTACAGTATGAGCCTGCACATCGCTTCCTATAAACAGTATGAGCCTGCAAATCGCTTCCTATATACAGTATGAGCCCACATATAGCCTCCTGAATACAGTGTTTGCCTCCTATATACAGTGTGAGTCCCCATATAGCCTCCTATATACAGTATGAGCACTCACATATAGCCTCCTGACTACATTGTTTGCCACCATATTGCCTCCTATATACAGTGTGAGTCCCCATATAGCTCCTATATACAGTATGAGCCCCTATATAGCATCCCATATCTAACTGCTTTTACCTTGGTATCATTAATTTTCTATGAGACTACTCTGTTCTCATATTGTGCATTTATGCATTTAGTAGGGCTTAATGGAATGACTGCGCTTGTTACACATCAACTCTGTAGATGCGCTCACTTATTAGACTTTGGTTGGGGCAACTCTAAAATATAATAATGATAATGGTCCTGTCTAGTGACAAGTTTATTTTACAGGCTTCTGGAGAAAGGCACAATACCAGTCATTCAAGGGTTAAATCTTTGGAACACTGAGAGGGACTTTCTAGCCAATGAAACCACAGTATAAAACACCTGTGATAACTATGGCAACTGCGCTCATGTCATAAAGACATGCATCTATGATGCAGGAGAAGATTCCAAAACCACAAGTCATTCAGCCGTAGACGGAGCCATACTTGATGTGTCTGGAGACCTGGAGCTTCATCACTCCACAATGGGAGGAAGGGGACACCGCCTAGCCAGCCAGATCAGCCATACCGCCTAGCCAGCCAGATCAATGGGGTGACAGATGCTGCAGCCAGATCTCCCTCACGTCCGGTACTCGCCACCTTCACTTTATGTGTACGGCCTGGAGAGGTCGCATTAGGCTTCTCCAAAACAAATATGACACAATGTACAAATTCAGGTACAATTTGCTGTTACATGTTGGCACTAACCTTCTAAGCCCAAGGGAAGGGCAGTCCTGCAGCCATGGTTCCCTAGAGGTTTCCACTACAGGGGGTTTTTCCTCTCCTGAGTGCTGAAGGACGATTCTTCGTGAGTCGGGGGTTCTGCCATTTTCAGTGTCTCTTTCATAGTAATTGGCTGATTCTAAATTTCAGACACTGAAAGAAATAATAATGATGAGATTTGGAATAAAATTCGGTCAATTTAACATCCAATAAAAGTGTTTTGTGTGTTTCTTTCACAATCTTCGGTTGGTGAAATTTTGTTGGGGATCAGGATCCAGCATCTATGATCAAGCCATGAAGCCAGATATGAAGTCAGAGCAATTTAACCCTGCGCTGGAAGACAGGACGGAGCAGAGATGACAAAGTGTGACTGCACAATTAGCACAAGTTCACACTCTTCCTCCCATTCAGATACACGAGGGGATTCAGGGCCGAGTTTGGACTAAAAAGCAGCCCTGGCACACAAAATTCACCAGCCCACATACAATAAGTGTCCTCAACCCAAATCGTAGAACACTGATAGGTCATGTAGGATTTTGCTTTATCCGTTACCAGGGCCGAAACAAAGTATTTTGGGTGCCCAAGGCAGATGAAGCCGAAGGCGCCCATTTTGCATTTCTACCCAGCTAATTCTTCCCTTTTCCATTAGGTCTATGACATCATGTGATTAATAACTGATGAGCTGAATCCTTCTAAGTCAGGCCCATATACATTTGTATCTCATGAACCTACAACTCCCAGTATGTCCTTAACAATGGTAAGGAGATGCTGGGAGTTACCAGTCTTTATCAGACTGTGGACTATACAGGAACCATAGTACTGATGAGACGCAGTCAGTACCAATAACTAAAAATGTACATCCTGGTACCTTATAGGTGACCTCTTCTCAGATTGAGTCTTTTCTTTCTCTTAGGCCTGTTTCACACTTCAGTAGCAGCAGGTCACAGAGGCCACCAGCTTCCAGCACACCATACTCACATGCCTGCTCGCCTCTCCGCTCCCTTAGGCGTGGAGCGCATATTCATTACCTTAATGAGCAGTACCACGTGATCACTCGACAGGAAGAGCTGCAGGCTCCGGCTGCCAGAACGAGCTGCAAAGCCACCAGGGAGGTAAAAAGGATGGTTTTACCAGTTATAGGGCGTGCTGGGTCTGCTGGACAATTGTTTCTCCAAGGATCATTGTGGATACAGGGACCTCATTGCCTACTGATCAGGCACCAGGAAGCCCTGGATGAGATCTGGAGTTTCCGCTGTGGAGTCTCTGATACTTGCCTGGAGTTCATCCTGAGCCCTATATACAGTATGGGAGAGGACATGGGGGGACTCTGTAGGGGAGGACATGGGGGGACTCTGTAGGGGAGGACATAGGGGGACTCTGTAGGGGAGGACATAGGGGGACTCTGTAGGGGAGGACATGGGGGGGACTCTGTAGGGGAGGACATGGGGGGGACTCTGTAGGGGAGGACATGGGGGGGACTCTGTAGGGGAGGACATGGGGGGACTCTGTAGGGGAGGACATGGGGGGACTCTGTGGGGGAGGACATGGGGGGACTCTGTAGGGGAGGACATGGGGGGACTCTGTAGGGGAGGACGTGGGGGGACTCTGTAGGGGAGGACATGGGGGGGCTGTGCAGGGGGGGTAAATGAGGAGGCTGTGTAGGGGAGGACATGGGAGACTGTGCTGGGGGGGTACATGGGGAGGCTGTGTAGGGGAGGACATGGGGGGGCTGTGCAGGGGGGTACACGGGGGGGCTGTGCAAGGGGAGAACATGAGGGCTCTGTAGGGAGTGTACTGTGGGTCTGTGCAGGGGGAGGACACGTGGGTCTCCTTACACTGTTTTATGGTGCAGCTCTATGCAGGGCAGTGGTGGAGGTTCAGTAGGGTCATCAAGCTAATACATACATATATATAGAGAACTGCAAGAAGATTAGAAAATTAGAAATAATAACAGCAGAGTTAGTAGTAGACTAAAAATTAGATCTTTGAGTGTAGTGTGGGCTCTTCGGATGCTTCCGTAATATCAACGACTAGAGTTGAGCGAAACGGGTCGAAAAAATTCAAAAGTCGCCGACTTTTGGCAAAGTCGGGTTTCATGAAAAGAAACCCGAACCTAGGATGAGGTCGGCCACGAGGTCGGCGACTTACGCGCCAAAGTCGCGTTTCAAAAGTTTGTTTTGCACTCTTTTTCAGCCAATCAGGATCCACGGACACTGTGGGCAACGTGATGACATAGGCACGGGTCACCACCATCTTTCAGAAGGGCATGCAAGTGATTGGCTTGCCTTGGGGGGCGTCACAGGGGGTATAAAAGGGCGTGCACGCCGACCGCCATGTTACTCATGCTGATCTCAGAATATGGAGAGCTGCTGCTGCTGCTGATTTTGTAGGGAGAGCGTTAGGCAGGGAAGAAGACACCAAAAACTGCTTCTGCTGCTAGCGATTTTGCCTGTATAACACACCAGTCACTGTGCAGTGCAAGGGGAGGCTATATAGTGGTGTATCAGTGGTGTTGGTTGTTGGGCTGCCTTCTAAGGCTTCCTGACATTCCTGCATTGCTGTTTACCCACTGCTCCGCAAACTGCTTTTTTAAAAGCAATCACAATTTTTTTTTTTGTCCTGCTGAGAAGAAGAAAAAAAAACTGCTTCTGCTGCTAGCGATTTTGCCTGTACAACACACCAGTCACTGTGCAGTGCAAGGGGAGGCTATATAGTGGTGTATCAGTGGTGTTGGTTGTTGGGCTGCCTTCTAAGGCTTCCTGACATTCCTGCATTGCTGTTTACCCACTGCTCCGCAAACTGCTTTTTTAAAAGCAATCACAATTTTTTTTTTTGTCCTGCTGAGAAGAAGAAAAAAAAACTGCTTCTGCTGCTAGCGATTTTGCCTGTACAACACACCAGTCACTGTGCAGTGCAAGGGGAGGCTATATAGTGGTGTATCAGTGGTGTTGGTTGTTGGGCTGCCTTCTAAGGCTTCCTGACATTCCTGCATTGCTGTTTACCCACTGCTCCGCAAACTGCTTTTTTAAAAGCAATCACAATTTTTTTTTTGCCCTGCTGAGGTACTGAGCGTGCATTTTTTCACACCATACAGTGGTGTACGCTCCTCACACAGTACCGTGTAACGGCTGTTATCACAGCCACAGTGAAGCTATCAGTGAGTCACTCTGTGAGAATAAGTCGAGGACATGTTCCGTTCTTACAGACCTGCACTCTAGGGAGATTCCAATTCTGCCCAATTCTACATACACCTTGTAGTTTGTGATACACTAGCCAATTTCTGCCTGTGACATAGCGCTCAGATATTCAGTGGGCCTCACACAATCCATAAGTGTCCAGTGTCCACAAGTGTGTGCAGAAATTCAAAATCTCCTTTATCCTCTAGTCACTTTGGTCACAGCTCTGCCATCGAGCCTGTGACAGAGCGCTCAGATACTCAGTGGGCCTCACACAATCCATAAGTGTCCAGTGTCCACAAGTGTGTGCAGAAATTCAAAATCTCCCTTATCCTCTAGTCACTTTGGTCACAGCTCTGCCATCGAGCCTGTGACAGAGCGCTCAGATACTAGTCAGTGGGCCTCACACAATCCATAAGTGTCCACAAGTGTGTGCAGAAATTCAAAATCTCCCTTATCCTCTAGTCACTTTGGTCACAGCTCTGCCATCGAGCCTGTGACAGAGCGCTCAGATACTAGTCAGTGGGCCTCACACAATCCATAAGTGTCCACAAGTGTGTGCAGAAATTCAAAATCTCCCTTATCCTCTAGTCACTTTGGTCACAGCTCTGCCATCGAGCCTGTGACAGAGCGCTCAGATACTAGTCAGTGGGCCTCACACAATCCATAAGTGTCCACAAGTGTGTGCAGAAATTCAAAATCTCCCTTATCCTCTAGTCACTTTGGTCACAGCTCTGCCATCGAGCCTGTGACAGAGCGCTCAGATACTAGTCAGTGGGCCTCACACAATCCATAAGTGTCCACAAGTGTGTGCAGAAATTCAAAATCTCCCTTATCCTCTAGTCACTTTGGTCACAGCTCTGCCATCGAGCCTGTGACAGAGCGCTCAGATACTAGTCAGTGGGCCTCACACAATCCATAAGTGTCCACAAGTGTGTGCAGAAATTCAAAATCTCCCTTATCCTCTAGTCACTTTGGTCACAGCTCTGCCATCGAGCCTGTGACAGAGTGCTCAGATACTAGTCAGTGGGCCTCACACAATCCATAAGTGTCCACAAGTGTGTGCAGAAATTCAAAATCTCCCTTATCCTCTAGTCACTTTGGTCACAGCTCTGCCATCGAGCCTGTGACAGAGCGCTCAGATACTAGTCAGTTGGCCTCACACAATCCAAAAGTGTCCAGTGTCCACAAGTGTCTGCAGAAATTCAAAATCTCCCCTGTCCTATAGACACCTTGTACCTTGTTTTACATTACTATATAGTTTGTTGGATTTTGTCTACATTTCTACCAAAAATGAGGAAGGCTGGTGGAAGAGGCCGTGGAATTGGGCGGGGGTTGGCAGCTGGTAATGATGGTGTTGGCGGTGGATCTGATGGTAGTGGCAAGAGCAAAATAGGACCGAATGCAGGAGGTGTTGAGCCTGCGTCATCGTCTGGCTACATAAGGCCTCGAACGCTTAGTTTTCTAGGAGTTGGCAAACCGCTTTTAAAGCCAGAGCATCAGGAAAAAGTTTTGTCTTACATTGCTGACTCAGCCTCCAGCTCTATCACCTCCTCTTCTTCAGTTGTAAAAAGTAAAAGCACTGAGTCGTCATTGGAGGCTCATGTTCATGAACCACACCTTTCCTTGTGTCCTTCACCCCAACCAAGATTGAAGGATGACGCAGGCCATACTACTGATTACTCCATGGAGCTGTTTTCACATACCATGCCTGGATTATCAAGTGAAATGGTGAATTACCCAGGCCAAGATGAATCTGACATCGAGTGCACTGATGCACAGCCGCTGATGGATGATTCTGCTGGTACATTTACTCAGAGCACTACATTGTCCTCGCAGTGTACAGAGCCAGATTCTGACCCTGATGAGACTCAGGTGCCCCTTCCCGCACACTATACCACCATACACGGTGACACAGAAGAAGGTGCACATGACATAGAAGAGGAGGTGATGGATGACCCAGTTGTTGACCCAGATTGGCATCCATTGGGGGAAGAGGGTGCTGCTTCCAATAGCTCAGATAAGGAGCATCCACAGCAGACATCGACATCGCAACAGCTGTTATCTGGCAGGCCCGGAGCACTCCAAAGACAGGTTCCAAACATCAAAAGAGTTGCTGGACAGCTTGTCCAGAGGGTCAAAAGATCACAGCGTGCTAGGCCGCAAAATGTCTGCCAAAGTAGGAAGAGTGCAGTGTGGCACTTTTTTGAACAAAATCCTCATGATCAGGCCAAGGTTATCTGTAAGAAGTGCGCAAAGACCTTTAGCCGAGGGAAAAATCTGAAAAATTTGAATACCAGTCGCATGCTTAGACATTTAACCAGCATGCACTTGCAAGCGTGGACACAACACCAAACCTCAAGTGCCACATGTGCAACTGATCACAACGAAGGTAGTCAGCAACGCTACATTGTTTCCCCCACTGTAAGCCCACCGGTTAGCACAGCAGCAAATGTTGAGGTGTCGTTGCAATGCCACAGCAGTCAGGGAATCCCACTGTTATATCAACGAAAGACTGATTCTAGGCCATCAGAAAGAACAACAACTCCATCACCATCATCAACCCTCTCTCAGTCCACCCTGTCCACCGCTACTTCCACCATATGCAGCTCTCAAGTCCAGCTCACCCTCCCAGACACTATGAGTAGGTCAAGAAAGTACTCAGTCTCTCATCCGCGTACACTGGGTTTGAACGCCCACATTGCCAAACTAATCTCGTTTGAGATGATGCCCTTTCGGTTGGTGGAAAGCGCAGCTTTCCGCGAACTCATGGCCTATGCAGTACCACGCTATGACCTACCCAGTCGCCACTTCTTCTCTCGCAAAGCCATCCCAGCCCTCCACCATCATGTGAAAGACCGCATTGTCCATGCACTCAAGCAGTCAGTGAGCGGAAAGGTGCACCTCACAACTGATGCATGGTCCAGTCGGCATGGCCAGGGCCGTTACGTGTCCATCACTGCGCACTGGGTTAATGTGGTGGATGCAGGGTCCACAGGGGACAGCGGTGGTGGGACAGTGCTGCCTAGCCCACGGTATAGGAAACAGTTGGCTGTAGGCGTTCGACCCTCCTCCTCCTCCTCCTCCTCCAGAAGCGAAAGCTCGTCCACAGAGCGCAGTCGTACGAGCACTCCATCTGCAGCTGCCACTGTTGCACACGATGTGTCCCCCTATCGAGCAGCTAGTGGAAAGCGTCAGCAGGCTGTGTTGCAGATGATGTGTTTGGGCGACAGACACACCGCCGAGGTACTGGCCGAGTACTTGAAGCGACAAACTGAGTCATGGCTGGGCAGTGTACATCTTGAGGCAGGCAAGGTAGTTAGTGATAACGGCCGTAATTTTGTGGCAGCCATAGCCCTTTCAAAACTCAGCCACATACCTTGCTTGGCTCACACCTTGAACCTGGTGGTGCAGTGCTTCCTCAAAAATTATCCGGCGTTAACAGCCCTGCTCCAGAAGGTGCGAAGACTGTGCGCGCACATCCGCCGGTCGCCTGTACACTCCGTTCGTATGCAGAAGCTGCAGCGATTGCTCCACCTTCCCAACCACCGCCTCATTATCGACATTGCAACAAGGTGGAACTCCACCCTGCACATGGTGGAGCGGCTGTGCGAGCAGAGGCAGGCCATAATGCATTTGTGGGAGGATACACGGCCAGGCACTTTGAGAGCAGACATGGAGTTGACAGGTGTGCAGTGGTCGAAGCTGAAAGACCTCTGTAAAGTCCTTCAGTGTTTTGAGGAATGCACACGGCTGGTAAGCGCAGAAGACGCCATCCTAAGCATGAGCATCCCACTTATGCGTCTGCTCATGCAAACTTTGACGCACCTTAAGGAGCAGGCGTCTGCAGCCAATGTTGATGAGGAGGAAGAGGAGGAGGGAATCCTTGATGACATTCAGCCATTGTCTGCTCAGGGACCTCTCCTGGACGAGGTGGAGGAAGAAGAGGAGGAGGAGGATGATGATGGGGATGATTACTTAGGGGAGGAGGATGCATCTCGTGGGGCAAGTGAAAATGTTGGCGTGGCAAGGTCTGGTACAGGGTTTGTGCGTGACTGGAGGGATGTGGATTTGCCAGAAAGTGCTCCTCCAACCAGCACTCGCAGTGCATCATTGACACCGGGAACATTGGCCCACATGTCAGATTATGCCTTGCGGATCCTAAAAAGGGACCCCCGCATTGCCAAAATGATGAACGATGACGACTACTGGTTGGCCAGCATCCTGGATCCACGCTATAAAGGCAAATTACAAAACATCATGCCACAGGAGAACCTTGACCTAATATTGGCTAATAAACAAGCAACTCTTGTAAATCGGTTGCTTGAGGCATTCCCAGCACACAGCAGCGGTGATGGTTCTCACACGAGCCGTACGGGCCGGGGGCAGCTTGGCAGAGGTGTTCGTGGTGCACACAGCAGAAGTGGCGTTGGAGACAGGGGTTTCATGACAATGTTGTGGACTGATTTTTCAAATACCGCTCACACAACTGGTAATACTGCATCGATGGAAAGTGACAGGAGACAGCAGTTGTCAACTATGGTTACAAACTACTTTTCCTCCCATATCGATGTTCTCCCACACAGGTCATTCCCCTTTGACTATTGGGCCGCTAAACTGGACACCTGGCCTGAATTGGCCCAATATGCCTTACAGGAGCTCGCTTGCCCAGCTGCAAGTGTGCTATCGGAAAGAGTCTTCAGTGCAGCTGGATCAATCCTGACAGAAAAAAGGACCGTCTGTCAACCCAAAATGTGGATGATCTAACCTTTATTAAAATGAACCATACATGGGTTTCCAAGGATTTTGTCCCACCTTCCCCTGATGACACAAAGGGTGACAGAAAAATGGCTTGCTTTGGTCCACCTCTTCCTGGGACTTCACCTATTTCGCCTTTTGCATCAGCTGAATGTCCAACATCAACATATGCCACTTTCTAAAACTCCCTAACTGTGCTGCCTCCCCCCCCATGGCCGGGGTCACCACCTAGCGCACGACACCGTGTGAGAGCCGTTGCCCTGGACAGGTGGGTAGGCCGACTCTTGGGCGCGGGCACTGGCACAGGGTCCCTCATAGTGCAATCAAGTGTCTCTGACGGTGGTGGTGCACACCCGCCGTCAGACACACCGCCGTACTATGAGGGGCCCAGTGCCAGTACCGACGCCCATGAGTGGGCCCCCTTGCTTGGGCAGGGCCCCAGCATTTGCAATCTTTACCTCTCCCTGCTCCTCCGCTGTGTAATCTGGGCCGTCAAATCCATACTGTGCCTGACACCGTCTGAGCCTGCCTCCTGATATATAGACATATATTTTGAATGTGTACGCTATCCATACATGTTATCTGGGGATACGGTACCCTTTCTAACCTTTGTGCAATCACATGCAATCCATACTGGGCCTAACACCGTCTGAGTAGAAATGCAAAATGGGCGCCTTCGGCTTCATCTGCCTTGGGCACCCAAAATACTTTGTTTCGGCCCTGGTAACGGATAAAGCAAAATCCTACATGACCTATCAGTGTTCTACGATTTGGGTTGAGGACACTTATTGTATGTGGGCTGGTGAATTTTGTGTGCCAGGGCTGCTTTTTATTCCCAACTCGGCCCTGAATCCCCTCGTGTATCTGAATGGGAGGAAGAGTGTGAACTTGTGCTAATTGTGCAGTCACACTTTGTCATCTCTGCTCCGTCCTGTCTTCCAGTGCAGGGTTAAATTGCTCTGACTTCATATCTGGCTTCATGGCTTGATCATAGATGCTGGATCCTGATCCCCCAACAAAATCTCACCAACCGAAGATTGTGAAAGAAACACACAAAACAATTTTATTGGATGTTAAATTGACCGAATTTTATTCCAAATCTCATCATTATTATTTCTTTCAGTGTCTGAAATTTAGAATCAGCCAATTACTATGAAAGAGACACTGAAAATGGCAGAACCCCCAACTCACGAAGAATCGTCCTTCAGCACTCAGGAGAGGAAAAACCCCCTGTGGTGGAAACCTCTAGGGAACCATGGCTGCAGGACTGCCCTTCCCTTGGGCTTAGAAGGTTAGTGCCAACATGTAACAGCAAATTGTACCTGAATTTGTACATTGTGTCATATTTGTTTTGGAGAAGCCTAATGCGACCTCTCCAGGCCGTACACAAAGTGAAGGCGGCGAGTACCGGACGTGAGGGAGATCTGGCTGCAACATCTATCACCCCATTGATCTGGCTGGCTAGGCGGTATGGCTGATCTGGCTGGCTAGGCGCTATGGCTGATCTGGCTGGCTAGGCGGTGTCCCCTTCCTCCCATTGTGGAGTGATGAAGCTCCAGGTCTCCAGACACATCAAGTATGGCTCCGTCTACGGCTGAATGACTTGTGGTTCTGGAATCTTCTCCTGCATCATAGATGCATGTGTTTATGACATCAGAGCAGTTGCCATAATTATCACAGGTGTTTTATACTGTGGTTTCATTGGCTAGAAAGTCCCTCTCAGTGTTCCAAAGAATTAACCCTTGAATGACTGGTATTGTGCCTTTCTCCAGAAGCCTGTAAAATAAACTTGTCACTAGACAGGACCATTATCATTATTATATTTTAAAGTTGCCCCAACCAAAGTCTAATAAGTGAGCGCATCTAGAGTTGATGTGTAACAAGCGCAATCATTCCATTAAGCCCTACTAAATGCATAAATGCACAATATGAGAACAGAGCAGTCTCATAGAAAATTAATGATACCAAGGTAAATGCAGTTAGATATGGGATGCTATATAGGGGCTCATACTGTATATAGGAGGCTATATGGGGACTCACACTGTATATAGGAGGCAAACACTGTATTCAGGAGGCTATATGTGGGCTCATACTGTATATAGGAAGCGATTTGCAGGCTCATACTGTTTATAGGAAGCGATGTGCAGGCTCATACTGTACATAGGAGGCTGTGTGGATGCTCATACTGTTTATAGGAAGCAATGCGCAGGTTCATACTGTACATAGGAGGCTATATGTGGATGCTCATACTGTATATAGGAGGCTATATGCGGCCTCATACTGTATATAGGAAGCTAAGTACAGGCTCATACGGTATATAGGAGGCTATATGCGGCCTCATACTGTATATAGGAAGTGATGTACAGGCTCATACTGTATATAGGAGGCTATGTGCAGGCTCATACTGTATATAGGAAGCAATGTGCAGGCTCATACTGTAAATAGGAGGCAAAAACTGTATTCAGGAGGCTATATGTGGGTGCTCATACTGTATATAGGAGGCTATATGCAGCCTCATACTGTATATAGGAAGCGATGTGCAGGCTCATACCGTACATAGGAGGCTATATGTGGCCTCATACTGTATATAGGAAGCGATGTGCAGGCTCATACTGTATATAGGAGGCTATGTGGGCTCATATTGTATATAGGAAGCAATGTGCAGGCTCATACTGTATATAGGAGACTATATGCGGCCTCATACTGTATATAGAAGGCTATATGCGGCCTCATACTGTATACAGGAGGCTATGTGGGCTCATACTGTATATAGGAGGCTATATGCAGCCTCATACTGTATATAGGAAGCAATGTGCAGGCTCATACTGTATATAGGAGGCTATGTGCAGGCTCATACTGTATATAGGAGGTAAACACTGCATTCAGGTGGCTATATGTGGGTGCTCATACTGTATATAGGAGGCTATATGCGGCCTCATACTGTATATAGGAAGCAAAGTACAGGCTGATACTGTATATAGGAGGCTATATGCGGCCTCATACTGTATATAGGAGGCTATATGCAGCATCATATTGTATACAGGAGGCTATATGTGGGTGCTCATACTGTATATAAGAGGCTATATGTGGCCTCATACTGTATATAGGAAGCGATGTGCAGGCTCATACTGTATCTAGAAGGCTATATGGGGACTCACACTGTATATAGGAGGCAAATACTGTATTCAGGAGGCTGTATGTGGGCTCATACTGTATATAGAAAGCGATTTGCAGGCTCATACTGTTTATAGGAAGCAATGTGCAGGCTCATACTGTTTATAGGATGCGATGTGCAGGCTCATACTGTACATAGGAGGCTATGTGGATGCTCATACTGTTTATAGGAAGCAATGCGCAGGCTCATACTGTACATAGGAGGCTATATGTGGGTGCTCATACTGTATATAGGAAGCTATATGCGGCCTCATACTGTATATATGAAGCGATGTGCAGGCTCTTACTGTATATAAGAGGCTATGTGGGATCATATTGTATATAGAAGCAATATGCAGGCTCATACTGTATATAGGAGACTATATGCGGCCTCATACTGTATATAGATGGCTATATGCGGCCTCATACTGTATATAGGAATCGATGTACAGGCTCATTCTGTATATAGGAGGCTATGTGGGCTCATATTGTATATAGAAGCAATATGCAGGCTCATACTGTATACAGGAGGCTATGTGGGCTCATACTGTATATAGGAGGCTATATGCAGCCTCATACTGTATATAGGAATCGATGTACAGGCTCATACTGTACATAGGATAAAGTACAAATATATCCCAAATACTGGAAAAAATTCTTCAAAGGCTCAACTCACTGGAAATATAATAGCAAAAAAAATCTCATAAATGAGCTATTAAGCATCACAAGAGATCAAAATTGGAGTTTTTCAAGCTAAATAATTTATTTAGAATAATTAACAGAGCATAAATGCTAAATGCAAGTTACAGCAGACATAAACACAATATAATTAAACCAGCACCTTGACAGTTAATAAAGTTTTTATCTGTATAAAACATGTAGTTTCTTTGCTTTCCTTTCACAAATAGAATGCATAGTAAACAGCAAACTCCCCATTTACATAATATGTATGCCCAGATAAGGTTTTGCATACAATAAGTGCCCAGAGTAAACTGCTGAATATAAAGTGCACAAGTGCCTTGTATCAAATAAGCCTGGTAGGCGTTAAGTGTACACAGAGTAAAAACTGTCTATACAAATTCCGGAGTAAGATACAAGGACTGCATTAGAAAGTAACAACTTACATGTGTAGTGTATGTCGCTGTAAAACCTGCCGCCCCTACGCGCGTTACGCCGCAGCTTCCTCAGGAGGCGTGGTTTACAAGTGCCCCGGATCTAGTTTATATAGTGCGGTCAACCAATAAACCGCTTTCCCTAATAAAGCTTGTAAAATTCAGGACCTGAGCTGTAGTGTCCACAATGACGTCAATAGTATCCAGTTCTAAACGTCCACAGCATTATCGGCGCATGCGCTGTTGAGTCCCCACTATGAACAGGGAGTCTATGATCAGCGCTCATCAGCATGAAAGCGGCTCAAGCTGCAAAACAGTCAGAGACCGCCACATACCAGACTGAGCACGTCAGACGGCTCCTAGGGAGGACAGAACTGGGCATGCGCTCAAGTGAGGACAAGAAAATAAAATAATTATGAAGAATAATAATCACTACTTAAAGTGATAGCAAGTGTTGAAAGTGAGGGGATAAAACATAATGATGCTGAAATAATTATAGCGGTGTGTATGAACCATTAAAGTGAATATGCCTGACATAGAGTGCAAAGGCACACACATATGTGTCAATTATAAGCACACTATGCAAGCAATAAAATTTTTTTTTAACAATTAGCATAATGTGTATGCAGGCTATATGAAAGTGTATGTGCATCATATAACTATAACAACTATATATCATGTCTCTGTTAAAAAACAAATGTACATAAAAATAACACATGGCATTCAATACATACATCAAATGTCATATATCATAAAGTAATTATACACACAATTATGTATAATGCATAATACATAGCAAAAATACACAAAGAAAATTGTGAAAAAAATAAAAAATGAGTGAAAAAAATATATATAAAAATAAAACAAATAAAAATGTAAATGAAATAAAGAAATAAAAAAAGAAAAAATGAATAAAAATGTGAACAAATAATATGAAATATTGAAGACCCAATGGGTACGAAAAGAGCTGTAGATTTCTTGTGAAAGGAGTGTTTCCTCATAAAATCTTGAAATGCCCTCAACAATGAATTTCATGCCAGATCTTATATATTGCGATGCGAAGATAGAGAACTGGAGTATAAGCACAGGAAAAAATAATTAAAAACAGAAAACTAAAACCAAGACTAAAAAGATACCCATACGATTTTTACAGAAAGGACCCAAAACCATTACTCTCATTCAATCATTTTTTTTTTCCTACTGTATATAGGAGGCTATGTGCAGGCTCATACTGTATATAGGAAGCAATGTGCAGGCTCATACTGTATATAGGAGGTAAACACTGCATTCAGGAGGCTATATGTGGGTGCTCATACTGTATATAGGAGGCTATATGCGGCCTCATACTGTATATAGGAAGCGAAGTACAGGCTCATACTGTATATAGGAGGCTATATGCGGCCTCATACTGTATATAGGAAGCGATGTGCAGGCTTATACTGTATATAGGAGACTATGTGCAGACTCATACTGTATATAGGAAGCGCTGTGCCGGCTCATACTGTATATAGGAGGCTATATGCGGCCTCATACTGTATATAGGAAGCAATGTGCAGGCTCATACTGTATATAGGAGACTATGTGCAGACTCATACTGTATATAGGAAGCAATGTGCAGGCTCATACTGTATATAGGAGGCAATTCAAAAGCAGGAAATATCCAGCTACAGATCCAGGGAAAAATTGTTAAAAACAAAAAATGAAGGATAGCGATAAAGTGACGCCTGTGTAAAAGGTTTTGTAACTGCTGCGACTCTAGATACCAACCACAAGGAAATCGAAAGGATTATAAATATTTGTGATAGACTCGCGCTGAAAAAACCAAGATGTGGGAGAAAAGCTAGTCACTTATTAATGAGACAAATAGAAGAATGTTTAATAGGTAAAACCTGACAAGAATAAACAATAAACTGCAGTTAGCCCAATTGTGGGGATAAATAGCTGAGAAATAAATAGTGATTAGTATATCTTAATGAATATATTGCAACTCGCTCAGTACAAAGCTGTGAAAAAAATGGTAGTTAATGGAAATAGTAAGTATTGCACTCAAACAATTGATTAACCAAGAAGAGATGGCATGTACCCGAATAGAATTCTCCTAGAGGTAAAGGGTTAATATGTACATAGAACACAATTGGGTGAAAATATTAAATGGTCAGAAGCAATATGTCCCGGACCTGAAGAAAGAAGCTGAGTTTTCCGAAACGCGTTGGTTTCGGCCCTTTTTGCCACCCGTACCTCCATCTAGCAGCAGTTACACGGCACCACGTGATCCACCGCGTCACACAGGTCCTGCTCCTACTGCACATCTGCCGGGACGCAGCTATCGACCAGAGTGACCGGATCCCTGCCGACAGCTGGAGCGCAGGAGCGCTGGTCTCACACTACACCTCGGCATATCGCCGCATCTCCCAGGTCCGACCTTTACTGCACTAGCCAGAACGCAGTCACCGGATTCTACGCAGACCATCGGAGGTATTGTGAGTAGCAACACTCACATACAACTATATATGGTGAAATCACCTTGTACTGTTCAGCGCGCTATTTCACAGGGCACGAGCCCTCCACTCATTGGAGAAAGTACTTGGTGTATCCGTCATCGGCCGGGGCAGCTCTCCCCACGGCTATAGACATTGGACTATTTTATGAATGCAGGTTTATACCAAGCATTAACTATGGACTAAGGATATAATCACACTCTTTATGCCGGGACATATTGCTCATGACCATTTAATATTTTCACCCATTTGTGTGTTCTATGTACCAATTAACCCTTTACTTCCTGCCGCTCTTATTTGCAGCCTCTAGGAGAATTCTATTCGGGTACATGCCATCACTCTTGGTTATTCAACTGGTTGAGTGCAAAACTTAATGGAAATAGTAACTACCATTTTTTTTTCACAGCTTTGTACTGGGCGAATTGCAATATATTTATTAAGATATACTAATCACTATTTATTTCTCAGCTATTTATCCCCACGATTGGGCTAACTGCAAATTATTGTTTATTCTTGTCAGGTTTTACCTCTTACCGTATATACTCGAGTATAAGCCGACCCGAGTATAAGCCGAGGCACCAACTTTTGCCACGAAAAACTGGGTAAACTTATTGACTTGAGTATAAGCCGGGTGTGCATTGACCACTCATCCCTACCGTGGTATGCATGTTTCCCCCGTCCCTGTCATTGTATGCATGGCTCCTTATCCCCTATCTTTGTATGTATGATTCCTGTTAAGAAAAAAACCATCCTATTTACCTGCCTGTGCGCCGTCGGTGGCACTGCATCTTGTACCGGCCATATAACACGGATAATTCTTGGTAATGACAGTGAATATTTAGAACATTCATTACTGTGCACGTTATACACATTATACATTCCTGCAGCTCAGTGGCATAGCAACTGTTTGTGGCGCCCGGGGCGGTCGAAAAATTTCTTTAGTCGTTGATAGAGTTGAGCGACTTTTGGTTTTTTAGGGTCGAGTTTCGTTTCGTGAAACCCGACTTTTCCAAAAGTCGGGTCGAGCAAGATCGTCCGATTATAGGGAAAAGTCGGGGTCGTCCCGAAACACGAAACCCAATGTAAGTCAATGGGGAATAAAAGTCGGCAGTGAGAGGAGGACAGGAAACACACCTACAGTGCCCATTTGAATGCCAAAAGCATCAATCCTTCTTACTTAAGCTTGTCAACCTTAATTAACTTCATAATACAAGTTACGCTCTGAAAAATGGGGGTTATTTGGCTAAAGTTGTGGGGGGGGGCTGGCTCCAGGTTTTTATGTGACCTGGGCGAAAGAGCGCCCCTTTAACACATACCAAAACTCATCATGCTCCGATACGGCAGAGAAATAGCGGTATAGTACAATGAAAAATACTTCACTTTTTACATCTCATGACGAGGCCCATCTATTTCTCCATACAGAATCATTGGTCCCATATAATGTTTGAAACAGTATATGATGAGCTCCACATAATGCTACAGTATATGTTGGTCCCCATGGATGAAGCTCCACTGTCTTATGGGCCCAAATAATGCTCCAAACATAATGGGCCCCATTTCTAATGCTCTAGTGTATAATGGGCCCTGTAAATGCTGCTCCAGTGTCTGATGTCCACCTTTGGAATGTTCCAGTGTATGGTGGGCCCCATCTATCATTCTCCAGAGTATAGTGCTCCCCAAAAATTGCTGTCCCAACATTGCAAACAATCAAATAAGTCTCCTCGCTAGGGAATCCCTGTACTAGTCTGGACTCCTCGTCGTCCCCATCTTCCATCTCACTGCACAGTATTTCAACCTTGCAAGTGCTGTGATCCTGAGCAAGCAGGGGGGGCCCACTCGTTGGCGACGGCACTGGCACAGGGCCCCTGATAGTACGGTGGTGTGTCTGATGGCGGGTGGGCCGAACCTGCACTTTCATCTGCAGCTTCCTCTTTGTCACCGTGTAAGATGGAACTGTATATGGGAAGGGTAACCTGAGTTTCATCAGGGTCAGATTCAGGCCGTGTAGCGTGCGAGGGGAATGTAGTGGTCTGGGTCAATGTACCAGCAGATTCATCGAGCAGTGGCTGGGCATCAGTGCACTTGTGTCGCCCCCAGGAGTACGGTCGCCACAGTGGCATTACCTTCCTCCTAGGGAGTGTGATGTCATGCTTGGGAGCAACGAAGGATCTCTCTAGTAGGTTAACTGATTGGGCGGCGTTATTCCCACGAGTCATGACCCTCCAAACAGCGTTCATGAAGGCAAAGTGTTTGTTTTACGTGGGCAGTATGGTTGCAAAGCTGAACCTTAAAGGAATGTCCAGAAGGGCACCAGCAGGAGTGGAGCCTACGGTTAAATTCGACTCCACCTGGGAAACCTCAACCATGCCAGCTACAGAACAGATGCACACATTGCAAGCTTAATTCCGTTAACGAACGAGACTCCGTCATGCCCCGCGGTCCGAGTCCGGCTTACTAGAGGGACACGTGAGGCTCTGGCACATGAGATTGGCCAATAACTGGTGTGTCATGCCCTTACATGTCCGTGGCTGCATGTGCGCTACACTGAAAAGGCCAGCGTTTGTCGCTTACAGGTGCAGATAACCCGCTGAACAACGTTAGTGATGGGGATCACTGATTACAATTATTACCCGCGAACGATGATTTCCCAGTAAGTGCAGGTCAACCGCAGTTCCGGAATTAGGCCTAACCGTCATTCCTGAAAAAATTAAAAACTTATGTGTGCAAACCACAGGTGCTGTAGCTTGCTTAACAGCTCGCCAGCCGTTCTCACGCCCAGTATGGATTACACGTGATTGCCCAAAGGTGAGAAAGGGTACCGTATCCCCAGATAACATGTATGGATAGCGTACACATTCAAAATATATGTCTATACATCAGGAGGCAGGCTCAGACGGTGTTAGGCCCAGTATGGATTGCACGTGATTGCACAAAGGTTAGAAAGGGTACCGTATCCCCGGATAACATGTATGGATAGCGTACACATTCAAAATATATGTCTATACATCAGGAGGCAGGCTCTCTGGAGCTAGAGCCCGGACAGCAGGACAGGGCATAGCTACATCTTAACCATCATCTTTCAGTTCAATCAATTTGTAGTGGCAGTCCCAGTGAAGGATTTGACAGACCAGACTACACAGCGGAGGAGCAGGGAGAGGTAAACATTGCATTTGCTGGGGCCCTGCCCAAGCAAGTGGGGCACACTCGTGGGCGTCGGTACTGGCCCTGGGCCCCTCATAGTATGGCGGTGTGTCTGACGGCGGGTGTGCACCACCACCGTCAGAGACACTTGATTGCACTATGAGGGACCCTGTGCCAGTGCCCACGCCCAAGAGTCGGCCCACCCACCTGTCCAGGGCAACGGCACTTGCACGGTTTCAGGTGCTAGGTGGTGACCCCGGCCATTGGGGGGGCAGCCCAGTTAGGGAGGTTTACAAAGTGGCATATGTTGATGTGGGACATTCAGCTGCTGCAAAAGGCGAAATAGATCAAGTTCGCGGAATAGGAGGATAACCAAAGCAAGCCATTTTTCTGGCAACCTATGTGTCATCAAGGGAAGGTGGGACAAAATCCTTGGAAACCCATGCATGGTTCATTTTAATGAAGGTTAGATCATCCACATTTTGGGTTGACAGACGGGTCCTTTTTTCTGTCAGGATTGATCCAGCTGCACTGAAGACTCTTTCCGATAGCACACTTGCAGCTGGGCAAGCGAGCTCTTGTAAGGCATATTGTGCCAATTCAGCCAGGTGTCCAGTTTAGCGGCCCAATAGTCAAAGGGGAATGACCTGTGTGGGAGAACATCGATATGGGAGGAAAAGTAGTTTGTAACCATAGTTGACAACTGCTGTCTCCTGTCACTTTCCATCGATGCAGTATTACCAGTTGTGTGAGTGGTACTTGAAAAATCAGTCCACAACATTGTCATGAAACCCCTGTCTCCAACGCCACTTCTGCTGTGTGCACCACGAACACCTCTGCCAAGCTGCCCCCGGCCTGTACGGCTCGTGTGAGAAACATCACCACTGCTGTGTGCTGGGAATGCCTCAAGCAACCGATTTACCAGAGTTGCTTGTTTATTAGCCAATATTAGGTCAAGGTTCTCCTGTGGCATGATGTTTTGTAATTTGCCTTTATAGCGTGGATCCAGGATGCTGGCCAACCAGTAGTCGTCATCGTTCATCATTTTGGCAATGCGGGGGTCCCTTTTTAGGATCTGCAAGGCATAATCTGACATGTGGGCCAATGTTCCCGGTGTCAATGATGCACTGCGAGTGCTGGTTGGAGTAGCACTTTCTGGCAAATCCACATCCCTCCAGTCACGCACAAACCCTGTACCAGACCTTACCACGCCAACATTTTCACTTGCCCCACGAGATGCATCCTCCTCCCCTAAGTAATCATCCCCATCATCATCCTCCTCCTCCTCTTCTTCCTCCACCTCGTCCAGGAGAGGTCCCTGAGCAGACAATGGCTGAATGTCATCAAGGATTCCCTCCTCGTCAACATTGGCTGCAGACGCCTGCTCCTTAAGGTGCATCAAAGTTTGCATGAGCAGACGCATAAGTGGGATGCTCATGCTTAGGATGGCGTCGTCTGCGCTTACCAGCCGTGTGCATTCCTCAAAACACTGAAGGACTTTACAGAGGTCTTTTAGCTTCGACCACTGCACACCTGTCAACTCCATGTCTGCTCTCAAAGTGCCTGGCCGTGTATCCTCCCACAAATGCATTATGGCCTGCCTCTGCTTGCACAGCCGCTCAACCATGTGCAGGGTGGAGTTCCACCTTGTTGCAATGTCGATAATGAGGCGGTGGTTGGGAAGGTGGAGCAATCACTGCAGCTTCTGCATACGAATGGAGTGTACAGGCGACCGGCGGATGTGCGCGCACAGTCTTCGCACCTTCTGGAGCAGGGCTGTTAACTCCGGATAATTATTGAGGAAGCACTGCACCACCAGGTTCAAGGTGTGAGCCAAGCAAGGTGTGTGGCTGAGTATTGAAAGGGCTATGGCTGCCACAAAATTACGGCCGTTATCACTAACTACCTTGCCTGCCTCAAGATGTACACTGCCCAGCCATGACTCAGTTTGTCGCTGGAAGTACTCGGCGAGCACCTCGGCGGTGTGTCTGTCGCCCAAACACATCATCTGTAACACAGCCTGCTGACGCTTTCCACTAGCTGCTCGATAGGGGGGACACCTCGTGTGCAACAGTGGCAGCTGCAGATGGAGTGCTCGTACGACTGCGCTTTGTGGACGAGCTTTCGCTTCTGGAGGAGGAGGAGGAGGATCGAATGCCTACAGCCAACTGTTTCCTATACCGTGGGCTAGGCAGCACTGTCCCACCACCGCTGTCCCCTGTGGACCCTGCATCCACCACATTAACCCAGTGCGCAGTGATGGACACGTAACGGCCCTGCCCATGCCGACTGGACCATGCATCAGTTGTGAGGTGCACCTTGCCACTCACTGACTGCTTGAGTGCATGGACAATGCGGTCTTTCACATGATGGTGGAGGGCTGGGATGGCTTTGCGAGAGAAGTGGTGACTGGGTAGGTCATAGCGTGGTACTGCATAGGCCATGAGTTCGCGGAAAGCTGCGCTTTCCACCAACCGATAGGGCATCATCTCAAATGAGATTAGTTTGGCAATGTGGGCGTTCAAACCCAGTGTACGCGGATGAGAGACTGAGTACTTTCTTGACCTACTCATAGTGTCTGGGAGGGTGAGCTGGACTTGAGAGCTGCATATGGTGGAAGTAGCGGTGGACAGGGCGGACTGAGAGAGGGTTGATGATGGTGATGGAGTTGGTGTTCTTTCTGATGGCCTAGATTCAGTCTTTCGTTGATATAACAGTGGGATTCCCTGACTGCTGTGGCCTTGCAACAACACCTCAACATTTGCTGCTGTGCTAACCGGTGGGCTTACAGTGGGGGAAACAATGTAGCATTGCTGACTACCTTCTTTGTGATCAGTTGCACATGTGGTACTTGAGGTTTGGTGTTGTGTCCACGCTTGCAAGTGCATGGTGGTTGAATGTCTAAGCATGCAACTAGTATTCAAATTTTTCAGATTTTTCACTCGGCTAAAGGTCTTTGCGCACTTCTTACAGATAACCTTGGCCTGATCATGAGGATTTTGTTCAAAAAAGTGCCACACTGCACTCTTCCTACTTTGGCAGACATTTTGCGGCCTAGCACGCTGTGATATTTTGACCCTCTGGACAAGCTGTCCAGCAACTCTTTTGATTTTTGGAACCTGTCTTTGGAGTGCTCCGTGCCTGCCAGATAACAGCTGTTGCGATGTCGATGTCTGCTGTGGATGCTCCTCATCTGAGCTATTGGAAGCAGCACCCTCTTCCCCCAATGGATGCCAATCTGGGTCAACAACTGGATCATCCATCACCTCCTCTTCAATGTCATGTGCACCTTCCTCTGTGTCACCGTGTATGGTGGTATAGTGTGCGGGAAGGGGCACCTGAGTCTCATCAGGGTCAGAATCTGGCTCCGTACACTGCGAGGACAATGTAGTGCTCTGAGTGAATGTACCAGCAGAATCATCTATCAGTGGCTGTGCATCAGGGCACTCGATGTCAGATTCATCTTGGCCTGGGTAATTCACCATTTCACTTGATAATCCAGGCATGGTATGTGAAAACAGCTCCATGGAGTAATCAGTAGTATGGCCTGCGTCATCCTTCAATCTTGGTTGGGGTGAAGGACACAAGGAAATTTGTGGTTCATGAACATGAGCCTCCAATGACGACTCAGTGCTTTTATTTTTTACAACTTCAGAAGAGGAGGCGATAGAGCTGGAGGCTGAGTCAGCAATGTAAGCCAAAACTTTTTCCTGAAGCTCTGGCTTTAAAAGCGGTTTGCCAACTCCTAGAAAAGTAAGCCTTCGAGGCCTTGTGGAGCCAGATGATGACACAGGCTCAACACCTCCTGCATTCGGTCCTATTTTGCTTTTGCCACTACCATCAGATCCACCACCAACACCATCATTACCAGCTGCCAACCCCCGCCCAATTCCACAGCCTCTTCCACCAGCCTTCCTCATTTTTGGTAGAAATGTAGACAAAATCCAACAAACTATATAGTAATGTAAAACAAGGTACAAGGTGTCTATAGGACAGGGGAGATTTTGAATTTCTGCACACATTTGTGGACACTGTACACTTTTGGATTGTGTGAGGCCCACTGAATATCACAGCGCTATGTCACAGGCTCGATGGCACAGGTGTGAAAAAAGTGACTACAGGATAAGGGAGATTTTGAATTTCTGCACACACTTGTGGACACTGGACACTTATGGATTGTGTGAGGCCCACTGAATATCACAGCGCTATGTCACAGGCAGAAATTGGCTAGTGTATCACAAACTACAAGGTGTATATAGAATTGGGCAGAATAGGAATCTCCCTAGAGTCTGCAAGAACAGAACAAGTCCTCCACTTATCCTTCCAGAGTGACACACAGATAGCTTCACTGTGGCCGTGATAACAGCCGTTACACGGTACTGAGAGGAGCGTGCACATACATGGCTGTCCGGTGTACGTAAAATTGTCAAGGTCCGTGTTTTTTAAGTATACGGACTGACACACGCTGTCTCTCTATAGTTCTGAATGTGATCACACAGCAAATATATTTAACTGTTTGAAAGCTAGACAAAACTAGAAGGTGCAGGTCTGTAAGAACGGAACATGTCCTCAACTTATTCTTACAGAGTGACACACAGATAGCTTCACTGTGGCCGTGATAACAGCCGTTACACGGTACTGAGAGGAGCGTGCACGTACACGGCTGTCCGGTGTACGTAAAATTGTCAAACTCCGTGTTTTTTAAGTATACGGACTGACACACGCTGTCTCTCTATAGTTTTAAATGTGATCAAACAGCAAATATATTTAACTGTTTGAAAGCTAGACAAAATTAGAAGGTGCAGGTCTGTAAGAACGGAACATGTCCTCAACTTATTCTTACAGAGTGACACACAGATAGCTTCACTGTGGCCGTGATAACAGCCGTTACACAGTACTGAGAGGAGCGTGCACGTACACGGCTGTCCGGTGTACGTAAAATTGTCAAACTCCGTGTTTTTTAAGTATACGGACTGACACACGCTGTCTCTTTATAGTTTTGAATGTGATCAAACAGCAAATATATTTAACTGTTTGCAAGCTAGACAAAACTAGAAGGTGCAGGTCTGTAAGAACGGAACATGTCCTCGACTTATTCTTACAGAGTGACACACAGATAGCTTCACTGTGGCTGTGATAACAGCCGTTACACGGTACTGTGTGAGGAGTGTGCACCGCTGTATGGTGTGAAAAAATGCACGCTCAGTACCTCAGCAGGACAAAAAAAAAATTGGGATTGCTTTTAAAAAAGCAGTTTGCAGAGCAGTGGGTAAACAGCAATGCAGCCGTCAGGAAGCCTTAGAAGGCAGCCTAACAACCAACACCATTGATCCAGCAAAATATAGCCTCCCCTTGCACTGCACACACAGTGACTGGTGTGTTGTACAGGCAAAATCGCTAGCAGCAGAAGCAGTTTTTGGTGTCTTTTTCCCTGCCTAACGCTCTCCCTACAGAATCAGCAGCAGCTCTCCCTCTTCTGAGATAAGCATGAGGAACATGGCGGTCGGCGTGCACGCCCTTTTATACCCCCTGTGACGCCCACCAAAGCAAGCCAATCACTTGCATGCCCTTCTGAAAGATGGTGGTGACCCCTGCCTATGTCATCACGTTGCCCACAGTGTCCGTGGATCCTGATTGGCTGAAAAAGAGCGCAAAACAAACTTTTGAAACGCGGACTTTGGCACGTAAGTCGCCGACCTCGTGGCCGACCTCATCCTAGGGTCGGGTTTCGTTTCATGAAACCCGACTTTGCCAAAAGTCGGCGACTTTTGAAATTTTTCGATCCGTTTCGCTCAACTCTAATTTTGGCTTTCCATCATTTTTTCATGCTGGATCCGTTTTTTTCTCATAGACTTGTATTAGTGACAGATTGTGACGGATGGCCACACGTTTCATCTGTCGTCCAACGGATCCGTCAGAAAATCTCTGTCCGTTGGCCAGAGACAACGGACAGATGAACATTTTTTGTGTACGTCGAAAAGTCGGATAGCGACAGATTCCATCTTTTAAAACTGAGCATGCCCGGAATCATTTTTCTTCCTTTATTTTAACCCCTGCGGCTGCTTTTTCTATTCTGGCACAAAATCCTTCTCTCTCTCTCTCGCTCCAGAATTCTGTTTCTTTAATTCCTACAGCAAGGCTGCTACAACGGATCAGTCATAAAAACAGATCCAGTGCATCAGTTTTTTGCAATATACGCAGGATCCGTCCACTTGACGGATCTGAACACTTTGACGGATTGTGACTGATTGCAAAAGACTGGAGTGTGAAAGGGGCCTTAAGAAGCGAGATGTGGATGAGAAAAGGCGGTGGATCCGTTGCCAACCGTCAATTGACGGAATCTGCCATCGGATCCTCCTTTTTATACTGAGCATGCCCGAATGAATGTCCTTTCATGATATTTAACCCCAAATCCCATTCTGTGGCAGCCAAATCTCTCTCGCTCGTGAAACAGGCCTTACTTTAAATTTCATGCACTAGCGTCTAAAGCGGATCCGTACAAAAAACGGATCCAGTTGCATCCGTTTGCCACAAAACGGAAACGGATCCGTTTTTGCACACTGGCGGATTTTGACTAACGCCAGAAAACTGAAGTGTGAAACAGGCCTAAGAGAAAGAAAAGACTCAATCAGAGAAGAGGTCACCTATAAGGTACCAGGATGTACATTTTTAGCTATTGGTACTGACTGCGTCTCATCAGTACTATGGTTCCTGTATAGTCCACAGTCTGATAAAGACTGATAACTCCCAGCATCTCCTTACCATTGTTAAGGACATACTGGGAGTTGTAGGTTCATGAGATACAAATGTATATGGGCCTGACTTAGAAGGATTCAGCTCATCAGTTATTAATCACATGATGTCATAGACCTAATGGAAAAGGGAAGAATTAGCTGGGTAGAAATGCAAAATGGGCGCCTTCGGCTTCATCTGCCTTGGGCACCCAAAATACTTTGTTTCGGCCCTGGTAACGGATAAAGCAAAATCCTACATGACCTATCAGTGTTCTACGATTTGGGTTGAGGACACTTATTGTATGTGGGCTGGTGAATTTTGTGTGCCAGGGCTGCTTTTTAGTCCCAACTCGGCCCTGAATCCCCTCGTGTATCTGAATGGGAGGAAGAGTGTGAACTTGTGCAGTCACACTTTGTCATCTCTGCTCCGTCCTGTCTTCCAGCGCAGGGTTAAATTGCTCTGACTTCATATCTGGCTTCATGGCTTGATCATAGATGCTGGATCCTGATCCCCAACAAAATCTCACCAACCGAAGATTGTGAAAGAAACACACAAAACACTTTTATTGGATGTTAAATTGACCGAATTTTATTCCAAATCTCATCATTATTATTTCTTTCAGTGTCTGAAATTTAGAATCAGCCAATTACTATGAAAGAGACACCTTAAATGGCAGAACCCCTGACTCATGAAGAATCGTCCTTCAGCACTCAGGAGAGGAAAAACCCCCTGTGGTGGAAACCTCTAGGGAACCATGGCTGCAGGACTGCCCTTCCCTTGGGCTTAGAAGGTTAGTGCCAACATGTAACAGCAAATTGTACCTGAATTTGTACATTGTGTCATAATTGTTTTGGAGAAGCCTAATGCGACCTCTCCAGGCCATACACATAAAGTGAAGGCGGCGAGTACCGGACGTGAGGAAGATCTGGCTGCAACATCTGTCACCCCATTGATCTGGCTGGCTAGGCGTTATGGCTGATCTGGCTGGCTAGGCGCTATGGCTGATCTGGCTGGCTAGGCGGTGGCCCCTTCCTCAAATTGTGGAGTGATGAAGCTCCAGGTCTCCAGACACATCAAGTATGGCTTCCGTCTACGGCTGAATGACTTATGGTTCTGGAATCTTCTCCTGCATCATAGATGCATGTGTTTATGACATCAGCGCAGTTGCCATAGTTATCACAGGTGTTTTATACTGTGGTTTCATTGGCTAGAAAGTCCCTCTCAGTGTTCCAAAGAATTAACCCTTGAATGACTGGTATTGTGCCTTTCTCCAGAAGCCTGTAAATATAAACTTGTCACTAGACAGGACCATTATCATTATTATATTTTAAAGTTGCCCCAACCAAAGTCTAATAAGTGAGCGCATCTAGAGTTGATGTGTAACAAGCGCAATCATTCCATTAAGCCCTACTAAATGCACAATATGAGAACAGAGCAGTCTCATAGAAAATTAATGATACCAAGGTAAATGCAGTTAGATATGGGATGCTATATAGGGGCTCATACTGTATATAGGAGCTATATGGGGACTCACACTGTATATAGGAGGCAATATGGTGGCAAACAATGTATTCAGGAGGCTATATGTGAGTGCTCATACTGTATATAGGAGGCTAAATGGGGACTCACACTGTATATAGGAGGCAAACACTATTCAAGAGGCTATATGTGGGCTCATACTGTAGATAGGAAGCAATTTGCAGACTCATACTGTTTATAGGAAGCGATGTGCAGGCTCATACTGTATATAGGAGGCACAAACTGTATTCAGGAGGCTATATGTGGGTGATCATACTGTATATACTGTAGGAGGCTATGTGGGCTCATATTGTATATATGAAGCAATGTGCAGGCTCATACTGTATATAGGAGACTATATGCGGCCTCATACTGTATACAGGAGGCTATGTGGGCTCATACTGTATATAGGAGGCTATATGCAGCCTCATACTGTATATAAGAGGCTATGTGCAGGCTCATACTGTATATAGAAAGCAATGTGCAGGCTCATACTGTATATAGGAGGTAAACACTGCATTCTGGAGGCTATATGTGGGTGCTTATACTGTATATAGGAGGCTATATGCGGCCTCATACTGTATATAGGAAGCGAAGTACAGGCTCATACTGTATATAGGAGGCTATATGCGGCCTCATACTGTATATAGGAGGCTATATGCAGCATCATACTGTATACAGGAGGCTATATGTGGGTGCTCATACTGTATATAGGAGGCTATATGTGGCCTCATACTGTATATAGGAATCGATGTGCAGGCTCATACTGTATATAGAAGGCTATATGGGGACTCACACTGTATATAGGAGGCAAATACTGTATTCAGGAGGCTATATGTGGGCTCATACTGTATATAGGAAGCGATTTGCAGGCTCATACTGTTTTTAGGAAGCGATGTGCAGGCTCATACTGTTTAGGAAGCGATGTGCAGGCTCATACTGTACATAGGAGGCTATGTGGATGCTCATACTGTTTATAGGAAGCAATGCGCAGGCTCATACTGTACATAGGAGGCTATATGTGTGTGCTCATACTGTATATAGGAGGCTATATGCGGCCTCATACTGTATATAGGAAGTGATGTACAGGCTCATACTGTATATAGGAGGCTATTTGCAGGCTCATACTGTATATAGGAAGCAATCTGCAGGCTCATACTGTATATAGGAGGTAAACACTGCATTCAGTATGCTATATGTGGGTGCTCATACTGTATATAGGAGGCTATATGCGGCCTCATACTGTATATAGGAAGCGAAGTACAGGCTCATACTGTATATAGGAGGCTATATGCGGCCTCATACTGTATATAGGAGGCTATATGCAGCATCATACTGTATACAGGAGGCTATATGTGGGTGCTCATACTGTATATAGAAGGCTATATGTGGCCTCATACTCTATATAGGAAGCGATGTGCAGGCTCATACTGTATATAGAAGGCTATATGGGGACTCACACTGTATATAGGAGGCAAATACTGTATTCAGGAGGCTATATGTGGGCTCATACTGTTTATAGGAAGCGATGTGCAGGCTCATACTGTTTATAGGAAGCGATTTGCAGGCTCATACTGTACATAGGAGGCTATGTGGATGCTCATACTGTTTATAGGAAGCAATGCGCAGGCTCATACTGTACAAATGAGGCTATATTTGGGTGCTCATACTGTATATAGGAGGCTATATGCGGCCTCATACTGTATAGAGGAAATGATGTACAGGCTCATACTGTTTATAGGAGGCTATGTGCAGGCTCATACTGTATATAGGAAGCAATGTGCTGGCTCATGCTGTATATAGGAGGCAAAAACTGTATTCAGGAGGCTATATGTGGGTGCTCATACTGTATATAGGAGGCTATATGCGGCCTCATACTGTATATAGGAAGCGATGTGCAGGCTCATACCGTACATAGGAGGCTATATGTGGCCTCATACTGTATATAGGAAGCGATGTGCAGCCTCATACTGTATATAGGAGGCTATGTGGGCTCATATTGTATATAGGAAGTAATGTGCAGGCTCATACTGTATATAGGAGACTATATGCGGCCTCATACTGTATATAGAAGGCTATATGCGGCCTCATACTGTATACAGGAGGCTATGTGGGCTCATACTGTATATAGGAGGCAATATGCAGCCTCATACTGTATATAGGAAGCGATGTACAGGCTCATACTGTATGTAGTATAAAGTGCAAATATATCCCAAATACTGGAAAAAATTCTTCAAAGGCTCAACTCACTGGAAATATAATAGCAAAAAAAATATCATAAATGAGCTATTAAGCATCACAAGAGATCAAAATTGGAGTTTTTCAAGCTAAATAATTTATTTAGAATAATTAACAGAGCATAAATGCTAAATGCAAGTTACAGCAGACATAAACACAATATAATTAAACCAGCACCTTACCATTTTCACTTTTAACAGCCAATCAGAGCGATTGTAGACATGTGGGGGTGAAGCCACCCCACCTGTGGAGAAGTACAAAGCCCCCTGTGTGTGTGGGTCGGGTGGGGTCACTGAAAGGTCAGTCACCCGACCCGCAGGAGGGCAATTAATTCATGACGCCACATAGGCGTCACTGGTCAGATTGGCACAGCTTTTCATGATGCCTATGTGGAGTCATTGGTCGGGAAGGGGTTAAAGGAGCATACACGCCTTTGCACAGTGGGGGTATTAATATTTTCTATGGGACACTAATTTTTGGGGGAGGGAGTAATCATAGTAATGGCACAGTTTTTTAAAATATTGGGGTCAGTATCCTATGCCTCAGGTAAGCAGAGTGGGGAGTTTTTGTAGGTTGGGAATAAATGAGACATCAGTAGAAATGTGAGATGTCAAATGTGTTTTTGTTGTAATCTGTGCAGATGAGTTGTGGCTGGAGAAGTGGTAATGGAGGTCTGGGCCTGATGAAAAAGACAGGAAAAGTGAGCGACCCAAATCAGAAAGATTGTCAGCTGTAAGGTTCTATATATAACTACTGTACTCACGTGTATGTTCTGTGGGACTAGTATCTACCAATATACGATAACAGTAAGATGGTAATATTGCTCTTTTTAGTAGACTATTTTTTTATTTAGTGACCGCTAAATTTGTTTCAGTCTATGTAGTAGTAGGTGTATGGTGGTGTCATTGGTCTCTGTATAGTGTTTTGTTATGTAAAGGTAATGGTTATATTATATTATGTATTTGCTGAGTAGTGGTGATGGTGGTGGACATTGAGTAGTTTTATTGTTTTGGTCTTTTATAGTAGTAATTTTGATAATATTGGTCTTTGCAGTGTATGTTTTTGGTTAGCAACAGTGGTATACTGTACTTATATATCTATAGATGCTCTTTAGATGATTATAGGGGGGTCAGATGGGTAGACATGCACTTTGAGGCATGGACCCCTGAACTTTTAGAACCCTAGCAATGTCCCTGCTGTAATGTGTGTTTACTTGTCAGTGTTTCTAGAGATATATGTATGTGTGTCAGTAAGCTCAGTTATGGTACCATATCTAAGCAGTAAGCTTGGTTCTGGTTCTGTATTGATGTAGTAATCTAGATTCTTGTACCATATGCATGCCGTAAGCTTGGTTCTGTTCCCATATCTGTGAAGTAGACATATTAAGCTTGGTTCTGCTCCCTTATCTCTGTAGTAAGATCGGTTATGCTCCCATAGCACTGTAGTAAGCTCGGTTCTGCTCCCATGTCTCTCTCGTAAGGTTGGTTCTGCTCCCTTATCTAAGTAGTAAGGCTCGTTTCACACTAGCGTTTGATCGCGCAGCGCATCGTGCACACGCGCAATGTCCCCCTATCTTTAACATGGTGATCGCAGGGTCTTGCGAATGTACGCGCTCTTCAGCGTTTAGCGTGCGCTGCGCATTTTACAGGTGTGCGCCCAGACGCGACGTACGCTACATGTTGCATTTTTTTTTCCGGCGGCATCGTTAAAAAAATCGCGCTCGCACGTGTGCGCCCAAAAATAGCATTACAGTCTATGTGGTTGCTGATGAGCGCTTGGCACCGCGCACGTCAGCGCCTTGTGCGCACACGCGATTTGAGTAAACAATGTCTAGACACTTGTCTAGAACTCCCCCTAAACAAGCAACATTGTTTTGGAGGAGTGTACATAAAAGAATGTGTCTTCAGGGTCAGACAATTACTCTACATAATGCCTTGCAGAGACCAGACAAGCATTCTACAAGAGCCTTCTACCTGTGGATTCAAGCTTCAGGAGCCAAAATGTGAGTATTCTTAAAAATAATGTCTGTGTGTCCTGTACAATTTATTATGTACTAATGTATTTTTTGTTTTCTTTTCAGCATGTCTTCTTCCGGATCGGTCTATTCGCCATCTCGGCAAGAACTGGCCCAAGCTCATCGTGAGGTGAGAATCTTGCTGCCTTTTGATAAGTATAGCTGCCTCTAGAAATGTGTTTTAATTTTTTCTTTCTTTACAGACATCGGACACGGGAAGTGAAAATGGAGTGCGAGAGCGGTCTGTGCGGGAGCAGTCGGAGCGGTCTGAGCGGGTGCCGTCTGAGGATTCTGAGCGGGAGCAGCATAGTCAAGTCATGGCGAGGAGACCCAATATGAGTATATATATATTTTTTTTCTGTCTTTCTTTCTCTTGCTTCTTTTCTGTTTCTTTTTGTATCTTTTCCAAACTTCTAAACATTCTATATTTTTTTTTCTAGGTTCCACAGCGGGATGACGAAGAAGTCTACACAGACAACGAGCACCTCATCCGCCTCGTTGAGGAGCGCATCCCATTGTGGGACAGCCGTGACCAGCAGTACAAAGACACAGTGGTGACCCGGCAGCTCTGGAATGAGGTGGCCGCAGTGATGGATGGCTTGGACAGCGCCTCTGCAGCTTCAAAAAAGGGTGTTCAGTAAGTATAAAGATGCTCTGTGATATAGCATTTATTTTTGGACCTGATGGTGCTGATGTGTTTTTTGCAAGATATATTCTTGCATTAAACACACCAATGCCTGGTGGAAAACTGTGATTGATTTGTGTCTTGAACTGCTGCATTGTTTTGTGGACCTGACGGTGGTGGTGTTTTTTTTGGCAAGATATATTCTTGCATGAAAAGCACCAATGCCTTGTTGAAAACGGTGATTGATTTGTGTCTTCAGCTGCTGCATTGTTTTTTGGACCTGACGGTGTTGTGTTTTTTGCAAGATATATTCTTGCATTAAACACACCAATGCCTTGTTGAGAACTGTGATTGATTTTTTAACTGCTGTCTTGATCCTGTTTTCACTCTTGTTCCTGATGATACTGTTGTTTTCGCTGATACATATATTGTAGCAGGAAACATAACAGTGTCCGCCGTCTCAACAGTTACTGCATTGTGTCTAGAATTTTATTGGTGCTGCAGCAGAGACTGTTTTCAAAGTTCAATGAGGTGTGTGGTGAGAATGACGTTAAACTAGTGCATTTTTAATTTTTTTTTTTACCAACAGTGAAAAAAATCCGCACACGTTGGCGCTCGATGAAGGACCGCTTCAACACTGATGTTTGTGCTGAGGGACCGGTTCGGAGTGGTTCTGCGGCAAGGCGCAGAAGAAAGTACCGCTACCATCACGAGTTGGCTTTCCTGAGACCGGTCCTTGCCAGCAGAGCTTAAGTTTTTTTTTTTTGTTTGTGCTTAATATATGCTTTTCTATTCCACAGGTGTTGCTTCTTGTAAATGCATCATACTAATGTTTTCCCTTTCTTTCCACAGCACTTGGAGCAGCACCCTGCAACCTAACCCTGTCCCGGGAGCGGTTCTTCATCGATCGACCTCGGACCCGTCTCAGCCATCCGACAGCCAGGAAGCATCTTGCAGGTCAGCAACACAGACAGCTGGTGACCAGAAAGCTGGTCCATCAGGTGTTCCCCTGTCCCAGGTCTCTGTCACTGGTTATGTGGGCACTACCCGCCAGCGGCAGTGGGCCTTGGACAGTAATGTCATGCCCGAGTTCATGCACTTGAGCGAGGCCTTTAAGGCCAGCCTCAGGGCGCTGGCCGCCAGAACGGAAAGCGTTTTTTTCCTGATGGAGCGTGGTTTTAACCACATGGAACGTGGTTTTAACCACATGGAACACCGCTTCCACTCTGTCGACCAGCGCCTTGACCGTCTGGAGGTCGACCTCAACAGACCAGCGCACCATTTTTTCAGTAAAATTGATAAGGGCATGGCGGAACACCTTAGTCCTGAGCAACAGCTGAGTGTGTTACAGGCCTGCAACACTGCTTACTTGCTTACAGGCTATGCAGCAGAATCAGTATGTGCAGCAGTCAGTGGTGTCATTTCCAACAGTTCCACCACTGGCTCGCTTGACCACACTACCGACTTCTGCTGCATACCACTGCACGGCCACCTGCATTCCCAGCGAAGCCGGACATCACTACACCACCTCAAGTCTGAGTGCTGCAGGACACACCTCCGCCACCACCACTATGGCAAGCGCTGCTCCTGTATGGAGCACCACCACCGCCACAGCACCACCAGCTTGGAGCCAAACCACCACAGAACCTGCTTGGGCAACCGACATCAGCAGTCAACAGCAAGGAGCACCGCCAGCACTCCTCAAGCAAAGGAGCACCGCCAGCACTCCTCAAGCAAAGGAGCACCGCCAGCACTCCTCAAGCAAAGGAGCACCGCCAGCACTCCTCAAGCAAAGGAGCACCGCCAGCACTCCTCAAGCAAAGGAGCACCGCCAGCACTCCTCAAGCAAAGGAGCACCGCCAGCACTCCTCAAGCAAAGGAGCACCGCCAGCACTCCTCAAGCAAAGGAGCACCGCCAGCACTCCTCAAGCAAAGGAGCACCGCCAGCACTCCTCAAGCAAAGGAGCACCGCCAGCACTCCTCAAGCAAAGGAGCACCGCCAGCACTCCTCAAGCAAAGGAGCACCGCCAGCACTCCTCAAGCAAAGGAGCACCGCCAGCACTCCTCAAGCAAAGGAGCACCGCCAGCACTCCTCAAGCAAAGGAGCACCGCCAGCACTCCTCAAGCAAAGGAGCACCGCCAGCACTCCTCAAGCAAAGGAGCACCGCCAGCACTCCTCAAGCAAAGGAGCACCGCCAGCACTCCTCAAGCAAAGGAGCACCGCCAGCACTCCTCAAGCAAAGGAGCACCGCCAGCACTCCTCAAGCAAAGGAGCACCGCCAGCACTCCTCAAGCAAAGGAGCACCGCCAGCACTCCTCAAGCAAAGGAGCACCGCCAGCACTCCTCAAGCAAAGGAGCACCGCCAGCACTCCTCAAGCAAAGGAGCACCGCCAGCACTCCTCAAGCAAAGGAGCACCGCCAGCACTCCTCAAGCAAAGGAGCACCGCCAGCACTCCTCAAGCAAAGGAGCACCGCCAGCACTCCTCAAGCAAAGGAGCACCGCCAGCACTCCTCAAGCAAAGGAGCACCGCCAGCACTCCTCAAGCAAAGGAGCACCGCCAGCACTCCTCAAGCAAAGGAGCACCGCCAGCACTCCTCAAGCAAAGGAGCACCGCCAGCACTCCTCAAGCAAAGGAGCACCGCCAGCACTCCTCAAGCAAAGGAGCACCGCCAGCACTCCTCAAGCAAAGGAGCACCGCCAGCACTCCTCAAGCAAAGGAGCACCGCCAGCACTCCTCAAGCAAAGGAGCACCGCCAGCACTCCTCAAGCAAAGGAGCACCGCCAGCACTCCTCAAGCAAAGGAGCACCGCCAGCACTCCTCAAGCAAAGGAGCACCGCCAGCACTCCTCAAGCAAAGGAGCACCGCCAGCACTCCTCAAGCAAAGGAGCACCGCCAGCACTCCTCAAGCAAAGGAGCACCGCCAGCACTCCTCAAGCAAAGGAGCACCGCCAGCACTCCTCAAGCAAAGGAGCACCGCCAGCACTCCTCAAGCAAAGGAGCACCGCCAGCACTCCTCAAGCAAAGGAGCACCGCCAGCACTCCTCAAGCAAAGGAGCACCGCCAGCACTCCTCAAGCAAAGGAGCACCGCCAGCACTCCTCAAGCAAAGGAGCACCGCCAGCACTCCTCAAGCAAAGGAGCACCGCCAGCACTCCTCAAGCAAAGGAGCACCGCCAGCACTCCTCAAGCAAAGGAGCACCGCCAGCACTCCTCAAGCAAAGGAGCACCGCCAGCACTCCTCAAGCAAAGGAGCACCGCCAGCACTCCTCAAGCAAAGGAGCACCGCCAGCACTCCTCAAGCAAAGGAGCACCGCCAGCACTCCTCAAGCAAAGGAGCACCGCCAGCACTCCTCAAGCAAAGGAGCACCGCCAGCACTCCTCAAGCAAAGGAGCACCGCCAGCACTCCTCAAGCAAAGGAGCACCGCCAGCACTCCTCAAGCAAAGGAGCACCGCCAGCACTCCTCAAGCAAAGGAGCACCGCCAGCACTCCTCAAGCAAAGGAGCACCACCAGCACTCCTCAAGCAAAGGAGCACCACCAGCACTCCTCAAGCAAAGGAGCACCACCAGCACTCCTCAAGCAAAGGAGCACCACCAGCACTCCTCAAGCAAAGGAGCACCACCAGCACTCTTCAGCAAAGGAGCACCACCAGCACTCCTCAGCAAAGGAGCACCACCAGCACTCCTCATCTTCAGAGCACCGCCACCAATTCTCCTCCTCGTAGTCCCCCAAGAACTTTGGCTGAGATACCTGATTCGCAGCCTCCTTCACGTAGCACCGACCCAACATGCTCCCCTTCTAGGAGCACCGCCACTGCCACTTTGAGCAGCACTGCCACCACAGAGCAGCAAAGGGGTGATCCGCATTCCCTATTTTACAGGGCAACGCCACAGTCCACAGTCACCAGGCGGTCTACAAAAGAAAAGCGGTCACAGGCTGCAAGTAGGTCGGGGCAGGATATACCTGTGCCAAAAAAGAAGAAAAAAAAAAAAACTTTGTTGGTCCATCCACCGTCTCCTCCTAATGTGTCTCAACCTGCCTCAATGTCCATTCCAGAGCTCCCTTCCTCGAGTACTTTTGTCACCCCTTCTCCTAGAACCCCTTCCTCTACCTCCAGTCGTTCCTTGTATCTCCACACACCCAAAGTCCCCCAATCTTCCCCCAAATGTCATTCATAATAAAATTTTTCTTGTTTATTTTTGGTTTCAAAATAAATGTGCACTTGTGCTTTCAAAAAATTGGTAATGGTTTACCGTGTCTATCGCCGACTACACACACTGCACCATACACATAGGGTTTTTGGAAAAACATATCTCCATTACTGTTTCTTGTGTGAGACTTGTTTCTTGTGTCAGTCTTGGAGATATGTGTTGTCAACAAACCAAATCTACATGACTTTCCTTTTCCAGAAAAGTCTCTACATTCTAGGAATATTGCACAGAGTGCATCCAGCAGGGTTCCCCAACTCCAGTCCTCAAGGTTCAACAAAAGATCATGTTGTATGGAATCCTCTGTTTGAAAATTTTTTAGCAACTGAGCTATGGATTTCATTACAACATGATCTGTTGGTAGACCTTGTGGAGTGGATTTGGGGAATGCTGCTGGATCAAGTGTGTTCAATATTACTAGAATGTAGAGACTGCTGTGGAAAAGACAAGTCATATAGGTATAATCTACATGACTTGGAGTCAGACACACTCCAAATAGAAAGACAGGCTTGTCTCCCTTTGAAGTCCTGTTTGGTAGTGCACCAAAGACTGGTCTGTACTTCCCACAGGTGCTACAAATGCAACACGGTTCTATGACAGCCTATGTCCAGGCCTTGCAGGAAAGACTTAAAGTGGTGCATAAACATGTGTTCTCATCCATTCCAGATCCTAATGTCAGTGCAGATGTGCATCAGCTCAATCCAGGTGATTGGGTGGTGTGGGGAATAGATAGCTCAGCTAGGATTTTTGCTTTGGCACAAGCGTGTGGCTATGAAGTCACTTCAGCAGACTAGCAATATGGACACGGCATATTTATTGTGCACACTTGTTATCCAATGTTACACATGCCAAACATGAAATAAAACGTCTAAGGCCGTCTGGCCACTAACTAACAATAGCAGGCTAACTACAAAATAAACCTATATAACAGCAAACAAGTCCATGTTATCTTACTGTGTCAGCTCCCAGTTCAGCAGACGATAGACTGAGAGCTCCTCCTGATTATATCAGCTGGACCAGTCAGGAAACCAAAACCTGGATTGAATTAGTGGAGGGGGAACTACCAGTCCTTTCCATGCTGATCACTAAGGAAACCAGGACTGGATTACAGTGAAATAAACTGGCTTCATCATCAGTACAGGGAGACATATGAAATGAAACGGGGAGAAACATACCTGTTTTCTAGTACCTCTCCCCTTGGCACCTCACAGTGGTTATACGCAGACACGTGAGAAGGAGCCTGAACCCACGATTTGACGGCCCCTTCCAAGTCCAGCTGACCACATCCACCTCAGTAAAACTTGAGTCACTGCAAGAAGGTCCTTTCAACAGCAGAATGACTGTTCTCCTAATCACCTTGCTGGCAGTGGCAGGGTTACTGCACTCTACAGAGACACAGGACAAACTCTTAAATGCTGACTGGGACAACAAACTTATTCAACATCATGCTCTTCTTATAAAGGACATGGAAGGACAGAAACCAAAAGACTGTTGGATCTGTACCCACAGCCCAGTATCTGCAAGGACTATACCATACTTAGCCTTACCTATGGAGCCATGGAATAATAATAAATCTAATAATAATCTTTATTTTTATATAGCGCTAACATACTCTGCAGCGCTTTACAGTTTGCACACATTATCATCACTGTCCTCAATGGGGCTCACAATCTAAATTCCCTATCAGTATGTCTTTGGAATGTGGGAGGAAACCGGAGTACCCAGAGGAAACCCATGCAAACACGGGAAGAACATACAAACTCCTTGCAGATGTTGTCCTTGGTGGGACTGAGCCACCGTGCTGCCCTAGAAGGTATTAACACCACACTGCATACACAACGAGACTTGGACTCAATCTAGGTTTCTGGGAAAAGATGTGCCCCGTCATATATCTGCCTCATTGGCTATAATCGGATGGGCCTCTAATCCCTGGTTTCAGTTTAACATAACGCGGCCTAAGGTACAAATGTGGTGGCGGGAATATGATTCAGACATCGGAAATATGGTCGCCAGGAGGAGGACTGAAATCCCTCACTCAGACCCCATTCCCAATGATGGACTGTGGTTCAGTCTTCAACACACTGGAGCAAATACCTGTGGTGAGGACAATAATTGCTTCCGTATATACACTCATGATCAAACACAGGTTAATGAGACGGTGTACCAAGATGGTGTTGAAGGCTGTAGAGCATCTACGGGTAAAATAATAAGGAAAGAAAGGGGTAAATGTACATCTGGTATAAGTGGAAATCAAATGAATAATACTTGGTGTGCCCTTAAGCCTATGTCAGGACTTTTGAGTTTATACCAATGTATACAGACCCCTGGTCACGTTTGTGTTCTCCCTGAAGGAGTATTCTTGGTTTGCGGACATCGTGCCTACAGGTGGGTGAGCCCAGACATAAGAGGAGTTTGCACTCTTGCCAAACTAATACAAGCCACTTTCATAATTCCTTATAAGAAAATAGACAGCAGCAATTCCAATTCATACTTTGTATAGAAGGGCTGCAGAAAATAAGCCCCGTCCAAATGGTAGGCCGCATCTAGTAGAAATGGGGATAACAAATAAAATATTCAGTTATATGCTAATATACCCCTTCATAACACAAATGAGGGATAAATTAGTGGAAGCTATCGACTACCTAGATGATCAGATTTTCCAGGTTCTTGAAGTTCTTAATGAAACTAATACAATACAGAGACAATTAATCATAGTTACTAACCAACATACTATAGTACTAGATTACCTGACAGCAAAAGAAGGAGGAATGTGTCATATAATTGGTCCCACCTGTTGCAATTATATTGACAAAATAGGTGAACTTAGAGACCAATGGTTAAAACAGCACAGTGCAAACAGACTCCTGGTGGGGTAACACATTCTCTTTTTTTAAATCCAGCAAATTGGTTTAATGGCCTAGCAGGATGGATTTTTGGCATTGTACAGACTTGTATGCAAATTTTGTTGTTTTGCTTATTGTTTTATGTAGCCGTAAAAGCGCTAATATATGTATTACTTAAGCTGCTGAATAATATATGTGTGAAAAAATAATCTAAGGCTGAACCTTCTGTAGTGTATCATAGGCCCCAGATAGCGTTGCTGATGGGGAAAGTGAGTGTCCACACTGAGGGTGGATGGGTGAAGCAGGTAGGAAGCCCCCTTATGGGTACTAGACCCATGAGACAGTAGCTCCTTTGTGGACATCAGCTGACCCTGTGGCAAAAGTTATACCATTTACAAAAGGGGGAAATTGATATAGAAGGTTTGCCTTCATATCCCTTTAATACTTCAATTGCCTTTTGCCTATTATTGCTAGAATTATTCTTATGACACTGCAGACTATTAGTCTCTGTTTCAAGGAGACTATACTTGTTATCATATATGTCCTCAATAGTCAGCAACAACATGTTCTGGGTACATGGTAAACAAGGTATGACCCTGAGGGGTGGGGGCTACATGAGCCACATAGAGGTACATTTGTTGTAAATGGTATAAAATATTGCCTTGTGGTTCATTTAGTCAGATAAATTGATTTTCCCACGACCCGTGTGCAGTCTCTTTTGTCTCCAAGTGCTTGTAAATTAAGGGCGTAAAAAACTGCTAATTCAGACTCACTGGTCATCTGGCATACCTGACTTTAGTCAGAACGAAAACAGCTACGACAGCTTCAATTCAATTCAGTCTGTTTTTGGAAGCCTTATCTCTCCTGATGCTGGGTATTGTAACCAAAAGGCATGCATACCCCCCTCCCTACCTGTCTGCGGAGGCTCCCTGGGGGGGGCTACATGGGAGGCTGTGTGGGGCTCATGCAGTATATGGGGAGGCTGTGTGGGGTCTCATGCTGTACATGGCGAGGATGTGTGAGGTTCATGCTGTACATGGCGAGGCTGTGTGAGGTTCATGCTGTACATGGGGAGGCTGTGTAGGGTTCATGCTGTACATGGGGAGGCTGTGTGGGGCTCATGCATTACATGGGTAGGCTGTGTGGGGCGGCTGTGTGGGGCTCATGTTGCATATGTAGTAGCTTGTGTGAGGCTCATGTTATGTATATAAGGGGCTGTGGGGGTTAAAGATATATAGAGGTTTAGCATACTTAATTCTGCTCAATATTAAGTGATAAAATTAATATTAATAAATTAATATTGAGAATTAATTTCAAGCTATTGGTTCTGCCTTCCACAACAGTCATGGTCTCATGTGGCCCCTCTAAAAAATTAATTGCTCACACCGTGCTGACCCATAGGCAGCATGTGTCCGGCACCGGCTGTACGATCTAAGCCCAGTATGTTTGTCTCTGAAACACTGCAGCGTCACAGAGAAAAACTTTTCTGACTTCTCCCCTCCTGCTGCCAATGACTGGTTGCACGCAGAAAGAAAATTGTCCCTCAGTGGGAGCAGATGGGGAGAAGCCACCAGGGACCCACCTGTCTGACTAGTCACCTGTGTGACCTCAGTCCACGGCGGCTTTCAAAGTAGGTTTTTGCATGAAATGCCGCAGCGTGTCAGAGTCAACCATACCTGGCTGGAATGATACAGCCAATGTCTGATCAATGCGGCCTGTGGATTGAGAAGCTGGCATCAGCCATCAGATTCCCTTTAAGATCCCATAGGTGCCAGTTATGTCACATGGTTGACCATTATCCTTATGTCTTTGAAGAGAGCTATAACTCCCAGCATGTACAGGAGCTAATATGGCATGTTGGGAGTTATAGTTCACCACAGGAGTAATGATTTTCTTTTGCATTAGTGGCATGGGAGCAGAGAGGACACTTTTTTTTTGTTAATTCTAAGGCTATGTGCACACGTTGCCGTGGAAATTTCAGCGGGAATGCCGGAATTCCATTCCGCAGGAAATATGCGAGAAAATCGCATTTTAATTTCTGCCTATTTCCCTCGGAAAAACTAGCAATTTGCAAGAGTAATTAGCTTGCAGAATGCTAGCGTTTTCCAAGCGATCTGTAGCATCGCTTGGAAAACTGATTGACAGGTAGGTCACACTCGTCAAACAGTGTTTGACTATTAAGGAAAGAGAGCGCACATAGGGCGATAAAAGTAATTTTTTTTGGGTGACAAATACACGGTTAGTGCACTCACCTTTAAAGGTTGTGAACAGTCACAACCCCTTACAGAATGTGAAAGGAACGAGTGGTCGCTGCAGACTCCTGTAGATACCAATGTCACAAAGGAGGAAGAAAAAGACCGGATTTTTCAATATATCCACGCTGACCACACAAGGACAGAAATATTCTTCATAGCTTTATTGTGCCGATGCGTTTCATGGCATATCTGCCACTTCCTCAGGGCCAAAGAATTACAGAATCTGATTACAGCAGTGGTTTTATACAAAACCTTCATGACATCACAATTACATGCAAAAAGACATCACTTCCTGTGGAAACACCCCCTCCAATGTCAAAATGTCATACACCAGTCACAATAACTTTATATCAAGATCTAACCTCTGATAAAACACATTAAACATCTAAAAAATCAATCTTTAATTTGAAAAAGTGTATGAAACCTATATTCACTGCATATTAAAATTTTATAAAAATAGAGTTGACTAGAATCAAACCCACAGATTTTTGGCAAGCCAGAACACTTAAGGCCTCCCATTACCATCATACTATCCCTCCACTTGTTAGGATTGTTGTGGTTTTATATAAGCCCTTCATGACATAAGACCTACATGACATCACTAACAGACAAAACATCACTTCCTGTGAAAACTCCCCCTCCAATGTTAAAATGTCATACGCCAGCCAAGATAACTTTATATCAAAATATAACCTCTGATAAACACATTGAACATCTAAACAATCAATCTTTCATTTATAAATGTATGAAACCTATAATAAATATATATTAAATTTTTATAAAGATATAATGACTGGTCTCAAACCCACAGGGTTTAGGCAAGCCAGAACCCTGAAGGATTCCCATTACCATTATGCTACCTCTCCACTTGCAAGGAATGGTTATGTAATTTGGAATTAACCGATTGTTTGGTAAAATTCCCACTAGGTGTCCGACATCCAATAACAGACCCCCATGTGAGAACGCTGACCAGCCAGGTCAGGGAAGGAAATCCGTCGGGCCGCTAGGGACAAAGAAACTTGAGAGAAAGCTTATCAAAAAATATCTACCAACTCATTGAGGCCTTTAGGATGAATGGTATCTAGTTTATATATCCAATACATTTCTCACTTATTTAGACACTGTATTCTGTTTGGGGTATCTGCTGGTATATGATCTATGGGTGTAACTTACAGAGAGGCTTTATTCCCATGTTTTTCAAAACAATGTCGAGACAAGCCATGTTTCAGATATCCTTTAGAGATATTGTGTCTATGTTGTGAGTTCATCCTTAGATGTAGAGGCTGTGTAGTGCGTCCCATACAGTATATTGTTTCCCACAGCAACAATCAATTAGATAAATCACAAAACTGGATTGACATGTTAGCTTAAAATTAATGTCATATACTCTATCATTATCACTATTTGAATAAAAGGTATTTACATTATCACTGATCCATAAACACAAGCATTTTTTGTTTTTACATTTAAAGGAAACTTATGTGCTTCTGTAAGGTACTTTTTCCTGCATTCGGGGCTTTTTTGTCTCCCACATCCCTAATTCTACTGGGGGCTAAAATGTTTTATAGGGATGGCGCCCTCCTAGAGGTAATTTAGTAGGACCTTTCAGTGCTTCTGTATTATATTCCTGAGAAAGTGCCATTTTGGGAAGAAAAGGTTGTGATGAAATTAGTGGTATAGTATTCATCTGTAGATTTTTTATTGTCTGTCCCATGTATTAAACTACTTTGTGAAATTCCCATTTCCTCTGATTATGCTTTTTTTACTAATTTTTTAGGGTATTCACGCTCTAAAAATCTCTCTCTTAGACATTTACTTTGACATTTCTGTCCTTGTGTGGTCAGTGCGGATACATTGAAAAACCTGGTCTTTTTCTTCCTCCTTTGTGATAGTGTTTGACTAGTGTGACCAACTTTTTACTATTGAGGCTGCCTATGAAGCATCAGTAGTAAAAAGATCTAATGTTAAAAATAATAAAAAAAAATAAAAAATCGTGTCATTCTCACCTTCCGACGTCCCACGCAGCGTTCCCGATCATCGCGATGCTCCCGGCAGGTCCCGTTCCCATTTGATGACATCACGGTCTCGCGACACTGCTACGGTATCGCGAGACTGCGATGTCGTCAAAGGTCATTGTCGCAATGCATCACTTGGAACGGGACCTGCCCGGAGCATCGCTGAGGCCTGGTGACGCTGCAAGGGACATCGGAAGGTGAGAATATCACCACTTTTTTTATTTTAATTCTATTTTTTACAGGTATATGGTACCCAGAGCCTGGAGGAGAATCTCCTCTCTTCCAAACAGTGGGTACAATCCGCAAATAATCTGCTTACTTTTTGCATGGTGAGCATAGCCTCATGCGGAAAGAAAGCAGAACAATGCATTCCTATATGGGCGGAATTCCCGCGATTCTGCACAAAGTATGAGCATGCTGCGTATCTTTCCGCAATGCAATTCCGCCACGGAAAAATCCGCAGCATTAGGAAAGCATGTGCGGAATGCTATAGGATTGCATGGGATGCTTTTTTTTGTGTTTTTGCAGCAAAATCGTGCATTTAAAATCGCAGCGAAAACGCAAAAAAATGCTACGTGTGAACAGATTTTTAAGCATTTTTGCCGCGATTTTCGGCGCGAAAACGTTTAAAAATCGTGTACAGAACGCCCCCCATGCAGGGGTGGACCACTGCTTACCCTGTCCGGATGACACAGATACCAGGCATTTCAAGGACGAGGCGGAGACAGATTTCACTTGTAACAGTTCCGGATTTTATTCGTCGTCCTCCTGACGACCACAAACATGCACCGCAGGGTAAGCAGTGGTCCACCCACGAAGCCCGGCCCCTACCACATTTGCATCCAAAGCTAAACACATTACTGCAGCTTATCACACCCAGGGCCGGACTGGCCATCGGGCATTTCTGGAAAATGCCAGAACGGCCGAACCCTGTAGTGGGACGCATGATCAGTAATCGTCTTCACGCTGTCAGCTGCTAAAAATCACGGCCGCCACATGAAATTTGTGGCTGCGGTCTGATGTCCAACTCCTGATCCGGGATGCAGCGACGTAACAGAGATAGGGCAAGGGGAGGAGGAGACTCAACGTGCTCAGTGCTGTGCTGCTTGGAGCTTGCAGGGCCAGAAGGGGTTAACAAGCATCTGATAAGCTGAGTGCACTGCATAGAGAAGAAGCCCAGACAGCAGCACAGGAGCTGCACCTAGCAAGAAAGAAGCTGTTAAGAGGCAGGCATTAGTGTACGTGCACACGCTGTGAAATGCTCTGCGGATTTGGCCGCAAGGATTTTGTAAAATTCGTAGATAAATCTGCAGGTCAAAAGACCTGCAGTTGTCATTTGGCTCCAACTCTAAATAACTGGATCACCCAAAATGAACTTTTCGATGTCTTTAGATGTCTCAATTCAACCTCACGAGAATTTACACATTATTCAGATGTGCATAAAACATCGTCCAGAATTGATCTCTTCTTAACTAATATTTTCTCATTACCTCAATTCAAAAAGCTTGAAATACTAAAACAAATCATTCTCTGACCACTCCCCAGTTATGGGGGAATTTATTCTAGGTCCCCCGATAAAAAATACATTTCTTTGGAAAACCAACCTGACATTGCTAAAAATCCCAGAATATAGAGAGATAATTAGGAATACTATTGATAACTACTTCCTTGAAAACTCCTCATCAGATGTTGACCCATTTATACTATGGAAAGCGCACAAAGCGGTCATTAGAGGTTGCTTAATGCAACTTTCAGCTAGGCATAAAAAAAAAAGAAGGGAAAAAATTTCCAACCTGCAATCTCAAATAAAAATAAAAGAGGATCAACAAAATAAATCTGACTATCCATCTCATGCCATTCACTTAGAACTGATGAAGCTAAGGCAGGAACTTAGGGCGGAACTCTTAACAGAGTATGACTCAATTATTCGGGCATCCAAATCTAATGCTTATACGTCCACGAATAAGCCAACTAGATGCATGCTTAACAAACTAAAGCAAGAACGCATACATAGGAGAATAGAGAAAATTAGATCTTCCTCAGGAGATCTTAAACACCATCCTTCGGACATTGCAGATGTATTTGCAGAATATTTTAGCAAGCTCTATAGTCTAAAGTCTGACTCTGCAATGCCTAGCCCAGATCAAGCTGCCATAGACTCTTTCTTCTCTGATCTAAACCTTCCACAGATAACTCCCTCAGATTTAGAGCTATTAAATTCACCTTTCAGTGTGAAAGAAATAGCAGGCACTATAACCAAACTTAAATCATTGAAGTCTCCCGGCCCAGATGGGTTTATAAACGAATATTTTAAAATATTCTCAGATATTATTTCACCTCATTTGAAAACCCTTTTCGACCATGCCTCGAATTTAGGAGCATTCCCTGCAGACATGTTGGAAGCATCTATAATAATGATACCAAAAGATACTGGAGACATGGAAAAAGTCCAAAATTTCAGACCCATATCGCTAATAAATGGTGATATTAAGTTATATGCCAAAGTCCTTGCAGAGCGTCTAAAAAATATCATGCCCTACCTGGTTAGAAAAGACCAAATTGGCTTCATTTCGGGCAGGCAGGCCTCAGATGGGACGCGAAGAATTATAAATTTGCTTAATCTGATAAAGACATCAAACATCCCCTCTATGCTCGTAAGTCTAGATGCAGAAAAAGCATTCGATAGACTGAATTGGCAGTATCTAAAAACTTCTTTATTTAATTTTGGCTTTGATAATAAATCTATCTCCTCAATCTTTTCCCTGTATTCTCAACCGAATGCAAGAATTTATATTAACAACCATCTCTCTACGCAATTCCACATCTCAAATGGCACTAGGCAGGGCTGTCCTTTATCACCCTTACTATTTGCCCTTGCGGTTGAGCCCCTGGCTGAAAAAATTAGGAGTCATAATTCTATATCTGGCATCAAAACACAGCAATGTCAGCATAAGATAACACTTTTTGCTGATGACCTTATCATTTCAATCTCAGATCCAATAAACTCAATAAAAGCTTTGACCCAGGTCCTAGACCGATTCTCAAAAGTTTCTTACTTTAAGATCAATGCAGAGAAATCAAAAATTCTACCCTTCAATCTAAATAACACGGTAATTGAAAAAATCAAAAAGCAATCCAATTTTGTATGGGAAGAAAAGGGAATTACTTATTTGGGTATCACTATTACCACTAAACTTAAATCCATTATCCCCACCAATATAGATAACCTTATTAAAACTATTTCCAAAGATTTCCATAGATTCAAAACTCACGACCTGACCCTACTAGGAAAAATTTTAGTGGTAAAGGTCTTCATCTTACCAAAAATTCTTTATTTATTTAGAACTATCCCTTTAAACATACATGTCTCATTTATAACAAAAATTCAGACTTTAATTCAGCTCTTTGTATGGAAAAATAAAAAGGCAAGGATTGCAGCGGATATTTTATACAAAACAAAGAGACATGGCGGACTCGCTTTGCCCAATATCTGGTCATACTACCAAGCGACACTCATCAAACTCAGTCAGGATTGGTTCAAAGAGAGTTCGCATCCGGCATGGCTGGATATAGAAAGAGCCCAAATAAATTATAATTCCATTCCAAAACTTCTTTTCAGTTACTTATTGGAATCTCGGCAGAAGGAGCACCACCATCCAATCCTCCAGGCCATATTCTCGGCCTGGAACATTCTGACTAAGCTACACAGGAAAGAGAATAAGGAGGATATGATTAGAAGACTCCCTCTGTCCTTCTTGGCCCAGATTTACAATTTCTCAATACCAGATACCTGGGATGAGGTACGCAGAAAAAAAGTTGGAGACTTATGGGATGGGAAAGAGTTTAGTACTTTTAGTGAGCTTAAATCCAAATATCATCTGCCCTCGTCAGAAATATATTCTTTTTTCACGGTAAAAGAGAATATAAAAAAGCTGTTACGCAGCAGGGCTAAGAATCTGGAAATTGTCTCTTCATTACTAGTTAATATTAATCATCAGTTTAAATGGAGTATTAAAAATATCTACTCACATTTTAACAAAGATACATCCTTTTCAAAAAACAATTATATGCACAAATGGGAGCTTGATTTAAATATTATAGTTCAACCAGAACAATGGGAGTACGCCATTAGGCATACCTATAAGTCTACTATTTCTATGGCCTTGCAGGAGTCCTTTTATAAAGTAATGAATAGATGGTACTATACGCCTATACGGCTATCCCATATTAATCAGGAGATCTCATCCCAATGTTGGAGAGGATGTGGAAACCCTGGCAATTTATATCATATCTTTTGGAGCTGTCCAAAACTAAAAATCCTCTGGAAGGAAGTCAAAATCCATATTAATACTTTACATGATAGTGAAATTACTGTAACCCCGCAGATGGTACTTCTCTCTTTAGATCTGGAGAGTATCAATCCTTCAACCAAATATATAATGATTCACATCTTTCTAACTTTAAAAAATTCATTAGCATTTTTTTGGAAAAAATCAGATATCCCTTCCTTCTCAGATATTCTAGACACATTATGTTTCCATAGCTCTACAGAAGAAAGATTTGCTTTTAATAGCAACTCTTTGAATAAATACCACACAAAGTGGGCTCCGTGGAACTCAAAATTTTTGTAGTTACAATAAGCTGCTTATGGTTCCTACAGGAATGCGACTCAGGTTAAGCTTTAAGTCTGGATTGGTAGTAGTGTTAGGTTAGTTTATTCTTTAGTTTAATACTATTAAGATAAATACAACAGTAAAATGTTTAATGTTTACGAAGTATATTGTATGACATGTTTTGCAAAGCATCTATTATAAAAGAGTTCTCTAAGTTTTATATTATTCCCTTTTCTTTTTTGTTCACCCTTCCTTCCCTTATGAAAAATTAATAAAAATTATTTGAAAAACAATATTTTGGCTACAAAAAGACCTGCAGTTTTACCTGTGGATCAGCCTGCGGTTTTGCCCTGCGGTTTATCATCTCTACAGTGGAGGAGATGGTAAACTGCAGCCGAATCCGCAGAAAGAATTGACATGTCAATTCTTTCTGCGGTTTAGAAAACGCAGCAAATCCGCGTGGAAAAATCTGCACCATATGCACTGCGGTTTTGATATCCATAGGATATTATGGTAGTGTACACCGCAGCAGAAACTGCTGCGGTTCCGCAGGGCCAAAACTGCTGCAGATCCGCAGCAGAATCCATAGCGTGTGCACACACCCTAAGGCTGTGTTCACACGTAGCATTTTTTTGCGTTTTCGCTGCGATTTTAAACGTGCGATTTTGCTGCAAAAAAGCATCCCATGCAATCATATAGCATTTTGCACATGCTTTCCTAATGCTGCGGATTTTTCCGTGGCGGAATTGCATTGCAGAAAGATACGCAGCATGCTCATTCTTTGTGTGGAATCGCGGGAATTCCGCGCACATAGGAATGCATTGTTCTGCTTTCTTTCCGCATGAGGCTATGCTCACCATGCAAAAAGTAAGCAGAACATTTGCGGATTATATCCACTGTTTGGAAGAGAGGAGATTCTCCTCCAGGCTCTGGGTACCATATACCTGTAAAAAATAGAATTAAAATAAAAAAAGTGGTGATATTCTCACCTTCCGATGTCCCTTGCAGCGTCACCAGGCCTCAGCGATGCTCCGGGCAGGTCCCGTTCCAAGTGATGCATTGCGACAATGACCTTTGACGACATCGCAGTCTCGCGATACCGTAGCAGTGTCGCGAGACCGTGATGTCATCAAATGGGAACGGGACCTGCCGGGAGCATCGCGATGATCGGGAACGCTGCGTGGGACGTCGGAAGGTGAGAATGACACGATTTTTTATTTTTTTTTATTATTTTTAACATTAGATCTTTTTACTACTGATGCTTCATAGGCAGCCTCAATAGTAAAAAGTTGGTCACACTAGTCAAACACTATCACAAAGGAGGAAGAAAAAGACCAGGTTTTTCAATGTATCCACACTGACCACACAAGGACAGAAATGTCAAAGTAAATGTCTAAGGCTACTTTCACACATCAGGTTTTCGGCGTCAGGCGCGATCCGGCGTCGTGCCGGAATGCCGGATCCGGCAAATGTTTTGTAAAACCTGATGTGCCGGATCCGATTTTCTGCCGGATCCGTCTTGTTCTTGACAGACAAAACCGGATCCGTCTCATCCGGTTCATCCGTTTTTCTATCCGTTTTTCGACGGATTACGCCGGATCCGGTTTTTAAAATTGACCCTTGTGGCCCCTCAAGGCAGAGTACACTGGCAGGATGACAGAGTGTGAAAGATTTGTGCCCTAACCAAACTTGTGTACCTTCTGGACCAACAGTATATACCTTTGCCAACCAAAGTTGGCTATCTTGTCATGGTCTACTATTTTTAGCTTTAGGCCACAGGTGTGTACCTGGTTGTGTTTTATGCAAAGTATTTCACCTTTTAACAAAAGTTGTGTACATTGTTAGGAAATCACCAACAATAAACACAACTTTTTAGGTGAAATACTTTGCTTCAAACACAACCAGGAACACAACTGTGGCAAAAAGCTAAAATTTACCCACAGTTATATACCTGGTTTTGAATACCTTTTTACCTTTGAAATACCCTGTATTTAACCTTTTTTTTAAACATAGTTCGCCGCAGAAAGAAAAGACAGACAACCATTGTGAAACGATAATTTAACTTTTATTTAAAATTTTTTTTTTTTTGTAAAATGTTTTTAAAGTGCAAAAAACTTTTTTAATAAAGGTTTTAAACCCAATGGGCATTTTTATTAAAAAACACACATTACAAATCTGTGTAGTGTGGGGTGGAAATACTGCTGGAGGGGCTGCGGGACACTTCGACAATGGGAGTGTGGAGAGAGGACTGGGATCGTGGTGGGGAAGGAACAGTTAGAGGTGAAGGTGTGGAAAAAGCTACAGAATGGGTGGACATGTGGGAGGCAGAAGAGGTGGTGGGTGGTGGAGTGGATGGTTGGGCAGGGACTGTAGGAGCAGATGATGTTGATGGAAAGTTGTATGGGGAAGGAGTTTGGTACGGGGAAGGAGTTTGGTACGGGGAAGGAGTTTGGTACGGGGCAGGTTGCTGGAAGTGGGGAGATGTCTGGTACTGGGGAGGTTGCTGGTACTGGTGAGGTTGCTGGTATGTAATAGGAGGGGGAGGATGGAAAGTGGCTGGAGGGGGTGCAGATGTAATAGGAGGGGGAGGATGGAAAGTGGCTGGAGGGGGTGCAGATGTAATAGGAGGGGAAGGATGGAAAGTGGCTGGAGGGGGTGCAGGTGGAGGAACTACAGTGGTGGGAGGTGGAGGTTGGGAGGTAACCTGCTGTAGAGCACCGTGGCACGAATGCATTACATGCATCTGCTGGGTAGGAGATAGTGTTGCCATGCGCTCCACAACAGACCTGAAAAAGGTGTGGTTTGGCGAAGATCTTGCTTCTGAATGCATGGTTTGCAGAAGTGTCTTCACCTCCAGAATGCTGGAGTTGATCTGCTGAAAGCCTGCGGAGATTTGCTCTGACAAGACTTTTAGACAGTTCTGGAAAGATGCATTCAGATGCAAGAACTCTGGTGCATAACTCTTTTCCTGACCCCTCTGCCGCTGTCGCCCAGTACCCGCAGGTGTACTAGAGGTGGCAGGGGCAGAAGGGTGGGGTAAAGGGAAAGTGATCTCCTCACCAGCAGCTTCATGTAATGTAGGCGGCCACGATGCTCCTGTGCTGGTGGATGGGACAGATGGGTCGAATGTGTGGGAAGGCTGGGAAGGTGCAGATGTACCAGGGCGGTCGAAGTGTCCCTCGGTGCCGGTCTCCTCAGGGATCGCCTCAGAAGGGTCCAATCGTGCAGGCTCCCGAGTGCTGCTCACCGTGCTGTGGAATAAAGAGAAAAAAAAACAATTAAAATACTGACATGGTATGGCCCTGGCTGAAAAAAAAAAGTTACATCTAACATTTTTTTTCACATGTGGTGTGTAATATTTACCTTCTGGTGAGCATTGTTTCCCGGAGGAACGACAGGGCTTGTGCGTACTTGTACTTGCTCCTGCGTCCTCCAGATCCACTCGGGGCCCGCATCTCTTTATTGAACTCCTTCTTGAAACGATCCCTCACAGACCGCCACCGATTCACAATTCTGTTCCCTGAAACGAGAAAGGAGTGGTTAGTATACAACATCAGTGTTTCACAAACTCCAGTCCTCATGGTCCCCAGGGGTCATGTTTTCAGGATTTCCATAGTAAATAGAAATCCTGAACACATGATCCGTGGGGACCACGAGGACTGGAGTTCGGGAAACACTGGTTTACATCAAGCAACCGGTACTGTATATACTTACGCTCTTTAATCTGGGCCCGAACATCGAGGTCCTCCCAGCGGCCCACAAGGAGCGAACAGATTTCCTCCCAGAGTCGTCGGGTAACGATAAGGTCAGCGTGGCGGCGGTCAGCCATATTCCAGAGCGGCTCCCTTTGTCTGACGAGATCGATGAGGTGGTCCACATCGAGTCCTCCATCCTCACCGTCAGAGTCGGGAGCACGCTGTGAAGGCTGTTAAAGAAAAAGACAAAAATAACATTAGCCTCCACAAAAGAAATGAAATAAAAAGTGCAAAAAAACAAAGCAAAAATATTTATACTTACACGCTGGTGACCGCCGCGTTGCTGTCGCCGACGACCCTGGCAGGCACTGCGAGGACCTCTTGGCCGAGCACCAGATTGGGAAGACTAGAGAAGAAAACAAAAAATGTTATGTCTTTGGATGTAGGCATTTGTTTGCTGTGTGTGGTCTGCAGAACATTGTTTTCTATGTGTTGTGTGTAGTGTGATGTTGTGTTTCTGCGTTTGATGCAAAAAACTTACCAATTGTGAGCCCACTCCAAGTGTCTGTCCACCCCTTCCTTCTTCTTCTGGGAGCTCCTCTTCATCTTGTGAATCCTGTTTTGAAATAAAAGGCAATGAATAGACATATATTACAGAGATGATGGATTTTGGAAATAAAAACTTACCGTCAAACGCTGACGATGCGAGGGAGGGCTCCCAGAAGATGATGTGCTGTCTTCCTGGTGGCCACACTCCATGCCTGTGGGTGGTGTTCCAGCTGCTGCCATTGCTGCTGCTGCTGCTGCATCTATTGGGCGGCTGTTGAATAAAGAGAAACAAAGGGCCAATGAATATCTTGATATTCAATAGCCCTAGTTTGGAGGAATGGGGGATTTGATAATTACCGTCTCTCATCTGCTGCTGGCCTCCCCTCCTCAGCATGTTCCATTTGCTGCTCCATTTGGGGTGGTGGTGGTGCTGATGGTGCTGCAGTGGTCTCCTGCCTTCTCCTGCTGCGCTTGGTTGCTTTCTTGGGTGGCATGTTGGGTGTGGCTGTGGGTCCCACTGTCTTGCTTTTATATATGTCTTGTGGGCAGAGCTACTGAGCATGCTCAGACCAAAAAAACCGGATCCGGCCACCGGATCAGGCGCATTGCGGCGCTCATAGGCTTTCATTGTGTGAAAAATCCGGACGCGCCGGATCCGGCGTGTCCGGCTTTTTCGCCGGAGACAAAAAACGTTACAGTAGCCGTTTTTTCCATACGCCGGATCGCGACACATTGCCGGATCCGGCGAAAACCGGATGAAACGCATGGCCATCCGGCGCGATCCGGCGCAAATGCAAGTCAATGGGGGGGAAACCGGATCCGGCATTGCATTTCGCCGGATCCGGTTTCTGTCAAAAGCGCCGGATCGCGCCTGACGGCGAAAACCTGATATGTGAAAGAGGCCTAAGAGAGAGATTTTTAGAGCGTGAATACCCTAAAAAATTAGTAAAAAAAGCATAATCAGAGGCAATGGGAATTTCACAAAGTAGTTTAATACATGGGACAGACAATAAAAAATCTACAGATGAATACTATACCACTAATTTCATCACAACCTTTTCTTCCCAAAATGGCACTTTCTCAGGAATATAATACAGAAGCACTGAAAGGTCCTACTAAATTACCCAGTCTGTCAGAAAGTATTACCAACTAGACCAGTGGTTACCTCTAGGAGGGCGCCATCCCTATAAAACATTTTAGCCCCCAGTAGAATTAGGGATGTGGGAGACAAAAAAGCCCCGAATGCAGGAAAAAGTACCTTAGGGTATGTGCACACGCTGCGGTTTTGCTGCGGTTTTGGCCCTGCAGAACTGCAGCAGTTCCGCAGACATGGTACTTTACCATGTTAGCCTATGGGTTTTCAAAACCGCAGTGCTCACGCTGCGGTTTTTTACCTGTGGAAAAGCTACGTTTTTTTTTCCGCAGCATGTCAATTGTTTCTGCGGATTCTGCTGCGGTTTGCCACTTATTCCATTGTCCAGGAGTCAAACCGCAGGGCAAAACCGCAGGCCAAACCGCAGCAAAACCGCAGGTCACTTTACCTGCGGTTTTACCTGCGGTTCCGCAGGAAAAAACCCGCAGGTGAATCTGCAGTGTGTGCACATACCCTTACAGAAGCACATAAGTTTCCTTTAAATGTAAACACAAAAAATGCTTGTGTTTATGGATCAGTGATAATGTAAATACCTTTTATTCAAATAGTGATAATGATAGAGTATATGACATTAATTTTAAGCTAACATGTCAATCCAGTTTTGTGATTTATCTAATTGATTGTTGCTGTGGGAAACAAGATGTGGGACGCACTACACAGCCTCTACATCTAAGGATGAACTCACAACATAGACACAATATCTCTAAAGGATATCTGAAACATGGCTTGTCTCGACATTGTTTTGAAAAACACGGGAATAAAGCCTCTCTGTGAGTTACACCCATAGATCATATACCAGCAGATACCCCAAACAGAATACAGTGTCTAAATAAGAGAGAACTGTATTGGATATATAAACTAGATACCATTCATCCTAAAGGCCTCAATGAGTTGGTAGATATTTTTTGATAAGCTTTCTCTCATGTTTCTTTGTCCCTAGCGGCCCGACGGATTTCCTTCCCTGACCTGGCTGGTCAGCGTTCTCACATTGGGGTCAGTTATTGGATGTCGGACACCTAGTGGGAATTTTACCAAACAATCGGTTAATTCCAAAATACATAACCATTCCTTGCAAGTGGAGAGGTAGCATAATGGTAATGGGAAGCCTACAGGGTTCTGGCTTGCCTAAACCCTGTGGGTTTGAGTCCAGTCATTATATCTTTATAAAAATTTAATATATATTTATTATAGGTTTCATACATTTTTAAATGAAAGATTGATTTTTTAGATGTTCAATGTGTTTTATCAGAGGTTATATTTATATAGGTTTGACATTTTAACATTGGAGGGGGAGTTTTCACAGGAAGTGATGTTTTGTCTGTTAGTGATGTCATGTAGGTCTTATGTCATGAAGGGCTTATATAAAACCACAACAATCCTAACAAGTGGAGAGATAGTATGATGGTAATGGGAGGCCTTACGTGTTCTGGCTTGCCGAAAATCTGTTGAGGTAGACGCCTCAGAGGTGGGGGTGGGGGCGGTATTGTCCCAGGGACCCGCCACTTTGACCAATTTAAGACCTTGCGCCTTTTTCTCAAAGAAGTTATCCCCTGCGGAGAGAAACTATGATGTGGGGAATCTGGAACTTCTGGCCGTAAAATTGGCTTTTGCAGAATGGAGGGGGCTGTTCATCCTATAACGGTAATCACGGACCACAAAAACCTAGCTTACATTGAGTCAGCTAAAAGGTTGACTCCCAGACAGGCTAGATGGTCACTTTTTTTTTCCCGATTCAACTTCTTGACCACTTTTCGACCAGGATCCAAGAATATCAGAGCGGATGCGTTGTAACGCAGTCTAGATCCGGTGTCTCCCCCCCGGAACCTCCATCCTCCATTCTTCAGCCTGGGGTGGTGGTGGCAGAGGTTTCTAATGTGTTGGAACGGGAGATTCGAGAAGCCCAGGCTCTTGCACCTCCAGCTAAGCCGGTGGATAAACTTTTTGTGCCAGCTCAGTTTCGTCTCAAGGTCCTCCAGGAGTTCCATGACTCAGTTCTGGGTGGACATCCAGGGATCTCAGCGACCCGGAAGGCCATTGCTAGAATATTCTGGTGGTCTTCTTTAGCCTCTGATGTTGGGGAGTATGTGTCTGCGTGTGAGGTTTGTGCCCGTGCAAAAACTCCCCATAACCGGCCGGCCGGGGAATTGGTACCACTGCCAATTCCTGAGAGACCATGGACTCACCTGTCCATGGATTTCATCACCAACCTTCCCCCCTCCAAGGGTAATACCGTGGTCTGGGTCGTAGTGGACAGGTTTAGTATGCAGGCACATTTTGTACCTTTGGCAGCCCTACCTAATGCGGAAACATAGTATGCAGGCACATTTTGTACCTTTGGCAGCCCTACCTAATGCGGAAACATTGTCCAGATTGTTTGTGGAGCATGTGGTGTGGGTGCATGGGGTACCCCTGAATGTGGTGTCTGATAGGGGAGTGCAATTTGTGTCCAGATTTTGGAGAGCTTTTTGTAGGAGGTTGGGTATTGGTCTGTCCTTTTCATCCGCCTACCATCCAGAGACTAATGGGCAGACTGAGCGGACCAATCAGTCTCTGGAGCAAATTCTGCGTTGTTTGACCTCAGCCCGAAAAGGATGATTGGTGTTCTGTGTTACCATTGGCTGAGTTTGCATTTAACAACCGCACTAACCAGTCTACGGGTACATCTCCTTTTTTTTGCAATTATGGGTTTCATCCTCATTTTGGAGAATTTTCCCGCTTGAATTCTGGGTGCCCTGGGGCAGATGAGACGATCCAGCGGTTGGGGGAGGTATGGCGGGAGATCCAGAATAACATTACGAAGGCCCAGGACAAATTTAAATTTTTTGCGGACAAAAAACGATCCGTGGGTCCAGTGTTTCAGGTTGGAGATAAGGTATGGTTATCCACCAAAAATATAAGGCTCAAGGTCCCCTCTGCGAAGCTTGGACCCAAGTTTATAGGTCCCTATGTAATTACCGAAGCGGTTAACCCGGTGGCTTTTCGGTTGAGTCTTCTGCCATCTCTAAGGATCCGTAATGTTTTCCATAAGGCCCTTTTGAAACCTGTGAGGTCCGGTGGGGAGCGATCATCATCTTCCCTGACACCGGTTCTGGTAGATGGGCAGGCTGAGTACGAGGTGGAACGAATTGTCGACTCCATGTTGGTCTGTCGCGCCCTTCAGTATCTGATACATTGGAAGGGCTACGGTTCTGAGGAACGCTCGTGGGTTCCTGCTCGATGAGTTCATGCGGATCGGTTGATCCGAGCCTTTCACGCCAAGTGCCCTGGGAGACCTGGGGGTCCGGTGGCCCCCCATTGAGAGGAGGGTACTGTCATGATCCAGGATGGGATTTCGCTTTGACCCATCCTGGTTAGACTATGGGTTAATTGTGCTGCCTCTCTCTGGCAGAAGGAGGCTATTTAGAGCTCACTGGACCTGGGTCTGGTGTCACTTATACTCCTGCCCTCGGCTGAGTTAAGTGACCTCTTGTATACGTGTGCCTTGTGCCTGATATCTTGCTTGCTTGTTCGGTTGTGATCTGGTTCTGTCCCTGTTACGAGTTCTGCCTGACCCTCTTGTACTGCGCTACCTCTCGTGTATGACTCTCGGCTTGTGACCCGACTTCTCTCTGCTTGTCCCCTTGGTACCACGTCGCCCTCTTGTGTATGACCTTTGGCTCTGTCTGACTACCCGTCTGTTTGTCCCTCCTGTACCTCATTTGCCCGTACTGCTGTGACCTCTATTTTGCCTGACTCTGAGTTGTTGTATGGTGTCCTGTCCTATCTGAAAACAGGACACTAAGCCCCGCCCCCTTGCAGTCACATGACCATAGGTCCCGTGCCAGATTATTCATTTTCAGTGTCCTCAGGTCCTATGCCTCTTTACTTTCCAGCGCTGACTGGACCCTGACACTATTACCCTGAAGCACGCATGGTCACCTCTGCTGCCCTTCTCCACTGGTATCTTTTAGCACTGCTTCTGTACTCCGGACATGCGCACTGGCTCTATGAGCAAGTGCAGTGCGGTGTCTCTGACAAGAATGACTGTTCTCCTAATCACCTTGCTGGCAGTGGCAGTGTTACTGCACTCTACAGAGACACAGGACAAACTCTTAAATGCTGACTGGGACAACAAACTTATTCAACATCATGCTCCTCTTATAAAGGACATGGAAGGACAGAAACCAAAAGACTGTTGGATCTGTACACACAGCCCAGTATCTGCAAGGACTATACCATACTTAGCCTTACCTATGGAGCCATGGAATAATAATAAGTCTAATAATAATCTTTATTTTTATATAGCGCTAACATACTCTGCAGCGCTTTACAGTTTGCACACATTATCATCACTGTCCTCAATGGGGCTCACAATCTAAATTCCCTATCAGTATGTCTTTGGAATGTGGGAGGAAACCCACGCAAACACGGGAAGAACATACAAACTCCTTGCAGATGTTGTCCTTGGTGGGACTGAGCCACCGTGCTGCCCTAGAAGGTATTAACACCACACTGCATACACAACGAGACTTGGACTCAATCTAGGTTTTTGGGAAAAGATGTGCCCCGTCATATATCTGCCTCATTGGCTATAATCGGATGGGCCTCTAATCCCTGGTTTCAATTTAACATAACGCGGCCTAAGGTACAAATGTGGTGGCAGGAATATGATTCAGACATCGGAAATATGGTCACCAGGAGGAGGACTGAAATCCCTCACTCAGACCCCATTCCCAATGATGGACTGTGGTTCAGTCTTCAACATACTGGAGCAAATACCTGTGGTGAGGACAATAATTGCTTCTGTATATACACTCATGATCAAACAGAGGTTAATGAGACGGTGTACCAAGATGGTGTTGAAGGATGTAGAGCATCTACGGGTAAAATAATAAGGAAAGAAAGGGGTAAATGTACATCTGGTATAAGTGGAAATCAAATGAATAATACTTGGTGTGCCCATAAGCCTATGTAAGGACTTTTGAGTTTATACCAATGTATACAGACCCCTGGTCACGTTTGTGTTCTCCCTGAAGGAGTATTCTTGGTTTGTGGGCATCGTGCCTACAGGTGGGTGAGCCCAGACATAAGAGGAGTTTGCACTCTTGCCAAACTAACACAAGACACTTTCATAATTCCTTATAAGAAAATAGACACAGCAGCAGTTCCAATTCATACTTTGTATAGAAGGGCTGCAGACAATAAGCCCCGTCCAAATGGTAGGCCGCATCTAGTAGAAATGGGGATAAAAAATAAAATATTCAGTTATATGCTAATATACCCCTTCATAACACAAATGAGGGATAAATTAGTGGAAGCTATCGACTACCTAGATGATCAGATTTTCCAGATTCTTGAAGTTCTTAATGAAACTAATACAATACAGAGACAATTAATCATAGTTACTAACCAACATACTATAGTACTAGATTACCTGACAGCAAAAGAAGGAGGAATGTGTCATATAATTGGTCCCACCTGTTGCAATTATATTGACAAAATAGGTGAACTTAGAGACCAATGGTTAAATCAGCACAGTGCAAACAGACTCCTGGTGGGGTAACACATTCTCTTTTTAAATCCAGCAAATTGGTTTAATGGCCTAGCAGGATGGATTTTTGGCATTGTACAGACTTGTATGCAAATTTTGTTGTTTTGCTTATTGTTTTATGTAGCCGTAAAAGCGCTAATATATGTATTACTTAAGCTGCTGAATAATATATGTGTGAAAAAATAATCTAAGGCTGAACCTTCTGTAGTGTATCATAGACCCCAGATAGCCGTTGCTGATGGGGAAAGTGAGTGTCCACACTGAGGGTGGATGGGTGAAGCAGGTAGGAAGCCCCCTTATGGGTACTAGACCCATGAGACAGTAGCTCCTTTGTGGACATCAGCTGACCCTGTGGCAAAAGTTATACCATTTACAAAAGGGGGAAATTGATATAGAAGGTTTGCCTTCATATCCCTTTAATACTTCAATTGCCTTTTGCCTATTATTGCTAGAATTATTCTTATGACACTGCAGACTATTAGTATCTGTTTCAAGGAGACTATACTTGTTATCATATATGTCCTCAATAGTCAGCAACAACATGTTCTGGGTACATGGCAAACAAGGTATGACCCTGAGGGGTGGGGGCTACATGAGCCACATAGAGCTACATTTGTTGTAAATGGTATAAAATATTGCCTTGTGTTTCATTACGTCAGATAAAGTGATTTTCCCACGGCCCGTGTGCAGTCTCTTTTGTCTCCAAGTGCTTGTAAATTAAGGGCGTAAAAAACTCCTAATTCAGACTCACTGGTCATCTGGCATACCTGACTTTGGTCAGAACGAAAACAGCTACGACAGCTTCAATTCAATTCAGTCTGTTTTTGGAAGCCTTATCTCTCCTGATGCTGGGTATTGTAACCAAAAAGCGTGCATACCAACCTCCCTACCTATCTGCTGAGGCTTCCTGGGGGGGCTACATGGGAGACTGTGTGGGGCTCATGCAGTATATGGGGAGGCTGTGTGGGGTCTCATACTGTACATGGCGAGGATGTGAGGTTCATGCTGTACATGGCGAGGCTGTGTGAGGTTCATTTCATGCTGTACATGGGGAGGCTGTGTGGGGTTCATGCTGTACATGGGGAGGCTGTGTGGGGCTCATGCATTACATGGGTAGGCTGTGTGGGGCGGCTGTGTGGGGCTCATGTTGCATATGTAGTAGCTTGTGTGAGGCTCATGTTGTGTATATAAGGGGCTGTGAGGGGTTAAAGATATATAGGGGTTTAGCATATTTAATTCTGGTCAATATTAAGTGATAATATTAATTTATTAATATTAATTGTAAGAATTAATTTCAAGCTATTGGTTCTGCCTTCCACAACAGTCATGGTCTCATGTGGCCCCTCTAAAAAATTAATTGCTCACACCTGCTTTATAGTGAGTCTGACCCATAGGCAGCACGTGTCCGGCACCGGCTATACGGTCTAAGCCCAGTATGTTTGTCTCTGAAACACTGCAGCATCACAGAGAAAAACTTTTCTGACTTCTCCCCTCCTGCTGCCAATGACTGGTTGCACGCAGAAAGAAAATTGTCCCTCTGTGGGAGCAGATGGGGAGAAGCCACCAGGGACCCACCTGTCTGACTAGTCACCTGTGTAACCTCAGTCCACGGCGGCTTTCAAAGTAGGTTTTTGCATGAAATGCCACAGCGTGTCAGAGTCAACCATACCTGGCTGGAATGATACAGCCAATGTCTGATCAATGCGGCCTGTGGATTGAGCAGCTGGCATCAGCCATCAGATTCCCTTTAAGATCCCATAGGTGCCAGTTATGTCACATGGTTGACCATTATCCTTATGTCTTTGAAGAGAGCTATAACTCCCAGCATGTACAGGAGCTAATATGGCATGTTGGGAGTTATAGTTCACCACAGGAGTAATGATTTTCTTTTGCATTAGTGGCATGGGAGCAGAGAGGACAATTTTTTTTTGTTAATTCTAAGGCTATGTGCACACGTTGCCGCGCAAATTTCAGCGGGAATGCCGGAATTCCATTCCGCAGGAAATAAGCGAGAAAAACGCATTTTAATTTCTGCCTATTTCCCACGGAAAAACTAGCAATTTGCAAAAGTAATTAGCTTGCAGAATGCTAGCGTTTTCCAAGCGATCTGTAGCATCGCTTGGAAAACTGATTGACAGGTACAGTGGGGAAAAAAAGTATTTAGTCAGTCAGCAATAGTGCAAGTTCCACCACTTAAAAAGATGAGAGGCGTCTGTAATTTACATCATAGGTAGACCACAACTATGGGAGACAAACTGAGAAAAAAAAAATCCAGAAAATCACATTGTCTGGTTTTTTTTCATTTTATTTGCATATTATGGTGGAAAATAAGTATTTGGTCAGAAACAAAATTTCATCTCAGTACTTTGTGATATATCCTTTGTTGGCAATGACAGAGGTCAAACGTTTTCTGTAAGTCTTCACAAGGTTGCCACACACTGTTGTTGGCATGTTGGCCCATTCCTCCATGCAGATCTCCTCTAGAGCAGTGATGTTTCTGGCTTTTCGCTTGACAACACGGACTTTCAACTCCCTCCAAAGGTTTTGTATAGGGTTGAGATCTGGAGACTGGCTAGGCCACTCCAGGACCTTGAAATGCTTCTTACGAAGCCACTCCTGTCATGTTGAAAGACCCAGCCACGTTTCATCTTCAATACCCTTGCTGATGGAAGGAGGTTTGCACTCAAAATCTCACGATACATGGCCCCATTCATTCTTTCATGTACCCGGATCAGTCGTCCTGGCCCCTATGCAGAGAAACAGCCCCAAAGCATGATGTTTCCACCACCATGCTTTACAGTAGGTATGGTGTTTGATGGATGCAACTCAGTATTCTTTTTCCTCCAAACACGACAAGTTGTGTTTCTACCAAACAGTTCCAGTTTGGTTTCATCAGACCATAGGACATTCTCCCAAAACTCCTCTGGATCATCCAAATGCTCTCTAGCAAACTTCAGACGGGCCCGGACATGTACAGGCTTAAGCAGTGGGACACGTCTGGCACTGCAGGATCTGAGTCCATGGTGGCGTAGTGTGTTACTTATGGTAGGCCTTGTTACATTGGTCCCAGCTCTCTGCAGTTCATTCACTAGGTCCCCCCGCGTGGTTCTGGTATTTTTGCTCACCGATCTTGTGATCATTCTGACCCCACGGGGTGGGATTTTGCGTGGAGCACCAGATCGAGGGAGATTATCAGTGGTCTTGTATGTCTTCCATTTTCTAATTATTGCTCCCACAGTTGATTTCTTCACTCCAAGCTGGTTGGCTATTGCAGATTCAGTCTTCCCAGCCTGGTGCAGGGCTACAATTTTGTTTCTGGTGTCCTTTGACAGCTCTTTGGTCTTCACCATAGTGGAGTTTGGAGTCAGACTGTTTGAGGGGAAACAGGTGCCATTACTACAGGTAATGAGTGGAGGAAAGAGGAGACTCTTAAAGAAGAAGTTACAGGTCTGTGAGAGCCAGAAATCTTGATTGCTTGTTTCTGGCCAAATACTTATTTTCCACCATAATATGCAAATAAAATGAAAAAAAACAGACAATGTGATTTTCTGGATTTTTTTTTCTCAGTTTGTCTCCCATAGTTGAGGTCTACCTATGATGTAAATTACAGACGCCTCTCATCTTTTTAAGTGGTGGAACTTGCACTATTGCTGACTGACTAAATCCTTTTTTTTCCCCACTGTATGTCACACTCGTCAAACAGTGTTTGACTATTAAGGAAAGAGAGCGCACAATATATCCACGCTGACCACACAAGGACAGAAATATTCTTCATTGCTTTATTGTGCCGATGCGTTTCATGGCATATCTGCCACTTCCTCAGGGCCAAAGAATTACAGAATCTGATTACAGCAGTGGTTTTATACAAAACCTTCATGACATCACAATTGCATGCAAAAAGACATCACTTCCTGTGGAAACACCCCCTCCAATGTCAAAATGTCATACACCAGTCACAATAACTTTATATCAAGATCTAAACTCTGATAAAACACATTAAACATCTAAAAAAATCAATCTTTAATTTGAAAAAGTGTATGAAACCTATATTCACTACATATTAAAATTTGATAAAAATAGAGTTGACTAGAATCCAACCCACAGATTTTCGGCGAGCCAGAACACTTAAGGCCTCCCATTACCATCATACTATCTCTCCACTTGTTAGGATTGTTGTGGTTTTATATAAGCCCTTCATGACATAAGACCTACATGACATCACTAACAGACAAAACATCACTTCCTGTGAAAACTCCCCCTCCAATGTTAAAATGTCATACGCCAGCCAAGATAACTTTATATCAAAATATAGCCTCTCATAAAACACATTGAACATCTAAACAATAAATCTTTCATTTAAAAATGTATGAAACCTATAATAAATATATATTGAATTTTTATAAAGATATAATGACTGGACTCGAACCCACAGGGTTTTGGCAAGCCAGAACCCTGTAGGCTTCCCGTTACCATTATGCTACCTCTCCACTTGCAAGGAATGGTTATGTAATTTGGAATTAACCGATTGTTTGGTAAAATTCCCACTAGGTGTCCGACATCCAATAACGGACCCCCATGTGAGAACGCTGACCAGCCAGGTCAGGGAAGGAAATCCGTCGGGCCGCTAGGGACAAAGAAACATGAGAGAAAGCTTATCAAAAAATATCTACCAACTCATTGAGGCCTTTAGGATGAATGGTATCTAGTTTATATATCCAATACAGTTCTCTCTTATTTAGACACTGTATTCTGTTTGGGGTATCTGATGGTATATGATCTATGGGTGTAACTCACAGAGAGGCTATATTCCCGTGTTTTTCAAAACAATGTCGAGACAAGCCATGTTTCAGATATCCTTTAGAGATATTGTGTCTATGTGAGTTCATCCTTAGATGTAGAGGCGGTGTAGTGCGTCTCACATATTGTTTCCCACAGCAACAATCAATTAGATAAATCACAAAACTGGATTGACATGTTAGCTTAAATTAATGTCATATACTCTATCATTATCACTATTTGAATAAAAGGTATTTACATTATCACTGATCCATAAACACAAGCGTTTTTTTGTTTTTACATTTAAAGGAAACTCTTATGTGCTTCTGTAGGGTACTTTTTCCTGCATTCGGGGCTTTTTTGTCTCCCACATCCCTAATTCTACTGGGGGCTAAAATGTTTTATAGGGATGGCGCCCTCCTAAAGGTAACCACTGGTCTAGTTGGTAATACTTTCTGACAGACTGGGTAATTTAGTAGGACCTTTCAGTGCTTCTGTATTATATTCCTGAGAAAGTGCCATTTTGGGAAGAAAAGGTTGTGATGAAATTAGTGGTATAGTATTCATCTGTAGATTTTTTATTGTCTGTCCCATGTATTAAACTACTTTGTGAAATTCCCTTTGCCTCTGAGTATGCTTTTTTTACTAATTTTTTAGGGTATTCACGCTCTAAAAATCTCTCTCTTAGACATTTACTTTGACATTTCCGTCCTTGTGTGGTCAGTGCGGATACATTGAAAAACCTGGTCTTTTTCTTCCTCCTTTGTGATAGTGTTTGACTAGTGTGAACAACTTTTTACTATTGAGGCTGCCTATGAAGCATCAGTAGTAAAAAGATCTAATGTTAAAAATAATTAAATAAATAAAAAATCGTGTCATTCTCACCTTCCGACGTCCCACGCAGCGTTCCCGATCATCGCGATGCTCCCGGCAGGTCCCGTTCCCATTTGATGACATCGCGGTCTCGCGACACTGCTACGGTATCGCGAGACTGAGACGTCATCAATGGTCATTGTCGCAATGCATCACTTAGAACGGGACCTGCCTGGAGCATTGCTGAGGCCTGGTGACGCTGCGAGGGACATCGGAAGGTGAGATTATCACCATTTTTTTATTTTAATTCTATTTTTACAGGTATATGGTACCCAGAGCCTGGAGAATCTCCTCTCTTCCAAGCAGTGGGTACAATCCGCAAATGTTCTGCTTACTTTTCGCATGGTGAGCATAGCCTCATGCGGAAAGAAAGCAGAACAATGCATTCCTATGTGCGCGGAATTCCCGCGATTCCGCACAAAGAATGAGCATGCTGCGTATCTTTCTGCAATGCAATTCCGCTACGGAAAAATCCACAGCATTAGGAAAGCATGTGCGGACTGCTATATGATTGCATGGGATGCTTTTTTTTTTGCGTTTTTGCAGCAAAATCGCACGTTTAAAATTGCAGCGAAAACGCAAAAAAAGCTACGTGTGAACATAGCCTTAGGGTGTGTGCACACGCTGTGGATTCTGCTGCGGATCCACAGCAGTTTTGGCCCTGCGGACCCGCAGCAGTTTCTGCTGCGGTGTACACTACCATAATATCCTATGTTATATCAAAAACCGCAGTGCAGATGGTGCAGATTTTTCCACGCGGATTTGCTGCGTTTTCTAAACTGCAGAAAAAATTGACATGTCAATTCTTTCTGCGGATTCGGCTGCAGTTTACCATCTCCTCCACTGTAGAGATGATAAACCGCAGGGCAAAACCGCAGGCTAAACCACAGGTAAAACTGCAGGTCTTTTGACCTGCAGATTTATCTACGAATTTTACAAAATCCTCGAGGCCAAATCCGCAGAGCATTCCACAGCGTGTGCACGTACACTAATGCCTGCCTCTTAACAGCTTCTTTCTTCCTAGGTGCAGCTCCTGTGCTGCTGTCTGGGCTTCTTCTCTGTGTAGTGCACTCAGCTTATCAGATGCTTGCTAACCCCTTCTGGCCATGCAAGCTGCGCTAGACTTGAGGAAGTGGACGTCTGATGTACTGATCACTGCAGTAAGAAGCAGGACCGGAGCTCCAAGCAGCACAGCACTGAGCACATTGAGTCTCCTCCTCCCCTTGCCCTATCTCTGTTACGTCGCTGCTTCCCGGATCAGGAGTTGGACATCAGACCGCAGCCACAAATTTCATGTGGCGGCTGTGATTTTTAGCAGCTGACAGCGTGAAGAGGATTACAGATCGTGCGTCCCACTACAGGGTTTGGCCGTTCTGGCATTTTCCAGAAATGCCCGATGGCCAGTCCGGCCCTGGGTGTGATAAGCTGCATTAATGTGTTTAGCTTTGGATGCAAATGTGGTAGGGGCCGGGCTCAGGGGTGGACCACTGCTTACCCTGTCCGGATGACACAGATACCAGGCATTTCAAGGACGAGGCGGAGACAGATTTCACTTGTAACAGTTACGGATTTTATTCGTCGTCCTCCTGATGACCACAAACACGCACCGCAGGGTAAGCAGTGGTCCACCCCCGAAGCCCGGCCCCTACCACATTTGCAACCAAAGCTAAACACATTACTGCAGCTTATCACACCCAGGGCCGGACTGGCCATCGGGCATTTCTGGAAAAAAAATGCTACGTGTGAACACAGCCTTAGGGTGTGTGCACACGCTGTGGATTATGCTGCGGATCCTCAGCAGTTTCTGCTGCGGTGTACACTACCATAATATCCTATGGATATCAAAAACCGCAGTGCAGACGGTGCAGATTTTTCCGCGGTTTCTAAACCGCAGAAAAAATTGACATGTCAATTCTTTCTGCGGATTCGGCTGCAGTTTACCATCTCCTCCACTGTAGAGATGATAAACAGCAGGGCAATACCGCAGGCTAATCCACAGGTAAAACTGCAGGTGTTTTGACCTGCAGCTTTATCTACGAATTTTAAAAATCCGCGCGGCCAAATCCGCAGAGCATTCCACAAACGCAAAAAAAAGCATCCCATGCAATCATATAGCAGTCCGCACATGCTTTCCTAATGCTGCGGATTTTTCCGTGGCGGAATTGCATTGCAGAAAGATACGCAGCATGCTCATTCTTTGTGGGGAATCGCGGGAATTCCGCGCACATAGGAATGCATTGTTCTGCTTTCTTTCCGCATGAGGCTATGCTCACCATGCGAAAAGTAAGCAGAACATTTGCGGATTGTACCCACTGTTTGGAAGAGAGGAGATTCTCCTCCAGGCTCTGGGTACCATATACCTGTAAAAATAGAATTAAAATAAAAAAATGGTGATAATCTCACCTTCCGATGTCCCTCGCAGCGTCACCAGGCCTCAGCGATGCTCCGGGCAGGTCCCGTTCCAAGTGATGCATTGCGACAATGACCATTGATGACGTCTCAGTCTCGCGATACCGTAGCAGTGTCGCGAGACCGCGATGTCATCAAATGGGAACGGGACCTGCCGGGAGCATCGCGATGATCGGGAACGCTGCGTGGGACGTCGGAAGGTGAGAATGACACGATTTTTTATTTATTTAATTATTTTTAACATTAGATCTTTTTACTACTGATGCTTCATAGGCAGCCTCAATAGTAAAAAGTTGTTCACACTAGTCAAACACTATCACAAAGGAGGAAGAAAAAGACCAGGTTTTTCAATGTATCCGCACTGACCACACAAGGACAGAAATGTCAAAGTAAATGTCTAAGAGAGAGATTTTTAGAGCGTGAATACCCTAAAAAATTAGTAAAAAAAGCATACTCAGAGGCAAAGGGAATTTCACAAAGTAGTTTAATACATGGGACAGACAATAAAAAAATCTACAGATGAATACTATACCACTAATTTCATCACAACCTTTTCTTCCCAAAATGGCACTTTCTCAGGAATATAATACAGAAGCACTGAAAGGTCCTACTAAATTACCCAGTCTGTCAGAAAGTATTACCAACTAGACCAGTGGTTACCTTTAGGAGGGCGCCATCCCTATAAAACATTTTAGCCCCCAGTAGAATTAGGGATGTGGGAGACAAAAAAGCCCCGAATGCAGGAAAAAGTACCCTACAGAAGCACATAAGAGTTTCCTTTAAATGTAAAAACAAAAAAAAGGCTTGTGTTTATGGATCAGTGATAATGTAAATACCTTTTATTCAAATAGTGATAATGATAGAGTATATGACATTAATTTAAGCTAACATGTCAATCCAGTTTTGTGATTTATCTAATTGATTGTTGCTGTGGGAAACAATATGTGAGACGCACTACACCGCCTCTACATCTAAGGATGAACTCACATAGACACAATATCTCTAAAGGATATCTGAAACATGGCTTGTCTCGACATTGTTTTGAAAAACACGGGAATAAAGCCTCTCTGTGAGTTACACCCATAGATCATATACCATCAGATACCCCAAACAGAATACAGTGTCTAAATAAGAGAGAACTGTATTGGATATATAAACTAGATACCATTCATCCTAAAGGCATCAATGAGTTGGTAGATATTTTTTGATAAGCTTTCTCTCATGTTTCTTTGTCCCTAGCGGCCCGACGGATTTCCTTCCCTGACCTGGCGGGTCATCGTTCTCACATGGGGGTCCGTTATTGGATGTCGGACACCTAGTGGGAATTTTACCAAACAATCGGTTAATTCCAAATTACATAACCATTCCTTGCAAGTGGAGAGGTAGCATAATGGTAATGGGAAGCCTACAGGGTTCTGGCTTGCCTAAACCCTGTGGGTTTGAGTCCAGTCATTATATCTTTATAAAAATTCAATATATATTTATTATAGGTTTCATACATTTTTAAATGAAAGATTCATTGTTTAGATGTTCAATGTGTTTTATGAGAGGTTATATTTTGATATAAAGTTATCTTGGCTGGCGTATGACATTTTAACATTGGAGGGGGAGTTTTCACAGGAAGTGATGTTTTGTCTGTTAGTGATGTCATGTAGGTCTTATGTCATGAAGGGCTTATATAAAACCACAATAATCCTAACAAGTGGAGAGATAGTATGATGGTAATGGGAGGCCTTAAGTGTTCTGGCTCGCCGAAAATCTGTGGGTTGGATTCTAGTCAACTCTATTTTTATCAAATTTTAATATGTAGTGAATATAGGTTTCATACACTTTTTCAAATTAAAGATTGATTTTTTAGATGTTTAATGTGTTTTATCAGAGTTTAGATCTTGATATAAAGTTATTGTGACTGGTGTATGACATTTTGACATTGGAGGGGGTGTTTCCACAGGAAGTGATATCTTTTTGCATGTAATTGTGATGTCATGAAGGTTTTGTATAAAACCACTGCTGTAATCAGATTCTGTAATTCTTTGGCCCTGAGGAAGTGGCAGATATGCCATGAAACGCATCGGCACAATAAAGCAATGAAGAATATTTCTGTCCTTGTGTGGTCAGCGTGGATATATTGTGCGCTCTCTTTCCTTAATAGTCAAACACTGTTTGACGAGTGTGACATACCTGTCAATCAGTTTTCCAAGCGATGCTACAGATCGCTTGGAAAACGCTAGCATTCTGCAAGATAATTACTTTTGCAAATTGCTAGTTTTTCCGTGGGAAATAGGCAGAAATTAAAATGCGTTTTTCTCGCTTATTTCCTGCGGAATGGAATTCCGGCATTCCCGCTGAAATTTGCGCGGCAACGTGTGCACATAGCCTTAGAATTAACAAAAAAAAATTGTCCTCTCTGCTCCCATGCCACTAATGCAAAAGAAAATCATTACTCCTGTGGTGAACTATAACTCCCAACATGCCATATTAGCTCCTGTACATGCTGGGAGTTATAGCTCTCTTCAAAGACATAAGGATAATGGTCAACCATGTGACATAACTGGCACCTATGGGATCTTAAAGGGAATCTGATGGCTGATGCCAGCTGCTCAATCCACAGGCCGCATTGATCAGACATTGGCTGTATCATTCCAGCCAGGTATGGTTGACTCTGACACGCTGCGGCATTTCATGCAAAAACCTACTTTGAAAGCCGCCGTGGACTGAGGTCACACAGGTGACTAGTCAGACAGGTGGGTCCCTGGTGGCTTCTCCCCATCTGCTCCCACTGAGGGACAATTTTCTTTCTGCGTGCAACCAGTCATTGGCAGCAGGAGGGGAGAAGTCAGAAAAGTTTTTCTCTGTGATGCTGCAGTGTTTCAGAGACAAACATACTGGGCTTAGACCGTATAGCCGGTGCCGGACACGTGCTGCCTATGGGTCAGACTCACTATAAAGCAGGTGTGAGCAATTAATTTTTTAGAGGGGCCAATAGCTTGAAATTAATTCTTAATATTAATTTATTAATATTAATTGTATCACTTAATATTGAGCAGAATTAAATATGCTAAACCCCTATATATCTTTAACCCCTCACAGCCCCTTATATACACAACATGAGCCTCACACAAGCTACTACATATGCAACATGAGCCCCACACAGCCGCCCCACACAGCCTACCCATGTAATGCATGAGCCCCACACAGCCTCCCCATGTACAGCATGAACCCCACACAGCCTCCCCATGTACAGCATGAACCTCACACAGCCTCGCCATGTACAGCATGAACCTCACACATCCTCGCCATGTACAGTATGAGACCTCACACAGCCTCCCCATATACTGCATGAGCCCCACACAGTCTCCCATGTAGCCCCCCCAGGAAGCCTCAGCAGATAGGTAGGGAGGTTGGTATGCACGCTTTTTGGTTACAATACCCAGCATCAGGAGAGATAAGGCTTCCAAAAACAGACTGAATTGAATTGAAGCTGTCGTAGCTGTTTTCGTTCTGACCAAAGTCAGGAATGCCAGATGACCAGTGAGTCTGAATTAGGAGTTTTTTACGCCCTTAATTTACAAGCACTTCGAGACAAAAGAGACTGCACACGGGCCGTGGGAAAATCACTTTATCTGACGTAATGAAACACAAGGCAATATTTTATACCATTTACAACAAATGTAGCTCTATGTGGCTCATGTAGCCCCCACCCCTCAGGGTCATACCTTAGAATCATAGAATCATAGAATCGTAGAGTTGGAAGGGACCTCCTGGGCCATCTGGTCCAACCCCCTGCTCAAAGCAGGATTCGCTAAATCATCCCAGTCAGATGTCTGTCCAGCCTCTGTTTGAAGACTTCCATTGAATGAGAACTCACCACTTCTCGTGGCAGCTTGTTCCACTCATTGATCACTCTAACTGTCAAAAAGTTTTTTCTAATATCTAATCTGTGTCTCCTCCCATTCAGTTTCATCCCATTGCTTCTAGTCTTTCCTTGCGCAAATGAGAATAAAGTTGATCCTTCTACAATGTGACAGCCCTTTAGATATTTGTAGACAGCTATTAAGTCTCCTCTCAGTCTTCTCTTTTGCAAACTAAACATTCCCAAATCCTGCAACCTTTCCTCATAAGACAGGGTTTGCAGACCGGTCACCATTCTGGTCGCTCTTTTCTGAACTTGCTCCAGTTTGTTGATGTCTTTTTTAAAATGTGGTGCCCAAAACTGGACATAATGACTTCACGTGATCTAGACTGTATGCTTCTGTTAATACATCCTAGAATTGCATTTGCCTTTTTTGCTGCTGCATCACACTGTTGACTCATATTCAGTCTGTGATCTATTAGTATACCTTGTTTGCCATGTACCCAGAACATGTTGTTGCTGACTATTGAGGACATATATGATAACAAGTATAGTCTCCTTGAAACAGAGACTAATAGTCTGCAGTGTCATAAGAATAATTCTAGCAATAATAGGCAAAAGGCAATTGAAGTATTAAAGGGATATGAAGGCAAACCTTCTATATCAATTTCCCCCTTTTGTAAATGGTATAACTTTTGCCACAGGGTCAGCTGATGTCCACAAAGGAGCTACTGTCTCATGGGTCTAGTACCCATAAGGGGGCTTCCTACCTGCTTCACCCATCCACCCTCAGTGTGGACACTCACTTTCCCCATCAGCAACGGCTATCTGGGGTCTATGATACACTACAGAAGGTTCAGCCTTAGATTATTTTTTCACACATATATTATTCAGCAGCTTAAGTAATACATATATTAGCGCTTTTACGGCTACATAAAACAATAAGCAAAACAACAAAATTTGCATACAAGTCTGTACAATGCCAAAAATCCATCCTGCTAGGCCATTAAACCAATTTGCTGGATTTAAAAAGAGAATGTGTTACCCCACCAGGAGTCTGTTTGCACTGTGCTGATTTAACCATTGGTCTCTAAGTTCACCTATTTTGTCAATATAATTGCAACAGGTGGGACCAATTATATGACACATTCCTCCTTCTTTTGCTGTCAGGTAATCTAGTACTATAGTATGTTGGTTAGTAACTATGATTAATTGTCTCTGTATTGTATTAGTTTCATTAAGAACTTCAAGAATCTGGAAAATCTGATCATCTAGGTAGTCGATAGCTTCCACTAATTTATCCCTCATTTGTGTTATGAAGGGGTATATTAGCATATAACTGAATATTTTATTTTTTATCCCCATTTCTACTAGATGCGGCCTACCATTTGGACGGGGCTTATTGTCTGCAGCCCTTCTATACAAAGTATGAATTGGAACTGCTGCTGTGTCTATTTTCTTATAAGGAATTATGAAAGTGTCTTGTGTTAGTTTGGCAAGAGTGCAAACTCCTCTTATGTCTGGGCTCACCCACCTGTAGGCACGATGCCCGCAAACCAAGAATACTCCTTCAGGGAGAACACAAACGTGACCAGGGGTCTGTATACATTGGTATAAACTCAAAAGTCCTGACATAGGCTTATGGGCACACCAAGTATTATTCATTTGATTTCCACTTATACCAGATGTACATTTACCCCTTTCTTTCCTTATTATTTTACCCGTAGATGCTCTACATCCTTCAACACCATCTTGGTACACCGTCTCATTAACCTCTGTTTGATCATGAGTGTATATACAGAAGCAATTATTGTCCTCACCACAGGTATTTGCTCCAGTGTGTTGAAGACTGAACCACAGTCCATCATTGGGAATGGGGTCTGAGTGAGGGATTTCAGTCCTCCTCCTGGTGACCATATTTCCGATGTCTGAATCATATTCCTGCCACCACATTTGTACCTTAGGCCGCGTTATGTTAAACTGAAACCAGGGATTAGAGGCCCATCCGATTATAGCCAATGAGGCAGATATATGACGGGGCACATCTTTTCCCAAAAACCTAGATTGAGTCCAAGTCTCGTTGTGTATGCAGTGTGGTGTTAATACCTTCTAGGGCAGCACGGTGGCTCAGTCCCACCAAGGACAACATCTGCAAGGAGTTTGTATGTTCTTCCCGTGTTTGCGTGGGTTTCCTCCCACATTCCAAAGACATACTGATAGGGAATTTAGATTGTGAGCCCCATTGAGGACAGTGATGATAATATGTGCAAACTGTAAAGCGCTGCAGAGTATGTTAGCGCTATATAAAAATAAAGATTATTATTAGATTTATTATTATTCCATGGCTCCATAGGTAAGGCTAAGTATGGTATAGTCCTTGCAGATACTGGGCTGTGTGTACAGATCCAACAGTCTTTTGGTTTCTGTCCTTCCATGTCATTTATAAGAAGAGCATGATGTTGAATAAGTTTGTTGTCCCAGTCAGCATTTAAGAGTTTGTCCTGTGTCTCTGTAGAGTGCAGTAACCCTGCCACTGCCAGCAAGCTGATTAGGAGAACAGTCATTCTTGTCAGAGACACCGCACTGCACTTGCTCATAGAGCCAGTGCGCATGTCCGGAGTACAGAAGCAGTGCTAAAAGATACCAGTGGAGAAGGGCAGCAGAGGTGACCATGCGTGCTTCAGGGTAATAGTGTCAGGGTCCAGTCAGCGCTGGAAAGTAAAGAGGCATAGGACCTGAGGACACTGAAAATGAATAATCTGGCACGGGACCTATGGTCATGTGACTGCAAGGGGGCGGGGCTTAGTGTCCTGTTTTCAGATAGGACAGGACACCATACAACAACTCAGAGTCAGGCAAAATAGAGGTCACAGCAGTACGGGCAAATGAGGTACAGGAGGGACAAACAGACGGGTAGTCAGACAGAGCCAAAGGTCATACACAAGAGGGCGACGTGGTACCAAGGGGACAAGCAGAGAGAAGTCGGGTCACAAGCCGAGAGTCATACACGAGAGGTAGCGCAGTACAAGAGGGTCAGGCAGAACTCGTAACAGGGACAGAACCAGATCACAACCGAACAAGCAAGCAAGATATCAGGCACAAGGCACACGTATACAAGAGGTCACTTAACTCAGCCGAGGGCAGGAGTATAACTGACACCAGACCCAGGTCCAGTGAGCACTAAATAGCCTCCTTCTGCCAGAGAGAGGCAGCACAATTAACCCATAGTCTAACCAGGACGGGTCAAAGCGAAATCCCATCCTGGATCATGACAGTACCCTCCTCTCAATGGGGGGCCACCGGACCCCCAGGTCTCCCAGGGCACTTGGCGTGAAAGGCTCAAATCAACCGATCCGCATGAACTGATCGAGCAGGAACCCACGAACGTTCCTCAGAACCGTAGCCCTTCCAATGTATCAGATACTGAAGGGCGCGACGGACCAACCTGGAGTCGACAATTCGTTCCACCTCGTACTCAGCCTGCCCATCTACCAGAACCGGTGTCAGGGAAGATGATGATCCCTCCCCACCGGACCTCACAGGTTTCAAAAGGGCCTTATGGAAAACATTACGGATCCTTAGAGATGGCGGAAGACTCAACCGAAAAGCCACCGGGTTAACCGCTTCGGTAATTACATAGGGACCTATAAACTTGGGTCCAAGCTTCGCAGAGGGGACCTTGAGCCTTATATTTTTGGTGGATAACCATACCTTATCTCCAACCTGAAACACTGGACCCACGGATCGTTTTTTGTCCGCAAAAAATTTAAATTTGTCCTGGGCCTTCGTAATGTTATTCTGGACCTCCCGCCATACCTCCCCCAACCGCTGGATCGTCTCATCCGCCCCAGGACACCCAGAATTCAAGCGGGAAAATTCTCCAAAATGAGGATGAAACCCATAATTGCAAAAAAAAGGAGATGTACCCGTAGACTGGTTAGTGCGGTTGTTAAATGCAAACTCAGCCAATGGTAACACAGAACACCAATCATCCTGTCAGGCTGAGGTCAAACAACGCAGAATTTGCTCCAGAGACTGATTGGTCCGCTCAGTCTGCCCATTAGTCTCTGGATGGTAGGCGGATGAAAAGGACAGACCAATACCCAACCTCCTACAAAAAGCTCTCCAAAATCTGGACACAAATTGCACTCCCCTATCAGACACCACATTCAGGGGTACCCCATGCAACCACACCACATGCTCCACAAACAATCTGGACAATGTTTCCGCATTAGGTAGGGCTGCCAAAGGTACAAAATGTGCCTGCTTACTAAACCTGTCCACTACGACCCAGCCCACGGTATTACCCTTGGAGGGGGGAAGGTTGGTGATGAAATCCATGGACAGGTGAGTCCATGGTCTCTCAGGAATTGGCAGTGGTACCAATTCCCCGGCCGGCCGGTTATGGGGAGTTTTTGCACGGGCACAAACCTCACACGCAGACACATACTCCCCAACATCAGAGGCTAAAGAAGACCACCAGAATATTCTAGCAATGGCCTTCCGGGTCGCTGAGATCCCTGGATGTCCACCCAGAACTGAGTCATGGAACTCCTGGAGGACCTTGAGACGAAACTGAGCTGGCACAAAAAGTTTATCCACCGGCTTAGCTGGAGGTGCAAGAGCCTGGGCTTCTCGAATCTCCCATTCCAACACATTAGAAACCTCTGCCACCACCACCCCAGGCTGAAGAATGGAGGATGGAGGTTCCGGGGGGGAGACACCGGATCTAGACTGCGTTACAACGCATCCGCTCTGATATTTTTGGATCCTGGTCGAAAAGTGGTCGAGAAGTTGAATCGGGAAAAAAAGTGACCATCTAGCCTGTCTGGGAGTCAACCTTTTAGCTGACTCAATGTAAGCTAGGTTTTTGTGGTCCGTGATTACCGTTATAGGATGAACAGCCCCCTCCAAAAAATGCCTCCATTCTGCAAAAGCCAATTTTACGGCCAGAAGTTCCCGATTCCCCACATCATAGTTTCTCTCCGCAGGGGAGAACTTCTTTGAGAAAAAGGCGCAAGGTCTTAAATTGGTCAAAGTGGCGGGTCCCTTGAACAATACCGCCCCCACCCCCACCTCTGAGGCGTCTACCTCAACAGATTTTCGGCAAGCCGCAACACATAAGGCCTCCCATTACCATCATACTATCTCTCCACTTGTTAGGATTGTTGTGGTTTTATATAAGCCCTTCATGACATAAGACCTACATGACATCACTAACAGACAAAACATCACTTCCTGTGAAAACTCCCCCTCCAATGTTAAAATGTCAAACCTATATAAATATAACCTCTGATAAAACACATTGAACATCTAAAAAATCAATCTTTCATTTAAAAATGTATGAAACCTATAATAAATATATATTAAATTTTTATAAAGATATAATGACTGGACTCGAACACACAGGGTTTAGGCAAGCCAGAACCCTGTAGGCTTCCCATTACCATTATGCTACCTCTCCACTTGCAAGGAATGGTTATGTATTTTGGAATTAACCGATTGTTTGGTAAAATTCCCACTAGGTGTCCGACATCCAATAACTGACCCCAATGTGAGAACGCTGACCAGCCAGGTCAGGGAAGGAAATCCGTCGGGCCGCTAGGGACAAAGAAACATGAGAGAAAGCTTATCAAAAAATATCTACCAACTCATTGAGGCCTTTAGGATGAATGGTATCTAGTTTATATATCCAATACAGTTCTCTCTTATTTAGACACTGTATTCTGTTTGGGGTATCTGCTGGTATATGATCTATGGGTGTAACTCACAGAGAGGCTTTATTCCCGTGTTTTTCAAAACAATGTCGAGACAAGCCATGTTTCAGATATCCTTTAGAGATATTGTGTCTATGTTGTGAGTTCATCCTTAGATGTAGAGGCTGTGTAGTGCGTCCCACATCTTGTTTCCCACAGCAACAATCAATTAGATAAATCACAAAACTGGATTGACATGTTAGCTTAAAATTAATGTCATATACTCTATCATTATCACTATTTGAATAAAAGGTATTTACATTATCACTGATCCATAAACACAAGCATTTTTTGTGTTTACATTTAAAGGAAACTTATGTGCTTCTGTAAGGGTATGTGCACACACTGCAGATTCACCTGCGGGTTTTTTCCTGCGGAACCGCAGGTAAAACCGCAGGTAAAGTGACCTGCGGTTTTGCTGCGGTTTGGCCTGCGGTTTTGCCCTGCGGTTTGACTCCTGGACAATGGAATAGGTGGCAAACCGCAGCAGAATCCGCAGAAACAATTGACATGCTGCGGAAAAAAAAAACGCAGCTTTTCCACAGGTAAAAAACCGCAGCGTTAGCACTGCGGTTTTGAAAACCCATAGGCTAACATGGTAAAGTACCATGTCTGCGGAACTGCTGCAGTTCTGCAGGGCCAAAACCGCAGCAAAACCGCAGCGTGTGCACATACCCTAAGGTACTTTTTCCTGCATTCGGGGCTTTTTTGTCTCGCACATCCCTAATTCTACTGGGGGCTAAAATGTTTTATAGGGATGGCGCCCTCCTAGAGGTAACCACTGGTCTAGTTGGTAATACTTTCTGACAGACTGGGTAATTTAGTAGGACCTTTCAGTGCTTCTGTATTATATTCCTGAGAAAGTGCCATTTTGGGAAGAAAAGGTTGTGATGAAATTAGTGGTATAGTATTCATCTGTAGATTTTTTATTGTCTGTCCCATGTATTAAACTACTTTGTGAAATTCCCATTGCCTCTGATTATTCTTTTTTTACTAATTTTTTAGGGTATTCATGCTCTAAAAATCTCTCTCTTAGACATTTACTTTGACATTTCTGTCCTTGTGTGGTCAGTGTGGATACATTGAAAAACCTGGTCTTTTTCTTCCTCCTTTGTGATAGTGTTTGACTAGTGTGACCAACTTTTTACTATTGAGGCTGCCTATGAAGCATCAGTAGTAAAAAGATCTAATGTTAAAAATAATTAAATAAATAAAAAATCGTGTCATTCTCACCTTCCGACGTTCCACGCAGCGTTCCCGATCATCGCGATGCTCCCGGCAGGTCCCGTTCCCATTTGATGACATCACGGTCTCGCGACACTGCTACGGTATCGCGAGACTGCGATGTCGTCAAAGGTCATTGTCGCAATGCATCACTTGGAACGGGACCTGCCCGGAGCATCGCTGAGGCCTGGTGACGCTGCAAGGGACATCGGAAGGTGAGAATATCACCACTTTTTTTATTTTAATTCTATTTTTTACAGGTATATGGTACCCAGAGCCTGGAGGAGAATCTCCTCTCTTCCAAACAGTGGGTACAATCCGCAAATGTTCTGCTTACTTTTTGCATGGTGAGCATAGCCTCATGCGGAAAGAAAGCAGAACAATGCATTCCTATGTGCGCGGAATTCCCGCGATTCCACACAAAGAATGAGCATGCTGCGTATCTTTCTGCAATGCAATTCCGCCACGTAAAAATCCGCAGCATTAGGAAAGCATGTGCAGAATGCTATATGATTGCATGGGATGCTTTTTTGCAGCAAAATCGCACGTTTAAAATCGCAGCGAAAACGCAAAAAAATGCTACGTGTGAACACAGCCTTAGGGTGTGTGCACACGCTATGGATTCTGCTGCGGATCTGCAGCAGTTTTGGCCCTGCGGACCCGCAGCAGATTCTGCTGCGGTGTACACTACCATAATATCCTATGGATATCAAAACCGCAGTGCATACGGTGCAGATTTTTCCACGCGGATTTGCTGCGTTTTCTAAACCGCAGAAAGAATTGACATGTCAATTCTTTCTGCGGATTCGGCTGCAGTTTACCATCTCCTCCACTGTAGAGATGATAAACCGCAGGGCAAAACCGCAGGCTAATCCACAGGTAAAACTGCAGGTCTTTTGACCTGCATATTTATCTACGAATTTTACAAAATCCTTGCGGCCAAATCCGCAGAGCATTTCACAGCGTGTGCACGTACACTAATGCCTGCCTCTTAACAGCTTCTTTCTTGCTAGGTGCAGCTCCTGTGCTGCTGTCTGGGCTTCTTCTCTGTGCAGTGCACTCAGCTTATCAGATGCTTGTTAACCCCTTCTGGCCCTGCAAGCTGCGCTAGACTTGAGGAAGTGGACATCTGATGTACTGATCACTGCAGTAAGAAGCAGCACCGGAGCTCCAAGCAGCACAGCACTGAGCACGTTGAGTCTCCTCCTCCCCTTGCCCTATCTCTGTTACGTCGCTGCATCCCGGATCAGGAGTTGGACATCAGACCGCAGCCACAAATTTCATGTGGCGGCCGTGATTTTTAGCAGCTGACAGCGTGAAGAGGATTACTGATCGTGCGTCCCACTACAGGGTTCGGCCGTTCTGGCATTTTCCAGAAATGCCCGATGGCCAGTCCGGCCCTGGGTGTGATAAGCTGCAGTAATGTGTTTAGCTTTGGATGCAAATGTGGTAGGGGCCGGGCTTCGGGGGTGGACCACTGCTTACCCTGCGGTGCATGTTTGTGGTCGTCAGGAGGACGACGAATAAAATCCGGAACTGTTACAAGTGAAATCTGTCTCCGCCTCGTCCTTGAAATGCCTGGTATCTGTGTCATCCGGACAGGGTAAGCAGTGGTCCACCCCGGCATGGGGGGCGTTCTGTACACGATTTTTAAACGTTTTCGCGCCGAAAATCGCGGCAAAAATGCTTAAAAATCGCTACGTGGGCACACAGCCTAAGGCTGTGTTCACACGTAGCATTTTTTTGCGTTTTCGCTGCGATTTTAAATGCACGATTTTGCTGCAAAAACACAAAAAAAAGCATCCCATGCAATCCTATAGCATTCCGCACATGCTTTCCTAATGCTGCGGATTTTTCCGTGGCGGAATTGCATTGCGGAAAGATACGCAGCATGCTCATTCTTTGTGCAGAATCGCGGGAATTCTGCCCATATAGGAATGCATTGTTCTGCTTTCTTTCCGCATGAGGATATGCTCACCATGCAAAAAGTAAGCAGATTATTTGCGGATTGTACCCACTGTTTGGAAGAGAGGAGATTCTCCTCCAGGCTCTGGGTACCATATACCTGTAAAAAATAGAATTAAAATAAAAATAGTGGTGATATTCTCACCTTCCGATGTCCCTTGCAGCGTCACCAGGCCTCAGCGATGCTCCGGGCAGGTCCCGTTCCAAGTGATGCATTGCGACAATGACCTTTGACGACGTCGCAGTCTCGCGATATCGTAGCAGTGTCGCGAGACCGCGATATCATCAAATGGGAACGGGACCTGCCGGGGGCATCGCGATGATCGGGAACGCTGCGTGGGACGTCGGAAGGTGAGAATGACACGATTTTTTATTTATTTAATTATTTTTAACATTAGATCTTTTTACTACTGATGCTTCATAGGCAGCCTCAATAGTAAAAAGTTGGTCACACTAGTCAAACACTATCACAAAGGAGGAAGAAAAAGACCAGGTTTTTCAATGTATCCGCACTGACCACACAAGGACAGAAATGTCAAAGTAAATGTCTAAGAGAGAGATTTTTAGAGCGTGAATACCCTAAAAAATTAGTAAAAAAAGCATAATCAGAGGAAATGGGAATTTCACAAAGTAGTTTAATACATGGGACAGACAATAAAAAATCTACAGATGAATACTATACCACTAATTTCAACACAACCTTTTCTTCCCAAAATGGCACTTTCTCAGGAATATAATACAGAAGCACTGAAAGGTCCTACTAAATTACCTCTAGGAGGGCGCCATCCCTATAAAACATTTTAGCCCCCAGTAGAATTAGGGATGTGGGAGACAAAAAAGCCCCGAATGCAGGAAAAAGTACCTTACAGAAGCACATAAGTTTCCTTTAAATGTAAAAACAAAAAATGCTTGTGTTTATGGATCAGTGATAATGTAAATACCTTTTATTCAAATAGTGATAATGATAGAGTATATGACATTAATTTTAAGCTAACATGTCAATCCAGTTTTGTGATTTATCTAATTGATTGTTGCTGTGGGAAACAATATATGGGACGCAATACACAGCCTCTACATCTAAGGATGAACTCACAACATAGACACAATATCTCTAAAGGATATCTGAAACAAGGCTTGTCTCGACATTGTTTTGAAAAACATGGGAATAAAGCCTCTCTGTGAGTTACACCCATAGATCATATACCAGCAGATACCCCAAACAGAATACAGTGTCTAAATAAGAGAGAAATGTATTGGATATATAAACTAGATACCATTCATCCTAAAGGCCTCAATGAGTTGGTAGATATTTTTTGATAAGCTTTCTCTCAAGTTTCTTTGTCCCTAGCGGCCCGACGGATTTCCTTCCCAGACCTGGCTGGTCAGCGTTCTCACATGGGGGTCTGTTATTGGATGTCGGACACCTAGTGGGAATTTTACCAAACAATCGGTTAATTCCAAATTACATAACCATTCCTTGCAAGTGGAGAGGTAGCATAATGGTAATGGGAATCCTTCAGGGTTCTGGCTTGCCTAAACCCTGTGGGTTTGAGACCAGTCATTATATCTTTATAAAAATTTAATATATATTTATTATAGGTTTCATACATTTATAAATGAAAGATTGATTGTTTAGATGTTCAATGTGTTTATCAGAGGTTATATTTTGATATAAAGTTATCTTGGCTGGCGTATGACATTTTAACATTGGAGGGGGAGTTTTCACAGGAAGTGATGTTTTGTCTGTTAGTGATGTCATGTAGGTCTTATGTCATGAAGGGCTTATATAAAACCACAACAATCCTAACAAGTGGAGGGATAGTATGATGGTAATGGGAGGCCTTAAGTGTTCTGGCTTGCCGAAAATCTGTGGGTTTGATTCTAGTCAACTCTATTTTTATAAAATTTTAATATGCAGTGAATATAGGTTTCATACACTTTTTCAAATTAAAGATTGATTTTTTAGATGTTTAATGTGTTTTATCAGAGGTTAGATCTTGATATAAAGTTATTGTGACTGGTGTATGACATTTTGACATTGGAGGGGGTGTTTCCACAGGAAGTGATGTCTTTTTGCATGTAATTGTGATGTCATGAAGGTTTTGTATAAAACCACTGCTGTAATCAGATTCTGTAATTCTTTGGCCCTGAGGAAGTGGCAGATATGCCATGAAACGCATCGGCACAATAAAGCTATGAAGAATATTTCTGTCCTTGTGTGGTCAGCGTGGATATATTGAAAAATCCGGTCTTTTTCTTCCTCCTTTGTGACATTGGTATCTACAGGAGTCTGCAGCGACCACTCGTTCCTTTCACATTCTGTAAGGGGTTGTGACTGTTCACAACCTTTAAAGGTGAGTGCACTAACCGTGTATTTGTCACCCAAAAAAAATTACTTTTATCGCCCTATGTGCGCTCTCTTTCCTTAATAGTCAAACACTGTTTGACGAGTGTGACCTACCTGTCAATCAGTTTTCCAAGCGATGCTACAGATCGCTTGGAAAACGCTAGCATTCTGCAAGCTAATTACTCTTGCAAATTGCTAGTTTTTCCGAGGGAAATAGGCAGAAATTAAAATGCGATTTTCTCGCATATTTCCTGCGGAATGGAATTCCGGCATTCCCGCTGAAATTTCCACGGCAACGTGTGCACATAGCCTTAGAATTAACAAAAAAAAAGTGTCCTCTCTGCTCCCATGCCACTAATGCAAAAGAAAATCATTACTCCTGTGGTGAACTATAACTCCCAACATGCCATATTAGCTCCTGTACATGCTGGGAGTTATAGCTCTCTTCAAAGACATAAGGATAATGGTCAACCATGTGACATAACTGGCACCTATGGGATCTTAAAGGGAATCTGATGGCTGATGCCAGCTGCTCAATCCACAGGCCGCATGGATCAGACATTGGCTGTATCATTCCAGCTAGGTATGGTTGACTCTGACACGCTGCGGCATTTCATGCAAAAACCTACTTTGAAAGCCGCCGTGGACTGAGGTCACACAGGTGACTAGTCAGACAGGTGGGTCCCTGGTGGCTTCTCCCCATCTGCTCCCACTGAGGGACAATTTTCTTTCTGCGTGCAACCAGTCATTGGCAGCAGGAGGGGAGAAGTCAGAAAAGTTTTTCTCTGTGACGCTGCAGTGTTTCAGAGACAAACATACTGGGCTTAGATCGTACAGCCGGTGCCGGACACGTGCTGCCTATGGGTCAGCACGGTGTGAGCAATTAATTTTTTAGAGGGGCCACATGAGACCATGACTGTTGTGGAAGGCAGAACCAATAGCTTGAAATTAATTCTCAATATTAATTTATTAATATTAATTGTATCACTTAATATTGAGCAGAATTAAGTATGCTAAACCCCTATATATCTTTAACCCCCCACAGCCCCTTATATACATGAGCCTCACACAAGCTACTACATATGCAACATGAGCCCCACACAGCCTACCCATGTAATGCATGAGCCCCACACAGCCTCCCCATGTACAGCATGAACCCTACACAGCCTCCCCATGTACAGCATGAACCTCACACAGCCTCGCCATGTACAGCATGAACCTCACACATCCTCGCCATGTACAGTATGAGACCCCACACAGCCTCCCCATATACTGCATGAGCCCCACACAGCCTCCCATGTAGCCCCCCCAGGGAGCCTCCGCAGACAGGTAGGGAGGGGGGTATGCACGCTCTTTGGTTACAATACCCAGCATCAGGAGAGATAAGGCTTCCAAAAACAGACTGAATTGAATTGAAGCTGTCGTAGCTGTTTTCGTTCTGACCAAAGTCAGGTATGCCAGATGACCAGTGAGTCTGAATTAGCAGTTTTTTACGCCCTTAATTTACAAGCACTTGGAGACAAAAGAGACTGCACACGGGTCGTGGGAAAATCACTTTATCTGACTAAATGAACCACAAGGCAATATTTTATACCATTTACAACAAATATAGCTCTATGTGGCTCATGTAGCCCCCACCCCTCAGGGTCATACCTTGTTTACCATGTACCCAGAACATATTGTTGCTGACTATTGAGGACATATATGATAACAAGTATAGTCTCCTTGAAACAGAGACTAATAGTCTGCAGTGTCATAAGAATAATTCTAGCAATAATAGGCAAAATGCAATTGAAGTATTAAAGGGATATGAAGGCAAACCTTCTATATCAATTTCCCCCTTTTGTAAATGGTATAACTTTTGCCACAGGGTCAGCTGATGTCCACAAAGGAGCTACTGTCTCATAGGTCTAGTACCCATAAGGGGGCTTCCTACCTGCTTCACCCATCCACCCTCAGTGTGGACACTCACTTTCCCCATCAGCAACGCTATCTGGGGCCTATGATACACTACAGAAGGTTCAGCCTTAGATTATTTTTTCACACATATATTATTCAGCAGCTTAAGTAATACATATATTAGCGCTTTTACGGCTACATAAAACAATAAGCAAAACAACAAAATTTGCATACAAGTCTGTACAATGCCAAAAATCCATCCTGCTAGGACATTAAACCAATTTGCTGGATTTAAAAAAAGAGAATGTGTTACCCCACCAGGAGTCTGTTTGCACTGTGCTGTTTTAACCATTGGTCTCTAAGTTCACCTATTTTGTCAATATAATTGCAACAGGTGGGACCAATTATATGACACATTCCTCCTTCTTTTGCTGTCAGGTAATCTAGTACTATAGTATGTTGGTTAGTAACTATGATTAATTGTCTCTGTATTGTATTAGTTTCATTAAGAACTTCAAGAATCTGGAAAATCTGATCATCTAGGTAGTCGATAGCTTCCACTAATTTATCCCTCATTTGTGTTATGAAGGGGTATATTAGCATATAACTGAATATTTTATTTGTTATCCCCATTTCTACTAGATGCGGCCTACCATTTGGACGGGGCTTATTGTCTGCAGCCCTTCTATACAAAGTATGAATTGGAATTGCTGCTGTGTCTATTTTCTTATAAGGAATTATGAAAGTGGCTTGTATTAGTTTGGCAAGAGTGCAAACTCCTCTTATGTCTGGGCTCACCCACCTGTAGGCACGATGTCCGCAAACCAAGAATACTCCTTCAGGGAGAACACAAACGTGACCAGGGGTCTGTATACATTGGTATAAACTCAAAAGTCCTGACATAGGCTTAAGGGCACACCAAGTATTATTCATTTGATTTCCACTTATACCAGATGTACATTTACCCCTTTCTTTCCTTATTATTTTACCCGTAGATGCTCTACAGCCTTCAACACCATCTTGGTACACCGTCTCATTAACCTGTGTTTGATCATGAGTGTATATACGGAAGCAATTATTGTCCTCACCACAGGTATTTGCTCCAGTGTGTTGAAGACTGAACCACAGTCCATCATTGGGAATGGGGTCTGAGTGAGGAATTTCAGTCCTCCTCCTGGCGACCATATTTCCAATGTCTGAATCATATTCCCGCCACCACATTTGTACCTTAGGCCGCGTTATGTTAAACTGAAACCAGGGATTAGAGGCCCATCCGATTATAGCCAATGAGGCAGATATATGACGGGGCACATCTTTTCCCAGAAACCTAGATTGAGTCCAAGTCTCGTTGTGTATGCAGTGTGGTGTTAATACCTTCTAGGGCAGCACGGTGGCTCAGTCCCACCAAGGACAACATCTGCAAGGAGTTTGTATGTTCTTCCCGTGTTTGCATGGGTTTCCTCTGGGTACTCCGGTTTCCTCCCACATTCCAAAGACATACTGATAGGGAATTTAGATTGTGAGCCCCATTGAGGACAGTGATGATAATGTGTGCAAACTGTAAAGCGCTGCAGAGTATGTTAGCGCTATATAAAAATAAAGATTATTATTAGATTTATTATTATTCCATGGCTCCATAGGTAAGGCTAAGTATGGTATAGTCCTTGCAGATACTGGGCTGTGTGTACAGATCCAACAGTCTTTTGGTTTCTGTCCTTCCATGTCCTTTATAAGAAGAGCATGATGTTGAATAAGTTTGTTGTCCCAGTCAGCATTTAAGAGTTTGTCCTGTGTCTCTGTAGAGTGCAGTAACCCTGCCACTGCCAGCAAGGTGATTAGGAGAACAGTCATTCTGCTGTTGAAAGGACCTTCTTGCAGTGACTCAAGTTTTACTGAGGTGGATGTGGTCAGCTGGACTTGGAAGGGGCCGTCAAATCGTGGGTTCAGGCTCCTTCTCACGTGTCTGCGTATAACCACCCAATCACCTGGATTGAGCTGATGCACATCTGCACTGACATTAGGATCTGGAATGGATGAGAACACATGTTTATGCACCACTTTAAGTCTTTCCTGCAAGGCCTGGACATAGGCTGTCATAGAACCGTGTTGCATTTGTAGCACCTGTGGGAAGTACAGACCAGTCTTTGGTGCACTACCAAACAGGACTTCAAAGGGAGAAAAGCCTGTCTTTCTATTTGGGGTGTGTCTGACTCCAAGTCATGTAGATTATACCTATATGACTTGTCTTTTCCACAGCAGTCTCTACATTCTAGTAATATTGAACACACTAGATCCAGCATCATTCCCCAAATCCACTCCACAAGGTCTACCAACAGATCATGTTGTAAGGAAATCCATAGCTCAGTTGCTAAAAAATTTTCAAACAGAGAATTCCATACAACATGATCTTTTGTTGAACCTTGAGGACTGGAGTTGGGGAACCCTGCTGGATGCACTCTGTGCAATATTCCTAGAATGTAGAGACTTTTCTGGAAAAGGAAAGTCATGTAGATTTGGTTTGTTGACAACACATATCTCCAAGACTGACACAAGAAACAAGTCTCACACAAGAAACAGTAATGGAGATATGTTTTTCCAAAAACCCTATGTGTATGGTGCAGTGTGTGTAGTCGGCGATAGACAAGGTAAACCATTACCAATTATTTGAAAGCACAAGTGCACATTTATTTTGAAACCAAAAATAAACAAGAAAAATTTTATTATGAATGATATTTGGGGGAAGATTGGGAGACTTTGGGTGTGTGGAGATACAAGGAACGACTGGAGGTAGAGGAAGGGGTTCTAGGAGAAGGGGTGACAAAAGTACTCGAGGAAGGGAGCTCTGGAATGGACATCGAGGCAGGTTGAGACACATTAGGAGGAGACGGTGGATGGACCAACAAAGTTTTTTTTTTCTTCTTCTTTTTTGGCACAGGTATATCCTGCCCCGACCTACTTGCAGCCTGTGACCGCTTTTCTTTTGTAGACCGCCTGGTGACTGTGGCGTTGCCCTGTAAAATAGGGAATGCGGATCACCCCTTTGCTGCTCTGTGGTGGCAGTGCTGCTCAAAGTGGCAGTGGCGGTGCTCCTAGAAGGGGAGCATGTTGGGTCGGTGCTACGTGAAGGAGGCTGCGAATCAGGTATCTCAGCCAAAGTTCTTGGGGGACTACGAGGAGGAGAATTGGTGGCGGTGCTCTGAAGATGAGGAGTGGTGGTGGTGCTCGTTTGCTGAGGAGTGCTGGTGGTGCTCCTTTGCTGAGGAGTGCTGGTGGTGCTCCTTTGCTGAGGAGTGCTGGCGGTGCTCCTTTGCTTGAGGAGTGCTGGCGGTGCTCCTTTGCTTGAGGAGTGCTGGCGGTGCTCCTTTGCTTGAGGAGTGCTGGCGGTGCTCCTTTGCTTGAGGAGTGCTGGCGGTGCTCCTTTGCTGAGGAGTGCTGGTGGTGCTCTGTTGCTGAGGAGTGCTGGCAGTGCTCCTTGCTGTTGACTGCTGATGTCGGTTGCCCAAGCAGGTTCTGTGGTGGTTTGGCTCCAAGCTGGTGGTGCTGTGGTGGTGGTGGTGCTCCATACAGGAGCAGCGCTTGCCATAGTGGTGGTGGCGGAGGTGTGTCCTGCAGCACTCAGACTTGAGGTGGTGTAGTGATGTCCGGCTTCGCTGGGAATGCAGGTGGCCGTGCAGTGGTATGCAGCAGAAGTCGGTAGTGTGGTCAAGCGAGCCAGTGGTGAAACTGTTGGAAATGACACCACTGACTGCTGCACATACTGATTCTGCTGCATAGCCTGCAAGTAAGCAGTGTTGCAGGCCTGTAACACACTCAGCTGTTGCTCAGGACTAAGGTGTTCCGCCATGCCCTGTTCAATTTTACTGAAAAAATGGTGCGCTGGTCTGTTGAGGTCAACCTCCAGACGGTCAAGGCGCTGGTCGACAGAGTGGAAGCGGTGTTCCATGTGGTTAAAACCACGTTCCATGTGGTTAAAACCACGCTCCATCAGGAAAAAAACGCTTTCCGTTCTGGCGGCCAGCGCCCTGAGGCTGGCCTTAAAGGCCTCGCTCAAGTGCATGAACTCGGGCATGACATTACTGTCCAAGGCCCACTGCCGCTGGCGGGTAGTGCCCGCATAACCAGTGACAGAGACCTGGGACAGGGGAACACCTGATGGACCAGCTTTCTGGTCACCAGCTGTCTGTGTTGCTGACCTGCAAGATGCTTCCTGGCTGTCGGATGGCTGAGACGGGTCCGAGGTCGATCGATGAAGAACCGCTCCCGGGACAGGGTTAGGTTGCAGGGTGCTGCTCCAAGTGCTGTGGAAAGAAAGGGAAAACATTAGTATCATGCATTTACAAGAAGCAACACCTGTGGAATAGAAAAGCATATATTAAGCACAAACGAAAAAAAAAAAACTTACGCTCTGCTGGCAAGGACCGGTCTCAGGAAAGCCAACTCGTGATGGTAGCGGTACTTTCTTCTGCGCCTTGCCGCAGAACCACTCCGAACCGGTCCCTCAGCACAAACATCAGTGTTGAAGCGGTCCTTCATCGAGCGCCAACGTGTGCGGATTTTTTTCACTGTTGGTAAAAAAAAAAAATTAAAAATGCACTAGTTTAACGTCATTCTCACCACACACCTCATTGAACTTTGAAAACAGTCTCTGCTGCAGCACCAATAAAATTCTAGACACAATGCAGTAACTGTTGAGACGGCAGACACTTATGTTTCCTGCTACAATATATGTATCAGCGAAAACAACAGTATCATCAGGAACAAGAGTGAAAACAGGATCAAGACAGCAGTTGAAAAATCAATCACAGTTCTCAACAAGGCATTGGTGTGTTTAATGCAAGAATATATCTTGCAAAAAACACAGCACCGTCAGGTCCAAAAAACAATGCAGCAGTTGAAGACACAAATCAATCACCGTTTTCAACAAGGCATTGGTGCTTTTCATGCAAGAATATATCTTGCCAAAAAAACCACCACCGTCAGGTCCACAAAACAATGCAGCAGTTGAAAATACCAATCAATCACAGTTCTCAACAAGGCATTGGTGCTTTTCATGCAAGAATATATCTTGCCAAAAATACACCACTACCGTCAGGTCCACAAAACAATGCAGCAGTTGAAGACACAAATCAATCAAAGTTCTCAACAAGGCTTTGGTGGTTTTCATGCAAGAATATATCTTGCCAAAAAAAACACCACCACCGTCAGGTCCACAAAACAATGCAGCAGTTCAAGACACAAATCAATCACAGTTTTCCACCAGGCATTGGTGTGTTTAATGCAAGAATATATCTTGCAAAAAACACATCAGCACCATCAGGTCCAAAAATAAATGCTATATCACAGAGCATCTTTATACTTACTGAACACCCTTTTTGAAGCTGCAGAGGCGCTGTCCAAGCCATCCATCACTGCGGCCACCTCATTCCAGAGCTGCCGGGTCACCACTGTGTCTTTGTACTGCTGGTCACGGCTGTCCCACAATGGGATGCGCTCCTCAACGAGGCGGATGAGGTGCTCATTGTCTGTGTAGACTTCTTCATCATCCCGCTGTGGAACCTAGAAAAAAAAATATAGAATGTTTTTGAAGTTTGGAAAAGATACAAAAAGAAACAGAAAAGAAGCAAGAGAAAGAAAGACAGAAAAAAAAAATATATATATACTCACATTGGGTCTCCTCGCCACGACTTGACTATGCTGCTCCCGCTCAGAATCCTCAGACGGCTCCCGCTCAGACCGCTCCGACTGCTCCCGCACAGACCGCTCTCGCATTCCATTTTCACTTCCCGTGTCCGATGTCTGTAAAGAAAGAAAAAATTAAAACACATTTCTAGAGGCAGCTATACTTATCAAAAGGCAGCAAGATTCTCACCTCACGATGAGCTTGGGCCAGTTCTTGCCGAGATGGCGAATAGACCGATCCGGAAGAAGACATGCTGAAAAGAAAACAAAAAATACATTAGTACATAATAAATTGTACAGGACACACAGACATTATTTTTAAGAATACTCACATTTTGGCTCCTGAAGCTTGAATCCACAGGTAGAAGGCTCTTGTAGAATGCTTGTCTGGTCTCTGCAAGGCATTATGTAGAGTAATTGTCTGACCCTGAAGACACATTCTTTTATGTACACTCCTCCAAAACAATGTTGCTTGTTTAGGGGGAGTTCTAGACAAGTGTCTAGACATTGTTTACTCAAATCGCATGTGCGCACAAGGCGCTGACGTGCGCGGTGCCAAGCGCTCATCAGCAACCACATAGACTGTAATGCTATTTTTGGGCGCACACGTGTGAGCGCGATTTTTTTAACGATGCCGCCGGAAAAAAAAATGCAACATGTAGCGTACGTCGCGTCTGGGCGCACACCTGTAAAATGCGCAGCGCACGCTAAACGCTGAAGAGCGCGTACATTCGCAAGACCCTGCGATCACCATGTTAAAGATAGGGGGACATTGCGCGTGTGCACGATGCGCTGCGCGATCAAACGCTAGTGTGAAACGAGCCTTACTACGTAGATAAGGGAGCAGAACCAACCTTACGAGAGAGACATGGGAGCAGAACCGAGCTTACTACAGTGCTATGGGAGCATAACCGATCTTACTACAGAGATAAGGGAGCAGAACCGAGTTTACTACAGAGATAAGGGAGCAGAACCAAGCTTAATATGTCTACTTCACAGATATGGGAACAGAACCAAGCTTACGGCATGCATATGGTACAAGAATCTAGATTACTACATCAATACAGAACCAGAACCAAGCTTACTGCTTAGATATGGTACCATAACTGAGCTTACTGACAAACATACATATATCTCTAGAAACACTGACAAGTAAACACACATTACAGCAGGGACATTGCTAGGGTACTAAAAGTTCAGGGGTCCATGCCTCAAAGTGCATGTCTACCCATCTGACCCCCCTATAATCATCTAAAGAGCATCTATAGATATATAAGTACAGTATACCACTGTTGCTAACCAAAAACATACAATGCAAAGACCAATATTATCAAAATTACTACTATAAAAGACCAAAACAATAAAACTACTCAATGTCCACCACCATCACCACTACTCAGCAAATACATAATATAATATAACCATTACCTTTACATAACAAAACACTATACAGAGACCAATGACACCACCATACACCTACTACTACATAGACTGAAACAAATTTAGCGGTCACTAAATAAAAAAATAGTCTACTAAAAAGAGCAATATTACCATCTTACTGTTATCGTATATTGGTAGATACTAGTCCCACAGAACATACACGTGAGTACAGTAGTTATATATAGAACCTTACAGCTGACAATCTTTCTGATTTGGGTCGCTCACTTTTCCTGTCTTTTTCATCAGGCCCAGACCTCCATTACCACTTCTCCAGCCACAACTCATCTGCACAGATTACAACAAAAACACATTTGACATCTCACATTTCTACTGATGTCTCATTTATTCCCAACCTACAAAAACTCCCCACTCTGCTTACCTGAGGCATAGGATACTGACCCCAATATTTAAAAAAACTGTGCCATTACTATGTTTACTCCCTCCCCCAAAAATTAGTGTCCCATAGAAAATATTAATACCCCCACTGTGCAAAGGCGTGTATGCTCCTTTAACCCCTTCCCGACCAATGACTCCACATAGGCATCATGAAAAGCTGTGCCAATCTGACCAGTGACGCCTATGTGGCGTCATGAATTAATTGCCCTCCTGTGGGTTGGGTGACTGACCTTTCAGTGACCCCACCCGACCCACACACACAGGGGGCTTTGTACTTCTCCACAGGTGGGGTGGCTTCACCCCCACATGTCTACAATCGCTCTGATTGGCTGTTAAAAGTGAAAATGATAAGGTGCTGGTTTAATTATATTGTGTTTATGTCTGATGTAACTTGCATTTAGCATTTATGCTCTGTTAATTATTCTAGATAAATTATTTAGCTTGAAAAACTCCAATTTTGATCTCTTGTGATGCTTAATAGCTCATTTATGATATTTTTTTTGCTATTATATTTCCAGTGAGTTGAGCCTTTGAAGAATTTTTTCCAGTATTTGGGATATATTTGCACTTTATACTATATACAGTATGAGCCTGTACATCGCTTCCTATATACAGTATGAGGCTGCATATTGCCTCCTATATACAGTATGAGCCCACATAGCCTCCTGTATACAGTATGAGGCCGCATATAGCCTTCTATATACAGTATGAGGCCGCATATAGTCTCCTATATACAGTATGAGCCTGCACATTACTTCCTATATACAATATGAGCCCACATAGCCTCCTATATACAGTATGAGGCTGCACATCGCTTCCTATATACAGTATGAGGCCGCATATAGCCTCCTATATACAGTATGAGCACCCACATATAGCCTCCTGAATACAGTTTTTGCCTCCTATATACAGCATGAGCCTGCACATTGCTTCCTATATACAGTATGAGCCTGCACATAGAATCCTATAAACAGTATGAGCCTGTACATCATTTCCTCTATACAGTATGAGGCCGCATATAGCCTCCTATATACAGTATGAGCACCCACATATAGCCTCCTTTGTACAGTATGAGCCTGCGCATTGCTTCCTATAAACAGTATGAGCATCCACATAGCCTCCTATGTACAGTATGAGCCTGCAAATCGCTTCCTATAAACAGTATGAGCCTGCACATCGCTTCCTATAAACAGTATGAGCCCACATATAGCCTCCTGAATACAGTATTTGCCTCCTATATACAGTGCGAGTCCCCATATAGCCTTCTATATACAGTATGAGCCTGCACATCGCTTCCTATATACAGTATGAGGCCACATATAGCCTTCTATATACAGTATGAGCACCCACATATAGCCTCCTGTATACAGTATGATGCTGCATATAGCCTCCTATATACAGTATGAGGCCGCATATAGCCTCCTATATACAGTATGAGCCTGTACTTCGCTTCCTATATACAGTATGAGGCCGCATATAGCCTCCTATATACAGTATGAGCACCCACATATAGCATCCTGAATGCAGTGTTTACCTCCTATATACAGTATGAGCCTGCACATTGCTTCCTATATAAAGTATGAGCCTGCAAATAGCCTCCTATATACAGTATGAGCCTGTATATCACTTCCTATATACAGTATGAGGCCGCATATAGCCTCCTATATACAGTATGAGCATCCACATAGCCTCCTATGTACAGTATGAGCCTGCACATCGCTTCCTAAACAGCATGAGCCTGCACATCGCTTCCTAAAAACAGTATGAGCCTGCAAATCGCTTCCTATATACAGTATGAGCCCACATAAAGCCTCCTGAATACAGTATTTGCCTCCTATATACAGTGTGAGTCCCCATATAGCCTTCTATATACAGTATAAGCCTGCACATCGATTCCTATATACAGTATGAGGCCACATATAGCCTCCTATATACAGTATGAGCACCCACATATAGCCTCCTGTATACAGTATGATGCTGCATATAGCCTCCTATATACAGTATGAGCCTGTACTTCGCTTCCTATATACAGTATGAGGCCGCATATAGCCTCCTATATACAGTATGAGCACCCACATATAGCCTCCTGAATGCAGTGTTTACCTCCTATATACAGTATGAGCCTGCACATTGCTTTCTATATACAGTATGAGCCTGCACATAGCCTCTTATATACAGTATGAGCCTGTACATCACTTTCAATATACAGTATGAGGCTGCATATAGCCTCCTATATACAGTATGAGCCCACATAGCCTCCTGTATACAGTATGAGGCCGCATATAGTCTCCTATATACAGTATGAGCCTGCACATTGCTTCATATATACAATGAGCCCACATAGCCTCCTACAGTATATACAGTATGATCACCCACATATAGCCTCCTGAATACAGTTTGTGCCTCCTATATACAGTATGAGCCTGTACTTCACTTCATATATACAGTATGAGGCCGCATATAGCTATACAGTATGAGCATCCACATATAACCTCCTATGTACAGTATGAGCCTGCACATCGCTTCCTATAAACAGTATGAGCCTGCAAATTGCTTCCTATATACAGTATGAGCCCACATATAGCCTCTTGAATACAGTGTTTGCCTCCTATATACAGTGTGAGTCCCCATATAGCCTCCTATATACAGTATGAGCACTCACATATAGCCTCCTGAATACATTGTTTGCCACCATATTGCCTCCTATATACAGTGTGAGTCCCCATATAGCTCCTATATACAGTATGAGCCCCTATATAGCATCCCATATCTAACTGCATTTACCTTGGTATCATTAATTTTCTATGAGACTGCTCTGTTCTCATATTGTGCATTTATGCATTTAGTAGGGCTTAATGGAATGATTGCGCTTGTTACACATCAACTCTAGATGCGCTCACTTATTAGACTTTGGTTGGGGCAACTTTAAAATATAATAATGATAATGGTCCTGTCTAGTGACAAGTTTATTTTACAGGCTTCTGGAGAAAGGCACAATACCAGTCATTCAAGGGTTAATTCTTTGGAACACTGAGAGGGACTTTCTAGCCAATGAAACCACAGTATAAAACACCTGTGATAACTATGGCAACTGCGCTGATGTCATAAACACATGCATCTATGATGCAGGAGAAGATTCCAGAACCATAAGTCATTCAGCCGTAGACGGAAGCCATACTTGATGTGTCTGGAGACCTGGAGCTTCATCACTCCACAATGGGAGGAAGGGGACACCGCCTAGCCAGCCAGATCAGCCATAGCGCCTAGCCAGCCAGATCAGCCATAGCGCCTAGCCAGCCAGATCAGCCATACCGCCTAGCCAGCCAGATCAATGGGGTGACAGATGTTGCAGCCAGATCTCCCTCACGTCCGGTACTCGCCGCCTTCACTTTATGTGTACGGCCTGGAGAGGTCGCATTAGGCTTCTCCAAAACAAATATGACACAATGTACAAATTCAGGTACAATTTGCTGTTACATGTTGGCACTAACCTTCTAAGCCCAAGGGAAGGGCAGTCCTGCAGCCATGGTTCCCTAGAGGTTTCCACCACAGGGGGTTTTTCCTCTCCTGAGTGCTGAAGGACGATTCTTCGTGAGTCGGGGGTTCTGCCATTTTCAGTGTCTCTTTCATAGTAATTGGCTGATTCTAAATTTCAGACACTGAAAGAAATAATAATGATGAGATTTGGAATAAAATTCGGTCAATTTAACATCCAATAAAAGTGTTTTGTGTGTTTCTTTCACAATCTTCGGTTGGTGAGATTTTGTTGGGGATCAGGATCCAGCATCTATGATCAAGCCATGAAGCCAGATATGAAGTCAGAGCAATTTAACCCTGCGCTGGAAGACAGGACGGAGCAAAGATGACAAAGTGTGACTGCACAATTAGCACAAGTTCACACTCTTCCTCCCATTCAGATACACGAGGGGATTCAGGGCCGAGTTGGGACTAAAAAGCAGCCCTGGCACACAAAATTCACCAGCCCACATACAATAAGTGTCCTCAACCCAAATCGTAGAACACTGATAGGTCATGTAGGATTTTGCTTTATCCGTTACCAGGGCCGAAACAAAGTATTTTGGGTGCCCAAGGCAGATGAAGCCAAAGGCGCCCATTTTGCATTTCTACCCAGCTAATTCTTCCCTTTTCCATTAGGTCTATGACATCGTGTGATTAATAACTGATGAGCTGAATCCTTCTAAGTCAGGCCCATATACATTTGTATCTCATGAACCTACAACTCCCAGTATGTCCTTAACAATGGTAAGGAGATGCTGGGAGTTATCAGTCTTTATCAGACTGTGGACTATACAGGAACCATAGTACTGATGAGACGCAGTCAGTACCAATAGCTAAAAATGTACATCCTGGTACCTTATAGGTGACCTCTTCTCTGATTGAGTCTTTTCTTTCTCTTAGGCCTGTTTCACACTTCAGTTTTCTGGCGTTAGTCAAAATCCGCCAGTGTGCAAAAACGGATCCGTTTCCGTTTTGTGGCAAACGGATGCAACTGGATCCGTTTTTTGTACGGATCCGCTTTAGACGCTAGTGCATGAAATTTAAAGTAAGGCCTGTTTCACGAGAGAGAGAGATTTGGCTGCCACAGAATGGGATTTGGGGTTAAATATCATGAAAGGACATTCATTCGGGCATGCTCAGTATAAAAAGGAGGATCCGATGGCAGATTCCGTCAATTGACGGTTGGCAACGGATCCACCGCCTTTTCTCATCCACATCTCGCTTCTTAAGGCCCCTTTCACACTCCAGTCTTTTGCAATCAGTCACAATCCGTCAAAGTGTTCAGATCCGTCAAGTGGACGGATCCTGCGTATATTGCAAAAAACTGATGCACTGGATCTGTTTTTATGACTGATCCGTTGTAGCAGCCTTGCTGTAGGAATTAAAGAAACAGAATTCTGGAGCGAGAGAGAGAGAGAAGGATTTTGTGCCAGAATAGAAAAAGCAGCCGCAGGGGTTAAAATAAAGGAAGAAAAATGATTCCGGGCATGCTCAGTTTTAAAAGATGGAATCCGTCGCTATCCGACTTTTCGACGTACACAAAAAATGTTCATCTGTCCGTTGTCTCTGGCCGACGGACAGAGATTTTCTGACGGATCCGTTGGACGACAGATGAAACGTGTGGCCATCCGTCACAATCTGTCACTAATACAAGTCTATGAGAAAAAAACGGATCCAGCATGAAAAAATGATGGAAAGCCAAAATTAGAGTTGAGCGAAACGGATCGAAAAATTTCAAAAGTCGCCGACTTTTGGCAAAGTCGGGTTTCATGAAACGAAACCCGACCCTAGGATGAGGTCGGCCACGAGGTCGGCGACTTACGCGCCAAAGTCGCGTTTCAAAAGTTTGTTTTGCGCACTTTTTCAGCCAATCAGGATCCACGGACACTGTGGGCAACGTGATGACATAGGCAGGGGTCACCACCATCTTTCAGAAGGGCATGCAAGTGATTGGCTTGCTTTGGTGGGCGTCACAGGGGGTATAAAAGGGCGTGCACGCCGACCGCCATGTTTCTCATGCTGATCTCAGAATAGGGAGAGCTGCTGCTGATTCTGTAGGGAGAGCGTTAGGCAGTGAAGAAGACACCAAAAACTGCTTCTGCTGCTAGCGATTTTGCCTGTACAACACACCAGTCACTGTGTGTGCAGTGCAAGGGGAGGCTATATTTTGCTGGATCAGCGGTGTTGGTTGTTAGGCTGCCTTCTAAGGCTTCCTGACGGCTGCATTGCTGTTTACCCACTGCTCTGCAAACTGCTTTTTTAAAAGCAATCCCAATTTTTTTTTTGTCCTGCTGAGGTACTGAGTGTGCATTTTTTCACACCATACAGCGGTGCACACTCCTCACACAGTACCGTGTAACGGCTGTTATCACAGCCACAGTGAAGCTATCTGTGTGTCACTCTGTAAGAATAAGTCGAGGACATGTTCCGTTCTTACAGACCTGCACCTTCTAGTTTTGTCTAGCTTTCAAACAGTTAAATATATTTGCTGTTTGATCACATTCAAAACTATAGAGAGACAGCGTGTGTCAGTCCGTATACTTAAAAAACACGGAGTTTGACAATTTTACGTACACCGGACAGCCGTGTACGTGCACGCTCCTCTCAGTACCGTGTAACGGCTGTTATCACGGCCACAGTGAAGCTATCTGTGTGTCACTCTGTAAGAATAAGTTGAGGACATGTTCCGTTCTTACAGACCTGCACCTTCTAGTTTTGTCTAGCTTTCAAACAGTTAAATATATTTGCTGTGTGATCACATTCAGAACTATAGAGAGACAGCGTGTGTCAGTCCGTATACTTAAAAAACACGGACCTTGACAATTTTACGTACACCGGACAGCCATGTATGTGCACGCTCCTCTCAGTACCGTGTAACGGCTGTTATCACGGCCACAGTGAAGCTATCTGTGTGTCACTCTGGAAGGATAAGTGGAGGACTTGTTCCGTTCTTACAGACTCTAGGGAGATTCCTATTCTGCTCAATTCTATATACACCTTGTAGTTTGTGATACACTAGCCAATTTCTGCCTGTGACATAGCGCTGTGATATTCAGTGGGCCTCACACAGTCCAAAAGTGTCCAGTGTCCACTAGTGTGTGCAGAAATTCAAAATCTCTGTTATCCTGTAGTCACTTTTTTCACACCTGTGCCATCGAGCCTGTGACATAGCGCTGTGATATTCAGTGGGCCTCACACAATCCATAAGTGTCCAGTGTCCACAAGTGTGTGCAGAAATTCAAAATCTCCCTTATCCTGTAGTCACTTTTTTCACACCTGTGCCATCGAGCCTGTGACATAGCGCTGTGATATTCAGTGGGCCTCACACAATCCAAAAGTGTACAGTGTCCACAAATGTGTGCAGAAATTCAAAATCTCCCCTGTCCTATAGACACCTTGTACCTTGTTTTACATTACTATATAGTTTGTTGGATTTTGTCTACATTTCTACCAAAAATGAGGAAGGCTGGTGGAAGAGGCTGTGGAATTGGGCGGGGGTTGGCAGCTGGTAATGATGGTGTTGGTGGTGGATCTGATGGTAGTGGCAAAAGCAAAATAGGACCGAATGCAGGAGGTGTTGAGCCTGTGTCATCGTCTGGCTCCACAAGGCCTCGAAGGCTTACTTTTCTAGGAGTTGGCAAACCGCTTTTAAAGCCAGAGCTTCAGGAAAAAGTTTTGGCTTACATTGCTGACTCAGCCTCCAGCTCTATCGCCTACTCTTCTGAAGTTGTAAAAAATAAAAGTACTGAGTCGTCATTGGAGGCTCATGTTCATGAACCACAAATTTCCTTGTGTCCTTCACCCCAACCAAGATTGAAGGATGACGCAGGCCATACTACTGATTACTCCATGGAGCTGTTTTCACATACCATGCCTGGATTATCAAGTGAAATGGTGAATTACCCAGGCCAAGATGAATCTGACATCGAGTGCCCTGATGCACAGCCACTGATAGATGATTCTGCTGGTACATTCACTCAGAGCACTACATTGTCCTCGCAGTGTACAGAGCCAGATTCTGACCCTGATGAGACTCAGGTGCCCCTTCCCGCACACTATACCACCATACACGGTGACACAGAGGAAGGTGCACATGACATTGAAGAGGAGGTGATGGATGATCCAGTTGTTGACCCAGATTGGCATCCATTGGGGGAAGAGGGTGCTGCTTCCAATAGCTCAGATGAGGAGCATCCACAGCAGACATCGACATCGCAACAGCTGTTTTCTGGCAGGCACGGAGCACTCCAAAGACAGGTTCCAAAAATCAAAAGAGTTGCTGGACAGCTTGTCCAGAGGGTCAAAATATCACAGCGTGCTAGGCCGCAAAATATCTGCCAAAGTAGGAAGAGTGCAGTGTGGCACTTTTTTGAACAAAATCCTCATGATCAGGCCAAGGTTATCTGTAAGAAGTGCGCAAAGACCTTTAGCCGAGTGAAAAATCTGAAAAATTTGAATACCAGTTGCATGCTTAGACATTCAACCACCATGCACTTGCAAGCGTGGACACAACACCAAACCTCAAGTACCACATGTGCAACTGATCACAAAGAAGGTAGTCAGCAATGCTACATTGTTTCCCCCACTGTAAGCCCACCGGTTAGCACAGCAGCAAATGTTGAGGTGTTGTTGCAAGGCCACAGCAGTCAGGGAATCCCACTGTTATATCAACGAAAGACTGAATCTAGGCCATCAGAAAGAACACCAACTCCATCACCATCATCAACCCTCTCTCAGTCCGCCCTGTCCACCGCTACTTCCACCATATGCAGCTCTCAAGTCCAGCTCACCCTCCCAGACACTATGAGTAGGTCAAGAAAGTACTCAGTCTCTCATCCGCGTACACTGGGTTTGAACGCCCACATTGCCAAACTAATCTCATTTGAGATGATGCCCTATCGGTTGGTGGAAAGCGCAGCTTTCCGCGAACTCATGGCCTATGCAGTACCACGCTATGACCTACCCATTCACCACTTCTTCTCTCGCAAAGCCATCCCAGCCCTCCACCATCATGTGAAAGACCGCATTGTCCATGCACTCAAGCAGTCAGTGAGTGGCAAGGTGCACCTCACAACTGATGCATGGTCCAGTCGGCATGGCCAGGGCCGTTACGTGTCCATCACTGCGCACTGGGTTAATGTGGTGGATGCAGGGTCCACAGGGGACAGCGGTGGTGGGACAGTGCTGCCTAGCCCACGGTATAGGAAACAGTTGGCTGTAGGCGTTCGATCCTCCTCCTCCTCCAGAAGCGAAAGCTCGTCCACAAAGCGCAGTCGTACGAGCACTCCATCTGCAGCTGCCACTGTTGCACACGAGGTGTCCCCCTATCGAGCAGCTAGTGGAAAGCGTCAGCAGGCTGTGTTACAGATGATGTGTTTGGGCGACAGACACACCGCCGAGGTGCTCGCCGAGTACTTCCAGCGACAAACTGAGTCATGGCTGGGCAGTGTACATCTTGAGGCAGGCAAGGTAGTTAGTGATAACGGCCGTAATTTTGTGGCAGCCATAGCCCTTTCAATACTCAGCCACATACCTTGCTTGGCTCACACCTTGAACCTGGGGGTGCAGTGCTTCCTCAATAATTATCCGGAGTTAACAGCCCTGCTCCAGAAGGTGCGAAGACTGTGCGCGCACATCCGCCGGTCGCCTGTACACTCCATTCGTATGCAGAAGCTGCAGTGATTGCTTCACCTTCCCAACCACCGCCTCATTATCGACATTGCAACAAGGTGGAACTCCACCCTGCACATGGTTGAGCGGCTGTGCGAGCAGAGGCAGGTCATAATGCAATTGTGGGAGGATACACGGCCAGGCACTTTGAGAGCAGACATGGAGTTGACAGGTGTGCAGTGGTCGAAGCTAAAAGACCTCTGTAAAGTCCTTCAGTGTTTTGAGGAATGCACACGGCTGGTAAGCGCAGACGACGCCATCCTAAGCATGAGCATCCCACTTATGCGTCTGCTCATGCAAACTTTGACGCACCTTAAGGAGCAGGCGTCTGCAGCCAATGTTGACTTGACGAGGAGGGAATCCTTGATGACATTCAGCCATTGTCTGCTCAGGGACCTCTCCTGGACGAGGTGGAGGAAGAAGAGGAGGAGGAGGATGATGATGGGGATGATTACTTAGGGGAGGAGGATGCATCTCGTGGGGCAAGTGAAAATGTTGGCGTGGTAAGGTCTGGTACAGGGTTTGTGCGTGACTGGAGGGATGTGGATTTGCCAGAAAGTGCTCCTCCAACCAGCACTCGCAGTGCATCATTGACACCGGGAACATTGGCCCACATGTCAGATTATGCCTTGCAGATCCTAAAAAGGGACCCCCGCATTGCCTAAATGATGAACGATGACGACTACTGGTTGGCCAGCATCCTGGATCCACGCTATAAAGGCAAATTACAAAACATCATGCCACAGGAGAACCTTGACCTAATATTGGCTAATAAACAAGCAACTCTGGTAAATCGGTTGCTTGAGGCATTCCCAGCACACAGCAGCGGTGATGTTTCTCACACAAGCCGTACGGGCCGGGGGCAGCTTGGCAGAGGTGTTCGTGGTGCACACAGCAGAAGTGGCGTTGGAGACAGGGGTTTCATGACAATGTTGTGGACTGATTTTTCAAGTACCACTCACACAACTGGTAATACTGCATCGATGGAAAGTGACAGGAGACAGCAGTTGTCAACTATGGTTACAAACTACTTTTCCTCCCATATCGATGTTCTCCCACACAGGTCATTCCCCTTTGACTATTGGGCCGCTAAACTGGACACCTGGCCTGAATTGGCACAATATGCCTTACAGGAGCTCGCTTGCCCAGCTGCAAGTGTGCTATCGGAAAGAGTCTTCAGTGCAGCTGGATCAATCCTGACAGAAAAAAGGACCCGTCTGTCAACCCAAAATGTGGATGATCTAACCTTCATTAAAATGAACCATGCATGGGTTTCCAAGGATTTTGTCCCACCTTCCCTTGATGACACATAGGTTGCCAGAAAAATGGCTTGCTTTGGTTATCCTCCTATTCCGCGAACTTGATCTATTTCGCCTTTTGCAGCAGCTGAATGTCCCACATCAACATATGCCACTTTGTAAACCTCCCTAACTGGGCTGCCCCCCCCAATGGCCGGGGTCACCACCTAGCACCTGAAACCGTGCAAGTGCCGTTGCCCTGGACAGGTGGGTGGGCCGACTCTTGGGCGCGGGCACTGGCACAGGGTCCCTCATAGTGCAATCAAGTGTCTCTGACGGTGGTGGTGCACACCCGCCGTCAGACACACCGCCATACTATGAGGGGCCCAGGGCCAGTAACGACGCCCACGAGTATGCCCCCCTTGCTTGGGCAGGGCCCCAGCAATTGCAATGTTTACCTCTCCCTGCTCCTCCGCTGTGTAGTCTGGTCTGTCAAATCCTTCACTGGGACTGCCACTACAAATTGATTGAACTGAAAGATGATGGTTAAGATGTAGCTATGCCCTGTCCTGCTGTCCGGGCTCTAGCTCCGGAGAGCCTGCCTCCTGATGTATAGACATATATTTTGAATGTGTACGCTATCCATACATGTTATCCGGGGATACGGTACCCTTTCTAACCTTTGTGCAATCACGTGCAATCCATACTGGGCCTAACACCGTCTGAGCCTGCCTCCTGATGTATAGACATATATTTTGAATGTGTACGCTATCCATACATGTTATCTGGGGATACGGTACCCTTTCTCACCTTTGTGCAATCACGTGTAATCCATACTGGGCGTGAGAACGGCTGGCGAGCTGTTAAGCAAGCTACAGCACCTGTGGTTTGCACACATAAGTTTTTAATTTTTTCAGGAATGACGGTTAGGCCTAATTCCGGAACTGCGGTTGACCTGCACTTACTGGGAAATCATCGTTCGCGGGTAATAATTGTAATCAGTGATCCCCATCACTAACGTTGTTCAGCGGGTTATCTGCACCTGTAAGCGACAAACGCTGGCCTTTTCAGTGTAGCGCACATGCAGCCACGGACATGTAAGGGCATGACACACCAGTTATTGGCCAATCTCATGTGCCAGAGCCTCACGTGTCCCTCTAGTAAGCCGGACTCGGACCGCGGGGCATGACGGAGTCTCGTTCGTTAACGGAATTAAGCTTGCAATGTGTGCATCTGTTCTGTAGCTGGCATGGTTGAGGTTTCCCAGGTGGAGTCGAATTTAACCATAGGCTCCACTCCTGCTGGTGCCCTTCTGGACATTCCTTTAAGGTTCAGCTTGGCAACCATACTGCCCACGTAAAACAAACACTTTGCCTTCATGAACGCTGTTTGGAGGGTCATGACTCGTGGGAATAACGCCGCCCAATCAGTTAACCTACTAGAGAGATCCTTCGTTGCTCCCAAGCATGACATCACACTCCCTAGGAGGAAGGTAATGCCACTGTGGCGACCGTACTCCTGGGGGCGACACAAGTGCACTGATGCCCAGCCACTGCTCGATGAATCTGCTGGTACATTGACCCAGACCACTACATTCCCCTCGCACGCTACACGGCCTGAATCTGACCCTGATGAAACTCAGGTTACCCTTCCCATATACAGTTCCATCTTACACGGTGACAAAGAGGAAGCTGCAGATGAAAGTGCAGGTTCGGCCCACCCGCCATCAGACACACCACCGTACTATCAGGGGCCCTGTGCCAGTGCCGTCGCCAACGAGTGGGCCCCCCCTGCTTGCTCAGGATCACAGCACTTGCAAGGTTGAAATACTGTGCAGTGAGATGGAAGATGGGGACGACGAGGAGTCCAGACTAGTACAGGGATTCCCTAGCGAGGAGACTTATTTGATTGTTTGCAATGTTGGGACAGCAATTTTTGGGGAGCACTATACTCTGGAGAATGATAGATGGGGCCCACCATACACTGGAACATTCCAAAGGTGGACATCAGACACTGGAGCAGCATTTACAGGGCCCATTATACACTAGAGCATTAGAAATGGGGCCCATTATGTTTGGAGCATTATTTGGGCCCATAAGACAGTGGAGCTTCATCCATGGGGACCAACATATACTGTAGCATTATGTGGAGCTCATCATATACTGTTTCAAACATTATATGGGACCAATGATTCTGTATGGAGAAATAGATGGGCCTCGTCATGAGATGTAAAAAGTATTTTTCATTGTACTATACCGCTATTTCTCTGCCGTATCGGAGCATGATGAGTTTTGGTATGTGTTAAAGGGGCGCTCTTTCGCCCAGGGCACATGAAAACCTGGAGCCAGCCCCCCCCCACAACTTTAGCCAAATAACCCCCATTTTTCAGAGCGTAACTTGTATTATGAAGTTAATTAAGGTTGACAAGCTTAAGTAAGAAGAATTGATGCTTTTGGCATTCAAATGGGCACTGTAGGTGTGTTTCCTGTCCTCCTCTCACTGCCGACTTTTATTCCCCATTGACTTACATTGGGTTTCGTGTTTTGGGACGACCCCGACTTTTCCCTATAATCGGACGATCTTGCTCGACACGACTTTTGGAAAAGTCGGGTTTCACGAAACGAAACTCGACCCTAAAAAACCAAAAGTCGCTCAACTCTATCAACGACCAAAGGGGCAGCAAATTTTTCGACCGCCCCGGGCGCCACAAACAGTTGCTATGCCACTGAGCTGCAGGAATGTATAATGTGTATAAAGTGCACAGTAATGAATGTTCTAAATATTCACTGTCATTACCAAGAATTATCCGTGTTATATGGCCGGAACAAGATGCAGTGCCACCGACGGCGCGCAGGCAGGTAAATAGGATGGTTTTTTTCTTAACAGGAATCATACATACAAAGATAGGGGATAAGGAGCCATGCATACAATGACAGGGACGGGGGAAACATGCATACCACGGTAGGGATGAGTGGTCAATGCACACCCGGCTTATACTCAAGTCAATAAGTTTACCCAGTTTTTCGTGGCAAAAGTTGGTGCCTCGGCTTATACTCGGGTCGGCTTATACTCGAGTATATACGGTAATAGGTAAAACCTGACAAGAATAAACAATAATTTGCAGTTAGCCCAATCGTGGGGATAAATAGCTGAGAAATAAATAGTGATTAGTATATCTTAATAAATATATTGCAATTCGCCCAGTACAAAGCTGTGAAAAAAAAATGGTAGTTACTGTTTCCATTAAGTTTTGCACTCAACCAGTTGATTAACCAAGAGTGATGGCATGTACCCGAATAGAATTCTCCTAGAGGCTGCAAATAAGAGCGGCAGGAAGTAAAGGGTTAATTGGTACATAGAACACACAATTGGGTGAAAATATTAAATGGTCATGAGCAATATGTCCCGGCATAAAGAGTGTGATTATATCCTTAGTCCATAGTTAATGCTTGGTATAAACCTGCATTCACAAAATAGTCCAATGTCTATAGCCGTGGGGAGAGCTGCCCCGGCCGATGACGGATACACCAAGTACTTTCTCCAATGAGTGGAGGGCTCGTGCCCTGTGAAATAGCGCGCTGAACAGTACAAGGTGATTTCACCATATATAGTTGTATGCGAGTGTTGCTACTCACAATACCTCCGATGGTCTGCGTAGAATCCGGTGACTGCGTTCTGGCTGGTGCAGTAAAGGTCGGACCTGGGAGATGCGGCGATATGCCGAGGTGTAGTGTGAGACCAGCGCTCCTGCGCTCCAGCTGTCGGCAGGGATCCGGTCACTCTGGTCGATAGCTGCGTCCCGGCAGATGTGCAGTAGGAGCAGGACCTGTGTGACGCGGTGGATCACGTGGTGCCGTGTAACTGCTGCTAGATGGAGGTACGGGTGGCAAAAAGGGCCGAAACCAACGCATTTCGGAAAAATTTAATATTTTCACCCAATTGTGTTCTATGTACATATTAACCCTTTACTTCTAGGAGAATTCTATTCGGGTACATGCCATCTCTCCTTGGTTAATCAACTGTTTGAGTGCAATACTTACTATTTCCATTAACTACCATTTTTTTCACAGCTTTGTACTGAGCGAGTTGCAATATATTCATTAAGATATACTAATCACTATTTATTTCTCAGCTATTTATCCCCACAATTGGGCTAACTGCAGTTTATTGTTTATTCTTGTCAGGTTTTACCTATTAAACATTCTTCTATTTGTCTCATTAATAAGTGACTAGCTTCTCTCCCACATCTTGGTTTTTTCAGCGCGAGTCTATCACAAATATTTATAATCCTTTCGATTTCCTTGTGGTTGGTATCTAGAGTCGCAGCAGTTACAAAACCTTTTACACAGGCGTCACTTTATCGCTATCCTTCATTTTTTGTTTTTAACAATTTTTCCCTGGATCTGTAGCTGGATATTTCCTGCTTTTGAATTGCCTCCTATATACAGTATGAGCCTGCACATTGCTTCCTATATACAGTATGAGCCTGCACATTGCTTCCTATATACAGTATGAGCCTGCACATTGCTTCCTATATACAGTATGAGGCCGCATATAGCCTCCTATATACAGTATGAGCCAGCACAGCGCTTCCTATATACAGTATGAGTCTGCACATAGTCTCCTATATACAGTATGAGTCTGCACATAGTCTCCTATATACAGTATGAGCCTGCACATCGCTTCCTATATACAGTATGAGGCCGCATATAGCCTCCTATATACAGTATGAGCCTGTACTTCGCTTCCTATATACAGTATGAGCACCCACATATAGCCTCCTGAATGCAGTGTTTACCTCCTATATACAGTATGAGCCTGCACATTGCTTCCTATATACAGTATGAGCCTGCACATAGCCTCCTATATACAGTAGCAAAAAAAAAATGATTGAATGAGAGTAATGGTTTTGGGTCCTTTCTGTAAAAATCGTATGGGTATCATTTTAGTCTTGGTTTTAGTTTTCTGTTTTTAATTATTTTTTCCTGTGCTTATACTCCAGTTCTCTATCTTCGCATCGCAATATATAAGATCTGGCATGGAATTCATTGTTGAGGGCATTTCAAGATTTTATGAGGAAACACTCCTCTCACAAGAAATCTACAGCTCTTTTCGTACCCATTGGGTCTTCAATATTTCATATTATTTGTTCACATTTTTATTCTTTTTTTCTTTTTTTATTTCTTTATTTCATTTACATTTTTATTTGTTTTATTTTTATATATATTTTTTTCACTCATTTTTTATTTTTTTCACAATTTTCTTTGTGTATTTTTGCTATGTATTATGCATTATACATAATTGTGTGTATAATTACTTTATGATATATGACATTTGATGTATGTATTGAATGCCATGTGTTATTTTTATGTACATTTGTTTTTTAACAGAGACATGATATATAGTTGTTATAGTTATATGATGCACATACACTTTCATATAGCCTGCATACACATTATGCTAATTGTTAAAAAAAAATTTTATTGCTTGCATAGTGTGCTTATAATTGACACATATGTGTGTGCCTTTGCACTCTATGTCAGGCATATTCACTTTAATGGTTCATACACACCGCTATAATTATTTCAGCATCATTATGTTTTATCCCCTCACTTTCAACACTTGCTATCACTTTAAGTAGTGATTATTATTCTTCATAATTATTTTATTTTCTTGTCCTCACTTGAGCACATGCCCAGTTCTGTCCTCCCTAGGAGCCGTCTGACGTGCTCAGTCTGGTATGTGGCGGTCTCTGGCTGTTTTGCAGCTTGAGCCGCTTTCATGCTGATGAGCGCTGATCATAGACTCCCTGTTCATAGTGGGGACTCAACAGCGCATGCGCCGATAATGCTGTCGACGTTTAGAACTGGATACTATTGACGTCATTGTGGACACTACAGCTCAGGTCCTGAATTTTACAAGCTTTATTAGGGAAAGCGGTTTATTGGTTGACCGCACTATATAAACTAGATCCGGGGCACTTGTAAACCACGCCTCCTGAGGAAGCTGCGGCATAACGCGCGTAGGGGCGGCAGGTTTTACAGCGACATACACTACACATGTAAGTTGTTACTTTCTAATGCAGTCCTTGTATCTTACTCTGGAATTTGTATAGACAGTTTTTACTCTGTGTACACTTAACGCCTACCAGGCTTATTTGATACAAGGCACTTGTGCACTATATATTCAGCAGTTTACTCTGGGCACTTATTGTATGAAAAACCTTATCTGGGCATACATATTATGTAAATGGGGAGTTTGCTGTTTACTATGCATTCTATTTGTGAAAGGAAAGCAAAGAAACTACATGTTTTATACAGATAAAAACTTTATTAACTGTCAAGGTGCTGGTTTAATTATATTGTGTTTATGTCTGCTGTAACTTGCATTTAGCATTTATGCTCTGTTAATTATTCTAAATAAATTATTTAGCTTGAAAAACTCCAATTTTGATCTCTTGTGATGCTTAATAGCTCATTTATGAGATTTTTTTTGCTATTATATTTCCAGTGAGTTGAGCCTTTGAAGAATTTTTTCCAGTATTTGGGATATATTTGTACTTTATCCTATGTACAGTATGAGCCTGTACATCGATTACTATATACAGTATGAGACCACATAGCCTCCTGTATACAGTATGAGCCTGCATATTGCTTCTATATACAATATGAGCACACATAGCCTCCTATATACAGTATGAGCCTGTACATCGATTCCTATATACAGTATGAGGCCGCATATAGCCATCTATATACAGTATGAGGCCGCATATAGTCTCCTATATACAGTATGAGCCTGCATATTGCTTCTATATACAATATGAGCCCACATAGCCTCTTATATACAGTATGAGCCTGCACATCGCTTCCTATATACAGTATGAGGCCACATATAGCCTCCTATGTACGGTATGAGCCTGCACATCGCTTCCTATATACAGTATGAGGCTGCATATAGTCTCCTATATACAGTATGAGCACCCACATATAGCCTCCTGAATACAGTTTTTGCCTCCTATATACAGTATGAGCCTGCACATTGCTTCCTATATACAGTATGAGCCTGCATATAGCCTCCTATATACAGTATGAGCCTGTACATCACTTCCTATATACAGTATGAGGCCGCATATAGCTTCCTATATACAGTATGAGCACCCACATATAGCCTCCTATGTACAGAATGAGCCTGCGCATTGCTTCCTATAAACAGTATGAGCATCCACATAGCCTCCTATGTACAGTATGAGCCTGGACATCGCTTCCTATAAACAGTATGAGCCTGCACATTGCTTCCTATAAACAGTATGAGCCTGCAAATCGCTTTCTATATACAGTATGAGCCCACATACAGCCTCCTGAATACAGTATTTGCCTCCTATATACAGTATGAGGCCGCATATAGCCTCCTATATACAGTATGAGCACCCACATATAGCCACCTGAATGCAGTGTTTACCTCCTATATACAGTATGAGCCTGCACATAGCCTCCTATATACAGTATGAGCCTGCACATTGCTTCCTATATACAGTATGAGGCTGCATATAGCCTCATATACAGTATGAGCCCACATAGCCCCCTGTATACAGTATGAGGCCGCATATAGCCTTCTATATACAGTATGAGGCCGCATATAGTCTCCTATATACAGTATGAGCCTGCACATTGCTTCCTATATACAATATGAGCCCACATAGCCTCCTATATAGAGTATGAGCCTGCACATCGCTTCCTATATACAGTATGAGGCCACATATAGCCTCCTATGTACGGTATGAGCCTGCACATCGCTTCCTATATACAGTATGAGGCTGCATATAGCCTCCTATATACACAGTATGAGCACCCACATATAGCCTCCTGAATACAGTTTTTGCCTCCTATATACAGTATGAGCCTGCACATTGCTTCCTATATACAGTATGAGCCTGCACTTCGCTTCCTATATACAGTATGAGGCCGCATATAGGCTCCTATATACAGTATGAGCATCCACATATAGCCTCCTATGTACAGTATGAGCCTGCGCATTGCTTCCTATAAACAGTATGAGCATCCATACAGCCTCCTATGTACAGTATGAGCCTGCAAATCGCTTCCTATATACAGTATGAGCTCACATATAGCCTCCTAAATACAGTGTTTGCCTCCTATATACAGTGTGAGTCCCCATATAGCCTCCTATATACAGTATGAGCCCCTATATAGCATCCCATATCTAACTGCATTTACCTTGGTATCATTAATTTTCTATGAGACTGCTCTGTTCTCATATTGTGCATTTATGCATTTAGTAGGGCTTAATGGAATGATTGCGCTTGTTACACATCAACTCTAGATGCGCTCACTTATTAGACTTTGGTTGGGGCAACTTTAAAATATAATAATGATAATGGTCCTGTCTAGTGACAAGTTTATTTTATAGGCTTCTGGAGAAAGGCACAATACCAGTCATTCAAGGGTTAATTCTTTGGAACACTGAGAGGGACTTTCTAGCCAATGAAACCACAGTATAAAACACCTGTGATTACTATGGCAACTGCTCTGATGTCATAAACACATGCATCTATGATGCAGGAGAAGATTCCAGAACCACAAGTCATTCAGCCGTACACGGAGCCATACTTGATGTGTCTGGAGACCTGGAGCTTCATCACTCCACAATGGGAGGAAGGGGACACCGCCTAGCCAGCCAGATCAGCCATAGCGCCTAGCCAGCCAGATCAATGGGGTAACAGATGTTGCAGCCAGATCTCCCTCACGTCCGGTACTCGCCGCCTTCACTTTATGTGTACGGCCTGGAGAGGTCGCATTAGGCTTCTCCAAAACAAATATGACACAACTAGATTATGGCCCGATGCTATCGCATCGGGAGGATGCGATAGCATCACACCTCTTGCCATGTTAACCCTTAACACACACACTCCTCAACACACACTCCTCTCACCTTTCACCATCTCCACTCACTCTTTCACTCCACATACGACCCCTTCTCTCACTCTGTCTCTCATACTCACGCCGTCATCGCCGCTGCTCCACGATCCCCGACATCTTCTTCCGCCGGCGCCATCCTGGATCCAGACGTTGTCCACGCCGGCGACATGTTCTTGCGGCGACGCCATCTTGAGTATCGTGAAATCCCGCGATAGTCAAGATAGCATCGCCGGAAGAACATGTCGCCGGCGTGGACGACGTCGGGATCCAAAATGGCGTCGGCAAAATCTCGCGAGTTTTCGCCGACGCCATTTTGGATCCCGACGTCATCCTCGCCGGCGACATGTTCTTGCGGCGACGCCATCTTGACTATCGCGGGATTTCGCCGATCCAAAATGGCGTCACCGCAAGAACATGTCGCCGGCGTGGACGACATCGGGATCCAAAATGGCGTCGGCGTAATCTCGCGAGATTTCGCCGACGCCATCTTTTTGGATCCCGAGTCGTCCACGCCAGCGACATGTTCTTGCGGCGACGCCATCTTGAATCTCGCGGGATTTCACAAAATCCAAGATGGCGTCGCCGCAAGAACATGTCGGCGGCCTGGAGAACGTCTGGAACAAGGATCGCGGCGGCGGAGGAAGATGTCGGGGCAGCGACGATGACGGTGTGAGTATGAGAAACGGAGTGAGAGAAAGGAACGTATGTGGAGTGAAAGAGTGAGTGGACGTGAGTGGAGGTGAAAGGTGAGAGGAGTGTGTGTTGAGGCGGTGATGGCGGGTAGAGGCTTCTTCAGCCAATGTAATAGATTTAGAGTTAGGGGATTCATGTGTGAGACGACGGCGTTTATAAGCCTTAATCTTGTCAAGTCGATGCTGTTTTTCCTCAGGAGTCTCATTAGCACGGCGTTGTTTTTGTCGTAGTGCTAAAGCTGCTTTCCTTTCACTGGCATTGGCATACTGTGCATCAGTATTGAATGGTGGTATTGATAGGGCAGAAACAGATTGCTGATTAGTTATGTCAGTGAACGGCATATGGGATGAAGTGTAGCAGTAAATTGTTCCACATGCTGATGTGGAAGCATCCTGTTGTGAGTCTAATAATAATGATGAGGAAGAGGCCGTCTGTTGTCGGCGGTGACGGCATGCAGAGGCTTCTTCAGCCAATCTTATGGATTTAGAGTTAGGGGATTCGTGTGTGAGGCGACGGCGTTTATAAGCCTTAATCTTCTCAAGGCGATGGTGTTTTTCCTCAGGAGTCTCATTAGCACGGCGTTGTTTTTGTCATAGTGCTAAAGCTGCTTTCCTTTCACTGGCATTGGCATACTTTTTGTTATGACTCATGTTGGCACAGGTAAAGGAGTCTATTTGGCAGTTATCTGGCAGTGAAGAAGGCGTCCTGAAGTATTGTAGAGTAAACAGATACTAATTGACCCTGTAATTGCCCAGCATTAGTTATGAAGTGGTAGTGGCAAATTGGCCCTGTAGTTAGACACCGGCAGAGGAGCAAGGCAGCAGTAGTTATGGCGGTAGAGGCAAATTGGCCCTGTAATTAGACACCGGCAGAGGAGCAAGGCAGCAGTAGTAATGGCGGTATTGGCAAATTGGCCCTGTAATTAGACACCAGCAGAGGAGCAATGCAGCAGTAGTTATGGCGGTAGAGGCAAATTGATCCTGTAATTAGACACCGGCAGAGGAGCAAGGCAGCAGTAGTTATGGCGGTAGAGGCAAATTGATCCTGTAATTAGACACCGGCAGAGGAGCAATGCAGCAGTAGTTATGGCGGTAGAGGCAAATTAGCCCTGTAATTAGACACCGGCAGATGAGCAAGGCAGCAGTAGTTATGGCGGTATAGGCAAATTGGCCCTGTAATTAGACACCGGCAGAGGAGCAATGCAGCAGTAGTTATGGCGGTAGAGGCAAATTAGCCCTGTAATTAGACACCGGCAGAGGAGCAAGGCAGCAGTAGTTATGGCGGTATTGGCAAATTGGCCCTGTAATTAGACACCAGCAGAGGAGCAATGCAGCAGTAGTTATGGCGGTAGAGGCAAATTAGCCCTGTAATTAGACACCGGCAGAGGAGCAAGGCAGCAGTAGTTATGGCGGTAGAGGCAAATTAGCCCTGTAATTAGACACCGGCAGAGTAGCAAGGTAGCAGTAGTTATGGCGGTATAGGCAAATTGGCCTTGTAATTAGACACCGGCAGTAAACAGGCATAGGACCAAGGCAGCAGTAGTTATGGTGGTACAGGCAATGCCAAGCGTCCGCACAGCAAGTCGGCGTGAGGTAAATGACGCAATTTCACGAATGCAAGATGGTGTCGGCTAAATCTCGCGAGATTTCACCGACGTCGTTAAGGCTGTGTGCACACGCTGCGGATTAGGTGCGGATTCATCCGCGCGGATTTTGTAAAATCCGCAGGTGAAACCGCAGGTCAAAAGACCTGCGGTTTTACCTGTGGATTGCTCTGCGGTTTTGCCCTGCGGTTTTTCATCTCCTCAATAGAGGAGATGGCAAACCGCAGGAGAATCCGCTGAAAGAATTGACATGTCAATTCTTTCTGCGGATTGAAAACCGCAGATAATCCGCGCGGAAAATTCTGCACCGTCTGCACTGCGGTTTTTGATTCCCATAGGGAATCATGGTACTGTACACCGCAGCAAAAACTGCTGCGGGTCCGCAGCGGCCAAAACCGCTGCGGAACCGCAGCGTGTGCACACAGCCTCACACCTCTTGCCATGTTAACCCTCAACACACCACACCGCCTCAACACACACTCCTCTCACCTTTCACCTCCACTCATGTCCACTCACTCTTTCACTCCACATACGTTCCTTTCTCTCACTCCGTTTCTCATACTCACACCGTCATCGTCGCTGCCCCGACATCTTCCTCCGCCGCCGCGATCCAGGATCCAGACGTTCTCCAGGCCGCCGACATGTTCTTGCGGGACGCCATCTTGGATTTCGTGAAATCCCGCGATATTCAAGATAGCGTCGCTGCAACAACATGTCGCTGGCGTGGACGACATCGGGATCCAAAAAGATGGCGTCGGCGAAATCTCGCGAGATTACGCCGACGACATTTTGGATCCCGATGTCGCCCACGCCAGCGACATATTCTTGCGGGACGCCATCTTGGATGTCGTGAAGTCCCGCGATATTCAAGATGGCGTCGCCGCAACAACATGTCGCTGGCATGGGCGACATCGGGATCCAAAATGGCGTCGGTGTAATCTAGCGAGATTTCGCCGACGCCATCTTTTTGGATCCCGATGTCGTCCACGCCAGTGACATGTTGTTGCGGCGACGCTATCTTGAATATCGCGGGATTTCACGAAATCCAAGATGGCGTCCCGCAAGAACATGTCGGCGGCATGGAGAACGTCTGGATCCTGGATCGCGGCGGAAGATGTCGGGGCAGCGACGATGACGGTGTGAGTATGAGAAACGGAGTGAGAGAAAGGAACGTATGTGGAGTGAAAGAGTGAGTGGACGTGAGTGGAGGTGAAAGGTGAGAGGAGTGTGTGTTGAGGCGGTGTGGTGTGTTGAGGGTTAACATGTGCGTGTGTGGTGACATCACCGGTTACAACTGGACGGAAGTTGTTACAACCGGAAGCTGGTTAGGGCATTTATTATTATAGATGTACAAATTCAGGTACAATTTGCTGTTACATGTTGGCACTAACCTTCTAAGCCCAAGGGAAGGGCAGTCCTGCAGCCATGGTTCCCTAGAGGTTTCCACCACAGGGGGTTTTTCCTCTCCTGAGTGCTGAAGGAATATTCTTCGTGAGTCGGGGGTTCTGCCATTTTCAGTGTCTCTTTCATAGTAATTGGCTGATTCTAAATTTCAGACACTGAAAGAAATAATAATGATGACATTTGGAATAAAATTCGGTCAATTTAACATCCAATAAAAGTGTTTTGTGTGTTACTTTCACAATCTTCGGTTGGTGAGATTTTGTTGGGGGATCAGGATCCAGCATCTATGATCAAGCCATGAAGCCAGATATGAAGTCAGAGCAATTTAACCCTGCGCTGGAAGACAGGACGGAGCAGAGATGACAAAGTGTGACTGCACAATTAGCACAAGTTCACACTCTTCCTCCCATTCAGATACACGAGGGGATTCAGGGCCGAGTTGGGACTAAAAAGCAGCCCTGGCACACAAAATTCACCAGCCCACATGCAATAAGTGTCCTCAACCCAAATCGTAGAACACTGATAGGTCATGTAGGATTTTGCTTTATCCGTTACCAGGGCCAAAACAAAGTATTTTGGGTGCCCAAGGCAGATGAAGCCGAAGGCGCCCATTTTGCATTTCTACCCAGCTAATTCTTCCCTTTTCCTTTAGGTCTATGACATCATGTGATTAATAACTGATGAGCTGAATCCTTCTAAGTCAGGCCCATATACATTTGTATCTCATGAACCTACAACTCCCAGTATGTCCTTAACAATGGTAAGGAGATGCTGGGAGTTATCAGTCTTTATCAGACTGTGGACTATACAGGAACCATAGTACTGATGAGACGCAGTCAGTACCAAAAGCTAAAAATGTACATCCTGGTACCTTATAGGTGACCTCTTCTCAGATTGAGTCTTTTCTTTCTCTTAGGCCTGTTTCACACTTCAGTTTTCTGGCATTAGTCAAAATCCACCAGTGTGCAAAAGCGGATCCGTTTCCGTTTTGTGGCAAACGGATGCAACTGGATCCGTTTTTTGTACGGATCCGCTTTAGACGCTAGTGCATGAAATTTAAAGTTAGGCCTGTTTCACGAGAGAGAGATTTAGCTGCCAGAATGGGATTTGGGGTTAAATATCATGAAAGGACATTCATTCGGGCATGCTCAGTATAAAAAGGAGGATCCGATGGCAGATTCCGTCAATTAACGGTTGGCAACGGATCCACCGCCTTTTCTCATCCACATCTCGCTTCTTAAGGCCCCTTTCACACTCCAGTCTTTTGCAATCAGTCACAATCCGTCAAAGTGTTCAGATCCGTCAAGTGGACGGATCCTGCGTATATTGCAAAAAACTAATGCACTGGATCTGTTTTTATGACTGATCCGTTGTAGCAGCCTTGCTGTAGGAATTAAAGAAACAGAATTCTGGAGTGAGAGAGAGAGAGAGAAGGATTTTGTGCCAGAATAGAAAAAGCAGCCGCAGGGGGTTAAAATAAAGGAAGAAAAATGATTCCGGGCATGCTCAGTTTTAAAAGACGGAATCCGTCGCTATCCGACTTTTCGACGTACACAAAAAACGTTCATCTGTCCGTTGTCTCCGGCCGACGGACAGAGATTTTCTGACGGATCCGTTGGACGACAGATGAAACGTGTGGCCATCCGTCACTAATACAAGTCTATGAGAAAAAAACGGATCCAGCATGAAAAAATGATGGAAAGCCAAAACTATAAATATATATATATATATATATATATATATATATATATATATATATATATATTGTATACCAAATTATAATGTGATGACATAAAAATCTGAATAATAAATATACTAATACATCTTGCCAAAATTTGTATAATATCAGCACCAGAAAAAAATAAATAAAAAATATGTAAAAAAAAATGCTAAGTGCTAAAATATATCGCTCAAAAAACTTTTTTCTATTAATAATGTGTAAGTTAAATATATAGTGTAGACAATAATATCGTGAAAAGTACTACCATAATATTCTAAAAATTGCACTAAAAAGTGCTATAGTGCTGTAAAACAAAAATTTTGCAAAAGTGAAAAGTATTGCAAGATATAGAATTAAATCCACTGTAAATGATTCAGTACTATAAAGTGCTAGAGGACAAAACATACAATGCACATTGAAAATAAATGAATATACAAGTATAACCAAGAAATAATGTTCTCCAAAAAGTACTGCAATGCTATAGATGAATTGCAGAGTACTGCAAAATATGAGGGATAAATACAAATGAAAGTTTACGTATACTAAAATATGCCAAGATATAAATTACTATAATATGACCCAGTAATATAAGGTGTTATAGTGCTACACCGCCATACACATTAAGTTTGGAGCTGTGACCAAGCTCACCCCAGCGAAGAGCGCTTGACACTGGACGCCAGAGTCCGTGGCTGCACGGGTACAACAGTCCCAGCAGCCAAATCCGGAGGGCAGGAGACTGCAGGCCTCCTGACCCCATCACACACCTGAACGCACAGCAGCATACCAGAGCCAGAGCCACCACGAAGGAGTGACACCTGTGAAAGGCTCAAGCTGCCTGCCATACAGGCAAGGACTAAAGAACCTAAGGAATTGAGGGTAAACTGATTAAATTTGCTGATGACACAAAGCTAGGAGGGATAGATAATACTAGAGAAGAGAGAGAGAGGATTCAAAAAGATTTAAATAAACTGGAGAAGTGGGCAGCAACTAACAGAATGGTTTTTAACAGGGAGAAATGCAAAGTACTACATCTGGGCAATAAAAATGAAAAAAGCATATATAGAATGGGAGGAATAGGGCTAAGTGACAGCACATGTGAAAAAGACTTGGGTATACTAATAGATCACAGACTGAATATGAGTCAACAGTGTGATGCAGCAGCAAAAAAGGCAAATGCAATTCTAGGATGTATTAACAGAAGCATACAGTCTAGATCACGTGAAGTCATTATTTCCCTCTACTCCTCTTTGGTCAGACCTCATCTGGAATATTGTGTCCAGTTATGGGCACCACATTTTAAAAAAGACATCAACAAACTGGAGCAAGTTCAGAAAAGAGCGACCAGAATGGTGACCGGTCTGCAAACCCTGTCTTATGAGGAAAGGTTGCAGGATTTGGGAATGTTTAGTTTGCAAAAGAGAAGACTGAGAGGAGACTTAATAGCTGTCTACAAATATCTAAAGGGCTGTCACATTGTAGAAGGATCAACTTTATTCTCATTTGCACAAGGAAAGACTAGAAGCAATGGGATGAAACTGAATGGGAGGAGACACAGATTAGATATTAGAAAAAACTTTTTGACAGTTAGAGTGATCAATGAGTGGAACAGGCTGCCACGAGAAGTGGTGAGTTCTCCTTCAATAGAAGTCTTCAAACAGAGGCTGGACAGACATCTGACTGGGATGATTTAGCGAATCCTCCTTTGAGCAGGGGGTTGGACCAGATGGCTCAGGAGGTCGCTTCCAACTCTACGATTCTATGATTCTATGAACAGAGGACTGAGCATAGCTTTAGACCTCATGGGACAGCGTAGAAAGGAGGCCTCCAACCCATCTGGCTTAGTGGATCCTAAATTACTTCCAGGATGGCTGGATCTCCATTACCATCAGTACTCAGTGCCCTGGTTTGCAACTCAAAATGTGAGTAAAAGCGTAAAGACTGCACCCCGCTGTGTTCTCCTGTTTATTTGCTGCGTCACCTCAGCCCTGCATTACATCCATCATCACCATCTTTTATAATATAATTTCCCTGAGACTTAGCTCTACCTGTGGAGAGCTGTACCAACTCTGCTGCATCACCATCAGCCTCAGCGGTCTTTTTAAGCAGCGTCGGCTATCCCTTGCCGAATACCACAGGTGGCGTCACAAACTATATCTTATATAGGGTCCAGGATCCAGCAGGATGATGAGGAGCTCTCCTAGCCAGCGTCCTCTCCAGATCACGGCATAGCCACGCCCCACCTTGAGATTGTTGATATCTTTCAACAATTTTGGTTCTCAAGTCCTCACAGTTCTCATCTTCTCTTTATGTCCTCCATGCTTAGTGTGGCACAGAGACATACATTGCAAAGATTGAGTCAACTTCTCCCCTTTTTATCTGGTGTCAGGTGTTATTTTCATATTGCCCCCAATTGGTTTTAAATTCTGCCTTAAAAAGAGCCTCAAAACCACTGCAAAAAGTGAATATAATCCACAGCAATCCTACACAATGATCCCCCACTTATCGCGGGCATTACATTCTAAACCTCCAACACGATAGTTGAATATCCCCCAAGTAAGAAACTTACATTTATTTTAGCATTTATATATTTTAAGGATTTACAAACCCCTCCCACACACTTATTTACCATTACCAGTCCCTTATTAATCGGCCCCAGTTCCTTATTAACCTTTTGCACCTTTTTATAAACACTACTTATGTTCATAAACAAATTCTACATGATGAAGATGATGAATTAGCTGTGTAGTACTGATGATTGAAGGTGATGAAAATGGGATGAATGTACAGTACTGTACTGCACAGCATGGAAGAGCATTACAGCTCTCCTATTGGCACCACTTCATCAGGAGCTTCTTCAGGTGAGGCAGTAGTATCTTCAGCCTCATCCGTAACTTTTACTACCACTAAATGCGTAACCAACCTCTTGTTCGAGTGATGAACATAGTCATGGAGAGATGCTGGTTCTGCTTCTTATGAACCATACGGAGGTCCTATTCCTCAGCCAATCGATGAAGTACATTGCCCATTATGACCATGGTTACAAGTCGATCAAGTGTTGGGCCAACCTCCTCCTCTTCTTAAACCCGTTGTTCAAACTGTTCCTCATCCTCTTCTTCACTTGCTGAAGGGTGTTTCCGTCTTCAGTAGTCATGTCACTGAAGCCCTCTCCTCCCGGTATTTTCACCAGCTTCACAGCCTAATCCACCGCAGAGTGATACATTTCATCAAGAGAAAGTCTGACACATCATTTTCTTTATGGTTTTTTGAACATTTTTTCAATATATTTTTTGTTTTTAACCCCTTCACCCCCAAGGGTGGTTTGCACGTTCATGACCGGGCCAATTTTTACAATTCTGACCACTGTACCTTTATGAGGTCATAACTCTGGAACGCTTCCATGGATCCCGGTGATTCTGACATTGTTTTGTCGTGACATATTGTACTTCATGTTAGTGGTAAAATTTCATTCAAATAACTTGCGTTTATTTGTGAAAAAAATGGAAATTCGCAATTTTCCAACTTTGAATTTTTATGCCCTTAAATCATGGAGATATGGCACACAAAAAACTTGATAACTAACATTTCCCACATGTTTACTTTACATCAGCACAATTTTGGAACCAAAATTTTTTTTTGTTAGGAAGTTATAAGGGTTAAAAGTTGACCAGCGATTTCTCATTTTTACAACACCATTTTATTTTTAGGACCACATCACATTTGAAGCCACTTTGAGGGGTCTTTTTGATAGAAAATACCCAAAAGTGACACCATTCTAAAAACTGCACCCTTTAAGGTGCTCAAAACCACATTCAAGAAGTTTATTAACCCTTTAGGTGCGTCACAGGAATTTTTTTGAATATTTAAAAAAAAAAATGAACATTAACTTTTTTTCACAAAAAAAGTACTTCAGGTTCAATTTTTTTTATTTTACCAAGGGTAACAGGAGAGATTGGACTGCAAAAGTTATTGTGCAATTTGTCCTGAGTACGCTGATACCCGATTTGTGGGGGGGAACGACTGTTTCGGCGCATGGCAGAGCTCAGAATGGAAGGAGCGCCGTTTGACTTTTTCAATGCAAAATTGGCTGGAATTCAGATCGGACGCCATGTCACGTTTGGAGAGTCCCTGATGTACCTAAACAGTGGAAACCCACTACAAGTGACCCCATTTTGGAAACTAGACCCCCCAAGGAACTTATCTAGATATGTGGTGAGAACTTTGAACCCACAAGGGCTTTACAGAAGTTTATAACGTACAGCAGTACAATTAAAAAAATCATATTTTTTCCACAAAAATGATCCTGATGTGCCCAAGCAGTGGAAACCCCCAATTCTAACTCCAACCCGAACCCCAACACACCCCTAACCCTAATCTCAGCCCTAACCCAAGCCCTAACCCTAACCCTAGCCCTAACGGAAAAATGGAAATAAATACATTTTTTTTATTTTATTATTTTTCCCTAACTAAGGGGGTGATAACGAGGGGTTTGATTTACTATTTATGGCGGTTTTTATATTTGGCAGCTGTCGCACGCTAAAAGACGCTTTTTATTGTAAAAATAGTTTTTGCATCACCACATATTGAGAGCTATAATTTTTCCGTATTTTGACCCACCGAGTCATGTGAGGTCTTATTTTTTGCGGGACGAGTTGACGTTTTTATCGGTACCATTTTCGGGCACGTGACATTTTTTGATCGCTTTTTATTCCGATTTTTGGGACGCAGAATGAACAAAAACCAGCGTTTCATGAATTTCTTTTGGGGGAGTGCGTTTACACCGTTCTGCGTGCAGTAAAATTGATAAAGCGGTTTTATTCTTCGGGTCAGTACGGTTACAGCGATACCTCATTTAGGTCGTTTTTTTAGGTTTTGTCGGTTTTATGCAATGAAAACTATTTTATATAAAAAAATAATTATTTTTGCATCGCTTTATTCTGCGAGCTATAACTTTTTTATTTTTTCACTGATGATGCTGTGTGGCGGCTCTTTTTTGTGGGACAAGATGCCATTTTCAGCGGTACCATGGATATTTATATGCGTCTTTTTGATCGCGCGTTATTACACTTTTTGTTTGGCGGTATGATAAATCATTTTTTGCTTCGTTTTTTATTTTTATTTTTTAAGGGGTTCGCTAAAGGGGTTAACTAACGGGACAGTTTTATAGGGCGGGTCGTTATGGACGCGGCGATACCTAATATGTGTACTTTTATTTTATTTATTTTTTTTCAAAAAATGAATTTATTGGGGAATATATATATTTTTTTTTTTACTAATTTATTTGGCGATTTTTTTAAAATTATTTTTACACTTTTTTTTAATTTTTTTTTTACTTTATTACACAGTCCCAGGTGGGACATCACTGTCCTGTGACAGATCGCTGATCTGTCACATCACAGATCACTGTGACAGATCAGCGATCTGTCACAGGCATTGAAGCAGACTTCCTCTTGCCTGCGCTTTGCAGGCACTGAGGAAGCCAGCTTCCTGCAGGCCCCCGAAGGCCCCCGTCGCCATCTTGGATTCGGGGGCCTGGAGGAAAGGAGCCCCCCGCAGCAGCGCTGCACATTGCGCTGCTGTGGAGGGCTCAGGGAAGCACGGAGGGAGCCCCCTCCCTGCCGATGCTTCCCTTTAACTCCCGGTACACCGCGATCATGTTTGATCGCGGTGTGCAAGGGGTTAACGTGTCGGGGGCGGTCCGTGACCGTCCCTGACACATTGTGCCGGGTGTCAGCTGTGATATTCAGCTGACACCCGGCCGCGATCAGCGGTGCTCACCACATGGGCGCCGCTGATCGCTGAGACGTACTATCCCGTCCATGGGCATAGGGGCCCAGGTCCCATGGACGGGATAGTACGTCGGATGGCAGGAAGGGGTTAAATATTTGATAGACTCGAAAAAAAACAAGAAGTGGGAGAAAAGGTAGTCACTTATTAATGAGACAAATAGAAGAATATTTACCGTATACACTCGTGTATAAGCCGAGTTTTTCAGCACTTTTTTTGTGCTGAAAACACCCCCCTTGGCTTATACACGAGTCACGGTCCCAGAAAGCCGGCAGAGGAGGGGAGCAGCAGGTCACAGAGGCCACCAGCTTCCATCACACCATACTCACATGCCTGCACGCCTCTCCGCTCCCTTAGGCATGGAGCGCATATTCATTACCTTAATGAGCAGTACCACATGATCACTCGACAGGAAGAGCTGCAGGCTCCGGCTGTAACGTCTGTCTGCGGTCTGGGCTGCAGCCAGACAACACCCCGAGAAACACTAATACCCTTTACCCCTATACAGGGATCTGGATTTATAGCAGAGCCCAGGAGGTGCTGTCTGAATAGGAGCAGTGGCCAGAGCAGGACGGTCGCCAGAGAGGGAGTTCCAATACAGGACAAAAACGTGGTAGTATCTGGGTCTAAACCAGTCGGGCAGCAGGGTACAAAAACGTTAGGCAGAAGCAGAGTCAGAAGTCCAGGCCAAGGTCAGAGTTATTCAACTATAGCAATTCACACAGTAACACGCAGGGGAACCAAGAATATATCCGGCGGCTTGCAAGACCAGTCCCAAGGTATTTGAGGGATCAGGTCACCCCTCACAGGTTCCCGGACTGCTGATGTCATCAGTACCTCCCCCAGGACCAGGCCAGATGATGATGCAGTAACCTTCTGATGACTGACAGAGGGGCGGAGCCTGCGCCCACCAGATGCCTGCACAGGTGCCCTTACTCTGTCAGCACCATAACTCACGGGCGAGTGACCGCGCCCAGAACAGCAGACCCCGAATTAAAAGGCAACGTGACAGACCGGCGCCTCCTAGAGGCTAAAGCCGGGACAGTAGGCCCTGAGTCTGATGCGACGGAACCACGGCCCCTCCCAGTGGCCAAGGCATTAACAGCCGTCCCTGAGTCTGACGACAAAGTGGCGGTCTGGCGCCTCCTAGTGGCCGCGACCGGAACAGCAGGCCCCAAGTCTGGCGGCGACGTGACAGTACCCCCCCTTCCAAGAGGGGCCTCCGGACCCTCAAAACCCGGTTTGTCCTGGTGAAGGAGGTGAAACCTTCTAATTAATGGCTTGGCATGGATGTTCCTTGCGGGGACCCAGGACCTCTCCTCCGGGCCGTAGCCCTTCCAGTGTACAAGATACTGTATGGAGCCTCTCACCAGGCGGGAGTCAAGGATACCCTGGACTTCATACTCTAAAGCTCCCCCGACCGAAACAGGAGGAGGGGGGGACTGGACAGGGTGAATGGGAGAACGATAAGGCTTGCGGAGAGACCTGTGGAATACGTTAGGTAATTTGAATGTGGAAACTGTGGAAGTTTTAAGCGGAAGGCTACTGGGTTAACCACTTCGATAATTTCGTATGGGCCGATGAACCTGGGACCCAGTTTGGCAGATGGTACCTTAAGCATGATATTTTTTGTAGAGAGCCAAACCTTATTGCCACCTCCCAGGTGCGGCCCCTTAGATCGTCGTCTATTTGAGGCCGAAGCCTGTCTAACCTGAGCCCCTTACAAATTTGAATTAACCTCAGACCAAATCGTTTTCAGCCGATGTATATTTTGCTCAACCCCAGGGAGCTCCGACATCCTGGCCGAAAACGACTCAAAGCGCGGATGTAGTCCAAGGTTACAGAAAAAGGGGGTAGTTTTAATGGAGTCCTGATATCGATTATTGAGCGCGAACTCAGCCAATGGCAGATGTTCCACCCAATCGGACTGATGTCCTGACACATAACAGCGGAGGTATTGTTCCAGAGCTTGGTTAGTACGCTCAGTTTGACCATTGGTCTCGGGATGGTATGCCGAGGAGAAGGACAACTCCACACCGATGCGTCTACAGAACGCCCTCCAGAACTTCGAGACAAACTCGGTACCCCTGTCGGACACAATATTTGTCGGAACGCCGTATGTGCAGAATGAACAGCTTACTTAAAGTTTCAGAGTTAGGCAAGCCAGACAGGGGAATAACATGACACTGCTTGCTGAACCTGTCTACCACCACCCAGATACAAGTTTTCCCATCTGAGGGTGGCAAATCTGTAATGAAGTCCATGGAGATGTGGGTCCATGGACTCTCAGGGGTGGGCAAGGACTGAAGCCAGCCGGCAGGGCGGCTATGGAGGGATTTGGCACGGGCACAGACTTCACACGCAGAAACATAGTCTTTACAGTCCTTGGCCACCGTCGGCCACCAAAAGTTCCTGGTTACCAGCCTGGTGGTATTATTGAGACCGGGATGGCCTGCCAGGACAGAGTCGTGTGATTCTTTTAGAACCTGCAGACGAAGGTTAGCTGGAACAAACAATTTTTTGGGGGGCGTAGCGTCAGGGGCTTGCTCTGAAGACCTACGGATCTCCTCCAGAAGGTCCAAAGACACTGCCGACACGACGATTCCATTAGCCAATATCGGTACTGGTTCACAGTCCTCGGTCTGTGTGGGGCAAAAACTGCGAGAGAGAGCATCTGCCCTCACATTTTTAGTACCGGGGCGAAAAGTAATTAAAAAATCCAACCTGGAGAAAAACAAGGCCCACCTGGCCTGCCTGGGATTTAGTCTCTTAGCTGACTCTAGGTAGGTTAAGTTTTTGTGGTCTGTAATAACAGTGACCTTGTGTTTGGCACCTTCGAGGAAGTGGCGCCATTCCTCGAAGGCCCATTTGATCGCCAATAATTCTCAATTACCAATGTCATAGTTTCTCTCCGTGGTAGAGAATTTGTGGGAGAAAAACGCACACAGGCGAAGCTGAGTGAGGGATGCAGTGCCTTGCGATAGCACTGCTCCCACTCCGACCTCGGAGGCATCCACTTCCACAACAAATGGGCGGTCTAAGTCCGGTTGCACCAAAACCGGGTTGGCCACGAAGCACTCTTTCAGTGTGGAAAATGCCTGAATAGCCTCAGGATTCCAATTGGTCACGTCCGCCCCTTTTCGGGTAAGGTCCGTGAGTGGCTTGGCAATCTCCGAGAAACCCCTGATAAACTTGCGGTAGTAATTAGCGAATCCCAAAAACTGCTGCAGCGTCTTCAGCGATTTGGGTTGCACCCAAGCCTTAATAGGTTGAATCTTGGCAGGATCCATGCGAAACCCCTTGCCTGAGACCATGTATCCTAAAAACTGTACCTCTTCGGCAAAGAAAACACATTTTTCCAGTTTCGCAAACAAAGAGTGTTCTCGCAGTCTCTGCTGCACCGACCTGACGTGTTGAGTATGTGTCACAGGGTCAGCAGAGTAAATCAAAATGTCATCAAGATACACGACGACATACACCCCACAAATGTCTCTGAAAACATCATTGACGAAGTGTTGAAATACTGCAGGCGCGTTACTGAGTCCGAACGGCATTACCAGGTATTCAAAGTGACCAGGAGGTGTATTAAAGGCCGTTTTCCATTCGTCACCGTTTCTTATGCGGACCAGATTATATGCCCCCCCCGAGGTCAAGTTTAGTAAACCAGTGGGCTCCCAGTAGCTGATTAAACAGATCAGGAATGAGTGGAAGCGGATACTGTTTTTTTACAGTAATAGCGTTAAGCTCACGACAATCTATACATGGTCTGAGTCCACCATCTTTTTTTCCTACAAAGAAAAACCCAGCCCCTACAGGTGAAGTGGAGGGTCTAATAAAACCTTTTCGCAGGCTGTCTGCTATGTAGTCATTCATGGCTACACGCTCAGGACCAGAGAGGTTAAATATTCTCCCCTTGGGGAGGCGGGCACCTGGGACCAAGTCGATAGGACAGTGATACTCTCTATGAGGAGGTAGTTTCTCAGACTCCACTATGGAGAAGACATCTTCATAATCTCTGAGCGCATATGGAATAGAGGGGTTTTTAATTTTAACTTGGTTCACTGGCAGTGACATACAGTTACTCTGACACCGTGGACTCCAGCGCACGATATCACCTAAGCGCCAGTCAATAACCGGATTATGCTGTTGCAACCATGGCATGCCTAACATAACCAGATTAGATAAATTATGTAGAACAAAAAATGATATCTGTTCGTTGTGTAATGCCCCCACTGACATAGTAATGTCTGCAGTAACAAACTCCACTCCACCCTGGATAATGGATGTACCATTGATCGCAGTGGTCTGAATAGGGGCATTAAGTCTTAGCAGTGGTACACCGAGATTCCTTGCGAGCAAAAAATCCATGAAATAGCCCGCAGAACCACAATCCACATAAGCCTTCACATACAGGGATTTATTAGAAAATGAGTGTGAGACGGGTAACAAAAGTTTAGCCGCATTTGCGGGCAATACCTGAGCCTCTGGGCCAGCACGACCAGAGCTGCCCAGAGGCCGACGTCCCAGGAATGTGGATCTCTGACGCTCAGCATTTCCCTGGCCTCCAGGCTGCAGCATGCTGGTGTAGGAAGATGGGAGTGTTCCTTCAGGCTGTGCTCTGGAGCAGGTGTTAGGCCAGGAAATCAGCTCAGACAGAAGAAGAAAAAAAAAAATTCAGGAGACTGCTTTTATATATGGTGAACATATACACAAAAAGCAAGTTTTTTTTCCTTGTATTATTTTGGGCCGGATATAATGTAACGTCCGTCTGCGGTCTGGGCTGCAGCCAGACAACACCCCGAGAAACACTGATACCCTTTACCCCTATACAGGGATCTGGATTTATAGCAGAGCCCAGGAGGTGCTGTCTGAATAGGAGCAGTGTCCAGAGCAGGACGGTCGCCAGAGAGGGAGTTCCAATACAGGACAAAAACGTGGTAGTATCCGGGTCTAAACCAGTCGGGCAGCAGGGTACAAAAACGTTAGGCAGAAGCAGAGTCAGAAGTCCAGGCCAAGGTCTGAGTCATAACCAGGAGGGCAGCAGAGATACAGAATCGTTAGGCAGAAGCAGAGTCAGAAGTCCAGGCCAAGGTCAGAGTCATAAATCAGGAGGGCAGCAGAGGTACAGAATCGTTAGGCAGAAGCAGGAGTCAGAAGTCCAGGCCAAGGTCATAGTTATTCAACTATAGCAAGTAACACACAGGGGAACCAAGAATATATCCGGCGGCTTGCAAGACCATTCCCAAGGTATTTGAGGGATCAGGTCACCCCTCACAGGTTCCCGGACTGCTGATGTCATCAGTACCACCCCAGGACCAGGCCAGATGATGATGCAGTAACCTTCTGATGACTGACAGAGGGGCGGAGCCTGCGCCCACCAGATGCCTGCACAGGTGCCCTTACTCTGTCAGCACCATAACTCACGGGCGAGTCACGGCGCCTCCTAGTGACCGCGCCCAGAACAGCAGACCCCGAATTAAAAGGCAACGTGACAGACCGGCGCCTCCTAGAGGCTAAAGCCGGGACAGTAGGCCCTGAGTCTGATGCGACGGAACCACGGCCCCTCCCAGTGGCCGAGGCAGTAACAGCCGTCCCTGAGTCTGACGACGAAGTGGCGGTCCGGCGCCTCCTAGTGGCCGCGATCGGAACAGCAGGCCCCAAGTCTGGCGGCGACGTGACACCGGCAGCCAGAACGAGCTGCAAAGCCACCAGGGAGGTAAAAAGGATGGTTTTACCAGTTATAGGGCGTGCTGGGTCTGCTGGACAATTGTTTCTCCAAGGATCATTGTGGATACAGGGACCTCATTGCTTACTGATCAGGCACCAGGAAGCCCTGGATGAGATCTGGAGTTTCCGCTGTAGAGTCTCTGATACTTGCCTGGAGTTCATCCTGAGCCATCTGATTCATGAATACAATGCCAGTCCTGTAGTGAACATTGGCACCGATGTATAATGAAGCTCTGCAGATTCCCGAGGGCTGGTTAACTCTTCAGCCACTGCACAGGTCTCTGCTGATGTCAGGGGGTGGTCTCACGGTCCCCCTGACTATTGTGCTCAGTGTTATAATTGTGTCCCCTTTATGTTGAGGGCTGGTCCTGGCCTATGAATGGCTGATAACAGGGACCCATAGCTGCAGCACTGGAGTAGCGTGGGGGAGGGCGGTCCGCCCCAGGCGGCACGTGTGTGGGGGCAGCGCAGCAGCATGACAGCTCCTCGGCTGCTTTTAGGAAAGGCCCCAGCAGCCGTGTTGCTATGGTAACACTGTAGGACTACATTACCCGTCATGCCTCGGGCGTGCGTTCCTGGTATGACAGGAGGCTATGTGGAGGAGGCTATGTGGGCTCACACTGTATATAGGAGGCTATATGCAGCCTCATACTGCATATAGGAATCGATGTACAGGCTCATACTGTATATAGGATAAAGTACAAATATATCCCAAATACTGGAAAAAATTCTTCAAAGGCTCAACTCACTGGAAATATAGTAGCAAAAAAAATCTCATAAATGAGCTATTAAGCATCACAAGAGATCAAAATTGGAGTTTTTCAAGCTAAATAATTTATTTAGAATAATTAACAGAGCATAAATGCTAAATGCAAGTTACAGCAGACATAAACACAATATAAGTAAACCAGCACCTTGACAGTTAATAAAGTTTTTATCTGTATAAAACATGTAGTTTCTTTGCTTTCCTTTCACAAATAGAATGCATAGTAAACCGCAAACTCCCCATTTACATAATATGTATGCCCAGATATGGTTTTGCATACAATAAGTGCCCAGAGTAAACTGCTGAATATAAAGTGCATAAGTGCCTTGTATCAAATAAGCCTGGTAGGCGTTAAGTGTACACAGAGTAAAAACTGTCTATACAAATTCCAGAGTAAGATACAAGGACTGCATTAGAAAGTAACAACTTACATGTGTAGTGTATGTCGCTGTAAAACCTGCCGCCCCTACGCGCGTTACACCGCAGCTTCCTCAGGAGGCGTGGTTTACAAGTGCCCCGGATCTAGTTTATATAGTGCGGTCAACCAATAAACCGCTCTCTCTAATTAAGCTTGTAAAATTCAGGACCTGCGCTGTAGTGTCCACAATGACGTCAATAGTATCCAGTTCTAAACGTCCACAGCATTATCGGCGCATGCGCTGTTGAGTCCCCACTATGAACAGGGAGTCTATGATCAGCGCTCATCAACATGAAAGCGTCTCAAGCTGCAAAACAGCCAGAGACAACCACATACCAGACTGAGCACGTCAGACGGCTCCTAGGGAGGACAGAATTGGGCATGCGCTCAAGTGAGGACAAGAAAATAAAATAATTATGAAGAATAATAATCACTACTTAAAGTGATAGCAAGTGTTGAAAGTGAGGGGATAAAACATAATGATGCTGAAATAATTATAGCGGTGTGTATGAACCATTAAAGTGAATATGCCTGACATAGAGTGCAAAGGCACACACATATGTGTCAATTATAAGCACACTATGCACGCAATAAAATTTTTTTTTAACAATTAGCATAATGTGTATGCAGGCTATATGAAAGTGTATGTGCATCATATAACTATAACAACTATATATCATGTCTCTGTTAAAAAACAAATGTATATAAAAATAACACATGGCATTCAATACATACATCAAATGTCATATATCATAAAGTAATTATACACACAATTATGTATAATGCATAATACATAGCACAAATACACAAAGAAAATTGTGAAAAAAATAAAAAATGAGTGAAAAAAATATATATAAAAATAAAACAAATAAAAATGTAAATGAAATAAACAAATAAAAAAAGAAAAAATGAATAAAAATTTGAACAAATAATATGAAATATTGAAGACCCAATGGGTACGAAAAGAGCCGTAGATTTCTTGTGAGAGGAGTGTTTCTTCATAAAATCTTGAAATGCCCTCAACAATGAATTCCATGCCAGATCATATATTGCGATGCGAAGATAGAGAACTGGAGTATAAGCACAGGAAAAATTAATTAAAAACAGAAAACTAAAACCAAGACTAAAAAGATACCCATACGATTTTTACAGAAAGGACCCAAAACCATTACTCTCATTCAATCATTTTTTTTTTTGCTACTGTATATAGGAGGCTATGTGCAGGCTCATACTGTATATAGGACGTAAACACTGCATTCAGGAGGCTATATGTGGGTGCTCATACTGTATATAGGAGGCTATATGCGGCCTCATACTGTATATAGGAAGCGAAGTACAGGCTCATACTGTATATAGGAGGCTATATGCGGCCTCATACTGTATATAGGAAGCGATGTGCAGGCTCATACTGTGTATAGAAGGGTAAATGCAGCCTCATACTGTATATAGAAGGAAAATACTGTATTCAGGAGGCTATATGTGGCCTCATACTGTATATGGGAAGCGATGTGCAGGCTCATACTGTATATAGGAGGCTATATGCGGCCTCATACTGTATGTAGGAGGCTATATGCGGCCTCATACTGTATATAGGAGGCTATATGCGGCCTCATACTGTATGTAGGAGGCTATATGCGGCCTCATACTGTATATAGGAAGCGATGTGCAGACTCATACTGTATATAGGAAGCGCTGTGCAGGCTCATACTGTATATAGGAGGCTATATGCGGCCTCATACTGTATATAGGAAGCAATGTGCAGGCTCATACTGTATATAGGAGGCAATTCAAAAGCAGGAAATATCCAGCTACAGATCCAGGGAAAAATTGTTAAAAACAAAAAATGAAGGAGAGCGATAAAGTGGCGCCTGTGTAAGGCCTCTTTCACACATCCGGTTTTTGTCATCCGGCACGATGCGGCAAAATTTTTAATAACCGGATCCAGCACCGGATCCGGTTTTGTCCCATAAGCTTTCATGGGCGCCGCATCGTGCCGGATGGTTATGCGTCGTGTCCGGTTGTTGCCGGACACGGCATAAATTAGCCGTCCGGCATCTGCAAAAAACGTTCCCTGCAACGCTTTTTGTCAGCGATGGATCGGCTTTTTCCGCAGCGCATGCCCGGACTCTGTGAATGTTAACCCCACAAGTGCCCGGCGAGAGAGAGAGAGATCTCTCTCTGTCACCCGGACACTTGTGAGAGATCTCTCTCGCCGGGCACTTGTGGGGTTAACACTCACAGTGTCTGGGTGAGAGAGAGAGATCTCTCTGTGGGGTTAACCCCACAAGTGCCCGGCAAAAGAGAGAGATTCTCTTGCCTGGACACTAAGTGTTAACCCCCCATGTCTCTCTCTCTCCACCCCCCTCTCCTCTCCTCCCCTCCCCTCTCCTATCCTCTCCTCCCTTCACCTCCCTTTCAGCAGCTGTCTCATTGGCTGCCTCTGTCCACCTCGTCCTGCGGCTCCTTTAGTAATGTCCGAGCCGTATCGTCTCGCCGCACACACATCCGGTGTCACGGCTGCAGGCCGGATCCAGCGACCCGGCTTTTCGCCGCACGCCGCCGGACCCCACACACCGGATGTGTGAAAGTAGCCTAAAAGGTTTTGTAACTGCTGCGACTCTAGATACCAACCACAAGGAAATCGAAAGGATTATAAATATTTGTGATAGACTCGCGCTGAAAAAACCAAGATGTGGGAGAAAAGCTAGTCACTTATTAATGAGACAAATAGAAGAATATTTAATAGGTAAAACCTGACAAGAATAAACAATAAACTGCAGTTAGCCCAATCGTGGGGATAAATAGCTGAGAAATAAATAGTGATTAGTATATCTTAATGAATATATTGCAACTCGCCCAGTACAAAGCTGTGAAAAAAATGGTATTTAATGGAAATAGTAAGTATTGCACTCAAACAGTTGATTAACCAAGGAGAGATGGCATGTACCCGAATAGAATTCTCCTAGAAGTAAAGGGTTAATATGTACATAGAACACAATCGGGTGAAAATATTAAATGGTCATAAGCAATATGTCCCGGACCTGAAGAAAGAAGCTGAGTTTTCTGAAACGCGTTGGTTTCGACCCTTTTTGCCACCCGTACCTCCATCTAGCAGCAGTTACGCGGCACCACGTGGTACAGGGATTCCCTAGCGAGGAGACTTATTTGATTGTTTTCAATGTTGGGACAGCAATTTTTGGGGAGCACTAGAGAATGATAGATGGGGCCCACCATACACTGGAACATTCCAAAGGTGGACATCAGACACTGGAGCAGCATTTACAGGGCCCATTATACACTAGAGCATTAGAAATGGGGCCCATTATGTTTGGAGTATTATTTGGGCCCATAAGACAGTGGAGCTTCATCCATGGGGACCAACATATACTGTAGCATTATGTGGAGCTCATCATATACTGTTTCAAACATTATATGGGACCAATGATTCTGTATGGAGAAATAGATGGGCCGCGTCATGAGATGTAAAAAGTGAAGTATTTTTCATTGTACTATACCGCTATTTCTCTGCCGTATCGGAGCATGATGAGTTGTGGTATGTGTTAAAGGGGCTCTCTTTCGCCCAGGGCACATGAAAACCTGGAGCCAGCCCTCCCCCCCACAACTTTAGCCAAGTAACCCCCATTTTTCAGTGCGTAACTTGTATTATGAAGTTAATTAAGGTTGACAAGCTTAAGTAAGAAGAATTGATGCTTTTGGCATTCAAATGGGCACTGTAGGTGTGTTTCCTGTCCTCCTCTCACTGCCGACTTTTATTCCCCATTGACTTACATTGGGTTTCGTGTTTCGGGACGACCCCGACTTTTCCCTATAATCGGACGATCTTGCTCGACCCGACTTTTGGAAAAGTCGGGTTTCACGAACCGAAACTCGACCCTAAAAAACCAAAAGTCGCTCAACTCATTCGCTCAACTATTCAGCAGCTTAAGTAATACATATATTAGCGCTTTTACGACTACATAAAACAATAAGCAAAACAACAAAATTTGCATACAAGTCTGTACAATGCCAAAAATCCATCCTGCTAGGCCATTAAACCAATTTGCTGGATTTAAAAAAAGAGAATGTGTTACCCCACCAGGAGTCTGTTTGCACTGTGCTGTTTTAACCATTGGTCTCTAAGTTCACCTATTTTGTCAATATAATTGCAACAGGTGGGACCAATTATATGACACATTCCTCCTTCTTTTGCTGTCAGGTAATCTAGTACTATAGTATGTTGGTTAGTAACTATGATTAATTGTCTCTGTATTGTATTAGTTTCATTAAGAACTTCAAGAATCTGGAAAATCTGATCATCTAGGTAGTCGATAGCTTCCACTAATTTATCCCTCATTTGTGTTATGAAGGGGTATATTAGCATATAACTGAATATTTTATTTGTTATACCCATTTCTACTAGATGCGGCCTACCATTTGGACGGGGCTTATTGTCTGCAGCCCTTCTATACAAAGACTGAATTGGAATTGCTGCTGTGTCTATTTTCTTATAAGGAATTATGAAAGTGGCTTGTGTTAGTTTGGCAAGAGTGCAAACTCCTCTTATGTCTGGGCTCACCCACCTGTAGGCACGATGCCCGCAAACCAAGAATACTCCTTCAGGGAGAACACAAACGTGACCAGGGGTCTGTATACATTGGTATAAACTCAAAAGTCCTGACATAGGCTTAAGGGCACACCAAGTATTATTCATTTGATTTCCACTTATACCAGATGTACATTTACCCCTTTCTTTCCTTATTATTTTACCCGTAGATGCTCTACAGCCTTCAACACCATCTTGGTACACCGTCTCATTAACCTGTGTTTGATCATGAGTGTATATACGGAAGCAATTATTGTCCTCACCACAGGTATTTGCTCCAGTGTGTTGACGACTGAACCACAGTCCATCATTGGGAATGGGGTCTGAGTGAGGGATTTCAGTCCTCCTCCTGGCGACCATATTTCCGATGTCTGAATCATATTCCCGCCACCACATTTGTACCTTAGGCCGCGTTATGTTAAACTGAAACCAGGGATTAGAGGCCCATCCGATTATAGCCAATGAGGCAGATATATGACGGGGCACATCTTTTCCCAGAAACCTAGATTGAGTCCAAGTCTCGTTGTGTATGCAGTGTGGTGTTAATACCTTCTAGGGCAGCACGGTGGCTCAGTCCCACCAAGGACAACATCTGCAAGGAGTTTGTATGTTCTTCCCGTGTTTGCATGGGTTTCCTCTGGGTACTCCGGTTTCCTCCCACATTCCAAAGACATACTGATAGGGAATTTAGATTGTGAGCCCCATTGAGGACAGTGATGATAATGTGTGCAAACTGTAAAGCGCTGCAGAGTATGTTAGCGCTATATAAAAATAAAGATTATTATTAGATTTATTATTATTCCATGGCTCCATAGGTAAGGCTAAGTATGGTATAGTCCTTGCAGATACTGGGCTGTGTGTACAGATCCAACTGTCTTTTGGTTTCTGTCCTTCCATGTCCTTTATAAGAAGAGCATGATGTTGAATAAGTTTGTTGTCCCAGTCAGCATTTAAGAGTTTTTCCTGTGTCTCTGTAGAGTGCAGTAACCCTGCCACTGCCAGCAAGGTGATTAGGAGAACAGTCATTCTGCTGTTGAAAGGACCTTCTTGCAGTGACTGGCGTGGATCCAGGTGGGCTCAAGTTTTACTGAGGTGGATGTGGTCAGCTGGACTTGGAAGGGGCCGTCAAATCGTGGGTTCAGGCTCCTTCTCACGTGTCTGCGTATAACCACCCAATCACCTGGATTGAGCTGATGCACATCTGCACTGACATTAGGATCTGGAATGGATGAGAACACATGTTTATGCACCACTTTAAGTCTTTCCTGCAAGGCCTGGACATAGGCTGTCATAGAACCGTGTTGCATTTGTAGCACCTGTGGGAAGTACAGACCAGTCTTTGGTGCACTACCAAACAGGACTTCAAAGGGAGACAAGCCTGTCTTTCTATTTGGAGTGTGTCTGACTCCAAGTCATGTAGATTATACCTATATGACTTGTCTTTTCCACAGCAGTCTCTACATTCTAGTAATATTGAACACACTAGATCCAGCAGGGTTCCCCAACTCCACTCCACAAGGTCCACCAACAGATCATGTTGTAATGAAATCCATAGCTCAGTTGCTAAAAATTTTTCAAACAGAGGATTCCATACAACATGATCTTTTGTTGGACCTTGAGGACTGGAGTTGGGGAACCCTGCTGGATGCACTCTGTGCAATATTCCTAGAATGTAGAGACTGTTCTGGAAAAGGAAAGTCATGTAGATTTGGTTTGTTGACAACACATATCTCCAAGACTGACACAAGAAACAAGTCTCACACAAGAAACAGTAATGGAGATATGTTTTTCCAAAAACCCTATGTGTATGGTACAGTGTGTGTAGTCGGCGATAGACACGGTAAACCATTACCAATTTTTTGAAAGCACAAGTGCACATTTATTTTGAAACCAAAAATAAACAAGAAAAATTTTATTATGAATGACATTTGGGGGAAGATTGGGAGACTTTGGGTGTGTGGAGATACAAGGAACGACTGGAGGTAGAGGAAGGGGTTCTAGGAGAAGGGGTGACAAAAGTACTCGAGGAAGGGAGCTCTGGAATGGACATTGAGGCAGGTTGAGACACATTAGGAGGAGACGGTGGATGGACCAACAAAGTTTTTTTTTTTTTCTTCTTTTTTGGCACAGGTATATCCTGCCCCGACCTACTTGCAGCCTGTGACCGCTTTTCTTTTGTAGATCGCCTGGTGACTGTGGACTGTGGCGTTGCCCTGTAAAATAGGGAATGCGGATCACCCCTTTGCTGCTCTGTGGTGGCAGTGCTGCTCAAAGTGGCAGTGGCGGTGCTCCTAGAAGGGGAGCATGTTGGGTCGGTGCTACGTGAAGGAGGCTGCGAATCAGGTATCTCAGCCAAAGTTCTTGGGGGACTACGAGGAGGAGAATTGGTGGCGGCGCTCTGAAGATGAGGAGTGGTGGTGCTCGTTTGATGAGGAGTGCTGGTGGTGCTCCTTTGCTGAGAGTGCTGGTGGTGCTCCTTTGCTGAGGAGTGCTGGCAGTGCTCCTTGCTGTTAACTGCTGATGTCGGTTGCCCAAGCAGGTTCTGTGGTGGTTTGGCTCCAAGCTGGTGGTGCTGTGGCGGTGGTGGTGCTCCATACAGGAGCAGCGCTTGCCATAGTGGTGGTGGCGGAGGTGTGTCCTGCAGCACTCAGACTTGAGGTGGTGTAGTGATGTCCGGCTTCGCTGGGAATGCAGGTGGCCGTGCAGTGGTATGCAGCAGAAGTCGGTAGTGTGGTCAAGCGAGCCAGTGGTGGAACTGTTGGAAATGACACCACTGACTGCTGCACATACCGATTCTGCTGCATAGCCTGCAAGTAAGCAGTGTTGCAGGCCTGTAACACACTCAGCTGTTGCTCAGGACTAAGGTGTTCCGCCATGCCCTGTTCAATTTTACTGAAAAAATGGTGCACTGGTCTGTTGAGGTCGACCTCCAGACGGTCAAGGCGCTGGTCGACAGAGTGGAAGCGGTGTTCCATGTGGTTAAAACCACGTTCCATGTGGTTAAAACCACGCTCCATCAGGAAAAAAACGCTTTCCGTTCTGGCGGCCAGCGCCCTGAGGCTGGCCTTAAAGGCCTCGCTCAAGTGCATGAACTCGGGCATGACATTACTGTCCAAGGCCCACTGCCGCTGGCAGGTAGTGCCCGCATAACCAGTGACAGAGACCTGGGACAGGGGAACACCTGATGGACCAGCTTTCTGGTCACCAGCTGTCTGTGTTGCTGACCTGCAAGATGCTTCCTGGCTGTCGGATGGCTGAGACGGGTCCGAGGTCGATCGATGAAGAACCGCTCCCGGGACAGGGTTAGGTTGCAGGGTGCTGCTCCAAGTGCTGTGGAAAGAAAGGGAAAACATGAGTATCATGCATTTACAAGAAGCATCACCTGTGGAATAGAAAAGCATATATTAAGCACAAACAAAAAAAAAAAAAAACTTACGCTCTGCTGGCAAGGACCGGTCTCAGGAAAGCCAACTCATGATGGTAGCGGTACTTTCTTCTGCGCCTTGCCGCAGAACCACTCCGAACCGGTCCCTCAGCACAAACATCAGTGTTGAAGCGGTCCTTCATCGAGCGCCAACGTGTGCAGATTTTTTCACTGTTGGTAAAAAAAAAAAATTAAAAATGCACTAGTTTGTCATTCTCACCACACACCTCATTGAACTTTGAAAACAGTCTCTGCTGCAGCACCAATAAAATTCTAGACACAATGCAGTAACTGTTGAGACGGCGGACACTGTTATGTTTCCTGCTACTATATGTATCAGCGAAAACAACAGTATCATCAGGAACAAGAGTGAAAACAGGATCAAGACAGCAGTTGAAAAATCAATCACAGTTCTCAACAAGGCATTGGTCCTTTTCATGCAAGAATATATCAAAACAATCACAGTTCTCAACAAGGCATTGGTAATATATCAAATCAATCACAGTTCTCAACAAGGCATTTGTGTGTTTAATGCAAGAATATATCTTGCAAAAAACACAGCACCGTCAGGTCCAAAAAACAATGCAGCAGTTGAAGACACAAATCAATCACAGTTCTCAACAAGGCATTGGTGCTTTTCATGAAAGAATATATCTTGCCAAAAAAACACCACCACCATCAGTTTTACAAAACAATGCAGCAGTTGAAGACACAATTCAATCAAAGTTCTCAACAAGGCTTTGGTGGTTTTCATGCAAGAATATATCTTGCCAAAAAAAACACCACCACCGTCAGGTCCACAAAACAATGCAGCAGTTCAAGACCCAAATCAATCACAGTTTTCCACCAGGCATTGGTGTGTTTAATGCAAGAATATATCTTGCAAAAAACACATCAGCACCATCAGGTCCAAAAATAAATGCTATATCACATAGCATCTTTATACTTACTGAACACCCTTTTTGAAGCTGCAGAGGCGCTGTCCAAGCCATCCATCACTGCGGCCACCTCATTCCAGAGCTGCCGGGTCACCACTGTGTCTTTGTACTGCTGGTCACAGCTGTCCCACAATGGGATGCGCTCCTCAACGAGGCGGATGAGGTGCTCGTTGTCTGTGTAGACTTCTTCGTCATCCCGCTGTGGAACCTAGAAAAAAAATATAGAATGTTTAGAAGTTTGGAAAAGATACAAAAAGAAACAGAAAAGAAGCAAGAGAAAGAAAGACAGAAAAAAAAAAATATATATACTCACATTGCGTCTCCTCGCCACGACTTGACTACGCTGCTCCCGCTCAGAATCCTCAGACGGCTCCTGCTCAGACCGCTCCCGCACTCCATTTTCACTTCCCGTGTCCGATGTCTGTAAAGAGAGAAAAAATTAAAACACATTTCTAGAGGCAGCTATACTTATCAAAAGGCAGCAAGATTCTCACCTCACGATCAGCTTGGGCCAGTTCTTGCCGAGATGGCGAATAGACCGATCCGGAAGAAGACATGCTGAAAAGAAAACAAAAAATACATTAGTACATAATAAATTGTACAGGACACACAGACATTATTTTTAAGAATACTCACATTTTGGCTCCTGAAGCTTAAATCCACAGGTAGAAGGCTCTTGTAGAATGCTTGTCTGGTCTCTGCAAGGCATTATGTAGAGTAATTGTCTGACCCTGAAGACACATTCTTTTATGTACACTCCTCCAAAACAATGTTGCTTGTTTAGGGGGAGTTCTAGACAAGTGTCTAGACATTGTTTACTCAAATCGCGTGTGCGCTCAAAGCGCTGATGTGCGCGGTGCCAAGCGCTCGTCAGCAACCACATAGACTGTAATGCTATTTTTGGGCGCACACGTGCGAGCGCGATTTTTTTAACGATGCCACCGGAAAAAAAAAATGCAACATGTAGCGTACGTCGCGTCTGGGTGCACACCTGTAAAATGCGCAGCGCACGCTAAACGCTGAAGAGCGCGTACATTCTCAAGACCCTGCCATCACCATGTTAAAGATAGGGGGACATTGCGCGTGCGCACGATGCGCTGCGCGATAGAACGCTAGTGTGAAACCAGCCTTACTACGCAGATAAGAGAGCAGAACCAACCTTGCGAGAGAGACATGGGAGCAGAACCGAGCTTACTACAGTGCTATGGGAGCATAACCGATCTTACTACAGAGATAAGGGAGCAGAACCGAGTTTACTACAGACATAAGGGAGCAGAACCAAGCTTAATATGTCTACTACACAGATATGGGAACAGAACCAAGCTTACAGCATGCATATGGTACAAGAATTTAGATTACTACATCAATACAGAACCAGAACCAAGCTTACTCCTTAGATATGGTACCATAACTGAGCTTACTGACAAACATACATATATCTCTAGAAACACTGACAAGTAAACACACAGTACAGCAGGGACATTGCTAGGGTTCTAAAAGTTCAGGGGTCCAAGCCTCAAAGTGCATGTCTACCCATCTGACCCCCCTATAATCATCTAAAGAGCATCTATAGATATATAATTACAGTATACCACTGTTGCTAACCAAAAACATACAATGCAAAGACCAATATTATCAAAATTACTACTATAAAAGACCAAAACAATAAAACTACTCAATGTCCACCACCATCACCACTACTCAGCAAATACATAATATAATATAACCATTACCTTTACATAACAAAACACTATACAGAGACCAATGACACCACCATACACCTTCTACTACATAGACTGAAACAAATTTAGCGGTCACTAAATAAAAGAATAGTCTTCTAAAAAGAGCAATATTACCATCTTACTGTTGTACATTGGTAGATACTAGTCCCGCAGAACATACACGTGAGTACAGTAGTTATATATAGAACCTTACAGCTGACAATCTTTCTGATTTGGGTCGCTCACTTTTCCTGTCTTTTTCATCAGGCCCAGACCTCCATTACCACTTCTCCAGCCACAACTCATCTGCACAGATTACAACAAAAACACATTTGACATCTCACATTTCTACTGATGTCTCATTTATTCCCAACCTACAAAAACTCCCCACTCTGCTTACCTGAGGCATAGGATACTGACCCCAATATTTTAAAAAACTGTGCCATTACTATGATTACTCCCTAACCCAAAAATTAGTGTCCCAAAGAAAATATTAATACCCCCACTGTGCAAAGGCGTGTATGCTCCTTTAACCCCTTCTCGACCAATGACTCCACATAGGCATCATGAAAAGCTGTGCCAATCTGACCAGTGACGCCTATGTGGCGTCATGAATTAATTGCCCTCCTGCGGGTCGGGTGACTGACCTTTCAGTGACCCCACCTGACCCACACACACAGGGGGCTTTGTACTTCACCACAGGTGGGGTGGTTTCACCCCCACTTGTCTGCAATCGCTCTGATTGGCTGTTAAAAGTGAAACAGCCAAATCAGAGCGATAGTAATATTTCATCAATGAAATTTGATGAAATATTATAATCCCACCATGGCCGATGCTGCAGTAGCATCGGACATGGCTGGAGACACTAATCTGAACCCCCTCCCATACCGGCTGGCAATGGGGATCTGCCGCCGCCTCATCATCTGCTCCCCCTGCCTTGGAATTAGGGTTAAGATTAGGGTTAGATGTGTGTTGGGGTTAGGGTTAGGCTTGTTGTTAGGGTTATGGGTAGGGTTGGGGTTAGGGGTGTATCGGGGTTATGGTTAGGGATGTGTTAGGGTTAGGGTTGGAGTTAGAATTGAGGGGTTTCCACTGTTTATGCACATCAGGGGGTCTCCAAACGCGACATGGTGCCACAATTGATTCCAGCCAATTTTGCATTCAAAAAGTCAAACGGTGCTCCCTCCCTTCCAAGCCCCGACGTGTGCCCAAACAGTTTTCTCCCCGCCACATATGGGGTACCAGTGTACTCAGGACAAACTGAACAACTTTTGGGGTCCAATTTCTCCTGTCACCCTTTGTGAAAATAAAAAATTGCCGACTAAAAAATAATTTTTTGAGGAGAAAATTTTTTTTCATTTTCACGGCTGTGTTATAAACTTCTGTGAAGCACCAGGGGGTTCAAAGTGCTCACTACACATCTAGATAAGTTCCTTAAGGGGTCTAGTTTCCACAATGGGTTTACTTGGGGGTTTTCACTGTTTAGGCACACGGGCTTTCCAAACGCGACATGGTGTCCGATAACGATTGGAGCTAATTTTCCATTCAAAGTCAAATGGCGCTCCTTCGCTTCTGGACCCTGCCATGCGCCTAAACAGTGGTTTATGACCACATATGAGGTATCGGTGTACTCAGGAGAAATTGCTTAACAAATTTTAGGATCCATTTTATCCTGTTGCCCATGTGAAAATGAAAAAATAGGCTAAAAGAAAATTTGTGAAAAAAAAGTACCTTTTTTATTTACGGATCAATTGTGAAGCACCTGGGGGTTCAAAGTGAGCACTCTGCATCTAGATAAGTTCCTTGGGGGGGGTCTAATGGATGGACTAATGTCTTTTTTCGGCCTTACTAACTGTTACTATGTTACTAAGGTCGATTGTACGACCGAAAACATTCAAGAATTTTTGAACTGGATGCTTTGTACAATAAAGGAATGGTTAAATTCAATTTTCCCTCTTGAGTGCCAAGTCTTTACTATAATCTATAGTGTATTGGATACCGTACTTGTGCACCTCCCTCTGTCATCGAGTGCCGTGTTTTTAGAAAAAATTCATCCGCATACATAGGCTTATATGGGTGCGAGTGAGCTGAGACTCTGCCATGTGTCAGTGGCAATCTCTGTATGCTACCATTTCACTCGGACACTGAAAACGGCTGGGGAAAAAAACCGTGATGGGAGCTGTCCCGTAGATGAATACTGGTCCGAGTGCTATGTGATGTTTTATCGCATAGCACTCGTCCGTATTCATCGCTGGAGTTACTCCGGCCTCAGGATGGGAGTCCTGCATTTGGGGCACGACAGTGGATATTAAGGACTGAACTAATCCACCCATCCTACTATACTGCCTTCTGAGGGTGATCTTCAGAGAAACAGGGAAGACCCCCCCCCAATGTTTTATTACCTGCACTGATTTTGTCGTGAGCACTTTGTAATAGTCTGTGTCACATATATATTTTATTTGCATTTGAATTAGTTTACCTATTGTATATTAAAAGTTAAGCTTCATGGTATCTCATGCTACAGAGTTATTGATCCTGGGCAATTGATCCAAAGTGTCTATGGGAAAAATGTGCACAGAAAACTTAGCATATCTGCAAGAAAAAGTGACAGGTTGTGTATTTGAAGCACACACCCCAGGTAAGTTTACACTGCATAAAAAAAGCCCAGCGGGCAGGAGGTTTTTATAAATCCCATCCACATTGCTGAACTGTAAGAAGCTGTGTGTTTGATGGAACAAAAATATGTCATGTCAAAAACACACCAAAATCTCATTGTGGACACAGAGCCTAAGGCTGGAGTGGAGTCACATCGGATGCGATACACTAATGATACTCGGCTCCAGCTCTGCTGCGAGCATGATACGAGTGTCCGTGCTCTGTGCTCCAATCCTCTCTCATGAGAGTATCACAGCACAGAAGCGAAGGAGACGGAGAAAGTAATTTCTCAGTCTCCTACTTGGCCTGACTTGGTGTATATCGGACTGCACTGGGATGACATCCGAGTCCAGTGTGAAGTTTCACTAAGACCCTTTGCTAATCCTTTGCATCTAATTTGGTTGTGCCTTTTTTTGCTTTCTGCTTTGTTGCTAAGGTTCAGAGTACTCCCTGCTGGGGGTAGCGCTGGGCCCCGCTCATATGTTACAGCTTGTGGCAGATTGTTCAGTCCCCTGGTGTGTTGTTTGAATTAGAGGCCTACCTAACTACCTACCTTCACCTGTCTGAGTTTTCTATCGGCTTACAGCACCCAGGTGTGTCACAATGGAACATTGAAACACGTGTCACAATGGGCATCCCAGACTGTCTTCCAGCAGTGTGGCAGCAGCCAGCTTCATTCTGTTGTGGGAGCCTCAGCAGACAGATAGGGATGGGGGTATGCACACTTGTTGGTTTCAAAACCCAGCATCAGGAGAGATAAGGTTTCCAAAAACAGACTGAATTGAATTGAAACCAAAGCAAGTTGTCTTTTCAAAGCAATATTTGAATGCTTTTTGCAACTTTGGTTGCTCTGCATTCATTTTTTCTTTGGTAGGTACAGGTGAGATAAGGTGCAGTGTACTCCCAGACGGCTCTTCCCCCTTCAAGTTTTGGGTCTCTAAGCTGGATACATGGCCAGAGCTTAGCCAGTATGCATTGGAGGTGCTGGCTTGCCCTGCTGCCAGTTTATTATCGAAACACGTCTTTAGTGCCGCAGGTGGTGTACTAACAGACCGTCGCACGCGACTATCCTCCGATAACGTTGACCGGCTTACTTTTCTGAAAATGAGCAAGGCCTGGATCTCGCCAGAATTTGCCAGTCCTGTTCCAGAATAAATAATTGGTTGGCAACAGTATCCAGGTCTCCTGTTGTGTTCATGTTTCTACCACCTGAACTGTAATCCCTGGGCTTCAACACAGCCAGTTGTTGCTAAGAAGTGCCGTCTGCACAGAGAAAAACACTAGCTCCTGTGTTAGTGGGGTTCAGTAACGCCCGCTGCTCCCCTGCTGTGTGGACGGCAATATCTCCTGCTGACTCCTCATGCAAACTAGATCATATTTTCTACTTGCACCAAGTAGGTCTCAGCCTGCGCCATGATTGATCCTGGGCTCCAACATTGCCAGTTGTTGCTCAAGAGTGCCGTGTGCACAGAGAAAAACACTAGCTCCTGTGCTTGTGGGGTCCAGTAACGCCAGCTGCTCCCCTGCTGTGTGGACGGCAAAGTCTCCTGCTCCCTCCAAAATTACACTACATCAGCTTTTCAACTTGCTCCATGTAGGCCTCAGCATACACCATGATTCACACTGGGCTTCAACACAGCCAGTTGTTGCTCAGAAGTACCATCTACACAGAGAAAAACACATGCTCCAGTGTTAGTCGGGTGCAGTAATGCCAGCTGCTCCCCTGCTGTGTGTACGGCAATGTCTACTGCTGCCTCTACATTCAGGCTACAACTGATTTTTAACCATGCTCCAATTAGGCCTCTGGCTCCAGTGTCTCTAGTATTTACCCTGGCCTTCAACACCACCAGTTGCTGCTCAAAAGTGCAGTTTGCACAATGAACACTTGTTCGTGTGTTACTGGTGTTCTGTAACGTCAGTTGATCCCCTGATGTGTGTCCGGCAATGTCTTCTGCTCTGTCCACATTCCCACTACTAGTTGATTGTGCAGACTGCACTTTTGAGCAGCAACTGGCGGTGTTGGACACCAGGGTAAATACTAGAGACACTGAAGCCAGAGGCCTAATTGGAGCACGGTTAAAATCAGTAGTAGTCTACAACCGATATTAAACTTGATGAAATTAGGCCTCAGCCTACACCCTGATTGACCCTGGGCTCCAACATCGCCAGTTGCTGCTCACAAGTGTCTTTGGCATGGGTACCTCTCCTGCCCATCCTGGTTCCAGCACGCCTGCTGTTTCCAGGTAGTGTCAACGTCACTTTGCCAACAAAACGTTTTCCTGTCGTGTTGCGGCCGGGTTAGCCGAGTCTATGGTGCCTGCAGTTTAGGTCCTTCCTATGTGGGCTGCGGGTTCTGGTAATAAAGGCTGGTTCCGTAGTGCCAATAGGACAAGCACCCCTGTAAGGACTGTGGGTTTCGGTAGCTGCGGCCGGCTCGCGACCTTGCAACTTTGTTTTTCATGGGTACCTTCTGCTACCCATCTGGGTTCCAGCACAGTCAGCTGGTTCCAGGCAGAGCCTTCTCGGTATCCAAGTTCCAGCAATAGCAATTTCTGCTGTTACTTGTTAGTGCTTTCTAGCACAGGTACCTCCTGCTTAGTGACCGGGTTCCAGCACCGTCAGCTGGTCCTCGGTAGTGCCATTGGCTCTTGTTCCTTCTGCTGCCCTTCCGGGTTCCAGCAGCGTTAGCTGGTTCCAGGCAGAGCCTTTGGCCTAGGTGCCTCCTTCTCGGTATCCGAGTTCCAGCAATGTTTTCTGGTACTTGGTAGTGCTTTCTAGCACAGGTACGTCCTGTTTAGTAACCGGGTTCAAGCACCGTCAGTTGGTCCTCAGTACTGCCATTAGCTCTTGTTCCTTCTGCTGCCCTTCTGGGTTCCAGCACCATCAGCTGGTTCTCGCTAGTTCCATTTGCTCTTGCAGCTTCTGCTGCCCTTCCAGGTACCAGCACCGTCAGTTGGTTCCAGGCAGAGCCTTTGGCCTAGGTGCTTCCTTCTCGCTATCCGAGTTCCAGCAATGTCTGCTGGTCCTTGGTAGTGCTTTCTAGCACAGGTACCTCCTGCTTAGTAGCCGGCTTCCAGCACCGTCAGCTAGTCCTCGGTAGTGCCATTGGCTCTTGTTCCTTCTGCTGCCCTTCCGGGTTCCAGCACCGTCAGCTGGTTCTCGCTAGTACCATTTGCTCTTGCAGCTTCTGCTGCCCTTCCGGGTTCCAGCACCGTCAGCTGGTTCCAGGCAGTGCCTTTGGCCTAGGTGCCTCCTTCTTGGTAGCCGAGTTCCAGCAACGTCTGCTGGTCCTTGGTAGTGCTTTCTAGCACAGGTACCTCCTGCTTAGTAACCGGATTCCAGCACGGTCAGCTGGTCCTCGGTAGTGCCATTGGCTCTTGTTCCTTCTGCTGCCCTTCCGGGTTCCAGCACCGTCAGCTGGTCCTCGCTAGTTCCATTGGCTCTTGCAGCTTCGGCTACCCATCCGGATTCCAGCACCGTCAGCTGGTTCTCGACAGTTCCTCAGCCGCCTTGTACCTTCTGCTACATTTCCAAGTTCAAGCTTTTGGAAATGTTTTTTGTTTATTATCACTCTGGATCTCCCTGAAGACGACGACCCGGAAGACTACCCCGAAAACCAAAATGATGACCCTGAAGAAGATGACCAAGAGGACAAAGAACATGAAGACAACCACCAAGATACAGAACAACAAGAGACAGAAGACCAAGAAGCAGAAGACCAAGAAGCAGAAGAACATTGAGCATAAGACTAAAATTCAGAGCAAAAGATATCTAAATTATAAGCAGAAGATGACTAAGCAGTGTATGCACAAGGAAAGACTAGAAGCAACGGGATGAAACTGAATGGGAGGAGACACAGATTAGATATTAGAAAAAACTTTTTGACAGAGTGATCAATGAGTGGAACAAGCTGCCACGAGATGTGGTGAGTTCTCCTTCAATCGAAGTCTTCAATCAGAGGCTGGACAGACATCTGACTGTGATGATTTAGCAAATCCTGCTTTGAGCAGGGGGTTGGACCAGATGGCCCAGGAGGTCCCTTCCAACTCTACGATTCTATGATTCTAGGAGTCCGTTCCTCCTCGTGGTGCCCCTGGAAAATGCCTGCTACTGCAGGCCAAACTGAGCGCGGACAAAGCCTGTTGTAAATCTTTTGTGACAGGCAGAACGGAATGTGTAATCTTCAAACTTTTATACATAGCAACTACAGGAATGAATCACAAATAAGAATATGATGAAGAAGAAGAAGAATAGGAAGAAGATGAAGTAGAATAAGAAGAAGAATAATAGTTGAATAAGAAGAATATGAAGAATGTAAAAAAAGAATAATAGGAAGACGGTGAAGAAGATGATGAATGAGGTGAAGAAGAAGTTGATTAAAAAGATGGTCCTGCTGCTGAGGATGATGAAGGAGAAAGTGTGGGTGAAGTAAAAAAGAAGGTGAAGAGCATGGAAGTAGTGAAACATACATATCTGACAAAATATAGAAAAGGTTAACATAGTCAATATCTTTGTAACTCCGAACGTCTTTAAAAAAACAAATTAATTCCTGTTATTCCATTTGATTGGGATAAACCTCTATGCCTTTAATGTCTCGTCCACCTCCCCCAATACATTCTACAAGAATTAACCTACAAGAAAAGAAAGGGTTTTTTTTAATTCCGATATTTCTGTCCCATTGACTTGAATTTGGCTTCCGGTATCGGAATCGGCGATACCCGATACTTTTGTGGTATCGGTCCGATCTAATCCGATCCGATATTTCACGATATCTGATTGTATCGCTCCACACTATTGACCAGCGATTTCTCATTTTTGCAACACCATTTTATTTTTACGGACCACACCACATTTGAAGTCACTTTGAGGGGTCTATATGATAGAAAATACCGAAAAGTGACACCATTCTAAAAACTGCACCCCTCAAGGTGCTCAAAACCACATTCAAGAAGTTTATTAACCCTTCAGGTGCTTCACAGGAATTTTTTGAATGTTTAAAAATAAAAAATGAACATTTAACTTTTTTTCACAAAAAAATTATTTCATGTTCAAATTTTTTATTTTACCAAGGGTATCGGGAGAAATTGGACTGGAAATGTTATTGTGCAATTTGTCCTGAGTACGCCGATACCTGAATTGTTGGAAGGAACCACTGTTTGGGCGCATGGCAGAGCTCGGAAGGGAAGGAGCGCCGTTTGACTTTTTCACTGCAAAATTGGCTGGAATTCAGATTGGATGCCATGCCACGTTTGTAGAGCCCCTGATGTGCCTAAACAGTGGAAACCCCCCACAAGTGACCCCATTTTGGAAACTAGACCCCCCAAGGAACTTATCTAGATGTGTGGTGAGCACTTTGAACCCTCAAGGGCTTCACAGAAGTTTATAACGTACAGCCGTACAATTAAAAAAGTCATTTTTTCCACAAAAATGAACTTTTCTCCCCCAATTTTTATTTTCCCAAGAGCAACAGGACCCCAAAGGTTATTGTGCAATTTGTCCTGAGTATGCTGATACCCAATATATGGGGGTAAACCACTATTTGGGCACATGGCAGAGCTCGGAAGGGAAGCAGCGCCATTTAATTTTTTTGGCTAGAATTGAGATCGAACGCCATGTCGCGTTTGGAAAGCCCCTGATGTGCCAAAACAGTGGAAACCCCCCAATTCTAACTCCAACCCTAACCCTAACCCCAGCCCTAATGGGAAAATGGAAATAAATAAAAAACATTTTATTTTATTATTTTTCCCTAACTAAGGGGGTGATAAAGGGGGGTTTGATTTACTATAGATGGCGGGTTTTTATTTTTGGCAGCTGTCATACGCTAAAAGACGCCTTTTATTGTAAAAATAGTTTATGCATCATCACATTTTGAGAGCTATAATTTTTCCTTATTTTGACCCACCGAGTCATGTGAGGCCTTAATTTTTGCAGGACAAGTTGACGTTTTTATTGGTACCATTTTCGGGCACGTGACATTTAATCGCTTTTTATTCCGATTTTTGGGACGCAGAACGAACAAAAACTAGCGATTCATGAATATCTTTTGGTGGGGTGCGTTAACACCGTTCCGCGTGTGGTTCAATTGATAAGGCAGTTTTATTCTCCGGGTCAGTACGGTTACAGCGATACCTCATTTATGTCATTTTTCTTATGTTTTGGCGGTTTTATGCAATGAAAACAATTTTATATAAAAAATAATTATTTTTGCATCGTTTTATTCTGCGAGCTATAACTTTATTTTTTCGCTGATGATGCTGTGTGGCGGCTCGTTTTTTGCGGGACAAGATGACATTTTCAGTGGTACCATGGATACTCATATGCATCTTTTTGATCGCGCGTTATTGCACTTTATTGTAAGGCAGTATGATAAATCATTATTTTTTGCCTCATTTTCTATTTGTTTTTTAAAGAGTTCGCTAAAGGGGTTAACTAATGGAACAGTTTTATAGGGTGGGTCATTACGGACGCAGCAATACCAAATATGTGTACTTTTATTGTTTTTTTGTCTTTTTATTTTGAAAAAATGAATTTATTAGGGAATTTTTTTTTTTTTTTTTAAATTATTTTTACACTTTTTTTTTTACTTTATTATAATGTCCCATGGGGGACATCACTGTCCTGTGACAGATCGCTTATCTGTCACATCACGGATCAGCGATCTGTCACAGGCACTGCTGCACGTGTCACAATGGGCGGCCCACACTGTCTTCCAACTGTGCGACAATAGCCAGCTGCAGTCTGCTGAGGGAGCCTCAGCAGACAGGTAGAGAGGGGGGTATGCACGCTTGTTGGTTACAATACCCAGCATCAGGAGAGATAAGGTTTCCAAAAACAGACTGAATCGAATTGAAACCAATATCTGGTCTTAAACTCTGGAATAAGAGGCGTCTGGTAAGCAGCGGATACTGAAGGTAATAACCTTGTTTTCAGTTGAGGAACACTGGATTTCAAAATTGGGACTGACAAAGGTCCTGGTAAAATGATCTGTAGGTCCATAAATTTTGCGGCGGTTTTAAAAGCGCGATTTTGCCGTGAGAACGCGAAAAATAAGCATCCTATGCATTCCTTTGGGATTCTGCAATGCTGTGCTAATGCTGCAGTTTTTTCCGCAGCGGAATTGCTTCACGGTAAAAAACGCAGCATGCTCATTAATTTAGCAGAATTGTGGCGATCCCGCACCCATAGGAATGCATTGTTCTGCTTACTTTCCGCATGTGGCTGTGCGAAAAGTAAGCAGAACATTTGCGGATGGTACCCATGATCCGGAGGAAGGGAGACTTTCCTCGGGGCTGTGGGTACCATATCCCTGTAAAAAATATTGTAATTCTTACCTTCCGACGTCCCGCGCAGCCTTCCCGCCTCTCTCCACGCTCCCGGTCCCAGTAATCCTTTGCGAGAATGACCGCGATGACGTCGCGATGTCGCGGGAGCACGACGTCTCGTGTTCATTCATGTTGTCGTCGCGGGAGCGCAAAGTCTCGCGGTCATTCGCGCAAAGGATTACTGGGACCAGGAGCGTGGAGAGAGGCGGGAAGGCTGCGCGGGACACCGGAAGGTAAGAATAACAATATTTTTTTAATTATTTTTTACATTCTATCTTTTACTACTGATGCTGCATAGGCAGCCTCAATAGTAAAAAGATGGTCACACTCAATGAATGTTTGACGAGTGTGACCAACCTGTCAATCAGTTCTCCAAGCGATGCTACAGATCGCTTGGAAAACGCCAGCATTCTGCAAGCTAATTACGCTTGCAAAATGCTAGTTTTTCCGTGGGAATTTAAATGCGATTCTCCCGCGGAATGGAATCCGGAATTCTCACGGTAATTTCCGCAAGAGATCCGCTACGTGTGCACATAGCCTAAAAGTTAAGTTTTATGATATCTCTTGCTACAGAGTTATTGATCCTGGGCAATTGGTCCAAAGTGTCTATGGGAAAAATGTACACAGAAAACTTAGCATATCTGCAAGAAAAAGTGACAGGTTGTGAATTTGAAGCACACACTCCCGGTCACTTTACACTGCATAAAAAAAGCCCAGCGGGTAGGAGGTTTTTATAAAACCCATCCACATTGCTGATCTGTAAGAAGCTGCATTTTTGATGGAACAAAAATATGTAGTGTCAAAAACGCACCATAATCTCATTGTGGACACAGAGCCTAAGGCTGGAGTGGAGTCACATCGGATGCGATATACTAATGATACTCGGCTCCAGCTGTGCTGCAAGCGTGATCTGAGTGTCCGTGCTCTGTGCTCCAATCCTCTCTCATGAGAGAATCACAGCACAGAAGCGAAGGAGACGGAGAAAGTAATTTCTCCATCTCCTCCATGGCCTGACTTTGTGTATATCGGACTGCACTGGGATGACATCCGAGTGCAGTGTGAAGTTTCACTAAGACCCATAGGCTTATATGGGTTCGAGTGAGCCGAGTCTTGCTGCCAATCACAGCATGCTGCCATTGTTCTCTCATGACGATTTGACATGAGAAAATAATTACTGATCTCCTCTGCCCCATAGAATAACACTGGGCCGAGTGCTATCCGATAAAACATCACATGGCACTACCCCCCACGTTGTTTGTTTTAAAAATAACAACCTGTGCTTTATTCACACTGTGCAGATGCAGCGTCTACAGTTCTGTTGTCTCGTCAGTAGTGCTGCAGCCAATCAGGAGCTCAGCAGCTCATTCTCTGGAGCGCTATTGACGTGACCGTCAGAGATGCAAATAATGATAGACGCCGGGCGCAGCAGCAGTGTGAATTATTTTACAATAAACTGCTGAAGAGGAACAAGTGTAAGTCTTCAAGCTGACTGTGAAATATAAATGACCTCCGGCCACTTCCTCCACCAATCAGCATGTGAAACAGCTGACATGATGACATCATGTCATCGTGTCAGTTGTGTACCGCCGGAGAGTAAGTGCTTTGGCGTTGGCTTCCTCGGGGGAAACGCGCATTGGGGCTGTGTGCTCCAGGAACTCTTAGCGCGGAATTATGGGTAAGAGTGACATTTGCTACAATATGCATTTTTGATATATGAGAAACTGCTAGGGATCTCACAGGAGACCCTGCACCCGGCACGTCTATTGAATCTACTCTTTTTTTATGGTTTACATTCTGGCACATGCACTTTAAAGCCGTGCATTATGGTACACATATATAACCTATATGACTTTAAACCTTCTTCCCACCTCTTGATGTTTATCTAAGGCCCGGTTTCTATATACTTTCTTGTCTGCTCATTCCCCGTATGTGAACCCTTTTATGCTTTTATGTACATCTATATGAACTTTTGTATATTGAATACTTAATAAAATTTGTATTTTATTGGATTTACACTCAGTTGTTCATTATCTACGAGACCCCGCTCTGTGTAAAGTAGCAACTTTTATTGGTACTGCAACTAAGGCTGTAATCACAAGAGTGCATAAAATCTGATGCGAGAGCATTGGATGCGATATGCCAATAACCCTGTGCTCCATCTTTGCTGCAAGCGGGAACCTAGTATCAGTGTTGTCTGCTCCCATCCTCTCGCATGACAGAATCGCAGCTCAGGTGCAGAGTGGATGGAAAAAGTAATTTCTCCATCTCCTCTATTACCTGTCTCGGCGTATATCGGACTGCACTGGGATGACATCAGAATGCAGTCCAATGTTTCACATGCATCCATAGACTCACTGCGTGTCGCAGCATGCAGCTATTGTTCTCATGTCCAATCGACATGAGAAAATAATCACAGATTTGAGCTGCACCATAGAGTAACACTGGGCCGAGTGCTATGGGATGTTTTATCACATAGCACTCAGCCATGTTATATGCTTGTATGACCTCGGCCTTAGAGCAATAAATAGGACTGAACTGTTATACTTGGCCTTCTGAGACTGTATGTTATATAGTCGTGTTACGCTCGCCTCACGTCTTGTAATCTACAGGTTCACACAGATTGCATTTTCACGATGCAACAAGTGGGCCTGTGCTCCTTCAAATGCCAGGGCTGCATTTTAGTCCCAGTCAGGCCCAGATCACACCTGTACCTACCAAGCAGCAAAAGCCAAGATAGATGATTTCAATTGCAGACTGAATACAATACAATGCCTTCCATATATAGGTGGAGATGATGTAGCAGAGTTGGTCAAGTTAAATCAAGCCATATGTATTTGGCATTTGAAATGTGCAACTTGGACCAAGAAAAAGCTAATGCAGAGCAACCAAAGTTGAAAAAAGCATTCAAATATGGCTTTGATTTCAATTCAATTCTGTCTTTTTTTTGGAAACCTTATCTCTCCAGATGCTGGGTGTTGTAACCAACGAGCGTGCATACCCCCCTCTCTACCTGTCTGCTGAGGTTACCTCAGCAGACTGAAGCTGGCTGCTGCCGCACAGCTGGAAGACAGTCTGGGCCGCCTATTGTGACACGTGTTCCAATTGTTCCATTGTGACACACCTGGCTGCTGTAAGCCAATAGGATACTCAAACAGGTGAAGGTAGTTAGGTAATTAGGTAGGCCACTAATTCAATCAACACACCAGACCAATTCCTTCTTTGTCATTGAATACATATACACAAAATTTAGAAGTTGGAGGGCCACAAGAGGGAGACAATGTTTCACAAAAGAAATCATAAACGTCCAGAATGTGGTAGAAATTGAACAACTTAAATACACATGGGATACTTGAATTAAGGTGGGAAGTACTGAGGGTAAGGGGCTGAAGGCCTTGTAGCAGGTGGGTAGGTAGAAATGTATGCATCCAAAGCTAAACACATTACAGCAGCTTATTACACCTTTACCTACCAAGCAGGAAAAGCCAAGTTAGATGATTAAAATTGCAGACTGAATGCAAAACAATGCCTTCCATATATAGGTGAATACCTGATGTAGCAGAGTTGGTCAATTCAAAATAAAGCCAAATTCATTTGGTATTTGAAATGTGCAACTTGGACCAAGAAAAAACTAATGCAGAGTAACCAAAGTTGAAAAAAGCATTCAAATATTGCTTTGAAAAGACAACTTGCTTTGGTTTCAATTCAGTCTGTTTTTTGAAACCTTATCTCTCCTGACGTTGGGTATTGTAATGAACGAGCATGCATACCCCCCTCCCTACCTGTCTGCTGAGGCTATAATAACATGCAGAAATAGTAGGTATGTCACCATGGAACAGACGGACCAACAGTTATAGGGAAGTTTATTTACAGGGAATGACACTGGTGAAATTAACAGTGTGGAAATGAATATAATGTGAATGGGTTTAGCAAACGGTCAAAAAGCATAAACAGTATTTAACAGTAATAAGTTTTACCTTAAGAAAATAACTTATCAGTCTGCTGGGGTCTTGTTTGAAGGTGTCACTCTTCTCCAATGTTGGCGCCGAGTCACCAGCAGCGCTTGTAGTCCGTAGTACTCTGGATCCTGAGACTTTAACGATGTCTAGTTGGGGTACGAGGGGTTACTACGGGAGCCAGGGGGGTATGAGACTGATGATATCCTTTTTGCTCCAAGTATAGAATCATAGAATCGTAGAGTTGGAAGGGACCTCCTGGGCCATCTGGTCCAACCCCCTGCTCAAAGCAGGATTCGCTAAATCATCCCAGTCAGATGTCTGTCCAGCCTCTGTTTGAAGACTTCCATTGAAGGAGAACTCACCACTTCTTGTGGCAGCCTATTCCACTCATTGATCACTCTAACTGTCAAAAAGTTTTTTCTAATATCTAATCTATGTCTCCTCCCATTCAGTTTCATCCCATTGCTTCTAGTCTTTCCTTGTGCAAATGAGAATAAAGTTGATCCTTCTACAATGTGACAGCCCTTTAGATATTTGTAGACAGCTATTAAGTCTCCTCTCAGTCTTCTCTTTTGCAAACTAAACATTCCCAAATCCTGCAACCTTTCCGCATAAGACAGGGTTTGCAGACCGGTCACCATTCTGGTCGCTCTTTTTTGAACTTGCTCCAGTTTGTTGATGTCTTTTTTAAAATGTGGTGCCCAAAACTGGACACAATATTCCAGATGAGGTCTGACCAAAGAGGAGTAGCGGGAAATAATGACCTCACGTGATCTAGACTGTATGCTTCTGTTAATACATCCTAGAATTGCATTTGCCTTTTTTTGCAGCTGCATCACACTGTTGACTCATATTCAGTCTGTGATCTATTAGTATACCCAAGTCTTTTTCACATGTGCTGTCACTTAGCCCTATTCCTCCCATTCTGTATATGCTTTTTTCATTTTTATTGCCCAGATGTAGTACTTTGCATTTCTCCCTGTTAAAAACCATTCTGTTAGTTGCTGCCCACTTCTCCAGTTTATTTAAATCTTTTTGAATCCTCTCTCTCTCTTCTCTAGTATTAGCTATCCCTCCTAGCTTTGTGTCATCAGCAAATTTAATCAGTTTACCCTCAATTCCTTCATCTAAATCGCTCTCAGCTGTCCTACCTTCCTGTTTCTGGGTGCTAGAGTGTCCCCCGGGGAACCTGCTGCCCTTGTCAATGGTTCAGGGCACGAAGGAGAGGAGGGAACTCTCCCTCGGCTCTTCCTGTACTTCACTGTTATGAATGAGTCACCGTAGGAGGCAGACACAAAAATAGAAGCTACGTCCAGAAAACCAGAGAAGTTGGCAACTATCAGGTTGCAGACCCCTGAACCTATCAACACAACTAGCAGTAGCCGTGGGGGGTTCCTACGGTGCCCTAGACCCCTCGATCACAGCCAGAGAGCTAAATAGCCTAAAGACAGAAAAGGAAATCTAAACTGCCCCAGAGCAGACCCCAAAGCAAAAGGCAGCCCCCAACATATAATGACGGTGAAGCAAGATGAAAAAACACTCACACAGACAGAAAGATAGGCTGAGCAAGCGATGGGGCCCAAAACTAACTAAACAGGACAGGAAAGGAAGGTTGCTGTCTGCAATCTGCAAAAACCCTATCAAAGACATTAGCCAGCAAGCTGATATGGAAAAAGACCCTGAAGCAGCTAGGCTTCAAAACTAAATCAGCACTCAGGTATTTTCAGAAGACAGAGCTAAAGGAATTCAGCTCACCCCAGCAGGGAATGGCAGAAATCCAGAAAAACAAAGCAAAACAAGGCAAAGCAAAAATGCAAAAGGCAGAGCAGAAAACTTAGCTTTAGATGAGCAGGAATTCAGATTGGTCTCCAAGGATCCCACAGAGAAATCACCCGCAGGGCAGAAGGGCGACGGCGGCCTTATATCCAGTCAGTAACTCCACTCAGCCAGTCATCATCATTAGGCTCAGATGTTTGATAATCAGGCTCACTACCTTTCTTTACCAGAAGAGGGAGTTCATCGGGCCTCAGTAGTGAAGGGGAAAATGAACTCACAACACTTCACTCCCTTACATTCTCCCTCCCTGTGAGCTCGCCATTCCATAGGAGAGAGTTTCTGGAGCTCCTGCTAGCAATCTTCCAGACCTTGTACAATTTGCCAGATGAATTTGTCCTGATTGTAGCGTATGGGGGTACACCTGCCATTGAACGTTCAGGGCGTCTTAGATCAGTAGAGGTTGAAGAATCAGCCACTAGGAAAGTGGAAGTCGAAGTTTCCTCGGTTATTTCTGTAGTCTCAGGCATCACTGGTTCAGCTGCCGTGGGCATCGGGGCAGCTGGTACCACTCGAGGGTCCCGAGACAAGCAGGGTTGCAGCTTATTCCGATGTAGTGTACGGGTGGGAAGCTCTTCACCTGTTTCAGGTTGAATCTCATAGACGGGTCCCTGTCTGCTGAGTAGTGGCTTCACCCTGTACGGGCTCTTTTCTCACCGAAACTCCAACTTGTTGTGGGGGCGCTTTTCCCTTACTAAGACGGTGGGTGTGCAGAAATGTATCACACATTGCAGCAGCTTCACACCTGTACCTACCAAGCAGCAAAAGCCAAGATAGATGATTTAAACTGCAGACTGAATACAATACAATGCCTTCCATATATAGGTGAGTAATTGATGTAGCAGAGTTGGTCAAGTTAAATCAAGCCAAATGCATTTGGCATTTGAAATGTGCAACTTGGACCAAGAAAAAACTAATGCAGAGGAACCAAAGTTGAAAAAAGCATTCAAATATTGCTTTGAATAGGCAACTTTCTGTGGTTTCAATTCAAATCAGTCTGTTTTTGGAAACCTTATCTCTCCTGATGCTGGGTATCGTAACCAATGAGTGTGCATACCCACCTCCCTACCTGTCTACTGAGGCTCTCTCAGCAGACTGAAGCTGGCTGCTTCCGCACAGCTGGAAGACAGTCTGTACCGCCCATTGTGACACGTGTTCCATTGTCTCCCTCTTGTGGCCTACCTAAATACCTACCTTCACCTGAGTGTCCTATTGACTTACAACAGCCAGGTGTGTCACAATGGAACAATTGGAACACGTGTCACAATGGGTGGCCCAGACTGTCTACCAGCTGTGCTACCAAAGTTGAGAAGTGGGAGATGAATTGGCGGTATTAGTTGATAAATCCAAAAAAATGATGCACCGTCTTAAGGGAATGAGGCTCCTGCCAATCCATGACCGCCTGTAGCTTGGCAGGATCCATGGCCAATCCTTGGGGGTTGATGATATAGCCCAGGAAAGGACTCCTGCTCAAACACACACTACTTCAACTTAGCGTAGAGGGAGTTTGCCCGTAGGAGGTCGAAGACTTTGCAAACATCTCTCCGGTGGGAGTCAATATCTGGAGAGTAGACGAAAATATTATCCAGATAGACTACAACTGAGGTGGTGAGCATATCCCGGAAGATGTCGTTCACAAAGTATTGGAAGACAGCCAGAGCATTACAAAGCCCGAATAGCATCACCAGGTATTTATAGTGCCCATCCCTGATGTTAAATGCGGTCTTCCATTCATCCCCCTCACGGATGCGTATCAGGTTGTAGGCACCCTGCAGATCAAGCTTAGTAAAAACCCTCGCTCCCCGCAACCTATCTAAAAGCTCCAATATCAGGGGCAGAGGGTACTTGTTCTTAATGGTAATGGCGTTAAGACCCCTGTAGTCTATGCACAGATGTAGCACCCCGTTCTTCTTTTGTTCAAAGAAGAACCCCGCCCCTGCAGGTGACACTGACTTTCTAATGAATCCTCTTGCCAGATTCTCCTGGATGTACTGAGACATTGACTGTCAACGGGAGAGAGAGGATAAACCTGACCGCGGGGAGGCTCAGCACCAGGCAAGAGGTCAATAGAACTGTTGTAGGGATGGTGAGGCGGAAGAAACTCCGCTGCCTTCTTGGTGAACATGTCCGCATTGGACCAAAAGTGGTTGGGGAGAGAGGAAAGATCTGCGGTTACCTCTGTAGAAGCAACTTGAAGGCACTCCTGACATCTACCCTCACAGGATTTACTCCATCCCAGAATTCTCCCAGAAGAACACTTTATATGAGGGGTGTGATAGCTTTGCCATGGCATCCCTAAGAGAACCTCATCAATGCCCTCAGACATGACTAGCAGATGATCTCCAGATGGCATGGAGACATGGATAGAGTAAATAGGATGGTCTGATGTGTTATCTGTGAGGGTAATGTCGACCCATTTATCACCCGTATGGTCACTGGCTTGGCGAGCATCACCAGTGGAATTGCGTGCCATCGGGAGAAGGCAGAAGACATAAATTTGCCCTCCATCCCGGAATTCACGCAAAGCTCTACCACCTGGGTGGATGGGCCAATACCGATAGTCCCCCTAAAGTTGAGCTTAGAGGATGGCATTGCTGCGTCTAGTGAACCAGCTCCTAATGACACTAAGCGTGGACGTTCCATCGCTCGCTGAGGACACCTAGAGGCGATATTTCCTCACTGCTGGCATATCCGACAGACCATGCATGTACGAGCGGTCCAGGACTTAGATCCCGCCCGCGTCACCTCCATGGCCTCAAGTGGCTCGGATGTCTGGGCCGGGGATTCCAGGGGTTTGGCGAAGCTGGGAGCCATCTGAAACCTCTGCCTGCACTGGGCTCATTCCAACCTTCGCTCATTAAAATGAAGGTCGATTCGAGTAGAGGCCGCTATTAGCTCCTCCAGTGTGGCAGGAATCTCCCTAGTGGCCAGAGCATTCTTACATGGTCAGCCAGCCCCCTCCAAAACACGGGAATGAGGACTTTATCCGGCCACTCCAGCTTGGAAGCCTGTGTCCGGAAATGGGTAGCAAATTGGCTGACCGTGGACGAACCCTGTGTAGATGCCAATTGGAGCGCTGTTTCGTGGGTGACTCGAGGTCCCAAAAAGACCTGTTTCAGAGTGTTCAGAAACTGTGAAGCACTCTGCACTGCATGATCGTCACACTCCCACAATGTCGTGGCCCACTCCAACGCCCTGTCCAATGAGAGAGGTATTATGAATCCCACCTTGGCCCACTCTGAGGGGAAACGTGCAGCCAGAAGCACAAGGTGTATAGTACACTGGCTCACGAATCCCCTACATTACTGGCTATCACCAGAAAACTTATCTGGCAACGGGAGACAGGATAATGTCGGAACAGGTGGGGCATTGGACAAAGTGGCTACAGCGATGCTAGCAGCCTGAGCAGCTACTGTGGTAACATCCACGGCTGTGGTTGTGCACTCAAAAGCCGCCACCTACCCTTCAGCTGCTGAATGTACCGCTGTAGTTGCTGTTCATCCGCCATTACGAGCCAAACCCTGGCGCTAGCATAATGTTAGGGCTGGCAGAACGCACCAAGTAATAAAGATGATGGTAAGGTGCGTTCGTAGCCCGGGGTCCATCGTGCAGAGGTGGTAAGCTGCTGCTTGGTAATGGTGGAGGGACTAGTAGTGGGAATGTGGACAGAGCAGAAGACATTGCCGGACACACATCAGGGGATCAACTGACATTACAGAACACCAGTAACACAGGAACAAGTGTTGATTGTGCAGACCGCACTTTTGAGCAGCAACTGGCTGTGTTGGAGGCCAAGGTAAATACTAGAGACACTGAAGCCAGAGGATTGAAATTTTTGATGTTTTTCTACTCCTCTCAACAGCCCAAACAAGACTATAAAAGGATGAGCTTGCAACTACTTTACTTTTGGAGAAAATTCTAAACATTCATTATTCAATAGGGTCTAATAGCAAAAAGAAGCGTTTTGAGTGAACAATCACAGTTCTTGGTAGAATCATGCAGGATTTAAATTTTTGATGCTTTTCTACTACTCTCAACAGCCCAAACAAGTTTCTAAAAGGATGAGTTTGCAACTACTTTACTTTTGGAGAAAATTATTATTCAATAGGGCCCAATAGCAAAAACCAGCGGTTTGAATGAATTCACATTTCTTAATAGAATCATGCAGGATTGAAATTTTTGATGTTTTTCTACTCCTCACAACAGCCCAAACAAGTTTCTAAAAGGATGAGTTTGCAACTACTTTACTTTTGGAGAAAATTCAAAACATTCATTATTCAATAGGTACCAATAGCAAAAAGCAGTGGTTTGAATGAACACTCACATTTCTTGGTAGAATCGTGCATGTTTAAAATTTTTGATGCTTTTCTACTCCTCTCATGAGCCTAAACAAGACTGTAGAAGAATGAGTTTGTAACTACTTTACTTTTGGAGAAAATTCAAAACATTCCTTATTCAACAGGGTCTAATAGCAAAAAGCAGTGTTTTGAATGAACAATCACAGTTCTTGGTAGAATCGTGCAGGATTGAAATTTTTGATGCTTTTCAACTCCTCACAACAGCCCAAACAAGTTTCTAAAAGGATGAGTTTGCAACTACTTTACTTTTGGAGAAAATTCAAAACATTCATTATTCAATAGGGCCCAAAATAGCAAAAACCAGCGGTTTGAATGAACACTCACATTTCTTGGTAGAATCATGCAGGATTGAAATTTTTGATGTTTTTTTACTCCTCTCAACAGCCCAAACAAGTTTCTAAAAGGATGAGTTTGCAACTACTTTACTTTTGGAGAAAATTCAAAACATTCATTATTCATTAGAGCTCAATAGCAAAAAGCAGCTTTTTGAATGAACAATCACATTTCTTGGTAGAATCATGCAGGATTGAAATGTTTGATGTTTTTCTACTCCTCTCATGAGCCCAAACAAGACTCTAAAAGGATGAGCTTGCAACTACTTTACTTTTGGAGAAAATTCAAAACATTCATTATTCAATTGAGCTCAATAGCAAAAAGCAGCGTTTTGAATGAACAATCACATTTCTTGGTAGAATCATGCAGGATTGAAATTTTTGATGTTTTTTTACTCCTCTCAACAGCCCAAACAAGTTTCTAAAAGGATGAGTTTGCAACTACTTTACTTTTGGAGAAAATTCAAAACATTCATTATTCAATAGGACCCAAAATAGCAAAAAGCAGCGGTTTGAATGAACACTCACTGTTATGAAGAATCACCATAGGAGGCAGACACAAAAATAGAAGCTACGTCTAGAGAAGTTGGCAACTATCAGATTGCAGACCCCTGAACCTATCAACACAACTAGCAGTAGCCGTGGGGGGTTCCTACGGTGCCCTAGACCCCTCGATCACAGCCGGAGAGCTAAATAGCCTAAAGACAGAAAAGGAAATCTAAACTGCCCCAGAGCAGACCCCAAAGTAAAAGGCAGCCCCCAACATATAATGACGGTGAAGCAAGATGAAAAAACACTCACACAGATAGAAAGATAGGCTGAGCAAACGATGGGGCCCAAGCTAAACTAAACAGGACAGGAAAGGACGGTTGCTGTCTGCAATCTGCCAAAAACCCTATCAAAGAAATAAGCCAACAGCTGATATGGAAAAAGACCCTGAAGCAGCTAGGCTTCAAAATCTATATCAGCACTCCGGTATTTTCAGAAGACAGAGCTAAAGGAATTCAGCTCACCCCAGCAGGAAATGGCAGAAATCCAGAAAAACAAAGCAAACAAAGTCAAAGCACAAATGCAAAAAGCAGCGCAGAAAAACTTAGCTTTAGAAGAGCAGGAATTCAGACTGGTCTCCAAGAATCCCACAGAGAAATCACCCGCAGGGCAGGAGGGCGTTGGCAGCCTTATATCCAGTCCATAACTCCACTCAGCCAGTCATCATCATTAGGCTCAGGTGCCTGATAATCAGGCTCACTACCTTTCCTTACAAGAAGAGGAAGTTCATCGGGCCTCAGTAGTGAAGGGGAAAATGAACTCACAACAGTACCTCCCCCTTGAGGAGGGGTCACCGAACCCTCAACCACGCCACCAAGGTGATCATGGTGAGCCCGATGGAAGGCACGCACCAATCTTTTGGCATGAATATCAGAGGCAGAGACCCAGGAATTATCCTCCTGACCATAACCCTTCCACTTAACCAAATACTGGAGTCTCCGTCTCGCCAGACGAGAATCCAATACTTTTTCTACCTCATATTCCATGTTACCTTCAACCAATACAACGTCTGGAGGTGCCACCCCCGGAACAAAAGGTTCAACAAACCTCTTCAACAGAGACTTATGAAACACATTATGGATTTTAAATGTGACAGGAAGAGCCAAATGAAAAGAGACCGGATTAATAATCTCCAAAGTCTTGTAAGGTCCAATAAATCTAGGCTTAAACTTAGGAGAAGCCACCTTCATAGCAATATTTTTTGATGATAACCACACCATATCACCAACTTTAAACTGAGGACCAATGGTCCTATGTCGGTTGGAAAACCGCTGGGCCTTTTCCTGGGAGAGAGATAACTTATCTACCACTTGGTCCCAGATCCGGTGCATTCTCTGCACCACAGTGTCAACACCTGGACAGGCAGAGGGCTCCACCTGCCCTGAAGAGAATCGAGGATGAAACCCAAAGTTACAAAAAAAAGGTGACATCAAAGTGGCAGAACTAGCTCTATTATTTAAAGCAAATTCGGCCAAGGGCAAAAATGAAACCCAATCATCCTGATCAGCGGAAATAAAGCATCTCAAATATGACTCCAAGGTCTGGTTTGTTCTCTCTGTCTGCCCATTGGTCTGAGGGTGAAAAGCAGAGGAGTAGGACAACTGAATTCCCAGCTTGGAACAGAAAGTTCTCCAAAATCTAGACACAAACTGAACTCCTCTGTCAGATACAATGTTCTCAGGAATCCCGTGCAAGCGAACCACCTGTTGAAAAAACAGGGGCACCAACTCAGAGGAAGACGGCAACTTAGGGAGTGGTACAAGATGAACCATCTTAGAGAACCTATCACAAATCACCCAAATAACAGTCATCCTTTGAGAGACAGGCATATCAGAGATGAAATCCATTGAAATATGGGTCCATGGCCTCTTGGGGACAGGCAAAGGCATCAACAACCCACTAGAGCGAGAACACGATTTAGACCGGGAGCACGTCCCACAGGACTGCACAAAATTCCTGACATCACGAGACAAGGAGGGCCACCAAAAGGACCGACTCACAAGATCTCTAGTACCAAAAATACCTGGATGACCAGCCAAAGCAGAGCAATGAACTTCAGACATCACTCTCTTCTTCCACTGGTCAGGAACATACAACTTTCCACTGGGACAACGCTCAGGTTTGTCCTCCTGCAACTCTTCCAGAGCACGTCTCAAATCGGGCGAGATGGCAGAAAGAACTACCCCTTCGCCTAAGATGGTAGCAGGCTTGGTCACCACAGGAGAATCCGCAAAGAAGCTCCAAGAGAGGGCGTCAGCCTTGACATTCTTAGTTCCAGGAAGGAAAGAAACCACAAAATCCAAACGTGTAAAAAACAAGGCCCACCTAGCCTGTCTAGGGTTCAAGCGCTTAGCCGACTCTAGGTAAATCAAATTCTTGTGGTCAGTGAGGACCACGACTTGATGCTTAGCTCCCTCCAACCAATGTCTCCACTCCTCAAATGCCCATTTCATGGCCAACAGTTCCCGATTCCCCACATCATAGTTACGTTCAGATGGAGAGAACTTTCGGGAAAAGAAAGCACAGGGATTCATTTTAGATGTTACAGGATCCTTTTGGGACAAAACAGCTCCTGCACCAATCTCAGAAGCATCCACCTCTACCTGGAACGGAAGTGAGACATCAGGTTGCCGCAAAACCGGGGCGGAGGTGAATCTTCGCTTCAGCTCCTGAACGGAAGAAACAGCCTCCGGAGACCAATTTAACACATCAGCACCCTTCTTAGTCAAATCAGTCAATGGCTTGGAAATACTAGAAAATTTTGCTATAAATTTCCGATAAAAATTAGCAAAACCCAAAAACTTCTGGAGAGCCTTCAAAGAAGTGGGCTGAACCCAATCGTAAATGGCCTGTACCTTGGCCGGGTCCATTTCGATAGTTGACGGAGACAAAATAAATCCCAAAAAAGAAATCCTCTGTACTCCAAAAAGGCATTTAGATCCTTTGACATACAGGGAATTCTCCCTCAAGATCTGGAACACAGTCCGTATATGTTCCACATGAGAATCCCAATCCTTGGAGAATATCAAAATATCATCCAGATAGATAATCAAAAATTTATCGACAAAATCTCGGAAAATATCGTTCATGAAGCACTGGAAGACAGAAGGGGCATTAGTGAGCCCAAAAGGCATCACCAGGTACTCAAAATGTCCCTCCGGAGTATTAAACGCCGTCTTCCATTCATCCCCATGCTTAATGCGAATAAGATTATACGCCCCCCTGAGGTCAAGCTTGGTAAACCAGCAAGCACCTTTAACTCTAGAGAATAGATCCGAAATCAGGGGTAACGGATACTGATATTTAACAGTAATTTTGTTGAGGGCATGATAATCAATACAAGGTCTTAATGATCCATCCTTTTTGGCTACAAAAAAAAAACCGGCACCTAAGGGTGACGAGGATGGTCTAATATGACCCTTCTCCAACGCCTCCTTAATATAGGATCGCATAGCCTCATGCTCGGGTACAGATAAATTGAAGAGCCGACCCTTGGGAAATTTACACCCCGGGCTCAGTTCAATTGCACAGTCATAACTCCTATGAGGAGGCAGAGATGCAGACTCATTTTCACTAAATACATCATAAAAGTCCGCCAAATAATCAGGAACATCATGCGACTGAGGAGAGGTGGAAAACACCAGAGCCTCACTAAAGGCACACCGACAACCCCAACTCACCACAGACACAGATTTTCAATCCAAAACTGGATTATGAATTTGTAACCAGGGAAACCCCAGAACAATGGTATCATGCAGATTATGCAACACCAAAAATCTGCAATTTTCTTGATGGTCTGGGGCGACCCGCATTACCACCTGGGTCCAAAACTGAGGTTTATTTTTAGCCAAAGGAGTAGCATGAATCCCCCTCAAAGGGATAGGCGTCTGCAGAGGTGTCATTGGAAATCCACAACGTTTAGCAAAATCCAAGGTCATTAGGTTTAGGGCTGCTCCCGAATCCACAAAAGCCTTGGCGGAAAATGTGGACAGGGAGCAGATCAGAGTAATAGCCAAAAGAAACTTAGGTTGAACACCACCAACAGAAAACGTGTGTGCAAAGCGTTTCTCTCATTTAGGACAGACAGAAATAATATGCGAGGCATCCCCACAGAAAAAACACAACTTATTACGCCTTCTGAACTCCTGACGCTGCTCTCTGGAGAAAACTCTATCACATTGCATAGGTTCAGACATTTGTTCAACAGGTGACAACACCGCTCGTGCAGTTTTGCGTTCACGCAAACGCCGATCAACCTGAATGGCTAATGACATAGAATCGTCAAGACCAGAGGGAACAGGAAATCCCACCATAGTATCTTTTACGGCTTCTGACAAACACTTCTGAAAGAGAGCAGCCAAGGCATTATCATTCCAGGTAGTAAGTACCGCCACTTTCGGAATTTTTGACCGTACAATTCTGCAGAATCCCAACCCTGGTTCAATGCCAGCAGGGTCTTTTCAGCCTGATCAATGGCATTAGGTTCGTCATACAACCCCAAGGCTTGAAAAAATGCGTTCACATTAGTCAGAATAGGATCATCTGGTTTCAAAGAAAATGCCCAATCCAGGGGATCGCCACGCAGCAAAGAGATGACAATTTTAACCTGCTGCGCGGAGCTCCCTGACGAGTTAGGCTTCAAGGCAAAAAATAATTTACAATTATTTTTGAAATTCAAAAATTTAGACCGATCCCCAAAAAATACATCAGGTGTAGGAATCTTTGGTTCAGTAGCATGTGAATGAGCAAGGTAGGCGGAAATTCCCCGCACTTCCGCAGCGAGCTGCTCCACACGATTAGACAATTGCTTTATCTCCATTGAGAGAAAAAAAAAAAATTCCACCTACGGCCTCAGATATAGAGGAAAAAATATACGCACCTTTTTTTTTTTTTTACAATTCTTTCCTGCTATTGAGTACCCTAGGATCTGCGGTATGGCGGGTGATTCTGTTATGAAGAGTCACCGTAGGAGGCAGACACAAAAATAGAAGCTACGTCCAGAGACGTTGGCAACTATCAGATTGCAGACCCCTGAACCTATCAACACAACTAGCAGTAGCCGTAAGGGGTTCCTACGGTGCCCTAGACCCCTCGATCACAGCCGGAGAGCTAAATAGCCTAAAGACAGAAAAGGAAATCTAAACTGCCCCAGAGCAGACCCCAAAGTAAAAGGCAGCCCCCAACATATAATGACGGTGAAGCAAGATGAAAAAACATTCACACAGATAGAAAGATAGGCTGAGCAAACGATGGGGCCCAAGCTAAACTAAACAGGACAGGAAAGGACGGTTGCTGTCTGCAATCTGCCAAAAACCCTATCAAAGAAATAAGCCAACAGCTGATATGGAAAAAGACCCTGAAGCAGCTAGGCTTCAAAAACTATATCAGCACTCCGGTATTTTCAGAAGACAGAGCTAAAGGAATTCAGTTCACCCCAGCAGGGAATGGCAGAAATCCAGAAAAACAAAGCAAACAAAGTCAAAGCACAAATGCAAAAAGCAGCGCAGAAAAACTTAGCTTTAGAAGAGCAGGAATTCAGACTGGTCTCCAAGGATCCCACAGAGAAATCACCCGCAGGGCAGGAGGGCGTCGGCAGCCTTATATCCAGTCCGTAACTCCACTCAGCCAGTCATCATCATTAGGCTCAGGTGCCTGATAATCAGGCTCACTACCTTTCCTTAACAGAAGAGGGAGTTCATCAGGCCTCAGTAGTGAAGAGGAAAATGAGCTCACAACAACTCACATTTCTTGGTAGAATCGTGCAGGATTGAAATTTTTGATGTTTTTCTACTCCTCTCATGAGCCCAAACAAGACTCTAAAAGGATGAGCTTGCAACTACTTTATTTTTGGAAAAAATTCAAAACATTCATAATTCAATAGAGCCCAATAGCAAAAGCAGCGTTTTGAATGAACAATCACATTTCTTGGTAGAATCATGCAGGATTTAAATTTTTGATGTTTTTTTTACTCCTCTCAACAGCCCAAACAAGTTTCTAAAAGGATGAGTTTGCAACTACTTTACTTTTGGAGAAAATTCAAAACATTTTCAGGTATTCCTCTGAATTTAAGGTTATTTCTTCTACTTCTGTCCTCTTGCTCTATTTACTTTGATTTTAGAAAGGTAACCTCTTTTTCTAAGGCATAGTGTTCATCTATTAAGGTTTTATGAGACTTAACCATTTCCTCCATTTTGGATTCTAGGTGATCCACTCTCTGGCCCAGACTGTCTATATTATTTTGGAGGTTTGTATTATATCCCTCTATTTGTTTTTGGAATGTCTTTGCTAGCAGGCATATCATGTTCTTTATGAATAATTCTGAGGCTGCATTGCTAGTGGCCTCTACCTCCATTAGTACTTGTAGAATGCTCTCAGATACAGGTTTGTCTGAGGAGAGTGAGTCCTCCAACTGTGATTCATGTTGCAGCTCAGCAGAGCTAGTGCTTAATCTGCGGCTATTTTGTGATTCAGGGGATGATTTCCTCTGCGGCGGCGTTAGAGGGGTGTCTGATATATTAGATATATCTGGGCAAGAAGAGGCATTTCTCATTGTGTTTGTTTCATTTATTGCAGCGGTGAGCGTTGCTGCTGCACTAGATTTCATGGGCTGCGCTAGATTCTGGCTTAAGGTACGCAATTTGCGTACCTGTTGCGTAATCCCGCTTGTCCCCCGGTCAGTCTCGCGATATTTCGCTGGTTTCTTCACAGCGCTATCTTTGATATTAAAATTACCGCTTTCTTTATCAAATGGAGCGGCGGTTTTAGCAGGGGTGGGGGCAGACTTAACCCCTGACTTGTATGCCGCATGTTTCAGCCTCTGTGGTGTTCTCTCCTGCTGTGCGCCGCTCAGGCTGGGGCTGCAGGCTGTGGCTGCTGTGAGGCGGGCGCCATCTTGGCTCCTCAGCATAAGGGGAGAGCGCTCCAGTTTTCTTGCTTTTTCTGCTCTTTTACTGAGCGGATCCATATTCTGAGGGTACCGTTGGTGTCAGTGGAGCTTCCGCAACCCCTCCACGCCAGTCCTGGTTTAATTAACGCTTTCTGTCACCGCTTGGCAGGCTGCCCTGGAGAGAAGCACAGAGCTCAGACTTCCATACAGCTCAGACGCTGGCCACGCCCCCCAATGTTTTGAATTTTCTCCAAAAGTAAAGTAGTTGCAAACTCATCCTTTTAAGAAACTTGTTTGGGCTGTTGAGAGGAGTAATAAAAACATCAAAAATTTCAATCCTGCATGATTCTACCAAGAAATGTGATTTGTTCATTCAAACCGCTGCTATTTTGGGCCCTATTGAATAATGAATGTTTTGAATTTTCTCCAAAAGTAAAGTAGCTGCAAGCTCATCCTTTTAGAGTCTTGTTTGGGCTCATGAGAGGAATAGAAAAACATCAAAAATTTCAATCCTACAAGATTCTACCAAGAAATGTGAGTGTTTATTCAAACCGCTGGTTTTTGCTATTTTGTGCACTATTGATTATAATGAATGTTTTGAATTTTCTCAAAAAGTAAAGTAGTTGTAAACTCATCCTTTTAGAAACTTGTTTGGGCTCTTGAGAGGAGTAAACAAACATCAAAAGTTTAAATCCTGCATGATTCTACCAAGAAATGTGATTGTTCATTCAAAACGCTGCTTTTGCTATTGGGCTCTATTGAATAATTAATGTTTTGAATTTGTTCTAAATATTCACTGTCATTACCAAGAATTATCCGTGTTATATGGCCGGAACAAGATGCAGTGCCACCGACGGCGCGCAGGCAGGTAAATAGGATGTTTTTTTTTCTTAACAGGAATCATACATACAAAGATAGGGGATAAGGAGCCATGCAGACAATGACAGGGACGAGGGAACCATGCATACCACGGTAGGGATGAGTGGTCAATGCACACCCGGCTTATACTCAAGTCAATAAGTTCACCCAGGTTTTCGTGGCAAAAGTAGGTGCCTCGGCTTATACTCTGGTCGGCTAGACCTGGTCTGGTCTAGAGTCGCAGCAGTTACAAAACCTTTTACACAGGTGCCACTATCGCTCTCCTTCATTTTTTGTTTTTAACAATTTTTCCCTGGATCTGTAGCTGGATATTTCCTGCTTTTGAATTGCCTCCTATATACAGTATGAGCCTGCACATCGCTTCCTATATATAGTATGAGGCCGCATATAGCCTCCTATATACAGTATGAGGTCACGTATAGCCTCCTATATACAGTATGAGCCTGCACATCGCTTCCCATATACAGTATGAGGCCACATATAGCCTCCTATTTACAGTATGAGTCTGCACATAGTCTCCTATATACAGTATGAGCCTGCACATTGCTTCCTATATACAGTATGAGCCTGCACATTGCTTCCTATATACAGTATGAGGCCGCATATAGCCTCCTATATACAGTATGAGCCTGCACAGCGCTTCCTATATACAGTATGAGTCTGCACATAGTCTCCTACATACAGTAGGAGGCCGCATATTGCCTCCTATATACAGTATGAGCACCCACATAGCCTCCTGAATGCAGTGTTTACCTCCTATATACAGTATGAGCCTGCACATAGCCTCCTATATACAGTAGCAAAAAAAACATGATTGAATGAGAGTAATGGTTTTGGGTCCTTTCTGTAAAAATCGTATGGGTATCTTTTTAGTCTTGGTTTTAGTTTTCTGTTTTTAATTATTTTTTCCTGTGCTTATACTCCAGTTCTCTATCTTCGCATCGCAATATATGATCTGGCATGGAATTCATTGTTGAGGGCATTTCAAGATTTTATGAAGAAACACTCCTCTCACAAGAAATCTACGGCTCTTTTCGTACCCATTGGGTCTTCAATATTTCATGTTATTTGTTCACATTTTTATTCATTTTTTCTTTTTTTGTTTATTTCATTTACATTTTTGTTTTATTTATATTTTTTTCACTCATTTTTTATTTTTTTCACAATTTTCTTTGTATATTTGTGCTATGTATTATTCATTATACATAATTGTTTGTATAATTACTTTATGATATATGACATTTGATGTATGTATTGAATGCCATGTGTTATTTTTATGTACATTTGTTTAACAGAGACATGATATATAGTTGTTATAGTTATATGATGCACATACACTTTCATATAGCCTGCATACACATTATGCTAATTGTTAAAAATTTTTTATTGCTTGCATAGTGTGCTTATAATTGACACATATGTGTGTGCCTTTGCACTCTATGTCAGGCATATTCACTTTAATGGTTCATACACACCGCTATAATTATTTCAGCATCATTATGTTTTATCCCCTCACTTTCAACACTTGCTATCACTTTAAATAGTGATTATTATTCTTCATAATTATTTTATTTTCTTGTCCTCACTTGAGCGCATGCCCAGTTCAGTCCTCCCTAGGAGCCTTCTGACGTGCTCAGTCTGGTATGTGGCTGTCTCTGGCTGTTTTGCAGCTTGAGCCGCTTTCATGCTGATGATAGACTCGCTGTACATAGTGGGGACTCAACAGCGCATGCGCCGATAATGCTGTGGACGTTTAGAACTGGATACTATTGACGTCATTGTGGACACTACAGCGCAGGTCCTGAATTTTTCAAGCTTTATTAGGGAAAGCGGTTTATTGGTTGACCGCACTATATAAACTAGATCCGGGGCACTTGTAAACCACACCTCCTGAGGAAGCTGCGGCGTAACGCGCGTAGGGGCGGCAGGTTTTACAGCGACATACACAGCACATGTAAGTTGTTACTTTCTAATGCAGTCCTTGTATCTTACTCTGGAATTTGCATAGACAGTTTTTACTCTGTGTACACTTAATGCCTACCAGGCTTATTTGATACAAGGCACTTATGCACTTTATATTCAGCAGTTTACTCTGGGCACTTATTGTATGCAAAACCTTATCTGGGCATACATATTATGTAAATGGAGAATTTGCTGTTTACTATGCATTCTATTTGTGAAAGGAAAGCAAAGAAACTACATGTTTTATACAGATAAAAACTTTATTAACTGCTATATTGTGTTTATGTCTGCTGTAACTTGCATTTAGCATTTATGCTCTGTTAATTATTCTAAATAAAATTATTTAGCTTGAAAAGTCTTAGTTACTCACCGGTTAACGGTATTTTTCGGAGTCCATGACAGCACCACCTGAGAGAGGGGATCCGCCCTTTAGGAACAGGAAACTTACAGATACAAAAAGGGCGGCACCTCTCCCACGCATCAGTTGGATTACAGAGCACAGAGGACCACAATGGTTAATAGCATAACTTATATACAATACTATACACAACTATTTAAATTACCCGTGTACGTATAAGAAGTGCACACCCAAATTAAACTAAAGGGAGGGAATATACGGGTGCTGTCATGGACTCCGAAAAATACCGTTAACCGGTGAGTAACTAAGACTTTATTCGGTCGTCCATGACAGCACCACCTGAGAGAATTACAGAGAGTAATAACTACTTTAGGGAGGGACTACAGCCTGCAGCACCCTTATCCCAAAAGAGAGGTCTGTGGAAGCACCCAAGTCTAGCCTATAATGACTATAAAAGGTGCTCGGAGAGGACCAAGTAGCCGCCTTACATATCTGGTCAATGGAGACTTCTGATCTCTCGGCCCACGAGGTCGCCATGGCTCTGGTGGAATGTGCCCTCAGCTTCCCGGGTGGCGACCTGCCTTTTGAGGTGTATGCTAAGGCAATCGCTTCTCTAATCCACCTGGCTAGTGTATTCTTTGATACTCTACAACCTTTCCTAGGGCCTTGGTGGGAAATAAACAGGGCATCCTCTTTCTTCCAAGGATCGGTAGCTGCCACATATTCTATAAGGCACTTCCTAACATCCAGGGTATGTAGTTCCTCTTCCTTCTTATTAGCCGGATTAGGGAGGAAGGATGGAAGGACTACTTCCTGAGTCCTATGAAAGTTAGAAACCACTTTAGGTAAATACGCTGGATCAGGTGTGAGTATTGCTCATTTTTAATCTGTATATAAGGAGGACGCCTAGATAATGCCTGGATATCGCTAGCTCTGCGAGCAGAGGTTAGAGCTACCAGGAACGCTACTTTGAGGGACAGGTTTTTTATGGAAGCTGATGAAATAGGTTCGAATGGAGCTTCCGTCATGGCCGTGAGGACTAGATTCAAGTCCCATGGCATGAATCTATCCTTCACTACCAGCCTGGATCTTCCTGCTGCTTTAATGAATCTACTGATCCAGTAATTACTCGTGATGTTGCAGCTAAAGAGGGCCCCTAAGGCTGCTACTTGTACTTTAAGGGTACTAGTGGAAAGCCCCATGTCCAGACCTTTCTGAAGAAATTCTAAGATCTGATTTATAGGTGTTGAACCCCCAGCGACTATTCCCGAGCTGTGAAGGAATTTCTTCCAAATTCTAACATAGATCTTGGTAGTAATGGCCTTTCTACTTTTAAGAAGGGTATTAAGTCTGGGGAGAAGCCTTTATCTTTTAAGAGCGCCCGCTCAAACTCCACGCCGTCAGATGTAGGCCAGCCACCTGAGGATGGAAGACTGGGCCCTGGGATAGGAGATCCGGGATGTCCGGAAGAACCCAAGGATCGGACACCGACATGGTCCTGAGGCAAGAAAACCAAGCCCTCCTGGGCCAAAATGGGGCGATGACTATAACCCTTGCTCTGTCTTTCCTGATCTTTCTCAACACCAAGGGTAGTAGCGATAGGGGAGGGAAGGCATATGCTAGCCTGAAGTCCCACATTATCAGAAAGGCATCTACTGCCAGGGGGTTGTCTCTGGGATTTAGGGAGCAGAATAGTCTCAATTTTCTGTTTTCTTTGGTGGCGAAGAGGTCTGCCTCTGGCTGTCCCCACCTTTGCACAATCAGGTGGAAGATCGAGATGTTTAGGGACCATTCTCCTTGCCTTAGCAGATTGCGGCTTAAGAAATCTGCCATAATGTTTTCTTTCCCTTTTATGTGTAGCGCTGTCAAAGATAGAAAATGCTGCTCTGCTAGTTGGAACAACCGTTCTGTCACATTCATCAGGGGTTTGGAACGAGTCCCACCTTGGTGGTTGATATAAGCCACGGTGACCTGATTGTCGGAGAGCACTCGCACATGATGGCCCTGCAGATACATAAGTAGCTTCTTAGCTGCCTGTTCTACTGCTGTCAATTCTTTCAAATTAGATGACATATTTATCTGGTGCTGGTCCCATAGGCCCTGGACCACGACCTCACCCATATGAGCCCCCCAGCCGGAAGGGCTAGCATCCGTAGTGACTATGCGGGATATGTCGAATTCCCAGGGAACTCCTCTGGATAAATTATCCTTGTCCAGCCACCACTCTAGGGACTCCCTTGTGTTTCGGGACAAGGTTAGCTGGCCCTCTAAGTAACCTCCGAGGATTCTTTGATGCAGTAAAACCTCACCCTGAAGTGTTCTTGAATGAAACTGGGCCCACTGCACCGCTGGGATACAGGAGGAAAGGGAACCCAGAAGGGACATGGCTTTCCTAAGGGACATGGTGGGGTTATTGGAAGCATTTAGGACCTGATAGTGTAAACGAACAAGCTTCTCTGGAGGCAGACGGCATTCCTGTTTCTCAGAATCTAGAATCAGGCCTAAAAACTGCTGGCTTTTCATCGGCTGTAACCGAGATTTTTTGATATTCAGCAGCCATCCTAACCGCTCCAGGGCAGACATTGCCCTCTGTAGCTGTTCCGTACAATGTTTTGCCGTTTTTCCTATAATCAGGAAGTCATCTAAGTAGGGTACTACTAGAATGTCAGATTCACGTAGATGGGCCATAACTTCCGCTACTACTTTGGTAAATACCCGGGGAGCGACTGCCACCCCAAAGGGGAGGGCCGCGTATTGGAAATGTTCAACTGACCCATTTAACTGAACCGCCACTCTGAGGAAGCGCTGATGAGCTGCATGAATGGGTATATGGTAGTAAGCATCTTTCAAATCCAACACCACCATAAAGCAGTTTTGAAACAATAATTTTATTGTTGAATTAATTGTTTCCATTTTAAACGGGCGTATAACCAAGAATTCATTAAGGGACTTAAGATTAATTATAGTCCTAAAGGAACTGTCTGGCTTGCGGACCAGGAACAGAGGGGAGTAGAAACCTTTCCCCCTTTCACCTTCTGGAACCACAGTTAGGACCTTCTTAAGGCAAAGATCATGAACCTCGGCCTCCAGGGCAGCTTGTTCTGATGTGGAGGACCTGATTGGGGTGACCCTAAATCGATCATGGGGAACCCGGGTGAATTCCAGTTGTAGACCCGTAGCTATCACCCCCCCGTATCCAATTACTATCCGAAATCATGGACCAGGCTGGGTAGAAGGCAGCTAGTCACCCCCCTACCAGGGCCTCTAGTCATTGGGGCGGCTTTTTAGTGTCCCGTGCTGGACCTTCCTGGCGCCCCCTCCTCCGAACATGAAACCTGTACCTCTCCTTCTTTTGTCATCCCATCTGCCCTGATCTCTGGACGACCTTCTATGGAAATATCCTTTCCTGGTAAAGGGGCGTCTATAAGAAGGATTCGGGAGGCTCGGAAACTTCTTTTTATCATCCCCGGCTTTCTCTAACAGTTCATCCAGGGCAGAGCCAAATAGATATTCCCCCTCGCAAGGAATGGAGCAGAGTCGTGACCTGGCCTGGATATCCCCTGGCCAGCATTTTAACCAGAGGGCCCTTCGAGCTGCGTTAGATAACCCTGCGGATCTAGCCGCCATCCTTGCAGAGTCTGCTGAGGCATCGGCCAGGAAAGCAGCGGCACTCTGGATAATTGGTAGGGTTTTCCGAATGGATGCTCTTGAGGCTCCATCTCTCAGATGGGAATCCAGTTGATCTAGCCAGACCATCATGGATCTGGCTGTACAAGTGGCAGCTATCGCTGGTCTTAGGGCGTCTGCTGACATCTCCCATGATCCCTTTACAAAGGAATCCGCTTTTTTATCCAGCGGGTCTTTTAGGGAAGCCATGTCATCGAAAGGGATGGAAGATTTTCTGGAGGCTTTGGCTACTGCCACATCCAGTTTAGGGGCCTTAACCCATCTGTTCACCACTGGGTCATCAAATGGGTACCTTCGTTTGAAGACCGGTGGCAAGGAGCCTCTTTTTTTGGGTTTTTTCCACTCCCTATCTATTAAGCTCTGGACCTTATCATTTAAAGGGAAGGCCCTGCGCTTCCTGGGATCTAGACCTCCGAACATCACGTCTTGTGCCGAAATTTCTGGTTTTGAGTCTGTTACTCCCATGGTGGACCTTATTGTTTTAACTAGTTTGTCCATCTGGTCTAACGGGAAGCAGAAACGGCTCGAGTCTTCATCCGAAGAAGACGAAGTGGAGGCCGGGGAATCCGAGGAGTCATTGTTCCTAGGAGCAACCGAGGACTCCGAACCTGAGAAGCTAACTTCTCTCCCCCTAGAAGAATCCCTTTTTGACAGGGCTTTCATTTCTGTCCTGATTATTTCTCTCAGGCTTGTGGTGAAATCTGGCGTTTCTTCCGCTACCTGTAAGGACGGGGGAGAATGTAAGGGCCTGTCAGTCTATCCCTGGCCCTCATTCCCTTCCAACCCCTACCGTTTGTCGCACACATGGCTGACAATCTTTTGGGGTGGCCGTCTGGCAAGGGGCAACTACAGAGGGCACATTCCCTGTGCTTCTGTTTTCCCGTAGCTTTCCTCCCCTGCAAAAAATACATAAGGGAACACTGCATCAGGGTACATTCACGAATATCTCTTACCCATGCAGGTGAGGCAGGTACCGGATCACGGAGGGAGGCAGGAGGGTCCTTTAGTCTGGAGGAACTTCCGCGGCTCTGCTCACTCGATCGTTTTTTCTTCTGCTGGCCACTCGCATGAGGCTTCGCCACGGCCTCCTTCTGTGGCCGCTCCTGTATCTCGTCCTGCTGCTCTATGGGGGCTTCTGTCATATCCATCGCTGGGCCTTCAGAAGCACCCCCGCAGCGTTGCCTCCTGCCTTTTAAGGCCTCCCTGTACCCGGGTCAGCAGGGTTCTGGCGTGGCACCTCCCCAGCATCCGCGACCCCCCCTGCATGCTCCGCCTCCCCCCACCCCTCGCCACGGGTACAGCGCGTCCCCCCGGACCGCCGCGCACACGCGGCGCACACTGGAAAGTCGGCCAGCACCCGACTTCCGGTTTCGGCATCCCCGGCTCCGCCCCTTCCGCCGCGTCACTTCCACCGTGCGTCAGAGACCGCGGGAGCGCGCGGAACGGAGCCGGCAGGGCTCCCCCGGCTCCGGTGTGCCCGCCGCCCCCACATGCGCCCGCCTGCGCCCGACGACTGTGCGCGACCGCCGACCCGGACGCGGGAGGATGACCGGACCCCAGGGGGAGACTCAGGAGGGGCGTATACGTACCTGGTGCCCGCACTTTGGAGACGGCTGTCCACCGGACCCTATGCTCCACCTGCTCCAACCACAGCCGTGGCGACCTACCCGGCCCCACCTTGGTGCTTCCAGGGACCCCGAACTGGACCGAGGTAGGAGATCCCCCCGCTACCTGAGGCGTTCAGCCGGCCTGGGAATCCCTCGTCGACTCCATGACGGACGATCTGTAGGGAGTCCTGTCCTCTAGGAACAGGAAACCAACTGATGCGTGGGAGAGGTGCCGCCCTTTTTGTATCTGTAGGTTTCCTGTTCCTAAAGGGCGGATCCCCTCTCTCAGGTGGTGCTGTCATGGACGACCGAATAAAACTCCAATTTTGATCTCTTGTGATGCTTAATAGCTCATTTATGAGATTTTTTTTGCTATTATATTTCCAGTGAGTTGAGCCTTTGAAGAATTTTTTTCCAGTATTTGGGATATATTTGTACTTTATCCTATATACAGTATGAGCCTGTACATCGCTTCCTATATACAGTATGAGGCTGCATATAGCCTCCTATATACAGTATGAGCCCACATAGCCTCCTGTATACAGTATGAGGCCGCATATAGCCTCCTATATACAGTATGAGCCCACATAGCCTCCTGTATACAGTATGAGGCCGCATATAGCCTTCTATATACAGTATGAGGCCGCATATAGTCTCCTATATACAGTATGAGCCTACACATTGCTTCCTATATACAATATGAGCCCACATAGCCTCCTATATACAGTATGAGCCTGCACATCGCTTCCTATATACAGTATGAGGCCACATATTGCCTCCTATGTACGGTATGAGCCTGCACATCGCTTCCTATATACAGTATGAGGCCGCATATAGCCTCCTATATACAGTATGAGCACCCACATATAGTAACATAGTAACATAGTTATTAAGGTTGAAGGGAGACTTTCAGTCCATCTGGTTCAACCCATATCCTATCCTAACTTGCCCTAACATGTTGATCCAGAGGAAGGCAAAAAAACCCCATGTGGCAACAGTAAGCTTCACATTGGGGAAAAAAATTCCTTCCCGACTCCACATACGGCAATCAGACTAGCTCCCTGGATCAACGCAATATTAAGGAGACTAGTGTATATACCCTGTAATATTATACTTTTCAAGAAAGGCATCCAGTCCCTTCTTAAATTTTAGTAGGGAATCACTCATTACAACATCATATGGCAGAGAGTTCCATAGTCTCACTGCTCTTACAGTAAAGAATCCGCATCTGTGAGTATGCTTAAACCTTCTTTCCTCCAGACGTAGAGGATGCCCCCTTGTCCCCGTCACAGGTCTAAGAGTAAAAAGATCATTAGAAAGGTCTTTGTATTGTCCCCGCATATATTTATACATTGTAATAAGATCACCCCTAAGCCTTTGATTCTGCAAACTAAATAACCCCAAGTGTAATAACCTGTCTTGGTATTGCAGACCCCCTAGTTCCCTAATAACCTTGGTCGCTCTTCTCTGCACCCGCTCCAGTTCAGCTATGTCTTTCTTATACACCGGAGACCAGAACTGTACACAGTATTCTAAGTGTGGTCGCACTAGTGACTTATATAGAGGTAAAATTATGTTCTCCTCATGAGCATCTATGCCTCTTTTAATGCATCCCATTATTTTATTTGCCTTTGCAGCAGCTGCCTGACACTGGCCACTAAATGTGAGTTTGTCGTCCACCCATACACCCAGGTCTTTTTCAGTGACTGTTTTGCCCAGTGTTTTACAATTAAGCACATAATTATACAACTTGTTCGTTCTACCCAAGTGCATGACCTTACATTTATCCCGATTAAAGCTCATTTGCCATTTATCAGCCCAAGCTTCTAGTTTACATAAATCCTCCTGTAATATAAAATTGTCCTCCTCTGTATTAATTACCCTGCAGAGTTTAGTGTCATCTGCAAATATTGAAATTCTACTCTCTATGCCCTCTACAAGGTCATTAATAAATATGTTAAAAAGAAGCGGGCCCAAAACTGACCCCTGTGGTACCCCACTGCTAACCGTGACCCAGTCCGAGTGTGGTCCATTAATAACCACCCTTTGTTTCCTATCCCTGAGCCAGCTCTTAACCCACCTACACATATTTTCCCCTATCCCCATTGTTCTCATTTTATGTATCAACCTTGTGTGGCACCGTATCAAAAGCTTTTGAAAAGTCCATGTACACCACGTCCACTGCATTCCCTTGGTCCAGTCCGGAACTTACCTCTTCATAAAAGCTTATCAGATTAGTCTGACAGGAAGGGTCTCTTGTAAACCCATGTTGATATTGGGTAAATAAGGTTTTTCTTCTCCAGATACTCCAGTATAGTATCTCTTAGAAAACCCTCCAGGATTTTACCCACAGTTGAGGTTAAACTTACTGGCCTATAATTTCCAATTTCAGTTTTTGTCCCCTTTTTGAATATTGGCACCACATTTGCTATACGCCAGTCCTGTGGTACAGACCCTGTTATTATGGAATCTTTAAAGATTAAAAATAATGGTCTATCTATGACTGTGCTTAATTCCTGCAGTACTCGGGGGTGTATCCCATCCGGGCCCGGGGATTTGTCAATTTTAGTGATTTGTAGACTCCGCCGTACTTCCTGCTGGGTTAAGCAGGTGACATTTAACTTCCTGCTGGGTTAAGCAGGTGACATTTATAGCCTCCTGAATACAGTTTTTGCCTCCTATATGCAGTATGAGCCTGCACATTGCTTCCTATATACAGTATGAGCCTGCACATAGCCTCCTATATACAGTATGAGCCTGTACATAGCCTCTTATATACAGTATGAGCCTGCAAATCGCTTCCTATAAACAGTATGAGTCTGCACATCGCTTCCTATAAACAGTATGAGCCCACATATAGCCTCCTGAATACAGTATTTGCCTCCTATATACAGTGTGAGTCCCCATATAGCCTTCTATATACAGTATGAGCCTGGACATCGCTTCCTATATACAGTATGAGGCCACATATAGCCTCCTATATATAGTATGAGCACCCACATATAACCTCCTGTATACAATATGATGCTGCATATAGCCTCCTATATACAGTATGAGCCTGTACTTCGCTTCCTATATACAGTATGAGGCCGCATATAGCCTCCTATATACAGTATGAGCACCCACATATAGCATCCTGAATGCAGTGTTTACCTCCTATATACAGTATGAGCCTGCACATCGCTTCCTATATAGAGTATGAGGCCGCATATAGGCTCCTATATACAGTATGAGCCTGCAAATCGCTTCCCATATACAGTATGAGGCCACATATAGCCTCCTGAATACAGTATTTGCCTCCTATATACAGTATGAGCACCCACATATTGCCTCCTGAATGCAGTGTTTACCTCCTATAAACAGTATGAGCCTGCACATTGCTTCCTATATACAGTATGAGCCTGCACATCCCTTCCTATATACAGTATGAGGCCTCATATAGCCTCCTATATACAGTATGAGCATCCACATATAGCCTCCTATGTACAGTATGAGCCTGCGCATTGCTTCCTATAAACAGTATGAGCCTGCAAATCGCTTCCTATATACAGTATGAGCCCACATATAGCCTCCTGAATACAGTGTGAGTCTCCATATAGCCTCCTATATACAGTATGAGCACTCACATATAGCCTCCTGAATACATTGTTTGCCACCATATTGCCTCCTATATACAGTGTGAGTCCCCATATAGCTCCTATATACAGTATGAGCCCCTATATAGCATCCCATATCTAACTGCATTTACCTTGGTATCATTCATTTTCTATGAGACTGCTCTGTTCTCATATTGTGCATTTATGCATTTAGTAGGGCTTAATGGAATGATTGCGCTTGTTACACATCAACTCTAGATGCGCTCACTTATTAAATGATTAAATGATTAAGTATGGAATGGACAAGGCAACTGTTAGGTGGATTCATAACTGGCTTAGTGATCGGACCCAAAGAGTGGTCGTAAATGGCTGCACATCCAGTTGGAAGAATGTCTCAAGTGGGGTACCACAGGGCTCTGTCCTGGGCCCTGTATTGTTCAACATCTTTATCAACGATTTAGATGAAGGAATTGAGGGTAAACTGATTAAATTTGCTGATGACACAAAGCTAGGAGGGATAGCTAATACTAGAGAAGAGAGAGAGAGGATTCTAAAAGATTTAAATAAACTGGAGAAGTGGGCAGCAGCTAACAGAATGGTTTTTAACAGGGAGAAATGCAAAGTACTACATCTGGGCAATAAAAATGGAAAAAGCATATATAGAATGGGAGGAATAGGGCTAAGTGACAGCACATGTGAAAAAGACTTGGGTATACTAATAGATCACAGACTGAATATGAGTCAACAGTGTGATGCAGCAGCAAAAAAGGCAAATGCAATTCTAGGATGTATTAACAGAAGCATACAGTCTAGATCACGTGAAGTCATTATTTCCCTCTACTCCTCTTTGGTCAGACCTCATCTGGAATATTGTGTCCAGTTTTGGGCACCACATTTTAAAAAAAGACATCAACAAACTGGAGCAAGTTCAGAAAAGAGCGACCAGAATGGTGACCGGTCTGCAAACCCTGTCTTATGAGGAAAGGTTGCAGGATTTGGGAATGTTTAGTTTGCAAAAGAGAAGACTGAGAGGAGACTTAATAGCTGTCTACAAATATCTAAAGGGCTGTCACATTGTAGAAGGATCAACTTTATTCTCATTTGCACAAGGAAAGACTAGAAGCAATGGGATGAAACTGAATGGGAGGAGACACAGATTAGATATTAGAAAAAACTTTTTGACAGTTAGAGTGATCAATGAGTGGAACAGGCTGCCACGAGAAGTGGTGAGTTCTCCTTCAATGGAAGTCTTCAAACAGAGGCTGGACAGACATCTGACTGGGATGATTTAGTGAATCCTGCTTTGAGCAGGGGGTTGGACCAGATGGCCCAGGAGGTCCCTTCCAACTCTACGATTCTATGATTCTATGATTCTATGATTAGACTTTGGTTGGGGCAACTTTAAAATATAATAATGATAATGGTCCTGTCTAGTGACAAGTTTATTTTACAGGCTTCTGGAGAAAGGCACAATACCAGTCATTCAAGGGTTAATTCTTTGGAACACTGAGAGGGACTTTCTAGCCAATGAAACCACAGTATAAAACACCTGTGATAACTATGGCAACTGCGCTGATGTCATAAACACATACATCTATGATGTAGGAGAAGATTCCAGAACCACAAGTCATTCAGCCGTAGACGGAGCCATACTTGATGTGTCTGGAGACCTGGAGCTTCATCACTCCACAATGGGAGGAAGGGGACACCGCCTAGCCAGCCAGATCAGCCATAGCGCCTAGCCAGCCAGATCAATGGGGTGACAGATGTTGCAGCCAGATCTCCCTCACGTCCGGTACTCGCCGCCTTCACTTTATGTGTACGGCCTGGAGAGGTCGCATTAGGCTTCTCCAAAACAAATATGACACAATGTACAAATTCAGGTACAATTTGCTGTTACATGTTGGCACTAACCTTCTAAGCCCAAGGGAAGGGCAGTCCTGCAGCCATGGTTCCCTAGAGGTATCCACTACAGGGGGTTTTTCCTCTCCTGAGTGCTGAAGGACGATTCTTTGTGAGTTCTGCCATTTTCAGTGTCTCTTTCATAGTAATTGGCTGATTCTAAATTTCAGACACTGAAAGAAATAATAATGATGAGATTTGGAATAAAATTCGGTCAATTTAACATCCAATAAAAGTGTTTTGTGTGTTTCTTTCACAATCTTCGGTTGGTGAGATTTTGTTGGGGGATGAGGATCCAGCATCTATGATCAAGCCATGAAGCCAGATATGAAGTCAGAGCAATTTAACCCTGCGCTGGAAGACAGGACGGAGCAGAGATGACAAAGTGTGACTGCACAATTAGCACAAGTTCACACTCTTCCTCCCATTCAGATACACGAGGGGATTCAGGGCAGAGTTGGGACTAAAAAGCAGCCCTGGCACACAAAATTCACCAGCCCACATGCAATAAGTGTCCTCACCCCAAATCGTAGAACACTGATAGGTCATGTAGGATTTTGCTTTATCCGTTACCAGGGCCAAAACAAAGTATTTTGGGTGCCCAAGGCAGATGAAGCCGAAGGCGCCCATTTTGCATTTCTACCCAGCTAATTCTTCCCTTTTCCTTTAGGTCTATGACATCATGTGATTAATAACTGATGAGCTGAATCCTTCTAAGTCAGGCCCATATACATTTGTATCTCATGAACCTACAACTCCCAGTATGTCCTTAACAATGGTAAGGAGATGCTGGGAGTTATCAGTCTTTATCAGACTGTGGACTATACAGGAACCATAGTACTGATGAGACGCAGTCAGTACCAATAGCTAAAAATGTACATCCTGGTACCTTATAGGTGACCTCTTCTCAGATTGAGTCTTTTCTTTCTCTTAGGCCTGTTTCACACTTCAGTTTTCTGGCGTTAGTCAAAATCCGCCAGTGTGCAAAAGCGGATCCGTTTCCGTTTTGTGGCAAACGGATGCAACTGGATCCGTTTTTTGTACGGATCCGCTTTAGACGCTAGTGCATGAAATTTAAAGTAAGGCCTGTTTCACGAGAGAGAGAGAGATTTAGCTGCCAGAATGGGATTTGGGGTTAAATATCATGAAAGGACATTCATTCGGGCATGCTCAGTATAAAAAGGAGGATCCGATGGCAGATTCCGTCAATTAACGGTTGGCAACGGATCCACCGCCTTTTCTCATCCACATCTCGCTTCTTAAGGCCCCTTTCACACTCCAGTCTTTTGCAATCAGTCACAATCCGTCAAAGTGTTCAGATCCGTCAAGTGGACGGATCCTGCGTATATTGCAAAAAACTAATGCACTGGATCTGTTTTTATGACTGATCCGTTGTAGCAGCCTTGCTGTAGGAATTAAAGAAACAGAATTCTGGAGTGAGAGAGAGAGAGAAGGATTTTGTGCCAGAATAGAAAAAGCAGCCGCAGGGGGTTAAAATAAAGGAAGAAAAATGATTCCGGGCATGCTCAGTTTTAAAAGACGGAATCCGTCGCTATCCGACTTTTCGACGTACACAAAAAACGTTCATCTGTCCGTTGTCTCCGGCCGACGGACAGAGATTTTCTGATGGATCCGTTGGACGACAGATGAAACGTGTGGCCATCCGTCACTAATACAAGTCTATGAGAAAAAAACGGATCCAGCATGAAAAAATGATGGAAAGCCAAAACTATATATATATATATATATATATATATATATATATATATATATATTTTGTATTCCAAATTATAATGTGATGACATAAAAATCTGAATAATAAATATATCAATACATCTTGCCAAAATTTGTATAATATCAGCACCAGAAAAAAATAAATAAAAAAATATGTAAAAAAAAATGCTAAGTGCTAAAATATATCGCTCAAAAAACTTTTTTCTATTAATAATGTGTAAGTTAAATATATAGTGTAGACAATAATATCGTGAAAAGTACTACCATAATATTCTAAAAATTGCACTAAAAAGTGCTATAGTGCTGTAAAACAAAAATTGTGCAAAAGTGAAAAGTATTGCAAGATATAGAATTAAATCCACTGTAAATGATTCAGTACTATAAAGTGCTAGAGGACAAAACATACAATGCACATTGAAAATAAATGAATATACAAGTATAACCAAGAAATAATGTTCTCCAAAAAGTACTGCAATGCTATAGATGAATTGCAGAGTACTGCAAAATATGAGGGATAAATACAAATGAAAGTTTACGTATACTAAAATATGCCAAGATATAAATTACTATAATATGACCCAGTAATATAAGGTGTTATAGTGCTACACCGCCATACACATTAAGTTTGGAGCTGTGACCAAGCTCACCCCAGCGAAGAGCGCTTGACACTGGACGCCAGAGTCCGTGGCTGCACGGGTACAACAGTCCCAGCAGCCAAATCCGGAGGGCAGGAGACTGCAGGCCTCCTGACCCCATCACACACCTGAACGCACAGCAGCATACCAGAGCCAGAGCCACCACGAAGGAGTGACACCTGTGAAAGGCTCAAGCTGCCTGACATACAGGCAAGGACTAAAGAACCTTAAGGAATTGAGGGTAAACTGATTAAATTTGCTGATGACACAAAGCTAGGAGGGATAGATAATACTAGAGAAGAGAGAGAGAGGATTCAAAAAGATTTAAATAAACTGGAGAAGTGGGCAGCAACTAACAGAATGGTTTTTAACAGGGAGAAATGCAAAGTACTACATCTGGGCAATAAAAATGAAAAAAGCATATATAGAATGGGAGGAATAGGGCTAAGTGACAGCACATGTGAAAAAGACTTGGGTATACTAATAGATCACAGACTGAATATGAGTCAACAGTGTGATGCAGCAGCAAAAAAGGCAAATGCAATTCTAGGATGTATTAACAGAAGCATACAGTCTAGATCACGTGAAGTCATTATTTCCTTCTACTCCTCTTTGGTCAGACCTCATCTGGAATATTGTGTCCAGTTATGGGCACCACATTTTAAAAAAGACATCAACAAACTGGAGCAAGTTCAGAAAAGAGCGACCAGAATGGTGACCGGTCTGCAAACCCTGTCTTATGCGGAAAGGTTGCAGGATTTGGGAATGTTTAGTTTGCAAAAGAGAAGACTGAGAGGAGACTTAATAGCTGTCTACAAATATCTAAAGGGCTGTCACATTGTAGAAGGATCAACTTTATTCTCATTTGCACAAGGAAAGACTAGAAGCAATGGGATGAAACTGAATGGGAGGAGACACAGATTAGATATTAGAAAAAACTTTTTGACAGTTAGAGTGATCAATGAGTGGAACAGGCTGCCACGAGAAGTGGTGAGTTCTCCTTCAATGGAAGTCTTCAAACAGAGGCTGGACAGACATCTGACTGGGATGATTTAGCGAATCCTGCTTTGAGCAGGGGGTTGGACCAGATGGCTCAGGAGGTCCCTTCCAACTCTACGATTCTATGATTCTATGAACAGAGGACTGAGCATAGCTTTAGACCTCATGGGACAGCGTAGAAAGGAGGCCTCCAACCCATCTGGCTTAGTGGATCCTAAATTGCTTCCAGGCTGGCTGGATCTCCATTACCATCAGTACTCAGTGCCCTGGTTTGCAACTCAAAATGTGAGTAAAAGCGTAAAGACTGCACCCCGCTGTGTTCTCCTGTTTATTTGCTGCGTCACCTCAGCCCTGCATTACATCCATCATCACCATCTTTTATAATATAATTGCCCTGAGACTTAGCTCTACCTGTGGAGAGCTGTACCAACTCTGCTGCATCACCATCAGCCTCAGCGGTCTTTTTAAGCAGCGTCGGCTATCCCTTGCCGAATACCACAGGTGGCGTCACAAACTACAGTGGGGAAAAAAAGTATTTAGTCAGTCAGCAATAGTGCAAGTTCCACCACTTAAAAAGATGAGAGGCGTCTGTAATTTACATCATAGGTAGACCTCAACTATGGGAGACAAACTGAGAAAAAAAAATCCAGAAAATCACATTGTCTGTTTTTTTTCATTTTATTTGCATATTATGGTGGAAAATAAGTATTTGGTCAGAAACAAAATTTCATCTCAATACTTTGTGATATATCCTTTGTTGGCAATGACAGAGGTCAAACGTTTTCTGTAAGTCTTCACAAGGTTGCCACACACTGTTGTTGGTATGTTGGCCCATTCCTCCATGCAGATCTCCTCTAGAGCAGTGATGTTTTTGGCTCTTCGCTTGGCAACACGGACTTTCAACTCCCTCCAAAGGTTTTCTATAGGGTTGAGATCTGGAGACTGGCTAGGCCACTCCAGGACCTTGAAATGCTTCTTACGAAGCCACTCCTTCGTTGCCCTGGCGGTGTGCTTTGGATCATTGTCATGTTGAAAGTACTACACAGCTAATTCATCATCTTCATCATGTAGAATTTGTTTGTGTAGTACTGATGATTGAAGGTGATGAAAATGGGATGAATGTACAGTACTGTACTGCACAGCATGGAAGAGCATTACAGCTCTCCTATTGGCACCACTTCATCAGGAGCTTCTTCAGGTGAGGCAGTAGTATCTACTACCACTAAATGCGTAACCAACCTCTTGTTCGAGTGATGAACATAGTCATGGAGAGATGCTGGTTCTGCTTCTTATGAACCATACGGAGGTCCTATTCCTCAGCCAATCAATGAAATACATTGCCCATTATGACCATGGTTACAAGTCGATCAAGTGTTGGGCCAACCTCCTCCTCTTCTTAAACCCGTTGTTCAAACTGTTCCTCATCCTCTTCTTCACTTGCTGAAGGGTGTTTCCGTCTTCAGTAGTCATGTCACTGAAGCCCTCTCCTCCCGGTATTTTCACCAGCTTCACAGCCTAATCCACCGCAGAGTGATACATTTCATCAAGAGAAAGTCTGACACATCATTTTCTTTATGGTTTTTTGAACATTTTTTCAATATATTTTTTGTTTTTAACCCCTTCACCCCCAAGGGTGGTTTGCACGTTCATGACCGGGCCAATTTTTACAATTCTGACCACTGTACCTTTATGAGGTCATAACTCTGGAACGCTTCCATGGATCCCGGTGATTCTGACATTGTTTTGTCGTGACATATTGTACTTCATGTTAGTGGTAAAATTTCATTCAAATAACTTGTGTTTATTTGTGAAAAAAATGGAAATTCGCAATTTTCCAACTTTGAATTTTTATGCCCTTAAATCACGGAGATATGGCACACAAAAAACTTGATAACTAACATTTCCCACATGTTTACTTTACATCAGCACAATTTTGGAACCAAAATTTTTTTTTGTTAGGAAGTTATAAGGGTTAAAAGTTGACCAGCGATTTCTCATTTTTACAACACCATTTTATTTTTAGGACCACATCACATTTGAAGCCACTTTGAGGGGTCTTTTTGATAGAAAATACCCAAAAGTGACACCATTCTAAAAACTGCACCCCTTAAGGTGCTCAAAACCACATTCAAGAAGTTTATTAACCCTTTAGGTGCGTCACAGGAATTTTTTTGAATATTTAAAAAAAAAATGAACATCTAACTTTTTTTCACAAAAAAAGTACTTCAGGTTCAATTTTTTTTATTTTACCAAGGGTAACAGGAGAGATTGGACTGCAAAAGTTATTGTGCAATTTGTCCTGAGTACGCTGATACCCGATTTGTGGGGGAGGAACGACTGTTTCGGCGCATGGCAGAGCTCAGAATGGAAGGAGCGCCGTTTGACTTTTTCAATGCAAAATTGGCTGGAATTCAGATCGGACGCCATGTCACGTTTGGAGAGTCCCTGATGTACCTAAACAGTGGAAACCCCCTACAAGTGACCCCATTTTGGAAACTAGACCCCCCAAGGAACTTATCTAGATATGTGGTGAGAACTTTGAACCCACAAGGGCTTTACAGAAGTTTATAACGTATAGCGGTACAATTAAAAAAATAATATTTTTTCCACAAAAATGATCTTTTCACCCCAATTTTTATTTTCCCAAGGGTATCAGGACCCTAAAAGTTATTGTGCAATTTGTCCTGAGTATGCTGATACCCCACATGTGGGGGTAAACCACTATTTGGGCGCATGGCAGAGCTCGGAAGGGAAGCAGCGCCATTTGACATTTTTGGCTGGAATTGAGATCGGACACCATGTCGCGATTGGAAAACCCCTGATGTACCTAAACAGTGGAAACCCCCCCACATATAACACCATTTTGGAAACTAGACCCCCTAAGGAACTTATCTAGATGTGAGGTGAGCACTTTGAACCCCCAAGGGCTTCACAGAAGTTTATAATGCCAGGGCATGAAAATAAAAAAATCGTTTTTTTTCCACAAACATGATCAATTAGTCCCCAATTGTTTTATTTTCCCAAGGGTAACAGGAGAAATTGAACCCCAAAAGTTGTTGTCCAATTTGTCCTGAGTACGCTGACACCCCATATGTGGGAGAAAACTACTGTATGGACACACGTCAGGGCTCGGAAGGGAAGTAGTGACGTTTTGGAATGCAGACTTTGATGGAATGGTCTGCAGGTGTCATGTTGCCTTTGGAGAGCCCCTAATGTACCTAAACAGTGGAAACACCGACAAATGACCCCATTTTGGAAACGAGAACCCCTAAGGAACTTATCTAGATGTGTGCTGAGCACTTTGAACCCCCAAGTGCTTCACAGAAGTTTATAACGCTCGGACGTGAAAATAAAAAAATCATTTTTTTCCACAAAAATGATATTTTTGCCCCCAATTTTTTATTTTCCTAAGGGTTACAGGAGAAATTGGACCCCAAAAATTGTTTTGCAATTTGTCCTGAGTAGGCTGATACCCTACATGTAGGGTAAAACACCGTTTGGCGCATGGCAGAGCTTGGAAAGGAAGGAGCACCATATGACATTTTCAACTCAGAATTGGCCGGAATTGAGATCAGACGCAATGTTGCATTTGGAGAGCCCCTGATGTGCCCAAGCAGTGGAAACCCCCAATTCTAACTCCAACCCGAACCCCAACACACCCCTAACCCTAATCTCAGCCCTAACCCTAACCCAAGCCCTAACCCTAACCCTAGCCCTAACGGAAAAATGGAAATAAATACATTTTTTTTATTTTATTATTTTTCCCTAACTAAGGGGGTGATAACGAGGGGTTTGATTTACTATTTATGGCGGTTTTTATATTTGGCAGCTGTCGCACGCTAAAAGACGCTTTTTATTGTAAAAATAGTTTTTGCATCACCACATATTGAGAGCTATAATTTTTCCGTATTTTGACCCACCGAGTCACGTGAGGTCTTATTTTTTGCGGGACGAGTTGACGTTTTTATCGGTACCATTTTCGGGCACGTGACATTTTTTGATCGCTTTTTATTCCGATTTTTGGGACGCAGAATGAACAAAAACCAGCGTTTCATGAATTTCTTTTGGGGGAGTGCGTTTACACCGTTCTGCGTGCAGTAAAATTGATAAAGCGGTTTTATTCTTCGGGTCAGTACGGTTACAGCGATACCTCATTTAGGTCGTTTTTTAGGTTTTGTCGGTTTTATGCAATGAAAACTATTTTATATAAAAAATAATTATTTTTGCATCGCTTTATTCTGCGAGCTATAACTTTTTTATTTTTTCACTGATGATGCTGTGTGGCGGCTTTTTTTTGTGGGACAAGATGCCATTTTCAGCGGTACCATGGATATTTATATGCGTCTTTTTGATCGCGCGTTATTACACTTTTTGTTTGGCGGTATGATAAATCATTTTTTGCTTCGTTTTTTATTTTTATTTTTTAAGGGGTTCGCTAAAGGGGTTAACTAATGGGACAGTTTTATAGGGCGGGTCGTTACGGACGCGGCGATACCTAATATGTGTACTTTTATTTTATTTATTTTTTTCAAAAAATGAATTTATTGGGGAATATTTTTTTTTTTTTTTTTTTTACTAATTTATTTGGCGATTTTTTTAAAATTATTTTTACACTTTTTTTTAATTTTTTTTTTTACTTTATTACACATTCCCAGGTGGGACATCACTGTCCTGTGACAGAACGCTGATCTGTCACAGGCATTGAAGCAGACTTCCTCTTGCCTGCGCTTTGCAGGCACTGAGGAAGCCAGCTTCCTGCAGGCCCCTGAAGGCCCCCGTCGCCATCTTGGATTCGGGGGCCTGGAGGAAAGGAGCCCCCCGCAGCAGCGCTGCACATTGCGCTGCTGTGGGGGGCTCAGGGAAGCACGGAGGGAGCCCCCTCCCTGCCGATGCTTCCCTTTAACTCCATCAAACATGATCGCGGTGTGCAAGGGGTTAACGTGTCGGGGGCGGTCCGTGACCGTCCCTGACACATTGTGCCGGGTGTCAGCTGTGATAATCAGCTGACACCCGGCCGCGATCAGCGGTGCTCACCACATGGGCGCCGCTGATCGCTGAGACGTACTATCCCGTCCATGGGCATAGGGGCCCAGGTCCCATGGACGGGATAGTACGTCGGATGGCAGGAAGGGGTTAAATATTTGATAGACTCGAAAAAAAACAAGAAGTGGGAGAAAAGGTAGTCACTTATTAATGAGACAAATAGAAGAATATTTACCGTATACACTCGTGTATAAGCCGAGTTTTTCAGCACTTTTTTTGTGCTGAAAACACCCCCCTTGGCTTATACACGAGTCACGGTCCCAGAAAGCCGGCAGAGGAGGGAAGCAGCAGGTCACAGAGGCCACCAGCTTCCATCACACCATACTCACATGCCTGCACGCCTCTCCACTCCCTTAGGTGTGGAGCGCATATTCATTACCTTAATGAGCAGTACCACATGATCACTCGACAGGAAGAGCTGCAGGCTCCGGCTGTAACGTCTGTCTGCGGTCTGGGCTGCAGCCAGACAACACCCCGAGAAACACTGATACCCTTTACCCCTATACAGGGATCTGGATTTATAGCAGAGCCCAGGAGGTGCTGTCTGAATAGGAGCAGTGGCCAGAGCAGGACGGTCGCCAGAGAGGGAGTTCCAATACAGGACAAAAACGTGGTAGTATCTGGGTCTAAACCAGTCGGGCAGCAGGGTACAAAAACGTTAGGCAGAAGCAGAGTCAGAAGTCCAGGCCAAGGTCAGAGTTATTCAACTATAGCAATTCACACAGTAACACGCAGGGGAACCAAGAATATATCCGGCGGCTTGCAAGACCAGTCCCAAGGTATTTGAGGGATCAGGTCACCCCTCACAGGTTCCTGGACTGCTGATGTCATCAGTACCGCCCCCAGGACCAGGCCAGATGATGATGCAGTAACCTTCTGATGACTGACAGAGGGGCGGAGCCTGCGCCCACCAGATGCCTGCACAGGTGCCCTTACTCTGTCAGCACCATAACTCACGGGCGAGTGACCGCGCCCAGAACAGCAGACCCCGAATTAAAAGGCAACGTGACAGACCGGCGCCTCCTAGAGGCTAAAGCCGGGACAGTAGGCCCTGAGTCTGATGCGACGGAACCACGGCCCCTCCCAGTGGCCGAGGCATTAACAGCCGTCCCTGAGTCTAACGACGAAGTGGCGGTCCGGCGCCTCCTAGTGGCCGCGACCGAAACAGCAGGCCCCAAGTCTGGCGGCGACGTGACAGTACCCCCCCTTCCAAGAGGGGCCTCCGGACCCTCAAAACCCGGTTTGTCCTGGTGAAGGAGGTGAAACCTTCTAATTAATGCCTTGGCATGGATGTTCCTTGCGGGGACCCAGGACCTCTCCTCCGGGCCGTAGCCCTTCCAGTGTACAAGATACTGTATGGAGCCTCTCACCAGGCGGGAGTCAAGGATACCCTGGACTTCATACTCTAAAGCTCCCCCGACCGAAACAGGAGGAGGGGGGGACTGGACAGGGTGAATCGGAGAACAATAAGGCTTGCGGAGAGACCTGTGGAATACGTTAGGTAATTTGAATGTGGAAACTGTGGAAGTTTTAAGCGGAAGGCTACTGGGTTAACCACCTCGATAATTTCGTATGGGCCGATGAACCTGGGACCCAGTTTGGCAGATGGTACCTTAAGCTTGATATTTTTTGTAGAGAGCCAAACCTTATCGCCACCTCCCAGGTGCGGCCCCTTAGATCGTCGTCTATTTGAGGCCGAAGCCTGTCTAACCTGAGCCCCTTACAAATTTGAATTAACCTCAGACCAAATCGTTTTCAGCCGATGTATATTTTGCTCAACCCCAGGGAGCTCCGACATCCTGGCCGAAAACGACTCAAAGCGCGGATGTAGTCCCAGGTTACAGAAAAAGGGGGTAGGTTTAATGGAGTCCTGATATCGATTATTGAGCGCGAATTCAGCCAATGGCAGATGTTCCACCCAATCGGACTGATGTCCTGACACATAACAGCGGAGGTATTGAATCATAGAATTGTAGAGTTGGAAGGGACCTCCTGGGCCATCTGGTCCAAACCCCTGCTCAAAGCAGGATTCGCTAAATCATCCCAGTCAGATATCTGTCCAGCCTCTGTTTGAAGACATCCATTGAAGGAGAACTCACCACTTCTCGTGGCAGCTTGTTCCACTCATTGATCACTCTGTCAAAAAGTTTTTTCTAATATCTAATCTGTGTCTCCTCCCATTCAGTTTCATCCCATTGCTTCTAGTCTTTCCTTGTGCAAATGAGAATAAAGTTGATCCTTCTACAATGTGACAGCCCTTTAGATATTTGTAGACAGCTATTAAGTCTCCTCTCAGTCTTCTCTTTTGCAAACTAAACAATCCCAAATCCTGCAACCTTTCCTCATAAGACAGGGTTTGCAGACCGGTCACCATTCTGATTGCTCTTTTCTGAACTTGCTCCAGTTTGTTGATGTCTTTTTTAAAATGTGGTGCCCATAACTGGACACAATATTCCAGATGAGGTCTGACCAAAGAGGAGTAGAGGGAAATAATGACTTCACGTGATCTAGACTGTATGCTTCTGTTAATACATCCTAGAATTGCATTTGCTTTTTTTGCTGCTGCATCACACTGTTGACTCATATTCAGTCTGTGATCTATTAGTATACCCAAGTCTTTTTCACATGTGCTGTTGCTTAGGCCTATTCCTCCCATTCTATATATGCTTTTTTCATTTTTATTGCCCAGATGTAGTACTTTGCATTTCTCCCTGTTAAAAACCATTCTGTTAGTTGCTGCCCACTTCTTCAGTTTATTTAAATCGTTTTGAATCCTCTCTCTCTCTTCTCTAGTATTAGCTATCCCTCCTAGCTTTGTGTCATCAGCAAATTTAATCAGTTTACCCTCAATTCCTTCATCTAAATCGTTGATAAAGATGTTGAACAATACAGGGCCCAGGACAGAGCCCTGTGGTACCCCACTTGAGACATTCTTCCAACTGGATGTGCAGCCATTTACGACCACTCTTTGGGTCCGATCACTAAGCCAGTTATGAATCCACCTAACAGTTGCCTTGTCCATTCCATACTTAGTCATTTTTTCAATAAGGATTGTATGAGAGACTTTGTCAAATGCTTTGCTGAAGTCAAGATATACTATATCTACAGCATTTCCTTGATCCACCCAATCAGTGATACCGTCATAGAAGGAAATTAAGTTAGTCTGACTTGACTTATTAGTTACAAACCCATGCTGACTCTGTTTAATCACTTCATTCTTATCCAGGTATTGACATACATGTTGTTTAATAATTTGTTCAAAGATCTTTCCTGGTATAGAAGTCAGACTCACCGGCCTATAGTTGCCTGGGTCCACCTTCTTCCCCTTTTTGAAGATAGGAACAACATTTGCTCTTCTCCAGTCTTCTGGCACTTCTCCTGTCCTCCAAGAATTTTCAAAGATTATGGAGAGGGGTTCAAAAATTTCTTCTGCTATCTCCTTCAGTACTCTGGGGTGTAATTCATCTGGACTTGGAGACTTGAATTCATTTAGGTTAGCTAAGTGTTTCCTCACTATCTTTCTGTTTATAGATATCCTGGATTCTTCTGTTCCCTTAATAGGACAGTGAATAACAGTTGATGTTACATTTCCTTTCTGAGAGAAAACAGATGCAAAATAGGAATTTAAAAGTTCAGCCTTCTCAACATCCTGTCTGACCATTTCATCATTTTCATCCTGTAAAAATCCTATAGCATCCTTGACTTTTCTTTTACTTTTGACATATCCCCAAAATCCTTTATTATTGCTTTTGACATCTCTTGCAAGCCTCAATTCATTTTCAGCTTTAGCTAATCTGATTTGTGCCCTGCAGGTTCTGCAGACAGCATAATATTCTTCTTTAGATATGCCTCCCTCTTTCCATTTTATAAACATTTTTTTTGTTCCAGAGTTTGGTTAGTACGTTCAGTTTGACCATTGGTCTCGGGATGGTATGCCGAGGAGAAGGACAACTCCACACCGATGCGTCTACAGAACGCCCTCCAGAACTTCGAGACAAACTGGGTACCCCTGTCGGACACAATATTTGTCGGAACGCCGTATGTGCAGAATGAACAGCTTACTTAAAGTTTCAGAGTTAGGCAAGCCAGACAGGGGAATAACATGACACTGCTTGCTGAACCTGTCTACCACCACCCAGATACAAGTTTTCCCATCTGAGGGTGGCAAATCTGTAATGAAGTCCATGGAGATGTGGGTCCATGGACTCTCAGGGGTGGGCAAGGACTGAAGCCAGCCGGCAGGGCGGCTATGGAGGGATTTGGCACGGGCACAGACTTCACACGCAGAAACATAGTCTTTACAGTCCTTGGCCACCGTAAGTTCCTGGTTACCAGCCTGGTGGTATTATTGAGACCGGGATGGCCTGCCAGGACAGAGTCGTGTGATTCTTTTAGAACCTGCAGACGAAGGTTAGCTGGAACAAACAATTTTTTGGGGGGCGTAGCGTCAGGGGCTTGCTCTGAAGACCTACGGATCTCCTCCAGAAGGTCCAAAGACACTGCCGACACGACGATTCCATTAGCCAATATCGGTACTGGTTCACAGTCCTCGGTCTGTGTGGGGCAAAAACTGCGAGAGAGGGCATCTGCCCTCACATTTTTAGTACCGGGGCGAAAAGTAATTAAAAAATCAAACCTGGAGAAAAAACAGGCCCACCTGGCCTGCCTGGGATTTAGTCTCTTAGCTGACTCTAGGTAGGTTAAGTTTTTGTGGTCTGTAATAACAGTGACCTTGTGTTTGGCACCTTTGAGGAAGTGGCGCCATTCCTCGAAGGCCCATTTGATCGCCAATAATTCTCAATTACCAATGTCAAAGTTTCTCTCCGTGGTAGAGAATTTGTGGGAGAAAAACGCACACAGGCGAGTGAGGGATGCAGTGCCTTGTGATAGCACTGCTCCCACTCCGACCTCGGAGGCATCCACTTCCACAACAAATGGGCGGTCTAAGTCCGGTTGCACCAAAACTGGGTTGCCACGAAGCACTCTTTCAGTGTGGAAAATGCCTGAATAGCCTCAGGATTCCAATTGGTCACGTCCGCCCCTTTTCGGGTAAGGTCCGTGAGTGGCTTGGCAATCTCCGAGAAACCCCTGATAAACTTGCGGTAGTAATTCGCGAATCCCAAAAACTGCTGCAGCGTCTTCAGCGATTTGGGTTGCACCCAAGCCTTAATAGGTTGAATCTTGGCAGGATCCATGCGAAACCCCTTGCCTGAGACCATGTATCCTAAAAACTGTACCTCTTCGGCAAAGAAAACACATTTTTCCAGTTTCGCAAACAAAGAGTGTTCTCGCAGTCTCTGCTGCACCGACCTGACGTGTTGAGTATGTGTCACAGGGTCAGCAGAGTAAATCAAAATGTCATCAAGATACACGACGACATACACCCCACAAATGTCTCTGAAAACATCATTGACGAAGTGTTGAAATACTGCAGGCGCGTTACTGAGTCCGAACGGCATTACCAGGTATTCAAAGTGACCAAGAGGTGTATTAAAGGCCGTTTTCCATTCGTCACCGTTTCTTATGCGGACCAGATTATATGCCCCCCGGAGGTCAAGTTTAGTAAACCAGTGGGCTCCCAGTAGCTGATTAAACAGATCAGGAATGAGTGGAAGCGGATACTGGTTTTTTACAGTAATAGCGTTAAGCTCACGACAATCTATACATGGTCTGAGTCCACCATCTTTTTTTCCTACAAAGAAAAACCCAGCCCCTACAGGTGAAGTGGAGGGTCTAATACAACCTTTTCGCAGGCTGTCTGCTATGTAGTCATTCATGGCTACACGCTCAGGACCAGAGAGGTTAAATATTCTCTCCTTAGGGAGGCGGGCACCTGGGACCAAGTCGATAGGACAGTGATACTCTCTATGAGGAGGTAGTTTCTCAGACTCCACTATGGAGAAGACATCTTCATAATCTCTGAGCGCATATGGAATAGAGGGGTTTTTAATTTTAACTTGGTTCACTGACAGTGACATACAGTTACTCTGACACCGTGGACTCCAGCGCACGATATCACCTAAGCGCCAGTCAATAACCGGATTATGCTGGTGCAACCATGGCATGCCTAACATAACCGGATTAGATAAATTATGTAGAACAAAAAATGATATCTGTTCGTTGTGTAATGCCCCCACTGACATAGTAATGTCTGCAGTAACAAACTCCACTCCACCCTGGATAATGTATGTACCATTGATAGCAGTGGTCTGAAAAGGGGCATTAAGTCTTAGCAGTGGTACACCGAGATTCCTTGCGAGCAAAAAATCCATGAAATAGCCCGCAGAACCACAATCCACATAAGCCTTCACATACAGGGATTTATTAGAAAATGAGTGTGAGACGGGTAACAAAAGTTTAGCCGCATTTGCGGGCAATACCTGAGCCTCTGTGCCAGCGCGACCAGAGCTGCCCAGAGGCCGACGTCCCAGGAATGTGGATCTCTGACGCTCAGCATTTCCCTGGCCTCCAGGCTGCAGCATGCTGGTGTAGGAAGATGGGAGTGTTCCTTCAGGCTGTGCTCTGGAGCAGGTGTTAGGCCAGGAAATCAGCTCAGACAGAAGAAGAAAAAAAAAAATTCAGGAGACTGCTTTTATATATGGTGAACATATACACAAAAAGCAAGTTTTTTTTCCTTGTATTATTTTGGGCCGGATATAATGTAACGTCCGTCTGCGGTCTGGGCTGCAGCCAGACAACACCCCGAGAAACACTGATACCCTTTACCCCTATACAGGGATCTGGATTTATAGCAGAGCCCAGGAGGTGCTGTCTGAATAGGAGCAGTGTCCAGAGCAGGACGGTCGCCAGAGAGGGAGTTCCAATACAGGACAAAAACGTGGTAGTATCCGGGTCTAAACCAGTCGGGCAGCAGGGTACAAAAACGTTAGGCAGAAGCAGAGTCAGAAGTCCAGGCCAAGGTCTGAGTCATAACCAGGAGGGCAGCAGAGATACAAAATCGTTAGGCAGAAGCAGAGTCAGAAGTCCAGGCCAAGGTCAGAGTCATAAATCAGGAGGGCAGCAGAGGTACAGAATCGTTAGGCAGAAGCAGAGTCAGAAGTCCAGGCCAAGGTCATAGTTATTCAACTATAGCAAGTAACACACAGGGGAACCAAGAATATATCCAGCGGCTTGCAAGACCATTCCCAAGGTATTTGAGGGATCAGGTCACCCCTCACAGGTTCCCGGACTGCTGATGTCATCAGTACCGCCCCAGGACCAGGCCAGATGATGATGCAGTAACCTTCTGATGACTGACAGAGGACCGGAGCCTGCGCCCACCAGATGCCTGCACAGGTGCCCTTACTCTGTCAGCACCATAACTCACGGGCGAGTCACGGCGCCTCCTAGTGACCGCGCCCAGAACAGCAGACCCCGAATTAAAAGGCAACGTGACAGACCGGCGCCTCCTAGAGGCTAAAGCCGGGACAGTAGGCCCTGAGTCTGATGCGACGGAACCATGGCCCCTCCCAGTGGCCGAGGCAGGAACAGCCGTCCCTGAGTCTGACGACGAAGTGGCGGTCCGGCGCCTCCTAGTGGCCGCGATCGGAACAGCAGGCCCCAAGTCTGGCGGCGACGTGACACCGGCAGCCAGAACGAGCTGCAAAGCCACCAGGGAGGTAAAAAGGATGGTTTTACCAGTTATAGGGCGTGCTGGGTCTGCTGGACAATTGTTTCTCCAAGGATCATTGTGGATACAGGGACCTCATTGCTTACTGATCAGGCACCAGGAAGCCCTGGATGAGATCTGGAGTTTCCGCTGTAGAGTCTCTGATACTTGCCTGGAGTTCATCCTGAGCCATCTGATTCATGAATACAATGCCAGTCCTGTAGTGAACATTGGCACCGATGTATAATGAAGCTCTGCAGATTCCCGAGGGCTGGTTAACTCTTCAGCCACTGCACAGGTCTCTGCTGATGTCAGGGGGTGGTCTCACGGGCCCCCTGACTATTGTGCTCAGTGTTATAATTGTGTCCCCTTTATGTTGAGGGCTGGTCCTGGCCTATGAATGGCTGATAACAGGGACCCATAGCTGCAGCACTGGAGTAGCGTGGGGGAGGGCGGTCCGCCCCAGGCGGCACGTGTGTGGGGGCGGCGCAGCAGCATGACAGCTCCTCGGCTGCTTTTAGGAAAGGCCCCAGCAGCCGTGTTGCTATGGTAACACTGTAGGACTACATTACCCTTCATGCCTCGGGCGTGCGTTCCTGGTATGACCCCGCTGCAGCGCTGTAGATTGGCAGTCACATGACCGTGGGATCTGCCGAGGCTTCGGCTGTCACATGCCCAAACAACGAGCGGAGCGACCGCACAGCATGGAGCATGGCCAATGTGGCCAACAGGGTGTCGTGGTCCGACCGGGAGCAGCTGGAGGAGGCCGGGGAGAGCACGCCGCTGCTGAACGGAGCCGGCAACCAGCAGGTGAGGGCGGGAGGAGGAATACTGGGAATTGGGGGGCTGTGCAGATAGGTGACCATGGCGAGGCTGTGCAGGGGAGGACATGGGGGGCTCTGTAGGGAGAGGACATGGGGGCTCTGTAGGGAGAGGACATGGGGGGGCTCTGTAGGGAGAGGACATGGGGGGGCTGTGCAGGGAGAGGACATGGGGGGGCTGTACAGGGGAGGACATGGGGGGGCTCTGTAGAGGGAGGACATGGGGGGCTCTGCAGGGGAGGACATGGGGGGCTCTGTAGGGGAGGACATGGGGGGCTGTGCAGGGGAGGACATGGGGGGCTGTGCAGGGGAGGACATGGGGGGCTGTGCAGGGGGAGTACATGGGGAGGCTGCGTAGGGGAGGACATGGGGTGCTGTGCAGGGGGGTAAACGGGGGGCTGTGCAAGGGAGAACATGAGGGCTCTGTAGGGAGTGTACTGTGGTTCTGTGCAGGGGGAGGACACATGGGTCTCCTTACACTGTTTTATGGTGCGGCTCTATGAAGGGCAGTGGTGGCGGTTCAGTAGGGTCATCAAGCTAATACATACATGTATATATAGAGAACTGCAAGAAGATGAAAGTCTAGAAATTTAGAAATAATAACAGCAGAGTTAGTAGTAGACTAAAAATTAGATCTTTGAGTGTAGTGTGGGCTCTTCGGATGCTTCCGAAATATCAACGACCAAAGGGGCGGTAAATTTTTCGACCGCCCCGGGCGCCACAAACAGTTGCTAAGCCACTGAGCTGCAGGAATGTATAATGTGTATAATGTGCACAGTAATGAATGTTCTAAATATTCACTGTCATTACCAAGAATTATCCGTGTTATATGGCCGGAACAAGATGCAGTGGCACCGACGGCGCGCAGGCAGCTAAATAGGATGTTTTTTTTCTTAACAGGAATCATACCTACAAAGATAGGGGATAAGGAGCCATGCATACAATGACAGGGACGGGGGAACCATGCATACCACGGTAGGGATGAGTGGTCAATGCACACCCGGCTTATACTCAAGTCAATAAGTTTACCCAGTTTTTCGTGGCAAAAGTTGGTGCCTCGGCTTGTACTCGGGTCGGCTTATACTCGAGTATATACGGTAATAGTTAAAACCTGACAAGAATAAACAATAATTTGCAGTTAGCCCAATCGTGGGGATAAATAGCTGAGAAATAAATAGTGATTAGTATATCTTAATAAATATATTGCAATTCGCCCAGTACAAAGCTGTGAAAAAAAATGGTAGTTACTATTTCCATTAAGTATTGCACTCAAACAGTTGATTAACCAAGAGAGATGGCATGTACCCGAATAGAATTCTCCTAGAGGCTGCAAATAAGAGCGGCAGGAAGTAAAGGGTTAATAGGTACATAGAACACACAATTGGGTGAAAATATTAAATGGTCATGAGCAATATGTCCTGGCATAAAGAGTGTGATTATATCCTTAGTCCATAGTTAATGCTTGGTATAAACCTGCATTCATAAAATATTCCAATGTCTATAGCCGTGGGGAGAGCTGCCCCGGCCGATGATGGATACACCAAGTACTTTCTCCAATGAGTGGAGGGCTCGTACCCTGTGAAATAGCGCGCTGAACAGTACATGGTGATTTCACCATATATAGTTGTATGTGAGTGTTGCTACTCACAATACCTCCGATGGTCTGCGTAGAATCCGGTGACTGCGTTCTGGCTGGTGCAGTAAAGGTCGGACCTGGGAGATGCGGCGATATGCCGAGGTGTAGTGTGAGACCAGCGCTCCTGCGCTCCAGCTGTCGGCAGGGATCCGGTCACTCTGGTCGATAGCTGTGTCCCGGCAGATGTGCAGTAGGAGCAGGACCTGTGTGACGCGGTGGATCACGTGGTGCCGTGTAACTGCTGCTAGATGGAGGTACGGGTGGCAAAAAGGGCCGAAACCAACGCGTTTCGGAAAACTCAGCTTCTTTCTTCAGGTCCGGGACATATTGCTTATGACCATTTAATATTTTCACCCAATTGTGTTCTATATACATATTAACCCTTTACTTCTAGGAGAATTCTATTCGGGTACATGCCATCTCTCCTTGGTTAATCAACTGTTTGAGTGCAATACTTTCTATTTCCATTAACTACCATTTTTTTCACAGCTTTGTACTGGGCGAGTTGCAATATATTCATTAAGATATACTAATCACTATTTATTTCTCAGCTATTTATCCCCACGATTGGGCTAACTGCAGTTTATTGTTTATTCTTGTCAGGTTTTACCTATTAAATATTCTTCTATTTGTCTCATTAATAAGTGACTAGCTTTTCTCCCACATCTTGGTTTTTTCAGCGCGAGTCTATCACAAATATTTATAATCCTTTCGATTTCCTTGTGGTTGGTATCTAGAGTCGCAGCAGTTACAAAACCTTTTACACAGGCGCCACTTTATCGCTCTCCTTCATTTTTTGATTTTAACAATTTTTCCCTGGATCTGTAGCTGGATATTTCCTGCTTTTGAATTGCCTCCTATATACAGTGTGAGCCTCCACATTGCTTCCTATATACAGTATGAGGCCGCATATAGCCTCCTATATACAGTAGGAGCCTGCACAGCGCTTCCTATATACAGTATGAGGCCGCATATAGCCTCCTATATACAGTATGAGCCTGCACAGCGCTTCCTATATACAGTATGAGTCTGAACATAGTCTCCTATATACAGTATGAGCCTGCACATCGCTTCCTATATACAGTATGAGACCGCATATAGCCTCCTATATACAGTATGAGGCCGCATATAGCCTCCTACATACAGTATGAGCCTGCACAGCGCTTCCTATATACAGTATGAGCCTGCACATCGCTTCCCATATACAGTATGAGGCCGCATATAGCCTCCTACATACAGTAGGAGGCCACATATAGCCTCCTATATACAGTATGAGCCTGCACATCGCTTCCTATATACAATATGAGCCTTCACATTGCTTCCTATATACAGTATGAGCCTGCACATTGCTTCCTATATACATTATGAGTCTGCACATAGTCTCCTATATACAGTATGAGCCTGCACATCGCTTCCTATATACAGTATGAGGCCGCATATAGCCTCCTACTTACAGTATGAGGCTGCATATAGCCTCCTATATACAGTATGACCCTGCACATCGCTTCCCATGTACAGTATGAGACCACATATAGCCTCCTGAATACAGTATTTGCCTCCTATATACAGTATGAGGCTGCATATAGCCTCCTATATACAGTATGAGCCTGCACATCGCTTCCTATATACAGTATGAGGCCGCATATAGCCTCCTATATACAGTATGAGCCTGTACTTCGCTTCCTATATACAGTATGAGGCCGCATATAGCCTCCTATATACAGTATGAGCACCAACATATAGCCTCCTGAATGCAGTGTTTACCTCCTATATACAGTATGAGCCTGCACATTGCTTCCTATATACAGTATGAGCCTGCACATAGCCTCCTATATACAGTAGCAAGAAAAATAAAAAATAAATGATTGAATGAGAGTAATGGTTTTGGGTCCTTTCTGTAAAAATCGTATGGGTATCTTTTTAGTCTTGGTTTTAGTTTTCTGTTTTTAATTATTTTTTCCTGTGCTTATACTCCAGTTCTCTATCTTCGCATTGCAGTATATGATCTGGCATGGAATTCATTGTTGAGGGCATTTCAAGATTTTATGAAGAAACACTCCTCTCACAAGAAATCTACGGCTCTTTTCGTACCCATTGGGTCTTCAATATTTCATATTATTTGTTCACATTTTTATTCATTTTTTCTTTTTTTATTTGTTTATTTCATTTACATTTTTATTTGTTTTATTTTTATATTTTTTTTTTCACTCATTTTTTATTTTTTTCACAATTTTCTTTGTGTATTTTTGCTATGTATTATGCATTATACATAATTGTGTGTATAATTACTTTATGATATATGACATTTGATGTATGTATTGAATGCCATGTGTTATTTTTATGTTCATTTGTTTTTTAACAGAGACATGATATATAGTTGTTATAGTTATGTGATGCACATACACTTTCATATAGCCTGCATACACATTATGCTAATTGTTAAAAAAAAATTTTATTGCTTGCATAGTGTGCTTATAATTGACACATATGTGTGTGCCTTTGCACTCTATGTCAGGCATATTCACTTTAATGGTTCATACACACCGCTATAATTATTTCAGCATCATTATGTTTTATCCCCTCACTTTCAACACTTGCTATCACTTTAAATAGTGATTATTATTCTTCATAATTATTTTATTTTCTTGTCCTCACTTGAGCGCATGCCCAGTTCTGTCCTCCCTAGGAGCCTTCTGACGTGCTCAGTCTGGTATGTGGCTGTCTCTGGCTGTTTTGCAGCTTGAGCCACTTTCATGCTGATCATAGACTCCCTGTTCATAGTGGGGACTCAACAGCGCATGCGCCGATAATGCTGTGGACGTTTAGAACTGGATACTATTGACGTCATTGTGGACACTACAGCGCAGGTCCTGAATTTTACAAGCTTTATTAGGGAAAGCGGTTTATTGGTTGACCGCACCATATAAACTACATCCGGGGCACTTGTAAACCACGCCTCCTGAGAAAGCTGCGGCGTAACGCGCGTAGGGGCGGCAGGTTTTACAGCGACATACACAGCACATGTAAGTTGTTACTTTCTAATGCAGTCCTTGTATCTTACTCTGGAATTTGTATAGACAGTTTTTACTCTGTGTACACTTAACGCCTACCAGGCTTATTTGATACAAGGCACTTATGCACTTTTTATTCAGCAGTTTACTCTGGGCACTTATTGTATGCAAAACCTTATCTGGACATACATATTATGTAAATGAGGAGTTTGCTGTTTACTATGCATTCTATTTGTGAAAGGAAAGCAAAGAAAATACATGTTTTATACAGATAAAAACTTTATTAACTGTCAAGGTGCTGGTTTAATTATATTGTGTTTATGTCTGCTGTAACTTGCATTTAGCATTTATGCTCTGTTAATTATTCTAAATAAATTATTTAGCTTGAAAAACTCCAATTTTGATCTCTTGTGATGCTTAATAGCTCATTTATGAGATTTTTTTTGCTATTATATTTCCAGTGAGTTGAGCCTTTGAAGAATTTTTTTCCAGTATTTGGGATATATTTGTACTTTATCCTATATACAGTATGAGCCTGTACATCGCTTCCTATATACAGTATGAGGCTGCATATAGCCTCCTATACACAGTATGAGCCCACATAGCCTCCTGTATACAGTATGAGGCCGCATATAGCCTTCTACACTGCGTTCCAAAATATTATGCAAATTGGATTTAAGTGTCATAAAGATGTAATTTTTTGTTTTTCAAATAAACTCAGATGGTATTGTGTATCAGGGCTCTTTGGATCACTGAAATCAATCTCAAACGCCTGTGATAATTAGTTTACCAGGTGAGCCCAATTAAAGGAAAACTACTTAAGAATGATGTTCCACATTATTAAGCAGGGCACAGGTTTCAAGGAATTTAGGAAAGAAAACGGATCTCTCTGCTGCTGAAAAGCATCAAATAGTGCAATGCCTTGGTCATGAGATGAAAACATTAGATATTTCCCAAAAACTTAAACGTGATCATCGTACTTTTAAGAGATTTGTGGTTGATTCTGAGAACAGACATGTTTGTGCTGATAAAGGCAGAATGAGGAAGGTTTCTGCCAGGCAAGTTCATCGGATTAAGAGAGCAGCTGCTAAAAAGCCATTACAAACCAGCAAACAGATATTTAAAGCTGCTGGTGCCTCTGGAGTCCCTCGAACCTCAAGGTGTAGGATCCTTCAAAGGCATGCTGTGGTGCATAAACCTACTATTCGGCCACTCCTAAACAGTGTTCACAAGCAGAAATGGTTGCAGTGGGCCCAGACATACATGAAAACTAATTTTCAAACAGTCTTGTTTACTGATGAGTGTCGAGCAACCCTGGATGGTCCAGATGGATGGAGTAGTGGGTGGTTGGTGGAAGGCCACTATGCCCCAACAAGGCTGCGACGTCAGCAAGGAGGTGGAGGAGTCATGTTTTGGGCCGGAATCATGGGGAAACAGCTGGTAAGGCTCTTTAAGGTTCCTGATGGTGTGAAAATGACCTCTGCAAAGTATATAGAGTTTCTGACTGACAGCTGTCTTCCATGGTATAAAAAACAGAAATGTGCCTTCAGGAGCAAAATCCTCTTCATGCATGAAACTGCACCATGTCATGCTGCAAAGAATACCTCTGAGTCATTGACTGCTATGGGCATAAAAGGAGATAACTCATGGTGTGGCCACCATCTTTCCCTGACCTCAACCCTATGGAGAACCTTTGGAGTATCATCAAGCGAAAGATCTATGAGGGTGGGAGGCAGTTCACATCAAAACAGCAGCTCTGGGAGGCTATTCTGACTTCATGCAAAGAAATACAAGCAGAAACTCTCCAAAAAATTCACAAGTTCAATGGATGCAAGAATTGTGAAGGTGATATCAAAGAAGGGTTCCTATGTTAACATGTAACTTGGCCTGTTAAGCTATTTAACTCCAAAATATCCTTTTTGTTCAGTGAATGTGACCTCCTAATGCTGCAAATTCCACAAATGAGCATTTTCAGTTCTTTAAAACATATCAAATGTTTAGAAATTCTACTGTGCATACTAATTTGGAACAGTGCAATTTGAGTTTTTATTCATTTTGGAGATTATACTGTTATCATTGGGAGGTTTCTTCAATAAAATTCGATGCATATTCTAACGGGTGATGACTTTTATTAGACTGACTGTCATTTGTACCGACTATTTAGGAAAATCAGAGAAAAATAGCATTTGCATAATAATTTGGAACACAGTGTATATACAGTACTAGCTGAAGAGCCCGGCGCTGCTCGGGCATAGTAACTAACTGTGGTAAGTTATAGAAAATTATAATTATCCTCCATCCCATAGTCCCTGCCCATATACCCATCATACATATCCACGATCCCATAGGCCCGTGCCCATATACCCATCATACATATCCTCCATCCCATAGTCGAGTACCCATATACCCATCACATATCCTCCATCCCATAGTCCCATGCCCATATACCCATCATACATATTCTCCATCCCATAGTCCCATGCACAGATACCGATCATACATATTCTCCATCCCATGGTCCCATGCCCATATACCCATCATACATATCCTCCATCCCACAGTCCCGTGCCCATATACCCATCATACATATCCGCTATCTCATAGTCCCGTGCCCATATACCGTCATACATACAGACAATGTGATTTTCTGGATTTTTTTTTCCTCAGTTTGTCTCCCATAGTTGAGGTCTACCTATGATGTAAATTACAGACGCCTCTCATCTTTTTAAGTGGTGGAACTTGCACTATTGCTGACTGACTAAATACTTTTTCTCCCCACTGTATCCTCCATCCTATAGTCCAGTGCCCATATACCCATCACACATCCTCCATCCCATAGTCCTGTGCCCATATACATATCCACCATCCCATAGTCCCGTGCCCATATACCCATCAAACATATCCTCCATCCCATAGTCCAGTGCCCATATACCCATCACACATCCCCCATCCCATAGTCCCGTGCCCATATACCCATCATACATATCCACCATCCTATAGTCCAGTGCCCATATACTCATCACACAGCCTCCATTCCATAATCAACCATTATGACATCATAATGAGCGGCGGCAGGGCTTGCAACCTTTGATGACATCAGCATCGCCATGGCAAACATTGTGACATCATAATGAGGGGCGGGGCTTGATGCACACACACTGCTTCCCCAGTATGCAAATAGGGGCATTGTGACAACACAATGAGGGGCGGGGCTTGACGCGCACACACTTTTTCCCCCAGTATGTAGATGGGGGCAAAATTGTTTGGTGAATTGGAACGCGCAGGGTTAAAATTTCGCCTCTCAACATAGCTTAGGACGCTCTCGGGGTGCAGACGTGTGACTGTGCCAAATTTTGTGGCTGTAGCTGCGACGGTGCGGATGCCTATCCCGGACATACAAACATACACACACACATACATACATACACACTTTGAGCTTTATATATTAGATGAGGCCGCATATAGTCTCTTATATACAGTATGAGCCTGCACATTGCTTCCTATATACAATATGAGCCCACATAGCCTCCTATATACAGTATGAGCCTGCACATCGCATCCTGTATACAGTATGAGGCCACATATAGCCTCCTATGTACGGTATGAGCCTGCACATCGCTTCATATATACAGTATGAGGCCGCATATAGCCTCCTATATACAGTATGAGCACCCACATATAGCCTCCTGAATATAGTTTTTGCCTCCTATATACAGTATGAGCCTGCACATTGCTTCCTATATACAATATGAGCCCACATAGCCTCCTATATACAGTATGAGCCTGCACATCGCTTCCTATATACAGTATGAGGCCACATATAGCCTCCTATGTACGGTATGAACCTGCACATCGCTTCCTATATACAGTATGAGGCCGCATATAGCCTCCTATATACACAGTATGAGCACCCACATATAGCCTCCTGAATACAGTTTTTGCCTCCTATATACAGTATGAGCCTGCACATTGCTTCCTATATACAGTATGAGCCTGCACATAGCCTCCTATATACAGTATGAGCCTGTACATCGCTTCCTATATACAGTATGAGCATCCACATATAGCCTCCTATGTACAGTATGAGCCTGCGCATTGCTTCCTATAAACAGTATGAGTATCCACATAGCCTCCTATGTACAGTATGAGCCTGCACATCGCTTCCTATAAACAGTATGAGTATCCACATAGCCTCCTATGTACAGTATGAGCCTGCACATCGCTTCCTATAAACAGTATGAGCCTGCAAATCGCTTCCTATATACAGTATGAGCCCACATATAGCCTCCTGAATACAGTGTTTGCCTCCTATATACAGTGTGAGTCCCCATATAGCCTCCTATATACAGTATGAGCACTCACATATAGCCTCCTGACTACATTGTTTGCCACCATATTGCCCCCTATATACAGTGTGAGTCCCCATATAGCTCCTATATACAGTATGAGCCCCTATATAGCATCCCATATCTAACTGCTTTTACCTTGGTATCATTAATTTTCTATGAGACTACTCTGTTCTCATATTGTGCATTTATGCATTTAGTAGGGCTTAATGGAATGACTGCGCTTGTTACACATCAACTCTGTAGATGCGCTCACTTATTAGACTTTGGTTGGGGCAACTCTAAAATATAATAATGATAATGGTCCTGTCTAGTGACAAGTTTATTTTACAGGCTTCTGGAGAAAGGCACAATACCAGTCATTCAAGGGTTAAATCTTTGGAACACTGAGAGGGACTTTCTAGCCAATGAAACCACAGTATAAAACACCTGTGATAACTATGGCAACTGCGCTGATGTCATAAAGACATGCATCTATGATGCAGGAGAAGATTCCAGAACCACAAGTCATTCAGCCGTAGACGGAGCCATACTTGATGTGTCTGGAGACCTGGAGCTTCATCACTCCACAATGGGAGGAAGGGGACACCGCCTAGCCAGCCAGATCAGCCATAGCGCCTAGCCAGCCAGATCAGCCATACCGCCTAGCCAGCCAGATCAATGGGGTGACAGATGTTGCAGCCAGATCTCCCTCACGTCCGGTACTCGCCGCCTTCACTTTATGTGTACGGCCTGGAGAGGTCGCATTAGGCTTCTCCAAAACAAATATGACACAATGTACAAATTCAGGTACAATTTGCTGTTACATGTTGGCACTAACCTTCTAAGCCCAAGGGAAGGGCAGTCCTGCAGCCATGGTTCCCTAGAGGTTTCCACCACAGGGGTTTTTTCCTCTCCTGAGTGCTGAAGGACGATTCTTCGTGAGTCGGGGGTTCTGCCATTTTCAGTGTCTCTTTCATAGTAATTGGCGGATTCTAAATTTCAGACACTGAAAGAAATAATAATGATGAGATTTGGAATAAAATTCGGTCAATTTAACATCCAATAAAAGTGTTTTGTGTGTTTCTTTCACAATCTTCGGTTGGTGAAATTTTGTTGGGGATCAGGATCCAGCATCCATGATCAAGCCATGAAGCCAGATATGAAGTCAGAGCAATTTAACCCTGCGCTGGAAGACAGGACGGAGCAGAGATGACAAAGTGTGACTGCACAATTAGCACAAGTTCACACTCTTCCTCCCATTCAGATACACGAGGGGATTCAGGGCCGAGTTAGGACTAAAAAGCAGCCCTGGCACACAAAATTCACCAGCCCACATACAATAAGTGTCCTCAACCCAAATCGTAGAACACTGATAGGTCATGTAGGATTTTGCTTTATCCGTTACCATGGCCGAAACAAAGTATTTTGGGTGCCCAAGGCAGATGAAGCCGAAGGCGCCCATTTTGCATTTCTACCCAGCTAATTCTTCCCTTTTCCATTAGGTCTATGACATCATGTGATTAATAACTGATGAGCTGAATCCTTCTAAGTCAGGCCCATATACATTTGTATCTCATGAACCTACAACTCCCAGTATGTCCTTAACAATGGTAAGGAGATGCTGGGAGTTACCAGTCTTTATCAGACTGTGGACTATACAGGAACCATAGTACTGATGAGACGCAGTCAGTACCAATAACTAAAAATGTACATCCTGGTACCTTATAGGTGACCTCTTCTCAGATTGAGTCTTTTCTTTCTCTTAGGCCTGTTTCACACTTCAGTAGCAGCAGGTCACAGAGGCCACCAGCTTCCAGCACACCATACTCACATGCCTGCTCGCCTCTCCGCTCCCTTAGGCGTGGAGCGCATATTCATTACCTTAATGAGCAGTACCACGTGATCACTCGACAGGAAGAGCTGCAGGCTCCGGCTGCCAGAACGAGCTGCAAAGCCACCAGGGAGGTAAAAAGGATGGTTTTACCAGTTATAGGGCGTGCTGGGTCTGCTGGACAATTGTTTCTCCAAGGATCATTGTGGATACAGGGACCTCATTGCCTACTGATCAGGCACCAGGAAGCCCTGGATGAGATCTGGAGTTTCCGCTGTGGAGTCTCTGATACTTGCCTGGAGTTCATCCTGAGCCCTATATACAGTATGGGAGAGGACATGGGGGGACTCTGTAGGGGAGGACATGGGGGGACTCTGTAGGGGAGGACATGGGGGGACTCTGTAGGGGAGGACATGGGGGGACTCTGTAGGGGAGGACATGGGGGGGCTGTGCAGGGGGGGTAAATGAGGAGGCTGTGTAGGGGAGAACATGGGAGACTGTGCTGGGGGGGTACATGATGAGGCTGTGTAGGGGAGGACATGGGGGGCTGTGCAGGGGGGTACACGGGGGGCTGTGCAAGGGGAGAACATGAGGGCTCTGTAGGGAGTGTACTGTGGGTCTGTGCAGGGGGAGGACACGTGGGTCTCCTTACACTGTTTTATGGTGCAGCTCTATGCAGGGCAGTGGTGGAGGTTCAGTAGGGTCATCAAGCTAATACATACATACATATATATAGAGAACTGCAAGAAGATTAGAAAATTAGAAATAATAACAGCAGAGTTAGTAGTAGACTAAAAATTAGATCTTTGAGTGTAGTGTGGGCTCTTCGGATGCTTCCGTAATATCAACGACTAGAGTTGAGCGAAACGGGTCGAAAAAATTCAAAAGTCGCCGACTTTTGGCAATGTCGGGTTTCATGAAACGAAAACCGACCCTAGGATGAGGTCGGCCACGAGGTCGGCGACCTACGCGCCAAAGTCGCGTTTCAAAAGTTTGTTTTGCGCTCTTTTTCAGCCAATCAGGATCCACGGACACTGTGGGCAACGTGATGACATAGGCACGGGTCACCACCATCTTTCATAAGGGCATGCAAGTGATTGGCTTGCTTTGGGGGGCGTCACAGGGGGTATAAAAGGGCGTGCACGCCGACCGCCATGTTACTCATGCTGATCTCAGAATAGGGAGAGCTGCTGCTGCTGCTGATTTTGTAGGGAGAGCGTTAGGCAGGGAAGAAGACACCAAAAACTGCTTCTGCTGCTAGCGATTTTGCCTGTACAACACACCAGTCACTGTGCAGTGCAAGGGGAGGCTATATAGTGGTGTATCAGTGGTGTTGGTTGTTGGGCTGCCTTCTAAGGCTTCCTGACATTCCTGCATTGCTGTTTACCCACTGCTCCGCAAACTGCTTTTTTAAAAGCAATCACAATTTTTTTTTTTGTCCTGCTGAGAAGAAAAAAAAACTGCTTCTTCTGCTAGCGATTTTGCCTGTACAACACACCAGTCACTGTGCAGTGCAAGGGGAGGCTATATAGTGGGGTATCGGTGGTGTTGGTTGTTGGGCTGCCTTCTAAGGCTTCCTGACATTCCTGCATTGCTGTTTACCCACTGCTCCGCAAACTGCTTTTTTAAAAGCAATCACAATTTTTTTTTTGCCCTGCTGAGGTACTGAGCGTGCATTTTTTCACACCATACAGCGGTGTACGCTCCTCACACAGTACCGTGTAACGGCTGTTATCACAGCCACAGTGAAGCTATCAGTGAGTCACTCTGTGAGAATAAGTCGAGGACATGTTCCGTTCTTACAGACCTGCACTCTAGGGAGATTCCAATTCTGCCCAATTCTACATACACCTTGTAGTTTGTGATACACTAGCCAATTTCTGCCTGTGACATAGCGCTCAGATATTCAGTGGGCCTCACACAATCCATAAGTGTCCAGTGTCCACAAGTGTGTGCAGAAATTCAAAATCTCCTTTATCCTCTAGTCACTTTGGTCACAGCTCTGCCATCGAGCCTGTGACAGAGCGCTCAGATGCTTGTCAGTGGGCCTCACACAATCCATAAGTGTCCAGTGTCCACAAGTGTGTGCAGAAATTCAAAATCTCCCTTATCCTCTAGTCACTTTGGTCACAGCTCTGCCATCGAGCCTGTGACAGAGCGCTCAGATACTAGTCAGTGGGCCTCACACAATCTATAAGTGTCCACAAGTGTGTGCAGAAATTCAAAATCTCCCTTATCCTCTAGTCACTTTGGTCACAGCTCTGCCATCGAGCCTGTGACAGAGCGCTCAGATACTAGTCAGTGGGCCTCACACAATCCATAAGTGTCCACAAGTGTGTGCAGAAATTCAAAATCTCCCTTATCCTCTAGTCACTTTGGTCACAGCTCTGCCATCGAGCCTGTGACAGAGCGCTCAGATACTAGTCAGTGGGCCTCACACAATCCATAAGTGTCCACAAGTGTGTGCAGAAATTCAAAATCTCCCTTATCCTCTAGTCACTTTGGTCACAGCTCTGCCATCGAGCCTGTGACAGAGAGCTCAGATACTAGTCAGTGGGCCTCACACAATCCATAAGTGTCCACAAGTGTGTGCAGAAATTCAAAATCTCCCTTATCCTCTAGTCACTTTGGTCACAGCTCTGCCATCGAGCCTGTGACAGAGCGCTCAGATACTAGTCAGTGGGCCTCACACAATCTATAAGTGTCCACAAGTGTGTGCAGAAATTCAAAATCTCACTTATCCTCTAGTCACTTTGGTCACAGCTCTGCCATCGAGCCTGTGACAGAGCGCTCAGATACTAGTCAGTGGGCCTCACACAATCCATAAGTGTCCACAAGTGTGTGCAGAAATTCAAAATCTCCCTTATCCTCTAGTCACTTTGGTCACAGCTCTGCCATCGAGCCTGTGACAGAGAGCTCAGATACTAGTCAGTGGGCCTCACACAATCCATAAGTGTCCACAAGTGTGTGCAGAAATTCAAAATCTCCCTTATCCTCTAGTCACTTTGGTCACAGCTCTGCCATCGAGCCTGTGACAGAGCGCTCAGATACTAGTCAGTGGGCCTCACACAATCCATAAGTGTCCACAAGTGTGTGCAGAAATTCAAAATCTCCCTTATCCTCTAGTCACTTTGGTCACAGCTCTGCCATCGAGCCTGTGACAGAGCGCTCAGATGCTTGTCAGTGGGCCTCACACAATCCATAAGTGTCCACAAGTGTGTGCAGAAATTCAAAATCTCCCTTATCCTCTAGTCACTTTGGTCACAGCTCTGCCATCGATCATGTGACAGAGCGCTCAGATACTAGTCAGTGGGCCTCACACAAACAAGTCTCTAAAAGCATGAGTTTGCAACTACTTTACTTTTGGAGAAAATTCAAAACATTCATTATTCAATAGAGCCCAATAGCAAAAATCAGGTTTTGAATGAAGAATCACATTTCTTGGTAAAATCATGCAGGATTGAAATTTTTGATGGTTTTTTACTCCTCTCAACAGCCCAAACAAGTTTCTAAAAGGATGAGTTTGCAACTACTTTACTTTTGGAGAAAATTCAAAACATTCATTATTCAATAGGGCCCAAACTATCAAAAACCAGCGGTTTCAATGAACACACATTTCTTGGTAGAATCATGCAGGACTGAAATTTTTGATGTTTTTCTACTCCTCTCATGAGCCCAAACAAGTCTCTAAAAGCATGAGTTTGCAACTACTTTACTTTTGGAGAAAATTCAAAACATTCATTATTCAATAGGGCCCAAACTATCAAAAACCAGCGGTTTCAATGAACACACATTTCTTGGTAGAATCATGCAGGACTGAAATGTTTGATGTTTTTCTACTCCTCTCATGAGCCCAAACAAGTCTCTAAAAGCATGAGTTTGCAACTACTTTACTTTTGGAGAAAATTCAAAACATTCACTTTTCAATAGAGCCCAATAGCAAAAATCAGGTTTTGAATGAAGAATCACATTTCTTGGTAGAATCATGCAGGATTGAAATTTTTGATGGTTTTTTACTCCTCTCAACAGCCCAAACAAGTTTCTAAAAGGATGAGTTTGCAACTACTTTACTTTTGGAGAAAATTCAAAACATTCATTATTCAATAGGGCCCAAACTATCAAAAACCAGCGGTTTCAATGAACACACATTTCTTGGTAGAATCATGCAGGACTGAAATTTTTGATGTTTTTCTACTCCTCTCATGAGCCCAAACAAGTCTCTAAAAGCATGAGTTTGCAACTACTTTACTTTTGGAGAAAATTCAAAACATTCATTATTCAAGAGAGCCCAATAGCAAAAATCAGGTTTTGAATGAAGAATCACATTTCTTGGTAGAATCATGCAGGATTGAAATTTTTGATGGTTTTTTACTCCTCTCAACAGCCCAAACAAGTTTCTAAAAGGATGAGTTTGCAACTACTTTACTTTTGGAGAAAATTCAAAACATTCATTATTCAATAGGGCCCAAACTATCAAAAACCAGCGGTTTCAATGAACACACATTTCTTGGAAGAATCATGCAGGACTGAAATTTTTGATGTTTTTCTACTCCTCTCATGAGCCCAAACAAGTTTCTAAAAGCATGAGTTTGCAACTACTTTACTTTTGGAGAAAATTCAAAACATTCATTATTCAATAGAGCCCAATAGCAAAAATCAGGTTTTGAATGAAGAATCACAGTTCTTGGTAGAATCATGCAGGATTGAAATTTTTGATGGTTTTTTACTCCTCTCAACAGCCCAAACAAGTTTCTAAAAGGATGAGTTTGCAACTACTTTACTTTTGGAGAAAATTCAAAACATTCATTATTCAATAGAGCCCAATAGCAAAAATCAGGTTTTGAATGAAGAATCACATTTCTTGGTAGAATCATGCAGGATTGAAATTTTTGATGGTTTTTTACTCCTCTCAACAGCCCAAACAAGTTTCTAAAAGGATGAGTTTGCAACTACTTTACTTTTGGAGAAAATTCAAAACATTCATTATTCAATAGGGCCCAAACTATCAAAAACCAGCGGTTTCAATGAACACACATTTCTTGGTAGAATCATGCAGGACTGAAATTTTTGATGTTTTTCTACTCCTCTCATGAAAAAAAAATTTCAATCCTGCATGATTCTACCAAGAAATGTGATTCTTCATTCAAAACCTGATTTTTGCTATTGGGCTCTATTGAATAATGAATGTTTTGAATTTTCTCCAAAAGTAAAGTAGTTGCAAACTCATGCTTTTAGAGACTTGTTTGGGCTCATGAGAGGAGTAGAAAAACATCAAAAATTTCAGTCCTGCACGATTCTACCAAGAAATGTGTGTTCATTCAAACCCCTGGTTTTTGATAGTTTGGGCCCTATTGAATAATGAATGTTTTGAATTTTCTCCAAAAGTAAAGTAGTTGCAAACTCATGCTTTTAGAGACTTGTTTGGGCTCATGAGAGGAGTAGAAAAACATCAAAAATTTCAGTCCTGCATGATTCTACCAAGAAATGTGTGTTCATTGAAACCGCTGGTTTTTGATAGTTTGGGCCCTATTGAATAATGAATGTTTTGAATTTTCTCCAAAAGTAAAGTAGTTGCAAACTCATCCTTTTAGAAACTTGTTTGGGCTGTTGAGAGGAGTAAAAAACCATCAAAAATTTCAATCCTGCATGATTCTACCAAGAAATGTGATTCTTCATTCAAAACCTGATTTTTGCTATTGGGCTCTATTGAATAATGAATGTTTTGAATTTTCTCCAAAAGTAAAGTAGTTGCAAACTCATCCTTTTAGAAACTTGTTTGGGCTGTTGAGAGGAGTAAAAAACCATCAAAAATTTCAATCCTGCATGATTCTACCAAGAAATGTGATTCTTCATTCAAAACCTGATTTTTGCTATTGGGCTCTATTGAATAATGAATGTTTTGAATTTTCTCCAAAAGTAAAGTAGTTGCAAACTCATGCTTTTAGAGACTTGTTTGGGCTCATGAGAGGAGTAGAAAAACATCAAAAATTTCAGTCCTGCATGATTCTTCCAAGAAATGTGTGTTCATTGAAACCGCTGGTTTTTGATAGTTTGGGCCCTATTGAATAATGAATGTTTTGAATTTTCTCCAAAAGTAAAGTAGTTGCAAACTCATCCTTTTAGAAACTTGTTTGGGCTGTTGAGAGGAGTAAAAAACCATCAAAAAGTTCAATCCTGCATGATTCTACCAAGAAATGTGATTCTTCATTCAAAACCTGATTTTTGCTATTGGGCTCTATTGAATAGTGAATGTTTTGAATTTTCTCCAAAAGTAAAGTAGTTGCAAACTCATGCTTTTAGAAACTTGTCTGGGCTCATGAGAGGAGTAGAAAAACATCAAAATTTTCAGTCCTGCATGATTCTACCAAGAAATGTGTGTTCATTGAAACCGCTGGTTTTTGATAGTTTGGGCCCTATTGAATAATGAATGTTTTGAATTTTCTCCAAAAGTAAAGTAGTTGCAAACTCATCCTTTTAGAAACTTGTTTGGGCTGTTGAGAGGAGTAAAAAACCATCAAAAATTTCAATCCTGCATGATTTTACCAAGAAATGTGATTCTTCATTCAAAACCTGATTTTTGCTATTGGGCTCTATTGAATAGTGAATGTTTTGAATGTTCTCCAAAAGTAAACTAGTTGCAAACTCATGCTTTTAGAAACTTGTTTGGGCTCATGAGAGGAGTAGAAAAACATCAAAAATTTCAGTCCTGCACGATTCTACCAAGAAATGTGTGTTCATTGAAACCGCTGGTTTTTGATAGTTTGGGCCCTATTGAATAATGAATGTTTTGAATTTTCTCCAAAAGTAAAGTAGTTGCAAACTCATGCTTTTAGAGACTTGTTTGGGCTCATGAGAGGAGTAGAAAAACATCAAAAATTTCAGTCCTGCACGATTCTACCAAGAAATGTGTGTTCATTCAAACCGCTGGTTTTTGATATTTTGGGCCCTATTGAATAATGAATGTTTTGAATTTTCTCCAAAAGTAAAGTAGTTGCAAACTCATGCTTTTAGAGACTTGTTTGGGCTCATGAGAGGAGTAGAAAAACATCAAAAATTTCAGTCCTGCATGATTCTACCAAGAAATGTGTGTTCATTGAAACCGTTGGTTTTTGATAGTTTGGGCTCTATTGAATAATGAATGTTTTGAATTTTCTCCAAAAGTAAAGTAGTTGCAAACTCATCCTTTTAGAAACTTGTTTGGGCTGCTGAGAGGAGTAAAAAACCATCAAAAATTGTAATCCTGCATGATTCTACCAAGAAATGTGATTCTTCATTCAAAACGCTGGTTTTTGCTATTGGGCTCTATTGAATAATGAATGTTTTGAATTTTCTCCAAAAGTAAAGTAGTTGCAAACTCATGCTTTTAGGCTGGTTTCACATTTGCGTTTTTTAGTGCTGGAAAAAAACGCTAACCTGCGCATGCGTTTTTTCCCCTATATTTAACATGGGTGCGCATACCTGCGCGCTTGTAAGCGCATGTATGCGATTTTCATGCGCTGCGTTTTTTTGGGGTGTGCGATTGGATTTTCCAGACGCAGCATGTTGCATTTTTTGGCCCTGCAAAAAAGCGCATGCGCACATATGCGCACGTTTTGCGCTAAAAATGGCCATTATAGCCTATGGATGCGCATATGTGCGGACTGGCATGCTCATGTAAGCGTTTTTTTGCATATGCATTTTTTTTTTTTAACCATGGAATTTAGGGGTTTGGGTTAGAGTTAGGGTTAGTTAAGGGGGTTTAGGGTTAGGGTCAGGGTCAGGGTTAGGGTTGGGTTTTGGGTCAGGGTTAGGGTCAGGATTAGGGTTAAATATGGTTTTGTTAAGGGTTAGGGTCAGGGTTAGGGTTAGTGTTAGGGTCAGGGTTAAGTATGGTTTTGTTAAGGATTAGGGTCAGGGTTAGGGTCAGGATTAGGGTTAAGTATGGTTTTGTTAAGGGTTAGGGTCAGGGTTAGGGTTAGGGTTAGGGTCAGGGTTAGGGTCAGGGTTAGGGTCAGGGTTAGGGTCAGGGTCAGGGTCAGGGTCAGGGTTAGGGTCAGGGTTAGGGTCAGGGTTAGGGTTAAGTATGGTTTTGTTAAGGATTAGGGTCAGGGTTAGGGTCAGGATTAGGGTTAAGTATGGTTTTGTTAAGGGTTAGGGTCAGGGTCAGGGTTAGGGTTAGGGTCAGGGTCAGGGTTAGGGTCAGGGTTAAGTATGGTTTTGTTAAGGATTAGGGTCAGGGTTAGGGTCAGGATTAGGGTTAAGTATGGTTTTGTTAAGGGTTAGGGTCAGGGTTAGGGTTAGGGTTAGGGTCAGGGTTAGGGTCAAGTATGGTTTGGTTAAGGGTTAGGGTTAGGGTTAAGTATGGTTTTGTTAAGGGTTAGGGTCAGGGTCAGGGTTAGGGTTAGGGTTAGGGTTAGTTAGGGTTTAGGGTTAAGTATGATTTGGTTAAGGGTTAGGGTCAGGGTTAGGGATAGGGTCAGGGTTAGGGTTAGGGTTAGGGTTAGGGTCAGGGTTAGGGTTAGTAAAGTCATGGTTTGGGTAGTGTGAGGGGCCACCTAAAAATGTTGGAAAAAAATGCAAACGCGGTAAAAACGCACTAAAAACGCATACAAACGCTTAAAAACGCTGCGTTTTTTTCATGCATTCTCATAAAAATGCTTGAAAAAAACGCAGCAGTTGTATGCTTTTGTATGCGTTTTTTCAATGCGTCTTTTTGCTGGAAAAACGCGCTGCAAAAAAAAGCAAGTGTGAAACTAGCCTTAGAGACTTATTTGGGCTCATGAGAGGAGTAGAAAAACATCAAAAATTTCAGTCCTGCATGATTCTACCAAGAAATGTGTGTTCATTCAAACCGCTGGTTTTTGATAGTTTGGGCCCTATTGAATAATGAATGTTTTGAATTTTCTCCTAAAGTAAAGTAGTTGCAAACTCATCCTTTTAGAAACTTGTTTGGGCTGTTGAGAGGAGTAAAAAACCATCAAAAATTTCAATTCTGCATTATTCTACCAAGAAATGTGATTCTTCATTCAAAACCTGATTTTTGCTATTGGGCTCTATTGAATAATGAATGTTTTGAATTTTCTCCAAAAGTAAAGTAGTTGCAAACTCATGCTTTTAGAGACTTGTTTGGGCTCATGAGAGGAGTAGAAAACATCAAAAATTTCAGTCCGGCACGATTCTACCAAGAAATGTGTGTTCATTCAAACCGCTGGTTTTTGATATTTTGGGCCCTATTGAATAATGAATGTTTTGAATTTTCTCCAAAAGTAAAGTAGTTGCAAACTCATCCTTTTAGAAACTTGTTTGGGCTGTTGAGAGGAGTAAAAAACCATCAAAAATTTCAATGCAGCATGATTCTACCAAGAAATGTGATTCTTGATTCAAAACCTGATTTTTGCTATTGGGCTCTATTGAATAATGAATGTTTTGAATTTTCTCCAAAAGTAAAGTAGTTGCAAACTCATGCTTTTAGGCTGGTTTCACATTTGCGTTTTTTAGCGCTGGAAAAAAACGCTAACCTGCGCATGCGTTTTTTCCCCTATATTTAACATGGGTGCGCATACCTGCGCGCTTGTAAGCGCATGTATGCGATTTTCATGCGCTGCGTTTTTTTGGGGTGTGCGATTGGATTTTCCAGACGCAGCATGTTGCATTTTTTGGCCCTGCAAAAAAGCGCATGCGCACATATGCGCACGTTTTGCGCTAAAAATGGCCATTATAGCCTATGGATGCGCATATGTGCGCACTGGCATGCTCATGTAAGCGTTTTTTTGCATATGCTTTTTTTTTTTTAACCATGGAATTTAGGGGTTTGGGTTAGAGTTAGGGTTAGTTAAGGGGGTTTAGGGTTAGGGTCAGGGTTAGGGTTGGGTTTTGGGTCAGGGTTAGGGTTAAGTATGGTTTGGTTAAGGGTTAGGGTCAGGGTTAGGGTCAGGATTAGGGTTAAATATGGTTTTGTTAAGGGTTAGGGTCAGGGTTAGGGTTAGGGTTAGGGTCAAGTATGGTTTTGTTAAGGGTTAGGGTCAGGGTTAGGGTTAGGGTCAGGGTCAAGTATGGTTTTGTTAAGGATTAGGGTCAGGGTTAGGGTCAGGATTAGGGTTAAGTATGGTTTTGTTAAGGGTTAGGGTCAGGGTTAGGGTTAGGGTTAGGGTCAGGGTCAGGGTTAGGGTTAGGGTCAGGGTTAGGGTTAGGGTTAAGTATGGTTTTGTTAAGGATTAGGGTCAGGGTTAGGGTTAGGGTTAGGGTCAGGATTAGGGTTAAGTATGGTTTGGTTAAGGGTTAGGGTCAGGGTTAGGGTTAAGGTTAGGGTTAGGGTTAAGTATGGTTTTGTTAAGGGTTAGGGTCAGGGTTAGGGTTAGGGTCAGGGTTAGGGTCAGGGTTAGGGTTAGTTAGGGTTTAGGGTTAAGTATGATTTGGTTAAGGGTTAGGGTCAGGGTTAGGGTTAGGGATAGGGTCAGGGTTAGGGTTAGGGATAGGGTCAGGGTTAGGGTGAGGGGCCACCTAAAAATGTTGGAAAAAAACGCAAACGCGGTAAAAATGCACTAAAAACGCATACAAACGCTTAAAAACGCTGCGTTTTTTTCATGCATGCTCATAAAAAGGCTTGAAAAAAACGCAGCAGTTGTATGCTTTTGTATGCGTTTTTTCAATGCGTCTTTTTGCGGGAAAAACGCGCTGCAAAAAAAAGCAAGTGTGAAACTAGCCTTAGAGACTTGTTTGGGCTCGTGAGAGGAGTAGAAAAACATCAAAAATTTCAGTCCTGCATGATTCTACCAAGAAATGTGATTCTTCATTCAAAACGCTGGTTTTTGCTATTGGGCTCTTTTGAATAATGAATGTTTTGAATTTTCTCCAAAAGTAAAGTAGTTGCAAACTCATGCTTTTAGAGACTTGTTTGGGCTCATGAGAGGAGTAGAAAAACATCAAAAATTTCAGTCCTGCATGATTCTACCAAGAAATGTGATTCTTCATTCAAAACCTGATTTTTGCTATTGGGCTCTATTGAAACTCATGCTTTTAGAGACTTGTTTGGGCTCATGAGAGGAGTAGAAAAACATCAAAAATTTCAGTCCTGCATGATTCTACCAAGAAATGTGAGTGTTCATTCAAACCGCTGGTTTTTGATAGTTTGGGCCCTATTGAATAATGAATGTTTTGAATTTTCTCCAAAAGTAAAGTAGTTGCAAACTCATCCTTTTAGAAACTTGTTTGGGCTGTTGAGAGGAGTAAAAAGCCATCAAAAATTTCAATCCTGCATGATTTTACCAAGAAATGTGATTCTTCATTCAAAACCTGATTTTTGCTATTGGGCTCTTTTGAATAGTGAATGTTTTGAATTTTCTCCAAAAGTAAAGTAGTTGCAAACTCATGCTTTTAGAAACTTGTTTGGGCTGTTGAGAGGAGTAGAAAAACATCAAAAATTTCAGTCCTGCACGATTCTACCAAGAAATGTGAGTGTTCATTCAAACCGCTGGTTTTTGATATTTTGGGCCCTATTGAATAATGAATGTTTTGAATTTTCTCCAAAAGTAAAGTAGTTGCAAACTCATCCTTTTAGAAACTTGTTTGGGCTGTTGAGAGGAGTAAAAAACCATCAAATTTTCAATCCTGCATGATTCTACCAAGAAATGTGATTCTTCATTCAAAACCTGATTTTTGCTATTGGGCTCTATTGAATAATGAATGTTTTGAATTTTCTCCAAAAGTAAAGTAGTTGCAAACTCATCCTTTTAGAGTCTTGTTTGGGCTCATGAGAGGAGTAGAAAAACATCAAAAATTTCAGTCCTGCACGATTCTACCAAGAAATGTGAGTGTTCATTCAAACCGCTGGTTTTTGATATTTTGGGCCCTATTGAATAATGAATGTTTTGAATTTTCTAGAAAAGTAAAGTAGTTGCAAACTCATCCTTTTAGAAACTTGTTTGGGCTGTTGAGAGGAGTAAAAAACCATCAAAAATTTCAATCCTGCATGATTCTACCAAGAAATGTGATTCTTCATTCAAAACCTGATTTTTGCTATTGGGCTCTATTGAAACTCATGCTTTTAGAGACTTGTTTGGGCTCATGAGAGGAGTAGAAAAACATCAAAAATTTCAGTCCTGCATGATTCTACCAAGAAATGTGTGTTCGTTCAAACCGCTGGTTTTTGATAGTTTGGGCCCTATTGAATAATGAATGTTTTGAATTTTCTCCAAAAGTAAAGCAGTTGCAAACTCATCCTTTTAGAAACTTGTTTGGGCTGTTGAGAGGAGTAAAAAACCATCAAAAATTTCAATCCTGCATGATTCTACCAAGAAATGTGATTCTTCATTCAAAACCTGATTTTTCCTATTGGGCTCTATTGAATAATGAATGTTTTGAATTTTCTCCAAAAGTAAAGTAGTTGCAAACTCATGCTTTTAGAGACTTGTTTGGGCTCATGAGAGTAGAAAAACATCAAAAATTTCAGTCCTGCATGATTCTACCAAGAAATGTGTGTTCATTGAAACGGCTGGTTTTTGATAGTTTGGGCCCTATTGAATAATGAATGTTTTGAATTTTCTCCAAAAGTAAAGTAGTTGCAAACTCATCCTTTTAGAAACTTGTTTGGGCTGTTGAGAGGAGTAAAAAACCATCAAAAATTTCAATCCTGCATGATTCTACCAAGAAATGTGATTCTTCATTCAAAACCTGATTTTTCCTATTGGGCTCTATTGAATAATGAATGTTTTGAATTTTCTCCAAAAGTAAAGTAGTTGCAAACTCATGCTTTTAGAGACTTGTTTGGGCTCAGGAGAGGGGAGTAGAAAAACATCAAAAATTTCAGTCCTGCACGATTCTACCAAGAAATGTGTGTTCATTGAAACCGCTGGTTTTTGATAGTTTGCAACGTACGCTACATGTTGCATTTTTTTTCCGGCGGCATCGTTAAAAAAATCGCGCTCGCACGTGTGCGCCCAAAAATAGCATTACAGTCTATGTGGTTGCTGACGAGCGCTTGGCCCCGCGCACGTCAGCGCCTTGGGCGCACACACGATTTGAGTAAACAATGACTAGACACTTGTCTAGAACTCCCCCTAAACAAGCAACATTGTTTTGGAGGAGTGTACATAAAAGAATGTGTCTTCAGGGTCAGACAATTACTCTACATAATGCCTTGCAGAGACCAGACAAGCATTCTACAAGAGCCTTCTACCTGTGGATTCAAGCTTCAGGAGCCAAAATGATGTCTGTGTGTCCTGTACAATTTATTATGTACCAATGTATTTTTTGTTTTCTTTTCAGCATGTCTTCTTCCGGATTGGTCTATTTGCCATCTCGGCAAGAACTGGTCCAAGCTGATCGTGAGGTGAGAATCTTGCTGCCTTTTGATAAGTATAGCTGCCTCTAGAAATGTGTTTTAATTTTTTCTTTCTTTACAGACATCGGACACGGGAAGTGAAAATGGAGTGCGGGAGAGGTCTGAGCGGGAGCAGTCGGAGCGGTCTGAGCGGGAGCCGTCTGAGGATTCTGAGCGGGAGCAGCGTAGTCAAGTCGTGGCGAGGAGACGCAATGTGAGTATATACAGTGCCTACAAGTAGTATTCAACCCCCTGCAGATTTAGCAGGTTTGATAAGATGCAAATAAGTTAGAGCCTTCAAACTTCACACAAGAGCAGGATTTATTAACAGATGCATAAATCTTACAAACCAAAAAGTTATGTTGCTCAGTTAAATTTTAATAAATTTTAAACATACAAGTGTGGGTCAATTATTCAACCCCTAGGTTTAATATTTTGTGGAATAACCCTTGTTTGCAATTACAGCTAATAATCGTCTTTTATAAGACCTGATCAGGCCGGCACAGGTCTCTGGAGTTATCTTGGCCCACTCCTCCATGCAGATCTTCTCCAAGTTATCTAGGTTCTTTGGGTGTCTCATGTGGACTTTAATCTTGAGCTCCTTCCACAAGTTTTCAATTGGGTTAAGGTCAGGAGACTGACTAGGCCACTCCAACACCTTGATTTTTTCCCTCTTGAACCAGGCCTTGGTTTTCTTGGCTGTGTGCTTTGGGTCGTTGTCTTGTTGGAAGATGAAATGACGACCCATCTTAAGATCCTTGATGGAGGAGCGGAGGTTCTTGGCCAAAATCTCCAGGTAGGCCGTGCTATCCATCTTCCCATAGATGCGGACCAGATGGCCAGGCCCCTTGGCTGAGAAACAGCCCCACAGCATGACACTGCCACCACCATGCTTGACTGTAGGGATGGTATTCTTGGGGTCGTATGCAGTGCCATCCAGTCTCCAAACGTCACGTGTGTGGTTGGCACCAAAGATCTCGATCTTGGTCTCATCAGACCAGAGAACCTTGAACCAGTCTGTCTCAGAGTCCTCCAAGTGATCATGAGCAAACTGTAGACGAGCCTTGACATGACGCTTTGAAAGTAAAGGTACCTTACGGGCTCGTCTGGAACGGAGACCATTGCGGTGGAGTACGTTACTTATGGTATTGACTGAAACCAATGTCCCCACTGCCATGAGATCTTCCCGGAGCTCCTTCCTTGTTGTCCTTGGGTTAGCCTTGACTCTTCGGACAAGCCTGGCCTCGGCACGGGAGGAAACTTTCAAAGGCTGTCCAGGCCGTGGAAGGCTAACAGTAGTTCCATAAGCCTTCCACTTCCGGATAATGCTCCCAACAGTGGAGACAGGTAGGCCCAACTCCTTGGAAAGGGTTTTGTACCCCTTGCCAGCCTTGTGACCCTCCACGATCTTGTCTCTGATGGCCTTGGAATGCTCCTTTGTCTTTCCCATGTTGACCATGTATGAGTGTTGTTCACAAGTTTGGGGAGGGTCTTAAATAGTCAGAAAAGACTGGAAAAAGAGATAATTAATCCAAACATGTGAAGCTCATTGTTCTTTGTGCCTGAAATACTTCTTAATACTTTAGGGGAACCAAACAGAATTCTGGTGGTTTGAGGGGTTGAATAATAAATGACCCTCTGAATAAACTTTTCACAATTTAAAAAAAAAATAAACAAAGAAATAACATTCTTTTTTGCTGCAGTGTATTTCACACTTCCAGGCGGATCTACAGTCCAAATGTCACAATGCCAAGTTAATTCCGAATGTGTAAACCTGCTAAATCTGCAGGGGGTTGAATACTACTTGTAGGCACTGTATATATTTTTTTTCTGTCTTTCTTTCTCTTGCTTCTTTTCTGTTTCTTTTTGTATCTTTTCCAAACTTCTAAACATTCTATATTTTTTTTTCTAGGTTCCACAGCGGGATGACTCATAGAATCATAGAATCGTAGAGTTGGAAGGGACCTCCTGGGCCATCTGGTCCAACCCCCTGCTCAAAGCAGGATTCGCTAAATCATCCCAGTCAGATGTCTGTCCAGCCTCTGTTTGAAGACTTCCATTGAAGGAGAACTCACCACTTCTCGTGGCAGCCTGTTCCACTCATTGATCACTCTAACTGTCAAAAAGTTTTTTCTAATATCTAATCTGTGTCTCCTCCCATTCAGTTTCATCCCATTGCTTCTAGTCTTTCCTTGTGCAAATGAGAATAAAGTTGATCCTTCTACAATGTGACAGCCCTTTAGATATTTGTAGACAGCTATTAAGTCTCCTCTCAGTCTTCTCTTTTGCAAACTAAACATTCCCAAATCCTGCAACCTTTCCTCATAAGACAGGGTTTGCAGACTGGTCACCATTCTGGTCGCTCTTTTCTGAACTTGCTCCAGTTTGTTGATGTCTTTTTTAAAATGTGGTGCCCAAAACTGGACACAATATTCCAGATGAGGTCTGACCAAAGAGGAGTAGAGGGAAATAACGAAGAAGTCTACACAGACAACGAGCACCTCATCCGCCTCGTTGAGGAGCGCATCCCATTGTGGGACAGCCGTGACCAGCAGTACAAAGACAGAGCTCTGAAAAGAGGTGGCCGCAGTGATGATGGATGGCTTGGACAGCGCCTCTGCAGCTTCAAAAAGGGTGTTCAGTAAGTATAAAGATGCTCTGTGATATAGCATTTATTTTTGGACCTGTTGGTGCTGATGTGTATTTTGCAAGATATATTCTTGCATTAAACACACCAAGGCCTGGTGGAAAACTGTGATTGATTTGTGACTTGAACTGCTCCATTGTTTTGTGGACCTGACGGTGGTGGTGTATTTTTGGCAAGATATATTCTTGCATGAAAAGCACCAAAGCCTTGTTGAGAACTTTGATTGATTTGTGTCTTCAACTGCTGCATTGTTTTGTGGACCTGACGGTGGTGGTATTTTTTTGGCAAGTTATATTTTTGCATGAAAAGCACCAATGCCTTGATGAGAACTATGATTGAATTGTGTCTTCAACTGCTGCATTGTTTTGTAAAACTGACGGTGGTGGTGTTTTTTTGGCAAGATATATTCTTTCATGAAAAGCACCAATGCCTTGTTGAGAACTGTGATTGATTTGTGTCTTCAGCTGCTGCATTGTTTTTTGGACCTGACGGTGCTGTGTTTTTTGCAAGATATATTCTTGCATTAAACACACCAATGCCTTGTTGAGAACTGTGATTGATTTGATATATTACCAATGCCTTGTTGAGAACTGTGATTGATTTTTCAACTGCTGTCTTGATCCTGTTTTCACTCTTGTTCCTGATGATACTGTTGTTTTCGCCGATACATATATTGTAGCAGGAAACATAACAGTGTCCACCGTCTCAACAGTTACTGCATTGTGTCTAGAATTTTATTGGTGCTGCAGCAGAGACTGTTTTCAAAGTTCAATGAGGTGTGTGGTGAGAATGACGTTAAACTAGTGCATTTTTATTTATTTTTTTTTTTACCAACAGTGAAAAAAATCCGCACACGTTGGCGCTCGATGAAGGACCGCTTCAACACTGATGTTCGTGCTGAGGGACCGGTTCGGAGTGGTTCTGCGGCAAGACGCAGAAGAAAGTACCGCTACCATCACGAGTTGGCTTTCCTGAGACCGGTCCTTGCCATCAGAGCGTAAGTTTTTTTTTTTTGTTTGTGCTTAATATATGCTTTTCTATACCACAGGTGATGCTTCTTGTAAATGCATGATACTAAAGTTTTCCCTTTCTTTCCACAGCACTTGGAGCAGCACCCTGCAACCTAACCCTGTCCCGGGAGCGCTTCTTCATCGATCGACCTCGGGCCCGTCCCAGCCATCCGACAGCCAGGAAGCATCTTGCAGGTCAGCAACACAGACAGCTGGTGACCAGAAAGCTGGTCCATCAGGTGTTCCCCTGTCCCAGGTCTCTGTCACTGGTTATGCGGGCACTACCCGCCAGCGGCAGTGGGCCTTGGACAGTAATGTCATGCCCGAGTTCATGCACTTGAGCGAGGCCTTTAAGGCCAGCTTCAGGGCGCTGGCCGCCAGAACGGAAAGCGTTTTTTTCCTGATGGAGCATGGTTTTAACCACATGGAACACCGCTTCCACTCTGTCGACCAGCGCCTTGACCATCTGGAGGTCGACCTCAACTCACCAGCGCACCATTTTTTCAGTAAAATTGAACAGGGCATGGCGGAACACCTTAGTCCTGAGCAACAGCTGAGTGTGTTACAGGCCTGCAACACTGCTTACTTGCAGGCTATGCAGCAGAATCGGTATGTGCAGCAGTCAGTGGTGTCATTTCCAACAGTTCCACCACTGACTCGCTTGACCACACTACCGACTTCTGCTGCATACCACTGCACGGCCACCTGCATTCCCAGCGAAGCCGGACATCACTACACCACCTCAAGTCTGAGTGCTGCAGGACACACCTCCGCCACCACCACTATGGCAAGCGCTGCTCCTGTATGGAGCACCACCACCGCCATAGCACCACCAGCTTGGAGCCAAACCACCACAGAACCTGCTTGGGCCACCGACATCAGCAGTCAACAGCAAGGAGCACCGCCAGCACTCCTCAGCAACGGAGCACCGCCAGCACTCCTCAAGCAAAGGAGCACCGCCAGCACTCCTCAAGCAAAGGAGCACCGCCAGCACTCCTCAAGCAAAGGAGCACCGCCAGCACTCCTCAAGCAAAGGAGCACCGCCAGCACTCCTCAAGCAAAGGAGCACCGCCAGCACTCCTCAAGCAAAGGAGCACCGCCAGCACTCCTCAAGCAAAGGAGCACCGCCAGCACTCCTCAAGCAAAGGAGCACCGCCAGCACTCCTCAAGCAAAGGAGCACCGCCAGCACTCCTATTTTTTCATTTTCACATGGGCAACAGGATAAATTGGATCCTAAAATTTGTTAAGCAATTTCTCCTGAGTACACCGATACCTCATATGTGGTCATAAACCACTGTTTAGGTGCATGGCAGGGTCCGGAAGCGAAGGAGCGCCATTTGACTTTGAATGGAAAATTAGCTCCAATCGTTATCGGACACCATGTCGCGTTTGGAGAGCCCGTGTGCCTAAACAGTGAAAACCCCCAAGTAACCCCATTTTGGAAACTAGACCCCTTAAGGAACTTATCTAGATGTGTAGTGAGCACTTTGAACCCCCAAATGCTCCACAAAAGTTTATAACGCAGAGCAGTGAAAATAAAAGATCATTTTTTTTTTCCTCAAAAATGATTTTTTAGCACGCTATTTTTTATTTTCACATGGCTAACAGGAGAAATTGGACCACAAAGTTGTTGTCCAGTTTGTCCGGAGTACGCTCGTACCCCATATGTGGGGGGAACCACTGTTTGGGCGCACGGCAGGGCACAGAAGGGAAGGAGCACCATTTGACTTTTTGAAATGAAAATTGGCTCCAATCGTTAGCGGACACCATGCTGTGTTTGGAGAGCCCCTGTGCACCTAAACTTCGGAGCTCCCCAACAAATGACCCCATTTTGGAAACTAGACCCCCTAAGGAACTTATCTAGATTCATAGTGAGCACTTTGAACCCCCAGGTGCTTCACAGAAGTTTATAACACAGCCCTGAAAATAAAAAAAAATTTTCCCCTCAAAAAATTATTATTTAGTAGGCAATTTTTTATTTTCACAAAGGGTGACAAGAGAAATTGGACCCCAAAAGTTGTTCAGTTTGTCCTGAGTACACTGGTACCCCATATGTGGCGGGGGGAAAACTGTTTGGGCACACGTCGGGGCTTGGAAGGGAGGGAGCACCGTTTGACTTTTTGAACGCAAAATAGGCTGGAATCAATAGTGGCACCATGTCGCGTTTGGAGACCCCCTGATGTGCATAAACAGTGGAAACCCCTCAATTCTAACTCCAACCCTAACCCTAACACATCCCTAACCATAACCCCGATACACCCCTAACCCCAACCCTACCAATAACCCTAACAACAAGCCTAACCCTAACCCCAACACACATCTAACCCTAATCTTAACCCTAATTCCAAGGCAGGGGGGGCAGATGATGACAGCGGCGGCAGATCGCCCTTCCCAGCCGGTATGGGAGGGGGTTCAGGTTAGTGTCTCCAGCCATGTCCGATGCTACTGCAGCATCGGCCGTGGTGGGATTATAATATTTCATCAAATTTCATTGATGAAATATTACTATCGCTCTGATTTGGCTGTTTCACATTTAACAGCCAATCAGAGCGATTGTAGACACGTGGGGGTGAAGCCACCCCACCTGTGTTGAAGAACAAAGCCCCCTGTGTGTGGGTCGGGTGGAGTCACTGAAAGGTCAGTCACCCGACCCGCAGGAGGGCAATTAATTCATGACGCCACATAGGCGTCACTGGTCAGATTGGCACAGCTTTTCATGATGCCTATGTGGAGTCATTGGTCGGGAAGGGGTTAAAGGAGCATACACGCCTTTGCACAGTGGGGGTATTAATATTTTCTATGGGACACTAATTTTTGGGGGAGGGAGTAATCATAGTAATGGCACAGTTTTTTAAAATATTGGGGTCAGTATCCTATGCCTCAGGTAAGCAGAGTGGGGAGTTTTTGTAGGTTGGGAATAAATGAGACATCAGTAGAAATGTGAAATGTCAAATGTGTTTTTGTTGTAAACTGTGCAGATGATTTGTGGCTGGAGAAGTGGTAATGGAGGTCTGGGCCTGATGAAAAAGACAGGAAAAGTGAGCGACCCAAATCAGAAAGATTGTCAGCTGTAAGGTTCTATATATAACTACTGTACTCACGTGTATGTTCTGCGGGACTAGTATCTACCAATATATGATAACAGTAAGATGGTAATATTGCTCTTTTTAGTAGACTATTTTTTTTATTTAGTGACCGCTAAATTTGTTTCAGTCTATGTAGTGGAAGGTGTATGGTGGTGTCATTGGTCTCTGTATAGTGTTTTGTTATGTAAAGGTAATGGTTATATTATATTATGTATTTGCTGAGTAGTGGTGATGGTGGTGGACATTGAGTAGTTTTATTGTTTTGGTCTTTTATAGTAGTAATTTTGATAATATTGGTCTTTGCATTGTATGTTTTTGGTTAGCAACAGTGGTATACTGTAATTATATATCTATAGATGCTCTTTAGATGATTATAGGGGGGTCAGATGGGTAGACATGCACTTTGAGGCTTGGACCCCTGAACTTTTAGAACCCTAGCAATGAATATATTGCAACTCGCCCAGTACAAAGCTGTGAAAAAAATGGTAGTTAATGGAAATAGTAAGTATTGCACTCAAACAGTTGATTAACCAAGGAGAGATGGCATGTACCCGAATAGAATTCTCCTAGAAGTAAAGGGTTAATATGTACATAGAACACAACTGGGTGAAAATATTAAATGGTCATAAGCAATATGTCCCGGACCTGAAGAAAGAAGCGGAGTTTTCCGAAACTCGCTGGTTTCGGCCCTTTTTGCCACCCGTACCTCCATCTAGCAGCAGTTAGGCGGCACCACGTGATCCACCGCGTCACACAGGTCCTGCTCCTACTGCACATCTGCCGGGACGCAGCTATCGACCAGAGTGACCGGATCCCTGCCGACAGCTGGAGCGCAGGAGCGCTGGTCTCACACTACACCTCGGCATATCGCCGCATCTCCCAGGTCCGACCTTTACTGCACCAGCCAGAACGCAGTCACCGAATTCTACGCAGACCATTGGAGGTATTGTGAGTAGCAACACTCACATACAACTATATATGGTGAAATCACCATGTACTGTTCAGCGCGCTATTTCACAGGGCACGAGCCCTCCACTCATTGGAGAATGTACTTGGTGTATCCGTCATCGGCCGGGGCAGCTCTCCCCATGGCTATAGACATTGGACTATTTTATGAATGCAGGTTTATACCAAGCATTAACTATGGACTAAGGATATAATCACACTCTTTATGCCGGGACATATTGCTCATGACCATTTAATATTTTCACCCAATTGTGTGTTCTATGTACCTATTAATCCTTTACTTCCTGCCGCTCTTATTTGCAGCCTCTAGGAGAATTCTATTCGGGTACGTGCCATCTCTCTTGGTTAATCAACTGTTTGAGTGCAATACTTAATGGAAATAGTAACTACCATTTTTTTTCACAGCTTTGTACTGGGCGAATTGCAATATATTTATTAAGATATACTAATCACTATTTATTTCTCAGCTATTTATCCCCACGATTGGGCTAACTGCAAATTATTGTTTATTCTTGTCAGTAGAGTTGAGCGACTTTTGGTTTTTTAGGGTCGAGTTTCGTTTCGTGAAACCCGACTTTTCCAAAAGTCGGATCGAGCAAGATCGGCCGATTATAGGGAAAAGTCGGGGTCGTCCCGAAACACGAAACCCAATGTAAGTCAATGGGGAATAAAAGTCGGCAGTGAGAGGAGTACAGGAAACACACCTACAGTGCCCATTTGAATGCCAAAAGCATCAATTCTTCTTACTTAAGCTTGTCAACCTTAATTAACTTCATAATACAAGTTACGCACTGAAAAATGGGGGTTATTTGGCTACAGTTGTGGGGGGGAGGGCTGGCTCCAGGTTTTCATGTGCCCTGGGCGAAAGAGCGCCCCTTTAACACATACCACAACTCATCATGCTCCGATACGGCAGAGAAATAGCGGTATAGTACAATGAAAAATACTTCACGTTTTACATCTCATGACGAGGCCCATCTATTTCTCCATACAGAATCATTGGTCCCATATAATGTTTGAAACAGTATATGATGAGCTCCACATAATGCTACAGTATATGTTGGTCCCCATGGATGAAGCTCCACTGTCTTATGGGCCCAAATAATGCTCCAAACATAATGGGCCCCATTTCTAATGCTCTAGTGTATAATGGGCCCTGTAAATGCTGCTCCAGTGTCTGATGTCCACCTTTGGAATGTTCCAGTGTATGGTGGGCCCCATCTATCATTCTCCAGAGTATAGTGCTCCCCAAAAATTGCTGTCCCAACATTGAAAACAATCAAATAAGTCTCCTCGCTAGGGAATCCCTGTACTAGTCTGGACTCCTCGTCGTCCCCATCTTCCATCTCACTGCACAGTATTTCAACCTTGCAAGTGCTGTGATCCTGAGCAAGCAGGGGGGGCCCACTCGTTGGCGACGGCACTGGCACAGGGCCCCTGATAGTACGGTGGTGTGTCTGATGGCGGGTGGGCCGAACCTGCACTTTCATCTGCAGCTTTCTTTGTCATCGTGTAAGATGGAACTGTATATGGGAAGGGTAACCTGAGTTTCATCAGGGTCAGATTCAGGCCGTGTAGCGTGCGAGGGGAATGTAGTGGTCTGGGTCAATATACCAGCAGATTCATCGAGCAGTGGCTGGGCATCAGCATTACCTTCCTCCTAGGGAGTGTGATGTCATGCTTGGGAGCAACGAACGATCTCTCTAGCAGGTTAACTGATTGGGCGGCGTTATTCCCACGAGTCATGACCCTCCAAACAGCGTTCATGAAGGCAAAGTGTTTGTTTTACGTGGGCAGTATGGTTGCAAAGCTGAACCTTAAAGGAATGTCCAGAAGGGCACCACCAGTAGTGGAGCCTACGGTTAAATTCGACTCCACCTGGGAAACCTCAATCATGCCAGCTACAGAAAAGATGCACACATTGCAAGCTTAATTCCGTTAACGAACGAGACTCCGTCATGCCCCGCGGTCCGAGTCCGGCTTACTAGAGGGACACGTGAGGCTCTGGCACATGAGATTGGCCAATAACTGGTGTGTCATGCCCTTACATGTCCGTGGCTGCATGTGCGCTACACTGAAAAAGCCAGCGTTTGTCGCTTACAGGTGCAGATAATCCGCTGAACAACGTTAGTGATGGGGATCACTGATTACAATTATTACCCGCGAACGATGATTTCCCAGTAAGTGCAGGTCAACCGCAGTTCCGGAATTAGGCCTAACCGTCATTCCTGAAAAAATTAAAAACTTATGTGTGCAAACCACAGGTGCTGTAGCTTGCTTAACAGCTCGCCAGCCGTTCTCACGCCCAGTATGGATTACACGTGATTGCACAAAGGTGAGAAAGGGTACCGTATCCCCAGATAACATGTATGGATAGCATACACATTCAAAATATATGTTTATACATCAGGAGGCAGGCTCAGACGGTGTTAGGCCCAGTATGGCTTGCACGTGTTTGCACAAAGGTGAGAAAGGGTACCGTATCCCCGGATAACATGTATGGATAGCGTACACATTCAAAATATATGTCTATACATCAGGAGGCAGGCTCAGACGGTGTCAGGCACAGTATGGATTTGACGGCCCAGACTACACAGCAGAGGAGCAGGGAGAGGTAAATATTGCAAATGCTGGGGCCCTGCCCAAGCAAGGGGGGACCACTCGTGGTCGTCGGTACTGGCACTGGGCCCTTCATAGTACGGCGGTGTGTCTGACGGCGGGTGTGCACCACCACCGTCAGAGACACTTGATTGCACTATGAGGGACCCTGTGCCAGTGCCCGCGCCCAAGAGTCGGCCTACCCACCTGTCCAGGGCAACGGCACTCGCACGGTGTCGTGCGCTAGGTGGTGACCACGGCCATGGGGGGGGGAGGCAGCACAGTTAGGGAGTTTTTGAAAGTGGCATATGTTGATGTTGGACATTCAGCTGATGCAAAAGGCGAAATAGGTCAAGTCCCAGGAAGAGGTGGACCAAAGCAAGCCATTTTTCTGTCACCCTTTGTGTCATCAGGGGAAGGTGGGACAAAATCCTTGGAAACCCATGCATGGTTCATTTTAATGAAGGTTAGATCATCCACATTTTGGGTTGACAGACGGGTCCTTTTTTCTGTCAGGATTGATCCAGCTGCACTGAAGACTCTTTCCGATAGCACACTTGCAGCTGGGCAAGCGAGCTCCTGTAAGGCATATTGTGCCAATTCAGGCCAGGTGTCCAGTTTAGCGGCCCAATAGTCAAAGGGGAATGACCTGTGTGGGAGAACATCGATATGGGAGGAAAAGTAGTTTGTAACCATAGTTGACAACTGCTGTCTCCTGTCACTTTCCATCGATGCAGTATTACCAGTTGTGTGAGCGGTACTTGAAAAATCAGTCAACATTGTCATGAAACCCCTGTCTCCAACGCCACTTCTGCTGTGTGCATCACGAACACCTCTGCCAAGCTGCCCCCAGCCCGTACGGCTCGTGTGAGAACCATCACCGCTGCTGTGTGCTGGGAATGCCTCAAGCAACCGATTTACCAGAGTTGCTTGTTTATTAGCCAATATTAGGTCAAGGTTCTCCTGTGGCATGATGTTTTGTAATTTGCCTTTATAGCGTGGATCCAGGATGCTGGCCAACCAGTAGTCGTCATCGTTCATCATTTTGGCAATGCGGGGGTCCCTTTTTAGGATCTGCAAGGCATAATCTGACATGTGGGCCAATGTTCCCGGTGTCAATGATACACTGCGAGTGCTGGTTGGAAGAGCACTTTCTGGCAAATCCACATCCCTCCAGTCACGCACAAACCCTGTACCAGACCTTGCCACGCCAACATTTTCACTTGCCCCACGAGATGCATCCTCCTCCCCTAAGTAATCATCCCCATCATTATCCTCCTCCTCCTCTTCTTCCTCCACCTCGTCCAGGAGAGTTCCCTGAGCAGACAATGGCTGAATGTCATCAAGGATTCCCTCCTCGTCAACATTGGCTGCAGATGCCTGCTCCTTAAGGTGCGTCAAAGTTTGCACTCACCTCACTTTTATCGCCCTATGTGCGCTCTCTTTCCTTAATAGTCAAACACTGTTTGACGAGTGTGACCTACCTGTCAATCAGTTTTCCAAGCGATGCTACAGATTGCTTGGAAAACGCTAGCATTCTGCAAGCTAATTACTTTTGCAAATTGCTAGTTTTTCCGTGGGAAATAGGCAGAAATTGAAATGCGATTTTCTCGCATATTTCCTGCGGAATGGAATTCCGGCATTCCCGCTGAAATTTCCGCGGCAACGTGTGGACATAGCCTTAGAATTAACAAAAAAAAGTGTCCTCTCTGCTCCCATGCCACTAATGCAAAAGAAAATCATTACTCCTGTGGTGAACTATAACTCCCAACATGCCATATTAGCTCCTGTACATGCTGGGAGTTATAGCTCTCTTCAAAGACATAAGGATAATGGTCAACCATGTGACATAACTGGCACCTATGGGATCTTAAAGGTAATCTGATGGCTGATGCCAGCTGCTCAATCCACAGGCCGCATGGATCAGACATTGGCTGTATCATTCCAGCCAGGTATGGTTGACTCTGACACGCTGCGGCATTTCATGCAAAAACCTACTTTGAAAGCCGCCGTGGACTGAGGTCACACAGGTGACTAGTCAGACAGGTGGGTCCCTGGTGGCTTCTCCCCATCTGCTCCCACTGAGGGACAATTTTCTTTCTGCGTGCAACCAGTCATTGGCAGCAGGAGGGGAGAAGTCAGAAAAGTTTTTCTCTGTGACGCTGCAGTGTTAAAGAGACAAACATACTGGGCTTAGATCGTACAGCCGGTGCCGGACACGTGCTGCCTATGGGTCAGACTCACTATAAAGCAGGTGTGAGCAATTAATTTTTTAGAGGGGCCACATGAGACCATGACTGTTGTGGAAGGCAGAACCAATAGCTTGAAATTAATTCTCAATATTAATTTATTAATATTAATTGTATCACTTAATATTGAGCAGAATTAAATATGCTAAACCCCTATATATCTTTAACCCCCCACAGCCCCTTATATACATAACATGAGCCTCACACAAGCTACTACATATGCAACATGAGCCCCACACAGCAGCCCCACACAGCCTACCCATGTAATGCATAAGCCCCACACAGCCTCCCCATGTACAGCATGAACCCTACACAGCCTCGCCATGTACAGCATGAACCTCACACAGCTTCGCCATGTACAGCATGAACCTCACACATCCTCGCCATGTACAGCATGAGACCCCACACAGCCTCCCCATATACTGCATGAGCCCCACACAGCCTCCCATGTAGCCCCCCCAGGGAGCCTCAGCAGACAGGTAGGGAGGGGGGTATGCACGCTCTTTGGTTACAATACCCAGCATCAGGAGAGATAAGGCTTCCAAAAACAGACTGAATTGAATTGAAGCTGTCGTAGCTGTTTTCGTTCTGACCAAAGTCGGGTATGCCAGATGACCAGTGAGTCTGAATTAGCAGTTTTTTACGCCCTTAATTTACAAGCAATTGGAGACAAAAGAGACTGCACACGGGTCGTGGGAAAATCACTTCATCTGACGAAATGAAACACAAGGCAATATTTTATACCATTTACAACAAATGTAGCTCTATGTGGCTCATGTAGCCCCCACCCCTCAGGGTCATACCTTGTTTACCATGTACCCAGAACATGTTGTTGCTGACTATTGAGGACATATATGATAACAAGTATAGTCTCCTTGAAACAGAGACTAATAGTCTGCAGTGTCATAAGAATAATTCTAGCAATAATAGGCAAAAGGCAATTGAAGTATTAAAGGGATATGAAAGCAAACCTTCTATATCAATTTCCCCCTTTTGTAAATGGTATAACTTTTGCCACAGGGTCAGCTGATGTCCACAAAGGAGCTATTGTCTCATGGGTCTAGTACCCATAAGGGGGCTTCCTACCTGCTTCACCCATCCACCCTCAGTGTGGACACTCACTTTCCCCATCAGCAACGCTATCTGGGGTCTATGATACACTACAGAAGGTTCAGCCTTAGATTATTTTTTCACACATACATTATTCAGCAGTAGAGTTGAGCGAAACGGGTCGAAAAATTTCAAAAGTCGCCGACTTTTGGCAAAGTCGGGTTTCATGAAACGAAACCCGACCCTAGGATGAGGTCGGCCACGAGGTCGGCGACTTACGCGTCAAAGTCGCGTTTCAAAAGTTTGGCTGAAAAAGCAAAACAATCAGGATCCACGGACACTGTGGGCAACGTGGTGACATAGGCACGGGTCACCACCATCTTTCAGAAGGGCATGCAAGTGATTGGCTAGCTTTGGTGGGCGTCACAGGGGGTATAAAAGGGCATGCACGCCGACCGCCATCTTACTTCTGCCGATCTTAGCATAGGGAGAGGTTGCTGCTGATTCTGTAGGGAGAGCGTTAGGCAGGGAAGAAGAAAAAAAAACTGCTTCTGCTGCTAGCGATTGTGCCTGTACAACACACCAGTTACTGTGTGTGCAGTGCAAGGGGAGGCTATATTGTGGTGTATCAGTGGTGTTGGTTGTTGGGCTGCCTTCTAAGGCTTCCTGACAGCTGCATTGCTGTTTACCCACTGCTCTGCAAACTGCTTTTTTAAAAGCAATCCCAATTTTTTTTTTTTTGTCCTTCTGAGGTACTGAGCTGCAAACTGCTTTTTTAAAAGCAAACCCAATTTTTTTTTTTTTTGTCCTGCTGAGGTACTGAGCGTGCATTTTTTCACACCATACAGCGGTGTACGCTCCTCACACAGTACCGTGTAACGGCTGTTATCACAGCCACAGTGAAGCTAACTGTGTCACTCTGTGAGAATAAGTCGAGGACATGTTCCCTTCTTACAGACCTGCACTCTAGGGAGATTCCTATTCTGCCCAATTCAACATACACCTTGTAGTTTGTGATAAACTAGCCAATTTCTGCCTCTGACATAGCGCTGTGCAGAAATTCAAAATCTCCCTTATCCTCTAGTCACTTTTGTCACAGCTGTGCCATCGAGCCTGTGACATAGCGCTCAGATATTCAGTGGGCCTCACACAATCCAAGAGTGTCCAGTGTCCACAAGTGTCTGCAGAAATTCAAAATCTCCCTTATCCTCTAATCACTTTTGTCACAGCTGTGCCATCGAGCCTGTGACATAGCGCTCAGATATTCAGTGGGCCTCACACAATCCAAAAGTGTCCAGTGTCCACTAGTGTGGGCAGAAATACAAAATCTCGCCTGTCCTATAGACACCTTGTACCTTGTTTTACATTACTATATAGTTTGTTGGATTTTGTCTACATTTCTGCAAAAAATGAGGAAGTCTGGTGGAAGAGGCTGTGGAATTGGGCGGGGTTTGGCAGCTGGTAATGATGGTGTTGGTGGTGGATCTGATGGTAGTGGCAAGAGCAAAATAGGACCGAATGCAGGAGGTGTTGAGCCTGCATCATCGTCTGTCTCCATAAGGCTTCGAAGGCTTAGTTTTCTAGGAGTTGGCAAACCGCTTTTAAAGCCAGAGCATCAGGAAAAAGTTTTGTCTTACATTGCTGACTCAGCCTCCAGCTCTATCGCCTCCTCTTCTTCAGTTGTAAAAAGTAAAAGCACTGAGTCGTCATTGGAGGCTCATGTTCATGAACCACACCTTTCCTTGTGTCCTTCACCCCAACCAAGATTGAAGGATGACGCAGGCCATACTACTGATTACTCCATGGAGCTGTTTTCACATACCATGCCTGGATTATCAAGTGAAATGGTGAATTACCCAGGCCAAGATGAATCTGACATGGAGTGCACTGATGCACAGCCGCTGATGGATGATTCTGCTGGTACATTCACTCAGAGCACTACATTGTCCTCGCAGTGTACAGAGCCAGATTCTGACCCTGATGAGTCTCAGGTGCCATCTAGGCCATCAGAAAGAACAACAACTCCATCACCATCATCAACCCTCTCTCAGTCCGCCCTGTCCACCGCTACTTCCACCATATGCAGCTCTCAAGTCCAGCTCACCCTCCCAGACATTATGAGTAGGTCAAGAAAGTACTCAGTCTCTCATCCGCGTACACACTGGGTTTGAACACCCACATTGCCAAACTAATCTCGTTTGAGATGATGCCCTTTCGGTTGGTGGAAAGCGCAGCTTTCCGCGAACTCATGGCCTATGCAGTACCACGCTATGACCTACCCAGTCGCCACTTCTTCTCTCGCAAAGCCATCCCAGCTCTCCACCATCATGTGAAAGACCGCATTGTCCATGCACTCAAGCAGTCAGTGAGCGGAAAGGTGCACCTCACAACTGATGCATGGTCCAGTCGGCATGGCCAGGGCCGTTACGTGTCCATCACTGCGCACTGGGTTAATGTGGTGGATGCAGGGTCCACAGGGGACAGCAGTGGTGGGACAGTGCTGCCTAGCCCACGGTATAGGAAACAGTTGGCTGTAGGCGTTCGACCCTCCTCCTCCTCCAGAAGCGCAAGCTCGTCCACAGAGCGCAGTCGTACGAGCACTCCATCTGCAGCTGCCACTGTTGCACTCGAGGTGTCCCCCTATCGAGCAGCTAGTGGAAAGCGTCAGCAGGCTGTGTTGCAGATGATGTGTTTGGGCGACAGACACACCGCCGAGGTGCTGGCCGAGTACTTGAAGCGACAAACTGAGTCATGGCTGGGCAGTGTACATCTTGAGGCAGGCAAGGTAGTTAGTGATAACGGCCATAATTTTGTGGCAGCCATAGCCCTTTCAAAACTCAGCCATATACCTTGCTTGGCTCACACCTTGAACCTGGTGGTGCAGTGCTTCCTCAAAAATTATCCGGAGTTAACAGCCCTGCTCCAGAAGGTGCGAAGACTGTGTGCGCACATCCGCCGGTCGCCTGTACACTCCGTTCGTATGCAGAAGCTGCAGCGATTGCTCCACCTTCCCAACCACCGCCTCATTATCGACATTGCAACAAGGTGGAACTCCACCCTGCACATGGTGGAGCGGCTGTGCGAGCAGAGGCAGGCCATAATGCATTTGTGGGAGGATACACGGCCAGGCACTTTGAGAGCAGACATGGAGTTGACAGGTGTGCAGTGGTCGAAGCTGAAAGACCTCTGTAAAGTCCTTCAGTGTTTTGAGGAATGCACACGGCTGGTAAGCGCAGACGACGCCATCCTAAGCATGAGTATCCCACTTATGCGTCTGCTCATGCAAACTTTGACGCACCTTAAGGAGCAGGCTTCTGCAGCCAATGTTGATGAGGAGGAAGAGGAGGAGGGAATCCTTGATGACATTCAGCCATTGTCTGCTCAGGGACCTCTCCTGGACGAGGTGGAGGAAGAAGGGGAGGAGGAGGAGGATGATGGGGATGATTACTTAGGAGAGGAGGATGCATCTCGTGGGGCAAGTGAAAATGTTGGCGTGGCAAGGTCTGGTACAGGGTTTGTGTGTGACTGGAGGGATGTGGATTTGCCAGAAAGTGCTCCTCCAACCAGCACTCGCAGTGCATCATTGACACCGGGAACATTGGCCCACATGTCAGATTATGCCTTGCAGATCCTAAAAAGGGACCCCCGCATTGCCAAAATGATGAACGATGACGACTACTGGTTGGCCAGCATCCTGGATCCACGCTATAAAGGCAAATTACAAAACATCATGCCACAGGACAACCTTGACCTAATATTGGCTAATAAACAAGCAACTCTAGAAAATCGGTTGCTTGAGGCATTCCCAGCACACAGCAGCGGTGATGGTTCTCACACGAGCCGTACGGGCCGGGGGCAGCTTGGCAGAGGTGTTCGTGGTGCACACAGCAGAAGTGGCATTGGAGACAGGGGTTTCATGACAATGTTGTGGACTGATTTTTCAAGTACCGCTCACACAACTGGTAATACTGCATCGATGGAAAGTGACAGGAGACAGCAGTTGTCAACTATGGTTACAAACTACTTTTCCTCCCATATCGATGTTCTACCACACAGGTCATTCCCCTTTGACTATTGGGCTGCTAAACTGGACACCTAGCCTGAACTGGCACAATATGCCTTACAGGAGCTCGCTTGCCCAGCTGCAAGTGTGCTATCGGAAAGAGTCTTCAGTGCAGCTGGATCAATCCTGACAGAAAAAAAGGACCCGTCTGTCAACCCAAAATGTGGATGATCTAACCTTCATTAAAATGAACCACGCATGGGTTTCCAAGGATTTTGTCCCACCATCCCCTGATGACACATAGGGTGACAGAAAAATGGCTTGCTTTGGTCCACCTCTTCCTGGGACTTGACCTATTTCACCTTTTGCATCAGCTGAATGTCCAACATGAACATATGCTACTTTCTAAAACTCCCTAACTGTGCTGCCTCCCCCCCCCATGAACAAAAAAATTGTCATCTCTTTGCTGCGTGGCGATCCCCTGGATTGGGCATTTTCTTTGAAACCAGATGATCCTATTCTGACTAATGTGAACGCATTTTTTCAAGCCTTGGGGTTGTATGACGAACCTAATGCCATTGATCAGGCTGAAAAGACCCTGCTGGCATTGAACCAGGGTCGGGATTCTGCAGAATTGTACGGTCAAAAATTCCGAAAGTGGCGGTACTTACTACCTGGAATGATAATGCCTTGGCTGCTCTCTTTCGGAAGTGTTTGTCAGAAGCCATAAAAGATACTATGGTGGGATTTCCTGTTCCCTCTGGTCTTGACGATTCTATGTCATTAGCCATTCAGGTTGATCGGCGTTTGCGCGAACGCAAAACTGCACGAGAGGTGTTGTCACCTGTTGAACAAATGTCTGAACCTATGCAATGTGATAGAGTTTTCTCCAGAGAGCAGCGTCAGGAGTTCAGAAGGCGCAATAAGTTGTGTTTTTTCTGTGGGGATGCCTCGCATATTATTTCTGTCTGTCCTAAACGAGAGAAACGCTCTGCACACACGTTTTCTGTTGGTGGTGTTCAACCTAAGTTTCTTTTGGCTATTACTCTGATCTGCTCCCTGTCCACATTTTCCGCCAAGGCTTTTGTGGATTCGGGAGCAGCCCTAAACCTAATGACCTTGGATTTTGCTAAACGTTGTGGATTTCCAATGACACCTCTGCAGACGCCTATCCCTTTGAGGGGGATTGATGCTACTCCTTTGGTTAAAAATAAACCTCAGTTTTGGACCCAGGTGGTAATGCGGGTCGCCCCAGACCATCAAGAAAATTGCAGATTTTTGGTGTTGCATAATCTGCATGATACCATGGTTCTGGGGTTTCCCTGGTTACAAATTCATAATCCAGTTTTGGATTGAAAATCTGTGTCTGTGGTGAGTTGGGGTTGTCAGTGTGCCTTTAGTGAGGCTCCGGTGTTTTCCACCTCTCCTCAGTCGCATGATGTTCCTGATTATTTGGCGGACTTTTATGATGTATTTAGTGAAAATGAGTCTGCATCTCTGCCTCCTCATAGGAGTTATGACTGTGCAATTGAACTGAGCCCGGGGTGTAAATTTCCCAAGGGTCGGCTCTTCAATTTATCTGTACCCGAGCACGAGGCTATGCGATCCTATATTAAGGAGGCGTTGGAGAAGGGTCATATTAGACCATCCTCGTCACCCTTAGGTGCCGGTTTTTTTTTTGTAGCCAAAAAGGATGGATCATTAAGACCTTGTATTGATTATCATGCCCTCAACAAAATTACTGTTAAATATCAGTATCCGTTACCCCTGATTTCGGATCTATTCTCTAGAGTTAAAGGTGCTTGCTGGTTTACCAAGCTTGACCTCAGGGGGGCGTATAATCTTATTCGCATTAAGCATGGGGATGAATGGAAGACGGCGTTTAATACTCCGGAGGGACATTTTGAGTACCTGGTGATGCCTTTTGGGCTCACTAATGCCCCTTCTGTCTTCCAGTGCTTCATGAACGATATTTTCCGAGATTTTGTCGATAAATTTTTGCAACTACTTTACTTTTGGAGAAAATTCAAAACATTCATTATTCAATAGAGCCCAATAGCAAAAATCAGGTTTTGAATGAAGAATCACATTTCTTGGTAGAATCATGCAGGATTGAAAATTTGATGGTTTTTTACTCCTCTCAACAGCCCAAACAAGTTTCTAAAAGGATGAGTTTGCAACTACTTTACTTTTGGAGAAAATTCAAAACATTCATTATTCAATAGGGCCCAAAATATCAAAAACCAGCGGTTTGAATGAAGAATGACATTTCTTGGTAAAATCATGCAGGATTGAAATTTTTGATGGTTTTTTACTCCTCTCAACAGCCCAAACAAGTTTCTAAAAGGATGAGTTTGCAACTACTTTACTTTTGGAGAAAATTCAAAACATTCATTATTCAATAGGGCCCAAACTATCAAAAACCAGCGGTTTCAATGAACACACATTTCTTGGTAGAATCATGCAGGACTGAAATTTTTGATGTTTTTCTACTCCTCTCATGAGCCCAAACAAGTCTCTCAAAGCATGTGTTTGCAACTACTTTACATTAGGAGAAAATTCAAAACATTCATTATTCAATAGGGCCCAATATATCAAAAACCAGCGGCTGTTCCGGCCTCGACCACTAGGAGGCGCCGGACTGTCCTATCACCGTCTGACCCGTGGCCTGCAGTCTCGGCCTTGGTCTCTGGGAGGCGTTGTGCTTCAACCCCGAGTGGTGGCGGCGATAGTCATGAGGCTCCTGCGCAGGCGTCCGCTGGACGCAGGCTTCGCTCCTCGGTCAGTCATGAAGGGGCTGGTGCATTACCATCCAGCCTGGTCCTGGGGGCGGTCCGGATGACATCATCAGGCCACGGGCCTGTAAGGGATGACCTGATCCCTTAAATACCTTGGGACTGCTCTTGCAGGCCGCCGGATATATTCTTGGTTCCCCTGCGTGTTACTGTGTGAATTGCTGTTTTACTGACGCTGACTTTTGCCTGGACTTCTGACTTTGCTTCTGCCTAACGATTCTGTACCTCTGCGACTCTCCTGGTTTATGACACTGACTTCGGCCTGGATTCTGACTCTGCTTCTGCCTAACGACTTTGTACCTCTGCTGCCCTCCTGGTTTATGACTCTTACTTTGGCCTGGATTCTGACTCTGCTTTTGCCTAACGATTCTGTACCTCTGCTGACCTCCCGGTTTATGACTCTGGCTTCGACCTGGAATCTGACTCTGCTACTGTCTACTGTCTTTATACCATTTCTGCCTGACTGGTTTAGTCTCGGATATCATTGCCTCTGTGTCCTGTATTGGAACACCTTTCTGGCGACCGTCCTGCTCTGGTCATTGCTCCTATTCAGACAGCGCCTCCTGGGCTCTGCTATAAATCCAGATCCCTGTATAGGGGTAAAGGGTCTCAGTGTTTCTCGGGGTGCTGTCTGGCTGCAGTCCAGACCGCAGGCAGACGTCACATAAAGACTGATAACTCCCTGCATCTCCTTACCATTGTTAAGGACATACTGGGAGTTGTAGGTTCATCAGATACAAATGTATATGGGCCTGACTTAGAAGGATTCAGCTCATCAGTTATTAATCACATGATGTCATAGACCTAATGGAAAAGGGAAGAATTAGCTGGGTAGAAATGCAAAATGGGCGCCTTAGGCTTCATCTGCCTTGGGCACCCAAAATACTTTGTTTCGGCCCTGGTAACGGATAAAGCAAAATCCTACATGACCTATCAGTGTTCTACGATTTGGGTTGAGGACACTTATTGTATGTGGGCTGGTGAATTTTGTGTGCCAGGGCTGCTTTTTAGTCCCAACTCGGCCCTGAATCCCCTCGTGTATCTGAATGGGAGGAACGGGGTGAACTTGTGCTAATTGTGCAGTCACACTTTGTCATCTCTGCTCCGTCCTGTCTTCCAGCGCAGGGTTAAACTGCTCTGACTTCATAATCTGGCTTCATGGCTTGGTCATAGATGCTGGATCCTGATCCCCAACAAAATCTCACCAACCGAAGATTGTGAAAGAAACACACAAAACACTTTTATTGGATGTTAAATTGACTGAATTTTATTCCAAATCTCATCATTATTATTTCTTTGAGTGTCTGAAATTTAGAATCAGCCAATTACTATGAAAGAGACACTGAAAATGGCAGAACCCCCGACTCACGAAGAATTGTCCTTCAGCACTCAGGAGAGGAAAAACCCCCTGTGGTGGAAACCTCTAGGGAACCATGGCTGCAGGACTGCCCTTCCCTTGGGCTTAGAAGGTTAGTGCCAACATGTAACAGCAAATTGTACCTGAATTTGTACATTGTGTCATATTTGTTTTGGAGAAGCCTAATGCGTCCTCTCCAGGCCGTACACATAAAGTGAAGGCGGCGAGTGCTGGACGTGAGGGAGATCTGGCTGCAACATCTGTCACCCCATTGATCTGGCTGGCTAGGCGGTATGGCTGATCTGGCTGGCTAGGCGCTATGGCTGATCTGGCTGGCCTCCCCATGTACAGCATGAGCCCCACACAGCCTTCCCATGTACAGCATGAACCTCACACATCCTCGCCATGTACAGCATGAGACCCCACACAGCCTCCTATGTAGCCCCCCCAGGGAGCCTCAGCAGACAGGTAGGGAGGGGGGTATGCACGCTCTTTGGTTACAATACCCAGCATCAGGAGAGATAAGGCTTCCAAAAACAGACTGAATTGAAGTTGTCGTAGCTGTTTTCCTTCTGACCAAAGTCAGGTATGTCAGGAGACCAGTCCACCCCCGTAGCCCGGCCCCTACCACATTTGCATCCAAAGCTAAACACATTACTGCAGCTTATCACACCCAGGGCCGGACTGGCAATCGGGCATTTCTGGAAAATGCCAGAACGGCCGAACCCTGTAGTGGGACGCACGATCAGTAATCCTCTTCACGCTGTCAGCTGCTAAAAATCACGGCCGCCACATGAAATTTGTGGCTGCGGTCTGATGTCCAACTCTTGATCCGGGATGCAGTGACGTAACAGAGATAGGGCAAGGGGAGGAGGAGACTCAATGTGCTCAGTGCTGTGCTGCTTGGAGTTCCGGTCCTGCTTCTTACTGCAGTGATCAGTACATCAGACGTCCACTTCCTCAAGTCTAGCGCAGCTTGCATGACCAGAAGGGGTTAACAAGCATCTGATAAGCTGAGTGCACTGCACAGAGAAGCCCAGACAGCAGCACAGGAGTTGCACCTAGGAAGAAAGAAGCTGTTAAGAGGCAGGCATTTGTGTACGTGCACATGCTGTGGAATGCTCTGTGGATTAGGCTGCGAGGATATTGTAAAATTCGTAGATAAATCTGCAGGTCAAAAGACCTGCAGTTTTACCTGTGGATTAGCCTGTGGTTTTGCCCTGCGGTCTATCATCTCTACAGTGGAATTCACTGTAGAGATAATGAATAATGAATAATGAATGTTTTGAATTTTCTCCAAAAGTAAAGTAGTTGCAAACTCATGCTTTTAGAGACTTGTTTGGGCTCATGAGAGGAGTAGAAAAACATCAAAAATTTCAGTCTTGCACGATTCTACCAAGAAATGTGAGTGTTCATTCAAGCCACTGGTTTTTGATATTTTGGGCCCTATTGAATAAGGAATGTTTTGAATTTTCTAGAAAAGTAAAGTAGTTGCAAACTCATCCTTTTAGAAACTTGTTTGGGCTGTTGAGAGGAGTAAAAAACCATCAAAAATTTCAATCCTGCATGATTCTACCAAGAATTGTGATTCTTCATTCAAAACGCTGGTTTTTGCTATTGGGCTCTATTGAATAATGAATGTTTTGAATTTTCTCCAAAAGTAAAGTAGTTGCAAAAATTTATCGACAAAATCTCGGAAAATATCGTTCATGAAGCACTGGAAGACAGAAGGGGCATTAGTGAGCCCAAAAGGCATCACCAGGTACTCAAAATGTCCCTCCGGAGTATTAAACGCCGTCTTCCATTCATCCCCATGCTTAATGCGAATAAGATTATACGCCCCCCTGAGGTCAAGCTTGGTAAACCAGCAAGCACCTTTAACTCTAGAGAATAGATCCGAAATCAGGGGTAACGGATACTGATATTTAACAGTAATTTTGTTGAGGGCATGATAATCAATACAAGGTCTTAATGATCCATCCTTTTTGGCTACAAAAAAAAAACCGGCACCTAAGGGTGACGAGGATGGTCTAATATGACCCTTCTCCAACGCCTCCTTAATATAGGATCGCATAGCCTCGTGCTCGGGTACAGATAAATTGAAGAGCCGACCCTTGGGAAATTTACACCCCGGGCTCAGTTCAATTGCACAGTCATAACTCCTATGAGGAGGCAGAGATGCAGACTCATTTTCACTAAATACATCATAAAAGTCCGCCAAATAATCAGGAACATCATGCGACTGAGGAGAGGTGGAAAACACCGGAGCCTCACTAAAGGCACACTGACAACCCCAACTCACCACAGACACAGATTTTCAATCCAAAACTGGATTATGAATTTGTAACCAGGGAAACCCCAGAACCATGGTATCATGCAGATTATGCAACACCAAAAATCTGCAATTTTCTTGATGGTCTGGGGCGACCCGCATTACCACCTGGGTCCAAAACTGAGGTTTATTTTTAACCAAAGGAGTAGCATCAATCCCCCTCAAAGGGATAGGCGTCTGCAGAGGTGTCATTGGAAATCCACAACGTTTAGCAAAATCCAAGGTCATTAGGTTTAGGGCTGCTCCCGAATCCACAAAAGCCTTGGCGGAAAATGTGGACAGGGAGCAGATCAGAGTAATAGCCAAAAGAAACTTAGGTTGAACACCACCAACAGAAAACGTGTGTGCAGAGCGTTTCTCTCGTTTAGGACAGACAGAAATAATATGCGAGGCATCCCCACAGAAAAAACACAACTTATTGCGCCTTCTGAACTCCTGACGCTGCTCTCTGGAGAAAACTCTATCACATTGCATAGGTTCAGACATTTGTTCAACAGGTGACAACACCTCTCGTGCAGTTTTGCGTTCGCGCAAACGCCGATCAACCTGAATGGCTAATGACATAGAATCGTCAAGACCAGAGGGAACAGGAAATCCCACCATAGTATCTTTTACGGCTTCTGACAAACACTTCCGAAAGAGAGCAGCCAAGGCATTATCATTCCAGGTAGTAAGTACCGCCACTTTCGGAATTTTTGACCGTACAATTCTGCAGAATCCCGACCCTGGTTCAATGCCAGCAGGGTCTTTTCAGCCTGATCAATGGCATTAGGTTCGTCATACAACCCCAAGGCTTGAAAAAATGCGTTCACATTAGTCAGAATAGGATCATCTGGTTTCAAAGAAAATGCCCAATCCAGGGGATCGCCACGCAGCAAAGAGATGACAATTTTTTTGTTCATGGGGGGGGAGGCAGCACAGTTAGGGAGTTTTAGAAAGTAGCATATGTTCATGTTGGACATTCAGCTGATGCAAAAGGTGAAATAGGTCAAGTCCCAGGAAGAGGTGGACCAAAGCAAGCCATTTTTCTGTCACCCTATGTGTCATCAGGGGATGGTGGGACAAAATCCTTGGAAACCCATGCGTGGTTCATTTTAATGAAGGTTAGATCATTCACATTTTGGGTTGACAGACGGGTCCTTTTTTTCTGTCAGGATTGATCCAGCTGCACTGAAGACTCTTTCCGATAGCACACTTGCAGCTGGGCAAGCGAGCTCCTGTAAGGCATATTGTGCCAGTTCAGGCTAGGTGTCCAGTTTAGCAGCCCAATAGTCAAAGGGGAATGACCTGTGTGGTAGAACATCGATATGGGAGGAAAAGTAGTTTGTAACCATAGTTGACAACTGCTGTCTCCTGTCACTTTCCATCGATGCAGTATTACCAGTTGTGTGAGCGGTACTTGAAAAATCAGTCCACAACATTGTCATGAAACCCCTGTCTCCAATGCCACTTCTGCTGTGTGCACCACGAACACCTCTGCCAAGCTGCCCCCGGCCCGTACGGCTCGTGTGAGAACCATCACCGCTGCTGTGTGCTGGGAATGCCTCAAGCAACCGATTTTCTAGAGTTGCTTGTTTATTAGCCAATATTAGGTCAAGGTTGTCCTGTGGCATGATGTTTTGTAATTTGCCTTTATAGCGTGGATCCAGGATGCTGGCCAACCAGTAGTCGTCATCGTTCATCATTTTGGCAATGCGGGGGTCCCTTTTTAGGATCTGCAAGGCATAATCTGACATGTGGGCCAATGTTCCCGGTGTCAATGATGCACTGCGAGTGCTGGTTGGAGGAGCACTTTCTGGCAAATCCACATCCCTCCAGTCACGCACAAACCCTGTACCAGACCTTGCCACGCCAACATTTTCACTTGCCCCACGAGATGCATCCTCCTCTCCTAAGTAATCATCCCCATCATCCTCCTCCTCCTCCCCTTCTTCCTCCACCTCGTCCAGGAGAGGTCCCTGAGCAGACAATGGCTGAATGTCATCAAGGATTCCCTCCTCCTCAACATTGGCTGCAGAAGCCTGCTCCTTAAGGTGCGTCAAAGTTTGCATGAGCAGACGCATAAGTGGGATACTCATGCTTAGGATGGCGTCGTCTGCGCTTACCAGCCGTGTGCATTCCTCAAAACACTGAAGGACTTTACAGAGGTCTTTCAGCTTCGACCACTGCACACCTGTCAACTCCATGTCTGCTCTCAAAGTGCCTGGCCGTGTATCCTCCCACAAATGCATTATGGCCTGCCTCTGCTCGCACAGCCGCTCCACCATGTGCAGGGTGGAGTTCCACCTTGTTGCAATGTCGATAATGAGGCGGTGGTTGGGAAGGTGGAGCAATCGCTGCAGCTTCTGCATACGAACGGAGTGTACAGGCGACCGGCGGATGTGCGCACACAGTCTTCGCACCTTCTGGAGCAGGGCTGTTAACTCCGGATAATTTTTGAGGAAGCACTGCACCACCAGGTTCAAGGTGTGAGCCAAGCAAGGTATATGGCCGAGTTTTGAAAGGGCTATGGCTGCCACAAAATTATGGCCGTTATCACTAACTACCTTGCCTGCCTCAAGATGTACACTGCCCAGCCATGACTCAGTTTGTCGCTTCAAGTACTCGGCCAGCACCTCGGCGGTGTGTCTGTCGCCCAAACACATCATCTGCAACACAGCCTGCTGACGCTTTCCACTAGCTGCTCGATAGGGGGACACCTCGTGTGCAACAGTGGCAGCTGCAGATGGAGTGCTCGTACGACTGCGCTCTGTGGACGAGCTTGCGCTTCTGGAGGAGGAGGAGGGTCGAACGCCTACAGCCAACTGTTTCCTATACCGTGGGCTAGGCAGCACTGTCCCACCACTGCTGTCCCCTGTGGACCCTGCATCCACCACATTAACCCAGTGCGCAGTGATGGACACGTAACGGCCCTGGCCATGCCGACTGGACCATGCATCAGTTGTGAGGTGCACCTTTCCGCTCACTGACTGCTTGAGTGCATGGACAATGCGGTCTTTCACATGATGGTGGAGGGCTGGGATGGCTTTGCGAGAGAAGAAGTGGCGACTGGGTAGGTCATAGCGTGGTACTGCATAGGCCACGAGTTCGCGGAAAGCTGCGCTTTCCACCAACCGAAAGGGCATCATCTCAAACGAGATTAGTTTGGCAATGTGGGTGTTCAAACCCAGTGTGTACGCGGATGAGAGACTGAGTACTTTCTTGACCTACTCATAATGTCTGGGAGGGTGAGCTGGACTTGAGAGCTGCATATGGTGGAAGTAGCGGTGGACAGGGCGGACTGAGAGAGGGTTGATGATGGTGATGGAGTTGTTGTTCTTTCTGATGGCCTAGATGGCACCTGAGACTCATCAGGGTCAGAATCTGGCTCTGTACACTGCGAGGACAATGTAGTGCTCTGAGTGAATGTACCAGCAGAATCATCCATCAGCGGCTGTGCATCAGTGCACTCCATGTCAGATTCATCTTGGCCTGGGTAATTCACCATTTCACTTGATAATCCAGGCATGGTATGTGAAAACAGCTCCATGGAGTAATCAGTAGTATGGCCTGCGTCATCCTTCAATCTTGGTTGGGGTGAAGGACACAAGGAAAGGTGTGGTTCATGAACATGAGCCTCCAATGACGACTCAGTGCTTTTACTTTTTACAACTGAAGAAGAGGAGGCGATAGAGCTGGAGGCTGAGTCAGCAATGTAAGACAAAACTTTTTCCTGATGCTCTGGCTTTAAAAGCGGTTTGCCAACTCCTAGAAAACTAAGCCTTCGAAGCCTTATGGAGACAGACGATGATGCAGGCTCAACACCTCCTGCATTCGGTCCTATTTTGCTCTTGCCACTACCATCAGATCCACCACCAACACCATCATTACCAGCTGCCAAACCCCGCCCAATTCCACAGCCTCTTCCACCAGACTTCCTCATTTTTTGCAGAAATGTAGACAAAATCCAACAAACTATATAGTAATGTAAAACAAGGTACAAGGTGTCTATAGGACAGGGGAGATTTTGAATTTCTGCACACACTAGTGGACACTGGACACTTTTGGATTGTGTGAGGCCCACTGAATATCTGAGCGCTATGTCACAGGCTCGATGGCACAGCTGTGACAAAAGTGACTGGAGGATAAGTGAGATTTTGAATTTCTGCACACACTAGTGGACACTGGACACTTTTGGATTGTGTGAGGCCCACTGAATATCTGAGCGCTATGTCACAGGCTCGATGGCACAGCTGTGACAAAAGTGACTAGAGGATAAGGGAGATTTTGAATTTCTGCAGACACTTGTGGACACTGGACACTCTTGGATTGTGTGAGGCCCACTGAATATCTGAGCGCTATGTCACAGGCTCACTGGCACAGCTGTGACAAAAGTGATTAGAGGATAAGGGAGATTTTGAATTTCTGCAGACACTTGTGGACACTGGACACTCTTGGATTGTGTGAGGCCCACTGAATATCTGAGCGCTATGTCACAGGCTCGATGGCACAGCTGTGACAAAAGTGACTAGAGGATAAGGGAGATTTTGAATTTCTGCACAGCGCTATGTCAGAGGCAGAAATTGGCTAGTTTATCACAAACTACAAGGTGTATGTTGAATTGGGCAGAATAGGAATCTCCCTAGAGTGCAGGTCTGTAAGAAGGGAACATGTCCTCGACTTATTCTCACAGAGTGACACAGTTAGCTTCACTGTGGCTGTGATAACAGCCGTTACACGGTACTGTGTGAGGAGCGTACACCGCTGTATGGTGTGAAAAAATGCACGCTCAGTACCTCAGCAGGACAAAAAAAAAAAAAATTGGGTTTGCTTTTAAAAAAGCAGTTTGCAGCTCAGTACCTCAGAAGGACAAAAAAAAAAAAAAATTGGGATTGCTTTTAAAAAAGCAGTTTGCAGAGCAGTGGGTAAACAGCAATGCAGCTGTCAGGAAGCCTTAGAAGGCAGCCCAACAACCAACACCACTGATACACCACAATATAGCCTCCCCTTGCACTGCACACACAGTAACTGGTGTGTTGTACAGGCACAATCGCTAGCAGCAGAAGCAGTTTTTTTTTCTTCTTCCCTGTCTAACGCTCTCCCTACAGAATCAGCAGCAACCTCTCCCTATGCTAAGATCGGCAGAAGTAAGATGGCGGTCGGCGTGCATGCCCTTTTATACCCCCTGTGACGCCCACCAAAGCTAGCCAATCACTTGCATGCCCTTCTGAAAGATGGTGGTGACCCGTGCCTATGTCACCACGTTGCCCACAGTGTCCGTGGATCCTGATTGTTTTGCTTTTTCAGCCAAACTTTTGAAACGCGACTTTGACGCGTAAGTCGCCGACCTCGTGGCCGACCTCATCCTAGGGTCGGGTTTCGTTTCATGAAACCCGACTTTGCCAAAAGTCGGCGACTTTTGAAATTTTTCGACCCGTTTCGCTCAACTCTACTGCTGAATAATGTATGTGTGAAAAAATAATCTAAGGCTGAACCTTCTGTAGTGTATCATAGACCCCAGATAGCGTTGCTGATGGGGAAAGTGAGTGTCCACACTGAGGGTGGATGGGTGAAGCAGGTAGGAAGCCCCCTTATGGGTACTAGACCCATGAGACAATAGCTCCTTTGTGGACATCAGCTGACCCTGTGGCAAAAGTTATACCATTTACAAAAGGGGGAAATTGATATAGAAGGTTTGCTTTCATATCCCTTTAATACTTCAATTGCCTTTTGCCTATTATTGCTAGAATTATTCTTATGACACTGCAGACTATTAGTCTCTGTTTCAAGGAGACTATACTTGTTATCATATATGTCCTCAATAGTCAGCAACAACATGTTCTGGGTACATGGTAAACAAGGTATGACCCTGAGGGGTGGGGGCTACATGAGCCACATAGAGCTACATTTGTTGTAAATGGTATAAAATATTGCCTTGTGTTTCATTTCGTCAGATGAAGTGATTTTCCCACGACCCGTGTGCAGTCTCTTTTGTCTCCAATTGCTTGTAAATTAAGGGCGTAAAAAACTGCTAATTCAGACTCACTGGTCATCTGGCATACCCGACTTTGGTCAGAACGAAAACAGCTACGACAGCTTCAATTCAATTCAGTCTGTTTTTGGAAGCCTTATCTCTCCTGATGCTGGGTATTGTAACCAAAGAGCGTGCATACCCCCCTCCCTACCTGTCTGCTGAGGCTCCCTGGGGGGGCTACATGGGAGGCTGTGTGGGGCTCATGCAGTATATGGGGAGGCTGTGTGGGGTCTCATGCTGTACATGGCGAGGATGTGTGAGGTTCATGCTGTACATGGCGAAGCTGTGTGAGGTTCATGCTGTACATGGCGAGACTGTGTAGGGTTCATGCTGTACATGGGGAGGCTGTGTGGGGCTTATGCATTACATGGGTAGGCTGTGTGGGGCTGCTGTGTGGGGCTCATGTTGCATATGTAGTAGCTTGTGTGAGGCTCATGTTATGTATATAAGGGGCTGTGGGGGGTTAAAGATATATAGGGGTTTAGCATATTTAATTCTGCTCAATATTAAGTGATACAATTAATATTAATAAATTAATATTGAGAATTAATTTCAAGCTATTGGTTCTGCCTTCCACAACAGTCATGGTCTCATGTGGCCCCTCTAAAAAATTAATTGCTCACACCTGCTTTATAGTGAGTCTGACCCATAGGCAGCACGTGTCCGGCACCGGCTGTACGATCTAAGCCCAGTATGTTTGTCTCTTTAACACTGCAGCGTCACAGAGAAAAACTTTTCTGACTTCTCCCCTCCTGCTGCCAATGACTGGTTGCACGCAGAAAGAAAATTGTCCCTCAGTGGGAGCAGATGGGGAGAAGCCACCAGGGACCCACCTGTCTGACTAGTCACCTGTGTGACCTCAGTCCACGGCGGCTTTCAAAGTAGGTTTTTGCATGAAATGCCGCAGCGTGTCAGAGTCAACCATACCTGGCTGGAATGATACAGCCAATGTCTGATCCATGCGGCCTGTGGATTGAGCAGCTGGCATCAGCCATCAGATTACCTTTAAGATCCCATAGGTGCCAGTTATGTCACATGGTTGACCATTATCCTTATGTCTTTGAAGAGAGCTATAACTCCCAGCATGTACAGGAGCTAATATGGCATGTTGGGAGTTATAGTTCACCACAGGAGTAATGATTTTCTTTTGCATTAGTGGCATGGGAGCAGAGAGGACACTTTTTTTTGTTAATTCTAAGGCTATGTCCACACGTTGCCGCGGAAATTTCAGCGGGAATGCCGGAATTCCATTCCGCAGGAAATATGCGAGAAAATCGCATTTCAATTTCTGCCTATTTCCCACGGAAAAACTAGCAATTTGCAAAAGTAATTAGCTTGCAGAATGCTAGCGTTTTCCAAGCAATCTGTAGCATCGCTTGGAAAACTGATTGACAGGTAGGTCACACTCGTCAAACAGTGTTTGACTATTAAGGAAAGAGAGCGCACATAGGGCGATAAAAGTGATTTTTTTGGGGGTGGCAAATACACGGTTAGTGCACTCACCTTTAAAGGTTGTGAACTGTCACAACCCCTTGCAGAATGTGAAAGGAACCAGTGGTTGCTGTAGACACCAATGTCGCAAAGGAGGAAAAAAAGACCGGGTTTTTCAATATATCCACGCTGACCACACAAGGACAGAAATATTCTTCATAGCTTTATTGTGCCGATGCGTTTCATGGCATATCTGCCACTTCCTCAGGGCCAAAGAATTACAGAATCTGATTACAGCAGTGGTTTTATACAAAACCTTCATTACATCACATCACAATTACATGCAAAAAGACATCACTTCCTGTGGAATTACCCCCTCCAATGTCAAAATGTCATACACCAGTCACAATAACTTTATATCAAGATCTAACCTCTGATAAAACACATTAAACATCTAAAAAATCAATCTTTAATTTGAAAAAGTGTATGAAACCTATATTCACTACATATTAAAATTTGATAAAAATAGAGTTGACTAGAATCAAACCCACAGATTTTCGGCAAGCCAGAACACTTAAGGCCTCCCATTACCATCATACTATCTCTCCACTTGTTAGGATTGTTGTGGTTTTATATAAGCCCTTCATGACATAAGACCTACATGACATCACTAACAGACAAAACATCACTTCCTGTGAAAACTCCCCCTCCAATGTTAAAATGTCAAACCTATATAAATATAACCTCTGATAAAACACATTGAACATCTAAAAAATCAATCTTTCATTTAAAAATGTATGAAACCTATAATAAATATATATTACATTTTTATAAAGATATAATGACTGGACTCGAACCCACAAGGTTTAGGCAAGCCAGAACCCTGTAGGCTTCCCATTACCATTATGCTACCTCTCCACTTGCAAGGAATGGTTATGTAATTTGGAATTAACCGATTGTTTGGTAAAATTCCCACTAGGTGTCCGACATCCAATAACGGACCCCCATGTGAGAACGCTGACACGCCAGGTCAGGGAAGGAAATCCGTTGGGCCGCTAGGGACAAAGAAACATGAGAGAAAGCTTATCAAAAAATATCTACCAACTCATTGAGGCCTTTAGGATGAATGGTATCTAGTTTACATATCCAATACAGTTCTCTCTTATTTAGACACTGTATTCTGTTTGGGGTATCTGCTGGTATATGATCTATGGGTGTAACTCACAGAGAGGCTTTATTCCCGTGTTTTTCAAAACAATGTCGAGACAAGCCATGTTTCAGATATCCTTTAGAGATATTGTGTCTATGTTGTGAGCTCATCCTTAGATGTAGAGGCTGTGTAGTGCGTCCCACATATTGTTTCCCACAGCAACAATCAATTAGATAAATCACAAAACTGGATTGACATGTTAGCTTAAAATTAATGTTATATACTCTATCATTATCACTATTTGAATAAAAGGTATTTACATTATCACTAATGCATAAACACAAGCATTTTTTGTTTTTACATTTAAAGGAAACTCTTATGTGCTTCTGTAAGGTACTTTTTCCTGCATTCGGGGCTTTTTTGTCTCCCACATTCCTAATTCTACTGGGGGCTAAAATGTTTTATAGGGATGGCGCCCTCCTAAGGGTAACCACTGGTCTAGTTGGTAATACTTTCTGAAAGACTGGGTAATTTAGTAGGACCTTTCAGTGCTTCTGTATTATATTCCTGAGAAAGTGCCATTTTGGGAAGAAAAGGTTGTGATGAAATTAGTGGTATAGTATTCATCTGTAGATTTTTTATTGTCTGTCCCATGTATTAAACTACTTTGTGAAATTCCCTTTGCCTCTGAGTATGCTTTTTTTACTAATTTTTTAGGGCATTCACGCTCTAAAAATCTCTCTCTTAGACATTTACTTTGACATTTCTGTCCTTGTGTGGTCAGTGTGGATACATTGGAAAACCTGGTCTTTTTCTTCCTCCTTTGTGATAGTGTTTGACTAGTGTGACCAACTTTTTACTATTGAGGCTGCCTATGAAGCATCAGTAGTAAAAAGATCTAATGTTAAAAATAATTAAAAAAAATAAAAAATCGTGTCATTCTCACCTTCTGACGTCCCACGCAGCGTTCCCGATCATCGCGATGCTCCTGGCAGGTGCCGTTCCCATTTGATGACATCGCAGTCTCGCGTCACTGCTATGGTATCGCGAGAATGCGACGTCATCAAAGGTCATTGTCACAATGCATCACTTGGAACGGGACCTGCCCGGAGCATTGCTGAGGCCTGGTGACGCTGCGAGGGACATCGGAAGGTGAGATTATCACCATTTTTTTATTTTAATTCTATTTTTTACAGGTATATGGTACCCAGAGCCTGGAGGAGAATCTCCTCTCTTCCAAACAGTGGGTACAATCCGCAAATGTTCTGCTTACTTTTCGCATGGTGAGCATAGCCTCATGCGGAAAGAAGGCAGAACAATGCATTCCTATGTGTGCGGAATTCCCGCGATTCCGCACAAAGAATGAGCATGCTGCGTATCTTTCTGCAATGCAATTCCGCCATGGAAAAATCCGCAGCATTAGGAAAGCATGAGCGGAATGCTATATGATTGCATGGGATGCTATTTTTTGCGGCAAAATCGCACGTTGAAAATCGCAGCGAAAACGCAAAAAAATGCTACGTGTGAACACAGCCTTAGGGTGTGTGCACACGCTGTGGATTATGCTGCGAATCCGCAGCAGTTTTGGCCCTGCGGACCCGCAGCAGTTTCTGCTGCGGTGTACACTACCATAATATCCTATAGATATCAAAAACCGCAGTGCAGATTTTTCCACGCGGATTTGCTGCGTTTTCTAAACCGCAGAAAAAAATTGACATGTCAAATCTTTCTGCGGATTCGGCTGCAGTTTACCATCTCCTCCACTGTAGAGATGATAGACCGCAGGGCAAAACCGCAGGCTAATCCACAGGTAAAACTGCAGGTCTTTTGACCTGCAGATTTATCTACGAATTTTACAATATCCTCGCAGCCTAATCCACAGAGCATTCCACAGCATGTGCACGTACACAAATGCCTGCCTCTTAACAGCTTCTTTCTTCCTAGGTGCAACTCCTGTGCTGCTGTCTGGGCTTCTCTGTGCAGTGCACTCAGCTTATCAGATGCTTGTTAACCCCTTCTGGTCATGCAAGCTGCGCTAGACTTGAGGAAGTGGACGTCTGATGTACTGATCACTGCAGTAAGAAGCAGGACCGGAACTCCAAGCAGCACAGCACTGAGCACATTGAGTCTCCTCCTCCCCTTGCCCTATCTCTGTTACGTCACTGCATCCCGGATCAAGAGTTGGACATCAGACCGCAGCCACAAATTTCATGTGGCGGCCGTGATTTTTAGCAGCTGACAGCGTGAAGAGGATTACTGATCGTGCGTCCCACTACAGGGTTCGGCCGTTCTGGCATTTTCCAGAAATGCCCGATTGCCAGTCCGGCCCTGGGTGTGATAAGCTGCAGTAATGTGTTTAGCTTTGGATGCAAATGTGGTAGGGGCCGGGCTACGGGGGTGGACTGGTCTCCTGACATACCTGACTTTGGTCAGAAGGAAAACAGCTACGACAACTTCAATTCAGTCTGTTTTTGGAAGCCTTATCTCTCCTGATGCTGGGTATTGTAACCAAAGAGCGTGCATACCCCCCTCCCTACCTGTCTGCTGAGGCTCCCTGGGGGGGCTACATGGGAGGCTGTGTGGGGTCTCATGCTGTACATGGCGAGGATGTGTGAGGTTCATGCTGTACATGGGAAGGCTGTGTGGGGCTCATGCTGTACATGGGGAGGCCAGCCAGATCAGCCATAGCGCCTAGCCAGCCAGATCAGCCATACCGCCTAGCCAGCCAGATCAATGGGGTGACAGATGTTGCAGCCAGATCTCCCTCACGTCCGGCACTCGCCGCCTTCACTTTATGTGTACGGCCTGGAGAGGACGCATTAGGCTTCTCCAAAACAAATATGACACAATGTACAAATTCAGGTACAATTTGCTGTTACATGTTGGCACTAACCTTCTAAGCCCAAGGGAAGGGCAGTCCTGCAGCCATGGTTCCCTAGAGGTTTCCACCACAGGGGGTTTTTCCTCTCCTGAGTGCTGAAGGACGATTCTTCGTGAGTCGGGGGTTCTGCCATTTTCAGTGTCTCTTTCATAGTAATTGGCTGATTCTAAATTTCAGACACTCAAAGAAATAATAATGATGAGATTTGGAATAAAATTCGGTCAATTTAACATCCAATAAAAGTGTTGTGTGTTTCTTTCACAATCTTCGGTTGGTGAGATTTTGTTGGGGATCAGGATCCAGCATCTATGACCAAGCCATGAAGCCAGATTATGAAGTCAGAGCAATTTAACCCTGCGCTGGAAGACAGGACGGAGCAGAGATGACAAAGTGTGACTGCACAATTAGCACAAGTTCACCCCGTTCCTCCCATTCAGATACACGAGGGGATTCAGGGCCGAGTTGGGACTAAAAAGCAGCCCTGGCACACAAAATTCACCAGCCCACATACAATAAGTGTCCTCAACCCAAATCGTAGAACACTGATAGGTCATGTAGGATTTTGCTTTATCCGTTACCATGGCCGAAACAAAGTATTTTGGGTGCCCAAGGCAGATGAAGCCTAAGGTGCCCATTTTGCATTTCTACCCAGCTAATTCTTCCCTTTTCCATTAGGTCTATGACATCATGTGATTAATAACTGATGAGCTGAATCCTTCTAAGTCAGGCCCATATACATTTGTATCTGATGAACCTACAACTCCCAGTATGTCCTTAACAATGGTAAGGAGATGCAGGGAGTTATCAGTCTTTATGTGACGTCTGCCTGCGGTCTGGACTGCAGCCAGACAGCACCCCGAGAAACACTGAGACCCTTTACCCCTATACAGGGATCTGGATTTATAGCAGAGCCCAGGAGGCGCTGTCTGAATAGGAGCAATGACCAGAGCAGGACAGTCGCCAGAAAGGTGTTCCAATACAGGACACAGAGGCAATGATATCCGAGACTAAACCAGTCAGGCAGAAATGGTATAAAGACAGTAGCAGAGTCAGATTCCAGGTCGAAGCCAGAGTCATAAACCGGGAGGTCAGCAGAGGTACAGAATCGTTAGGCAAAAGCAGAGTCAGAATCCAGGCCAAAGTAAGAGTCATAAACCAGGAGGGCAGCAGAGGTACAATGTCGTTAGGCAGAAGCAGAGTCAGAATCCAGGCCGAAGTCAGTGTCATAAACCAGGAGAGTCGCAGAGGTACAGAATCGTTAGGCAGAAGCAAAGTCAGAAGTCCAGGCAAAAGTCAGCGTCAGTAAAACAGCAATTCACACAGTAACACGCAGGGGAACCAAGAATATATCCGGCGGCCTGCAAGAGCAGTCCCAAGGTATTTAAGGGATCAGGTCATCCCTTACAGGCCCGTGGCCTGATGATGTCATCCGGACCGCCCCCAGGACCAGGCTGGATGGTAATGCACCAGCCCCTTCATGACTGACCGAGGAGCGAAGCCTGCGTCCAGCGGACGCCTGCGCAGGAGCCTCATGACTATCGCCGCCACCACTCGGGGTTGAAGCACAACGCCTCCCAGAGACCAAGGCCGAGACTGCAGGCCACGGGTCAGACGGTGATAGGACAGTCCGGCGCCTCCTAGTGGTCGAGGCCGGAACAGCAGGCTCTGAGTCTGACGGTGATGTGATAGTCCGGCGCCTCCTACTGGCCGAGGCCGGGACAGCAGGCCCCGAGTCTGGCGGTGATGTGATAGTCCGGCGCCTCCTACTGGCCGAGGCCGGAACAGCAGGCCCTGAGTCTGGCGGTGCCGTGACAGTACCCCCCCCCCTTTAAGAGGGGCCTCCGGACCCTCAAAACCCGGTTTGTCAGGGTGGAGGAGGTGAAACCTGCTAATCAACCGCTTTGCACGAATGTCACTAGCGGGGACCCAGGACCTCTCCTCTGGGCCGTAGCCCTTCCAATGCACCAAGTATTGTACCGAGTTTCTCACTAGACGGGAATCAAATATGCCTTGGACCTCGTACTCTAAGGCGCCTTTGACCAAAACTGGAGGAGGAGGGGACCGGACGGGACGAATTGGGGAGCGGTATACCTTGAGGAGGGACTTATGAAAAACGTTAGGAATTTTAAAAGACTGCGGGAGTTTTAACCGAAACGCTACTGGGTTAATTACCTCTAATATTTCATATGGTCCGATGAACCTGGGACCCAGTTTGGCTGACGGTACCTTAAGTTTGATGTTTCTTGTAGAGAGCCAAACCTTGTCACCAACTCCCAGGTGCGGCCCCTGGGATCGTCGTCTATTGGCTGCCGAAGTCTGTCTAATTTGAGCCCCTTTTAAATTAGAGTTTACTTCGGACCAAATAGTCTTTAGACGATGTATACTTTGCTCAACCCCTGGGATTTCCGACATCTTTGCCGAAAATGATCCAAAGCGCGGATGTAGACCGAGGTTACAGAAGAAGGGGGTGGTTTTGATGGAGTCTTGGTATCTATTATTGAGAGCGAACTCTGCCAATGGCAAATGTTCCACCCAATCTGACTGATGTGCTGAGACATAGCAGCGGAGGTATTGCTCCAGCGTTTGGTTGGCACGCTCAGTTTGACCATTCGTCTCGGGATGGTATGCCGAGGAAAAAGACAACTCAACACCAATACGTCTACAGAACGCCCTCCAGAACTTCGAGACGAACTGGGTACCCCTGTCGGATACGATATTTGCCGGAACGCCGTGCAGACGTACAACATGAAGAACAAACAACTTGCTTAAGGTTTCAGAGTTGGGCAAGCCGGACAGGGGAACAAAGTGAGACTGCTTACTGAACCTGTCCACCACCACCCAAATACAAGTTTTCCCCTCGGAAGGTGGCAGGTCTGTAATGAAGTCCATGGAGATGTGGGTCCATGGACTTTCAGGGGTGGGCAAGGGCTGAAGCCAGCCGGCAGGACGGTTATGGGGGACTTGGCGCGGGCACAGACTTCACACGCTGAGACGTACTCCTTGCAGTCCTTGGCCACCGTTGGCCACCAAAAGTTCCTGGTTACCAGCCTAGTGGTATTATTAAGACCAGGGTGGCCTGCCAGGACGGAGTCGTGAGATTCTTTTAACACTCGTAAGCGAAAAGTAGCTGGGACGAATAATTTTTTGGGGGGCGTAGAGTCAGGAACTTGTTCTGATGACCTACGGATCTCCTCCAGAAGGTCCAGAGATACTGCCGACACAACAATGCCATTTGCCAATATGGGAGCTGGTTCATAGTCCTCGGTGTGTGTGTGTGACAAAAGCTGCGGGAGAGGGCATCTGCCCTCACATTTTTGGTTCCGGGGCGAAAGGTGATTAAAAAAAAAAAAAAAAATCGAACCTGAAGAAAATCAAGGCCCACCTGGCCTGCCTAGGGTTTAGTCTTTTAGCCGACTCTAGGTAGGTTAGGTTTTTGTGATCGGTAATAACAGTAATTTTGTGTTTGGCGCCTTCGAGGAAGTGGCGCCATTCCTCGAAGGCCCACTTAATTGCCAATAATTCTCGGTTGCCGATGTCATAATTTCTCTCCGTGGCAGAGAATTTGCGGGAGAAAAAGGCACATGGACGAAGCTGAGTGAGGGATGCAGAGCCTTGTGAGAGCACTGCTCCCACTCCGACTTCGGAGGCATCCACCTCCACAATAAACGGGTGGTCCAAGTTTGGTTGAATCAACACCGGGTTGGCCACGAAGCACCCTTTTAGTGTGGAAAAAGCCCTGGTTGCCTCAGGATTCCAATTAGTCACGTCCGCCCCTTTCCGGGTAAGGTCCGTGAGTGGCTTGGCAATCTCTGAGAATCCCCTGATGAATTTGCGATAATAATTCGCAAATCCCAAAAATCGCTGGAGTGCTTTCAGCGATTTGGGTTGTACCCAATCCTTAATGGGTTGAATCTTGGCGGGATCCATGCGGAACCCCTTGCCTGAGACCATGTATCCTAAGAACTGCACCTCTTCGGCAAAAAAAAAACAACACATTTTTCAAATTTCGCGAACAAAGAGTTTTCGCGCAGTCTTTGCAGTACTGAACGGACGTGTTGAGCATGAGTCACAGGATCAGCAGAATAAATCAAAATGTCGTCCAGATATACGACGACATACACCCCACAAATATCTCTAAAAATATCATTGACGAAGTGCTGGAACACTGCAGGAGCGTTACTGAGTCCGAAGGGCATTACCAGGTACTCAAAATGGCCAAGGGGTGTATTAAAGGCCGTTTTCCATTCGTCCCCATCTCTTATGCGGACCAGGTTATATGCCCCCCGGAGGTCAAGCTTAGTAAACCAGCGAGCTCCCAGTAACTGGTTAAACAGATCAGGAATGAGTGGCAGCGGGTATTGATTTTTTACCGTTATGGCGTTAAGCTCACGGTAGTCAATACATGGTCTGAGACCACCATCTTTTTTCTCTACAAAGAAAAACCCAGCTCCTACAGGTGAGGTGGAAGGTCTAATGAAGCCTTTTCGAAGGCTGTCTGCAATGTATTCCTTCATGGCTACACGCTCAGGACCGGAGAGGTTGAATATTCTCCCCTTAGGGAGACGGGCACCAGGGACCAATTCGATAGGACAATCGTATTCTCTGTGAGGAGGTAGTTTCTCCGACTCCACTATAGAGAAAACATCTTCATAATCCCTAAACGCATATGGAATAGAAGGTGTTTTAATTTTAATCTGGTTCACTGAAAAAGACATACAGTTACTCTGACACCATGGACTCCAGCGTACCACGTCACCTATGCGCCAGTCAATAATCGGATTATGTTGGTGCAACCATGGCATGCCTAACACCACTGGATCTGATAAATTGTATATAACAAAAAATGACATTTGTTCATTATGCAATGTCCCCACTGACATAGAAATTTCAGCAGTAAAGAATTCCACGCCTCCTTGGAATATAGATGTACCATTAATCGCAGTAGTCTGAATAGGCGCTTTAAGCCTTGACAGAGGTACACCCAGACTCTTAGCACATAAAAAATCCATAAGGTTGACGGCAGCACCACAATCCACATAAGCCTTCACACACAGACGTTTCTTAGCAAAAGAAAGGGAAACTGGTAACAACAGTTTGGCCGCTTTTGCGGGCAATACCTGACCCCCAACGCTGTCCAGGGGGTGATGGTCCAGGAATGTGGATTTCCAACAGCCAGCATTTTCCTTGAAGCTTCCAGGCTGCAGCATGTTTGAGCCTGAGAGTGACTTCCCAGGCTGAGCAATGTAACAGGTGTTTGGGCCAAGAATCAGCTCAGTCAAGAGGAAGAAAAAAAAAAGGTGAGGAAAACTGCTTTTATCTGTGTTAAGTATAGACACAAAAAGCCGTTTTATTTTTAGCGCCGGATATAATGTGACGTCTGCCTGCGGTCTGGACTGCAGCCAGACAGCACCCCGAGAAACACTGAGACCCTTTACCCCTATACAGGGATCTGGATTTATAGCAGAGCCCAGGAGGCGCTGTCTGAATAGGAGCAATGACCAGAGCAGGACGGTCGCCAGAAAGGTGTTCCAATACAGGACACAGAGGCAATGATATCCGAGACTAAACCAGTCAGGCAGAAATGGTATAAAGACAGTAGACAGTAGCAGAGTCAGATTCCAGGTCAAAGCCAGAGTCATAAACCGGGAGGTCAGCAGAGGTACAGAATCGTTAGGCAAAAGCAGAGTCAGAATCCAGGCCAAAGTAAGAGTCATAAACCAGGAGGGCAGCAGAGGTACAAAGTCGTTAGGCAGAAGCAGAGTCAGAATCCAGGCCGAAGTCAGTGTCATAAACCATGAGAGTCGCAGAGGTACAGAATCGTTAGGCAGAAGCAAAGTCAGAAGTCCAGGCAAAAGTCAGCGTCAGTAAAACAGCAATTCACACAGTAACACGCAGGGGAACCAAGAATATATCCAGCGGCCTGCAAGAGCAGTCCCAAGGTATTTAAGGGATCAGGTCATCCCTTACAGGCCCGTGGCCTGATGATGTCATCCGGACCGCCCCCAGGACCAGGCTGGATGGTAATGCACCAGCCCCTTCATGACTGACCGAGGAGCGAAGCCTGCGTCCAGCGGACGCCTGCGCAGGAGCCTCATGACTATCGCCGCCACCACTCGGGGTTGAAGCACAACGCCTCCCAGAGACCAAGGCCGAGACTGCAGGCCACGGGTCAGACGGTGATAGGACAGTCCGGCGCCTCCTAGTGGTCGAGGCCGGAACAGCAGGCTCTGAGTCTGACGGTGATGTGATAGTCCGGCGCCTCCTACTGGCCGAGGCCGGGACAGCAGGCCCCGAGTCTGGCGGTGATGTGATAGTCCGGCGCCTCCTACTGGCCGAGGCCGGAACAGCAGGCCCTGAGTCTGGCGGTGCCGTGACACTTTATCAGTCTGTGGACTATACAGGAACCATAGTACTGATGAGACGCAGTCAGTACCAATAGTTAAAAATGTACATCCTGGTACCTTATAGGTGACCTCTTCTCAGATTGAGTCTTTTCTTTCTCTTAGGCCTGTTTCACACTTCAGTTTTCTGGCGTTAGTCAAAATCCGCCAGTGTGCAAAAATGGATCCGTTTCCGTTTTGTGGCAAACGGATGCAACTGGATCCGTTTTTTGTACGGATCCGCTTTAGACGCTAGTGCATGAAATTTAAAGTAAGGCCTGTTTCACGAGAGAGAGAGATTTAGCTGCCAGAATGGGATTTGGGGCTAAATATCATGAAAGGACATTCATTCGGGCATGCTCAGTATAAAAAGGAGGATCCGTTGGCGGATTCCGTCAATTAACGGTTGGCAACGGATCCACCGCCTTTTCTCATCCACATCTCGCTTCTTAAGGCCCCTTTCACACTCCAGTCTTTTGCAATCAGTCACAATCCGTCAAAGTGTTCAGATCCGTCAAGTGGACGGATCCTGCGTATATTGCAAAAAACTGATGCACTGGACCCGTTTTTTTGACTGATCCGTTGTAGCAGCCTTGCTGTAGGAATTAAAGAAACAGAATTCTGGAGTGAGAGAGAGAGAGAAGGATTTTGTGCCAGAATAGAAAAAGCAGACGCAGAGGTTAAAATAAAGGAAGAAAAATGATTCCGGGCATGCTCAGTTTTAAAAGACGGAATCCGTCGCTATCCGACTTTTCAACGTACACAAAAAACGTTCATCTGTCCGTTGTCTCCGGCCGACGGACAGAGATTTTCTGACGGATCCGTTGGACGACAGATGAAACGTGTGGCCATCCGTCACAATCTGTCACTAATACAAGTCTATGAGAAAAAAACGGATTCAGCATGAAAAAATGATGGAAAGCCAAAATTATAAATATATATATATTGCATACCAAATTATAATGTGATGACATAAAAATCTGAATAATAAATATATCAATACATCTTGCCAAAATTAGTATAATATAAACACAAAAAATAGAATAAAAAATATATATCAAAAAGTGCTAAGTGCTAAAATATAAAATCTGAATACATACATTAAATAAATCAATACATCTTGCCAAAATTTGTATAATATCAGCACCAGAAAAAATAAAAAATACGTAAAAAAAATGCTAAGTGCTAAAATATATCGCACAAAAAATTTTTAATAAATTTTTTTCGCTCAAAAAACTTTTTTCTATTAATAATGTGTAAGTTAAATATATAGTGTAGTCAATAATATTGTGAAAAGTACTACCATAATATTCTAAAAATTGCACTAAAAAGTGCTATAGTGCTGTAAAACAAAAATTGTGCAAAAGTGAAAAGTATTGCAAGATATAGAATTAAATCCAATGTAAATGATTCAGTACTATAAAGTTCTAGAGGACAAAACATACAATGCACATTGAAAATAAATGAACATACAAGTATAACTAAGAAATAATGTTCTACAAAAAGTACTGCAATGATATAGATGAATTGCAGAGTACTGCAAAATATGAGGGATAAATACAAATGAAAGTTTACGTATACTAAAATATGCCAAGATATAAATTACTATAATATGACCCAGTAATATAAGGTGCTATAGTGCTAAACCGCCATACACATTAAGTTTGGAGTTGTGACCAAGCTCACCCCAGCGAAGAGCGCTTGACACTGGACGCCAGAGTCCGTGGCTGCACGGGTACAACAGTCCCAGCAGCCAAATCCGGAGGGCAGGAGACTGCCGGCCTCCTGACCCCATCACACACCTGAACGCACAGCAGCATACCAGAGCCAGAGCCACCACGAAGGAGTGACACCTGTGAAAGGCTCAAGCTGCCTGCCATACAGGCAAGGACTAAAGAACCATAAGGAACAGAGGACTGAGAATAGCTTTAGACTTCATGGGACAGAGTAGAAAGGAGGCCTCCAACCCATCTGGCTTAGTGGATCCTAAATTGCTTCCAGGCTGGCTGGATCTCCATTACCATCTGTACTCAGAGCCCTGGTTTGCAACTCAAAATGTGAGTAAAAGCGTAAAGACTGCACCCCGCTGTATTCTCCTGTTTATTTGCTGCGTCACCTCAGCCCTGCATTACATCCATCATCACCATCTTTTATAACATAATTGCCCTGGGACTTAGCTCTACCTGTGGAGAGCTTTACCAACTCTGCTGCATCACCATCAGCCTCAGCGGTCTTTTTAAGCAGCGTCGGCTATCCCTTGCCGAATACCACAGGTGGCGTCACAAACTATATCTTATATAGGGTCCAGGATCCAGCAGGATGATGAGGAGCTCTCCTAGCCAGCATCCTCTCCCGTTCACGGCATAGCCACGCCCCACCTTGAGATTGTTGATATCTTTCAACAATTTTGGTTCTCAAGTCCTCACAGTTCTCATCTTCTCTTTATGTCTTCCATGCTTAGTGTGGCACAGAGACATACATTGCAAAGATTGAGTCAACTTCTCCCCTTTTTATCTGGTGTCAGGTGTTATTTTCATATTGCCCCCAATTGGCTTTAAATTCTGCCTGGAATCTGCCTTAAAAAGAGCCTCAAAACCACTGCAAAAAGTGAATATAATCCACAGCAATCCTACACAATGATCCCCCACTTATCGCGGGCATTACATTCTAAACCTCCAACACGATAGTTGAAAATCCGCCAAGTAAGAAACTTACATTTATTTTAGCATTTATATATTTTAAGGATTTACAAACCCCTCCCACACACTTATTTACCATTACCAGTCCCTTATTAGTCGGCCCCAGTTCCTTATTAACCTTTTGCACCTTTTTATAAACACTACGTATGTTCTTAAACAAATTCTACATGATGAAGATGATGAATTAGCTGTGTAGTACTGATGATTGAAGGTGATGAAAATGGGATTAATGTACAGTACTGTACTGCACAGCATGGAAGAGCATTACAGCTCTCCTATTGGCACCACTTCATCAGGAGCTTCTTCAGGTGAGGCAGTAGTATCTTCAGCCTCATCCGTAACTTTTACTACCACTAAATGCGTAACCAACCTCTTGTTCAAGTGATGAACATAGTCATGGAGAGATGCTGGTTCTGCTTCTTATGAACCATACAGAGGTCCTATTCCTCAGCCAATCGATGAAGTACATTGCCCATTATGGCCATGATTACAAGTCGATCAAGTGTTAGGCCAACCTCCTCCTCTTCTTAAACCTGTTGTTCAAACTGTTCCTCATCCTCTTCTTCACTTGCTGAAGGGTGTTTCCGTCTTCAGTAGTCATGTCACTGAAGCCCTCTCCTCCCGGTATTTTCACCAGCTTCACAGCCTAATCCACCGCAGAGTGATACATTTCATCAAGAGAAAGTCTGACACATCATTTTCTTTATGGTTTTTTGAACATTTTTTCAATGTATTTTTTGTTTTTAAATATTTGATAGACTCGAAAAAAACAAGAAGTGGGAGAAAAGGTAGTCACTTATTAAAGAGACAAATAGAAGAATATTTACCGTATACACTCGTGTATAAGCTGAGTTTTTCAGCACTTTTTTGTGCTGAAAACACCCCCCTTGGCTTATACACGAGTCACGGTCCCAGAAAGCCGGCAGAGGAGGGGAGCAGCAGGTCACAGAGGCCACCAGCTTCCAGCACACCATACTCACATGCCTGCACGCCTCTCCGCTCCCTTAGGCGTGGAGCGCATATTCATTACCTTAATGAGCAGTACCACGTGATCACTCGACAGGAAGAGCTGCAGGCTCCGGCAGCCAGAACGAGCTGCAAAGCCAGCAGGGAGGTAAAAAGGATGGTTTTACCAGTTATAGGGCGTGCTGGGTCTGCTGGACAATTGTTTCTCCAAGGATCATTGTGGATACAGGGACCTCATTGCCTACTGATCAGGCACCAGGAAGCCCTGGATGAGATCTGGAGTTTCCGCTGTGGAGTCTCTGATACTTGCCTGGAGTTCATCCTGAGCCCTATATACAGTATGGGAGAGGACATGGGGGGGCTCTGTAGGGAGAGGACATGGGGGGCTCTGTAGGGGGAGGACATGGGGGGGCTCTGTAGGGGAGGACATGGGGGGACATGGGGGGCTGTGCATGGGAGGACATGGGGGCTGTGTATGGGAGAACATGGGGGCTCTGTAGGAGGGACATGGGGGGGCTGTGCAGGGGGGTAAATGGGGAGGCTGTGTAGGGGAGGACATGGGAGACTGTGCTGGGGGGGTACATGGGGAGGCTGTGTAGGGGAGGACATGGGGGGAACACGGGGGGCTGTGCAAGGGGAGAACATGAGGGCTCTGTAGGGAGTGTACTGTGGGACTGTGCAGGGGGAGGACACATGGGTCTCCTTACACTGTTTTATGATGTGGCTCTATGCAGGGCAGTGGTGGAGGTTCTGTCATGTCGGACGCTGTTCACACCACAGCGTCCGGCAGGCAGAGGTAGTTCCACCTCCAGCCACTATAGCCTCAGTGGCGCCGGCCTGATCTTCAGGCTCTCGGGGGTTAATCCTGCTGCAGACCAGGTTGGATGGTTAGTCACGCCCACGGTCTTTAAATAGTCATGCTGGCCTATGGGCGTCGCCGATTATAGCTTGTGTTTCATACCAAGTGGTTCCGGTCTGGAGTGGAGGTGTTGCAGAGAGAGAGATTCGTATCTGGTGTCGTATGATCCGTCGTTATACTTTCTCCTTCCCATATTTGTGTTTAGTTGTGCCCTGTTCACATTACTGTATATTCCTGTGTGTGTGCGGCGCAGTGGAGTTTAAGTTCTCCCTTTCTGTCATTATTTGTGTGGGGGCTTTGGTGGTGTGTCTCCTCACTGGGTGGAGGGTGGAGGGTTAAGTGCAGGGCTGAGCAGGAGACAAGGAAAGGTTGGTGGCTCAGGCATTTGCACCATCAGCAAAAACCCTGGGTTGAGGGTCAGACAGGGTTTCCCCTAGTTATAGGGACATCACAGGGCCCCCGGGTATTACAGCCTTAGTGGGACTAAGCCCCACGTGACATTATAATCGGCCTTCATTTTTTCAGGAGTCCATGGTTCCATTAGATTCCATAACCCGCCAGTTGGCGGCGCTGTCCTTACAGGTCTCCGAGTTGAAAGGGGCAGTTCAGCAGCAGGGCCTGGTAGTAGCGAAGGTGCAAACGGCATCTGCAGGTATCGGTGCAGAGCCGAAGTTTCCGCTGCCAGAACGTTTTTCAGGGGATCGCAGCAAATTTGTCGTATTTTGGGAGGCCTGCAAGTTATACTTCCGCATGCGCCCTATCTCCTCAGGTAATGAGGCACAGCGGGTAGGGGTGGTGTTGTCATTACTGAGTGGTGACCCCCAAGCATGGGCATTTTCCTTACCAGCTGACTCTGCTACATTTCTTTCTGTTGATAATGTTTTTTCTGCCCTCGGACTCATTTATGATGATCCTGACCGACTGGCTCTAGCGGAATCTAAAATCCGCGCCCTCCGCCAGGAGGAGCGCTTGGCAGAGGACTGTTGTTCGGAATTTCGCCGCTGGGCCATAGACACACAGTGGAATGACCCAGCGCTGCGGAGCCAGTTTATGCATGGGTGTCAGGGAGGGTTAAACAGGCCCTCCTGATGTATGAGACTCCGGCAACGTTGGAGTCTGCCATGAGTTTGGTGATACGTATTGATCGCTGTTTTCGTCAGGGGGCACAGGAGACGCTACCTCTGGGCGAAAGCAGAGGTGCAAGTGTGGTTGAAGTAGATGAGTCCCCTGAACTTATGCAGATTGCTGGCGTGGCACAGGTTAAGCGTCGCGCTCCAGGATTCCGGAAGCCCGGGGCATGTTTCTACTGTGGTAAAAGAGGTCATTATATTAACGTTTGCCCGGTACTACCTAAGAGGGTCACATCGGCGGAAAACTGTTAAGCTCAGAGGGTATGGAGGAGACCCAACTGAGCGTATGCATATCCTCCATGATGGTATCTCAATGTATGCTCCCTGCCAAGGTTATTATCGCGGGCAGAGAGCTACCAATATCAGTGTTTGTGGATAGCGGTTCCGCCACCAATCTCATAGATGAGGAGTTTGCACACACCGCCGGGTTTAAGATTGAAAAACTTCCTCACCCCATACAGGTGGTGACCATTAATGCTGTTCCCCTCCCTCAAGGGGAGATTACAGAGTTTGTGGCAGAGGTGAAACTCCACATTGGGGTCCTACATTCTGAGTCGGTTACATGTAGGGTCCTCCGTAATCTCCCAGCACAAATGGTCCTGGGTTTTCCATGGTTGTCCAGACACAACCCGGTAATTGATTGGAAAACTCAGGACATAGTACAATGGAGTCGTTTTTGCCAAGACAATTGCTTGGCCACATGTGTGTCCGCCGTGACGCCCAGCCTGCCGGAGGTTTTGCAGGATTTCGCAGATGTTTTCTCTGAGAAGGGTTGCTCAGAACTGCCTCCACATAGAGCCTATAACTGTGCGATCAGGTTAAAACCCGGGGCCAAATTACCTAAGGCCAGGATGTTTAATATTTCTGGTCCTGAGAGACAAGCTCTGAAAGACTACATCGCGGAGAGTCTGAGCAAAGGACACATCCGGCCTTCGTCCTCGCCTGTAGCCGCGGGGTTTTTCTTCATTATGAAGAAAGATGGGGGGTTACGCCCGTGTCTGGATTTCCGAGAGTTAAACCAGATTACTATCCGTGATCCTTACCCTATGTCGTTAATCCCGGATTTGTTCAACCAGGTAGCGGGGGCGAAATGGTTTTCCAAGCTGGACCTCAGGGGGGCATATAACCTCATAAGGGTCCGTCAGGGGGATGAGTGGAAGACGGCGTTTAACACTCCTGAGGGTCATTTTGAGAGTCTGGTTATGCCGTTTGGGTTGACCACCGCGCCTGCCGTTTTCCAACATTTTATTAATGATGTATTTGCTCATGTCCTGGGGAGATTTGTGATTATATACCTGGATGATATCCTCATTTATTCTAGCGATCGGGACACTCATTTGGAGCATGTCAGGCAGGTGTTACAGTTGCTCCGGGAGAACCAGCTCTATGCTAAGCTGGAAAAATGTTTATTTTTCGTCCAGGAGTTGCCCTTTTTGGGATATATTGTGTCCGCAGCCGGGTTTAAAATGGACACCGCTAAGGTAGAAGCGGTGCTGCAGTGGGAGAGGCCGGAGAGTCTGAAAGCACTCCAGCGGTTCCTTGGGTTTGCGAATTATTATAGGAAGTTTATAAAACACTTTTCGACTATCGCCAAACCGCTCACGGACATGACAAAAAAGGGTGCCGATCTGGCGAACTGGCCTGAGGTGGCTATACGTGCCTTTGAGCGTCTGAAGAATAGTTTTGCTTCAGCCCCCATTCTGGTGCAACCAGACGTGTCTAAACCTTTTGTGGTGGAGGTTGATGCGTCGGAGGTGGGAGTGGGGGCAGTACTGTCTCAAGGCTCGTCCTTGAGCGAGATGCATCCATGCGCCTACTTCTCCAAGAAGCTGTCGCCGGCCGAACGGAATTATGATATCGGCAACAGGGAGTTGTTGGCCATCAAACTGGCTTTTGAGGAATGGCGACACTTCTTGGAGGGGGCGGCTCACCAGGTCACAGTCATCACCGACCATAAGAATCTGCTCTATCTGGAGTCGGCCAAGCGTCTGTCTCCTAGGCAGGCTCGCTGGGCATTGTTTTTTACTCGTTTCAATTTTCTGGTGACTTACCGTCCCGGGGCTAAAAACACCAAGGCGGATGCTTTGTCTAGGTGTTTTCCGGGGGGAGAACCTCGGGAAGAGCCGGTACACCCATCCTCCAGAAAGGGGTAGTGGTCTCGGCTCTCACGACGGAGGTAGAGGCGGAGATTGCCGAGGCCCAAGAGGAGGTACCACCAGGACTTCCCGCCAACAAATCATTTGTACCCCTGCATCTTCGGCTTAAGGTGTTGAAGGAACACCACGACTCGGTACTGGCTGGTCATCCAGGGGTGAGGGGCACCTTAGAGCTGGTATCGCGTCGTTTCTGGTGGCACAAAATCCGGCAGGACGTGGTCTCATACGTGGCAGCTTGCATCACGTGCGCTAGGGCTAAGTCACCCCGTACCCGTCCTGCTGGCACGCTACAGCCTCTGGGGTACCCAATAGGCCATGGACAGAAATCTCCATGGATTTCATCACTGACTTGCCAGCCTCGGCGGGGAACACGGTCATCCTGGTGGTGGTTGACCGTTTTTCAAAGATGGCGCATTTTGTGGCGTTGTCTTCGTTGCCCAATGCTAAGACGTTGGCTCAGGTATTTGTGAAGGAGGTGGTCAGACTCCACGGAGTACCGTCGGACATAGTATCTGATAGGGGTACGCAATTTGTAGCGAGGTTTTGGAAAGCTTTTTGATCACGTTTGGGGATCAAGTTGTCACATTCATCGGCGTTTCATCCACAGTCTAATGGACAAACTGAGCGCATGAACCAAAATCTAGAACAATATTTACGATGCTTTGTGTCCGACAACCAGGAGGAGTGGTCTACTTTCCTTCCTCTGGCCGAATTCGCGTTAAATAATCACCGCCAAGAGTCATCGGGAGAGTCTCCATTCTTTTGTGTTTACGGTCAACATCCTCAGTTTTGTACCTTATGTCAGGGTGACTCGGGGGTGTCCCGGAGGAGGATCAGCTAGGAGCCCAATTGTCATCAGTCTTGAGGCGGGTGAAACAGCGTTTGTTGAGCATGAGTTCCAGGTACAAACGGGTGGCTGACAGTAGACGTGTGCCAGGTCCGGACCTGTGTGTGGGTGAATGGGTGTGGTTAGCTACGAAGAACATAAGACTCAAAGTTCCATCTTTAAAACTGGGTCCAAGGTTTATTGGGCCTTTTATGATTTCAGCCATCATTAACCCAGTGGCGTATCGGTTGGAACTTCCTGCGGTGTACAAGATACACAACGTGTTTCACAGAGCTTTATTGAAAAAGGTGGTAGGCTCTGTGGACGTGACGCCGATGCCACCTCCAGTCATGGTGGATGGTGATTTAGAATTTGAGGTCGCTAAGGTAGTGGACTCTCGAGTAGTACGCCGTACTCTTCAGTATTTGGTGCACTGGCGGGGGTATGGTCCGGAGGAGAGGTCTTGGGTTCCAGCCTCAGACATACATGCGGATCGGCTGGTCAGTTATTTTCACCGTCGTCATCCGGACAAGCCGGGTCCTATGAGTCTTGAGGGTCCGGAGGTCCCTCGTAGAAGATGGGGTAATGTCATGTCGGACGCTGTTCACACCACAGCGTCCGGCAGGCAGAGGTAGTTCCACCTCCAGCCACTATAGCCTCAGTGGCGCCGGCCTGATCTTCAGGCTCTCGGGGGTTAATCCTGCTGGAGACCAGGTTGGATGGTTAGTCACGCCCACGGTCTTTAAATAGTCATGCTGGCCTATGGGCGTCGCCGATTATAGCTTGTGTTTCATACCAAGTGGTTCCGGTCTGGAGTGGAGGTGTTGCAGAGAGAGAGATTCGTATCTGGTGTCGTATGATCCGTCGTTATCCTTTCTCCTTCCCATATTTGTGTTTAGTTGTGCCCTGTTCACATTACTGTATATTCCTGTGTGTGTGCGGCGCAGTGCAGTTTAAGTTCTCCCTGTCTGTCTTTATTTGTGTGGGGGCTTTGGTGGTGTGTCTCCTCACTGGGTGGAGGGTGGAGGGTTAAGTGCAGGGCTGAGCAGGAGACAAGGAAAGGTTGGAGGATCAGGCATTTGCACCATCAGCAAAAACCCTGGGTTGAGGGTCAGAGAGGGTTTCCCCTAGTTATAGGGACATCACAGGGCCCCCGGGTATTACAGCCTTAGTGGGACTAAGCCCCACGTGACAGGTTCAGTAGGGTCATCAAGCTAATACATACATATATATATAGAGAACTGCAAGAAGATGAAAGTCTAGAAAATTAGAAATAATAACAGCAGAGTTAGTAGTAGACTGAAAATTAGATCTTTGACTGTAATGTGGGCTCTTCGGATGCTTCAGTAATATCAACGACCAAAGGGGCGGCAAATTTTTCGACCGCCCCGGGCGCCACAAACAGTTGCTACGCCACTGAGCTGCAGGAATGTATAATGTGTCTGGTATGGGGGAGCCACTGCGCATGACAAGCTCCGCTTACAAAGGACTTTCAGAACAGCAGAGAGAATTATAGGCTCCCCCCTGCCTAAAATCCAGGATCTTTATGATAAGAGTATTCGATCCCACGCATTGAAAATTTCATCCGATCCCTCTCACCCGGGACACTCCTCATTCCAACTACTCCCTTCAGGACGTCGCTTCAGAGTCCCCAAATGCAGCACCAACCGCCATATGAACAGCTTCTTTCCACTCTCTGTTCAACAATTAAATCGTCATGTGTAGACTATATACTGTATCTGTCTTGTTAGATGTTACTTGTTGTATCTGTTGTTATATATTATGTTGCCTCTTTGCCACAAAGAATTCCTTGTATATATGTAATATGTACTTGGCGATAATAAATTTGATTGATTGATTGATGTGTATAAAGTGCACAGTAATGAATGTTCTAAATATTCACTGTCATTACCAAGAATTATCCGTGTTCCGTGTTATATGGCCAGAACAAGATGCAGTGCCACTGACTGCGCCCAGGCAGGTAAATAGGATGGTTTTTTTCTTAACAGGAATCATACATACAAAGATAGGGGATAAGGAGCCATGCATACAATGACAGGGACGGGGGAACCATGCATACCACGGTAGGGATGAGTGGTCAATGCACACCCGGCTTATACTCAAGTCAATAAGTTTACCCAGTTTTTCGTGGCAAAAGTAGGTGCCTCGGCTTATACTTGGGTCGGCTTATACTCGAGTATATACGGTAATAGGTAAAACCTGACAAGAATAAACAATAATTTGCAGTTAGCCCAATCGTGGGGATAAATAGCTGAGAAATAAATAGTGATTAGTATATCTTAATAAATATATTGCAATTCGCCCAGTACAAAGCTGTGAAAAAAAAATGGTAGTTACTATTTCCATTAAGTTTTGCACTCAACCAGTTGATTAACCAAGAGAGATGGCATGTACCCGAATACAATTCTCCTAGAGGCTGCAAATAAGAGCGGCAGGAAGTAAAGGGTTAATTGGTACATAGAACACACAATTGGGTGAAAATATTAAATGGTCATGAGCAATATGTCCTGGCATAAAGAGTATGATTATATCCTTAGTCCATAGTTAATGCTTGGTATAAACGTGCATTCATAAAATAGTCCAATGTCTATAGCCATGGGGAGAGCTGCCCCGGCCGATGACAGATACACCAAGTACTTTCTCCAATGAGTGGAGGGCTCGTGCCCTGTGAAATAGCGCGCTGAACAGTACAAGGTGATTTCACCATATATAGTTGTATGTGAGTGTTGCTACTCACAATACCTCCGATGGTCTGCGTAGAATCCGGTGACTGCGTTCTGGCTGGTGCAGTAAAAGTCGGACCTGGAAGATGCGGCGATATGCCGAGGTGTAGTGTGAGACCAGCGCTCCTGCGCTCCAGCTGTCGGCAGGGATCCGGTCACACTGGTCGATAGCTGCGTCCCGGCAGATGTGCAGTAGGAGCAGGACCTGTGTGACGCGGTGGATCACGTGGTGCCGCGTAACTGCTGCTAGATGGAGGTACGTGTGGCAAAAAGGGCCGAAACCAACGCGTTTCGGAAAACTCAGCTTCTTTCTTCAGGTCCGGGACATATTGCTTATGACTAGTGTTGAGCATTCCGATACCGCAAGTATCGGGTATCGGCCGATACTTGCTGTATCGGAATTCCGATACCGACTTCCGATATTTTTTCAATATCGGAATTCGGCATCGGAATCGGAAGTTCAAAGTTGATTGAAAGCCTGACGTCATCATGAAATTCCCACACAGCAATGGCATAAAGTGAGACTAGGGACTTTTTTTTTTTTAAGTGGCGGAGGAATACAGTGCGGAAGGATACCTACCTTCCGTCATTGGATTCCTGCAGCCCGTAGAGAACGGCAGCATCAGCTGATGCTGCAGTTCTCTACCCAAGATCGTCGTGGGACACACTCGTGGACTGCTTCGGATCGTGGGTGAGTATTTTTGTGGTTTGTTATGTTAATATTTATTCCGGAAAAGACAATGGCTTCGGGGAACAATGTGACAAGTATTGGTAAGTATGTTACTCTATGTTATATGTACTGTATGTCTATGTATGTATTGTATGAATGTATTGTATGTATGTAGTATATATGTGGTATGTATGTAGCATGTAGTATGTATGTAGTATGTATGTAGCATGCATGTAGCATGCAGTATGTATGTAGCATGCATGTAGTATATATGTAGTATGTATGTAGCATGCATGTAGTATATATGTAGTATGTATGTAGCATGTATGTAGTATGTATGTGGTATGTATGTAGCATGTAGTATGTATGTAGCATGCATGTAGTATATATGTAGTATGTATGTAGCATGTAGTATGTATGTAGTATGTATGTGGTATGTATGTAGCATGTAGTATGTATGTAGCATGAATGTAGCATGCATGTAGTATGTATGTAGCATGCATGTAGCATGCATGTAGTATGTATGTAGTATGTATGTAGTATGTATGTAGCATGCATGTAGTATGTATGTAGTATGTATGTAGTATGTATGTAGTATATATGTAGCATGTATGTGGTATGTATGTAGCATATAGTATGTATGTAGCATGCATGTAGTATATATGCAGTATGCATGTAGCATGTAGTATGTATGCAGTATGTATGTAGTATGTATGTAGTATGTATGTAGCATGTAGCATGCATGTAGTATGTATGTAGCATGCATGTAGTATGTATGTAGTATGTATGTAGTATGTATGTAGCATGCATGTAGTATGTATGTAGTATGTATGTAGCATGCAGTATGTATGTAGCATGTATGTAGCATGTATGTAGTATGTATGTAGTATATATGTAGTATGTAGCATGTAGTATGTATGTAGCATGCAGTATGTATGTAGCATGCATGTAGTATATATGTAGTATGTATGTAGCATGTAGTATGTATGTAGCATGCATGTAGTATATATGTAGTATGTATGTAGCATGTAGTATGTATGTAGCATGTAGTATGTATGTAGCATGCATGTAGTATGTAGTATGTATGTAGTATGTATGTAGCATGCATGTAGTATGTATGTAGTATGTATGTAGCATGCAGTATGTATGTAGCATGTATGTAGTATGTATGTAGTATATATGTAGTATGTATGTAGTATATATGTAGTATGTATGTAGCATGTAGTATGTATGTAGCATGTAGTATGTATGTAGCATGCATGTAGTATATATGTAGTATGTATGTAGCATGTAGTATGTATGTAGCATGCATGTAGTATATATGTAGTATGTATGTAGCATGTAGTATGTATGTAGCATGTAGTATGTATGTAGCATGCATGTAGTATGTATGTAGTATGTATGTAGTATTTTTTTTTTTTTTTTTAACATTTAACACATTAGCCGGATGATGGGACTACTACTGTCCCATCATTGGCTAATGTGTCAATCACTGTCATGGTAGCAGGCATCGCCCGATGGGACTTGTAGTCCCATCGGACGATGCCTGCACAGACCCCCGAAGCCTGCACAGACCACCGGCAGGCCGGCACAGCCCCCCGGCAGGCCGGCACAGCCCCCCGGAGCCTGCACAGACCACCGGCAGGCCGGCACAGCCCCCCGGCAGGCCGGCACAGCCCCCCGAAGCCTGCACAGCCCCCCGGCAGGCCGGCACAGCCCCCCGGAGCCTGCACAGCCCCCCGGCAGGCCGGCACAGCCCCCCGGCAGGCCGGCACAGCCCACCGGAGCCTGCACAGACCCCCTGGCAGGCCGGCACAGCCCCCCGAAAGGCCCGTACAGACCCCAGAGAGGCTGTACAAGGCAAAAACAGGGTTTTTCTTATTCCGATACCGGAAGTCCCATAGACTTGAATGGGACTTCCGGTATCGGAATCGGCGATACCGATACTTTTTTTAAAGATCGGCCGATCCATTCCGATCCGATACTTTGAAGTATCGGACGGTATCGCTCAACTCTACTTATGACCATTTAATATTTTCACCCAATTGTGTTCTATGTACATATTAACCCTTTACTTCTAGGAGAATTCTATTCGGGTACATGCCATCTCTCCTTGGTTAATCAACTGTTTGAGTGCAATACTTACTATTTCCATTAACCACCATTTTTTTCACAGCTTTGTACTGGGCGAGTTGCAATATATTCATTAAGATATAATAATCACTATTTATTTCTCAGCTATTTATCCCCACGATTGGGCTAACTGCAGTTTATTGTTTATTCTTGTCAGGTTTTACCTATTAAATATTCTTCTATTTGTCTCATTAATAAGTGACTAGCTTTTCTCCCACATCTTGGTTTTTTCAGCGCGAGTCTATCACAAATATTTATAATCCTTTCGATTTCCTTGTGGTTGGTATCTAGAGTCGCAGCAGTTACAAAACCTTTTACACAGGCGCCACTTTATCGCTATCCTTCATTTTTTGTTTTTAACAATTTTTCCCTGGATCTGTAGCTGGATATTTCCTGCTTTTGAATTGCCTCCTATATACAGTATGAGTCTGCACATTGCTTCCTATATACAGTATAAGGCCGCATATAGCCTCCTACATACAGTATGAAGCCGCATATAGCCTCCTACATACAGTATGAGGCCGCATATAGCCTCCTACATACAGTATGAGGCCGCATATAGCCTCCTATATACAGTATGAGCCTGCACATCGCTTCCCATATACAGTATGAGGCCACATATAGCCTCCTGAATACAGTATTTGCCTCCTATATACAGTATGAGGCTGCATTTAGCCTTCTATATACAGTATGAGCCTGCACATCGCTTCCTATATACAGTATGATGCCGCATTTTGCCTCCTATATATAGTATGAGCACCCACATATAGCCTCCTGAATGCAGTATTTACCTCCTATATACAGTATGAGCCTGCACATTGCTTCCTATATACAGTATGAGCCTGCACATAGCCTCCTATATACAGTAGCAAAAAAAAAATGATTGAATGAGAGTAATGGTTTTGGGTCCTTTCTGTAAAAATCGTATGGGTATCATTTTAGTCTTGGTTTTAGTTTTCGGTTTTTAATTATTTTTTCCTGTGCTTTTCCTGTGCTTATACTCCAGTACTCTTCGCATCGCAATATATGATCTGGCATGGAATTCATTGTTGAGGGCATTTCAAGATTTTATGAAGAAACACTCCTCTCACAAGAAATCTACGGCTCTTTTCGTACCCATTGGGTCTTCAATATTTCATATTATTTGTTCACATTTTTATTCATTTTTTCTTTTTTTATTTGTTTTTCATTTACATTTTTATTTGTTTTATTTTTATATATATTTTTTTCACTCATTTTTTATTTTTTTCACAATTTTCTTTGTGTATTTGTGCTATGTATTATGCATTATACATAATTGTGTGTATAATTACTTTATGATATATGACATTTGATGTATGTATTGAATGCCATGTGTTATTTTTATGTACATTTGTTTTTTAACAGAGACATGATATATAGTTGTTATAGTTATAAAATTTATTGCTTGCATAGTGTGCTTATAATTGACACATATGTGTGTGCCTTTGCACTCTATGTCAGGCATATTCACTTTAATGGTTCATACACACCGCCATAATTATTTCAGCATCATTATGTTTTATCCCCTCACTTTCAACACTTGCTATCACTTTAAGTAGTGATTATTATTCTTCATAATTATTTTATTTTCTTGTCCTCACTTGAGCGCATGCCCAGTTCTGTCCTCCCTAGGAGCCGTCTGACGTGCTCAGTCTGGTATGTGGCTGTCTCTGGCTGTTTTGCAGCTTGAGTCGCTTTCATGCTGATGAGCGCTGATCATAGACTCCCTGTTCATAGTGGGGACTCAACAGCGCATGCGCCGATAATGCTGTGGACGTTTAGAACTGGATACTATTGACGTCATTGTGGACACTACAGCGCAGGTCCTGAATTTTACAAGCTTTATTAGGGAAAGCGGTTTATTGGTTGACCGCACTATATAAACTAGATCCGGGGCACTTGTAAACCACGCCTCCTGAGGAAGCTGCGGCGTAACGCGCGTAGGGGCGGCAGGTTTTACAGCGACATACACTACACATGTAAGTTGTTACTTTCTAATGCAGTCCTTGTATCTTACTCTGGAATTTGTATAGACAGTTTTTACTCTGTGTACACTTAACGCCTACCAGGCTTATTTGATACAAGGCACTTGTGCACTTTATATTCAGCAGTTTACTCTGAGCACTTATTGTATGCAAAACCTTATCTGGGCATACATATTATGTAAATGGGGAGTTTGCTGTTTACTATGCATTCTATTTGTGAAAGGAAAGCAAAGAAACTACATGTTTTATACAGATAAAAACTTTATTAACTGTCAAGGTGCTGGTTTAATTATATTGTGTTTATGTCTGCTGTAACTTGCATTTAGCATTTATGCTCTGTTAATTATTCTAAAAAAATTATTTAGCTTGAAAAACTCCAATTTTGATCTCTTGTGATGCTTAATAGCTGATTTATGAGATTTTTTTTGCTACTATATTTCCAGTGAGTTGAGCCTTTGAAGAATTTTTTCCAGTATTTGGGATATATTTGTACTTTATCCTATATACAGTATGAGCCTGTACATCGATTCCTATATACAGTATGAGGCTGCAAATAGCCTCCTATATACAGTATGAGCCCACATAGCCTCCTGTATACAGTATGAGGCCACATACAGCCTTCTATATACAGTATGAGCCTGCACATTGCTTCTATATACAATATGAGCCCACATAGCCTCCTATATACAGTATGAGCCTGCACATCGCTTCCTATATAAAGTATGAGGCCACATATAGCCTCCTATGTACGGTATGAGCCTGCACATCGCTTCCTATATACAGTATGAGGCTGCATATAGTCTCCTATATACAGTATGAGCACCCACATATAGACTCCTGAATACAGTTTTTGCCTCCTATATACAGTATGAGCTTGTACATCACTTCCTATATACAGTATGAGGCCGCATATAGCTTCCTATATACAGTATGAGCACCCACATATAGCCTCCTATGTACAGTATGAGCCTGCGCATTGCTTCCTATAAACAGTATGAGCATCCACATAGCCTCCTATATACAGTATGAGCCTGCACATCGCTTCCTATAAACAGTATGAGCCTGCAAATCGCTTCCTATATACAGTATGAGCCCACATATAGCCTACTGAATACAGTATTTGCCTCCTATATACAGTCATAGAATCATAGAATCATAGAGTTGGAAGGGACCTCCTGGGCCATCTGGTCCAACCCCCTGCTCAAAGCAGGATTCGCTAAATCATCCCAGTCAGATGTCTGTCCAGCCTCTGTTTGAAGACTTCCATTGAAGGAGAACTCACCACTTCTCGTGGCAGCCTGTTCCACTCATTGATCACTCTAACTGTCAAAAAGTTTTTTCTAATATCTAATCTGTGTCTCTTCCCATTCAGTTTCATCCCATTGCTTCTAGTCTTTCCTTGTGCAAATGAGAATAAAGTTGATCCTTCTACAATGTGACAGCCCTTTAGATATTTGTAGACAGCTATTAAGTCTCCTCTCAGTCTTCTCTTTTGCAAACTAAACATTCCCAAATCCTGCAACCTTTCCTCATAAGACAGGGTTTGCAGACCGGTCACCATTCTGGTCGCTCTTTTCTGAACTTGCTCCAGTTTGTTGATGTCTTTTTTAAAATGTGGTGCCCAAAACTGGACACAATATTCCAGATGAGGTCTGACCAAAGAGGAGTAGAGGGAAATAATGACTTCACGTGATCTAGACTGTATGCTTCTGTTAATACATCCTAGAATTGCATTTGCCTTTTTTGCTGCTGCATCACACTGTTGACTCATATTCAGTCTGTGATCTATTAGTATACCCAAGTCTTTTTCACATGTGCTGTCACTTAGCCCTATTCCTCCCATTCTATATATGCTTTTTTCATTTTTATTGCCCAGATGTAGTACTTTGCATTTCTCCCTGTTAAAAACCATTCTGTTAGTTGCTGCCCACTTCTCCAGTTTATTTAAATCTTTTTGAATCCTCTCTCTCTCTTCTCTAGTATTAGCTATCCCTCCTAGCTTTGTGTCAACAGCAAATTTAATCAGTTTACCCTCAATTCCTTCATCTAAATCGTTGATAAAGATGTTGAACAATACAGGGCCCAGGACAGAGCCCTGTGGTACCCCACTTGAGACATTCTTCCAACTGGATGTGCAGCCATTTACGACCACTCTTTGGGTCCGATCACTAAGCCAGTTATGAATCCACCTAACAGTTGCCTTGTCCATTCCATACTTAGTCATTTTTTCAATAAGGATTGTATGAGAGACTTTGTCAAATGCTTTGCTGAAGTCAAGATATACTATATCTACAGCATTTCCTTGATCCACCCAATCAGTAATACCGTCATAGAAGGAAATTAAGTTAGTCTGACATGACTTATTAGTTACAAACCCATGCTGACTCTGTTTAATCACTTCATTCATTCAGTGTGAGTCCCCATATAGCTTTCTATATACAGTATAATTTCAGTCCTGCATGATTCTACCAAGAAATGTGTGTTCATTCAAACCGCTGGTTTTTGATATTTTGGGCCCTATTGAATAATGAATGTTTTGAATTTTCTCCAAAAGTAAAGTAGTTGCAAACTCATCCTTTTAGAAACTTGTTTGGGCTGTTGAGAGGAGTAAAAAAACATCAAAAATTTCAATCCTGCATGATTCTACCAAGAAATGTGATTCTTCATTCAAAACGCTGGTTTTTGCTATTGGGCTCTATTGAATAATGAATGTTTTGAATTTTCTCCAAAAGTAAAGTAGTTGCAAACTCATCCTTTTAGAGTCTTTTTTGGGCTCATGAGAGGAGTAGAAAAACATCAAAAATTTCAGTCCTGCACGATTCTACCAAGAAATGTGAGTGTTCATTCAAACCGCTGGTTTTTGATAGTTTGGGCCCTATTGAATAATGAATGTTTTGAATTTTCTCCAAAAGTAAAGTAGTTGCAAACTCATCCTTTTAGAAACTTGTTTGGGCTGTTGAGAGGAGTAAAAAAACATCAAAAATTTCAATCCTGCATGATTCTACCAAGAAATGTGATTCTTCATTCAAAACCTGATTTTTGCTATTGGGCTCTATTGAATAATGAATGTTTTGAATTTTCTCCAAAAGTAAAGTAGTTGCAAACTCATGCTTTTAGAGACTTGTTTGGGCTCATGAGAGGAGTAGAACAACATCAAAAATTTCAGTCCTGCATGATTCTACCAAGAAATGTGTGTTCATTCAAACCGCTGGTTTTTGATATTTTGGGCCCTATTGAATAATGAATGTTTTGAATTTTCTCCAAAAGTAAAGTAGTTGCAAACTCATCCTTTTAGAAACTTGTTTGGGCTGTTGAGAGGAGTAAAAAAACATCAAAAATTTCAATCCTGCATGATTCTACCAAGAAATGTGATTCTTCATTCAAAACCTGATTTTTGCTATTGGGCTCTATTGAATAATGAATGTTTTGAATTTTCTCCAAAAGTAAAGTAGTTGCAAACTCATGCTTTTAGAGACTTGTTTGGGCTCATGAAAGGAGTAGAAAAACATCAAAAATTTCAGTCTTGCACGATTCTACCAAGAAATGTGTGTTCATTCAAACCGCTGGTTTTTGATAGTTTGGGCCCTATTGAATAATGAATGTTTTGAATTTTCTCCAAAAGTAAAGGAGTTGCAAACTCATCCTTTTAGAAACTTGTTTGGGCTGTTGAGAGGAGTAAAACATCAAAAATTTCAATCCTGCATGATTCTACGAAGAAATGTGATTCTTCATTCAAAACCTGATTTTTGCTATTGGGCTCTATTGAATAATGAATGTTTTGAATTTTCTCCAAAAGTAAAGTAGTTGCAAACTCATCCTTTTAGAAACTTGTTTGGGCTGTTGAGAGGAGTAAAAAACCATCAAAAATTTCAATCCTGCATGATTCTACCAAGAAATGTGATTCTTCATTCAAACCGCTGGTTTTTGATATTTTGGGCACTATTGAATAATGAATGTTTTGAATTTTCTCCAAAAGTAAAGCAGTTGCAAACTCATCCTTTTAGAAACTTGTTTGGGCTGTTGAGAGGAGTAAAAAAACATCAAAAATTTCAATCCTGCATGATTCTACCAAGAAATGTGATTCTTCATTCAAAACCTGATTTTTGCTATTCGGCTCTATTGAATAATGAATGTTTTGAATTTTCTCCAAAAGTAAAGTAGTTGCAAACTCATCCTTTTAGAGTCTTGTTTGGGCTCATGAGAGGAGTAGAAAAACATCAAAAATTTCAGTCCTGCACGATTCTACCAAGAAATGTGAGTGTTCATACAAACCGCTGGTTTTTGATATTTTGGGCCCTATTGAATAATGAATGTTTTGAATTTTCTCCAAAAGTAAAGTAGTTGCAAACTCATTCTTTTAGAAACTTGTTTGGGCTGTTGAGAGGAGTAAAAAACCATCAAAAATTTCAATCCTGCATGATTCTACCAAGAAATGTGATTCTTGATTCAAAACGCTGGTTTTTGCTATTGGGCTCTATTGAATAATGAATGTTTTGAATTTTCTCCAAAAGTAAAGTAGTTGCAAACTCATCCTTTTAGAGTCTTGTTTCGGCTCATGAGAGGAGTAGAAAAACATCAAAAATTTCAGTCATGCACGATTCTACCAAGAAATGTGAGTGTTCATTCAAACCACTGGTTTTTGATATTTTGGGCCCTATTGAATAAGGAATGTTTTGAATTTTCTAGAAAAGTAAAGTAGTTGCAAACTCATCCTTTTAGAAACTTGTTTGGGCTGTTGAGAGGAGTAAAAAACCATCAAAAAGTTCAATCCTGCATGATTCTACCAAGAATTGTGATTCTTCATTCAAAACGCTGGTTTTTGCTATTGGGCTCTATTGAATAATGAATGTTTTGAATTTTCTCCAAAAGTAAAGTAGTTGCAAACTCATGCTTTTAGAGACTTGTTTGGGCTCATGAGAGGAGTAGAAAAACATCAAAAATTTCAATCCTGCATGATTCTACCAAGAAATGTGTGTTCATTCAAACAGCTGTTTTTTGATATTTTGGGCCCCATTGAATAATGAATGTTTTGAATTTTTTCCAAAAGTAAAGTAGTTGCAAACTCATCCTTTTAGAAACTTGTTTGGGCTGTTGAGAGGAGTAAAAAACCATCAAAAATTTCAATCCTGCATGATTCTACCAAGAAATGTGATTCTTCATTCAAAACCTGATTTTTGCTATTGGGCTCTATTGAATAATGAATGTTTTGAATTTTCTCCAAAAGTAAAGTAGTTGCAAACTCATGCTTTTAGAGACTTGTTTGGGCTCATGAGAAGAGTAGAAAAACATCAAAAATTTCAGTCCTGCACGATTCTACCAAGAAATGTGAGTGTTCATTCAAACCACTGGTTTTTGATATTTTGGGCCCTATTGAATAAGGAATGTTTTGAATTTTCTAGAAAAGTAAAGTAGTTGCAAACTCATCCTTTTAGAAACTTGTTTGGGCTGTTGAGAGGAGTAAAAAACCATCAAAAATTTCAATCCTGCATGATTCTACCAAGAAATGTGATTCTTCATTCAAAACGCTGGTTTTTGCTATTGGGCTCTATTGAATAATGAATGTTTTGAATTTTCTCCAAAAGTAAAGTAGTTGCAAACTCATCCTTTTAGAGTCTTTTTTGGGCTCATGAGAGGAGTAGAAAAACATCAAAAATTTCAGTCCTGCACGATTCTACCAAGAAATGTGAGTGTTCATTCAAACCGCTGGTTTTTGATAGTTTGGGCCCTATTGAATAATGAATGTTTTGAATTTTCTCCAAAAGTAAAGTAGTTGCAAACTCATCCTTTTAGAAACTTGTTTGGGCTGTTGAGAGGAGTAAAAAAACATCAAAAATTTCAATCCTGCATGATTCTACCAAGAAATGTGATTCTTCATTCAAAACCTGATTTTTGCTATTGGGCTCTATTGAATAATGAATGTTTTGAATTTTCTCCAAAAGTAAAGTAGTTGCAAACTCATCCTTTTAGAGACTTGTTTGGGCTCATGAGAGGAGTAGAACAACATCAAAAATTTCAGTCCTGCATGATTCTACCAAGAAATGTGTGTTCATTCAAACCGCTGGTTTTTGATATTTTGGGCCCTATTGAATAATGAATGTTTTGAATTTTCTCCAAAAGTAAAGTAGTTGCAAACTCATCCTTTTAGAAACTTGTTTGGGCTGTTGAGAGGAGTAAAAAACCATCAAAAATTTCAATCCTGCATGATTCTACCAAGAAATATGATTCTTCATTCAAAACCTGATTTTTTATATTGGGCTCTATTGAATAATGAATGTTTTGAATTTTCTCCAAAAGTAAAGTAGTTGCAAACTCATGCTTTTAGAGACTTGTTTAGGCTCATGAGAGGAGTAGTAAAACATCAAAAATTTCAGTCCTGCATGATTCTACCAAGAAATGTGTGTTCATTCAAACCGCTGGTTTTTGATATTTTGGGCCCTATTGAATAATGAATGTTTTGAATTTTCTCCAAAAGTAAAGTAGTTGCAAACTCATCCTTTTAGAAACTTGTTTGGGCTGTTGAGAGGAGTAAAAAACCATCAAATTTTCAATCCTGCATGATTCTACCAAGAAATGTGATTCTTCATTCAAAACCTGATTTTTGCTATTGGGCTCTATTGAATAATGAATGTTTTGAATTTTCTCCAAAAGTAAAGTAGTTGCAAACTCATGCTTTTAGAGACTTGTTTGGGCTCATGAGAGGAGTAGAAAAACATCAAAAATTTCAGTCCTGCATGATTCTACCAAGAAATGTGTGTTCATTCAAACCGCTGGTTTTTGATATTTTGGGCCCTATTGAATAATGAATGTTTTGAATTTTCTCCAAAAGTAAAGTAGTTGCAAACTCATCCTTTTTGAAACTTTTTTGGGCTGTTGAGAGGAGTAAAAAACCATCAAAAATTTCAATCCTGCATGATTCTACCAAGAAATGTGATTCTTCATTCAAAACCTGATTTTTGCTATTGGGCTCTATTGAATAATGAATGTTTTGAATTTTCTCCAAAAGTAAAGTAATTGCAAACTCATGCTTTTAGAGACTTGTTTGGGCTCATGAGAGGAGTAGAAAAACATCAAAAATTTCAGTCCTGCATGATTCTACCAAGAAATGTGTGTTCATTCAAACCGCTGGTTTTTGATATTTTGGCCCTATTGAATAATGAATGTTTTGAATTTTCTCCAAAAGTAAAGTAGTTGCAAACTCATTCTTTTAGAAACTTGTTTGGGCTGTTGAGAGGAGTAAAAAACCATCAAAAATTTCAATCCTGCATGATTCTACCAAGAAATGTGATTCTTCATTCAAAACCTGATTTTTGCTATTGGGCTCTATTGAATAATGAATGTTTTGAATTTTCTCCAAAAGTAAAGTAGTTGCAAACTCATCCTTTTAGAAACTTGTTTGGGCTGTTGAGAGGAGTAAAAAACCATCAAAAATTTCAATCCTGCATGATTCTACCAAGAAATATGATTCTTCATTCAAAACCTGATTTTTTATATTGGGCTCTATTGAATAATGAATGTTTTGAATTTTCTCCAAAAGTAAAGTAGTTGCAAACTCATGCTTTTAGAGACTTGTTTAGGCTCATGAGAGGAGTAGTAAAACATCAAAAATTTCAGTCCTGCATGATTCTACCAAGAAATGTGTGTTCATTCAAACCGCTGGTTTTTGATATTTTGGGCCCTATTGAATAATGAATGTTTTGAATTTTCTCCAAAAGTAAAGTAGTTGCAAACTCATCCTTTTTGAAACTTTTTTGGGCTGTTGAGAGGAGTAAAAAACCATCAAAAATTTCAATCCTGCATGATTCTACCAAGAAATGTGATTCTTCATTCAAAACCTGATTTTTGCTATTGGGCTCTATTGAATAATGAATGTTTTGAATTTTCTCCAAAAGTAAAGTAATTGCAAACTCATGCTTTTAGAGACTTGTTTGGGCTCATGAGAGGAGTAGAAAAACATCAAAAATTTCAGTCCTGCATGATTCTACCAAGAAATGTGTGTTCATTCAAACCGCTGGTTTTTGATATTTTGGCCCTATTGAATAATGAATGTTTTGAATTTTCTCCAAAAGTAAAGTAGTTGCAAACTCATTCTTTTAGAAACTTGTTTGGGCTGTTGAGAGGAGTAAAAAACCATCAAAAATTTCAATCCTGCATGATTCTACCAAGAAATGTGATTCTTCATTCAAAACCTGATTTTTGCTATTGGGCTCTATTGAATAATGAATGTTTTGAATTTTCTCCAAAAGTAAAGTAGTTGCAAACTCATGCTTTCAGAGACTTGTTTGGGCTCATGAGAGGAGTAGAAAAACATCAAAAATTTCAGTCCTGCATGATTCTACCAAGAAATGTGAGTGTTCATTCAAACCACTGGTTTTTGATATTTTGGGCCCTATTGAATAAGGAATGTTTTGAATTTTCTAGAAAAGTAAAGCAGTTGCAAAACTCATCTTTTTAGAAACTTGTTTGGGCTGTTGAGAGGAGTAAAAAACCATCAAAAATTTCAATCCTGCATGATTCTACCAAGAAATGTGATTCTTCATTCAAAACGCTGGTTTTTGCTATTGGGCTCTATTGAATAATGAATGTTTTGAATTTTCTCCAAAAGTAAAGTAGTTGCAAACTCATCCTTTTAGAGTCTTGTTTGGGCTCATGAGAGGAGTAGAAAAACATCAAAAATTTCAGTCCTGCACGATTCTACCAAGAAATGTGAGTGTTCATTCAAACCGCTGGTTTTTGATAGTTTGGGCCCTATTGAATAATGAATGTTTTGAATTTTCTCCAAAAGTAAAGTAGTTGCAAACTCATCCTTTTAGAAACTTGTTTGGGATGTTGAGAGGAGTAAAAAAACATCAAAAATTTCAATCCTGCATGATTCTACCAAGAAATGTGATTCTTCATTCAAAACCTGATTTTTGCTATTGGGCTCTATTGAATAATGAATGTTTTGAATTTTCTCCAAAAGTAAAGTAGTTGCAAACTCATGCTTTTAGAGACTTGTTTGGGCTCATGAGAGGAGTAGAAAAACATCAAAAATTTCAGTCCTGCATGATTCTACCAAGAAATGTGTGTTCATTCAAACCGCTGGTTTTTGATATTTTGGGCCCTATTGAATAATGAATGTTTTGAATTTTCTCCAAAAGTAAAGTAGTTGCAAACTCATCCTTTTAGAAACTTGTTTGGGCTGTTGAGAGGAGTAAAAAACCATCAAAAATTTCAATCCTGCATGATTCTACCAAGAAATGTGATTCTTCATTCAAAACCTGATTTTTGCTATTGGGCTCTATTGAATAATGAATGCTTTGAATTTTCTCCAAAAGTAAAGTCGTTGCAAACTCATGCTTTTAGAGACTTGTTTGGACTCATGAGAGGAGTAGAAAAACATCAAAAATTTCAGTCTTGCACGATTCTACCAAGAAATGTGTGTTCATTCAAACCGCTGGTTTTTGATAGTTTGGGCCCTATTGAATAATGAATGTTTTGAATTTTCTCCAAAAGTAAAGTAGTTGCAAACTCATCCTTTTAGAAACTTGTTTGGGCTGTTGAGAGGAGTAAAAAAACATCAAAAATTTCAATCCTGCATGATTCTACCAAGAAATGTGTGTTCATTCAAACCGCTGGTTTTTGATATTTTGGGCCCTATTGAATAATTTAGATTGTGAGCCCCATTGAGGACAGTGATGATAATGTGTGCAAACTGTAAAGCGCTGCAGAGTATGTTAGCGCTATATAAAAATAAAAATTATTATTAGATTTATTATTATTCCATGGCTCCATAGGTAAGGCTAAGTATGGTATAGTCCTTGCAGATACTGGGCTGTGTGTACAGATCCAACAGTCTTTTGGTTTCTGTCCTTCCATGTCTTTTATAAGAAGAGCATGATGTTGAATAAGTTTGTTGTCCCAGTCAGCATTTAAGAGTTTGTCCTGTGTCTCTGTAGAGTGCAGTAACCCTGCCACTGCCAGCAAGGTGATTAGGAGAACAGTCATTCTGCTGTTGAAAGGACCTTCTTGCAGTGACTCAAGTTTTACTGAGGTGGATGTGGTCAGCTGGACTTGGAAGGGGCCGTCAAATCATGGGTTCAGGCTCCTTCTCACGTGTCTGCGTATAACCACCCAATCACCTGGATTGAGCTGATGCACATCTGCACTGACATTAGGATCTGGAATGGATGAGAACACATGTTTATGCACCACTTTAAGTCTTTCCTGCAAGGCCTGGACATAGGCTGTCATAGAACCGTGTTGCATTTGTAGCACCTGTGGGAAGTACAGACCAGTCTTTGGTGCACTACCAAACAGGACTTCAAAGGGAGACAAGCCTGTCTTTCTATTTGGAGTGTGTCTGACTCCAAGTCATGTAGATAATACCTATATGACTTGTCTTTTCCACAGCAGTCTCTACATTCTAGTAATATTGAACACACTAGATCCAGCAGCATTCCCCAAATCCACTCCACAAGGTCTACCAACAGATCATGTTGTAATGAAATCCATAGCTCAGTTGCTAAAAAATTTTCAAACAGAGGATTCCATCATTGGTGCTTTTCATGCAAGAATATATCTTGCCAAAAAAAACACCACCGTCAGGTCCACAAAACAATGCAGCAGTTGAAGACACAAATCAATCACAGTTCTCATCAAGGCATTGGTGCTTTTCATGCAAGAATATATCTTGCCAAAAAACACCACCACCGTCAGGTCCACAAAACAATGCAGCAGTTGAAAATACCAATCAATCACAGTTCTCAACAAGGCATTGGTGCTTTTCATGCAAGAATATATCTTGCCAAAAATACACCACCACAGTCAGGTCCACAAAACAATGCAGCAGTTGAAGACACAAATCAATCAAAGTTCTCAACAAGGCTTTGGTGGTTTTCATGCAAGAATATATCTTGCCAAAAAAACACCACCACCGTCAGGTCCAAAAAACAATGCAGCAGTTCAAGACACAAATCAATCACAGTTTTCCACCAGGCATTGGTGTGTTTAATGCAAGAATATATCTTGCAAAAAACACATCAGCACCATCAGGTCCAAAAATAAATGCTATATCACAGAGCATCTTTATACTTACTGAACACCCTTTTTGAAGCTGCAGAGGCACTGTCCAAGCCATCCATCACTGCGGCCACCTCATTCCAGAGCTGCCGGGTCACCACTGTGTCTTTGTACTGCTGGTCACGGCTGTCCCACAATGGGATGCGCTCCTCAACGAGGCGGATGAGGTGCTCGTTGTCTGTGTAGACTTCTTCGTCATCCCGCTGTGGAACCTAGAAAAAAAAATATAGAATGTTTAGAAGTTTGGAAAAGATACAAAAAGAAACAGAAAAGAAGCAAGAGAAATAAAGACAGAAAAAAAATATATATATACTCACATTGGGTCTCCTCGCCACGACTTGACTATGCTGCTCCCGCTCAGAATCCTCAGACGGATCCCGCTCAGACTGCTCCGACTGCTCCCGTACAGACCGCTCCCGCACTCCATTTTCACTTCCCGTGTCCGATGTCTGTAAAGAAAGAAAAAATTAAAATACATTTCTAGAGGCAGCTATACTTATCAAAAGGCAGCAAGATTCTCACCTCACGATGAGCTTGGGCCAGTTCTTGCCGAGATGGCGAATAGACCGATCCGGAAGAAGACATGCTGAAAAGAAAGCAAAAAATACATTAGTACATAATAAATTGTACAGGACACACAGACATTATTTTTAAGAATACTCACATTTTGGCTCCTGAAGCTTGAATCCACAGGTAGAAGGCTCTTGTAGAATGCTTGTCTGGTCTCTGCAAGGCATTATGTAGAGTAATTGTCTGACCCTGAAGACACATTCTTTTATGTACACTCCTCCAAAACAATGTTGCTTGTTTAGGGGGAGTTCTAGACAAGTGTCTAGTCATTGTTTACTCAAATCGCGTGTGCGCACAAGGCGCTGACGTGCGCGGTGCCAAGCGCTCATCAGCAACCACATAGACTGTAATGCTATTTTTGGGCGCACACGTGCGAGCGCGATTTTTTTAACGATGCCGCCGGAAAAAAAAATGCAACATGTAGCGTACGTCGCGTCTGGGCGCACACCTGTAAAATGCGCAGCGCACGCTAAACGCTGAAGAGCGCGTACATTCGCAAGACCCTGCGATCACCATGTTAAAGATAGGGGGACATTGCGCGTGTGCACGATGCGCTGCGCGATCAAACGCTAGTGTGAAACGAGCCTTACTATGTAGATAAGGGAGCAGAACCAACCTTACGAGAGAGACATGGGAGCAGAACCGAGCTTACTACAGTGCTATGGGAGCATAACCGATCTTACTACAGAGATAAGGGAGCAGAACCGAGTTTACTACAGATATAAGGGAGCAGAACCAAGCTTAATATGTCTACTTCACAGATATGGGAACAGAACCAAGCTTACGGCATGCATATGGTACAAGAAACTAGATTACTACATCAATACAGAACCAGAACCAAGCTTACTGCTTAGATATGGTACCATAACTGAGCTTACTGACAAACATACATATATCTCTAGAAACACTGACAAGTAAACACACATTACAGCAGGGACATTGCTAGGGTTCTAAAAGTTCAGGGGTCCATGCCTCAAAGTGCATGTCTACCCATCTGACCCCCTATAATCATCTAAAGAGCATCTATAGATATATAAGTACAGTATACCACTGTTGCTAACCAAAAACATACAATGCAAAGACCAATATTATCAAAATTACTACTATAAAAGACCAAAACAATAAAACTACTCAATGTCCACCACCATCACCACTACTCAGCAAATACATAATATAATATAACCATTACCTTTACATAACAAAACACTATACAGAGACCAATGACACCACCATACACCTACTACTACATAGACTGAAACAAATTTAGCGGTCACTAAATAAAAAAATAGTCTACTAAAAAGAGCAATATTACCATCTTACTGTTATCGTATATTGGTAGATACTAGTCCCACAGAACATACACGTGAGTACAGTAGTTATATATAGAACCTTACAGCTGACAATCTTTCTGATTTGGGTCGCTCACTTTTCCTGTCTTTTTCATCAGGCCCAGACCTCCATTACCACTTCTCCAGCCACAACTCATCTGCACAGATTACAACAAAAACACATTTGACATCTCACATTTCTACTGATGTCTCATTTATTCCCAACCTACAAAAACTCCCCGCTCTGCTTACCTGAGGCATAGGATACTGACCCCAATATTTTAAAAAACTGTGCCATTACTATGATTACTCCCTCCCCCAAAAATTAGTGTCCCATAGAAAATATTAATACCCCCACTGTGCAAAGGCGTGTATGCTCCTTTAACCCCTTCCCGACCAATGACTCCACATAGGCATCATGAAAAGCTGTGCCAATCTGACCAGTGACGCCTATGTGGCGTCATGAATTAATTGCCCTCCTGCGGGTCGGGTGACTGACCTTTTAGTGACCCCACCCGACCCACACACACAGGGGGCTTTGTACTTCTCCACAGGTGGGGTGGCTTCACCCCCACATGTCTACAATCGCTCTGATTGGCTGTTAAAAGTGAAAATGATAAGGTGCTGGTTTAATTATATTGTGTTTATGTCTGCTGTAACTTGCATTTAGCATTTATGCTCTGTTAATTATTCTAAATAAATTATTTAGCTTGAAAAACTCCAATTTTGATCTCTTGTGATGCTTAATAGCTCATTTATGATATTTTTTTTGCTATTATATTTCCAGTGAGTTGAGCCTTTGAAGAATTTTTTCCAGTATTTGGGATATATTTGCACTTTATACTATATACAGTATGAGCCTGTACATCGCTTCCTATATACAGTATGAGGCTGCATATTGCCTCCTATATACAGTATGAGCCCACATAGCCTCCTGTATACAGTATGAGGCCGCATATAGCCTTCTATATACAGTATGAGGCCGCATATAGTCTCCTATATACAGTATGAGCCTGCACATTACTTCCTATATACAATATGAGCCCACATAGCCTCCTATATACAGTATGAGGCTGCACATCGCTTCCTATATACAGTATGGGGCCACATATAGCCTCCTATGTACGGTATGAGCCTGCACATCGCTTCCTATATACAGTATGAGGCCGCATATAGCCTCCTATATACAGTATGAGCACCCACATATAGCCTCCTGAATACAGTTTTTGCCTCCTATATACAGCATGAGCCTGCACATTGCTTCCTATATACAGTATGAGCCTGCACATAGCCTCCTATAAACAGTATGAGCCTGTACATCATTTCCTATATACAGTATGAGGCCGCATATAGCCTCCTATATACAGTATGAGCACCCACATATAGCCTCCTTTGTACAGTATGAGCCTGCGCATTGCTTCCTATAAACAGTATGAGCATCCACATAGCCTCCTATGTACAGTATGAGCCTGCAAATCGCTTCCTATAAACAGTATGAGCCTGCACATCGCTTCCTATATACAGTATGAGCCCACATGTAGCCTCCTGAATACAGTATTTCCCTCCTATATACAGTGTGAGTCCCCATATAGCCTTCTATATACAGTATGAGCCTGCACATCGATTCCTATATACAGTATGAGGCCACATATAGCCTCCTATATACAGTATGAGCACCCACATATAGCCTCCTGTATACAGTATGATGCTGCATATAGCCTCCTATATACAGTATGAGGCCGCATATAGCCTCCTATATACAGTATGAGCACCCACATATAGCCTCCTGAATGCAGTGTTTACCTCCTATATACAGTATGAGCCTGCACATTGCTTTCTATATACAGTATGAGCCTGCACATAGCCTCTTATATACAGTATGAGCCTGTACATCACTTCCTATATACAGTATGAGGCTGCATATAGCCTCCTATATACAGTATGAGCCCACATAGCCTCCTGTATACAGTATGAGGCCGCATATAGTCTCCTATATACAGTATGAGCCTGCACATTGCTTCATATATACAATATGAGCCCACATAGCCTCCTACAGTATATACAGTATGATCACCCACATATAGCCTCCTGAATACAGTTTGTGCCTCCTATATACAGTATGAGCCTGTACTTCACTTCATATATACAGTATGAGGCTGCATATAGCCTCATATAGCTATACAGTATGAGCATCCACATATAACCTCCTATGTACAGTATGAGCCTGCGCATTGCTTCCTATAAACAGTATGAGCATCCACATAGCCTCCTATGTACAGTATGAGCCTGCACATCGCTTCCTATAAACAGTATGAGCCTGCAAATTGCTTCCTATATACAGTATGAGCCCACATATAGCCTCTTGAATACAGTGCTTGCCTCCTATATACAGTGTGAGTCCCCATATAGCCTCCTATATACAGTATGAGCACTCACATATAGCCTCCTGAATACATTGTTTGCCACCATATTGCCTCCTATATACAGTGTGAGTCCCCATACAGCCTCCTGAATACAGTGTTTGCCTCCTATATACAGTGTGAGTCCCCATATAGCTCCTATATACAGTATGAGCCCCTATATAGCATCCCATATCTAACTGCATTTACCTTGGTATCATTAATTTTCTATGAGACTGCTCTGTTCTCATATTGTGCATTTATGCATTTAGTAGGGCTTAATGGAATGATTGCACTTGTTACACATCAACTCTAGATGCGCTCACTTATTAGACTTTGGTTGGGGCAACTTTAAAATATAATAATGATAATGGTCCTGTCTAGTGACAAGTTTATTTTACAGGCTTCTGGAGAAAGGCACAATACCAGTCATTCAAGGGTTAATTCTTTGGAACACTGAGAGGGACTTTCTAGCCAATGAAACCACAGTATAAAACACCTGTGATAACTATGGCAACTGCGCTGATGTCATAAACACATGCATCTATGATGCAGGAGAAGATTCCAGAACCATAAGTCATTCAGCCATAGACGGAAGCCATACTTGATGTGTCTGGAGACCTGGAGCTTCATCACTCCACAATGGGAGGAAGGGGACACCGCCTAGCCAGCCAGATCAGCCATAAGGCCTAGCCAGCCAGATCAGCCATAGCGCCTAGCCAGCCAGATCAGCCATACCGCCTAGCCAGCCAGATCAATGGGGTGACAGATGTTGCAGCCAGATCTCCCTCACGTCCGGTACTCGCCGCCTTCACTTTATGTGAATCATACTTTTGGAGAAAATTCAAAACATTCATTATTCAATAGAGCCCAATAGCAAAAGCAGCGTTTTGAATGAACAATCACATTTCTTGGTAGAATCGTGCAGGATTGAAAATTTTAATGTTTTTTTACTCCTCTCAACAGCCCAAACAAGTTTCTAAAAGGATGAGTTTGCAACTACTTTACTTTTAGAGAAAATTCAAAACATTCATTATTCAATAGAAACCAAAAGAAAAAAAACCAGCGGTTTGAATGAACACTCACATTTCTTGGTAGAATTGTGCAGGATTGAAATTTTTGATGATTCTCTACTCCTCTCAAGAGCCCAAACAAGTTTCTAAAAGGATGAGTTTGCAACTACTTTACTTTTGGAGAAAATTCAAAACATTCATTATTCAATAGGGCCCAAAATAGCAAAAAACAGCGGTTTGAATGAACACTCACATTTCTTGGTAGAATCGTGCAGGATGGAAATTTTTGATTTTTTTTTACTCCTCTCAACAGCCCAAACAAGTTTCTAAAAGGATGAGTTTGCAACTACTTTACTTTTGGAGAAAAATCAAAACATTAATTATTCAATAGGGCCCAAAATAGCAAAAAACAGCGGTTTGAATGAACACTCACATTTCTTGGTAGAATCATGCAGGATTGAAATTTTTGATGTTTTTTTACTCCTCTCAACAGCCCAAAAAAGTTTCTAAAAGGATGAGTTTACAACTACTTTACTTTTGGAGAAAATTCAAAACATTCATTATTCAATAGGAAACTCCAGATCTCATCCAGGGCTTCCTGGTTCCTGATCAGTAGGCAATGAGGTCCCTGTATCCACAATGATCCTTGGAGAAACAATTGTCCAGCAGACCCAGCACGCCCTATAACTGGTAAAACCATCCTTTTTACCTCCCTGGTGGCTTTGCAGCTCGTTCTGGCTGCCGGAGCCTGCAGCTCTTCCTGACGAGTGATCACGTGGTAAAGCTCATTAAGGTACTGAATATGCGCTCCACGCCTAAGGTAGCGGAGAGGCGTACAGGCATGTGAGTATGGTGTGCTGGAAGCTGGTGGCCTCTGTGACCTGCTGCTCCCCTCCTCTGCCGGCTTTCTGGGACCGTGACTCGTCTACAAGACAAGGGGGGTGTAATGCAGGGCTGAGGTGATGCAGCAAATAAACAGGAGAACACAGCGGGGTGCAGTCTTTACGCTTTTACTCACATTTTGAGTTGCAAACCAGGGCACTGAGTACAGATGGTAATGGAGATGTGCAGGCTCATACTGTATATAGGAGAATATATGCGGCCTCATACTGTGTATAGAAGGCTATATGCGGCCTCATACTGTATACAGGAAGCTATGTGGGCTCATACTGTATATAGAAGGCTATATGCAGCCTCATACTGTATATAGGAAGCGATGTACAGGCTCATACTGTATATAGGAGGCTATGTGCAGGCTCATACTGTATATAGGAAGCAATGTGCAGGCTCATACTGTATATAGGAGGTAAACACTGCATTCAGGTGGCTATATGTGGGTGCTCATACTGTATATAGGAGGCTATATGCGGCCTCATACTGTATATAGGAAGCGAAGTACAGGCTCATACTGTATATAGTAGGCTATATGCAGCATCATACTGTATACAGGAGGCTATATGTGGGTGCTCATACTGTATATAGGAGGCTATATGTGGCCTCATACTGTATATAGGAAGCGATGTGCAGGCTCATACTGTATATAGAAGGCTATATGGGGACTCACACTGTATATAGGAGGCAAATACTGTATTCAGGAGGCTATATGTGGGCTCATACTGTATATAGGAAGCGATTTGCAGGCTCATACTGTTTATAGGAAGCGATGTGCAGGCTCATACTGTTTATAGGAAGCGATGTGCAGGCTCATACTGTACTTAGGAGGCTATGTGGATGCTCATACTGTTTATAGGAAGCAATGCGCAGGCTCATACTGTACATAGGAGGCTATATGTGGGTGCTCATACTGTATATAGGAAGTGATGTACAGGCTCATACAGTATATAGGAGGCTATGTGCAGGCTCATACTGTATATAGGAAGCAATGTGCAGGCTCATACTGTATATAGGAGGCAAAAACTGTATTCAGGAGGCTATATGTGGGTGCTCATAATGTATATAGGAGGCTATATGTGGCCTCATACTGTATATAGGAAGCGATGTGCAGGCTCATACTGTATATAGGAGGCTATATGTGGCCTCATACTGTATATAGGAAGCAATTTGCAGGCTCATACTGTATATAGAAGGCTATATGCGGCCTCATACTGTATACAGGAGGCTATGTGGGCTCATACTTTATATAGGAGGCTATATGCAGCCTCATACTGTATATAGGAATCGATGTACAGGCTCATTGTCATGATCTCAGTGCGGGTTTGACTCGCACACGTGGGGTTAATGTTTGGAACCAGTGCTGATGACTGGCATTTCTGGGGTTAAAGGTTGTGATCCCAATGCAGGCTTACCTGCACACCTGGGGCTATGATTGTGGCCTCTCCCTGGGTCTGGGGGAGGCTTCTTATAGCCTCAGGACGCTCCCATCCCTGTCAGTTATACTCTTGCCCTTGGCATTTGTGTGGTGACCCCTGAGTGTGTTTGTGCTGTGTTCTGGTTACTTGATTCTCTGTGTATGACTCGGTCTGTTCTCTGGATATCGCTTTGGATTCTGCCTGGTACCTTATATGTCTGTTTGGTTTTGATCTCTGCTTGGCCCTGATTATCCGCTCTGTCTCATTCCTGGTACTGTACTGTGATCCTGTGTATGACCTTTGGCTTTGTCTGACCTCCCGTCTGTTTATTCCTCCTGTACCTCGTTTAGCACTGCTTCTGTACTCAGGACACGCGTACTGGCTCTATGAGCAAGTGCAGTGCGGTGTCTCTGACATTATAACTGACCCTTTCAGTTTTTTTTTTTCTGAAGAAAAAAAAAAAAAAGTGTGTGTTATCCTCATGGATCCCATACAAGCCTTGGCTGATCAGGTCAAGCACCTGACCCAAATGTTCCATAAGCTCAATGTGGAACAACGCACGATGGCCCATACCCAGCAACAGTTGGTGGTTACTGTGCAGGGGGCTGTTGATGCAGGGGCTTCTGGTTCTGGGGGTAGGGATGTGTCATTAGCATCCCCCGAATCTCAGGTCAAGTTACCAGACCTTTTCTCAGGGGATAAAAAGGAGTTCAGGTCTTTCAGAGAAGGATGCAAGCTTTTTTTTTCTCTAAGGCCCCGCTCTTCTGGGGATGAGTTCCAGAGGGTGGGGGTCATTATTTCCCTACTTCGGGGGGCTCCGCAAGCATGGGCTTTCTCTCTGTCTTCCTCTGCTCCTGAACGTATGTTAGTGAACGCATTCTTTGAGGCCCTTGGGCACATTTATGATGAACCTGACCGAGTGCGATTGGCAGAGGACATGGTGATGAGTGTCTGTCAGGGGAAACACACAGCTGAGTGGTTTTGTTCTGAGTTCCGCCGCTGGGCGGCAGAGGTCTCTTGGAGCGACGCCGCACTCCGAGGACTCTTTCGCAGAGGCTTGTCCGAGCGGCTGGATGCCTTGGCGTTACATCCCCCACCTAACTCTCTCGAGGACGCCATGAACCAGGCCGTCCGGATGGACCGCAGGCTGCGGGCCAGAGGGGTGATGCAGGTGGATACTCCATTATTCCCCAGTGGAAAAGAGACTGCCCCTGAGCCCATGGATGTAGGCGCCCTCTCCCTGAAGGATACGGAGAGGAAACGCCGGAAGGACAAGCAGTTATGCTTTTACTGCGGTAAAACGGGACATTGGAAAAGGGAGTGCCCGAATTGCCCGTCTTCAAACCCGGTCGGCGGGAAACGACTAGGTCTGGGTAGTCAACGGGGAGGCTGCTCAGACCCTCAGGTACCATTTTCCTCGTCTTCTAAAGTAGTACTGCCTGTGGAACTGGTTGTGGATGGTAGTTCTTTTTCCTCTACAGCCTTTGTGGACTGCGGATCATCTATTAATCTTATTGACTCCCAATTGGTCACACACTGCAAGATAGGGACAGTTAGGCTCAAGGTTCCGATCAAGGTGATGGCCATTGACTCATCTCCCCTCACTAAGGAGGGAATTCGCTTTATGTCTGATGTGTTTTCGCTCAGAGTGGGCGCTACTCATGTGGAAAACATAAGTTGTTGTGTGCTGGACAATCTACCTGCAGGGTTGGTGTTGGGCATGCCCTGGTTACAACACCATAACCCAGTTATTAACTGGAAAATGGGGGAGATTGTACAATGGGGGTTTAATGATTTTGAGTTATATGATAAAGCCGCACTGCTGGTTGAACCTGTTAAATCTGTGTCTGTATCATCTGTCGAGCTGGAAGGTATTCCGGAATGCCTGAAGGACTTCGAAGATGTATTCTCCGAAAGCGAGGCCGAGACGTTACCGCCACATAGACCCTTTGACTGCGCTATTGAGCTGGCCCCGGGGGCTAAATTACCCAAAGCCCGTCTGTTTAATTTGTCCGGTCCTGAGCGCTTGGCTATGAAGGAGTACATTACTGAAAGTCTGCGCAAAGGACACATACGTCCTTCAGTCTCACCTGTGGCGGCAGGTTTCTTTTTTGTAAAGAAAAAAGATGGCGGGTTATGTCCCTGTCTCGACTTCCGGGAGCTTAATCAAATTACTGTACGGAATACGTACCCCCTTCCGTTGATTCCCGATTTATGTAACCAACTATCAGGGGCAAAGTGGTTTTCTAAACTGGACCTTCGGGGGGCATATAATTTGATAAGGGTCCGAGAGGGGGATGAATGGAAAACCGCGTTCCTCACGACCGAGGGACTATTTGAAAATGTAGTCATGCCGTTTGGTCTTACCAACGCCCCTGCCATATTTCAGAATTTCATCAACGTGGTATTCTCAGATCTCATTGGTCGTTTTGTCGTTAGCTACTTAGATGATATTTTGATATATTCCCCCGACAAGTATTCTCATTTGGAACATGTACGAACTGTGCTCCAAAGGCTGAGAGAAAATCATTTGTATGCCAAATTGGAAAAATGTGTATTCTGTGTACAAGAGTTGTCCTTTTTGGGGTTAATTGTATCCGGTGAGGGTTTTCGCATGGACCCCAAGAAGGTGCAGGCCATTGCGGATTGGGTGCAACCCCGAGATCTTAAGGGTCTTCAGCGCTTCTTGGGGTTCGCCAATTATTACCGCAAATTTATCCAGGGGTTTTCGCAAGTGGTCAAACCTCTCACGGATCTAACATGCAAAGGTGCGGATGTGAGAAATTGGTCCTCGCTCGCAAAAGCGGCCTTTGCGACGCTGAAAAAATGTTTTATGTCTGCTCCTGTGTTAGTGCAGCCAGATCCGTCCAAACCATTTGTCGTGGAAGTGGATGCCTCTGAGGTGGGGGTGGGGGCGGTGTTGTCCCAAGGGCCTGCCACTCTAACCAACCTCAGGCCATGTGCTTTCTTTTCCAAGAAGTTCTCTGCTGCGGAAAGAAATTACGACGTAGGCAATAGAGAGCTTCTTGCGGTCAAATTGGCGTTTGAAGAATGGAGGCACTTTTTGGAGGGGGGCCAGTCACCCGGTTACGGTGATCACGGATCACAAAAATTTGTCGTACATTGAGTCTGCTAAAAGACTAATGCCCAGACAAGCCCGTTGGTCACTTTTTTTTCCCCGTTTTCAGTTTACAATTACATTTCGTCCAGGGTCTTAAAATGTCAAGGCTGACGCCTTATCACGCAGTTTTCAGCCGGTGTCGCCCCCTGAGCCACTGTCCTCCATTCTTCACCCTGGGGTTGTGATAGCAGAGGTCTCATCTGAATTGGAACGGGAGATTCAGGGGGCCCAGTCGCAGGCCTCGGCGGCCAAGCCGGAGGGGAAGTTGTTTGTCCCAGAGCAACTTCGCCTGAAACTCTTGCAGGAGTTCCATGAATCCAAGCTGAGTGCTCACCCTGGTATTTCAGCCACACGTCTGGCGGTGGCTAGGATCTTTTGGTGGCCTACCCTTGGTTCGGACATAAAAAAATTCATTGCTGGTTGTGGGGTCTGCGCTCGTTCTAAAAGCTCTCATAGCCGGCCGGCAGGGGAGCTGATACCCTTGGCAGTGCCCGAAAGGCCATGGACTCACTTATCCATGGATTTTGTTACCAATCTCCCTCCATCTAAGGGTAATACAGTGGTATGGGTAGTGGTGGACAGGTTTTCTAAGCAGGCTCATTTCGTACCCCTGTCCGCACTACCGTCAGCTGAGACGTTGTCCAGGTTGTTTGTGCAGCATGTGATCCGGTTGCATGGGGTACCCCTGAATGTGATGTCTGATCGTGGTGTGCAGTTTGTGGCTAAGTTTTGGCGTGCTTTCTGCAAAAAATTAGGTATGTCTCTGTCCTTTTCGTCTGCATACCATCCTGAGAGCAATGGGCAGACGGAGCGCACTAACCAGTCCCTGGAACAGATCCTCAGGTGTCTAACCTCTGCTAGACAGAGTGACTGGTGTGATGCACTGCCGTTAGCTGAATTTGCCTTCAATAGTCGGGTGAGTCAATCCACTGGTAGGTCCCCTTTCTTGATTAACTATGGGTTCAGTCCTCATTTCGGTGAGTTTTCTCGTCTGGATTCGGGGTGCCCCGGGGCTGAGGACTCTGTTCAGCGGTTAAAAAATACATGGGCAGAAGTCCAGCGGCGTATATCCAGGTCTCAAGGCAGGTATAAGTATTTCGCGGACAGGAAACGAACACCTGGTCCCATGTTTCGGGTGGGAGAGAAAGTTTGGCTCTCCACGCGAAACATTAAGTTAAAGATTCCGTCAGCCAAGTTAGGACCCAAATTCATTGGCCCGTACAAGATTGTGGAAAAAATCAATCCAGTGGCGTATAGGCTGTGCCTTCCACCCTCTTTCAAGATCCCTAACGTCTTCCACAAATCTCTACTGAAACCTTTTGAAGCAGTCCGGGGAGACTCCGAGTCTGCTGCTTCTCCTGTTTTGGTCGAGGGGCAGGTGGAGTACGAGGTTGGTCATATCGTAGATTCCAGGTTGGTACGGCGGTCGGTACAGTACCTGGTTCATTGGAAGGGGTATGGACCGGAGGACAGGTCCTGGGTACCGGCCCGGTTGATGCATGCTGATCGCCTGGTACGGGCTTTCCATGCTAAGTACCCGGGCAAGCCTGGGGGTCCAGAGGCCCCCCGTTGAGAGGGGGGTACTGTCATGATCTCAGTGCGGGTTTGACTCGCACACGTGGGGTTAATGTTTGGAACCAGTGCTGATGATTGGCATTTCTGTGGTTAAAGGTTGTGATCCCGATGCAGGCTTACCTGCACACCTGGGGCTATGATTGTGGCCTCTCCCTGGGTCTGGGGGAGGCTTCTTATAGCCTCAGGACGCTCCCATCCCTGTCAGTTATACTCTTGCCCTTGGCATTTGTGTGGTGACCCCTAAGTGTGTTTGTGCTGTGTTCTGGTTACTTGATTCTCTGTGTATGACTCGGTCTGTTCTCTGGATATCGCTTTGGATTCTGCCTGGTACCTTATATGTCTGTTTGGTTTTGATCTCGGCTTGGCCCTGATTATCCGCTCTGTCTCATCCCTGGTACTGTACTGTGATCCTGTGTATGACCTTTGGCTTTGTCTGACCTCCCGTCTGTTTATTCCTCCTGTACCTCGTTTAGCACTGCTTCTGTACTCAGGACACGCGCACTGGCTCTATGAGCAAGTGTAGTGCGGTGTCTCTGACACTCATACTGTATATAGGATAAAGTACAAATATATCCCAAATACTGGAAAAAAATCTTCAAAGGCTCAACTCACTGGAAATATAGTAGCAAAAAAAATCTCATAAATGAGCTATTAAGCATCACAAGAGATCAAAATTGGAGTTTTTCAAGCTAAATAATTTATTTAGAATAATTAACAGAGCATAAATGCTAAATGCAAGTTACAGCAGACATAAACACAATATAAGTAAACCAGCACCTTGACAGTTAATAAAGTTTTTATCTGTATAAAACATGTAGTTTCTTTGCTTTCCTTTCACAAATAGAATGCATAGTAAACCGCAAACTCCCCATTTACATAATATGTATGCCCAGATAAGGTTTTGCATACAATAAGTGCCCAGAGTAAACTGCTGAATATAAAGTGCACAAGTGCCTTGTATCAAATAAGCCTGGTAGGCGTTAAGTGTACACAGAGTAAAAACTGTCTATACAAATTCCAGAGTAAGATACAAGGACTGCATCAGAAAGTAACAACTTACATGTGTAGTGTATGTCGCTGTAAAACCTGCCGCCCCTATGCGCGTTACGCCGCAGCTTCCTCAGGAGGCGTGGTTTACAAGTGCCCCGGATCTAGTTTATATAGTGCGGTCAACCAATAAACCGCTTTCCCTAATAAAGCTTGTAAAATTCAGGACCTGCGCTGTAGTGTCCACAATGACGTCAATAGTATCCAGTTCTAAACGTCCACAGCATTATCGGCGCATGCGCTGTTGAGTCCCCACTATGAACAGGGAGTCTATGATCAGCGCTCATCAGCATGAAAGCGGCTCAAGCTGCAAAACAGCCAGAGACAGCCACATACCAGACTGAGCACGTCAGACGGCTCCTAGGGAGGACAGAACTGGGCATGCGCTCAAGTGAGGACAAGAAAATAAAATAATTATGAAGAATAATAATCACTACTTAAAGTGATAGCAAGTGTTGAAAGTGAGGGGATAAAACATAATGATGCTGAAATAATTATAGCGATGTGTATGAACCATTAAAGTGAATATGCCTGAATCATAGAATCGTAGAGTTGGAAGGGACCTCCTGGGCCATCTGGTCCAACCCCCTGCTCAAAGCAGGATTCGCTAAATCATCCCAGTCAGATGTCTGTCCAGCCTCTGTTTGAAGACTTCCATTGAAGGAGAACTCACCACTTCTCGTGGCAGCCTGTTCCACTCATTGATCACTCTGTCAAAAAGTTTTTTCTAATATCTAATCTGTGTCTCCTCCCATTCAGTTTCATCCCATTGCTTCTAGTCTTTCCTTGTGCAAATGAGAATAAAGTTGATCCTTCTACAATGTGACAGCCCTTTAGATATTTGTAGACAGCTATTAAGTCTCCTCTCAGTCTTCTCTTTTGCAAACTAAACATTCCCAAATCCTGCAACCTTTCCTCATAAGACATGGTTTGCAGACCGGTCACCATTCTGGTCGCTCTTTTCTGAACTTGCTCCAGTTTGTTGATGTCTTTTTTTAAAATGTGGTGCCCAAAACTGGACACAATATTCCAGATGAGGTCTGACCAAAGAGGAGTAGAGGGAAATAATGACTTCACGTGATCTAGACTGTATGCTTCTGTTAATACATCCTAGAATTGCATTTGCCTTTTATGTGTGTGCCTGACATAGAGTGCAAAGGCACACACATATGTGTCAATTATAAGCACACTATGCAAGCAATAAATTTTATAACTATAACAACTATATATCATGTCTCTGTTAAAAAACAAATGTACATAAAAATAACACATGGCATTCAATACATACATCAAATGTCATATATCATAAAGTAATTATACACACAATTATGTATAATGCATAATACATAGCACAAATACACAAAGAAAATTGTGAAAAAAATAAATGAGTGAAAAAAAAATATATAAAAATAAAACAAATAAAAATGTAAATGAAATAAACAAAAAAGAAAAAATGAATAAAAATGTGAACAAATATGAAATATTGAAGACCCAATGGGTACGAAAAGAGCCGTAGATTTCTTGTGAGAGGAGTGTTTCTTCATAAAATCTTGAAATGCCCTCAACAATGAATTCCATGCCAGATCATATATTGCGATGCGAAGATAGAGAACTGGAGTATAAGCACAGGAAAAAATAATTAAAAACAGAAAACTAAAACCAAGACTAAAAAGATACCCATACGATTTTTACAGAAAGGACCCAAAACCATTACTATCATTCAATCATTTTTTTTTTTGCTACTGTATATAGGAGGCTATGTGCAGACTCATACTGTATATAGGTAGCAATGTGCAGGCTCATACTGTATATAGGAGGCAATTCAAAAGCAGGAAATATCCAGCTACAGATCCAGGGAAAAATTGTTAAAAACAAAAAAATGAAGGATAGCGATAAAGTGGCGCCTGTGTAAAAGGTTTTGTAACTGCTGCGACTCTAGATACCAACCACAAGGAAATCGAAAGGATTATAAATATTTGTGATAGACTCGCGCTGAAAAAACCAAGATGTGGGAGAAAAGCTAGTCACTTATTAATGAGACAAATAGAAGAATATTTAATAGGTAAAACCTGACAAGAATAAACAATAAACTGCAGTTAGCCCAATCATGGAGATAAATAGCTGAGAAATAAATAGTGATTATTATATCTTAATGAATATATTGCAAATCGCCCAGTACAAAGCTGTGAAAAAAATGGTAGTTAATGGAAATAGTAAGTATTGCACTCAAACAGTTGATTAACCAAGGACAGATGGCATGTACCCGAATAGAATTCTCCTAGAAGTAAAGGATTAATATGTACATAGAACACAATTGGGTGAAAATATTAAATGGTCATAAGCAATATGTCCCGGACCTGAAGAAAGAAGCTGAGTTTTCCGAAACGCGTTGGTTTCGGCCCTTTTTGCCACCCGTACCTCCATCTAGCAGCAGTTACACGGCACCACGTGATCCACCGGGTCACACAGGTCCTGCTCCTATTGCACATCTGCTGGGACGCAGCTATCGACCAGAGTGACCGGATCCCTGCCGACAGCTGGAGCGCAGGAGCGCTGGTCTCACACTACACCTCGGCATATCGCCGCATCTCCCAGGTCCGACTTTTACTGCACCAGCCAGAACGCAGTCAACGGATTCTACGCAGACCATCGGAGGTATTGTGAGTAGCAACACTCACATACAACTATATATGGTGAAATCACCTTGTACTGTTCAGCGCGCTATTTCACAGGGCACGAGCCCTCCACTCATTGGAGAAAGTACTTGGTGTATCCGTCATCGGCCGGGGCAGCTCTCCCCACGGCTATAGACATTGGAATATTTTATGAATGCAGGTTTATACCAAGCATTAACTATGGACTAAGGATATAATCACACTCTTTATGCCAGGACATATTGCTCATGACCATTTAATATTTTCACCCAATTGTGTGTTATATGTACCTATTAACCCTTTACTTCCTGCCGCTCTTTTTTGCAGCCTCTAGGAGAATTCTATTCGGTACATGCCATCTCTCTTGGTTAATCAACTGTTTGAGTGTAATACTTAATGGAAATAGTAACTACCATTTTTTTTCACAGCTTTGTACTGGGCGAATTGCAATATATTTATTAAGATATACTAATCACTATTTATTTCTCAGCTATTTATCCCCACGATTGGGCTAACTGCAAATTATTGTTTATTCTTGTCAGGTTTTAACTATTACCGTATATACTCGAGTATAAGCCGACCCGAGTACAAGCCGAGGCACCAACTTTTGCCACGAAAAACTGGGTAAACTTATTGACTTGAGTATAAGCCGGGTGTGCATTGACCACTCATCCCTACCGTGGTATGCATGGTTCCCCCGTCCCTGTCATTGTATGCATGGCTCCTTATCCCCTATCTTTGTAGGTATGATTCCTGTTAAGAAAAAAAACATCCTATTTACCTGCCTGCGCGCCGTCGGTGCCACTGCATCTTGTTCCGGCCATATAACACGGATAATTCTTGGTAATGACAGTGAATATTTAGAACATTCATTACTGTGCACATTATACACATTATACATTCCTGCAGCTCAGTGGCGTAGCAACTGTTTGTGGCGCCCGGGGCGGTCGAAAAATTTGCCGCCCCTTTGGTCGTTGATATTTCGGAAGCATCCGAAGAGCCCACACTACACTCAAAGATCTAATTTTTAGTCTACTACTAACTCTGCTGTTATTATTTCTAAATTTCTAGACTTTCATCTTCTTGCAGTTCTCTATATATATATGTATGTATTAGCTTGATGACCCTACTGAACCGCCACCACTGCCCTTCATAGAGCCGCACCATAAAACAGTGTAAGGAGACCCATGTGTCCTCCCCCTGCACAGAACCAAAGTACACTCCCTACAGAGCCCTCATGTTCTCCCTTGCACAGCCCCCCGTTTACCCCCCTGCACAGCCCCCATGTCCTCCCCTACGCAGCCTCCCCATGTACTCCCCCTGCACAGCCCCCCATGTCCCTCCTACAGAGCCCCCATGTCCTCCCCTGCACAGCCCATGTCCTCCCCTACAGAGCCCCCCCATGTCCTCTCCCTACAGAGCCCCCCCATGTCCTCTCCCTACAGAGCCCCCCCATGTCCTCTCCCTACAGAGCCCCCCCATGTCCTCTCCCTACAGAGCCCCCCCATGTCCTCTCCCTACAGAGCCCCCCCATGTCCTCCCCTGCACAGCCCCCCACGTCCTCCCCCTACAGAGCCCCCCATGTCCTCCCCTGCACAGCCTCGCCATGGTCACCTATCTGCACAGCCCCCCAATTCCCAGTATTCCTCCTCCCGCCCTCACCTGCTGGTTGCCGGCTCCGTTCAGCAGCGGCGTGCTCTCCCCGGCCTCCTCCAGCTGCTCCCGGTCGGACCACGACACCCTGTTGGCCACATTGGCCATGCTCCATGCTGTGCGGCCGCTCCGCTCGTTGTTTGGGCATGTGACAGCCGAAGCCTCGGCAGATCCCACGGTCATGTGACTGCCAATCTACAGCACTGCAGCGGGGTCATACCAGGAACGCACGCCCGAGGCATGACGGGTAATGTAGTCCTACAGTGTTACCATAGCAATACGGCTGCTGGGGCCTTTCCTAAAAGCAGCCGAGGAGCTGTCATGCTGCTGCGCCGCCCCCACACACGTGCCGCCTGGGGCGGACCGCCCTCCCCCACGCTACTCCAGTGCTGCAGCTATGGGTCCCTGTTATCAGCCATTCATAGGCCAGGACCAGCCCTCAACATAAAGGGGACACAATTATAACACTGAGCACAATAGTCAGGGGGCCCGTGAGACCACCCCCTGACATCAGCAGAGACCTGTGCAGTGGCTGAAGAGTTAACCAGCCCTCGGGAATCTGCAGAGCTTCATTATACATCGGTGCCAATGTTCACTACAGGACTGGCATTGTATTCATGAATCAGATGGCTCAGGATGAACTCCAGGCAAGTATCAGAGACTCTACAGCGGAAACTCCAGATCTCATCCAGGGCTTCCTGGTGCCTGATCAGTAAGCAATGAGGTCCCTGTATCCACAATGATCCTTGGAGAAACAATTGTCCAGCAGACCCAGCACGCCCTATAACTGGTAAAACCATCCTTTTTACCTCCCTGGTGGCTTTGCAGCTCGTTCTGGCTGCCGGTGTCACGTCGCCGCCAGACTTGGGGCCTGCTGTTCCGATCGCGGCCACTAGGAGGCGCCGGACCGCCACTTCGTCGTCAGACTCAGGGACGGCTGTTCCTGCCTCGGCCACTGGGAGGGGCCATGGTTCCGTCGCATCAGACTCAGGGCCTACTGTCCCGGCTTTAGCCTCTAGGAGGCGCCGGTCTGTCACGTTGCCTTTTAATTCGGGGTCTGCTGTTCTGGGCGCGGTCACTAGGAGGCGCCGTGACTCGCCCGTGAGTTATGGTGCTGACAGAGTAAGGGCACCTGTGCAGGCATCTGGTGGGCGCAGGCTCCGGTCCTCTGTCAGTCATCAGAAGGTTACTGCATCATCATCTGGCCTGGTCCTGGGGCGGTACTGATGACATCAGCAGTCCGGGAACCTGTGAGGGGTGACCTGATCCCTCAAATACCTTGGGAATGGTCTTGCAAGCCGCCGGATATGTTCTTGGTTCCCCTGTGTGTTACTTGCTATAGTTGAATAACTATGACCTTGGCCTGGACTTCTGACTCTGCTTCTGCCTAACGATTCTGTACCTCTGCTGCCCTCCTGATTTATGACTCTGACCTTGGCCTGGACTTCTGACTCTGCTTCTGCCTAACGATTCTGTATCTCTGCTGCCCTCCTGGTTATGACTCAGACCTTGGCCTGGACTTCTGACTCTGCCTAACGTTTTTGTACCCTGCTGCCCGACTGGTTTAGACCCGGATACTACCACGTTTTTGTCCTGTATTGGAACTCCCTCTCTGGCGACCGTCCTGCTCTGGACACTGCTTCTATTCAGACAGCACCTCCTGGGCTCTGCTATAAATCCAGATCCCTGTATAGGGGTAAAGGGTATCAGTGTTTCTCGGGGTGTTGTCTGGCTGCAGCCCAGACCGCAGACGGACGTTACATTATATCCGGCCCAAAATAATACAAGGAAAAAAAACTTGCTTTTTGTGTATATGTTCACCATATATAAAAGCAGTCTCCTGAATTTTTTTTTTTCTTCTTCTGTCTGAGCTGATTTCCTGGCCTAACACCTGCTCCAGAGCACAGCCTGAAGGAACACTCCCATCTTCCTACACCAGCATGCTGCAGCCTGGAGGCCAGGGAAATGCTGAGCGTCAGAGATCCACATTCCTGGGACGTCGGCCTCTGGGCAGCTCTGGTCGCGCTGGCACAGAGGCTCAGGTATTGCCCGCAAATGCGGCTAAACTTTTGTTACCCGTCTCACACTCATTTTCTAATAAATCCCTGTATGTGAAGGCTTATGTGGATTGTGGTTCTGCGGGCTATTTCATGGATTTTTTGCTCGCAAGGAATCTCGGTGTACCACTGCTAAGACTTAATGCCCCTTTTCAGACCACTGCTATCAATGGTACATACATTATCCAGGGTGGAGTGGAGTTTGTTACTGCAGACATTACTATGTCAGTGGGGGCATTACACAACGAACAGATATCATTTTTTGTTCTACATAATTTATCTAATCCGGTTATGTTAGGCATGCCATGGTTGCACCAGCATAATCCGGTTATTGACTGGCGCTTATGTGATATCGTGCGCTGGAGTCCATGGTGTCAGAGTAACTGTATGTCACTGTCAGTGAACCAAGTTAAAATTAAAAACCTCTCTATTCCATATGCGCTCAGAGATTATGAAGATGTCTTCTCCATAGTGGAGTCTGAGAAACTACCTCCTCATAGAGAGTATCACTGTCCTATCGACTTGGTCCCAGGTGCCCGCCTCCCTAAGGGGAGAATATTTAACCTCTCTGGTCCTGAGCGTGTAGCCATGAATGACTACATAGCAGACAGCCTGCGAAAAGGTTTTATTAGACCCTCCACTTCACCTGTAGGGGCTGGGTTTTTCTTTGTAGGAAAAAAAGATGGTGGACTCAGACCATGTATAGATTGTCGTGAGCTTAACGCTATTACTGTAAAAAACCAGTATCCGCTTCCACTCATTCCTGATCTGTTTAATCAGCTACTGGGAGCCCACTGGTTTACTAAACTTGACCTCCGGGGGGCATATAATCTGGTCCGCATAAGAAACGGTGACGAATGGAAAACGGCCTTTAATACACCTCTTGGTCACTTTGAATACCTGGTAATGCCGTTCGGACTCAGTAACGCGCCTGCAGTATTTCAACACTTCGTCAATGATGTTTTCAGAGACATTTGTGGGGTGTATGTCGTCGTGTATCTTGATGACATTTTGATTTACTCTGCTGACCCTGTGACACATACTCAACACGTCAGGTCGGTGCAGCAGAGACTGCGAGAACACTTTTTGTTTGCGAAACTGGAAAAATGTGTTTTCTTTGCCGAAGAGGTACAGTTTTTAGGATACATGGTCTCAGGCAAGGGGTTTCGCATGGATCCTGCCAAGATTCAACCTATTAAGGCTTGGGTGCAACCCAAATCGCTGAAGACGCTGCAGCAGTTTTTGGGATTCGCGAATTACTACCGCAAGTTTATCAGGGGTTTCTCGGAGATTGCCAAGCCACTCACGGACCTTACCCGAAAAGGGGCGGACGTGACCAATTGGAATCCTGAGGCTATTCAGGCATTTTCCACACTGAAAGAGTGCTTCGTGGCCAACCCAGTTTTGGTGCAACTGGACTTAGACCGCCCATTTGTTGTGGAAGTGGATGCCTCCGAGGTTGGAGTGGGAGCAGTGCTATCGCAAGGCACTGCATCCCTCACTCGCCTGTGTGCGTTTTTCTCCCACAAATTCTCTACCACGGAGAGAAACTATGACATTGGTAATTGAGAATTATTGGCGATCAAATGGGCCTTCGAGGAATGGCGCCACTTCCTCAAAGGTGCCAAACACAAGGTCACTGTTATTACAGACCACAAAAACTTAACCTACCTAGAGTCAGCTAAGAGACTAAATCCCAGGCAGGCCAGGTGGGCCTGTTTTTTCTCCAGGTTTGATTTTTTAATTACTTTTCGCCCCGGTACTAAAAATGTGAGGGCAGATGCCCTCTCTCGCAGTTTTTGCCCCACACAGACCGAGGACTGTGAACCAGTACCGATATTGGCTAATGGAATCGTCGTGTCGGCAGTGTCTTTGGACCTTCTGGAGGAGATCCGTAGGTCTTCAGAGCAAGCCCCTGACGCTACGCCCCCCAAAAAATTGTTTGTTCCAGCTAACCTTCGTCTGCAGGTTCTAAAAGAATCACACGACTCTGTCCTGGCAGGCCATCCCGGTCTCAATAATACCACCAGGCTGGTAACCAGGAACTTTTGGTGGCCGACGGTGGCCAAGGACTGTAAGGACTATGTTTCTGCGTGTGAAGTCTGTGCCCGTGCCAAATCCTTCCATAGCCGCCCTGCCGGCTGGCTTCAGTCCTTGCCCACCCCTGAGAGTCCATGGACCCACATCTCCATGGACTTCATTACAGATTTGCCACCCTCAGATGGGAAAACTTGTATCTGGGTGGTGGTAGACAGGTTCAGCAAGCAGTGTCATGTTATTCCCCTGTCTGGCTTGCCTAACTCTGAAACTTTAAGTTTAACTGCATTAACCAAGAGAGATGGCACGTACCCGAATAGAATTCTCCTAGAGGCTGCAAATAAGAGCGGCAGGAAGTAAAGGATTAATAGGTACATAGAACACACAATTGGGTGAAAATATTAAATGGTCATGAGCAATATGTCCCGGCATAAAGAGTGTGATTATATCCTTAGTCCATAGTTAATGCTTGGTATAAACCTGCATTCATAAAATAGTCCAATGTCTATAGCCGTGGGGAGAGCTGCCCCGGCCGATGACGGATACACCAAGTACATTCTCCAATGAGTGGAGGGCTCGTGCCCTGTGAAATAGCGCGCTGAACAGTTCATGGTGATTTCACCATATATAGTTGTATGTGAGTGTTGCTACTCACAATACCTCCAATGGTCTGCGTAGAATCCGGTGACTGCGTTCTGGCTGGTGCAGTAAAGGTCGGACCTGGGAGATGCGGCGATATGCCGAGGTGTAGTGTGAGACCAGCGCTCCTGCGCTCCAGCTGTCGGCAGGGATCCGGTCACTCTGGTCGATAGCTGCGTCCCGGCAGATGTGCAGTAGGAGCAGGACCTGTGTGACGCGGTGGATCACGTGGTGCCGCCTAACTGCTGCTAGATGGAGGTACGGGTGGCAAAAAGGGCCGAAACCAACGCGTTTCGGAAAACTCCGCTTCTTTCTTCAGGTCCGGGACATATTGCTTATGACCATTTAATATTTTCACCCAATTGTGTTCTATGTACATATTAACCCTTTACTTCTAGGAGAATTCTATTCGGGTACATGCCATCTCTCCTTGGTTAATCAACTGTTTGAGTGCAATACTTACTATTTCCATTAACTACCATTTTTTTCACAGCTTTGTACTGGGCGTTTTGAATGAAGAATCACATTTCTTGGTAGAATCATGCAGGATTGAAATTTTTGATGGTTTTTTACTCCTCTCAACAACCCAAACAAGTTTGAAAGCTAGACAAAACTAGTAGGTGCAGGTCTGTAAGAACGGAACATGTCCTCGACTTATTCTCACAGAGTGACACACAGATAGCTTCACTGTGGCTGTGATAACAGCCATTACACGGTACTGTGTGAGGAGCGTACACCGCTGTATGGTGTGAAAAAATGCACGCTCAGTACCTCAGCAGGACAAAAAAAAAAATTGGGATTGCTTTTAAAAAAGCAGTTTGCAGCTCAGTACCTCAGCAGGACAAAAAAAAAAAATTGGGATTGCTTTTAAAAAAGCAGTTTGCAGAGCAGTGGGTAAACAGCAATGCAGCTGTCAGGAAGCCTTAGAAGGCAGCCTAACAACCAACACCGCTGATCTACCACAATATAGCCTCCCCTTGCACTGCACACACAGTGACTGGTATGTTGTACAGGCAAAATTGCTAGCAGCAGAAGCAGTATTTTTTTCTTCTTCCCTGCCTAACGCTCTCCCTACAGAATCAGCAGCAGCAACCTCTCCCTATGCTAAGATCGGCAGAAGTAAGATGGCGGTCGGCGTGCATGCCCTTTTATACCTCCTGTGACGCCCAAAAAGCAAGCCAATCACTTGCATGCCCTTCTGAAAGATGGTGGTGACCCCTGCCTATGTCATCACGTTGCCCACAGTGTCCGTGGATCCTGATTGGCTGAAAAAGAGCGCAAAACAAACTTTTGAAATGCGACTTTGGCGCGTAAGTCGCCGACCTCGTGGCCGACCTCATACTAGGGTCGGGTTTCGTTTCATGAAACCCGACTTTGCCAAAAGTCGGCGACTTTTGAAATTTTTCGACCTGTTTCGCTCAACTCTACTTGTCAGGTTTTACCTATTACCGTATATACTCAAGTATAAGCCGACCCGAGTATAAGCCGAGGCACCTACTTTTGCCACGAAAAACTGGGTAAACTTATTGACTTGAGTATAAGCCGGGTGTGCATTGACCACTCATCCCTACCGTGGTATGCATGGTTCCCCCGTCCCTGTCATTGTATGCATGGCTCCTTATCCCCTATCTTTGTATGTATGATTCCTGTTAAGAAAAAAACCATCCTATTTACCTGCCTGCGCGCCGTCTGTGGCACTGCATCTTGTTCCGGCCATATAACACGGATAATTCTTGGTAATGACAGTGAATATTTAGAACATTCATTACTGTGCACATTATACACATTATACATTCCTGCAGCTCAGTGGCATATCAACTGTTTGTGGTGCCCGGGGCGGTCGAAAAATTTGCCGCCCCTTTGGTCGTTGATATTCCGGAAGCATCCGAAGAGCCCACACTACACTCAAAGATCTAATTTTGAGTCTACTACTAACTCTGCTGTTATTATTTCTACATTTCTAGACTTTCATCTTCTTGCAGTTCTCTCTCTCTCTATATATATATATATATATATATATATATATATATGTATGTATTAGCTTGTTGACCCTACTGAACCTCCACCACTGCCCTGCATAGAGCCGCACCATAAAACAGTGTAAGGAGACCAACGTGTCCTCCCCTGCACAGACCCACAGTACACTCCCTACAGAGCCCTCATGTTCTCCCCTTGCACAGCCCCCCCGTGTACCCCCCAGCACAGCCTCCCATGTCCTCCCCTACACAGCCTCCCCATGTACCCCCCCTGCACAGAGCCCCCATGTTCTCCCATACACAGCCCCCCATGTCCTCCCATGCACAGCCCCCCATGTCCTCCCCTGCACAGCCCATGTCCTCCCCTACAGAGCCCCCCATGTCCTCCCCTACAGAGCCCCCCATGTCCTCCCCTACAGAGCCCCCCATGTCCTCCCCTACAGAACTCCCATGTCCTCTCCCTACAGAGCCCCCCCATGTCCTCTCCCTACAGAGCCCCCCCATGTCCTCTCCCTACAGAGCCCCCCCATGTCCTCCCCTGCACAGCCTCGACATGGTCACCTATCTGCACAGCCCCCCAATTCCCAGTATCCCTCCTCCCACCCTCACCTGCCGGTTGCCGGCTCCGTTCAGCAGCGGCGTGCTCTCCCCGGCCTCCTCCAGCTGCTCCCGGCCGGACCACGACACCCTGTTGGCCATGCTCCGTGCTGTGCGGCCGCTCCGCTCGCTGTTTGGGCATGTGACAGCCGGAGCCTCGGCAGATCCCACGGTCATGTGACTGCCAATCTACAGCGCTGCAGCGGGGTCATACCAGGAATGCACGCCCGAGGCATGACGGGTAATGTAGTCCTACAGTGTTACCATAGCAACACGGCTGCTGGGGCCTTAACTAAAAGCAGCTGAGGAGCTGCCTTGCTGCCCCCACACACGTGCCGCCTGAGGCGGACCGCCCCCCCACACTACTCCAGTACTGCATCTATGGGTCCCTGTTATCAGCTATTCATAGGCCAGGACCAGCCTTCAACATAAAGGGGACACAATTATAACACTGAGCACAATAGTCAGGGGGCCCGTGAGACCACCCCCTGACATCAGCAGAGACCTGTGCAGTGGCTGAAGAGTTAACCAGCCCTCGGGAATCTGCAGAGCTTCATTATACATCGGTGCCAATGTTCACTACAGGACTGGCATTGTATTCATGAATCAGATGGCTCAGGATGAACTCCAGGCAAGTATCAGAGACTCCACAGCGGCAACACCAGATCTCATCCAGGGCTTCCTGGTGCCTGATCAATAGGCAATGAGGTCCCTGTATCCACAATGATCCTTAGAGAAACAATTGTCCAGCAGACCCAGCACGCCCTTTAACTGGTAAAACCATCCTTTTTACCTCCCTGGTGGCTTTGCAGCTCGTTCTGGCTGCCGGAGCCTGCAGCTCTTCCTGTCGAGTGATCACGTGGTACTGCTCATTAAGGTAATGAATATGCGCTCCATGCCTAAGGGAGCGGAGAGGCGTGCAGGCATGTGAGTATGGTGTGCTGGAAGCTAGTGGCCTCTGTGACCTGCTGCTCCCCTCCTCTGCCGGCTTTCTGGGACCGTGACTCGTGTATAAGCCAAGGGGGGTGTTTTCTGCACAAAAAGTGCTGAAAAACTCGGCTTATACACGAGTGTATACGGTAAATATTCTTCTATTTGTCTAATTAATAAGTGACTACCTTTTCTCCCACTTCTTGTTTTTTTTTAGAGTCTATCAAATATTTAAAAACAAAAAATATATTGAAAAAATGTTCAAAAAACCATAAAGAAAATGATGTGTCAGACTTTCTCTTGATGAAATGTATCACTCTACGGTGGATTAGGCTGTGAAGCTGGTGAAAATACCGGGAGGAGAGGGCTTCAATGACATGACTACTGAAGACGGAAACACCCTTCACCAAGTGAAGAAGAGGATGAGGAACAGTTTGAACAACGGGTTTAAGAAGAGGAGGAGGTTGGCCTAACACTTGATCGACTTGTAGTCATGGTCATAATGGGCAATGTACTTCATCGATTGGTTGAGGAATAGGACCTCCGTATGGTTCATAAGAAGCAGAACCAGCATCTCTCCATGACGATGTTCATCACTCGAACAAGAGGTTGGTTACGCATTTAGTGGTAGTAAAAGTTACAGATGAGGCTGAAGATACTACTGCCTCACCTGAAGAAGTTCCTGATGAAGTGGTGCCAATAGGAGAGCTGTAATGCTCTTCCATGCTGTGCAGTACAGTACTGTACATTCATCCCATTTTCATCACCTTCAATCATCAGTACTACACAGCTAATTCATCATCTTCATCATGTAGAATTTGTTTATGAACATAAGTAGTGTTTATAAAAAGGTACAAAAGGTTAATAAGGAACTGGGGCCGACTAATAAGGGACTGGTAATGGTAAATAAGTGTGTGGGAGGAGTTTGTAAATCCTTAAAATATATAAATGCTAAAATAAATGTAAGTTTCTTACTTGGGGGATTTTCAACTATCGTGTTGGAGGTTTAGAATGTAATGCCCGCGATAAGTGGGGGATCATTGTGTAGTATTGCTGTGGATTATATTCACTTTTTGCAGTGGTTTTGAGGCTCTTTTTAAGGCAGATTCCAGGCAGAATTTAAAACCAATTGGGGGCAATATGAAAATAACACCTGACACCAGATAAAAAGGGGAGAAGTTGACTCAATCTTTGAAATGTATGTCTCTGTGCCACACTAAGCATGGAGGACATAAAGAGAAGATGAGAACTGTGAGGACTTGAGAACCAAAATTGTTGAAAGATATCAACAATCTCAAGGTGGGGGGTGGCTATGCCGTGAACGGGAGAGGGCGCTGGCTAGGAGAGCTCCTCATCATCCTGCTGGATCCTGGACCCTATATAAGATATAGTTTGTGACGCCACCTGTGGTATTCGCTAAGGCTGAGGCTGTGGTAACCGCTGAGGCTGATGGTGTGTCACGGGGGCTTAGTTCAACTAAGGCTGAAATACCCGGGGCCCCTGTGGTGTCCCTTTACTAGGGGAAACCCTGTCTGACCCTCAACCCAGGGTTTTTGCTGAAGGTGCAAATGCCTGAGCCTCCGACCTTTCCTTATCTCCTGCTCAGCCCTGCACTTAACCCTCCACCCTCCACCCTCCACCCAGTGAGAAGTCACCACCAAAGCTCCCACACAAATAATGACAGACAGGGAGAACTTAAACTGCACTGCGCCGCACACACACAGGAATAAACAGTAATGTGAACAGGGCACAACTAAACACAAATATGGGAAGGAGAAAGGATAACGACGGATCATACGACACCAGATATGAATCTCTCTCTCTTGAACACCTCCACTCCAGACCGGAACCACTTGGTATGAAAAACAAGCTATAATCGGCGACGCCCATAGGCCAGCATGACTATTTAAAGACCGTGGGCGTGACTAACCATCCAACCTGGTCTCCAGCAGGATTAACCCCCGAGAGCCTGAAGATCAGGCCGGCGCCACTGAGGCTATAGTGGCTGGAGGTGGAACTACCTCTGCCTGCCGGATGCTGTGGTGTGAACAGCGTCCGACATGACAGTACCCCGTCTTCTACGAGGGACCCCAGGGCCCTCAAGACTCATAGGACCCGGCTTGTCCGGATGACGACGGTGAAAAGAACTGACCAGCCGATCCGCATGTATGTCTGAGGCTGGAACCCAAGACCTCTCCTCTGGACCATACCCCCGCCAGTGCACCAAATACTGAAGAGTACGGCGTACTACTCGAGAGTCCACTACCTTGGCGACCTCGAACTCTAACTCGCCATCCACCATGACTGGAGGTGGCATCGGCGTCGTGTCCACCAAGCCTACCACCTTTTTCAATAAAGCCCTGTGAAACACGTTGTGTATCTTGTACACCGCGGGAAGTTCCAACCGATAAGCTACTGGGTTAATGATGGCAGAAATCCTAAAAGGCCCAATAAACCTTGGACCCAGTTTTAAAGAAGGGATTTTGAGTTTTATGTTCTTCGTAGCTAACCACACCCATTCACCCACACACAGGTCCGGACCTGGCACGCGTCTACTGTCAGCCACCCGTTTGTACCTGGCACTCATGCTCAACAAACGCTGTTTCACCCGCCTCCAGACTGATGACAATTGGGCTCCTAGCTGATCCTCCTCCGGGACACCCCCGGAGTCACCCTGACGTAAGGTACAAAACTGAGGATGTTGACCATACACACAAAAGAATGGAGACTCTCCTGATGGGGGATTCCCTGTTGAGAGGAACTGAGGCCGCTATCTGCAGACCGGATATAACTTCAAGAGAAATGTGTTGTCTTCCAGGTGCAAAAATTAAAGATGTGTCTGACAGGATATCAGGACTCTTCAGACCTACAGATGACTACCCATTCCTGCTACTACATGTGGGGACAAATGACACCGCAAGAAACGACCTGGAAACCATCTGCAGAGACTTTGAAGACTTAGGCAAGAAAGTGAAAGAACTGGGAGCGCAGGTGGTCTTCTCTTCCATCCTCCCAGTGGATGGCCATGGAACAAGGAGGTGGAATAAGATTCTGCAGGTGAACAACTGGCTACGTCGATGGTGCCGTCAGCAACGATTTGGATTTCTGGATCACGGAGTGAACTACTTATACGATGGACTACTTTCTAGAGATGGGGTGCACCTTACGAAGACTGGAAAGCATGTATTTGGAAGTCGCCTTGCTACACTTGTAAGGAGAGCTTTAAACTAGAACAACATGGGAAGGGAAGCAAAAGACCAGAAAAAGCCATACACCTGACAAATGCTATTGAGAACTCTGCTATTAGAAGTGGAAAGGAAGAACAAAGACGAAAGAATCTAATTAATAAAAATATTGGAGAAAGAGAAACCAATCACAAACTAAAATGTTTCTATACTAATGCACAAAGCATGGGCAACAAACAAGGAGAATTGGAACTACTAACACAGGAAAAGAAATATGATGTCATTGGAATCACTGAAACTTGGTGGGACAATACACATGATTGGAATACAAGACTAGAAGGATACAACTTATTTGCAAGAAACAGACTTGATAAACGAGGAGGGGGTGTCGCATTGTATGTTAGAAACGCGTATATCTGCACAGAGATTGAAGCTTCAGAGACTGGGAGTTCTGTGGAAACTGTTTGGGTAAGAATACAAGGACAGAACAATGGAAAGGACACCATTGTAGGCATTTACTACAGGCCGCCTGTGCAACCTGAAGCTATGGATGAACTCTTTATGCATCAAATGGCCAAGTTCTTCAAAAAATATGACATAGTTGTCATGGGAGATTTCAACTATCCAGACATTTGTTGGGAATCTCTCTCAGGCAAAACTAACAGGTCAAGGAAATTCTTATCCTCTCTTGCTGACAACTTTATCTTCCAAAAGGTAAGGGAGAAAACAAGGGGAACTGCTACTTTGGATCTAATCCTTATAAACAGGGAGGAAATGGTTGAGGAGGTAAAAGTGGCTGGGACCCTAGGAGGTAGCGACCATGCTATTTTAGAATTTTGGATAACTAGAGGCGGAAGACCTGTGAAGACTCAGACGTCAAGGTTAGATTTCAGAAAGGCAGATTTTAAGGGATTCAGAAAGAGAATTGGAGGGATCCAATGGCTGGATATCCTTAAAGACAAAAATGTCCAGGAAGGATGGGAAATCTTGAAAAATGAAATTCTCAAAGCACAGTTGTTAACAATTCCGAAAAGAGGGAAGAATAGGAAGCAGTTAAGGAAACCAGGATGGATGAACACAGAACTTAAGCACATGCTAAAAAGGAAGAAAAAAATGTTTATAAAATGGAAAGAGGGAGGCATATCTAAAGAAGAATATAATGCTGTCTGCAGAACCTGCAGGGCACAAATCAGATTATCTAAAGCTGAAAATGAATTGAGGCTTGCAAGAGATGTCAAAAGCAATAAAGGATTTTGGGGATATGTCAAAAGTAAAAGAAAAGTCAAAGATGCCATAGGATTTTTACAGGATGAAAATGATGAAATGGTAAGACAGGATGTTGAGAAGGCTGAACTTTTAAATTCCTATTTTGCATCTGTTTTCTCTCAGAAAGGAAATGTAACATCAACTGTTATTCACTGTCCTATTAAGGGAATAGAAGAATCCAGGATATCTATAAACAGAAAGATAGTGAGGAAACACTTAGCTAGCCTAAATGAATTCAAGTCTCCAGGTCCAGATGAATTACACCCCAGAGTACTGAAGGAGATAGCAGAAGAAATTTTTGAACCCCTCTCTATAATCTTTGAAAATTCTTGGAGAACAGGAGAAGTGCCAGAAGACTGGAGAAGAGCAAATGTTGTTCCTATCTTCAAAAAGGGGAAGAAGGTGGACCCAGGTAACTATAGGCCGGTGAGTCTGACTTCTATACCAGGAAAGATCTTTGAACAAATTATTAAACAACATGTATGTCAATACCTGGATAAGAATGAAGTGATTAAACAGAGTCAGCATGGGTTTGTAACTAATAAGTCATGTCAGACTAACTTAATTTCCTTCTATGACGGTATCACTGATTGGGTGGATCAAGGAAATGCTGTAGATATAGTATATCTTGACTTCAGCAAAGCATTTGACAAAGTCTCTCATACAATCCTTATTGAAAAAATGATTAAGTATGGAATGGACAAGGCAACTGTTAGGTGGATTCATAACTGGCTTAGTGATCGGACCCAAAGAGTGGTCGTAAATGGCTGCACATCCAGTTGGAAGAATGTCTCAAGTGGGGTACCACAGGGCTCTGTCCTGGGCCCTGTATTGTTCAACATCTTTATCAACGATTTAGATGAAGGAATTGAGGGTAAACTGATTAAATTTGCTGATGACACAAAGCTAGGAGGGATAGCTAATACTAGAGAAGAGAGAGAGAGGATTCAAAAAGATTTAAATAAACTGGAGAAGTGGGCAGCAACTAACAGAATGGTTTTTAACAGGGAGAAATGCAAAGTACTACATCTGGGCAATAAAAATGGAAAAAGCATATATAGAATGGGAGGAATAGGGCTAAGTGACAGCACATGTGAAAAAGACTTGGGTATACTAATAGATCACAGACTGAATATGAGTCAACAGTGTGATGCAGCAGCAAAAAAGGCAAATGCAATTCTAGGATGTATTAACAGAAGCATACAGTCTAGATCACGTGAAGTCATTATTTCCCTCTACTCCTCTTTGGTCAGACCTCATCTGGAATATTGTGTCCAGTTTTGGGCACCACATTTTAAAAAAGACATCAACAAACTGGAGCAAGTTCAGAAAAGAGCGACCAGAATGGTGACCGGTCTGCAAACCCTGTCTTATGAGGAAAGGTTGCAGGATTTGGGAATGTTTAGTTTGCAAAAGAGAAGACTGAGAGGAGACTTAATAGCTGTCTACAAATATCTAAAGGGCTGTCACATTGTAGAAGGATCAACTTTATTCTCATTTGCACAAGGAAAGACTAGAAGCAATGGGATGAAACTGAATGGGAGGAGACACAGATTAGATATTAGAAAAAACTTTTTGACAGAGTGATCAATGAGTGGAACAGGCTGCCACGAGAAGTGGTGAGTTCTCCTTCAATGGAAGTCTTCAAACAGAGGCTGGACAGACATCTGACTGGGATGATTTAGCGAATCCTGCTTTGAGCAGGGGGTTGGACCAGATGGCCCAGGAGGTCCCTTCCAACTCTACGATTCTATGATTCTATGATTCTATGATGACTCTTGGCGGTGATTATTTAATGCGAATTCGGCCAGAGGAAGGAAAGTAGACCACTCCTCCTGGTTGTCGGACACAAAGCATCGTAAATACTGTTCTAGATTTTGGTTCATGCGCTCAGTTTGTCCATTAGACTGTGGATGAAACGCCGATGAATGTGACAACTTGATCCCCAACCTTGAGCAAAAAGCTTTCCAAAACCTCGCCACAAATTGCGTACCCCTATCAGATACTATGTCAGACGGTACTCCGTGGAGTCTGACCACCTCCTTCACAAATACCTGAGCCAACGTCTTAGCATTGGGCAAAGAAGACAATGCCACAAAATGCGCTATCTTTGAAAAACGGTCAACCACCACCTGATGACAGTGTTCCCTGCCGAGGCTGGCAAGTCAGTGATAAAATCCATGGAGATTTCTGTCCATGGCCTATTGGGTACCCCCAGAGGCTGTAGCGTGCCAGCAGGACGGGTTCGGGGTGACTTAGCCCTAGCGCACGTGATGCAAGCTGCCACGTACGAGACCACGTCCTGCCGGATTTTGGGCCACCAGAAACGACGCGATACCAGCTCTAAGGTGCCCTTCACCCCTGGGTGACCAGCCAGTACCGAATCGTGGTGTTCCTTCAACACCTTAGGCCGAAGATGCAGGGGTACAAATGATTTGTTGGCGGGAAGTCCTGGTGGTACCTCCTCTTGGGCCTCGGCAATCTCCACCTCTACCTCAGTCGTGAGAGCCGAGACCACTACCCCTTTCTGGAGGATGGGTACCGGCTCTTCCCGAGGTTCTCCCCCCGGAAAACACCTAGACAAAGCATCTGCCTTGGTGTTTTTAGCCCCGGGACGGTACATCACAAGAAAATTGAAATGAGTAAAAAACAATGCCCAGCGAGCCTGCCTAGGAGACAGACGCTTGGCCGACTCCAGGTAGAGCAGATTCTTATGGTCGGTGATAACTGTGACCTGGTGAGCCGCCCCCTCCAAGAAGTGTCGCCATTCCTCAAAAGCCAGTTTGATGGCCAACAACTCCCTGTTGCCGATATCATAATTCCGTTCGGCCGGCGACAGCTTCTTGGAGAAGTAGGCGCATGGATGCATCTCGCTCAAGGACGAGCCTTGAGACAGTACTGCCCCCACTCCCACCTCCGACGCATCAACCTCTACCACAAAAGGTTTAGACACGTCTGGTTGCACCAGAATGGGGGCTGAAGCAAAACTATTCTTCAGACGCTCAAATGCACGTATAGCCACCTCAGGCCAGTTCGCCAGATCGGCACCCTTTTTTGTCATGTCCGTGAGCGGTTTGGCGACAGTCGAAAAGTGTTTTATAAATTTCCTATAATAATTCGCAAACCCAAGGAACCGCTGGAGTGCTTTCAGACTCTCCGGCCTCTCCCATTGCAACACCGCTTGCACCTTAGCGGTGTCCATTTTAAAACCAGCTGCGGACACAATATATCCCAAAAAGGGCAACTCCTGGACAAAAAATAAACATTTTTCCAGCTTAGCATAGAGCTGGTTCTCCCGGAGCAACTGTAACACCTGCCTAACATGCTGCAAATGAGTGTCCCGATCGCTAGAATAAATGAGGATATCATCCAGGTATACAATCACAAATCTCCCCAGGACATGAGCAAAGACATCATTAATAAAATGTTGGAAAACGGCAGGCGCGGTGGTCAACCCAAACGGCATAACCAGACTCTCAAAATGACCCTCAGGAGTGTTAAACGCCGTCTTCCACTCATCCCCCTGACGGACCCTTATGAGGTTATACGCCCCCCTGAGGTCCAGCTTGGAAAACCATTTTGCCCCCGCTACCTGGTTGAACAAATCCGGGATCAACGGCATTGGGTAGGGATCACGGATAGTAATCTGGTTTAACTCTCGGAAATCCAGACACGGGCGTAACCCCCCATCTTTCTTCTTAATGTAGAAAAACCCCGCGGCTACAGGCGAGGACGAAGGCCGGATGTGACCTTTGCTCAGACTCTCCGCGATGTAGTCTTTCAGAGCTTGTCTCTCAGGACCAGAAATATTAAACATCCTGGCCTTAGGTAATTTGGCCCCGGGTTTTAACCTAATAGCACAGTCATAGGCTCTATGTGGAGGCAGTTCTGAGCAACCCTTCTCAGAGAAAACATCCGCGAAATCCTGCAAAGCCTCCGGCAGGCTGGGCGTCACGGCGGACACACATGTGGCCAAGCAATTGTCTTGGCAGAAACCACTCCATTGTACTATGTCCTGAGTTTTCCAATCAATTACCGGGTTGTGCCTGGACAGCCATGGAAAACCCAGGACCATTTGAGCTGGGAGATTACGGAGGACCCTACATGTAACCAACTCAGAATGTAGGACCCCAATGTGGAGTTTCACCTCTGCCACAAACTCAGTAATCTCCCCTTGAGGGAGGGGAACAGCATTAATGGTCACCACCTGTATGGGGTGAGGAAGTTTTTCAATCTTAAACCCGGCGGTGTGTGCAAACTCCTCATCTATGAGATTGGTGGCGGAACCGCTATCCACAAACACTGATATAGGTAGCTCTCTGCCGGCGACAATAACCTTGGCAGGGAGCATACATTGAGATACCATCATGGAGGATATGCATACGCTCAGTTGGGTCTCCTCCATACCCTCTGAGCTTAACAGTTTTCCGCCGGTGTGACCCTCTTAGGTAGTACCGGGCAAACGTTAACATAATGACCTCCTTTACCACAGTAGAAACATGCTCCGGACTTCCGGACTCCCGGAGCGCGAGGCTGAACCTGTGCCACGCCAGCAATCTGCATAGGTTCAGGGGACTCATCTACTTCAACCACACCTGCACCTCTGTTTTCCCCCAGAGGTAGCGTCTCCTGTGCCCCCTGACGAAAACGGCGATCAATACGTATCACCAAACTCATGGCAGACTCCAATGATGCCGGAGTCTCATACATCAGGAGGGCTTGTTTCACCCTCCCTGATACCCCATGAATAAACTGGCTCCGCAGTGCTGGGTCATTCCACTGTGTGTCTACAGCCCAGCGGCGAAATTCCGAACAATAGTCTTCTGCCAAGCGCTCCCCCTGGCGGAGGGCGCGGATTTTAGATTCCGCTAGAGCCAGTCGGTCAGGGTCATCGTAAATGAGCCCGAGGGCAGAAAAAACATTATCGACCGAATGAAATGTAGCAGAGTCAGGTGGTAAGGAAAATGCCCATGCTTGGGGGTCACCACTCAGTAATGACAACACCAGCCCTACTCGCTGGGCCTCATTACCTGAGGATATTGGCCGCATGCGGAAGTATAATTTGCAGGCCTCCCGAAATACGACAAATTTGCTGTGATCGCCTGAAAATCGTTCTGGCAGCGGAAACTTCGGCTCTGCACCGATACCTGCAGATGCCGTTTGCACCTTTGCTACTACCAGGCCCTGCTGCTGAACTGCCCCATTCAACTCGGAGACCTGTATGGACAGCGCCGCCAACTGGCGGGTTATGGAATCTAATGGATCCATGGACTCCTGAAAAAATGTGGGCCGATTATAATGTCACGGGGGCTTAGTTCAACTAAGGCTGAAATACCCGGGGCCCCTGTGGTGTCCCTTTACTAGGGGAAACCCTGTCTGACCCTCAACCCAGGGTTTTTGCTGAAGGTGCAAATGCCTGAGCCTCCGACCTTTCCTTATCTCCTGCTCAGCCCTGCACTTAACCCTCCACCCTCCACCCAGTGAGAAGTCACCACCAAAGCTCCCACACAAATAATGACAGACAGGGAGAACTTAAACTGCACTGCGCCGCACACACAGGAATAAACAGTAATGTGAACAGGGCACAACTAAACACAAATATGGGAAGGAGAAAGGATAACGACGGATCATACGACTCCAGATATGAATCTCTCTCTCTCTGCAACACCTCCACTCCAGACCGGAACCACTTGGTATGAAACACAAGCTATAATCGGCGACGCCCATAGGCCAGCATGACTATTTAAAGACCGTGGGCATGACTAACCATCCAACCTGGTCTCCAGCAGGATTAACCCCCGAGAGCCTGAAGATTAGGCCGGCGCCACTGAGGCTATAGTGGCTGGAGGTGGAACTACCTCTGCCTGCCGGATGCTGTGGTGTGAACAGCGTCCGACATGACATGGTGATGCAGCAGAGTTGGTACAGCTCTCCACAGGTAGAGCTAAGTCCCAGGGCAATTATATTATAAAAGATGGTGATGATGGATGTAATGCAGGGTTGAGGTGACGCAGCAAATAAACAGGAGAACACAGCGGGATGCAGTCTTTACACTTTTACTCACATTTTGAGTTGCAAACCAGGGCACGGAGTACAGATGGTAATGGAGATCCAGCCAGCCTGGAAGCAATTTAGGATCCACTAAGCCAGATGGGTTGGAGGCCTCCTTTCTACGCTGTCCCATGAGGTCTAAAGCTATGCTCAGTCCACTGTTCCTTACGGTTCTTTAGTCCTTGCCTGTATGGCAGGCAGCTTGAGCCTTTCACAGGTGTCACTCCTTCGTGGTGGCTCTGGCTCTGGTATGCTGCTGTGCGTTCAGGTGTGTGATGGGGTCAGGAGGCCGGCATTTGCCTGCCCTCCGGATTTGGCTGCTGGGACTGTTGTACCCGTGCAGCCATGGACTCTGGCGTCCAGTGTCAAGCGCTCTTCGCTGGGGTGAGCTTGGTCACAGCTCTAAACTTAATGTGTATGGCGGTGTAGCACTCTAGCACCTTATATTACTGGGTCATATTATAGTAATTTATATCTTGGCATATTTTAGTATACGTAAACTTTCATTTGTATTTATCCCTCATATTTTGCAGTACTCTGCAATTCATCTATAGCATTGCAGTACTTTTTGTAGAACATTATTTCTTGGTTATACTTGTATATTCATTTATTTTCAATGTGCATTGTATGTTTTGTCCTCTAGCACTTTATAGTACTGAATCATTTACAGTGGATTTAATTCTATATCTTGCAATACTTTTCACTTTTGCACAATTTTTGTTTTACAGCACTATAGCACTTTTTAGTGCAATTTTTAGAATATTATGGTAGTACTTTTCACAATATTATTGTCTACACTATATATTTAACTTACACATTATTAATAGAAAAAAGTTTTTTGAGCGAAAAAAATGTTTAGAAAAGTTTTTTGAGCGATATATTTTAGCACTTAGCATTTTTTTTTTACATTATTTTTTTCTGGTGCTGATATTATACAAATTTTGGCAAGTTGTATTGATCTATTTATTGTATGTCTTCAGATTTTATATTTTAGCACTTAGCACTTTTTGATATATATTTTTTATTCTATTTTTTGTGTTTATATTATACTAATTTTGGCAAGATGTATTGATATATTTATTATTCAGATTTTTTTGTCATCACATTATAATTTGGTATACAATATATATATTTATAATTTTGGCTTTCCATCATTTTTTCATGCTGGATCCGTTTTTTTCTCATAGACTTGTGTTAGTGACAGATTGTGACGGATGGCCACACGTTTCATCCGTCGTCCAACGGATCCGTCAGAAAATCTCTGTCCGTCGGCTGGAGACAAGGGACAGATGAACGTTTTTTGTGTACGTCGAAAAGTCGGATAGCGACGGATTCCGTCTTTTAAAACTGAGCATGCCCGGAATCATTTTTCTTCCTTTATTTTAACCCCTGCGGCTGCTTTTTCTATTCTGGCACAAAATCCTTCTCTCTCTCTCTCGCTCCAGAATTCTGTTTCTTTAATTCCTACAGCAAGGTTGATACAACGGATCAGTCATAAAAACGGGTCCAGTGCATCAGTTTTTTGCAATGTACGCAGGATCCGTCCACTTGACGGATCTGAACACTTTGACGGATTGTGACTGATTGCAAAAGACTGGAGTGTGAAAGGGGCCTTAAGAAGCGAGATGTGGATGAGAAAAGGCGGTGGATCCGTTGCCAACCGTTAATTGACGGAATCCGCCATCGGATCCTCCTTTTTATACTGAGCATGCCCGAATGAATGTCCTTTCATGATATTTAACCCCAAATCCCATTCTGGCAGCTAAATCTCTCTCTCGTGAAACAGGCCTTACTTTAAATTTCATGCACTAGCGTCTAAAGCGGATCCGTACAAAAAACGGATCCAGTTGCATCCGTTTGCCACCAAACGGAAACGGATCCGTTTTTGCACACTGGCGGATTTTGACTAACGCCAGAAAACTGAAGTGTGAAACAGGCCTAAGAGAAAGAAAAGACTCAATCTGAGAAGAGGTCACCTATAAGGTACCAGGATGTACATTTTTAGCTATTAGTACTGACTGCGTCTCATCAGTACTATGGTTCCTGTATAGTCCACAGTCTGATAAAGACTGATAACTCCCAGCATCTCCTTACCATTGTTAAGGACATACTGGGAGTTGTAGGTTCATGAGATACAAATGTATATGGGCCTGACTTAGAAGGATTCAGCTCATCAGTTATTAATCACATGATGTCATAGACCTAAAGGAAAAGGGAAGAATTAGCTGGGTAGAAATGCAAAATGGGCGCCTTCGGCTTCATCTGCCTTGGGCACCCAAAATACTTTGTTTTGGCCCTGGTAACGGATAAAGCAAAATCCTACATGACCTATCAGTGTTCTACGATTTGGGTTGAGGACACTTATTGTATGTGGGCTGGTGAATTTTGTGTGCCAGGGCTGCTTTTTAGTCCTAACTCGGCCCTGAATCCCCTCGTGTATCTGAATGGGAGGAAGAGTGTGAACTTGTGCTAATTGTGCAGTCACACTTTGTCATCTCTGCTCCGTCCTGTCTTCCAGCGCAGGGTTAAATTGCTCTGACTTCATATCTGGCTTCATGGCTTGATCATAGATGCTGGATCCTGATCCCCAACAAAATCTCACCAACCGAAGATTGTGAAAGAAACACACAAAACACTTTTATTGGATGTTAAATTGACCGAATTTTATTCCAAATCTCATCATTATTTATTTCTTTCAGTGTCTGAAATTTAGAATCCGCCAATTACTATGAAAGAGACACTGAAAATGGCAGAACCCCCGACTCACGAAGAATCGTCCTTCAGCACTCAGGAGAGGAAAAACCCCCTGTGGTGGAAACCTCTAGGGAACCATGGCTGCAGGACTGCCCTTCCCTTGGGCTTAGAAGGTTAGTGCCAACATGTAACAGCAAATTGTACCTGAATTTGTACATTGTGTCATATTTGTTTTGGAGAAGCCTAATGCGACCTCTCCAGGCTGAACACATAAAGTGAAGGCGGCGAGTACCGGACGTGAGGGAGATCTGGCTGCAACATCTGTCACCCCATTGATCTGGCTGGCTAGGCGCTATGGCTGATCTGGCTGGCTAGGCGCTATGGCTGATCTGGCTGGCTAGGCGGTGTCCCCTTCCTCCCATTGTGGAGTGATGAAGCTCCAGGTCTCCAGACACATCAAGTATGGCTCCGTCTACGGCTAAATGACTTGTGGTTCTGGAATCTTCTCCTGCATCGTAGATGCATGTGTTTATGACATCAGCGCAGTTGCCATAGTTATCACAGGTGTTTTATACTGTGGTTTCATTGGCTAGAAAGTCCCTCTCAGTGTTCCAAAGAATTAACCCTTGAATGACTGGTATTGTGCCTTTCTCCAGAAGCCTGTAAAATAAACTTGTCACTAGACAGGACCATTATCATTATTATATTTTAAAGTTGCCCCAACCAAAGTCTAATAAGTGAGCGCATCTAGAGTTGATGTGTAACAAGCGCAATCATTCCATTAAGCACTACTAAATGCATAAATGCACAATATGAGAACAGAGCAGTCTCATAGAAAATTAATGATACCAATGTAAATGCAGTTAGATATGGGATGCTATATAGGGGCTCATACTGTATATAGGAGCTATATGGGGACTCACACTGTATATAGGAGGCAATATGGTGGCAAACAATGTATTCAGGAGGCTATATGTGAGTGCTCATACTGTATATAGGAGGCTATATGGGGACTCACACTGTATATAGGAGGCAAACACTGTATTCAGGAGGCTGTATGTGGGCTCATACTGTATATAGGAAGCGATTTGCAGGCTCATACTGTTTATAGGAAGCGATGTGCAGGCTCATACTGTACATAGGAGGCTATGTGGATGCTCATACTGTTTATAGGAAGCAATGCACAGGCTCATACTGTACATAGAAGGCTATATGTGGATGCTCATACTGTATATAGGAGGCTATATGCGGCCTCATACTGTATATAGGAAGTGATGTACAGGCTCATACTGTATATAGGAAGTGATGTGCAGGCTCATACTGTATATAGGAGGCAAAAACTGTATTCAGGAGGCTAAATGTGGGTGCTCATACTGTATGTAGGAGGCTATATGCGGCCTCATACTGTATATAGGAAGTGATGTGCAGGCTCATACCATACATAGGAGGCTATGTGGGCTCATATTGTATATAGGAAGCCATGTGCAGGCTCATACTGTATATAGGAGACTATATGCGGCCTAATACTGTGTATAGAAGGCTATATGCGGCCTCATACCGTATACAGGAGGCTATGTGGGCTCATACTGCATATAGGAGGCTATATGCAGCCTCATACTGTATATAGGAAGCGATGTGCAGGCTCATACTGTATATAGGAGGTAAACACTGCATTCAGGTGGCTATATGTGGGTGCTCAAACTGTATATAGGAGGCTATATGCTGCCTCATACTGTATATAGGAAGCGAAGTACAGGCTCATACTGTATATAGGAGGCTATATGCGGCCTCATACTGCATATAGAAGGCTATATGCAGCATCATACTGTATACAGGAGGCTATATGTGGGTGCTCATACTGTATATAGGAAGCTATATGCGGCCTCATACTGTATATAGGAGGCTATGTGCTGGCTCATACTGTATATAGGAAGCAATGTGCAGGCTCATACTGTATATAGGAGGCAAAAACTGTATTCAGGAGGCTATATGTGGGTGCTCATACTGTATATAGGAGGCTATATACGGCCTCATGCAGTATATAAGAAGCGATGTGCAGGCTCATACCGTACATAGGAGGCTATATGTGGCCTCATACTGTATATAGGAAGCGATGTGCAGGCTCATACTATTTATAGGAGGCTATGTGGGCTCATATTGTATATAGAAGCAATGTGCAGGCTCATACTGTATATAGGAGACTATATACGGCCTCATACTGTATACAGGAGGCTATGTGGGCTCATACTGTATATAGGAGGCTATATGCAGCCTCATACTGCATATAGGAATCGATGTACAGGCTCATACTGTATATAGGATAAAGTACAAATATATCCCAAATACTGGAAAAAATTCTTCAAAGGCTCAACTCACTGGAAATATAGTAGCAAAAAAAATCTCATAAATGAGCTATTAAGCATCACAAGAGATCAAAATTGGAGTTTTTCAAGCTAAATAATTTATTTAGAATAATTAACAGAGCATAAATGCTAAATGCAAGTTACAGCAGACATAAACACAATATAAGTAAACCAGCACCTTGACAGTTAATAAAGTTTTTATCTGTATAAAACATGTAGTTTCTTTGCTTTCCTTTCACAAATAGAATGCATAGTAAACCGCAAACTCCCCATTTACATAATATGTATGCCCAGATATGGTTTTGCATACAATAAGTGCCCAGAGTAAACTGCTGAATATAAAGTGCATAAGTGCCTTGTATCAAATAAGCCTGGTAGGCGTTAAGTGTACACAGAGTAAAAACTGTCTATACAAATTCCAGAGTAAGATACAAGGACTGCATTAGAAAGTAACAACTTACATGTGTAGTGTATGTCGCTGTAAAACCTGCCGCCCCTACACGCGTTACACCGCAGCTTCCTCAGGAGGCGTGGTTTACAAGTGCCCCGGATCTAGTTTATATAGTGCGGTCAACCAATAAACCGCTCTCCCTAATAAAGCTTGTAAAATTCAGGACCTGCGCTGTAGTGTCCACAATGACGTCAATAGTATCCAGTTCTAAACGTCCACAGCATTATCGGCGCATGCGCTGTTGAGTCCCCACTATGAACAGGGAGTCTATGATCAGCGCTCATCAGCATAAAAGCGGCTCAAGCTGCAAAACAGCCAGAGACAACCACATACCAGACTGAGCACGTCAGACGGCTCCTAGGGAGGACAGAACTGGGCATGCGCTCAAGTGAGGACAAGAAAATAAAATAATTATGAAGAATAATAATCACTACTTAAAGTGATAGCAAGTGTTGAAAGTGAGGGGATAAAACATAATGATGCTGAAATAATTATAGCGGTGTGTATGAACCATTAAAGTGAATATGCCTGACATAGAGTGCAAAGGCACACACATATGTGTCAATTATAAGCACACTATGCACGCAATAAATTTTTTTTTAACAATTAGCATAATGTGTATGCAGGCTATATGAAAGTGTATGTGCATCATATAACTATAACAACTATATATCATGTTTCTGTTAAAAAACAAATGTATATAAAAATAACACATGGCATTTAATACATACATCAAATGTCATATATCATAAAGTAATTATACACACAATTATGTATAATGCATAATACATAGCACAAATACACAAAGAAAATTGTGAAAAAAATAAAAAATGAGTGAAAAAAATATATATAAAAATAAAACAAAAATGTAAATGAAATAAACAAATAAAAAAAAGAAAAAATGAATAAAAATGTGAACAAATAATATGAAATATTGAAGACCCAATGGGTACGAAAAGAGCCGTAGATTTCTTGTGAGAGGAGTGTTTCTTCATAAAATCTTGAAATGCCCTCAACAATGAATTCCATGCCAGATCATATATTGCGATGCGAAGATAGAGAACTGGAGTATAAGCACAGGAAAAATTAATTAAAAACAGAAAACTAAAACCAAGACTAAAAAGATACCCATACGATTTTTACAGAAAGGACCCAAAACCATTACTCTCATTCAATCATTTTTTTTTGCTACTGTATATAGGAGGCTATGTGCAGGCTCATACTGTATATAGGAGGTAAACACTGCATTCTATATATCTATAGATGCTCTTTAGATGATTATAGTGGGGTCAGATGGGTAGACATGCACTTTGAGGCTTGGACCCCTGAACTTTTAGAACCCTAGCAATGTCCCTGCTGTACTGTGTGTTTACTTGTCAGTGTTTCTAGAGATATATGTATGTTTGTCAGTAAGCTCAGTTATGGTACCATATCTAAGGAGTAAGCTTGGTTCTGGTTCTGTATTGATGTAGTAATCTAAATTCTTGTACCATATGCATGCTGTAAGCTTGGTTCTGTTCCCATATCTGTGTAGTAGACATATTAAGCTTGGTTCTGCTCCCTTATGTCTGTAGTAAACTCGGTTCTGCTCCCTTATCTCTGTAGTAAGATCGGTTATGCTCCCATAGCACTGTAGTAAGCTCGGTTCTGCTCCCATGTCTCTCTCGCAAGGTTGGTTCTGCTCTCTTATCTGCGTAGTAAGGCTGGTTTCACACTAGCGTTCTATCGCGCAGCGCATCGTGCGCACGCTCAATGTCCCCCTATCTTTAACATGGTGATGGCAGGGTCTTGAGAATGTACGCGCTCTTCAGCGTTTAGTGTGCGCTGCGCATTTTACAGGTGTGCACCCAGACGCGACGTACGCTACATGTTGCATTTTTTTTTCCGGTGGCATCGTTAAAAAAATCGTGCTCGCACGTGTGCGCCCAAAAATAGCATTACAGTCTATGTGGTTGCTGACGAGCGCTTGGCACCGCTCACATCAGCGCCTTGAGTGCACACGCAATTTGAGTAAACAATGTCTAGACACTTGTCTAGAACTCCCCCTAAACAAGCAACATTGTTTTGGAGGAGTGTACATAAAAGAATGTGTCTTCAGGGTCAGACAATTACTCTACATAATGCCTTGCAGAGACCAGACAAGCATTCTACAAGAGCCTTCTACCTGTGGATTTAAGCTTCAGGAGCCAAAATGTGAGTATTCTTAAAAATAATGTCTGTGTGTCCTGTACAATTTATTATGTACTAATGTATTTTTTGTTTTCTTTTCAGCATGTCTTCTTCCGGATCGGTCTATTCGCCATCTCGGCAAGAACTGGCCCAAGCTGATCGTGAGGTGAGAATCTTGCTGCCTTTTGATAAGTATAGCTGCCTCTAGAAATGTGTTTTAATTTTTTCTCTCTTTACAGACATCGGACACGGGAAGTGAAAATGGAGTGCGGGAGCGGTCTGAGCAGGAGCCGTCTGAGGATTCTGAGCGGGAGCAGCGTAGTCAAGTCGTGGCGAGGAGACGCAATGTGAGTATATATATTTTTTTTTTTCTGTCTTTCTTTCTCTTGCTTCTTTTCTGTTTCTTTTTGTATCTTTTCCAAACTTCTAAACATTCTATATTTTTTTTCTAGGTTCCACAGCGGGATGACGAAGAAGTCTACACAGACAACGAGCACCTCATCCGCCTCGTTGAGGAGCGCATCCCATTGTGGGACAGCTGTGACCAGCAGTACAAAGACACAGTGGTGACCCGGCAGCTCTGGAATGAGGTGGCCGCAGTGATGGATGGCTTGGACAGCGCCTCTGCAGCTTCAAAAAGGGTGTTCAGTAAGTATAAAGATGCTCTGTGATATAGCATTTATTTTTGGACCTGATGGTGCTGATGTGTTTTTTGCAAGATATATTCTTGCATTAAACACACCAATGCCTGGTGGAAAACTGTGATTGATTTGTGTCTTGAACTGCTGCATTGTTTTGTGGACCTGACGGTGGTGGTGTTTTTTTTTGGCAAGATATATTCTTGCATGAAAACCACCAAAGCCTTGTTGAGAACTTTGATTGAATTGTGTCTTCAACTGCTGCATTGTTTTGTAAAACTGATGGTGGTGGTGTTTTTTTGGCAAGATATATTCTTTCATGAAAAGCACCAATGCCTTGTTGAGAACTGTGATTGATTTGTGTCTTCAACTGCTGCATTGTTTTTTGGACCTGACGGTGCTGTGTTTTTTGCAAGATATATTCTTGCATTAAACACACCAATGCCTTGTTGAGAACTGTGATTGTTTTGATATATTCTTGCATGAAAAGGACCAATGCCTTGCTGAGAACTGTGATTGATTTTTCAACTGCTGTCTTGATCCTGTTTTCACTCTTGTTCCTGATGATACTGTTGTTTTCGCTGATACATATATTGTAGCAGGAAACATAACAGTGTCCGCCGTCTCAACAGTTACTGCATTGTGTCTAGAATTTTATTGGTGCTGCAGCAGAGACTGTTTTCAAAGTTCAATGAGGTGTGTGGTGAGAATGACAAACTAGTGCATTTTTAATTTTTTTTTTTTTTTACCAACAGTGAAAAAATCCGCACACGTTGGCGCTCGATGAAGGACCGCTTCAACACTGATGTTTGTGCTGAGGGACCGGTTCGGAGTGGTTCTGCGGCAAGGCCCAGAAGAAAGTACCGCTACCATCATGAGTTGGCTTTACTGAGACCGGTCCTTGCCAGCAGAGCGTAAGTTTTTTTTTTTTTTTTTGTTTGTGCTTAATATATGCTTTTCTATTCCACAGGTGATGCTTCTTGTAAATGCATGATACTCATGTTTTCCCTTTCTTTCCACAGCACTTGGAGCAGCACCCTGCAACCTAACCCTGTCCCGGGAGCGGTTCTTCATCGATCGACCTCGGACCCGTCTCAGCCATCCGACAGCCAGGAAGCATCTTGCAGGTCAGCAACACAGACAGCTGGTGACCAGAAAGCTGGTCCATCAGGTGTTCCCCTGTCCCAGGTCTCTGTCACTGGTTATGCGGGCACTACCTGCCAGCGGCAGTGGGCCTTGGACAGTAATGTCATGCCCGAGTTCATGCACTTGAGCGAGGCCTTTAAGGTCAGCCTCAGGGCGCTGGCCGCCAGAACGGAAAGCGTTTTTTTCCTGATGGAGCGTGGTTTTAACCACATGGAACGTGGTTTTAACCACATGGAACACCGCTTCCACTCTGTCGACCAGCGCCTTGACCGTCTGGAGGTCGACCTCAACAGACCAGTGCACCATTTTTTCAGTAATATTGAACAGGGCATGGCGGAACACCTTAGTCCTGAGCAACAGCTGAGTGTGTTACAGGCCTGCAACACTGCTTACTTGCAGGCTATGCAGCAGAATCGGTATGTGCAGCAGTCAGTGGTGTCATTTCCAACAGTTCCACCACTGGCTCGCTTGACCACACTACCGACTTCTGCTGCATACCACTGCACGGCCACCTGCATTCCCAGCGAAGCCGGACATCACTACACCACCTCAAGTCTGAGTGCTGCAGGACACACCTCCGCCACCACCACTATGGCAAGCGCTGCTCCTGTATGGAGCACCACCACCGCCACAGCACCACCAGCTTGGAGCCAAACCACCACAGAACCTGCTTGGGCAACCGACATCAGCAGTTAACAGCAAGGAGCACTGCCAGCACTCCTCAGCAACGGAGCACCACCAGCACTCCTCATCAAACGAGCACCACCACTCCTCATCTTCAGAGCGCCGCCACCAATTCTCCTCCTCGTAGTCCCCCAAGAACTTTGGCTGAGATACCTGATTCGCAGCCTCCTTCACGTAGCACCGACCCAACATGCTCCCCTTCTAGGAGCACCGCCACTGCCACTTTGAGCAGCACTGCCACCACAGAGCAGCAAAGGGGTGATCCGCATTCCCTATTTTACAGGGCAACGCCACAGTCCACAGTCACCAGGCGGTCTACAAAAGAAAAGCGGTCACAGGCTGCAAGTAGGTCGGGGCAGGATATACCTGTGCCAAAAAAGAAGAAAAAAAAAAAAACTTTGTTGGTCCATCCACCGTCTCCTCCTAATGTGTCTCAACCTGCCTCAATGTCCATTCCAGAGCTCCCTTCCTCGAGTACTTTTGTCACCCCTTCTCCTAGAACCCCTTCCTCTACCTCCAGTCGTTCCTTGTATCTCCACACACCCAAAGTCTCCCAATCTTCCCCCAAATGTCATTCATAATAAAATTTTTCTTGTTTATTTTTGGTTTCAAAATAAATGTGCACTTGTGCTTTCAAATAATTGGTAATGGTTTACCTTGTCTATCGCCGACTACACACACTGCACCATACACATAGGGTTTTTGGAAAAACATATCTCCATTACTGTTTCTTGTGTGAGACTTGTTTCTTGTGTCAGTCTTGGAGATATGTGTTGTCAACAAACCAAATCTACATGACTTTCCTTTTCCAGAACAGTCTCTACATTCTAGGAATATTGCACAGAGTGCATCCAGCAGGGTTCCCCAACTCCAGTCCTCAAGGTCCAACAAAAGATCATGTTGTATGGAATCCTCTGTTTGAAAAATTTTTAGCAACTGAGCTATGGATTTCATTACAACATGATCTGTTGGTGGACCTTGTGGAGTGGAGTTGGGGAACCCTGCTGGATCTAGTGTGTTCAATATTACTAGAATGTAGAGACTGCTGTGGAAAAGACAAGTCATATAGGTATAATCTACATGACTTGGAGTCAGACACACTCCAAATAGAAAGACAGGCTTGTCTCCCTTTGAAGTCCTGTTTGGTAGTGCACCAAAGACTGGTCTGTACTTCCCACAGGTGCTACAAATGCAACACGGTTCTATGACAGCCTATGTCCAGGCCTTGCAGGAAAGACTTAAAGTGGTGCATAAACATGTGTTCTCATCCATTCCAGATCCTAATGTCAGTGCAGATGTGCATCAGCTCAATCCAGGTGATTGGGTGGTTATACGCAGACACGTGAGAAGGAGCCTGAACCCACGATTTGACGGCCCCTTCCAAGTCCAGCTGACCACATCCACCTCAGTAAAACTTGAGGTAAAGCCCACCTGGATCCACGCCAGTCACTGCAAGAAGGTCCTTTCAACAGCAGAATGACTGTTCTCCTAATCACCTTGCTGGCAGTGGCAGGGTTACTGCACTCTACAGAGACACAGGAAAAACTCTTAAATGCTGACTGGGACAACAAACTTATTCAACATCATGCTCTTCTTATAAAGGACATGGAAGGACAGAAACCAAAAGACTGTTGGATCTGTACACACAGCCCAGTATCTGCAAGGACTATACCATACTTAGCCTTACCTATGGAGCCATGGAATAATAATAAATCTAATAATAATCTTTATTTTTATATAGCGCTAACATACTCTGCAGCGCTTTACAGTTTGCACACATTATCATCACTGTCCTCAATGGGGCTCACAATCTAAATTCCCTATCAGTATGTCTTTGGAATGTGGGAGGAAACCGGAGTACCCAGAGGAAACCCATGCAAACACGGGAAGAACATACATACTCCTTGCAGATGTTGTCCTTGGTGGGACTGAGCCACCGTGCTGCCCTAGAAGGTATTAACACCACACTGCATACACAACGAGACTTGGACTCAATCTAGGTTTCTGGGAAAAGATGTGCCCCGTCATATATCTGCCTCATTGGCTATAATCGGATGGGCCTCTAATCCCTGGTTTCAGTTTAACATAACGCGGCCTAAGGTACAAATGTGGTGGCGGGAATATGATTCAGACATCGGAAATATGGTCGCCAGGAGGAGGACTGAAATCCCTCACTCAGACCCCATTCCCAATGATGGACTGTGGTTCAGTCATCAACACACTGGAGCAAATACCTGTGGTGAGGACAATAATTGCTTCCGTATATACACTCATGATCAAACACAGGTTAATGAGACGGTGTACCAAGATGGTGTTGAAGGCTGTAGAGCATCTACGGGTAAAATAATAAGGAAAGAAAGGGGTAAATGTACATCTGGTATAAGTGGAAATCAAATGAATAATACTTGGTGTGCCCTTAAGCCTATGTCAGGACTTTTGAGTTTATACCAATGTATACAGACCCCTGGTCACGTTTGTGTTCTCCCTGAAGGAGTATTCTTGGTTTGCGGGCATCGTGCCTACAGGTGGGTGAGCCCAGACATAAGAGGAGTTTGCACTCTTGCCAAACTAACACAAGCCACTTTCATAATTCCTTATAAGAAAATAGACACAGCAGCAATTCCAATTCAGTCTTTGTATAGAAGGGCTGCAGACAATAAGCCCCGTCCAAATGGTAGGCCGCATCTAGTAGAAATGGGTATAACAAATAAAATATTCAGTTATATGCTAATATACCCCTTCATAACACAAATGAGGGATAAATTAGTGGAAGCTATCGACTACCTAGATGATCAGATTTTCCAGATTCTTGAAGTTCTTAATGAAACTAATACAATACAGAGACAATTAATCATAGTTACTAACCAACATACTATAGTACTAGATTACCTGACAGCAAAAGAAGGAGGAATGTGTCATATAATTGGTCCCACCTGTTGCAATTATATTGACAAAATAGGTGAACTTAGAGACCAATGGTTAAAACAGCACAGTGCAAACAGACTCCTGGTGGGGTAACACATTCTCTTTTTTTAAATCCAGCAAATTGGTTTAATGGCCTAGCAGGATGGATTTTTGGCATTGTACAGACTTGTATGCAAATTTTGTTGTTTTGCTTATTGTTTTATGTAGTCGTAAAAGCGCTAATATATGTATTACTTAAGCTGCTGAATAGTTGAGCGAATGAGTTGAGCGACTTTTGGTTTTTTAGGGTCGAGTTTCGGTTCGTGAAACCCGACTTTTCCAAAAGTTGGGTCGAGCAAGATCGTCCGATTATAGGGAAAAGTCGGGGTCGTCCCGAAACACGAAACCCAATGTAAGTCAATGGGGAATAAAAGTCGGCAGTGAGAGGAGGACAGGAAACACACCTACAGTGCCCATTTGAATGCCAAAAGCATCAATTCTTCTTACTTAAGCTTGTCAATCTTAATTAACTTCATAATACAAGTTACGCACTGAAAAATGGGGGTTATTTGGCTAAAGTTGTGGGGGGGAGGGCTGGCTCCAGGTTTTCATGTGCCCTGGGCGAAAGAGAGCCCCTTTAACACATACCACAACTCATCATGCTCCGATACGGCAGAGAAATAGCGGTATAGTACAATGAAAAATACTTCACTTTTTACATCTCATGACGAGGCCCATCTATTTCTCCATACAGAATCATTGGTCCCATATAATGTTTGAAACAGTATATGATGAGCTCCACATAATGCTACAGTATATGTTGGTCCCCATGGATGAAGCTCCACTGTCTTATGGGCCCAAATAATACTCCAAACATAATGGGCCCCATTTCTAATGCTCTAGTGTATAATGGGCCCTGTAAATGCTGCTCCAGTGTCTGATGTCCACCTTTGGAATGTTCCAGTGTATGGTGGGCCCCATCTATCATTCTCTAGTGCTCCCCAAAAATTGCTGTCCCAACATTGAAAACAATCAAATAAGTCTCCTCGCTAGGGAATCCCTGTACCACGTGGTGCCGCGTAACTGCTGCTAGATGGAGGTACGGGTGGCAAAAAGGGTCGAAACAAACGCGTTTCAGAAAACTCAGCTTCTTTCTTCAGGTCCGGGACATATTGCTTATGACCATTTAATATTTTCACCCGATTGTGTTCTATGTACATATTAACCCTTTACTTCTAGGAGAATTCTATTCGGGTACATGCCATCTCTCCTTGGTTAATCAACTGTTTGAGTGCAATACTTACTATTTCCATTAACTACCATTTTTTTCACAGCTTTGTACTGGGCGAGTTGCAATATATTCATTAAGATATACTAATCACTATTTATTTCTCAGCTATTTATCCCCACGATTGGGCTAACTGCAGTTTATTGTTTATTCTTGTCAGGTTTTACCTATTAAATATTCTTCTATTTGTCTCATTAATAAGTGACTAGCTTTTCTCCCACATCTTGGTTTTTTCAGCGCGAGTCTATCACAAATATTTATAATCCTTTCGATTTCCTTGTGGTTGGTATCTAGAGTCGCAGCAGTTACAAAACCTTTTAGGCTACTTTCACACATCCGGTGTGTGGGGTCCGGCGGCGTGCGGCGAAAAGCCGGGTCGCCGGATCCGGCCTGCAGCCGTGACACCGGATGTGTGTGCGGCGAGACGATACGGCTCGGACATTATTAAAGGAGCCGCAGGACGAGGTGGACAGAGGCAGCCAATGAGACAGCTGCTGAAAGGGAGGTGAAGGGAGGAGAGGATAGGAGAGGGGAGGGGAGGAGAGGAGAGGGGGGTGGAGAGAGAGAGACATGGGTGGTTAACACTTAGTGTCCAGGCAAGAGAATCTCTCTCTTTTGCCGGGCACTTGTGGGGTTAACCCCACAGAGAGATCTCTCTCTCTCACCCAGACACTGTGAGTGTTAACCCCACAAGTGCCCGGCGAGAGAGATCTCTCACAAGTGTCCGGGTGACAGAGAGAGATCTCTCTCTCTCGCCGGGCACTTGTGGGGTTAACATTCACAGAGTCCGGGCATGCGCTGCGGAAAAAGCCGATCCGGCGCTGACAAAAAGCGTTGCAGGGAACGTTTTTTGCAGATGCCGGACGGCTAATTTATGCCGTGTCCGGCAACAACCGGACATGACGCATAACCATCCGGCACGATGCGGTGCCCATGAAAGCTTATGGGACAAAACCGGATCCGGTGCTGGGTCCGGTTATTAAAAATTTTGCCGCATCGTGCCGGATGACAAAAACCGGATGTGTGAAAGAGGCCTTACACAGGCGCCACTTTATCGCTCTCCTTCATTTTTTGTTTTTAACAATTTTTCCCTGGATCTGTAGCTGGATATTTCCTGCTTTTGAATTGCCTCCTATATACAGTATGAGCCTGCACATTGCTTCCTATATACAGTATGAGGCCGCATATAGCCTCCTATATACAGTATGAGCCTGCACAGCGCTTCCTATATACAGTATGAGTCTGCACATAGTCTCCTATATACAGTATGAGCCTGCACATCGCTTCCTATATACAGTATGAGGCCGCATATAGCCTCCTACATACAGTATGAGGCCGCATATAGCCTCCTATATACAGTATGAGGCCGCATATAGCCTCCTACATACAGTATGAGGCCGCATATAGCCTCCTATATACAGTATGAGCCTGCACATCGCTTCCCATATACAGTATGAGGCCACATATAGCCTCCTGAATACAGTATTTTCCTCCTATATACAGTATGAGGCTGCATTTACCCTTCTATACACAGTATGAACCTGCACATCGCTTCCTATATACAGTATGAGGCCGCATATAGCCTCCAATATACAGTATGAGCCTGTACTTCGCTTCCTATATACAGTATGAGGCCGCATATAGCCTCCTATATACAGTATGAGCACCCACATATAGCCTCCTGAATGCAGTGTTTACCTCCTATATACAGTATGAGCCTGCACATAGCCTCCTATATACAGTAGCAAAAAAAAAAATGATTGAATGAGAGTAATGGTTTTGGGTCCTTTCTGTAAAAATCGTATGGGTATCTTTTTAGTCTTGGTTTTAGTTTTCTGTTTTTAATTAATTTTTCCTGTGCTTATACTCCAGTTCTCTATCTTCGCATCGCAATATATGATCTGGCATGGAATTCATTGTTGAGAGCATTTCAAGATTTTATGAAGAAACACTCCTCTCACAAGAAATCTACGGCTCTTTTCGTACCCATTGGGTCTTCAATATTTCATATTATTTGTTCACATTTTTATTCATTTTTTCTTTTTTTATTTGTTTATTTCATTTACATTTTTATTTGTTTTATTTTTATATATATTTTTTTCACTCATTTTTTATTTTTTTCACAATTTTCTTTGTGTATTTGTGCTATGTATTATGCATTATACATAATTGTGTGTATAATTACTTTATGATATATGACATTTGATGTATGTATTGAATGCCATGTGTTATTTTTATATACATTTGTTTTTTAACAGAGACATGATATATAGTTGTTATAGTTATATGATGCACATACACTTTCATATAGCCTGCATACACATTATGCTAATTGTTAAAAAAAAATTTTATTGCGTGCATAGTGTGCTTATAATTGACACATATGTGTGTGCCTTTGCACTCTATGTCAGGCATATTCACTTTAATGGTTCATACACACCGCTATAATTATTTCAGCATCATTATGTTTTATCCCCTCACTTTCAACACTTGCTATCACTTTAAGTAGTGATTATTATTCTTCATAATTATTTTATTTTCTTGTCCTCACTTGAGCGCATGCCCAGTTCTGTCCTCCCTAGGAGCCATCTGACGTGCTCAGTCTGGTATGTGGTTGTCTCTGGCTGTTTTGCAGCTTGAGCCGCTTTCATGCTGATGAGCGCTGATCATAGACTCCCTGTTCATAGTGGGGACTCAACAGCGCATGCGCCGATAATGCTGTGGACGTTTAGAACTGGATACTATTGACGTCATTGTGGACACTACAGCGCAGGTCCTGAATTTTACAAGCTTTATTAGGGAGAGCGGTTTATTGGTTGACCGCACTATATAAACTAGATCCGGGGCACTTGTAAACCACGAGGAAGCTGCGGTGTAACGCGCGTAGGGGCGGCAGGTTTTACAGCGACATACACTACACATGTAAGTTGTTACTTTCTAATGCAGTCCTTGTATCTTACTCTGGAATTTGTATAGACAGTTTTTACTCTGTGTACACTTAACGCCTACCAGGCTTATTTGATACAAGGCACTTATGCACTTTATATTCAGCAGTTTACTCTGGGCACTTATTGTATGCAAAACCATATCTGGGCATACATATTATGTAAATGGGGAGTTTGCGGTTTACTATGCATTCTATTTGTGAAAGGAAAGCAAAGAAACTACATGTTTTATACAGATAAAAACTTTATTAACTGTCAAGGTGCTGGTTTACTTATATTGTGTTTATGTCTGCTGTAACTTGCATTTAGCATTTATGCTCTGTTAATTATTCTAAATAAAGTATTTAGCTTGAAAAACTCCAATTTTGATCTCTTGTGATGCTTAATAGCTCATTTATGAGTTTTTTTTGCTACTATATTTCCAGTGAGTTGAGCCTTTGAAGAATTTTTTCCAGTATTTGGGATATATTTGTACTTTATCCTATATACAGTATGAGCCCACATAGCCTCCTCCACATAGCCTCCTGTCATACCAGGAAAGCACGCCCGAGGCATGACGGGTAATGTAGTCCTACAGTGTTACCATAGCAACACGGCTGCTGGGGCCTTTCCTAAAAGCAGCCGAGGAGCTGTCATGCTGCTGCGCTGCCCCCACACACGTGCCGCCTGGGGCGGACCGCCCTCCCCCACGCTACTCCAGTGCTGCAGCTATGGGTCCCTGTTATCAGCCATTCATAGGCCAGGACCAGCCCTCAACATAAAGGGGACACAATTATAACACTGAGCACAATAGTCAGGGGGCCCGTGAGACCACCCCCTGACATCAGCAGAGACCTGTGCAGTGGCTGAAGAGTTAACCAGCCCTCGGGAATCTGCAGAGCTTCATTATACATCGGTGCCAATGTTCACTACAGGACTGGCATTGTATTCATGAATCAGATGGCTCAGGATGAACTCCAGGCAAGTATCAGAGACTCTACAGCGGAAACTCCAGATCTCATCCAGGGCTTCCTGGTGCCTGATCAGTAAGCAATGAGGTCCCTGTATCCACAATGATCCTTGGAGAAACAATTGTCCAGCAGACCCAGCACGCCCTATAACTGGTAAAACCATCCTTTTTACCTCCCTGGTGGCTTTGCAGCTCGTTCTGGCTGCTGGTGTCACGTCGCCGCCAGACTTGGGGCCTGCTGTTCCGATCGCGGCCACTAGGAGGCGCCGGACCGCCACTTCGTCGTCAGACTCAGGGACGGCTGTTCCTGCCTCGGCCACTGGGAGGGGCCGTGGTTCCGTCGCATCAGACTCAGGGCCTACTGTCCCGGCTTTAGCCTCTAGGAGGCGCCGGTCTGTCACGTTGCCTTTTAATTCGGGGTCTGCTGTTCGGGGCGCGGTCACTAGGAGGCGCCGTGACTCGCCCGTGAGTTATGGTGCTGACAGAGTAAGGGCACTTGTGCAGGCATCTGGTGGGCGCAGGCTCCGCCCCTCTGTCAGTCATCAGAAGGTTACTGCATCATCATCTGGCCTGGTCCTGGGGCGGTACTGATGACATCAGCAGTCCGGGAACCTGTGAGGGGTGACCTGATCCCTCAAATACCTTGGGAATGGTCTTGCAAGCCGCCGGATATATTCTTGGTTCCCCTGTGTGTTACTTGCTATAGTTGAATAACTATGACCTTGGCCTTGACTTCTGACTCCTGCTTCTGCCTAACGATTCTGTACCTCTGCTGCCCTCCTGATTTATGACTCTGACCTTGGCCTGGACTTCTGACTCTGCTTCTGCCTAACGATTCTGTATCTCTGCTGCCCTCCTGGTTATGACTCAGACCTTGGCCTGGACTTCTGACTCTGCTTCTGCCTAACGTTTTTGTACCCTGCTGCCCGACTGGTTTAGACCCGGATACTACCACGTTTTTGTCCTGTATTGGAACTCCCTCTCTGGCGACCTTCCTGCTCTGGACACTGCTCCTATTCAGACAGCACCTCCTGGGCTCTGCTATAAATCCAGATCCCTGTATAGGGGTAAAGGGTATCAGTGTTTCTCGGGGTGTTGTCTGGCTGCAGCCCAGACCGCAGACGGACGTTACATTATATCCGGCCCAAAATAATACAAGGAAAAAAAACTTGCTTTTTGTGTATATGTTCACCATATATAAAAGCAGTCTCCTGAATTTTTTTTTTTCTTCTTCTGTCTGAGCTGATTTCCTGGCCTAACACCTGCTCCAGAGCACAGCCTGAAGGAACACTCCCATCTTCCTACACCAGCATGCTGCAGCCTGGAGGCCAGGGAAATGCTGAGCGTCAGAGATCCACATTCCTGGGACGTCGGCCTCTGGGCAGCTCTGGTCGTGCTGGCCCAGAGGCTCAGGTATTGCCCGCAAATGTGGCTAAACTTTTGTTACCCGTCTCACACTCATTTTCTAATAAATCCCTGTATGTGAAGGCTTATGTGGATTGTGGTTCTGCGGGCTATTTCATGGATTTTTTGCTCGCAAGGAATCTCGGTGTACCACTGCTAAGACTTAATGCCCATATTCAGACCACTGCGATCAATGGTACATCCATTATCCAGGGTGGAGTGGAGTTTGTTACTGCAGACATTACTATGTCAGTGGGGGCATTACACAACAAACAGATATCATTTTTTGTTCTACATAATTTATCTAATCCGGTTATGTTAGGCATGCCATGGTTGCAACAGCATAATCCGGTTATTGACTGGCGCTTAGGTGATATCGTGCGCTGGAGTCCACGGTGTCAGAGTAACTGTATGTCACTGCCAGTGAACCAAGTTAAAATTAAAAACCCCTCTATTCCATATGCGCTCAGAGATTATGAAGATGTCTTCTCCATAGTGGAGTCTGAGAAACTACCTCCTCATAGAGAGTATCACTGTCCTATCGACTTGGTCCCAGGTGCCCGCCTCCCTAAGGGGAGAATATTTAACCTCTCTGGTCCTGAGCGTGTAGCCATGAATGACTACATAGCAGACAGCCTGCGAAAAGGTTTTATTAGACCCTCCACTTCACCTGTAGGGGCTGGGTTTTTCTTTGTAGGAAAAAAAGATGGTGGACTCAGACCATGTATAGATTGTCGTGAGCTTAACGCTATTACTGTAAAAAACCAGTATCCGCTTCCACTCATTCCTGATCTGTACTGGGAGCCCACTGGTTTACTAAACTTGACCTCGGGGGGGCATATAATCTGGTCCGCATAAGAAACGGTGACGAATGGAAAACGGCCTTTAATACACCTCTTGGTCACTTTGAATACCTGGTAATGCCGTTCGGACTCAGTAACGCGCCTGCAGTATTTCAACACTTCGTCAATGATGTTTTCAGAGACATTTGTGGGGTGTATGTCGTCGTGTATCTTGATGACATTTTGATTTACTCTGCTGACCCTGTGACACATACTCAACACGTCAGGTCGGTGCAGCAGAGACTGCGAGAACACTCTTTGTTTGCGAAACTGGAAAAATGTGTTTTCTTTGCCGAAGAGGTACAGTTTTTAGGATACATGGTCTCAGGCAAGGGGTTTCGCATGGATCCTGCCAAGATTTAACCTATTAAGGCTTGGGTGTAACCCAAATCGCTGAAGACGCTGCAGCAGTTTTTGGGATTCGCGAATTACTACCGCAAGTTTATCAGGGGTTTCTCTGAGATTGCCAAGCCACTCACGGACCTTACCCGAAAAGGGGCGGACGTGACCAATTGGAATCCTGAGGCTATTCAGGCATTTTCCACACTGAAAGAGTGCTTCGTGGCCAACCCGGTTTTGGTGCAACCGGACTTAGACCGCCCATTTGTTGTGGAAGTGGATGCCTCCGAGGTCGGAGTGGGAGCAGTGCTATCGCAAGGCACTGCATCCCTCACTCAGCTTCGCCTGTGTGCGTTTTTCTCCCACAAATTCTCTACCACGGAGAGAAACTATGACATTGGTAATTGAGAATTATTGGCGATCAAATGGGCCTTCGAGGAATGGCGCCACTTCCTCGAAGGTGCCAAACACAAGGTCACTGTTATTACAGACCACAAAAACTTAACCTACCTAGAGTCAGCTAAGAGACTAAATCCCAGGCAGGCCAGGTGGGCCTTGTTTTTCTCCAGGTTTGATTTTTTAATTACTTTTCGCCCCGGTACTAAAAATGTGAGGGCAGATGCTCTCTCTCGCAGTTTTTGCCCCACACAGACCGAGGACTGTGAACCAGTACCGATATTGGCTAATGGAATCGTCGTGTCGGCAGTGTCTTTGGACCTTCTGGAGGAGATCCGTAGGTCTTCAGAGCAAGCCCCTGACGCTACGCCCCCCAAAAAATTGTTTGTTCCAGCTAACCTTTGTCTGCAGGTTCTAAAAGAATCACACGACTCTGTCCTGGCAGGCCATCCCGGTCTCAATAATACCACCAGGCTGGTAACCAGGAACTTTTGGTGGCCAAGGACTGTAAAGACTATGTTTCTGCGTGTGAAGTCTGTGCCCGTGCCAAATCCCTCCATAGCCGCCCTGCCGGCTGGCTTCAGTCCTTGCCCACCCCTGAGAGTCCATGGACCCACATCTCCATGGACTTCATTACAGATTTGCCACCCTCAGATGGGAAAACTTGTATCTGGGTGGTGGTAGACAGGTTCAGCAAGCAGTGTCATGTTATTCCCCTGTCTGGCTTGCCTAACTCTGAAACTTTAAGTAAGCTGTTCATTCTGCACATACGGCGTTCCGACAAATATTGTGTCCGACAGGGGTACCGAGTTTGTCTCAAAGTTCTGGAGGGCGTTCTGTAGACGCATCGGTGTGGAGTTGTCCTTCTCCTCGGCATACCATCCCGAGACCAATGGTCAAACTGAGCGTACTAACCAAGCTCTGGAACAATACCTCCGCTGTTATGTGTCAGGACATCAGTCCGATGGGGTGGAACATCTGCCATTGGCTGAGTTCGCGCTCAATAATCGATATCAGGACTCCATTAAAACTACCCCCTTTTTCTGTAACCTTGGACTACATCCGCGCTTTGAGTCGTTTTCGGCCAGGATGTCGGAGCTCCCTGGGGTTGAGCAAAATATACATCGGCTGAAAATGATTTGGTCTGAGGTTAATTCAAATTTGTAAGGGGCTCAGGTTAGACAGGCTTCGGCCTCAAATAGACGACGATCTAAGGGGCCGCACCTGGGAGGTGGCGATAAGGTTTGGCTCTCTGCAAAAAATATCAAGCTTAAGGTACCATCTGCCAAACTGGGTCCCAGGTTCATCGGCCCATACGAAATTATCGAGGTGGTTAACCCAGTAGCCTTCCGCTTAAAACTTCCACAGTTTCCACATTCAAATTACCTAACGTATTCCACAGGTCTCTCCGCAAGCCTTATCATTCTCCCATTCACCCTGTCCAGTCCCCCCCTCCTCCTGTTTCGGTCGGGGGAGCTTTAGAGTATGAAGTCCAGGGTATCCTTGACTCCCGCCTGGTGAGAGGCTCCATACAGTATCTTGTACACTGGAAGGGCTACGGCCCGGAGGAGAGGTCCTGGGTCCCCGCAAGGAACATCCATGCCAAGGCATTAATTAGAAGGTTTCACCTCCTTCACCAGGACAAACCGGGTTTTGAGGGTCCGGAGGCCCCTCTTGGAAGGGTGGGTACTGTCACGTCGCCGCCAGACTTGGGGCCTGCTGTTCCGGTCGCGGCCACTAGGAGGTGCCGGACCGCCACTTTGTCGTCAGACTCAGGGACGGCTGTTAATGCCTTGGCCACTGGGAGGGGCCGTGGTTCCGTCGCATCAGACTCAGGGCCTACTGTCCCGGCTTTAGCCTCTAGGAGGCGCCGGTCTGTCACGTTGCCTTTTAATTCGGGGTCTGCTGTTCTGGGCGCGGTCACTCGCCCGTGAGTTATGGTGCTGACAGAGTAAGGGCACCTGTGCAGGCATCTGGTGGGCGCAGGCTCCGCCCCTCTGTCAGTCATCAGAAGGTTACTGCATCATCATCTGGCCTGGTCCTGGGGGCGGTACTGATGACATCAGCAGTCCGGGAACCTGTGAGGGGTGACCTGATCCCTCAAATACCTTGGGACTGGTCTTGCAAGCCACCGGATATATTCTTGGTTCCCCTGCGTGTTACTGTGTGAATTGCTATAGTTGAATAACTCTGACCTTGGCCTGGACTTCTGACTCTGCTTCTGCCTAACGTTTTTGTACCCTGCTGCCCGACTGGTTTAGACCCAGATACTACCACGTTTTTGTCCTGTATTGGAACTCCCTCTCTGGCGACCGTCCTGCTCTGGCCACTGCTCCTATTCAGACAGCACCTCCTGGGCTCTGCTATAAATCCAGATCCCTGTATAGGGGTAAAGGGTATCAGTGTTTCTCGGGGTGTTGTCTGGCTGCAGCCCAGACCGCAGACAGACGTTACAGCCGGAGCCTGCAGCTCTTCCTGTCGAGTGATCATGTGGTACTGCTCATTAAGGTAATGAATATGCGCTCCACGCCTAAGTGAGCGTAGAGGCGTGCAGGCATGTGAGTATGGTGTGATGGAAGCTGGTGGCCTCTGTGACCTGCTGCTCCCCTCCTCTGCCGGCTTTCTGGGACCGTGACTCGTGTATAAGCCAAGGGGGGTGTTTTCAGCACAAAAAAAGTGCTGAAAAACTTGGCTTATACACGAGTGTATACGGTAAATATTCTTCTATTTGTCTCATTAATAAGTGACTACCTTTTCTCCCACTTCTTGTTTTTTTTCGAGTCTATCAAATATTTAACCCCTTCCTGCCATCCGACGTACTATCCCGTCCATGGGACCTGGGCCCCTATGCCCATGGACGGGATAGTACGTCTCAGCGATCAGCGGCGCCCATGTGGTGAGCACCGCTGATCGCGGCCGGGTGTCAGCTGATTATCACAGCTGACACCCGGCACAATGTGTCAGGGACGGTCAAGGACCGCCCCCGACACGTTAACCCCTTGCACACCGCGATCAAACATGATCGCGGTGTACCGGGAGTTAAAGGGAAGCATCGGCAGGGAGGGGGCTCCCTCCGTGCTTCCCTGAGCCCTCCACAGCAGCGCAATGTGCAGCGCTGCTGCGGGGGGCTCCTTTCCTCCAGGCCCCCCGAATCCAAGATGGCGACGGGGGCCTTCGGGGGCCTGCAGGAAGCTGGCTTCCTCAGTGCCTGCAAAGCGCAGGGAAGAGGAAGTCTGCTTCAATGCCTGTGACAGATCGCTGATCTGTCACAGTGATCTGTGATGTGACAGATCAGCGATCTGTCACAGGACAGTGATGTCCCACCTGGGACTGTGTAATAAAGTAAAAAAAAAATTAAAAAAAAGTGTAAAAATAATTTTAAAAAAATCGCCAAATAAATTAGTAAAAAAAAATATATATATATTCCCCAATAAATTCATTTTTTAAAAAAAAATAAATAAAATAAAAGTACACATATTAGGTATCGCCACGTCCATAACGACCCGCCCTATAAAACTGTCCCGTTAGTTAACCCCTTTAGCGAACCCCTTAAAAAATAAAAATAAAAAACGAAGCAAAAAATGATTTATCATACCGCCAAACAAAAAGTGTAATAACGCGCGATCAAAAAGACGCATATAAATATCCATGGTACCGCTGAAAATGGCATCTTGTCCCACAAAAAAGAGCCGCCACACAGCATCATCAGTGAAAAAATAAAAAAGTTATAGCTCGCAGAATAAAGCGATGCAAAAATAATTATTTTTTATATAAAATTGTTTTCATTGCATAAAACCGACAAAACCTAAAAAAACGACCTAAATGAGGTATCGCTGTAACCGTACTGACCCGAAGAATAAAACCGCTTTATCAATTTTACTGCACGCAGAACGGTGTAAACGCACTCCCCCAAAAGAAATTCATGAAACGCTGGTTTTTGTTCATTCTGCGTCCCAAAAATCGGAATAAAAAGCGATCAAAAAATGTCACGTGCCCGAAAATGGTACCGATAAAAACGTCAACTCGTCCCGCAAAAAATAAGACCTCACATGACTCGGTGGGTCAAAATACGGAAAAATTATAGCTCTCAATATGTGGTGATGCAAAAACTATTTTTACAATAAAAAGCGTCTTTTAGCGTGCGACAGCTGCCAAATATAAAAACCGCCATAAATAGTAAATCAAACCCCTCGTTATCACCCCCTTAGTTAGGGAAAAATAATAAAATAAAAAAAATGTATTTATTTCCATTTTTCCGTTAGGGCTAGGGTTAGGGTTAGGGCTTGGGTTAGGGTTAGGGCTGAGATTAGGGTTAGGGGTGTGTTGGGGTTTGGGTTGGAGTTAGAATTGGGGGTTTCCACTGCTTGGGCACATCAGGATCATTTTTGTGGAAAAAATATGATTTTTTTAATTGTACTGCTGTACGTTATAAACTTCTGTAAAGCCCTTGTGGGTTCAAAGTTCTCACCACATATCTAGATAAGTTCCTTGGGGGGTCTAGTTTCCAAAATGGGGTCACTTGTAGGGGGTTTCCACTGTTTAGGTACATCAGGGACTCTCCAAACGTGACATGGCGTCCGATCTGAATTCCAGCCAATTTTGCATTGAAAAAGTCAAACGGCGCTCCTTCCATTCTGAGCTCTGCCATGCGCCGAAACAGTCGTTCCCCCCCACAAATCGGGTATCAGCGTACTCAGGACAAATTGCACAATAACTTTTGCAGTCCAATCTCTCCTGTTACCCTTGGTAAAATAAAAAAAATTGAACCTGAAGTACTTTTTTTGTGAAAAAAAGTTAGATGTTCATTTTTTTTTTAAATATTCAAAAAAATTCCTGTGACGCACCTAAAGGGTTAATAAACTTCTTGAATGTGGTTTTGAGCACCTTAAAGGGTGCAGTTTTTAGAATGGTGTCACTTTTGGGTATTTTCTATCAAAAAGACCCCTCAAAGTGGCTTCAAATGTGATGTGGTCCTAAAAATAAAATGGAGTTGTAAAAATGAGAAATCGCTGGTCAACTTTTAACCCTTATAACTTCCTAACAAAAAAAAATTTTGGTTCCAAAATTGTGCTCATGTAAAGTAAACATGTGGGAAATGTTAGTTATCAAGTTTTTTGTGTGCCATATCTCCGTGATTTAAGGGCATAAAAATTCAAAGTTGGAAAATTGCGAAATTTTCAAAATTTTTACCAAATTTCCATTTTTTTCACAAATAAACGCAAGTTATTTGAATGAAATTTTACCACTAACATGAAGTACAATATGTCACGACAAAACAATGTCAGAATCACCGGGATCCATGGAAGCGTTCCAGAGTTATGACCTCATAAAGGTACAGTGGTCAGAATTGTAAAAATTGGCCCGGTCATGAACGTGCAAACCACCCTTGGGGGTGAAGGGGTTAAAAACAAAAAATATATTGAAAAAATGTTCAAAAAACCATAAAGAAAATGATGTGTCAGACTTTCTCTTGATGAAATGTATCACTCTGCGGTGGATTAGGCTGTGAAGCTGGTGAAAATACCGGGAGGAGAGGGCTTCAGTGACATGACTACTGAAGACGGAAACACCCTTCAGCAAGTGAAGAAGAGGATGAGGAACAGTTTGAACAACGGGTTTAAGAAGAGGAGGAGGTTGGCCCAACACTTGATCGACTTGTAACCATGGTCATAATGGGCAATGTACTTCATCGATTGGCTGAGGAATAGGACCTCCGTATGGTTCATAAGAAGCAGAACCAGCATCTCTCCATGACTATGTTCATCACTCGAACAAGAGGTTGGTTACGCATTTAGTGGTAGTAAAAGTTACGGATGAGGCTGAAGATACTACTGCCTCACCTGAAGAAGCTCCTGATGAAGTGGTGCCAATAGGAGAGCTGTAATGCTCTTCCATGCTGTGCAGTACAGTACTGTACATTCATCCCATTTTCATCACCTTCAATCATCAGTACTACACAGCTAATTCATCATCTTCATCATGTAGAATTTGTTTATGAACATAAGTAGTGTTTATAAAAAGGTGCAAAAGGTTAATAAGGAACTGGGGACGATTAATAAGGGACTGGTAATGGTAAATAAGTGTGTGGGAGGGGTTTGTAAATCCTTAAAATATATAAATGCTAAAATAAATGTAAGTTTCTTACTTGGGGGATTTTCAACTATCGTGTTGGAGGTTTAGAATGTAATGCCCGCGATAAGTGGGGGATCATTGTGTAGGATTGCTGTGGATTATATTCACTTTTTGCAGTGGTTTTGAGGCTCTTTTTAAGGCAGAATTTAAAACCAATTGGGGGCAATATGAAAATAACACCTGACACCAGATAAAAAGGGGAGAAGTTGACTCAATCTTTGCAATGTATGTCTCTGTGCCACACTAAGCATGGAGGACATAAAGAGAAGATGAGAACTGTGAGGACTTGAGAACCAAAATTGTTGAAAGATATCAACAATCTCAAGGTGGGGCGTGGCTATGCCGTGATCGGGAGAGGACGCTGGCTAGGAGAGCTCCTCATCATCCTGCTGGATCCTGGACCCTATATAAGATATAGTTTGTGACACCACCTGTGGTATTCGGCAAGGGATAGCCGACGCTGCTTAAAAAGACCGCTGAGGCTGATGGTGATGCAGCAGAGTTGGTACAGCTCTCCACAGGTAGAGCTAAGTCTCAGGGAAATTATATTATAAAAGATGGTGATGATGGATGTAATGCAGGGCTGAGGTGACGCAGCAAATAAACAGGAGAACACAGCGGGGTGCAGTCTTTACGCTTTTACTCACATTTTGAGTTGCAAACCAGGGCACTGAGTACTGATGGTAATGGAGATCCAGCCAGCCTGGAAGTAATTTAGGATCCACTAAGCCAGATGGGTTGGAGGCCTCCTTTCTACGCTGTCCCATGAGGTCTAAAGCTATGCTCAGTCCTCTGTTCATAGAATCATAGAATCGTAGAGTTGGAAGGGACCTCCTGAGCCATCTGGTCCAACCCCCTGCTCAAAGGAGGATTCGCTAAATCATCCCAGTCAGATGTCTGTCCAGCCTCTGTTTGAAGACTTCCATTGAAGGAGAACTCACCACTTCTCGTGGCAGCCTGTTCCACTCATTGATCACTCTAACTGTCAAAAAGTTTTTTCTAATATCTAATCTGTGTCTCCTCCCATTCAGTTTCATCCCATTGCTTCTAGTCTTTCCTTGTGCAAATGAGAATAAAGTTGATCCTTCTACAATGTGACAGCCCTTTAGATATTTATAGACAGCTATTAAGTCTCCTCTCAGTCTTCTCTTTTGCAAACTAAACATTCCCAAATCCTGCAACCTTTCCTCATAAGACAGGGTTTGCAGACCGGTCACCATTCTGGTCGCTCTTTTCTGAACTTGCTCCAGTTTGTTGATGTCTTTTTTAAAATGTGGTGCCCATAACTGGACACAATATTCCAGATGAGGTCTGACCAAAGAGGAGTAGAGGGAAATAATGACTTCACGTGATCTAGACTGTATGCTTCTGTTAATACATCCTAGAATTGCATTTGCCTTTTTTGCTGCTGCATCACACTGTTGACTCATATTCAGTCTGTGATCTATTAGTATACTCAAGTCTTTTTCACATGTGCTGTCACTTAGCCCTATTCCTCCCATTCTATATATGCTTTTTTCATTTTTATTGCCCAGATGTAGTACTTTGCATTTCTCCCTGTTAAAAACCATTCTGTTAGTTGCTGCCCACTTCTCCAGTTTATTTAAATCTTTTTGAATCCTCTCTCTCTCTTCTCTAGTATTATCTATCCCTCCTAGCTTTGTGTCATCAGCAAATTTAATCAGTTTACCCTCAATTCCTTACGGTTCTTTAGTCCTTGCCTGTATGGCAGGCAGCTTGAGCCTTTCACAGGTGTCACTCCTTCGTGGTGGCTCTGGCTCTGGTATGCTGCTGTGCGTTCAGGTGTGTGATGGGGTCAGGAGGCCTGCAGTCTCCTGCCCTCCGGATTTGGCTGCTGGGACTGTTGTACCCGTGCAGCCACGGACTCTGGCGTCCAGTGTCAAGCGCTCTTCGCTGGGGTGAGCTTGGTCACAGCTCCAAACTTAATGTGTATGGCGGTGTAGCACTATAACACCTTATATTACTGGGTCATATTATAGTAATTTATATCTTGGCATATTTTAGTATACGTAAACTTTCATTTGTATTTATCCCTCATATTTTGCAGTACTCTGCAATTCATCTATAGCATTGCAGTACTTTTTGGAGAACATTATTTCTTGGTTATACTTGTATATTCATTTATTTTCAATGTGCATTGTATGTTTTGTCCTCTAGCACTTTATAGTACTGAATCATTTACAGTGGATTTAATTCTATATCTTGCAATACTTTTCACTTTTGCACAATTTTTGTTTTACAGCACTATAGCACTTTTTAGTGCAATTTTTAGAATATTATGGTAGTACTTTTCACGATATTATTGTCTACACTATATATTTAACTTACACATTATTAATAGAAAAAAGTTTTTTGAGCGATATATTTTAGCACTTAGCATTTTTTTTTACATATTTTTTATTTATTTTTTTCTGGTGCTGATATTATACAAATTTTGGCAAGATGTATTAATATATTTATTATTCAGATTTTTATGTCATCACATTATAATTTGGTATACTATATATATATATATATATATATATATATATATATATATATATATATATATATATATATATATATATATATATATATATAGTTTTGGCTTTCCATCATTTTTTCATGCTGGATCCGTTTTTTTCTCATAGACTTGTATTAGTGACGGATGGCCACACGTTTCATCTGTCGTCCAACGGATCCGTCAGAAAATCTATGTCCGTCGGCCGGAGACAACGGACAGATGAACGTTTTTTGTGTACGTCGAAAAGTCGGATAGCGACGGATTCCGTCTTTTAAAACTGAGCATGCCCGGAATCATTTTTCTTCCTTTATTTTAACCCCCTGCGGCTGCTTTTTCTATTCTGGCACAAAATCCTTCTCTCTCTCTCTCACTCCAGAATTCTGTTTCTTTAATTCCTACAGCAAGGCTGCTACAACGGATCAGTCATAAAAACAGATCCAGTGCATTAGTTTTTTGCAATATACGCAGGATCCGTCCACTTGACGGATCTGAACACTTTGACGGATTGTGACTGATTGCAAAAGACTGGAGTGTGAAAGGGGCCTTAAGAAGCGAGATGTGGATGAGAAAAGGCGGTGGATCCGTTGCCAACCGTTAATTGACGGAATCTGCCATCGGATCCTCCTTTTTATACTGAGCATGCCCGAATGAATGTCCTTTCATGATATTTAACCCCAAATCCCATTCTGGCAGCTAAATCTCTCTCTCTCTCGTGAAACAGGCCTAACTTTAAATTTCATGCACTAGCGTCTAAAGCGGATCCGTACAAAAAACGGATCCAGTTGCATCCGTTTGCCACAAAACGGAAACGGATCCGCTTTTGCACACTGGCGGATTTTGACTAATGCCAGAAAACTGAAGTGTGAAACAGGCCTAAGAGAAAGAAAAGACTCAATCTGAGAAGAGGTCACCTATAAGGTACCAGGATGTACATTTTTAGCTATTGGTACTGACTGCGTCTCATCAGTACTATGGTTCCTGTATAGTCCACAGTCTGATAAAGACTGATAACTCCCAGCATCTCCTTACCATTGTTAAGGACATACTGGGAGTTGTAGGTTCATGAGATACAAATGTATATGGGCCTGACTTAGAAGGATTCAGCTCATCAGTTATTAATCACATGATGTCATAGACCTAAAGGAAAAGGGAAGAATTAGCTGGGTAGAAATGCAAAATGGGCGCCTTCGGCTTCATCTGCCTTGGGCACCCAAAATACTTTGTTTTGGCCCTGGTAACGGATAAAGCAAAATCCTACATGACCTATCAGTGTTCTACGATTTGGGTTGAGGACACTTATTGCATGTGGGCTGGTGAATTTTGTGTGCCAGGGCTGCTTTTTAGTCCCAACTCTGCCCTGAATCCCCTCGTGTATCTGAATGGGAGGAAGAGTGTGCTAATTGTGCAGTCACATTTTGTCATCTCTGCTCCGTCCTGTCTTCCAGCGCAGGGTTAAATTGCTCTGACTTCATATCTGGCTTCATGGCTTGATCATAGATGCTGGATCCTCATCCCCCAACAAAATCTCACCAACCGAAGATTGTGAAAGTAACACACAAAACACTTTTATTGGATGTTAAATTGACCGAATTTTATTCCAAATCTCATCATTATTATTTCTTTCAGTGTCTGAAATTTAGAATCAGCCAATTACTATGAAAGAGACACTGAAAATGGCAGAACCCCCGACTCACGAAGAATCGTCCTTCAGCACTCAGGAGAGGAAAAACCCCCTGTGGTGGAAACCTCTAGGGAACCATGGCTGCAGGACTGCCCTTCCCTTGGGCTTAGAAGGTTAGTGCCAACATGTAACAGCAAATTGTACCTGAATTTGTACATCTATAATAATAAATGCCCTAACCAGCTTCCGGTTGTAACAACTTCCGTCCAGTTGTAACCGGTGACGTCACCACACACACGCACATGTTAACCCTCAACACACCACACCGCCTCAACACACACTCCTCTCACCTTTCACCTCCACTCATGTCCACTCACTCTTTCACTCTACATATGTTCCTTTCTCTCACTCCGTTTCTCATACTCACACCGTCATCGTCGCTGCCCCGACATCTTCCTCCGCCGCCGCGATCCTGGATCCAGACGTTCTCCAGGCCGCCGACATGTTCTTGCGGGACGCCATCTTGGATTTCGTGAAATCCTGCGATATTCAAGATAGCGTCGCCGCAACAACATCTTGAATATCGCGGGACTTCACGACATCCAAGATGGCGTCCCGCAAGAATATGTCGCTGGCATGGGCGACATCGGGATCCAAAATGGCGTCGGCGTAATCTCGCGAGATTTCGCCGACGCCATCTTTTTGGATCCCGATGTCGTCCACGCCAGCGACATGTTGTTGCGGCGACGCTATCTTGAATATCGCGGGATTTCACGAAATCCAAGATGGCGTCCCGCAAGAACATGTCGGCGGCCTGGAGAACGTCTGGATCCTGGATCGCGGCGGCGGAGGAAGATGTCGGGGCAGCGACGATGACGGTGTGAGTATGAGAAATGGAGTGAGAGAAAGGAACGTATGTGGAGTGAAAGAGGGAGTGGAGGTGAAAGGTGAGAGGAGTGTGTGTTGAGGCGGTGTGGTGTGTTGAGGGTTAACATGGCAAGAGGTGTGAGGCTGTGTGCACACGCTGCGGATTTTGCTGCGGTTCCGCAGCGGTTTTGGCCGCTGCGGACCCGCAGCAGTTTTTGCTGCGGTGTACAGTACCATGATTCCCTATGGGAATCAAAAACCGCAGTGCAGACGGTGCAGAATTTTCCGCGCGGATTATCTGCGGTTTTCAATCCGCAGAAAGAATTGACATGTCAATTCTTTCAGCGGATTCTCCTGCGGTTTGCCATCTCCTCTATTGAGGAGATGAAAAACCGCAGGGCAAAACCGCAGAGCAATCCACAGGTAAAACCGCAGGTCTTTTGACCTGCGGTTTCACCTGCGGATTTTACAAAATCCGCGCGGATGAATCCGCACCTAATCCGCAGCGTGTGCACACAGCCTTAACGACGTCGGTGAAATCTCGCGAGATTTAGCCGACACCATCTTGCATTCGTGAAATTGCGTCATTTACCTCACGCCGACTTGCTGTGCGGACACTTGGCATTGCCTGTACCACCATAACTACTGCTGCCTTGGTCCTATGCCTGTTTACTGCCGGTGTCTAATTACAGGGCCAATTTGCCTATACCGCCATAACTACTGCTACCTTGCTACTCTGCCGGTGTCTAATTACAGGGCTAATTTGCCTCTACCGCCATAACTACTGCTGCCTTGCTCCTCTGCCGGTGTCTAATTACAGGGCTAATTTGCCTCTACCGCCATAACTACTGCTGCATTGCTCCTCTGCTGGTGTCTAATTACAGGGCCAATTTGCCAATACCGCCATAACTACTGCTGCCTTGCTCCTCTGCCGGTGTCTAATTACAGGGCTAATTTGCCTCTACCGCCATAACTACTGCTGCATTGCTCCTCTGCCGGTGTCTAATTACAGGGCCAATTTGCCTATACCGCCATAACTACTGCTGCCTTGCTCATCTGCCGGTGTCTAATTACAGGGCTAATTTGCCTCTACCGCCATAACTACTGCTGCATTGCTCCTCTGCCGGTGTCTAATTACAGGATCAATTTGCCTCTACCGCCATAACTACTGCTGCCTTGCTCCTCTGCCGGTGTCTAATTACAGGATCAATTTGCCTCTACCTCCATAACTACTGCTGCATTGCTCCTCTGCTGGTGTCTAATTACAGGGCCAATTTGCCAATACCACCATAACTACTGCTGCCTTGCTCCTCTGCCGGTGTCTAATTACAGGGCTAATTTGCCTCTACCGCCATAACTACTGCTGCCTTGCTCCTCTGCCGGTGTCTAATTACAGGGCTAATTTGCCTCTACCGCCATAACTACTGCTGCATTGCTCCTCTGCCGGTGTCTAATTAAAGGATCAATTTGCCTCTACCGCCATAACTACTGCTGCCTTGCTCCTCTGCCGGTGTCTAATTACAGGGCTAATTTGCCTCTACCGCCATAACTACTGCTGCATTGCTCCTCTGCCGGTGTCTAATTAAAGGATCAATTTGCCTCTACCGCCATAACTACCGCTGCCTTGCTCCTCTGCCGGTGTCTAATTACAGGGCTAATTTGCCTCTACCGCCATAACTACTGCTGCCTTGCTCCTCTGCCGGTGTCTAATTACAGGATCAATTTGCCTCTACCGCCATAACTACTGCTGCATTGCTCCTCTGCTGGTGTCTAATTACAGGGCCAATTTGCCAATACCGCCATAACTACTGCTGCCTTGCTCCTCTGCCGGTGTCTAATTACAGGGCCAATTTGCCTCTACCGCCATAAGTACTGCTGCCTTGCTCCTCTGACTGTTCACTGCCTGTGTCTAATTACAGGGCCAATTTGCCTCTACCGCCATAACTACTGCTGCCTTGCTCCTCTGCCGGTGTCTAATTACAGGGCCAATTTGCCTCTACCGCCATAACTACTGCTGCCTTGCTCCTCTGCCGGTGTCTAATTACAGGGCCAATTTGCCTCTACCGCCATAACTACTGCTGCCTTGCTCCTCTGCCGGTGTCTAACTACAGGGCCAATTTGCCACTACCACTTCATAACTACTGCTGGGCAATTACAGGGTCAATTAGTATCTGTTTACTCTACAATACTCCAGGACGCCTTCTTCACTGCCAGATAACTGCCAAATAGACTCCTTTACCTGTGCCAACATGAGTCATAACAAAAAGTATGCCAATGCCAGTGAAAGGAAAGCAGCTTTAGCACTATGACAAAAACAATGCCGTGCTAATGAGACTCCTGAGGAAAAACACCATCGCCTTGAGAAGATTAAGGCTTATAAACGCCGTCGCCTCATACACGAATCCCCTAACTCTAAATCCATAAGATTGGCTGAAGAAGCCTCTGCATGCCATCACCGCCGACAACAGACGGCCTCTTCCTCATCATTATTATTAGACTCACAACAGGATGCTTCCACATCAGCATGTGGAACAATTTACTGCTTCACTTCATCCCATATGCCGTTCACTGACATAACTAATCAGCAATCTGTTTCTGTCCTATCAATACCACCATTCAATACTGATGCACAGTATGCCAATGCCAGTGAAAGGAAAGCAGCTTTAGCACTACGACAAAAACAACGCCGTGCTAATGAGACTCCTGAGGAAAAACAGCATCGACTTGACAAGATTAAGGCTTATAAATGCCGTCGTCTCACACACGAATCCCCTAACTCTAAATCTATTACATTGGCTGAAGAAGCCTCTACCCGCCATCACCGCCAACAACAGACGGCTTCTTCCTCATCATCTATAATAATAAATGCCCTAAGCAGCTTCCGGTTGTAACAACTTCTGTCCAGTTGTAACCGGTGACGTCACCACACACACGCACATGTTAACCCTCAGCACACCACACCGCCTCAACACACACTCCTCTCACCTTTCACCTCCACTCACGTCCACTCACTCTTTCACTCCACATACGTTCCTTTCTCTCACTCCGTTTCTCATACTCACACCGTCATCGTCGCTGCCCCGACATCTTCCTCCGCCGCCGCGATCCTTGTTCCAGACGTTCTCCAGGCCGCCGACATGTTCTTGCGGCGACGCCATCTTGGATTTCGTGAAATCCCGCGAGATTCAAGATGGCGTCGCCGCAAGAACATGTCGCTGGCGTGGACGACTCGGGATCCAAAAAGATGGCGTCGGCGAAATCTCGCGAGATTACGCCGACGCCATTTTGGATCCCGATGTCGTCCACGCCGGCGACATGTTCTTGCGGTGACGCCATTTTGGATCGCCGAAATCCCGCGATAGTCAAGATGGCATCGCCGCAAGAACATGTCGCCGGCGAGGACGACGTCGGGATCCAAAATGGCGTCGGCGAAAACTCGCGAGATTTTGCCGACGCCATTTTGGATCCCGACGTCGTCCACGCCGGCGACATGTTCTTCCGGCGATGCTATCTTGACTATCGCGGGATTTCACAATACTCAAGATGGCGTCGCCGCAAGAACATGTCGCCGGCGTGGACAACGTCTGGATCCAGGATGGCGCCGGCGGAAGAAGATGTCGGGGAGCGTGGAGCAGCGGCGATGACGGCGTGAGTATGAGAGACAGAGTGAGAGAAGGGGTCGTATGTGGAGTGAAAGAGTGAGTGGAGATGGTGAAAGGTGAGAGGAGTGTGTGTTGAGGAGTGTGTGTGTTAAGGGTTAACATGGCAAGAGGTGTGATGCTATTGCATCCTCCCGATGCGATAGCATCGGGCCATAATCTAGTTGTGTCATATTTGTTTTGGAGAAGCCTAATGCGACCTCTCCAGGCCGTACACATAAAGTGAAGGCGGCGAGTACCGGACGTGAGGGAGATCTGGCTGCAACATCTGTTACCCCATTGATCTGGCTGGCTAGGCGCTATGGCTGATCTGGCTGGCTAGGCGGTGTCCCCTTCCTCCCATTGTGGAGTGATGAAGCTCCAGGTCTCCAGACACATCAAGTATGGCTCCGTCTACGGCTGAATGACTTGTGGTTCTGGAATCTTCTCCTGCATCATAGATGCATGTGTTTATGACATCAGCGCAGTTGCCATAGTTATCACAGGTGTTTTATACTGTGGTTTCATTGGCTAGAAAGTCCCTCTCAGTGTTCCAAAGAATTAACCCTTGAATGACTGGTATTGTGCCTTTCTCCAGAAGCCTGTAAAATAAACTTGTCACTAGACAGGACCATTATCATTATTATATTTTAAAGTTGCCCCAACCAAAGTCTAATAAGTGAGCGCATCTAGAGTTGATGTGTAACAAGCGCAATCATTCCATTAAGCCCTACTAAATGCATAAATGCACAATATGAAAACAGAGCAGTCTCATAGAAAATGAATGATACCAAGGTAAATGCAGTTAGATATGGGATGCTATATAGGGGCTCATACTGTATATAGGAGCTATATGGGGACTCACACTGTATATAGGAGGCAATATGGTGGCAAACAATGTATTCAGGAGGCTATATGGAGACTCACACTGTATATTGGAAGCAAACACTGTATTCAGGAGGCTATATGTGGGCTCATACTGTATATAGGAAGCGATTTGCAGGCTCATACTGTTTATAGGAAGCGATGTGCAGGCTCATACTGTACATAGGAGGCTATGTGGATGCTCATACTGTTTATAGGAAGCAATGCGCAGGCTCATACTGTACATAGGAGGCTATATGTGGATGCTCATACTGTATATAGGAGGCTATATGCAGCCTCATACTGTATATAGGAAGTGATGTACAGGCTCATAATGTATATAGGAGGCTATGTGCAGGCTCATACTGTATATAGGAAGCAATGTGCAGGCTCATACTGTTTATAGGAGGTAAACACTGCATTCAGGAGGCAATATGTGGGTGCTCATACTGTATATAGGAGGCAAATACTGTATTCAGGAGGCTATATGTGGCCTCATACTGTATATGGGAAGCGATGTGCAGGCTCATACTGTATATAGGAGGCTATATGCGGCCTCATACTGTATATAGGAAGCGATGTGCAGGCTCATACTGTATATAGGAGACTATGTGCAGACTCATACTGTATATAGGAAGCAATGTGCAGGCTCATACTGTATATAGGAGGCAAAAACTGTATTCAGGAGGCTATATGTGGGTGCTCATACTGTATATAGGAGGCTATATGCGCCTCATACTGTATATAGGAAGCGATGTGCAGGCTCATACCGTACATAGGAGGCTATATGTGGCCTCATACTGTATATAGGAAGCGATGTGGAGGCTCATACTGTATATAGCAGGCTATGTGGGCTCATATTGTATATAGGAAGCAATGTGCAGGCTCATACTGTATGTAGGAGGCTATATGCGGCCTCATACTGTATATAGAAGGCTATATGCGGCCTCATACTGTATACAGGAGGCTATGTGTGCTCATACTGTATATAGGAGGCTATATGCAGCCTCATACTGTATATAGGAAGCGATGTACAGGCTATGTGCAGGCTCATACTGTATATAGGAAGCGTGCAGGCTCATACTGTATATAGGAGGTAAACATTGAATTCAGGATGCTATATGTGGGTGCGACCTCGTTATATGTGGGTGCTCGTACTATATATAGGAGGCTATATGTGGCCTCATACTGTATATAGGAAGCGATGTGCAGGCTCATACTGTATATAGAAGGCTATATGGGGACTCACACTGTATATAGGAGGCAAATCCGCATACACTGGGTTTGAACGCCCACATTGCCAAACTAATCTCGTTTGAGATGATGCCCTTTCGGTTGGTGGAAAGCGCAGCTTTCCGCGAACTCATGGCCTATGCAGTACCACGCTATGACCTACCCAGTCGCCACTTCTTCTCTCGCAAAGCCATCCCAGCCCTCCACCATCATGTGAAAGACCGCATTGTCCATGCACTCAAGCAGTCAGTGAGCGGAAAGGTGCACCTCACAACTGATGCATGGTCCAGTTGGCATGGCCAGGGCCGTTACGTTTCCATCACTGCGCACTGGGTTAATGTGGTGGATGCAGGGTCCACAGGGGACAGCGGTGGTGGGACAGTGCTGCCTAGCCCACGGTATAGGAAACAGTTGGCTGTAGGCGTTCGACCCTCCTCCTCCTCCTCCTCCTCCTCCTCCTCCTCCTCCTCCTCCAGAAGCGAAAGCTCGTCCACAGAGCGCAGTCGTACGAGCACTCCATCTGCAGCTGCCACTGTTGCACACGATGTGTCCCCCTATCGAGCAGCTAGTGGAAAGCGTCAGCAGGCTGTGTTGCAGATGATGTGTTTGGGCGACAGACACACCGCCGAGGTACTGGCCGAGTACTTGAAGCGACAAACTGAGTCATGGCTGGGCAGTGTACATCTTGAGGCAGGCAAGGTAGTTAGTGATAACGGCCGTAATTTTGTGGCAGCCATAGCCCTTTCAAAACTCAGCCACATACCTTGCTTGGCTCACACCTTGAACCTGGTGGTGCAGTGCTTCCTCAAAAATTATCCGGAGTTAACAGCCCTGCTCCAGAAGGTGCGAAGACTGTACGCGCACATCCGCCGGTCGCCTGTACACTCCGTTCGTATGCAGAAGCTGCAGCGATTGCTCCACCTTCCCAACCACCGCCTCATTATCGACATTGCAACAAGGTGGAACTCCACCCTGCACATGGTGGAGCGGCTGTGCGAGCAGAGGCAGGCCATAATGCATTTGTGGGAGGATACACGGCCAGGCACTTTGAGAGCAGACATGGAGTTGACAGGTGTGCAGTGGTCGAAGCTGAAAGACCTCTGTAAAGTCCTTCAGTGTTTTGAGGAATGCACACGGCTGGTAAGCGCAGAAGACGCCATCCTAAGCATGAGCATCCCACTTATGCGTCTGCTCATGCAAACTTTGACGCACCTTAAGGAGCAGGCGTCTGCAGCCAATGTTGATGAGGAGGAAGAGGAGGAGGGAATCCTTGATGACATTCAGCCATTGTCTGCTCAGGGACCTCTCCTGGACGAGGTGGAGGAAGAAGAGGAGGATGATGATGGGGATGATTACTTAGGGGAGGAGGATGCATCTCGTGGGGCAAGTGAAAATGTTGGCGTGGCAAGGTCTGGTACAGGGTTTGTGCGTGACTGGAGGGATGTGGATTTGCCAGAAAGTGCTCCTCCAACCAGCACTCGCAGTGCATCATTGACACCGGGAACATTGGCCCACATGTCAGATTATGCCTTGCGGATCCTAAAAAGGGACCCCCGCATTGCCAAAATGATGAACGATGACGACTACTGGTTGGCCAGCATCCTGGATCCACGCTATAAAGGCAAATTACAAAACATCATGCCACAGGAGAACCTTGACCTAATATTGGCTAATAAACAAGCAACTCTTGTAAATCGGTTGCTTGAGGCATTCCCAGCACACAGCAGCGGTGATGGTTCTCACACGAGCCGTACGGGCCGGGGGCAGCTTGGCAGAGGTGTTTGTGGTGCACACAGCAGAAGTGGCGTTGGAGACAGGGGTTTCATGACAATGTTGTGGACTGATTTTTCAAATACCGCTGTTTGGAGGGTCATGACTCGTGGGAATAACGCCGCCCAATCAGTTAACCTACTAGAGAGATCCTTCGTTGCTCCCAAGCATGACATCACACTCCCTAGGAGGAAGGTAATGCCACTGTGGCGACCGTACTCCTGGGGGCGACACAAGTGCACTGATGCCCAGCCACTGCTCGATGAATCTGCTGGTACATTGACCCAGACCACTACATTCCCCTCGCACGCTACACGGCCTGAATCTGACCCTGATGAAACTCAGGTTACCCTTCCCATATACAGTTCCATCTTACACGGTGACAAAGAGGAAGCTGCAGATGAAAGTGCAGGTTCGGCCCACCCGCCATCAGACACAGCACCGTACTATCAGGGACCCTGTGCCAGTGCCGTCGCCAACGAGTGGGCCCCCCCTGCTTGCTCAGGATCACAGCACTTGCAAGGTTGAAATACTGTGCAGTGAGATGGAAGATGGGGACGACGAGGAGTCCAGACTAGTACAGGGATTCCCTAGCGAGGAGACTTATTTGATTGTTTTCAATGTTGGGACAGCAATTTTTGGGGAGCACTATACTCTGGAGAATGATAGATGGGGCCCACCATACACTGGAACATTCCAAAGGTGGACATCAGACACTGGAGCAGCATTTACAGGGCCCATTATACACTAGAGCATTAGAAATGGGGCCCATTATGTTTGGAGCATTATTTGGGCCCATAAGACAGTGGAGCTTCATCCATGGGGACCAACATATACTGTAGCATTATGTGGAGCTCATCATATACTGTTTCAAACATTATATGGGACCAATGATTCTGTATGGAGAAATAGATGGGCCTCGTCATGAGATGTAAAAAGTGAAGTATTTTTCATTGTACTATACCGCTATTTCTCTGCCGTATCGGAGCATGATGAGTTTTGGTATGTGTTAAAGGGGCGCTCTTTCGCCCAGGGCACATGAAAACCTGGAGCCAGCCCCCCCCCACAACTTTAGCCAAATAACCCCCATTTTTCAGAGCGTAGCTTGTATTATGAAGTTAATTAAGGTTGACAAGCTTAAGTAAGAAGAATTGATGCTTTTGGCATTCAAATGGGCACTGTAGGTGTGTTTCCTGTCCTCCTCTCACTGCCGACTTTTATTCCCCATTGACTTACATTGGGTTTCGTGTTTCGGGACGACCCCGACTTTTCCCTATAATCGGACGATCTTGCTCGACACGACTTTTGGAAAAGTCGGGTTTCACGAAACGAAACTCGACCCTAAAAAACCAAAAGTCGCTCAACTCTATCAACGACCAAAGGGGCAGCAAATTTTTCGACCGCCCCGGGCGCCACAAACAGTTGCTATGCCACTGAGCTGCAGGAATGTATAATGTGTATAAAGTGCACAGTAATGAATGTTCTAAATATTCACTGTCATTACCAAGAATTATCCGTGTTATATGGCCGGAACAAGATGCAGTGCCACCGACGGCGCGCAGGCAGGTAAATAGGATGGTTTTTTTCTTAACAGGAATCATACATACAAAGATAGGGGATAAGGAGCCATGCATACAATGACAGGGACGGGGGAAACATGCATACCACGGTAGGGATGAGTGGTCAATGCACACCTGGCTTATACTCAAGTCAATAAGTTTACCCAGTTTTTCGTGGCAAAAGTTGGTGCCTCGGCTTATACTCGGGTCGGCTTATACTCGAGTATATACGGTAATAGGTAAAACCTGACAAGAATAAACAATAATTTGCAGTTAGCCCAATCGTGGGGATAAATAGCTGAGAAATAAATAGTGATTAGTATATCTTAATAAATATATTGCAATTCGCCCAGTACAAAGCTGTGAAAAAAAAATGGTAGTTACTATTTCCATTAAGTTTTGCACTCAACCAGTTGATTAACCAAGAGTGATGGCATGTACCCGAATAGAATTCTCCTAGAGGCTGCAAATAAGAGCGGCAGGAAGTAAAGGGTTAATTGGTACATAGAACACACAATTGGGTGAAAATATTAAATGGTCATGAGCAATATGTCCCGGCATAAAGAGTGTGATAATATCCTTAGTCCATAGTTAATGCTTGGTATAAACCTGCATTCACAAAATAGTCCAATGTCTATAGCCGTGGGGAGAGCTGCCCCGGCCGATGACGGATACACCAAGTACTTTCTCCAATGAGTGGAGGGCTCGTGCCCTGTGAAATAGCGCGCTGAACAGTACAAGGTGATTTCACCATATATAGTTGTATGTGAGTGTTGCTACTCACAATACCTCCGATGGTCTGCGTAGAATCCGGTGACTGCGTTCGGGCTGGTGCAGTAAAGGTCGGACCTGGGAGATGCGGCGATATGCCGAGGTGTAGTGTGAGACCAGCGCTCCTGCGCTCCAGCTGTCGGCAGGGATCCGGTCACTCTGGTCAATAGCTGCGTCCCGGCAGATGTGCAGTAGGAGCAGGACCTGTGTGACGCGGTGGATCACGTGGTGCCGTGTAACTGCTGCTAGATGGAGGTACGGGTGGCAAAAAGGGCCGAAACCAACGCATTTCGGAAAACTTTAATATTTTCACCCAGTTGTGTTCTATGTACATATTAACCCTTTACTTCTAGGAGAATTCTATTCGGGTACATGCCATCTCTCCATGGTTAATCAACTGTTTGAGTGCAATACTTACTATTTCCATTAACTACCATTTTTTTCACAGCTTTGTACTGAGCGAGTTGCAATATATTCATTAAGATATACTAATCACTATTTATTTCTCAGCTATTTATCCCCACAATTGGGCTAACTGCAGTTTATTGTTTATTCTTGTCAGGTTTTACCTATTAAACATTCTTCTATTTGTCTCATTTAAAAGGATGAGTTTGCAACTACTTTACTTTTGGAGAAAATTCAAAACATTCATTATTCAATAGGGCCCAAACTATCAAAAACCAGCGGTTTCAATGAACACACATTTCTTGGTAGAATCATGCAGGACTGAAATTTTTGATGTTTTTCTACTCCTCTCATGAGCCCAAACAAGTTTCTAAAAGGATGAGTTTGCAACTACTTTACTTTTGGAGAAAATTCAAAACATTCATTATTCAATAGGGCCCAAACTATCAAAAACCAGCGGTTTCAATGAACACACATTTCTTGGTAGAATCATGCAGGACTGAAATTTTTGATGTTTTTCGACTCCTCTCATGAGCCCAAACAAGTCTCTAAAAGCATGAGTTTGCAACTACTTTACTTTTGGAGAAAATTCAAAACATTCATTATTCAATAGAGCCCAATAGCAAAAATCAGGTTTTGAATGAAGAATCACATTTCTTGGTAGAATCATGCAGGATTGAAATTTTTGATGGTTTTTTACTCCTCTCAACAGCCCAAACAAGTTTCTAAAAGGATGAGTTTGCAACTACTTTACTTTTGGAGAAAATTCAAAACATTCATTATTCTATAAGGCCCAAAATATCAAAAACCAGCGGTTTGAATGAACACACATTTCTTGGTAGAATCGTGCAGGACTGAAATTTTTTATGTTTTTCTACTCCTCTCATGAGCCCAAACAAGTCTCTAAAAGGATGAGTTTGCAACTACTTTACTTTTGGAGAAAATTCAAAACATTCATTATTCAATAGAGCCCAATAGCAAAAACCAGCGTTTTGAATGAAGAATCACATTTCTTGGTAGAATCATGCAGGATTGAAATTTTTGATGGTTTTTTACTCCTCTCAACAGCCCAAACAAGTTTCTAAAAGGATGAGTTTGCAAATACTTTACTTTTGGAGAAAATTCAAAACATTCATTATTCAATAGGGCCCAAACTATCAAAAACCAGCGGTTTCAATGAACACACATTTCTTGGTAGAATCGTGCAGGACTGAAATTTTTGATGTTTTTCTACTCCTCTCATGAGCCCAAACAAGTCTCTAAAAGCATGAGTTTGCAACTACTTTACTTTTGGAGAAAATTCAAAACATTCATTATTCAATAGCGCCCAATAGCAAAAATCAGGTTTTGAATGAAGAATCACATTTCTTGGTAGAATCATGCAGGATTGAAATTTTTGATGGTTTTTTACTCCTCTCAACAGCCCAAACAAGTTTCTAAAAGGATGAGTTTGCAACTACTTTACTTTTGGAGAAAATTCAAAACATTCATTATTCAATAGGGCCCAAACTATCAAAAACCAGCGGTTTGAATGAACACACATTTCTTGGTAGAATCATGCAGGACTGAAATTTTTGATGTTTTTCTACTCCTCTCATGAGCCCAAACAAGTCTCTAAAAGCATGAGTTTGCAACTACTTTACTTTTGGAGAAAATTCAAAACATTCATTATTCAATAGAGCCCAATAGCAAAAACCAGCGTTTTGAATGAAGAATCACATTTCTTGGTAGAATCATGCAGGATTGAAATTTTTGATGGTTTTTTACTCCTCTCAACAGCCCAAACAAGTTTCTAAAAGGATGAGTTTGCAAATACTTTACTTTTGGAGAAAATTCAAAACATTCATTATTCAATAGGGCCCAAACTATCAAAAACCAGCGGTTTCAATGAACACACATTTCTTGGTAGAATCATGCAGGACTGAAATTTTTGATGTTTTTCTACTCCTTTCATGAGCCCAAACAAGTCTCTAAAAGCATGAGTTTGCAACTACTTTACTTTTGGAGAAAATTCAAAACATTCATTATTCAATAGAGCCCAATAGCAAAAATCAGGTTTTGAATGAAGAATCACATTTCTTGGTAGAATCATGCAGGATTGAAATTTTTGATGGTTTTTTACTCCTCTCAACAGCCCAAACAAGTTTCTAAAAGGATGAGTTTGCAACTACTTTACTTTTGGAGAAAATTCAAAACATTCATTATTCAATAGGGCCCAAAATATCAAAAACCAGCGGTTTGAATGAACACACATTTCTTGGTAGAATCGTGCAGGACTGAAATTTTTGATGTTTTTCTACTCCTCTCATGAGCCCAAACAAGTCTCTAAAAGCATGAGTTTGCAACTACTTTACTTTTGGAGAAAATTCAAAACATTCATTATTCAATAGAGCCCAATAGCAAAAACCAGCGTTTTGAATGAAGAATCACATTTCTTGGTAGAATCATGCAGGATTGAAATTTTTGATGGTTTTTTACTCCTCTCAACAGCCCAAACAAGTTTCTAAAAGGATGAGTTTGCCACTACTTTACTTTTGGAGAAAATTCAAAACATTCATTATTCAATAGGGCCCAAACTATCAAAAACCAGCGGTTTCAATGAACACACATTTCTTGGTAGAATCATGCAGGACTGAAATTTTTGATGTTTTTCTACTCCTCTCATGAGCCCAAACAAGTCTCTAAAAGCATGAGTTTGCAACTACTTTAATTTGGAGAAAATTCAAAACATTCATTATTCAATAGAGCCCAATAGCAAAAATCAGGTTTTGAATGAAGAATCACATTTCTTGGTAGAATCATGCAGGATTGAAATTTTTGATGGTTTTTTACTCCTCTCAACAGCCCAAACAAGTTTCTAAAAGGATGAGTTTGCAACTGCTTTACTTTTGGAGAAAATTCAAAACATTCATTATTCAATAGGGCCCAAACTATCAAAAACCAGCGGTTTGAACGAACACACATTTCTTGGTAGAATCATGCAGGACTGAAATTTTTGATGTTTTTCTACTCCTCTCATGAGCCCAAACAAGTCTCTAAAAGCATGAGTTTGCAACTACTTTACTTTTGGAGAAAATTCAAAACATTCATTATTCAATAGAGCCCAATAGGAAAAATCAGGTTTTGAATGAAGAATCACATTTCTTGGTAGAATCATGCAGGATTGAAATTTTTGATGGTTTTTTACTCCTCTCAACAGCCCAAACAAGTTTCTAAAAGGATGAGTTTGCAACTACTTTACTTTTGGAGAAAATTCAAAACATTCATTATTCAATAGTGCCCAAAATATCAAAAACCAGCGGTTTGAATGAACACACATTTCTTGGTAGAATCGTGCAGGACTGACATTTTTGATGTTTTTCTACTCCTCTCATGAGCCCAAACAAGTCTCTAAAAGGATGAGTTTGCAACTACTTTACTTTTGGAGAAAATTCAAAACATTCATTATTCAATAGAGCCCAATAGCAAAAACCAGCGTTTTGAATGAAGAATCACATTTCTTGGTAGAATCATGCAGGATTGAAATTTTTGATGGTTTTTTACTCCTCTCAACAGCCCAAACAAGTTTCTAAAAGGATGAGTTTGCAACTACTTTACTTTTGGAGAAAATTCAAAACATTCATTATTCAATAGGGCCCAAACTATCAAAAACCAGCGGTTTGAATGAACACACATTTCTTGGTAGAATCATGCAGGACTGAAATTTTTGATGTTTTTCTACTCCTCTCATGAGCCCAAACAAGTCTCTAAAAGCATGAGTTTGCAACTACTTTACTTTTGGAGAAAATTCAAAACATTCACTTTTCACTAGAGCCCAATAGCAAAAATCAGGTTTTGAATGAAGAATCACATTTCTTGGTAGAATCATGCAGGATTGAAATTTTTGATGGTTTTTTACTCCTCTCAACAGCCCAAACAAGTTTCTAAAAGGATGAGTTTGCAACTACTTTACTTTTGGAGAAAATTCAAAACATTCATTATTCAATAGGGCCCAAACTATCAAAAACCAGCGGTTTCAATGAACACACATTTCTTGGTAGAATCATGCAGGACTGAAATTTTTGATGTTTTTCTACTCCTCTCATGAGCCCAAACAAGTCTCTAAAAGCATGAGTTTGCAACTACTTTACTTTTGGAGAAAATTCAAAACATTCAATATTCAATAGAGCCCAATAGCAAAAATCAGGTTTTGAATGAAGAATCACATTTCTTGGTAAAATCATGCAGGATTGAAATTTTTGATGGTTTTTTACTCCTCTCAACAGCCCAAACAAGTTTCTAAAAGGATGAGTTTGCAACTACTTTACTTTTGGAGAAAATTCAAAACATTCATTATTCAATAGGGCCCAAACCATCAAAAACCAGCGGTTTCAATGAACACACATTTCTTGGTAGAATCATGCAGGACTGAAATTTTTGATGTTTTTCTACTCCTCTCATGAGACCAAACAAGTCTCTAAAAGCATGAGTTTGCAACTACTTTACTTTTGGAGAAAATTCAAAACATTCATTATTCAATAGAGCCCAATAGCAAAAATCAGGTTTTGAATGAAGAATCACATTTCTTGGTAAAATCATGCAGGATTGAAATTTTTGATGGTTTTTTACTCCTCTCAACAGCCCAAACAAGTTTCTAAAAGGATGAGTTTGCAACTACTTTACTTTTGGAGAAAATTCAAAACATTCATTATTCAATAGGGCCCAAACTATCAAAAACCAGCGGTTTGAATGAACACACATTTCTTGGTAGAATCATGCAGGACTGAAATTTTTGATGTTTTTCTACTCCTCTCATGAGCCCAAACAAGTCTCTAAAAGCATGAGTTTGCAACTATTTTACTTTTGGAGAAAATTCAAAACATTCACTTTTCACTAGAGCCCAATAGCAAAAATCAGGTTTTGAATGAAGAATCACATTTCTTGGTAGAATCATGCTGCATTGAAATTTTTGATGGTTTTTTACTCCTCTCAACAGCCCAAACAAGTTTCTAAAAGGATGAGTTTGCAACTACTTTACTTTTGGAGAAAATTCAAAACATTCATTATTCAATAGGGCCCAAACTATCAAAAACCAGCGGTTTCAATGAACACACATTTCTTGGTAGAATCATGCAGGACTGAAATTTTTGATGTTTTTCTACTCCTCTCATGAGCCCAAACAAGTCTCTAAAAGCATGAGTTTGCAACTACTTTACTTTTGGAGAAAATTCAAAACATTCAATATTCAATAGAGCCCAATAGCAAAAATCAGGTTTTGAATGAAGAATCACATTTCTTGGTAAAATCATGCAGGATTGAAATTTTTGATGGTTTTTTACTCCTCTCAACAGCCCAAACAAGTTTCTAAAAGGATGAGTTTGCAACTACTTTACTTTTGGAGAAAATTCAAAACATTCATTATTCAATAGGGCCCAAACCATCAAAAACCAGCGGTTTCAATGAACACACATTTCTTGGTAGAATCATGCAGGACTGAAATTTTTGATGTTTTTCTACTCCTCTCATGAGCCCAAACAAGTCTCTAAAAGCATGAGTTTTGCAACTACTTTACTTTTGGAGAAAATTCAAAACATTCATTATTCAATAGACCCCAATAGCAAAAATCAGGTTTTGAATGAAGAATCACATTTCTTGGTAGAATCATGCAGGATTGAAATTTTTGATGGTTTTTTACTCCTCTCAACAGCCCAAACAAGTTTCTAAAAGGATGAGTTTGCAACTACTTTACTTTTGGAGAAAATTCAAAACATTCATTATTCAATAGGGCCCAAACTATCAAAAAACAGCGGTTTCAATGAACACACATTTCTTGGTAGAATCATGCAGGACTGAAATTTTTGATGTTTTTCTACTCCTCTCATGAGCCCAAACAAGTCTCTAAAAGCATGAGTTTGCAACTACTTTACTTTTGGAGAAAATTCAAAACATTCATTATTCAATAGAGCCCAATAGGAAAAATCAGGTTTTGAATGAAGAATCACATTTCTTGGTAGAATCATGCAGGATTGAAATTTTTGATGGTTTTTTACTCCTCTCAACAGCCCAAACAAGTTTCTAAAAGGATGAGTTTGCAACTACTTTACTTTTGGAGAAAATTCAAAACATTCATTATTCAATAGGGCCCAAAATATCAAAAACCAGCGGTTTGAATGAACACACATTTCTTGGTAGAATCGTGCAGGACTGAAATTTTTGATGTTTTTCTACTCCTCTCATGAGCCCAAAGAAGTCTCTAAAAGGATGAGTTTGCAACTACTTTACTTTTGGAGAAAATTCAAAACATTCATTATTCAATAGAGCCCAATAGCAAAAACCAGCGTTTTGAATGAAGAATCACATTTCTTGGTAGAATCATGCAGGATTGAAATTTTTGATGGTTTTTTACTCCTCTCAACAGCCCAAACAAGTTTCTAAAAGGATGAGTTTGCAACTACTTTACTTTTGGAGAAAATTCAAAACATTCATTATTCAATAGGGCCCAAACTATCAAAAACCAGCGGTTTCAATGAACACACATTTCTTGGTAGAATCATGCAGGACTGAAATTTTTGATGTTTTTCTACTCCTCTCATGAGACCAAACAAGTCTCTAAAAGCATGAGTTTGCAACTACTTTACTTTTGGAGAAAATTCAAAACATTCATTATTCAATAGAGCCCAATAGCAAAAATCAGGTTTTGAATGAAGAATCACATTTCTTGGTAAAATCATGCAGGATTGAAATTTTTGATGGTTTTTTACTCCTCTCAACAGCCCAAACAAGTTTCTAAAAGGATGAGTTTGCAACTACTTTACTTTTGGAGAAAATTCAAAACATTCATTATTCAATAGGGCCCAAACTATCAAAAACCAGCGGTTTCAATGAACACACATTTCTTGGTAGAATCATGCAGGACTGAAATTTTTGATGTTTTTCTACTCCTCTCATGAGCCCAAACAAGTTTCTAAAAGCATGAGTTTGCAACTACTTTACTTTTGGAGAAAATTCAAAACATTCATTATTCAATAGGGCCCAAACTATCAAAAACCAGCGGTTTCAATGAACACACATTTCTTGGTAGAATCATGCAGGACTGAAATTTTTGATGTTTTTCGACTCCTCTCATGAGCCCAAACAAGTCTCTAAAAGCATGAGTTTGCAACTACTTTACTTTTGGAGAAAATTCAAAACATTCATTATTCAATAGAGCCCAATAGCAAAAATCAGGTTTTGAATGAAGAATCACATTTCTTGGTAGAATCATGCAGGATTGAAATTTTTGATGGTTTTTTACTCCTCTCAACAGCCCAAACAAGTTTCTAAAAGGATGAGTTTGCAAATACTTTACTTTTGGAGAAAATTCAAAACATTCATTATTCAATAGGGCCCAAACTATCAAAAACCAGCGGTTTCAATGAACACACATTTCTTGGTAGAATCGTGCAGGACTGAAATTTTTGATGTTTTTCTACTCCTCTCATGAGCCCAAACAAGTCTCTAAAAGCATGAGTTTGCAACTACTTTACTTTTGGAGAAAATTCAAAACATTCATTATTCAATAGCGCCCAATAGCAAAAATCAGGTTTTGAATGAAGAATCACTTTTCTTGGTAGAATCATGCAGGATTGAAATTTTTGATGGTTTTTTACTCCTCTCAACAGCCCAAACAAGTTTCTAAAAGGATGAGTTTGCAACTACTTTACTTTTGGAGAAAATTCAAAACATTCATTATTCAATAGGGCCCAAAATATCAAAAACCAGCGGTTTCAATGAACACACATTTCTTGGTAGAATCATGCAGGACTGAAATTTTTGATGTTTTTCTACTCCTCTCATGAGCCCAAACAAGTCTCTAAAAGCATGAGTTTGCAACTACTTTACTTTTGGAGAAAATTCAAAACATTCATTATTCAATAGAGCCCAATAGCAAAAATCAGGTTTTGAATGAAGAATCACATTTCTTGGTAGAATCATGCAGGATTGAAATTGTTGATGGTTTTTTACTCCTCTCAACAGCCCAAACAAGTTTCTAAAAGGATGAGTTTGCAACTACTTTACTTTTGGAGAAAATTCAAAACATTCATTATTCAATAGGGCCCAAACTATCAAAAACCAGCGGTTTGAATGAACACACATTTCTTGGTAGAATCATGCAGGACTGAAATTTTTGATGTTTTTCTACTCCTCTCATGAGCCCAAACAAGTCTCTAAAAGCATGAGTTTGCAACTACTTTACTTTTGGAGAAAATTCAAAACATTCATTATTCAATAGAGCCCAATAGCAAAAATCAGGTTTTGAATGAAGAATCACATTTCTTGGTGAATCATGCAGGATTGAAATTTTTGATGGTTTTTTACTCCTCTCAACAGCCCAAACAAGTGTCTAAAAGGATGAGTTTGCAACTACTTTACTTTTGGAGAAAATTCAAAACATTCATTATTCAATAGGTCCCAAAATATCAAAAACCAGCGGTTTGAATGAACACACATTTCTTGGTAGAATCGTGCAGGACTGAAATTTTTGATGTTTTTCTACTCCTCTCATGAGCCCAAACAAGTCTCTAAAAGGATGAGTTTGCAACTACTTTACTTTTGGAGAAAATTCAAAACATTCATTATTCAATAGAGCCCAATAGCAAAAACCAGCGTTTTGAATGAAGAATCACATTTCTTGGTAGAATCATGCAGGATTGAAATTTTTGATGGTTTTTTACTCCTCTCAACAGCCCAAACAAGTTTCTAAAAGGATGAGTTTGCAAATACTTTACTTTTGGAGAAAATTCAAAACATTCATTATTCAATAGAGCCCAATAGCAAAAACCAGCGTTTTGAATGAAGAATCACATTTCTTGGTAGAATCATGCAGGATTGAAATTTTTGATGGTTTTTTACTCCTCTCAACAGCCCAAACAAGTTTCTAAAAGGATGAGTTTGCAAATACTTTACTTTTGGAGAAAATTCAAAACATTCATTATTCAATAGGGCCCAAACTATCAAAAACCACCGGTTTCAATGAACACACATTTCTTGGTAGAATCGTGCAGGACTGAAATTTTTGATGTTTTTCTACTCCTCTCATGAGCCCAAACAAGTCTCTAAAAGCATGAGTTTGCAACTACTTTACTTTTGGAGAAAATTCAAAACATTCATTATTCAATAGCGCCCAATAGCAAAAATCAGGTTTTGAATGAAGAATCACATTTCTTGGTAGAATCATGCAGGATTGAAATTTTTGATGGTTTTTTACTCCTCTCAACAGCCCAAACAAGTTTCTAAAAGGATGAGTTTGCAACTACTTTACTTTTGGAGAAAATTCAAAACATTCATTATTCAATAGGGCCCAAACTATCAAAAACCAGCGGTTTGAATGAACACACATTTCTTGGTAGAATCATGCAGGACTGAAATTTTTGATGTTTTTCTACTCCTCTCATGAGCCCAAACAAGTCTCTAAAAGCATGAGTTTGCAACTACTTTACTTTTGGAGAAAATTCAAAACATTCATTATTCAATAGAGCCCAATAGCAAAAATCAGGTTTTGAATGAAGAATCACATTTCTTGGTGAATCATGCAGGATTGAAATTTTTGATGGTTTTTTACTCCTCTCAACAGCCCAAACAAGTTTCTAAAAGGATGAGTTTGCAACTACTTTACTTTTGGAGAAAATTCAAAACATTCATTATTCAATAGGTCCCAAAATATCAAAAACCAGCGGTTTGAATGAACACACATTTCTTGGTAGAATCGTGCAGGACTGAAATTTTTGATGTTTTTCTACTCCTCTCATGAGCCCAAACAAGTCTCTAAAAGGATGAGTTTGCAACTACTTTACTTTTGGAGAAAATTGAAAACATTCATTATTCAATAGAGCCCAATAGCAAAAACCAGCGTTTTGAATGAAGAATCACATTTCTTGGTAGAATCATGCAGGATTGAAATTTTTGATGGTTTTTTACTCCTCTCAACAGCCCAAACAAGTTTCTAAAAGGATGAGTTTGCAAATACTTTACTTTTGGAGAAAATTCAAAACATTCATTATTCAATAGGGCCCAAACTATCAAAAACCAGCGGTTTCAATGAACACACATTTCTTGGTAGAATCATGCAGGACTGAAATTTTTGATGTTTTTCTACTCCTTTCATGAGCCCAAACAAGTCTCTAAAAGCATGAGTTTGCAACTACTTTACTTTTGGAGAAAATTCAAAACATTCATTATTCAATAGAGCCCAATAGCAAAAATCAGGTTTTGAATGAAGAATCACATTTCTTGGTAGAATCATGCAGGATTGAAATTTTTGATGGTTTTTTACTCCTCTCAACAGCCCAAACAAGTTTCTAAAAGGATGAGTTTGCAACTACTTTACTTTTGGAGAAAATTCAAAACATTCATTATTCAATAGGGCCCAAAATATCAAAAACCAGCGGTTTGAATGAACACACATTTCTTGGTAGAATCGTGCAGGACTGAAATTTTTGATGTTTTTCTACTCCTCTCATGAGCCCAAACAAGTCTCTAAAAGCATGAGTTTGCAACTACTTTACTTTTGGAGAAAATTCAAAACATTCATTATTCAATAGAGCCCAATAGCAAAAACCAGCGTTTTGAATGAAGAATCACATTTCTTGGTAGAATCATGCAGGATTGAAATTTTTGATGGTTTTTTACTCCTCTCAACAGCCCAAACAAGTTTCTAAAAGGATGAGTTTGCCACTACTTTACTTTTGGAGAAAATTCAAAACATTCATTATTCAATAGGGCCCAAACTATCAAAAACCAGCGGTTTCAATGAACACACATTTCTTGGTAGAATCATGCAGGACTGAAATTTTTGATGTTTTTCTACTCCTCTCATGAGCCCAAACAAGTCTCTAAAAGCATGAGTTTGCAACTACTTTAATTTGGAGAAAATTCAAAACATTCATTATTCAATAGAGCCCAATAGCAAAAATCAGGTTTTGAATGAAGAATCACATTTCTTGGTAGAATCATGCAGGATTGAAATTTTTGATGGTTTTTTACTCCTCTCAACAGCCCAAACAAGTTTCTAAAAGGATGAGTTTGCAACTGCTTTACTTTTGGAGAAAATTCAAAACATTCATTATTCAATAGGGCCCAAACTATCAAAAACCAGCGGTTTGAACGAACACACATTTCTTGGTAGAATCATGCAGGACTGAAATTTTTGATGTTTTTCTACTCCTCTCATGAGCCCAAACAAGTCTCTAAAAGCATGAGTTTGCAACTACTTTACTTTTGGAGAAAATTCAAAACATTCATTATTCAATAGAGCCCAATAGGAAAAATCAGGTTTTGAATGAAGAATCACATTTCTTGGTAGAATCATGCAGGATTGAAATTTTTGATGGTTTTTTACTCCTCTCAACAGCCCAAACAAGTTTCTAAAAGGATGAGTTTGCAACTACTTTACTTTTGGAGAAAATTCAAAACATTCATTATTCAATAGTGCCCAAAATATCAAAAACCAGCGGTTTGAATGAACACACATTTCTTGGTAGAATCGTGCAGGACTGACATTTTTGATGTTTTTCTACTCCTCTCATGAGCCCAAACAAGTCTCTAAAAGGATGAGTTTGCAACTACTTTACTTTTGGAGAAAATTCAAAACATTCATTATTCAATAGAGCCCAATAGCAAAAACCAGCGTTTTGAATGAAGAATCACATTTCTTGGTAGAATCATGCAGGATTGAAATTTTTGATGGTTTTTTACTCCTCTCAACAGCCCAAACAAGTTTCTAAAAGGATGAGTTTGCAACTACTTTACTTTTGGAGAAAATTCAAAACATTCATTATTCAATAGGGCCCAAACTATCAAAAACCAGCGGTTTGAATGAACACACATTTCTTGGTAGAATCATGCAGGACTGAAATTTTTGATGTTTTTCTACTCCTCTCATGAGCCCAAACAAGTCTCTAAAAGCATGAGTTTGCAACTACTTTACTTTTGGAGAAAATTCAAAACATTCACTTTTCACTAGAGCCCAATAGCAAAAATCAGGTTTTGAATGAAGAATCACATTTCTTGGTAGAATCATGCAGGATTGAAATTTTTGATGGTTTTTTACTCCTCTCAACAGCCCAAACAAGTTTCTAAAAGGATGAGTTTGCAACTACTTTACTTTTGGAGAAAATTCAAAACATTCATTATTCAATAGGGCCCAAACTATCAAAAACCAGCGGTTTCAATGAACACACATTTCTTGGTAGAATCATGCAGGACTGAAATTTTTGATGTTTTTCTACTCCTCTCATGAGCCCAAACAAGTCTCTAAAAGCATGAGTTTGCAACTACTTTACTTTTGGAGAAAATTCAAAACATTCAATATTCAATAGAGCCCAATAGCAAAAATCAGGTTTTGAATGAAGAATCACATTTCTTGGTAAAATCATGCAGGATTGAAATTTTTGATGGTTTTTTACTCCTCTCAACAGCCCAAACAAGTTTCTAAAAGGATGAGTTTGCAACTACTTTACTTTTGGAGAAAATTCAAAACATTCATTATTCAATAGGGCCCAAACTATCAAAAACCAGCGGTTTGAATGAACACACATTTCTTGGTAGAATCATGCAGGACTGAAATTTTTGATGTTTTTCTACTCCTCTCATGAGCCCAAACAAGTCTCTAAAAGCATGAGTTTGCAACTATTTTACTTTTGGAGAAAATTCAAAACATTCACTTTTCACTAGAGCCCAATAGCAAAAATCAGGTTTTGAATGAAGAATCACATTTCTTGGTAGAATCATGCTGCATTGAAATTTTTGATGGTTTTTTACTCCTCTCAACAGCCCAAACAAGTTTCTAAAAGGATGAGTTTGCAACTACTTTACTTTTGGAGAAAATTCAAAACATTCATTATTCAATAGGGCCCAAACTATCAAAAACCAGCGGTTTCAATGAACACACATTTCTTGGTAGAATCATGCAGGACTGAAATTTTTGATGTTTTTCTACTCCTCTCATGAGCCCAAACAAGTCTCTAAAAGCATGAGTTTGCAACTACTTTACTTTTGGAGAAAATTCAAAACATTCAATATTCAATAGAGCCCAATAGCAAAAATCAGGTTTTGAATGAAGAATCACATTTCTTGGTAAAATCATGCAGGATTGAAATTTTTGATGGTTTTTTACTCCTCTCAACAGCCCAAACAAGTTTCTAAAAGGATGAGTTTGCAACTACTTTACTTTTGGAGAAAATTCAAAACATTCATTATTCAATAGGGCCCAAACCATCAAAAACCAGCGGTTTCAATGAACACACATTTCTTGGTAGAATCATGCAGGACTGAAATTTTTGATGTTTTTCTACTCCTCTCATGAGCCCAAACAAGTCTCTAAAAGCATGAGTTTTGCAACTACTTTACTTTTGGAGAAAATTCAAAACATTCATTATTCAATAGACCCCAATAGCAAAAATCAGGTTTTGAATGAAGAATCACATTTCTTGGTAGAATCATGCAGGATTGAAATTTTTGATGGTTTTTTACTCCTCTCAACAGCCCAAACAAGTTTCTAAAAGGATGAGTTTGCAACTACTTTACTTTTGGAGAAAATTCAAAACATTCATTATTCAATAGGGCCCAAACTATCAAAAAACAGCGGTTTCAATGAACACACATTTCTTGGTAGAATCATGCAGGACTGAAATTTTTGATGTTTTTCTACTCCTCTCATGAGCCCAAACAAGTCTCTAAAAGCATGAGTTTGCAACTACTTTACTTTTGGAGAAAATTCAAAACATTCATTATTCAATAGAGCCCAATAGGAAAAATCAGGTTTTGAATGAAGAATCACATTTCTTGGTAGAATCATGCAGGATTGAAATTTTTGATGGTTTTTTACTCCTCTCAACAGCCCAAACAAGTTTCTAAAAGGATGAGTTTGCAACTACTTTACTTTTGGAGAAAATTCAAAACATTCATTATTCAATAGGGCCCAAAATATCAAAAACCAGCGGTTTGAATGAACACACATTTCTTGGTAGAATCGTGCAGGACTGAAATTTTTGATGTTTTTCTACTCCTCTCATGAGCCCAAAGAAGTCTCTAAAAGGATGAGTTTGCAACTACTTTACTTTTGGAGAAAATTCAAAACATTCATTATTCAATAGAGCCCAATAGCAAAAACCAGCGTTTTGAATGAAGAATCACATTTCTTGGTAGAATCATGCAGGATTGAAATTTTTGATGGTTTTTTACTCCTCTCAACAGCCCAAACAAGTTTCTAAAAGGATGAGTTTGCAACTACTTTACTTTTGGAGAAAATTCAAAACATTCATTATTCAATAGGGCCCAAACTATCAAAAACCAGCGGTTTCAATGAACACACATTTCTTGGTAGAATCATGCAGGACTGAAATTTTTGATGTTTTTCTACTCCTCTCATGAGACCAAACAAGTCTCTAAAAGCATGAGTTTGCAACTACTTTACTTTTGGAGAAAATTCAAAACATTCATTATTCAATAGAGCCCAATAGCAAAAATCAGGTTTTGAATGAAGAATCACATTTCTTGGTAAAATCATGCAGGATTGAAATTTTTGATGGTTTTTTACTCCTCTCAACAGCCCAAACAAGTTTCTAAAAGGATGAGTTTGCAACTACTTTACTTTTGGAGAAAATTCAAAACATTCATTATTCAATAGGGCCCAAACTATCAAAAACCAGCGGTTTCAATGAACACACATTTCTTGGTAGAATCATGCAGGACTGAAATTTTTGATGTTTTTCTACTCCTCTCATGAGCCCAAACAAGTTTCTAAAAGCATGAGTTTGCAACTACTTTACTTTTGGAGAAAATTCAAAACATTCATTATTCAATAGGGCCCAAACTATCAAAAACCAGCGGTTTCAATGAACACACATTTCTTGGTAGAATCATGCAGGACTGAAATTTTTGATGTTTTTCGACTCCTCTCATGAGCCCAAACAAGTCTCTAAAAGCATGAGTTTGCAACTACTTTACTTTTGGAGAAAATTCAAAACATTCATTATTCAATAGAGCCCAATAGCAAAAATCAGGTTTTGAATGAAGAATCACATTTCTTGGTAGAATCATGCAGGATTGAAATTTTTGATGGTTTTTTACTCCTCTCAACAGCCCAAACAAGTTTCTAAAAGGATGAGTTTGCAAATACTTTACTTTTGGAGAAAATTCAAAACATTCATTATTCAATAGGGCCCAAACTATCAAAAACCAGCGGTTTCAATGAACACACATTTCTTGGTAGAATCGTGCAGGACTGAAATTTTTGATGTTTTTCTACTCCTCTCATGAGCCCAAACAAGTCTCTAAAAGCATGAGTTTGCAACTACTTTACTTTTGGAGAAAATTCAAAACATTCATTATTCAATAGCGCCCAATAGCAAAAATCAGGTTTTGAATGAAGAATCACTTTTCTTGGTAGAATCATGCAGGATTGAAATTTTTGATGGTTTTTTACTCCTCTCAACAGCCCAAACAAGTTTCTAAAAGGATGAGTTTGCAACTACTTTACTTTTGGAGAAAATTCAAAACATTCATTATTCAATAGGGCCCAAAATATCAAAAACCAGCGGTTTCAATGAACACACATTTCTTGGTAGAATCATGCAGGACTGAAATTTTTGATGTTTTTCTACTCCTCTCATGAGCCCAAACAAGTCTCTAAAAGCATGAGTTTGCAACTACTTTACTTTTGGAGAAAATTCAAAACATTCATTATTCAATAGAGCCCAATAGCAAAAATCAGGTTTTGAATGAAGAATCACATTTCTTGGTAGAATCATGCAGGATTGAAATTGTTGATGGTTTTTTACTCCTCTCAACAGCCCAAACAAGTTTCTAAAAGGATGAGTTTGCAACTACTTTACTTTTGGAGAAAATTCAAAACATTCATTATTCAATAGGGCCCAAACTATCAAAAACCAGCGGTTTGAATGAACACACATTTCTTGGTAGAATCATGCAGGACTGAAATTTTTGATGTTTTTCTACTCCTCTCATGAGCCCAAACAAGTCTCTAAAAGCATGAGTTTGCAACTACTTTACTTTTGGAGAAAATTCAAAACATTCATTATTCAATAGAGCCCAATAGCAAAAATCAGGTTTTGAATGAAGAATCACATTTCTTGGTGAATCATGCAGGATTGAAATTTTTGATGGTTTTTTACTCCTCTCAACAGCCCAAACAAGTGTCTAAAAGGATGAGTTTGCAACTACTTTACTTTTGGAGAAAATTCAAAACATTCATTATTCAATAGGTCCCAAAATATCAAAAACCAGCGGTTTGAATGAACACACATTTCTTGGTAGAATCGTGCAGGACTGAAATTTTTGATGTTTTTCTACTCCTCTCATGAGCCCAAACAAGTCTCTAAAAGGATGAGTTTGCAACTACTTTACTTTTGGAGAAAATTCAAAACATTCATTATTCAATAGAGCCCAATAGCAAAAACCAGCGTTTTGAATGAAGAATCACATTTCTTGGTAGAATCATGCAGGATTGAAATTTTTGATGGTTTTTTACTCCTCTCAACAGCCCAAACAAGTTTCTAAAAGGATGAGTTTGCAAATACTTTACTTTTGGAGAAAATTCAAAACATTCATTATTCAATAGAGCCCAATAGCAAAAACCAGCGTTTTGAATGAAGAATCACATTTCTTGGTAGAATCATGCAGGATTGAAATTTTTGATGGTTTTTTACTCCTCTCAACAGCCCAAACAAGTTTCTAAAAGGATGAGTTTGCAAATACTTTACTTTTGGAGAAAATTCAAAACATTCATTATTCAATAGGGCCCAAACTATCAAAAACCACCGGTTTCAATGAACACACATTTCTTGGTAGAATCGTGCAGGACTGAAATTTTTGATGTTTTTCTACTCCTCTCATGAGCCCAAACAAGTCTCTAAAAGCATGAGTTTGCAACTACTTTACTTTTGGAGAAAATTCAAAACATTCATTATTCAATAGCGCCCAATAGCAAAAATCAGGTTTTGAATGAAGAATCACATTTCTTGGTAGAATCATGCAGGATTGAAATTTTTGATGGTTTTTTACTCCTCTCAACAGCCCAAACAAGTTTCTAAAAGGATGAGTTTGCAACTACTTTACTTTTGGAGAAAATTCAAAACATTCATTATTCAATAGGGCCCAAACTATCAAAAACCAGCGGTTTGAATGAACACACATTTCTTGGTAGAATCATGCAGGACTGAAATTTTTGATGTTTTTCTACTCCTCTCATGAGCCCAAACAAGTCTCTAAAAGCATGAGTTTGCAACTACTTTACTTTTGGAGAAAATTCAAAACATTCATTATTCAATAGAGCCCAATAGCAAAAATCAGGTTTTGAATGAAGAATCACATTTCTTGGTGAATCATGCAGGATTGAAATTTTTGATGGTTTTTTACTCCTCTCAACAGCCCAAACAAGTTTCTAAAAGGATGAGTTTGCAACTACTTTACTTTTGGAGAAAATTCAAAACATTCATTATTCAATAGGTCCCAAAATATCAAAAACCAGCGGTTTGAATGAACACACATTTCTTGGTAGAATCGTGCAGGACTGAAATTTTTGATGTTTTTCTACTCCTCTCATGAGCCCAAACAAGTCTCTAAAAGGATGAGTTTGCAACTACTTTACTTTTGGAGAAAATTGAAAACATTCATTATTCAATAGAGCCCAATAGCAAAAACCAGCGTTTTGAATGAAGAATCACATTTCTTGGTAGAATCATGCAGGATTGAAATTTTTGATGGTTTTTTACTCCTCTCAACAGCCCAAACAAGTTTCTAAAAGGATGAGTTTGCAAATACTTTACTTTTGGAGAAAATTCAAAACATTCATTATTCAATAGAGCCCAATAGCAAAAACCAGCGTTTTGAATGAAGAATCACATTTCTTGGTAGAATCATGCAGGATTGAAATTTTTGATGGTTTTTTACTCCTCTCAACAGCCCAAACAAGTTTCTAAAAGGATGAGTTTGCAAATACTTTACTTTTGGAGAAAATTCAAAACATTCATTATTCAATAGGGCCCAAACTATCAAAAACCACCGGTTTCAATGAACACACATTTCTTGGTAGAATCGTGCAGGACTGAAATTTTTGATGTTTTTCTACTCCTCTCATGAGCCCAAACAAGTCTCTAAAAGCATGAGTTTGCAACTACTTTACTTTTGGAGAAAATTCAAAACATTCATTCTTCAATAGCGCCCAATAGCAAAAATCAGGTTTTGAATGAAGAATCACATTTCTTGGTAGAATCATGCAGGATTGAAATTTTTGATGGTTTTTTACTCCTCTCAACAGCCCAAACAAGTTTCTAAAAGGATGAGTTTGCAACTACTTTACTTTTGGAGAAAATTCAAAACATTCATTATTCAATAGGGCCCAAAATATCAAAAACCAGCGGTTTCAATGAACACACATTTCTTGGTAGAATCATGCAGGACTGAAATTTTTGATGTTTTTCTACTCCTCTAATGAGCCCAAACAAGTCTCTAAAAGCATGAGTTTGCAACTACTTTACTTTTGGAGAAAATTCAAAACATTCATTATTCAATAGAGCCCAATAGCAAAAATCAGGTTTTGAATGAAGAATCACATTTCTTGGTAGAATCATGCAGGATTGAAATTTTTTATGTTTTTTTACTCCTCTCAACAGCCCAAACAAGTTTCTAAAAGGATGAGTTTGCAACTACTTTACTTTTGGAGAAAATTCAAAACATTCATTATTCAATAGGGCCCAAACTATCAAAAACCAGCGGTTTGAATGAACACACATTTCTTGGTAGAATCATGCAGGACTGAAATTTTTTATGTTTTTCTACTCCTCTCATGAGCCCAAACAAGTCTCTAAAAGCATGAGTTTGCAACTACTTTGCTTTTGGAGAAAATTCAAAACATTCATTATTCAATAGAGCCCAATAGGAAAAATCAGGTTTTGAATGAAGAATCACATTTCTTGGTAGAATCATGCAGGATTGAAATTTTTGATGGTTTTTTACTCCTCTCAACAGCCCAAACAAGTTTCTAAAAGGATGAGTTTGCAACTACTTTACTTTTGGAGAAAATTCAAAACATTCATTATTCAATAGTGCCCAAAATATCAAAAACCAGCGGTTTGAATGAACACACATTTCTTGGTAGAATCGTGCAGGACTGACATTTTTGATGTTTTTCTACTCCTCTCATGAGCCCAAACAAGTCTCTAAAAGGATGAGTTTGCAACTGCTTTACTTTTGGAGAAAATTCAAAACAGTCATTATTCAATAGAGCCCAATAGCAAAAACCAGCGTTTTGAATGAAGAATCACATTTCTTGGTAGAATCATGCAGGATTGAAATTTTTGATGTTTTTTTACTCCTCTCAACAGCCCAAACAAGTTTCTAAAAGGATGAGTTTGCAACTACTTTACTTTTGGAGAAAATTCAAAACATTCATTATTCAATAGGGCCCAAACTATCAAAAAACAGCGGTTTCAATGAACACACATTTCTTGGTAGAATCATGCAGAACTGAAATTTTTGATGTTTTTCTACTCCTCTCATGAGACCAAACAAGTCTCTAAAAGCATGAGTTTGCGGGGGGCGTGGCTTGCAGGGGAGCAGAGCGGACGTGTTTTCCAGGAGCTCCTGCTTCTCCTACTCTAAGCTTACTGAAAGACTGCCAAATTGTGGAATAAACGGCCACGGATTAATAAGAAGATGCCTAAGAGGTGCAGCAAGAAGAACAGAAGGATCCCAGTGAGTAGAGACCGAACAACGGGTCCAAGAAGTCTGGGGAGCCTGTCAGGCCCAAGCCTCCATGCTGCATGTAAACAAAGTGGCCATGTGACTGATCTGCGCGATGGAGCAAAGAGGCAGAGATCCAGTGGGGTCCGAAGAACAAAACAGACATCAGAGACCGGGTCTCCTGAATACCAAGCGGTCCTGACATCTGCTGATGGAGATATGGGAGGTTATTACGAGACCGCGTTGAACAAAGGAGCCGTGCGACTGCAGGGGAGAGGCGGCGGTGGAGACGCTGCTGCGCCGCTGCTGGAATCAGTTGTGCCACCTTCCGAGGGCTCTTCAGCATCGGGAGATCCACGTGGACTTGCTGCGACACTGGCGATGGGGCCCTCGGCGCCTGGAGCGGTCCCCGCTTTGAAGGACCGGAGCGGGAAGACTGCAGTGAAAGCCGCGGCCGTGCGGCAGAGGAGGAATAGCGGCGGGAAATCCCCTTCTTCCCCGACATGCGGTCCCGGTGAGTTGTCCTTCTGCGGCCGATCTGGGGACATTAAGGAACAATCAGGAGCCCGGCTGACTGCTCGTACGTGGATGCGGGGAGTTCCTAGGATCGGATCGATATTGGCTTCGGGGGAGATCTTTGATCAGCTGATGGCAGCAGATGCCGCAATTGCGCTGCCATTGAGATGCGGTGGTGCTGAGGCCTTTGCACCTGTGTTGGACTCGGGGAACCACACAGTACCATCAATTGTGGTTCCCTGTGCCTTAAGAGGAGTGACAGAGGAGACTCTGAAGCGGAGAGGTGACGGGGAAATAATTGACGCATCGCAACAATGTGAACAATCTGATATATCCTTTTCGTGTGGGGTGCTGGCGGCGGGGTCTCCTGGGCACAGTGCAACCCAGGTCACAACTAATAACAATCAAAGGAAAAGTTGGGAAAATGGGTCTGGTGTTGTGGCTGTGCTACAGGAGAGTTGTAGCGGAGTTGAAAAATCGGCATTACCACTATTTAAACCTACTATAGATTTATCATTATGCACATCTGTTGTACCATTAATACCTTCTATTAAGCATCTTAATAGTGATTTGCGATATGATGCAGCGGAATTTATACCAGTAAACACACCTAAACAACTATTTAATGGGGAGATGGGATTATCATGCTATGGGGGAGCTCAGTCATACTGTGGGACAGATTTTAATATGGGATTTCAAAAAAATCTAGGAGACAAGCAATTTTTAGACTCTGGTATTGATAAGGGGCTACAAAAAAATAGTTTTTATGAAAAACCAACTAACGCTGCCTTTGGAAAGGAAGATTTTGGGCTGGATAACATTATCCAGTCCATGACTAAAGAGTCAAATGTTTTGATTGCTCGAATTGAAAATTACCTTCTTGCTTTATACACAAATAGGGAGGATTCTTCTAATCACCAGACAGGACTAAATTATAATAAGTCAGAACCATCATCTGACGGTGGGGAGGAATTAGAAAATGCAGACTCGGAGGCCTCTGGGAAGGAGGTAGTCTCTTTCGGGAACTCGGAAAATGATTTGATTGATTCAGTTGATATAAGTGACACGGATGAGGCATCTTCGATAAGTTCCTTCATGTCTGAGAGCCCTATCAGTAATGGAGAATCTGGTTATAATAAGCTTTTTCAAGATGATAAAATTGATATAGCTCAAGAAAAGACAGAGTGTGATGTTAAAGAGGTATTTACTGATCCACTCTCGCTACATAATATATTGGTTCCTGGGAGTTTCCCCGTTGAGGATTTTCTGATTAAATCATGCAAAACCTTTTTAATTTCGTTGAATGATCTGGGGATTAGTAGTGTTGGAGACCCGGGTATAGACAAAATTAAAATATTAGGAAACTCGATTAAGCAACTTATGAAGAGTATTTTTTCAATTATAGTCAGCGAGAATGTAATAAAACCTAACAATACTCCTGATATTTCCCTCTCTACAGTAAAATCTACGTTTAAACAATCTGAATTTTCCTCCTCTATTGAAGCATCAAAATTTCATGAGATCTCGGATTCTTTGAGGGATATACAGAAGGAGATTGCCTCATTCAGATGTTCGTTGTCCAATTTTGAGGATTTGAAGAGGAAAAATAATGTTAAAATCAGGGGTATTCCCGAGTCAGTTCAACCAACTAGATTGAGGGAGTATGTTTCCTCAATGATGTATTACTTATTTCCGGAAACTAAAGGTAAAAATCTAATTGAAAAAATATTTAGGATTCGTAGACCTTCCTCCCTGCTGTCTGACTTAACTAGAGATGTTATTGTCTCATTTTATCCTAACTGGATCAGAAACACTCTTCTTGGTTTAACAAAAAATCCTAGTTTTCTTTCGTCTCCCTATAAAAACTTAGTTTTTTTTAAAGATCTATGCAAAAACACTATAGAAAAACGTAGGTCATTTTTACAAATAACAACTGAGCTTCGCCGGGCTAGTATTGACTATAATTGGTCCCAAAATTCTACATTAATCGTGAGATATGCTTCAAACATAATTCATATCCTGTCTCCGCGGGATGGTATAGATTTCCTTAGAGATGCTGGATTTATTTCTAATAATCATCTTCCCAAAAATTTACATTCATCTGTGCAAGACCTCTGATTCATCATTCCTGGGCTTGGGATCTAGTCTAGATTGGATTTTATTATCATGAAACCTGGACTACTTGGACCTTTCAAAGCTTTTCACATATATGTCAGATATAATTGTGTTCTGAGATTTATATTCCACGAGCAGATTTGAGAATAAAGCCGAACTTTCCCCTACATGGTCTAAACTACGTTTCTAGTGCTAGGTTTTCCTTTTGTTTAGATATATCCATGTAAATGAAGCAGATTTATTTTGTAGCTTATTTGAATTTTTTTTACCCCCCAATCGGTCCTAGAGCCACCTTGTGTGGTTGAGGTCGGGGGGGTAAAGCCCCCAAACAGGTCCTAGACCATCTAGTGGTTACGGACGGGACAGGTAACATGCAACTACAATTTTTATTTTTGTACGTATGACGCTTTTATTTTGTACGTATGATGTAAATACATGCAACTACAGCTTTACTTTGTACGAATGTTGTAATTATGGTATTTTATGTTTGTATACCTGTCTATTCCCCCATCTGGGGGTCTCCCTGTATTTACAGGGGGTATCCTTTCCTCACCTAATCCTTTCCCACTTTCTTTCCTTTCCTGTTAAAAAATTCACAAAACTTAATAAAAACATTTAAATAAAAAAAGCATGAGTTTGCAACTACTTTACTTTTGGAGAAAATTCAAAACATTCATTATTCAATAGAGCCCAATAGCAAAAATCAGGTTTTGAATGAAGAATCACATTTCTTGGTAAAATCATGCAGGATTGAAATTTTTGATGGTTTTTTACTCCTCTCAACAGCCCAAACAAGTTTCTAAAAGGATGAGTTTGCAACTACTTTACTTTTGGAGAAAATTCAAAACATTCATTATTCAATAGGGCCCAAACTATCAAAAACCAGCGGTTTCAATGAACACACATTTCTTGGTAGAATCATGCAGGACTGAAATTTTTGATGTTTTTCTACTCCTCTCATGAGCCCAAACAAGTCTCTAAAAGCATGAGTTTGCAACTACTTTACTTTTGGAGAAAATTCAAAACATTCACTTTTCACTAGAGCCCAATAGCAAAAATCAGGTTTTGAATGAAGAATCACATTTCTTGGTAGAATCATGCTGCATTGAAATTTTTGATGGTTTTTTACTCCTCTCAACAGCCCAAACAAGTTTCTAAAAGGATGAGTTTGCAACTACTTTACTTTTGGAGAAAATTCAAAACATTCATTATTCAATAGGGCCCAAACTATCAAAAACCAGCGGTTTCAATGAACACACATTTCTTGGTAGAATCATGCAGGACTGAAATTTTTGATGTTTTTCTACTCCTCTCATGAGCCCAAACAAGTCTCTAAAAGCATGAGTTTGCAACTACTTTACTTTTGGAGAAAATTCAAAACATTCACTTTTCACTAGAGCCCAATAGCAAAAATCAGGTTTTGAATGAAGAATCACATTTCTTGGTAGAATCATGCTGCATTGAAATTTTTGATGGTTTTTTACTCCTCTCAACAGCCCAAACAAGTTTCTAAAAGGATGAGTTTGCAACTACTTTACTTTTGGAGAAAATTCAAAACATTCATTATTCAATAGGGCCCAAACTATCAAAAACCAGCGGTTTGAATGAACACACATTTCTTGGTAGAATCATGCAGGACTGAAATTTTTGATGTTTTTCTACTCCTCTCATGAGCCCAAACAAGTCTCTAAAAGCATGAGTTTGCAACTACTTTACTTTTGGAGAAAATTCAAAACATTCATTATTCAATAGAGCCCAATAGCAAAAATCAGGTTTTGAATGAAGAATCACATTTCTTGGTGAATCATGCAGGATTGAAATTTTTGATGGTTTTTTACTCCTCTCAACAGCCCAAACAAGTTTCTAAAAGGATGAGTTTGCAACTACTTTACTTTTGGAGAAAATTCAAAACATTCATTATTCAATAGGGCCCAAACTATCAAAAACCAGCGGTTTCAATGAACACACATTTCTTGGTAGAATCATGCAGGACTGAAATTTTTGATGTTTTTCTACTCCTCTCATGAGCCCAAACAAGTCTCTAAAAGCATGAGTTTGCAACTACTTTACTTTTGGAGAAAATTCAAAACATTCAATATTCAATAGAGCCCAATAGCAAAAATCAGGTTTTGAATGAAGAATCACATTTCTTGGTAAAATCATGCAGGATTGAAATTTTTGATGGTTTTTTACTCCTCTCAACAGCCCAAACAAGTTTCTAAAAGGATGAGTTTGCAACTACTTTACTTTTGGAGAAAATTCAAAACATTCATTATTCAATAGGGCCCAAACCATCAAAAACCAGCGGTTTCAATGAACACACATTTCTTGGTAGAATCATGCAGGACTGAAATTTTTGATGTTTTTCTACTCCTCTCATGAGCCCAAACAAGTCTCTAAAAGCATGAGTTTTGCAACTACTTTACTTTTGGAGAAAATTCAAAACATTCATTATTCAATAGACCCCAATAGCAAAAATCAGGTTTTGAATGAAGAATCACATTTCTTGGTAGAATCATGCAGGATTGAAATTTTTGATGGTTTTTTACTCCTCTCAACAGCCCAAACAAGTTTCTAAAAGGATGAGTTTGCAACTACTTTACTTTTGGAGAAAATTCAAAACATTCATTATTCAATAGGGCCCAAACTATCAAAAACCAGCGGTTTCAATGAACACACATTTCTTGGTAGAATCATGCAGGACTGAAATTTTTGATGTTTTTCTACTCCTCTCATGAGACCAAACAAGTCTCTAAAAGCATGAGTTTGCAACTACTTTACTTTTGGAGAAAATTCAAAACATTCATTATTCAATAGAGCCCAATAGCAAAAATCAGGTTTTGAATGAAGAATCACATTTCTTGGTAAAATCATGCAGGATTGAAATTTCTGATGGTTTTTTACTCCTCTCAACAGCCCAAACAAGTTTCTAAAAGGATGAGTTTGCAACTACTTTACTTTTGGAGAAAATTCAAAACATTCATTATTCAATAGGGCCCAAACTATCAAAAACCAGCGGTTTCAATGAACACACATTTCTTGGTAGAATCATGCAGGACTGAAATTTTTGATGTTTTTCTACTCCTCTCATGAGCCCAAACAAGTTTCTAAAAGCATGAGTTTGCAACTACTTTACTTTTGGAGAAAATTCAAAACATTCACTATTCAATAGAGCCCAATAGCAAAAATTAGGTTTTGAATGAAGAATCACATTTCTTGGTAAAATCATGCAGGATTGAAATTTTTGATGTTTTTTACTCCTCTCAACAGCCCAAACAAGTTTCTAAAAGGATGAGTTTGCAACTACTTTACTTTTGGAGAAAATTCAAAACATTCATTATTCAATAGGGCCCAAACTATCAAAAACCAGCGGTTTCAATGAACACACATTTCTTGGTAGAATCATGCAGGACTGAAATTTTTGATGTTTTTCGACTCCTCTCATGAGCCCAAACAAGTCTCTAAAAGCATGAGTTTGCAACTACTTTACTTTTGGAGAAAATTCAAAACATTCATTATTCAATAGAGCCCAATAGCAAAAATCAGGTTTTGAATGAAGAATCACATTTCTTGGTAGAATCATGCAGGATTGAAATTTTTGATGGTTTTTTACTCCTCTCAACAGCCCAAACAAGTTTCTAAAAGGATGAGTTTGCAAATACTTTACTTTTGGAGAAAATTCAAAACATTCATTATTCAATAGGGCCCAAACTATCAAAAACCAGCGGTTTCAATGAACACACATTTCTTGGTAGAATCGTGCAGGACTGAAATTTTTGATGTTTTTCTACTCCTCTCATGAGCCCAAACAAGTCTCTAAAAGCATGAGTTTGCAACTACTTTACTTTTGGAGAAAATTCAAAACATTCATTATTCAATAGCGCCCAATAGCAAAAATCAGGTTTTGAATGAAGAATCACTTTTCTTGGTAGAATCATGCAGGATTGAAATTTTTGATGGTTTTTTACTCCTCTCAACAGCCCAAACAAGTTTCTAAAAGGATGAGTTTGCAACTACTTTACTTTTGGAGAAAATTCAAAACATTCATTATTCAATAGGGCCCAAAATATCAAAAACCAGCGGTTTCAATGAACACACATTTCTTGGTAGAATCATGCAGGACTGAAATTTTTGATGTTTTTCTACTCCTCTCATGAGCCCAAACAAGTCTCTAAAAGCATGAGTTTGCAACTACTTTACTTTTGGAGAAAATTCAAAACATTCATTATTCAATAGAGCCCAATAGCAAAAATCAGGTTTTGAATGAAGAATCACATTTCTTGGTAGAATCATGCAGGATTGAAATTGTTGATGGTTTTTTACTCCTCTCAACAGCCCAAACAAGTTTCTAAAAGGATGAGTTTGCAACTACTTTACTTTTGGAGAAAATTCAAAACATTCATTATTCAATAGGGCCCAAACTATCAAAAACCAGCGGTTTGAATGAACACACATTTCTTGGTAGAATCATGCAGGACTGAAATTTTTGATGTTTTTCTACTCCTCTCATGAGCCCAAACAAGTCTCTAAAAGCATGAGTTTGCAACTACTTTACTTTTGGAGAAAATTCAAAACATTCATTATTCAATAGAGCCCAATAGCAAAAATCAGGTTTTGAATGAAGAATCACATTTCTTGGTGAATCATGCAGGATTGAAATTTTTGATGGTTTTTTACTCCTCTCAACAGCCCAAACAAGTTTCTAAAAGGATGAGTTTGCAACTACTTTACTTTTGGAGAAAATTCAAAACATTCATTATTCAATAGGTCCCAAAATATCAAAAACCAGCGGTTTGAATGAACACACATTTCTTGGTAGAATCGTGCAGGACTGAAATTTTTGATGTTTTTCTACTCCTCTCATGAGCCCAAACAAGTCTCTAAAAGGATGAGTTTGCAACTACTTTACTTTTGGAGAAAATTCAAAACATTCATTATTCAATAGAGCCCAATAGCAAAAACCAGCGTTTTGAATGAAGAATCACATTTCTTGGTAGAATCATGCAGGATTGAAATTTTTGATGGTTTTTTACTCCTCTCAACAGCCCAAACAAGTTTCTAAAAGGATGAGTTTGCAAATACTTTACTTTTGGAGAAAATTCAAAACATTCATTATTCATTAGAGCCCAATAGCAAAAACCAGCGTTTTGAATGAAGAATCACATTTCTTGGTAGAATCATGCAGGATTGAAATTTTTGATGGTTTTTTACTCCTCTCAACAGCCCAAACAAGTTTCTAAAAGGATGAGTTTGCAAATACTTTACTTTTGGAGAAAATTCAAAACATTCATTATTCAATAGGGCCCAAACTATCAAAAACCACCGGTTTCAATGAACACACATTTCTTGGTAGAATCGTGCAGGACTGAAATTTTTGATGTTTTTCTACTCCTCTCATGAGCCCAAACAAGTCTCTAAAAGCATGAGTTTGCAACTACTTTACTTTTGGAGAAAATTCAAAACATTCATTCTTCAATAGCGCCCAATAGCAAAAATCAGGTTTTGAATGAAGAATCACATTTCTTGGTAGAATCATGCAGGATTGAAATTTTTGATGGTTTTTTACTCCTCTCAACAGCCCAAACAAGTTTCTAAAAGGATGAGTTTGCAACTACTTTACTTTTGGAGAAAATTCAAAACATTCATTATTCAATAGGGCCCAAAATCTCAAAAACCAGCGGTTTCAATGAACACACATTTCTTGGTAGAATCATGCAGGACTGAAATTTTTGATGTTTTTCTACTCCTCTAATGAGCCCAAACAAGTCTCTAAAAGCATGAGTTTGCAACTACTTTACTTTTGGAGAAAATTCAAAACATTCATTATTCAATAGAGCCCAATAGCAAAAATCAGGTTTTGAATGAAGAATCACATTTCTTGGTAGAATCATGCAGGATTGAAATTTTTTATGTTTTTTTACTCCTCTCAACAGCCCAAACAAGTTTCTAAAAGGATGAGTTTGCAACTACTTTACTTTTGGAGAAAATTCAAAACATTCATTATTCAATAGGGCCCAAACTATCAAAAACCAGCGGTTTGAATGAACACACATTTCTTGGTAGAATCATGCAGGACTGAAATTTTTTATGTTTTTCTACTCCTCTCATGAGCCCAAACAAGTCTCTAAAAGCATGAGTTTGCAACTACTTTGCTTTTGGAGAAAATTCAAAACATTCATTATTCAATAGAGCCCAATAGGAAAAATCAGGTTTTGAATGAAGAATCACATTTCTTGGTAGAATCATGCAGGATTGAAATTTTTGATGGTTTTTTACTCCTCTCAACAGCCCAAACAAGTTTCTAAAAGGATGAGTTTGCAACTACTTTACTTTTGGAGAAAATTCAAAACATTCATTATTCAATAGTGCCCAAAATATCAAAAACCAGCGGTTTGAATGAACACACATTTCTTGGTAGAATCGTGCAGGACTGACATTTTTGATGTTTTTCTACTCCTCTCATGAGCCCAAACAAGTCTCTAAAAGGATGAGTTTGCAACTGCTTTACTTTTGGAGAAAATTCAAAACAGTCATTATTCAATAGAGCCCAATAGCAAAAACCAGCGTTTTGAATGAAGAATCACATTTCTTGGTAGAATCATGCAGGATTGAAATTTTTGATGTTTTTTTACTCCTCTCAACAGCCCAAACAAGTTTCTAAAAGGATGAGTTTGCAACTACTTTACTTTTGGAGAAAATTCAAAACATTCATTATTCAATAGGGCCCAAACTATCAAAAAACAGCGGTTTCAATGAACACAAATTTCTTGGTAGAATCATGCAGAACTGAAATTTTTGATGTTTTTCTACTCCTCTCATGAGACCAAACAAGTCTCTAAAAGCATGAGTTTGCGGGGGGCGTGGCTTGCAGGGGAGCAGAGCGGACGTGTTTTCCAGGAGCTCCTGCTTCTCCTACTCTAAGCTTACTGAAAGACTGCCAAATTGTGGAATAAACGGCCACGGATTAATAAGAAGATGCCTAAGAGGTGCAGCAAGAAGAACAGAAGGATCCCAGTGAGTAGAGACCGAACAACGGGTCCAAGAAGTCTGGGGAGCCTGTCAGGCCCAAGCCTCCATGCTGCATGTAAACAAAGTGGCCATGTGACTGATCTGCGCGATGGAGCAAAGAGGCAGAGATCCAGTGGGGTCCGAAGAACAAAACAGACATCAGAGACCGGGTCTCCTGAATACCAAGCGGTCCTGACATCTGCTGATGGAGATATGGGAGGTTATTACGAGACCGCGTTGAACAAAGGAGCCGTGCGACTGCAGGGGAGAGGCGGCGGTGGAGACGCTGCTGCGCCGCTGCTGGAATCAGTTGTGCCACCTTCCGAGGGCTCTTCAGCATCGGGAGATCCACGTGGACTTGCTGCGACACTGGCGATGGGGCCCTCGGCGCCTGGAGCGGTCCCCGCTTTGAAGGACCGGAGCGGGAAGACTGCAGTGAAAGCCGCGGCCGTGCGGCAGAGGAGGAATAGCGGCGGGAAATCCCCTTCTTCCCCGACATGCGGTCCCGGTGAGTTGTCCTTCTGCGGCCGATCTGGGGACATTAAGGAACAATCAGGAGCCCGGCTGACTGCTCGTACGTGGATGCGGGGAGTTCCTAGGATCGGATCGATATTGGCTTCGGGGGAGATCTTTGATCAGCTGATGGCAGCAGATGCCGCAATTGCGCTGCCATTGAGATGCGGTGGTGCTGAGGCCTTTGCACCTGTGTTGGACTCGGGGAACCACACAGTACCATCAATTGTGGTTCCCTGTGCCTTAAGAGGAGTGACAGAGGAGACTCTGAAGCGGAGAGGTGACGGGGAAATAATTGACGCATCGCAACAATGTGAACAATCTGATATATCCTTTTCGTGTGGGGTGCTGGCGGCGGGGTCTCCTGGGCACAGTGCAACCCAGGTCACAACTAATAACAATCAAAGGAAAAGTTGGGAAAATGGGTCTGGTGTTGTGGCTGTGCTACAGGAGAGTTGTAGCGGAGTTGAAAAATCGGCATTACCACTATTTAAACCTACTATAGATTTATCATTATGCACATCTGTTGTACCATTAATACCTTCTATTAAGCATCTTAATAGTGATTTGCGATATGATGCAGCGGAATTTATACCAGTAAACACACCTAAACAACTATTTAATGGGGAGATGGGATTATCATGCTATGGGGGAGCTCAGTCATACTGTGGGACAGATTTTAATATGGGATTTCAAAAAAATCTAGGAGACAAGCAATTTTTAGACTCTGGTATTGATAAGGGGCTACAAAAAAATAGTTTTTATGAAAAACCAACTAACGCTGCCTTTGGAAAGGAAGATTTTGGGCTGGATAACATTATCCAGTCCATGACTAAAGAGTCAAATGTTTTGATTGCTCGAATTGAAAATTACCTTCTTGCTTTATACACAAATAGGGAGGATTCTTCTAATCACCAGACAGGACTAAATTATAATAAGTCAGAACCATCATCTGACGGTGGGGAGGAATTAGAAAATGCAGACTCGGAGGCCTCTGGGAAGGAGGTAGTCTCTTTCGGGAACTCGGAAAATGATTTGATTGATTCAGTTGATATAAGTGACACGGATGAGGCATCTTCGATAAGTTCCTTCATGTCTGAGAGCCCTATCAGTAATGGAGAATCTGGTTATAATAAGCTTTTTCAAGATGATAAAATTGATATAGCTCAAGAAAAGACAGAGTGTGATGTTAAAGAGGTATTTACTGATCCACTCTCGCTACATAATATATTGGTTCCTGGGAGTTTCCCCGTTGAGGATTTTCTGATTAAATCATGCAAAACCTTTTTAATTTCGTTGAATGATCTGGGGATTAGTAGTGTTGGAGACCCGGGTATAGACAAAATTAAAATATTAGGAAACTCGATTAAGCAACTTATGAAGAGTATTTTTTCAATTATAGTCAGCGAGAATGTAATAAAACCTAACAATACTCCTGATATTTCCCTCTCTACAGTAAAATCTACGTTTAAACAATCTGAATTTTCCTCCTCTATTGAAGCATCAAAATTTCATGAGATCTCGGATTCTTTGAGGGATATACAGAAGGAGATTGCCTCATTCAGATGTTCGTTGTCCAATTTTGAGGATTTGAAGAGGAAAAATAATGTTAAAATCAGGGGTATTCCCGAGTCAGTTCAACCAACTAGATTGAGGGAGTATGTTTCCTCAATGATGTATTACTTATTTCCGGAAACTAAAGGTAAAAATCTAATTGAAAAAATATTTAGGATTCGTAGACCTTCCTCCCTGCCGTCTGACTTAACTAGAGATGTTATTGTCTCATTTTATCCTAACTGGATCAGAAACACTCTTCTTGGTTTAACAAAAAATCCTAGTTTTCTTTCGTCTCCCTATAAAAACTTAGTTTTTTTAAAGATCTATGCAAAAACACTATAGAAAAACGTAGGTCATTTTTACAAATAACAACTGAGCTTCGCCGGGCTAGTATTGACTATAATTGGTCCCAAAATTCTACATTAATCGTGAGATATGCTTCAAACATAATTCATATCCTGTCTCCGCGGGATGGTATAGATTTCCTTAGAGATGCTGGATTTATTTCTAATAATCATCTTCCCAAAAATTTACATTCATCTGTGCAAGACCTCTGATTCATCATTCCTGGGCTTGGGATCTAGTCTAGATTGGATTTTATTATCATGAAACCTGGACTACTTGGACCTTTCAAAGCTTTTCACATATATGTCAGATATAATTGTGTTCTGAGATTTATATTCCACGAGCAGATTTGAGAATAAAGCCGAACTTTCCCCTACATGGTCTAAACTACGTTTCTAGTGCTAGGTTTTCCTTTTGTTTAGATATATCCATGTAAATGAAGCAGATTTGTTTTGTAGCTTATTTGAATTTTTTTTACCCCCCAATCGGTCCTAGAGCCACCTTGTGTGGTTGAGGTCGGGGGGGTAAAGCCCCCAAACAGGTCCTAGACCATCTAGTGGTTACGGACGGGACAGGTAACATGCAACTACAATTTTTATTTTTGTACGTATGACGCTTTTATTTTGTACGTATGATGTAAATACATGCAACTACAGCTTTACTTTGTACGAATGTTGTAATTATGGTATTTTATGTTTGTATACCTGTCTATTCCCCCATCTGGGGGTCTCCCTGTATTTACAGGGGGTATCCTTTCCTCACCTAATCCTTTCCCACTTTCTTTCCTTTCCTGTTAAAAAATTCACAAAACTTAATAAAAACATTTAAATAAAAAAAGCATGAGTTTGCAACTACTTTACTTTTGGAGAAAATTCAAAACATTCATTATTCAATAGAGCCCAATAGCAAAAATCAGGTTTTGAATGAAGAATCACATTTCTTGGTAAAATCATGCAGGATTGAAATTTTTGATGGTTTTTTACTCCTCTCAACAGCCCAAACAAGTTTCTAAAAGGATGAGTTTGCAACTACTTTACTTTTGGAGAAAATTCAAAACATTCATTATTCAATAGGGCCCAAACTATCAAAAACCAGCGGTTTCAATGAACACACATTTCTTGGTAGAATCATGCAGGACTGAAATTTTTGATGTTTTTCTACTCCTCTCATGAGCCCAAACAAGTCTCTAAAAGCATGAGTTTGCAACTACTTTACTTTTGGAGAAAATTCAAAACATTCACTTTTCACTAGAGCCCAATAGCAAAAATCAGGTTTTGAATGAAGAATCACATTTCTTGGTAGAATCATGCTGCATTGAAATTTTTGATGGTTTTTTACTCCTCTCAACAGCCCAAACAAGTTTCTAAAAGGATGAGTTTGCAAATACTTTACTTTTGGAGAAAATTCAAAACATTCATTATTCAATAGGGCCCAAACTATCAAAAACCAGCGGTTTCAATGAACACACATTTCTTGGTAGAATCATGCAGGACTGAAATTTTTGATGTTTTTCTACTCCTCTCATGAGCCCAAACAAGTCTCTAAAAGCATGAGTTTGCAACTACTTTACTTTTGGAGAAAATTCAAAACATTCATTATTCAATAGAGCCCAATAGCAAAAATCAGGTTTTGAATGAAGAATCACATTTCTTGGTAGAATCATGCAGGATTGAAATTTTTGATGGTTTTTTACTCCTCTCAACAGCCCAAACAAGTTTCTAAAAGGATGAGTTTGCAACTACTTTACTTTTGGAGAAAATTCAAAACATTCATTATTCAATAGGGCCCAAACTATCAAAAACCAGCGGTTTGAATGAACACACATTTCTTGGTAGAATCATGCAGGACTGAAATTTTTGATGTTTTTCTACTCCTCTCATGAGCCCAAACAAGTCTCTAAAAGGATGAGTTTGCAACTACTTTACTTTTGGAGAAAATTCAAAACATTCATTATTCAATAGAGCCCAATAGCAAAAACCAGCGTTTTGAATGAAGAATCACATTTCTTGGTAGAATCATGCAGGATTGAAATTTTTGATGGTTTTTTACTCCTCTCAACAGCCCAAACAAGTTTCTAAAAGGATGAGTTTGCAAATACTTTACTTTTGGAGAAAATTCAAAACATTCATTATTCAATAGGGCCCAAACTATCAAAAACCAGCGGTTTCAATGAACACACATTTCTTGGTAGAATCATGCAGGACTGAAATTTTTGATGTTTTTCTACTCCTTTCATGAGCCCAAACAAGTCTCTAAAAGCATGAGTTTGCAACTACTTTACTTTTGGAGAAAATTCAAAACATTCATTATTCAATAGAGCCCAATAGCAAAAATCAGGTTTTGAATGAAGAATCACATTTCTTGGTAGAATCATGCAGGATTGAAATTTTTGATGGTTTTGTACTCCTCTCAACAGCCCAAACAAGTTTCTAAAAGGATGAGTTTGCAACTACTTTACTTTTGGAGAAAATTCAAAACATTCATTATTCAATAGGGCCCAAAATATCAAAAACCAGCGGTTTGAATGAACACACATTTCTTGGTAGAATCGTGCAGGACTGAAATTTTTGATGTTTTTCTACTCCTCTCATGAGCCCAAACAAGTCTCTAAAAGGATGAGTTTGCAACTACTTTACTTTTGGAGAAAATTCAAAACATTCATTATTCAATAGAGCCCAATAGCAAAAACCAGCGTTTTGAATGAAGAATCACATTTCTTGGTAGAATCATGCAGGATTGAAATTTTTGATGGTTTTTTACTCCTCTCAACAGCCCAAACAAGTTTCTAAAAGGATGAGTTTGCCACTACTTTACTTTTGGAGAAAATTCAAAACATTCATTATTCAATAGGGCCCAAACTATCAAAAACCAGCGGTTTCAATGAACACACATTTCTTGGTAGAATCATGCAGGACTGAAATTTTTGATGTTTTTCTACTCCTCTCATGAGCCCAAACAAGTCTCTAAAAGCATGAGCTTGCAACTACTTTACTTTTGGAGAAAATTCAAAACATTCATTATTCAATAGAGCCCAATAGCAAAAATCAGGTTTTGAATGAAGAATCACATTTCTTGGTAGAATCATGCAGGATTGAAATTTTTGATGGTTTTTTACTCCTCTCAACAGCCCAAACAAGTTTCTAAAAGGATGAGTTTGCAACTACTTTACTTTTGGAGAAAATTCAAAACATTCATTATTCAATAGGGCCCAAAATATCCAAAACCAGCGGTTTGAATGAACACACATTTCTTGGTAGAATCGTGCAGTACTGAAATTTTTGATGTTTTTCTACTCCTCTCATGAGCCCAAACAAGTCTCTAAAAGGATGAGTTTGCAACTACTTTACTTTTGGAGAAAATTCAAAACATTCATTATTCAATAGAGCCCAATAGCAAAAATCAGGTTTTGAATGAAGAATCACATTTCTTGGTAGAATCATGCAGGATTGAAATTTTTGATGGTTTTTTACTCCTCTCAACAGCCCAAACAAGTTTCTAAAAGGATGAGTTTGCAACTACTTTACTTTTGGAGAAAATTCAAAACATTCTTTATTCAATAGGGCCCAAACTAACAAAAACCAGCGGTTTCAATGAACACACATTTCTTGGTAGAATCATGCAGGACTGAAATTTTTGATGTTTTTCTACTCCTCTCATGAGCCCAAACAAGTCTCTAAAAGGATGAGTTTGCAACTACTTTACTTTTGGAGAAAATTCAAAACATTCATTATTCAATATTGCCCAATAGCAAAAATCAGGTTTTGAATGAAGAATCACATTTCTTGGTAGAATCATGCAGGATTGAAATTTTTGATGGTTTTTTACTCCTCTCAACAGCCCAAACAAGTTTCTAAAAGGATGAGTTTGCAACTACTTTACTTTTGGAGAAAATTCAAAACATTCATTATTCAATAGGGCCCAAACTAACAAAAACCAGCGGTTTCAATGAACACACATTTCTTGGTAGAATCATGCAGGACTGAAATTTTTGATGTTTTTCTACTCCTCTCATGAGACCAAACAAGTCTCTAAAAGCATGAGTTTGCAACTACTTTACTTTTGGAGAAAATTCAAAACATTCATTATTCAATAGAGCCCAATAGCAAAAATCAGGTTTTGAATGAAGAATCACATTTCTTGGTAAAATCATGCAGGATTGAAATTTTTGATGGTTTTTTACTCCTCTCAACAGCCCAAACAAGTTTCTAAAAGGATGAGTTTGCAACTACTTTACTTTTGGAGAAAATTCAAAACATTCATTATTCAATAGGGCCCAAACTATCAAAAACCAGCGGTTTGAATGAACACACATTTCTTGGTAGAATCATGCAGGACTGAAATTTTTGATGTTTTTCTACTCCTCTCATGAGCCCAAACAAGTGTCTAAAAGCATGAGTTTGCAACTACTTTACTTTTGGAGAAAATTCAAAACATTCACTTTTCACTAGAGCCCAATAGCAAAAATCAGGTTTTGAATGAAGAATCACATTTCTTGGTAGAATCATGCTGCATTGAAATTTTTGATGGTTTTTTACTCCTCTCAACAGCCCAAACAAGTTTCTAAAAGGATGAGTTTGCAACTACTTTACTTTTGGAGAAAATTCAAAACATTCATTATTCAATAGGGCCCAAACTATCAAAAACCGGCGGTTTCAATGAACACACATTTCTTGGTAGAATCATGCAGGACTGAAATTTTTGATGTTTTTCTACTCCTCTCATGAGCCCAAACAAGTCTCTAAAAGCATGAGTTTGCAACTACTTTACTTTTGGAGAAAATTCAAAACATTCATTATTCAATAGAACCCAATAGCAAAAATCAGGTTTTGAATGAAGAATCACATTTCTTGGTAAAATCATGCAGGATTGAAATTTTTGATGGTTTTTTACTCCTCTCAACAGCCCAAACAAGTTTCTAAAAGGATGAGTTTGCAACTACTTTACTTTTGGAGAAAATTCAAAACATTCATTATTCAATAGGGCCCAAACTATCAAAAACCAGCGGTTTCAATGAACACACATTTCTTGGTAGAATCATGCAGGACTGAAATTTTTGATGTTTTTCTACTCCTCTCATGTGCCCAAACAAGTCTCTAAAAGCATGAGTTTTGCAACTACTTTACTTTTGGAGAAAATTCAAAACATTCATTATTCAATAGACCCCAATAGCAAAAATCAGGTTTTGAATGAAGAATCACATTTCTTGGTAGAATCATGCAGGATTGAAATTTTTGATGGTTTTTTACTCCTCTCAAGAGCCCAAACAAGTTTCTAAAAGGATGAGTTTGCAACTACATTACTTTTGGAGAAAATTCAAAACATTCATTATTCAATAGGGCCCAAACTATCAAAAAACAGCGGTTTCAATGAACACACATTTCTTGGTAGAATCATGCAGGACTGAAATTTTTGATGTTTTTCTACTCCTCTCATGAGCCCAAACAAGTCTCTAAAAGCATGAGTTTGCAACTACTTTACTTTTGGAGAAAATTCAAAACATTCATTATTCAATAGAGCCCAATAGGAAAAATCAGGTTTTGAATGAAGAATCACATTTCTTGGTAGAATCATGCAGGATTGAAATTTTTGATGGTTTTTTACTCCTCTCAACAGCCCAAACAAGTTTCTAAAAGGATGAGTTTGCAACTACTTTACTTTTGGAGAAAATTCAAAACATTCATTATTCAATAGGGCCCAAAATATAAAAAACCAGCGGTTTGAATGAACACACATTTCTTGGTAGAATCGTGCAGGACTGAAATTTTTGATGTTTTTCTACTCCTCTCATGAGCCCAAACAAGTCTCTAAAAGGATGAGTTTGCAACTACTTTACTTTTGGAGAAAATTCAAAACATTCATTATTCAATAGAGCCCAATAGCAAAAACCAGCGTTTTGAATGAAGAATCACATTTCTTGGTAGAATCATGCAGGATTGAAATTTTTGATGGTTTTTTACTCCTCTCAACAGCCCAAACAAGTTTCTAAAAGGATGAGCTTGCAACTACTTTACTTTTGGAGAAAATTCAAAACATTCATTATTCAATAGGGCCCAAACTATCAAAAACCAGCGGTTTCAATGAACACACATTTCTTGGTAGAATCATGCAGGACTGAAATTTTTGATGTTTTTCTACTCCTCTCATGAGACCAAACAAGTCTCTAAAAGCATGAGTTTGCAACTACTTTACTTTTGGAGAAAATTCAAAACATTCATTATTCAATAGAGCCCAATAGCAAAAATCAGGTTTTGAATGAAGAATCACATTTCTTGGTAAAATCATGCAGGATTGAAATTTTTGATGGTTTTTTACTCCTCTCAACAGCCCAAACAAGTTTCTAAAAGGATGAGTTTGCAACTACTTTACTTTTGGAGAAAATTCAAAACATTCATTATTCAATAGGGCCCAAACTATCAAAAACCAGCGGTTTCAATGAACACACATTTCTTGGTAGAATCATGCAGGACTGAAATTTTTGATGTTTTTCTACTCCTCTCATGAGCCCAAACAAGTTTCTAAAAGCATGAGTTTGCAACTACTTTACTTTTGGAGAAAATTCAAAACATTCACTATTCAATAGAGCCCAATAGCAAAAATTAGGTTTTGAATGAAGAATCACATTTCTTGGTAAAATCATGCAGGATTGAAATTTTTGATGGTTTTTTACTCCTCTCAACAGCCCAAACAAGTTTCTAAAAGGATGAGTTTGCAACTACTTTACTTTTGGAGAAAATTCAAAACATTCATTATTCAATAGGGCCCAAACTATCAAAAACCAGCGGTTTCAATGAACACACATTTCTTGGTAGAATCATGCAGGACTGAAATTTTTGATGTTTTTCGACTCCTCTCATGAGCCCAAACAAGTCTCTAAAAGCATGAGTTTGCAATTACTTTACTTTTGGAGAAAATTCAAAACATTCATTATTCAATAGAGCCCAATAGCAAAAATCAGGTTTTGAATGAAGAATCACATTTCTTGGTAGAATCATGCAGGATTGAAATTTTTGATGGTTTTTTACTCCTCTCAACAGCCCAAACAAGTTTCTAAAAGGATGAGTTTGCAAATACTTTACTTTTGGAGAAAATTCAAAACATTCATTATTCAATAGGGCCCAAACTATCAAAAACCAGCGGTTTCAATGAACACACATTTCTTGGTAGAATCGTGCAGGACTGAAATTTTTGATGTTTTTCTACTCCTCTCATGAGCCCAAACAAGTCTCTAAAAGCATGAGTTTGCAACTACTTTACTTTTGGAGAAAATTCAAAACATTCATTATTCAATAGCGCCCAATAGCAAAAATCAGGTTTTGAATGAAGAATCACATTTCTTGGTAGAATCATGCAGGATTGAAATTTTTGATGGTTTTTTACTCCTCTCAACAGCCCAAACAAGTTTCTAAAAGGATGAGTTTGCAAATACTTTACTTTTGGAGAAAATTCAAAACATTCATTATTCAATATGGCCCAAACTATCAAAAACCAGCGGTTTCAATGAACACACATTTCTTGGTAGAATCATGCAGGACTGAAATTTTTGATGTTTTTCTACTCCTCTCATGAGACCAAACAAGTCTCTAAAAGCATGAGTTTGCAACTACTTTACTTTTGGAGAAAATTCAAAACATTCATTATTCAATAGAGCCCAATAGCAAAAATCAGGTTTTGAATGAAGAATCACATTTCTTGGTAGAATCATGCAGGATTGAAATTTTTGATGGTTTTTTACTCCTCTCAACAGCCCAAACAAGTTTCTAAAAGGATGAGTTTGCAAATACTTTACTTTTGGAGAAAATTCAAAACATTCATTATTCAATAGGGCCCAAACTATCAAAAACCAGCGGTTTCAATGAACACACATTTCTTGGTAGAATCATGCAGGACTGAAATTTTTGATGTTTTTCTACTCCTCTCATGAGACCAAACAAGTCTCTAAAAGCATGAGTTTGCAACTACTTTACTTTTGGAGAAAATTCAAAACATTCATTATTCAATAGAGCCCAATAGCAAAAATCAGGTTTTGAATGAAGAATCACATTTCTTGGTAAAATCATGCAGGATTGAAACTTTTGATGGTTTTTTACTCCTCTCAACAGCCCAAACAAGTTTCTAAAAGGATGAGTTTGCAACTACTTTACTTTTGGAGAAAATTCAAAACATTCATTATTCAATAGGGCCCAAACTATCAAAAACCAGCGGTTTCAATGAACACACATTTCTTGGTAGAATCATGCAGGACTGAAATTTTTGATGTTTTTCTACTCCTCTCATGAGCCCAAACAAGTTTCTAAAAGCATGAGTTTGCAACTACTTTACTTTTGGAGAAAATTCAAAACATTCACTATTCAATAGAGCCCAATAGCAAAAATTAGGTTTTGAATGAAGAATCACATTTCTTGGTAAAATCATGCAGGATTGAAATTTTTGATGGTTTTTTACTCCTCTCAACAGCCCAAACAAGTTTCTAAAAGGATGAGTTTGCAACTACTTTACTTTTGGAGAAAATTCAAAACATTCATTATTCAATAGGGCCCAAACTATCAAAAACCAGCGGTTTCAATGAACACACATTTCTTGGTAGAATCATGCAGGACTGAAATTTTTGATGTTTTTCGACTCCTCTCATGAGCCCAAACAAGTCTCTAAAAGCATGAGTTTGCAACTACTTTACTTTTGGAGAAAATTCAAAACATTCATTATTCAATAGAGCCCAATAGCAAAAATCAGGTTTTGAATGAAGAATCACATTTCTTGGTAGAATCATGCAGGATTGAAATTTTTGATGGTTTTTTACTCCTCTCAACAGCCCAAACAAGTTTCTAAAAGGATGAGTTTGCAAATACTTTACTTTTGGAGAAAATTCAAAACATTCATTATTCAATAGGGCCCAAACTATCAAAAACCAGCGGTTTCAATGAACACACATTTCTTGGTAGAATCGTGCAGGACTGAAATTTTTGATGTTTTTCTACTCCTCTCATGAGCCCAAACAAGTCTCTAAAAGCATGAGTTTGCAACTACTTTACTTTTGGAGAAAATTCAAAACATTCATTATTCAATAGCGCCCAATAGCAAAAATCAGGTTTTGAATGAAGAATCACATTTCTTGGTAGAATCATGCAGGATTGAAATTTTTGATGGTTTTTTACTCCTCTCAACAGCCCAAACAAGTTTCTAAAAGGATGAGTTTGCAACTACTTTACTTTTGGAGAAAATTCAAAACATTCATTATTCAATAGGGCCCAAACTATCAAAAACCAGCGGTTTCAATGAACACACATTTCTTGGTAGAATCATGCAGGACTGAAATTTTTGATGTTTTTCTACTCCTCTCATAAGCCCAAACAAGTCTCTAAAAGCATGAGTTTGCAACTACTTTACTTTTGGAGAAAATTCAAAACATTCATTATTCAATAGAGCCCAATAGCAAAAATCAGGTTTTGAATGAGGAATCACATTTCTTGGTAGAATCATGCAGGATTGAAATTTTTGATGGTTTTTTACTCCTCTCAACAGCCCAAACAAGTTTCTAAAAGGATGAGTTTGCAACTACTTTACTTTTGGAGAAAATTCAAAACATTAGGGCCCAAAATATCAAAAACCAGCGGTTTGAATGAACACACATTTCTTGGTAGAATCGTGCAGGACTGAAATTTTTGATGTTTTTCTACTCCTCTCATGAGCCCAAACAAGTCTCTAAAAGGATGAGTTTGCAACTACTTTACTTTTGGAGAAAATTCAAAACATTCATTATTCAATAGAGCCCAATAGCAAAAACCAGCGTTTTGAATGAAGAATCACATTTCTTGGTAGAATCATGCAGGATTGAAATTTTTGATGGTTTTTTACTCCTCTCAACAGCCCAAACAAGTTTCTAAAAGGATGAGTTTGCAACTACTTTACTTTTGGAGAAAATTCAAAACATTCATTATTCTATAAGGCCCAAAATATCAAAAACCAGCGGTTTGAATGGACACACATTTCTTGGTAGAATCGTGCAGGACTGAAATTTTTGATGTTTTTCTACTCCTCTCATGAGCCCAAACAAGTCTCTAAAAGGATGAGTTTGCAACTACTTTACTTTTGGAGAAAATTCAAAACATTCATTATTCAATAGAGCCCAATAGCAAAAACCAGCGTTTTGAATGAAGAATCACATTTCTTGGTAGAATCATGCAGGATTGAAATTTTTGATGGTTTTTTACTCCTCTCAACAGCCCAAACAAGTTTCTAAAAGGATGAGTTTGCAAATACTTTACTTTTGGAGAAAATTCAAAACATTCATTATTCAATAGGGCCCAAACTATCAAAAACCACCGGTTTCAATGAACACAAATTTCTTGGTAGAATCGTGCAGGACTGAAATTTTTGATGTTTTTCTACTCCTCTCATGAGCCCAAACAAGTCTCTAAAAGCATGAGTTTGCAACTACTTTACTTTTGGAGAAAATTCAAAACATTCATTATTCAATAGCGCCCAATAGCAAAAATCAGGTTTTGAATGAAGAATCACATTTCTTGGTAGAATCATGCAGGATTGAAATTTTTGATGGTTTTTTACTCCTCTCAACAGCCCAAACAAGTTTCTAAAAGGATGAGTTTGCAACTACTTTACTTTTGGAGAAAATTCAAAACATTCATTATTCAATAGGGCCCAAAATATCAAAAACCAGCGGTTTCAATGAACACACATTTCTTGGTAGAATCATGCAGGACTGAAATTTTTGATGTTTTTCTACTCCTCTAATGAGCCCAAACAAGTCTCTAAAAGCATGAGTTTGCAACTACTTTACTTTTGGAGAAAATTCAAAACATTCTTTATTCAATAGGGCACAAACTATCAAAAACCAGCGGTTTGAATGAACACACATTTCTTGGTAGAATCATGCAGGACTGAAATTTTTTATGTTTTTCTACTCCTCTCATGAGCCCAAACAAGTCTCTAAAAGCATGAGTTTGCAACTACTTTACTTTTGGAGAAAATTCAAAACATTCATTATTCAATAGAGCCCAATAGCAAAAATCAGGTTTTGAATGAAGAATCACATTTCTTGGTGAATCATGCAGGATTGAAATTTTTGATGGTTTTTTACTCCTCTCAACAGCCCAAACAAGTTTCTAAAAGGATGAGTTTGCAACTGCTTTACTTTTGGAGAAAATTCAAAACATTCATTATTCAATAGGGCCCAAACTATCAAAAACCAGCGGTTTGAACGAACACACATTTCTTGGTAGAATCATGCAGGACTGAAATTTTTGATGTTTTTCTACTCCTCTCATGAGCCCAAACAAGTCTCTAAAAGCATGAGTTTGCAACTACTTTACTTTTGGAGAAAATTCAAAACATTCATTATTCAATAGAGCCCAATAGGAAAAATCAGGTTTTGAATGAAGAATCACATTTCTTGGTAGAATCATGCAGGATTGAAATTTTTGATGGTTTTTTACTCCTCTCAACAGCCCAAACAAGTTTCTAAAAGGATGAGTTTGCAACTACTTTACTTTTGGAGAAAATTCAAACATTCATTATTCAATAGTGCCCAAAATATCAAAAACCAGCGGTTTGAATGAACACACATTTCTTGGTAGAATCGTGCAGGACTGACATTTTTGATGTTTTTCTACTCCTCTCATGAGCCCAAACAAGTCTCTAAAAGGATGAGTTTGCAACTACTTTACTTTTGGAGAAAATTCAAAACATTCATTATTCAATAGAGCCCAATAGCAAAAACCAGCGTTTTGAATGAAGAATCACATTTCTTGGTAGAATCATGCAGGATTGAAATTTTTGATGGTTTTTTACTCCTCTCAACAGCCCAAACAAGTTTCTAAAAGGATGAGTTTGCAACTACTTTACTTTTGGAGAAAATTCAAAACATTCATTATTCAATAGGGCCCAAACTATCAAAAAACAGCGGTTTCAATGAACACACATTTCTTGGTAGAATCATGCAGGACTGAAATTTTTGATGTTTTTCTACTCCTCTCATGAGACCAAACAAGTCTCTAAAAGCATGAGTTTGCAACTACTTTACTTTTGGAGAAAATTCAAAACATTCATTATTCAATAGAGCCCAATAGCAAAAATCAGGTTTTGAATGAAGAATCACATTTCTTGGTAAAATCATGCAGGATTGAAATTTTTGATGGTTTTTTACTCCTCTCAACAGCCCAAACAAGTTTCTAAAAGGATGAGTTTGCAACTACTTTACTTTTGGAGAAAATTCAAAACATTCATTATTCAATAGGGCCCAAACTATCAAAAACCAGCGGTTTGAATGAACACACATTTCTTGGTAGAATCATGCAGGACTGAAATTTTTGATGTTTTTCTACTCCTCTCATGAGCCCAAACAAGTCTCTAAAAGCATGAGTTTGCAACTACTTTACTTTTGGAGAAAATTCAAAACATTCACTTTTCACTAGAGCCCAATAGCAAAAATCAGGTTTTGAATGAAGAATCACATTTCTTGGTAGAATCATGCTGCATTGAAATTTTTGATGGTTTTTTACTCCTCTCAACAGCCCAAACAAGTTTCTAAAAGGATGAGTTTGCAACTACTTTACTTTTGGAGAAAATTCAAAACATTCATTATTCAATAGGGCCCAAACTATCAAAAACCAGCGGTTTCAATGAACACACATTTCTTGGTAGAATCATGCAGGACTGAAATTTTTGATGTTTTTCTACTCCTCTCATGAGCCCAAACAAGTCTCTAAAAGCATGAGTTTGCAACTACTTTACTTTTGGAGAAAATTCAAAACATTCATTATTCAATAGAGCCCAATAGCAAAAATCAGGTTTTGAATGAAGAATCACATTTCTTGGTGAATCATGCAGGATTGAAATTTTTGATGGTTTTTTACTCCTCTCAACAGCCCAAACAAGTTTCTAAAAGGATGAGTTTGCAACTACTTTACTTTTGGAGAAAATTCAAAACATTCATTATTCAATAGGGCCCAAAATATCAAAAACCAGCGGTTTGAATGAACACACATTTCTTGGTAGAATCGTGCAGGACTGAAATTTTTGATGTTTTTCTACTCCTCTCATGAGCCCAAACAAGTCTCTAAAAGGATGAGTTTGCAACTACTTTACTTTTGGAGAAAATTCAAAACATTCATTATTCAATAGAGCCCAATAGCAAAAACCAGCGTTTTGAATGAAGAATCACATTTCTTGGTAGAATCATGCAGGATTGAAATTTTTGATGGTTTTTTACTCCTCTCAACAGCCCAAACAAGTTTCTAAAAGGATGAGTTTGCAACTACTTTACTTTTGGAGAAAATTCAAAACATTCATTATTCTATAAGGCCCAAAATATCAAAAACCAGCGGTTTGAATGAACACACATTTCTTGGTAGAATCGTGCAGGACTGAAATTTTTGATGTTTTTCTACTCCTCTCATGAGCCCAAACAAGTCTCTAAAAGGATGAGTTTGCAACTACTTTACTTTTGGAGAAAATTCAAAACATTCATTATTCAATAGAGCCCAATAGCAAAAACCAGCGTTTTGAATGAAGAATCACATTTCTTGGTAGAATCATGCAGGATTGAAATTTTTGATGGTTTTTTACTCCTCTCAACAGCCCAAACAAGTTTCTAAAAGGATGAGTTTGCAAATACTTTACTTTTGGAGAAAATTCAAAACATTCATTATTCAATAGGGCCCAAACTATCAAAAACCACCGTTTTCAATGAACACACATTTCTTGGTAGAATCGTGCAGGACTGAAATTTTTGATGTTTTTCTACTCCTCTCATGAGCCCAAACAAGTCTTTAAAAGCATGAGTTTGCAACTACTTTACTTTTGGAGAAAATTCAAAACATTCATTATTCAATAGCGCCCAATAGCAAAAATCAGGTTTTAAATGAAGAATCACATTTCTTGGTAGAATCATGCAGGATTGAAATTTTTGATGGTTTTTTACTCCTCTCAACAGCCCAAACAAGTTTCTAAAAGGATGAGTTTGCAACTACTTTACTTTTGGAGAAAATTCAAAACATTCATTATTCAATAGGGCCCAAAATATCAAAAACCAGCGGTTTCAATGAACACACATTTCTTGGTAGAATCATGCAGGACTGAAATTTTTGATGTTTTTCTACTCCTCTCATGAGCCCAAACAAGTCTCTAAAAGTATGAGTTTGCAACTACTTTACTTTTGGAGAAAATTCAAAACATTCATTATTCAATAGAGCCCAATAGCAAAAATCAGGTTTTGAATGAAGAATCACATTTCTTGGTAGAATCATGCAGGATTGAAATTTTTGATGGTTTTTTACTCCTCTCAACAGCCCAAACAAGTTTCTAAAAGGATGAGTTTGCAACTACTTTACTTTTGGAGAAAATTCAAAACATTCATTATTCAATAGGGCCCAAAATATCAAAAACCAGCGGTTTGAATGAACACACATTTCTTGGTAGAATCGTGCAGGACTGAAATTTTTGATGTTTTTCTACTCCTCTCATGAGCCCAAACAAGTCTCTAAAAGGATGAGTTTGCAACTACTTTACTTTTGGAGAAAATTCAAAACATTCATTATTCAATAGAGCCCAATAGCAAAAACCAGCGTTTTGAATGAAGAATCACATTTCTTGGTAGAATCATGCAGGATTGAAATTTTTGATGGTTTTTTACTCCTCTCAACAGCCCAAACAAGTTTCTAAAAGGATGAGTTTGCCACTACTTTACTTTTGGAGAAAATTCAAAACATTCATTATTCAATAGGGCCCAAACTATCAAAAACCAGCGGTTTCAATGAACACACATTTCTTGGTAGAATCATGCAGGACTGAAATTTTTGATGTTTTTCTACTCCTCTCATGAGCCCAAAAAAGTCTCTAAAAGCATGAGTTTGCAACTACTTTACTTTTGGAGAAAATTCAAAACATTCATTATTCAATAGAGCCCAATAGCAAAAATCAGGTTTTGAATGAAGAATCACATTTCTTGGTAAAATCATGCAGGATTGAAATTTTTGATGGTTTTTTACTCCTCTCAACAGCCCAAACAAGTTTCTAAAAGGATGAGTTTGCAACTACTTTACTTTTGGAGAAAATTCAAAACATTCATTATTCAATAGGGCCCAAACTATCAAAAACCAGCGGTTTCAATGAACACACATTTCTTGGTAGAATCATGCAGGACTGAAATTTTTGATGTTTTTCTACTCCTCTCATGAGCCCAAAAAAGTCTCTAAAAGCATGAGTTTGCAACTACTTTACTTTGGGAGAAAATTCAAAACATTCATTATTCAATAGACCCCAATAGCAAAAATCAGGTTTTGAATGAAGAATCACATTTCTTGGTAGAATCATGCAGGATTGAAATTTTTGATGGTTTTTTACTCCTCTCACCAGCCCAAACAAGTTTCTAAAAGGATGAGTTTGCAACTACTTTACTTTTGGAGAAAATTCAAACATTCATTATTCAATAGGGCCCAAACTATCAAAAACCAGCGGTTTGAATGAACACACATTTCTTGGTAGAATCGTGCAGGACTGAAATTTTTGATGTTTTTCTACTCCTCTCATGAGCCCAAACAAGTCTCTAAAAGGATGAGTTTGCAACTACTTTACTTTTGGAGAAAATTCAAAACATTCATTATTCAATAGAGCCCAATAGCAAAAACCAGCGTTTTGAATGAAGAATCACATTTCTTGGTAGAATCATGCAGGATTGAAATTTTTGATGGTTTTTTACTCCTCTCAACAGCCCAAACAAGTTTCTAAAAGGATGAGTTTGCAACTACTTTACTTTTGGAGAAAATTCAAAACATTCATTATTCAATAGGGCCCAAACTATCAAAAAACAGCGGTTTCAATGAACACACATTTCTTGGTAGAATCATGCAGGACTGAAATTTTTGATGTTTTTCTACTCCTCTCATGAGACCAAACAAGTCTCTAAAAGCATGAGTTTGCAACTACTTTACTTTTGGAGAAAATTCAAAACATTCATTATTCAATAGAGCCCAATAGCAAAAATCAGGTTTTGAATGAAGAATCACATTTCTTGGTAAAATCATGCAGGATTGAAATTTTTGATGGTTTTTTACTCCTCTCAACAGCCCAAACAAGTTTCTAAAAGGATGAGTTTGCAACTACTTTACTTTTGGAGAAAATTCAAAACATTCATTATTCAATAGGGCCCAAACTATCAAAAACCAGCGGTTTGAATGAACACACATTTCTTGGTAGAATCATGCAGGACTGAAATTTTTGATGTTTTTCTACTCCTCTCATGAGCCCAAACAAGTCTCTAAAAGCATGAGTTTGCAACTACTTTACTTTTGGAGAAAATTCAAAACATTCACTTTTCACTAGAGCCCAATAGCAAAAATCAGGTTTTGAATGAAGAATCACATTTCTTGGTAGAATCATGCTGCATTGAAATTTTTGATGGTTTTTTACTCCTCTCAACAGCCCAAACAAGTTTCTAAAAGGATGAGTTTGCAACTACTTTACTTTTGGAGAAAATTCAAAACATTCATTATTCAATAGGGCCCAAACTATCAAAAACCAGCGGTTTCAATGAACACACATTTCTTGGTAGAATCATGCAGGACTGAAATTTTTGATGTTTTTCTACTCCTCTCATGAGCCCAAACAAGTCTCTAAAAGCATGAGTTTGCAACTACTTTACTTTTGGAGAAAATTCAAAACATTCATTATTCAATAGAGCCCAATAGCAAAAATCAGGTTTTGAATGAAGAATCACATTTCTTGGTAGAATCATGCAGGATTGAAATTTTTGATGGTTTTTTACTCCTCTCAACAGCCCAAACAAGTTTCTAAAAGGATGAGTTTGCAACTACTTTACTTTTGGAGAAAATTCAAAACATTCATTATTCAATAGGGCCCAAACTATCAAAAACCAGCGGTTTGAATGAACACACATTTCTTGGTAGAATCATGCAGGACTGAAATTTTTGATGTTTTTCTACTCCTCTCATGAGCCCAAACAAGTCTCTAAAAGCATGAGTTTGCAACTACTTTACTTTTGGAGAAAATTCAAAACATTCATTATTCAATAGAGCCCAATAGCAAAAATCAGGTTTTGAATGAAGAATCACATTTCTTGGTGAATCATGCAGGATTGAAATTTTTGATGGTTTTTTACTCCTCTCAACAGCCCAAACAAGTTTCTAAAAGGATGAGTTTGCAACTACTTTACTTTTGGAGAAAATTCAAAACATTCATTATTCAATAGGGCCCAAAATATCAAAAACCAGCGGTTTGAATGAACACACATTTCTTGGTAGAATCGTGCAGGACTGAAATTTTTGATGTTTTTCTACTCCTCTCATGAGCCCAAACAAGTCTCTAAAAGGATGAGTTTGCAACTACTTTACTTTTGGAGAAAATTCAAAACATTCATTATTCAATAGAGCCCAATAGCAAAAACCAGCGTTTTGAATGAAGAATCACATTTCTTGGTAGAATCATGCAGGATTGAAATTTTTGATGGTTTTTTACTCCTCTCAACAGCCCAAACAAGTTTCTAAAAGGATGAGTTTGCAACTACTTTACTTTTGGAGAAAATTCAAAACATTCATTATTCTATAAGGCCCAAAATATCAAAAACCAGCGGTTTGAATGAACACACATTTCTTGGTAGAATCGTGCAGGACTGAAATTTTTGATGTTTTTCTACTCCTCTCATGAGCCCAAACAAGTCTCTAAAAGGATGAGTTTGCAACTACTTTACTTTTGGAGAAAATTCAAAACATTCATTATTCAATAGAGCCCAATAGCAAAAACCAGCGTTTTGAATGAAGAATCACATTTCTTGGTAGAATCATGCAGGATTGAAATTTTTGATGGTTTTTTACTCCTCTCAACAGCCCAAACAAGTTTCTAAAAGGATGAGTTTGCAAATACTTTACTTTTGGAGAAAATTCAAAACATTCATTATTCAATAGGGCCCAAACTATCAAAAACCACCGTTTTCAATGAACACACATTTCTTGGTAGAATCGTGCAGGACTGAAATTTTTGATGTTTTTCTACTCCTCTCATGAGCCCAAACAAGTCTTTAAAAGCATGAGTTTGCAACTACTTTACTTTTGGAGAAAATTCAAAACATTCATTATTCAATAGCGCCCAATAGCAAAAATCAGGTTTTAAATGAAGAATCACATTTCTTGGTAGAATCATGCAGGATTGAAATTTTTGATGGTTTTTTACTCCTCTCAACAGCCCAAACAAGTTTCTAAAAGGATGAGTTTGCAACTACTTTACTTTTGGAGAAAATTCAAAACATTCATTATTCAATAGGGCCCAAAATATCAAAAACCAGCGGTTTCAATGAACACACATTTCTTGGTAGAATCATGCAGGACTCAAATTTTTGATGTTTTTCTACTCCTCTCATGAGCCCAAACAAGTCTCTAAAAGTATGAGTTTGCAACTACTTTACTTTTGGAGAAAATTCAAAACATTCATTATTCAATAGAGCCCAATAGCAAAAATCAGGTTTTGAATGAAGAATCACATTTCTTGGTAGAATCATGCAGGATTGAAATTTTTGATGGTTTTTTACTCCTCTCAACAGCCCAAACAAGTTTCTAAAAGGATGAGTTTGCAACTACTTTACTTTTGGAGAAAATTCAAAACATTCATTATTCAATAGGGCCCAAAATATCAAAAACCAGCGGTTTGAATGAACACACATTTCTTGGTAGAATCGTGTAGGACTGAAATTTTTGATGTTTTTCTACTCCTCTCATGAGCCCAAACAAGTCTCTAAAAGGATGAGTTTGCAACTACTTTACTTTTGGAGAAAATTCAAAACATTCATTATTCAATAGAGCCCAATAGCAAAAACCAGCGTTTTGAATGAAGAATCACATTTCTTGGTAGAATCATGCAGGATTGAAATTTTTGATGGTTTTTTACTCCTCTCAACAGCCCAAACAAGTTTCTAAAAGGATGAGTTTGCCACTACTTTACTTTTGGAGAAAATTCAAAACATTCATTATTCAATAGGGCCCAAACTATCAAAAACCAGCGGTTTCAATGAACACACATTTCTTGGTAGAATCATGCAGGACTGAAATTTTTGATGTTTTTCTACTCCTCTCATGAGCCCAAACAAGTCTCTAAAAGCATGAGTTTGCAACTACTTTACTTTTGGAGAAAATTCAAAACATTCATTATTCAATAGAGCCCAATAGCAAAAATCAGGTTTTGAATGAAGAATCACATTTCTTGGTAAAATCATGCAGGATTGAAATTTTTGATGGTTTTTTACTCCTCTCAACAGCCCAAACAAGTTTCTAAAAGGATGAGTTTGCAATTACTTTACTTTTGGAGAAAATTCAAAACATTCATTATTCAATAGGGCCCAAACTATCAAAAACCAGCGGTTTCAATGAACACACATTTCTTGGTAGAATCATGCAGGACTGAAATTTTTGATGTTTTTCTACTCCTCTCATGAGCCCAAAAAAGTCTCTAAAAGCATGAGTTTGCAACTACTTTACTTTTGGAGAAAATTCAAAACATTCATTATTCAATAGACCCCAATAGCAAAAATCAGGTTTTGAATGAAGAATCACATTTCTTGGTAGAATCATGCAGGATTGAAATTTTTGATGGTTTTTTACTCCTCTCACCAGCCCAAACAAGTTTCTAAAAGGATGAGTTTGCAACTACTTTACTTTTGGAGAAAATTCAAACATTCATTATTCAATAGGGCCCAAACTATCAAAAACCAGCGGTTTGAATGAACACACATTTCTTGGTAGAATCGTGCAGGACTGAAATTTTTGATGTTTTTCTACTCCTCTCATGAGCCCAAACAAGTCTCTAAAAGGATGAGTTTGCAACTACTTTACTTTTGGAGAAAATTCAAAACATTCATTATTCAATAGAGCCCAATAGCAAAAACCAGCGTTTTGAATGAAGAATCACATTTCTTGGTAGAATCATGCAGGATTGAAATTTTCGATGGTTTTTTACTCCTCTCAACAGCCCAAACAAGTTTCTAAAAGGATGAGTTTGCAACTACTTTACTTTTGGAGAAAATTCAAAACATTCATTATTCAATAGGGCCCAAATTATCAAAAACCAGCGGTTTCAATGAACACACATTTCTTGGTAGAATCATGCAGGACTGAAATTTTTGATGTTTCTCTACTCCTCTCATGAGACCAAACAAGTTTCTAAAAGCATGAGTTTGCAACTACTTTACTTTTGGAGAAAATTCAAAACATTCACTATTCAATAGAGCCCAATAGCAAAAATTAGGTTTTGAATGAAGAATCACATTTCTTGGTAAAATCATGCAGGATTGAAATTTTTGATGGTTTTTTACTCCTCTCAACAGCCCAAACAAGTTTCTAAAAGGATGAGTTTGCAACTACTTTACTTTTGGAGAAAATTCAAAACATTCATTATTCAATAGGGCCCAAACTATCAAAAACCAGCGGTTTCAATGAACACACATTTCTTGGTAGAATCATGCAGGACTGAAATTTTTGATGTTTTTCGACTCTTCTCATGAGCCCAAACAAGTCTCTAAAAGCATGAGTTTGCAACTACTTTACTTTTGGAGAAAATTCAAAACATTCATTATTCAATAGAGCCCAATAGCAAAAATCAGGTTTTGAATGAAGAATCACATTTCTTGGTAGAATCATGCAGGATTGAAATTTTTGATGGTTTTTTACTCCTCTCAACAGCCCAAACAAGTTTCTAAAAGGATGAGTTTGCAACTACTTTACTTTTGGAGAAAATTCAAAACATTCATTATTCAATAGGGCCCAAACTATCAAAAACCAGCGGTTTCAATGAACACACATTTCTTGGTAGAATCATGCAGGACTGAAATTTTTGATGTTTCTCTACTCCTCTCATGAGACCAAACAAGTTTCTAAAAGCATGAGTTTGCAACTACTTTACTTTTGGAGAAAATTCAAAACATTCACTATTCAATAGAGCCCAATAGCAAAAATTAGGTTTTGAATGAAGAATCACATTTCTTGGTAAAATCATGCAGGATTGAAATTTTTGATGGTTTTTTACTCCTCTCAACAGCCCAAACAAGTTTCTAAAAGGATGAGTTTGCAACTACTTTACTTTTGGAGAAAATTCAAAACATTCATTATTCAATAGGGCCCAAACTATCAAAAACCAGCGGTTTCAATGAACACACATTTCTTGGTAGAATCATGCAGGACTGAAATTTTTGATGTTTTTCGACTCCTCTCATGAGCCCAAACAAGTCTCTAAAAGCATGAGTTTGCAACTACTTTACTTTTGGAGAAAATTCAAAACATTCATTATTCAATAGAGCCCAATAGCAAAAATCAGGTTTTGAATGAAGAATCACATTTCTTGGTAGAATCATGCAGGATTGAAATTTTTGATGGTTTTTTACTCCTCTCAACAGCCCAAACAAGTTTCTAAAAGGATGAGTTTGCAACTACTTTACTTTTGGAGAAAATTCAAAACATTCATTATTCAATAGGGCCCAAAATATCAAAAACCAGCCGTTTCAATGAACACACATTTCTTGGTAGAATCATGCAGGACTGAAATTTTTGATGTTTTTCTACTCCTCTCCTGAGCCCAAACAAGTCTCTAAAAGCATGAGTTTGCAACTACTTTACTTTTGGAGAAAATTCAAAACATTCATTATTCAATAGAGCCCAATAGCAAAAATCAGGTTTTGAATGAAGAATCACATTTCTTGGTAGAATCATGCAGGATTGAAATTTTTGATGGTTTTTTACTCCTCTCAACAGCCCAAACAAGTTTCTAAAAGGATGAGTTTGCAACTACTTTACTTTTGGAGAAAATTCAAAACATTCATTATTCAATAGGGCCCAAACTATCAAAAACCAGCGGTTTGAATGAACTCACATTTCTTGGTAGAATCATGCAGGACTGAAATTTTTGATGTTTTTCTACTCCTCTCATGAGCCCAAACAAGTCTCTAAAAGCATGAGTTTGCAACTACTTTACTTTTGGAGAAAATTCAAAACATTCACTTTTCACTAGAGCCCAATAGCAAAAATCAGGTTTTGAATGAAGAATCACATTTCTTGGTAGAATCATGCTGCATTGAAATTTTTGATGGTTTTTTACTCCTCTCAACAGCCCAAACAAGTTTCTAAAAGGATGAGTTTGCAACTAATTTACTTTTGGAGAAAATTCAAAACATTCATTATTCAATAGGGCCCAAACTATCAAAAACCAGCGGTTTCAATGAACACACATTTCTTGGTAGAATCATGCAAGACTGAAATTTTTGATGTTTTTCTACTCCTCTCATGAGCCCAAACAAGTCTCTAAAAGCATGAGTTTGCAACTACTTTACTTTTGGAGAAAATTCAAAACATTCATTATTCAATAGAGCCCAGTAGCAAAAATCAGGTTTTGAATGAAGATTCACATTTCTTGGTAGAATCATGCAGGATTGAAATTTTTGATGGTTTTTTACTCCTCTCAACAGCCCAAACAAGTTTCTAAAAGGATGAGTTTGCAACTAATTTACTTTTGGAGAAAATTCAAAACATTCATTATTCAATAGGGCCCAAACTATCAAAAACCAGCGGTTTCAATGAACACACTTTTCTTGGTAGAATCATGCAGGACTGAAATTTTTGATGTTTTTCTACTCCTCTCATGAGCCCAAACAAGTCTTTAAAAGCATGAGTTTGCAACTACTTTACTTTTGGAGAAAATTCAAAACATTCATTATTCAATAGAGCCCAATAGCAAAAATCAGGTTTTGAATGAAGAATCACATTTCTTGGTAAAATCATGCAGGATTGAAATTTTTGATGGTTTTTTACTCCTCTCAACAGCCCAAACAAGTTTCTAAAAGGATGAGTTTGCAACTACTTTACTTTTGGAGAAAATTCAAAACATTCATTATTCAATAGGGCCCAAACTATCAAAAACCAGCGGTTTCAATGAACACACATTTCTTGGTAGAATCATGCAGGATTGAAATTTTTGATGTTTTTCTACTCCTCTCATGAGCCCAAACAAGTCTCTAAAAGCATGAGTTTGCAACTACTTTACTTTTGGAGAAAATTCAAAACATTCATTATTCAATAGACCCCAATAGCAAAAATCAGGTTTTGAATGAAGAATCACATTTCTTGGTAGAATCATGCAGGATTGAAATTTTTGATGGTTTTTTACTCCTCTCAACAGCCCAAACAAGTTTCTAAAAGGATGAGTTTGCAACTACTTTACTTTTGGAGAAAATTCAAAACATTTATTATTCAATAGGGCCCAAACTATCAAAAACCAGCGGTTTCAATGAACACACATTTCTTGGTAGAATCATGCTGGACTGAAATTTTTGATGTTTTTCTACTCCTCTCATGAGCCCAAACAAGTCTCTAAAAGCATGAGTTTGCAACTACTTTACTTTTGGAGAAAATTCAAAACATTCATTATTCAATAGAGCCCAATAGCAAAAATCAGGTTTTGAATGAAGATTCACATTTCTTGGTAGAATCATGCAGGATTGAAATTTTTGATGGTTTTTTACTCCTCTCAACAGCCCAAACAAGTTTCTAAAAGGATGAGTTTGCAACTACTTTACTTTTGGAGAAAATTCAAAACATTCATTATTCAATAGGGCCCAAACTATCAAAAACCAGCGGTTTCAATGAACACACATTTCTTGGTAGAATCATGCAGGACTGAAATTTTTGATGTTTTTCTACTCCTCTCATGAGCCCAAACAAGTCTCTAAAAGCATGAGTTTGCAACTACTTTACTTTTGGAGAAAATTCAAAACATTCATTATTCAATAGAGCCCAATAGCAAAAATCAGGATTTGAATGAAGAATCACATTTCTTGGTAGAATCATGCAGGATTGAAATTTTTGATGGTTTTTTACTCCTCTCAACAGCCCAAATAAGTTTCTAAAAGGATGAGTTTGCAACTACTTTACTTTTGGAGAAAATTCAAAACATTCATTATTCAATAGGGCCCAAAATATCAAAAAACAGCGGTTTGAATGAACACACATTTCTTGGTAGAATCGTGCAGGACTGAAATTTTTGATTTTTTTCTACTCCTCTCATGAGCCCAAACAAGTCTCTAAAAGGATGAGTTTGCAACTACTTTACTTTTGGAGAAAATTCAAAACATTCATTATTCAATAGAGCCCAATAGGAAAAATCAGGTTTTGAATGGAGAATCACATTTCTTGGTAGAATCATGCAGGATTGAAATTTTTGATGGTTTTTTACTCCTCTCAACAGCCCAAACAAGTTTCTAAAAGGATGAGTTTGCAACTACTTTACTTTTGGAGAAAATTCAAAACATTCATTATTCAATAGGGCCCAAAATATCAAAAACCAGCGGTTTGAATGAACACACATTTCTTGGTAGAATCGTGCAGGACTGAAATTTTTGATGTTTTTCTACTCCTCTCATGAGCCCAAACAAGTCTCTAAAAGGATGAGTTTGCAACTACTTTACTTTTGGAGAAAATTCAAAACATTCATTATTCAATAGAGCCCAATAGCAAAAACCAGCGTTTTGAATGAAGAATCACATTTCTTGGTAGAATCATGCAGGATTGAAATTTTTGATGGTTTTTTACTCCTCTCAACAGCCCAAACAAGTTTCTAAAAGGATGAGTTTGCAACTACTTTACTTTTGGAGAAAATTCAAAACATTCATTATTCAATAGGGCCCAAACTATCAAAAACCAGCGGTTTCAATGAACACACATTTCTTGGTAGAATCATGCAGGACTGAAATTTTTGATGTTTCTCTACTCCTCTCATGAGACCAAACAAGTTTCTAAAAGCATGAGTTTGCAACTACTTTACTTTTGGAGAAAATTCAAAACATTCACTATTCAATAGAGCCCAATAGCAAAAATTAGGTTTTGAATGAAGAATCACATTTCTTGGTAAAATCATGCAGGATTGAAATTTTTGATGGTTTTTTACTCCTCTCAACAGCCCAAACAAGTTTCTAAAAGGATGAGTTTGCAAATACTTTACTTTTGGAGAAAATTCAAAACATTCATTATTCAATAGGGCCCAAACTATCAAAAACCAGCGGTTTCAATGAACACACATTTCTTGGTAGAATCGTGCAGGACTGAAATTTTTGATGTTTTTCTACTCCTCTCATGAGCCCAAACAAGTCTCTAAAAGCATGAGTTTGCAACTACTTTACTTTTGGAGAAAATTCAAAACATTCATTATTCAATAGCGCCCAATAGCAAAAATCAGGTTTTGAATGAAGAATCACATTTCTTGGTAGAATCATGCAGGATTGAAATTTTTGATGTTTTTTTACTCCTCTCAACAGCCCAAACAAGTTTCTAAAAGGATGAGTTTGCAACTACTTTACTTTTGGAGAAAATTCAAAACATTCATTATTCAATAGGGCCCAAAATATCAAAAACCAGCCGTTTCAATGAACACACATTTCTTGGTAGAATCATGCAGGACTGAAATTTTTGATGTTTTTCTACTCCTCTCCTGAGCCCAAACAAGTCTCTAAAAGCATGAGTTTGCAACTACTTTACTTTTGGAGAAAATTCAAAACATTCATTATTCAATAGAGCCCAATAGCAAAAATCAGGTTTTGAATGAAGAATCACATTTCTTGGTAGAATCATGCAGGATTGAAATTTTTGATGGTTTTTTACTCCTCTCAACAGCCCAAACAAGTTTCTAAAAGGATGAGTTTGCAACTACTTTACTTTTGGAGAAAATTCAAAACATTCATTATTCAATAGGGCCCAAACTATCAAAAACCAGCGGTTTGAATGAACTCACATTTCTTGGTAGAATCATGCAGGACTGAAATTTTTGATGTTTTTCTACTCCTCTCATGAGCCCAAACAAGTCTCTAAAAGCATGAGTTTGCAACTACTTTACTTTTGGAGAAAATTCAAAACATTCACTTTTCACTAGAGCCCAATAGCAAAAATCAGGTTTTGAATGAAGAATCACATTTCTTGGTAGAATCATGCTGCATTGAAATTTTTGATGGTTTTTTACTCCTCTCAACAGCCCAAACAAGTTTCTAAAAGGATGAGTTTGCAACTAATTTACTTTTGGAGAAAATTCAAAACATTCATTATTCAATAGGGCCCAAACTATCAAAAACCAGCGGTTTCAATGAACACACATTTCTTGGTAGAATCATGCAAGACTGAAATTTTTGATGTTTTTCTACTCCTCTCATGAGCCCAAACAAGTCTCTAAAAGCATGAGTTTGCAACTACTTTACTTTTGGAGAAAATTCAAAACATTCATTATTCAATAGAGCCCAATAGCAAAAATCAGGTTTTGAATGAAGATTCACATTTCTTGGTAGAATCATGCAGGATTGAAATTTTTGATGGTTTTTTACTCCTCTCAACAGCCCAAACAAGTTTCTAAAAGGATGAGTTTGCAACTAATTTACTTTTGGAGAAAATTCAAAACATTCATTATTCAATAGGGCCCAAACTATCAAAAACCAGCGGTTTCAATGAACACACTTTTCTTGGTAGAATCATGCAGGACTGAAATTTTTGATGTTTTTCTACTCCTCTCATGAGCCCAAACAAGTCTTTAAAAGCATGAGTTTGCAACTACTTTACTTTTGGAGAAAATTCAAAACATTCATTATTCAATAGAGCCCAATAGCAAAAATCAGGTTTTGAATGAAGAATCACATTTCTTGGTAAAATCATGCAGGATTGAAATTTTTGATGGTTTTTTACTCCTCTCAACAGCCCAAACAAGTTTCTAAAAGGATGAGTTTGCAACTACTTTACTTTTGGAGAAAATTCAAAACATTCATTATTCAATAGGGCCCAAACTATCAAAAACCAGCGGTTTCAATGAACACACATTTCTTGGTAGAATCATGCAGGATTGAAATTTTTGATGTTTTTCTACTCCTCTCATGAGCCCAAACAAGTCTCTAAAAGCATGAGTTTGCAACTACTTTACTTTTGGAGAAAATTCAAAACATTCATTATTCAATAGACCCCAATAGCAAAAATCAGGTTTTGAATGAAGAATCACATTTCTTGGTAGAATCATGCAGGATTGAAATTTTTGATGGTTTTTTACTCCTCTCAACAGCCCAAACAAGTTTCTAAAAGGATGAGTTTGCAACTACTTTACTTTTGGAGAAAATTCAAAACATTCATTATTCAATAGGGCCCAAACTATCAAAAACCAGCGGTTTCAATGAACACACATTTCTTGGTAGAATCATGCAGGACTGAAATTTTTGATGTTTTTCTACTCCTCTCATGAGCCCAAACAAGTCTCTAAAAGCATGAGTTTGCAACTACTTTACTTTTGGAGAAAATTCAAAACATTCATTATTCAATAGAGCCCAATAGCAAAAATCAGGTTTTGAATGAAGATTCACATTTCTTGGTAGAATCATGCAGGATTGAAATTTTTGATGGTTTTTTACTCCTCTCAACAGCCCAAACAAGTTTCTAAAAGGATGAGTTTGCAACTACTTTACTTTTGGAGAAAATTCAAAACATTCATTATTCAATAGGGCCCAAACTATCAAAAAACAGCGGTTTCAATGAACACACATTTCTTGGTAGAATCATGCAGGACTGAAATTTTTGATGTTTTTCTACTCCTCTCATGAGCCCAAACAAGTCTCTAAAAGCATGAGTTTGCAACTACTTTACTTTTGGAGAAAATTCAAAACATTCATTATTCAATAGAGCCCAATAGCAAAAATCAGGATTTGAATGAAGAATCACATTTCTTGGTAGAATCATGCAGGATTGAAATTTTTGATGGTTTTTTACTCCTCTCAACAGCCCAAATAAGTTTCTAAAAGGATGAGTTTGCAACTACTTTACTTTTGGAGAAAATTCAAAACATTCATTATTCAATAGGGCCCAAAATATCAAAAAACAGCGGTTTGAATGAACACACATTTCTTGGTAGAATCGTGCAGGACTGAAATTTTTGATTTTTTTCTACTCCTCTCATGAGCCCAAACAAGTCTCTAAAAGGATGAGTTTGCAACTACTTTACTTTTGGAGAAAATTCAAAACATTCATTATTCAATAGAGCCCAATAGGAAAAATCAGGTTTTGAATGGAGAATCACATTTCTTGGTAGAATCATGCAGGATTGAAATTTTTGATGGTTTTTTACTCCTCTCAACAGCCCAAACAAGTTTCTAAAAGGATGAGTTTGCAACTACTTTACTTTTGGAGAAAATTCAAAACATTCATTATTCAATAGGGCCCAAAATATCAAAAACCAGCGGTTTGAATGAACACACATTTCTTGGTAGAATCGTGCAGGACTGAAATTTTTGATGTTTTTCTACTCCTCTCATGAGCCCAAACAAGTCTCTAAAAGGATGAGTTTGCAACTACTTTACTTTTGGAGAAAATTCAAAACATTCATTATTCAATAGAGCCCAATAGCAAAAACCAGCGTTTTGAATGAAGAATCACATTTCTTGGTAGAATCATGCAGGATTGAAATTTTTGATGGTTTTTTACTCCTCTCAACAGCCCAAACAAGTTTCTAAAAGGATGAGTTTGCAACTACTTTACTTTTGGAGAAAATTCAAAACATTCATTATTCAATAGGGCCCAAACTATCAAAAACCAGCGGTTTCAATGAACACACATTTCTTGGTAGAATCATGCAGGACTGAAATTTTTGATGTTTCTCTACTCCTCTCATGAGACCAAACAAGTTTCTAAAAGCATGAGTTTGCAACTACTTTACTTTTGGAGAAAATTCAAAACATTCACTATTCAATAGAGCCCAATAGCAAAAATTAGGTTTTGAATGAAGAATCACATTTCTTGGTAAAATCATGCAGGATTGAAATTTTTGATGGTTTTTTACTCCTCTCAACAGCCCAAACAAGTTTCTAAAAGGATGAGTTTGCAAATACTTTACTTTTGGAGAAAATTCAAAACATTCATTATTCAATAGGGCCCAAACTATCAAAAACCAGCGGTTTCAATGAACACACATTTCTTGGTAGAATCGTGCAGGACTGAAATTTTTGATGTTTTTCTACTCCTCTCATGAGCCCAAACAAGTCTCTAAAAGCATGAGTTTGCAACTACTTTACTTTTGGAGAAAATTCAAAACATTCATTATTCAATAGAGCCCAATAGCAAAAATCAGGTTTTGAATGAAGAATCACATTTCTTGGTAGAATCATGCTGCATTGAAATTTTTGATGGTTTTTTACTCCTCTCAACAGCCCAAACAAGTTTCTAAAAGGATGAGTTTGCAACTACTTTACTTTTGGAGAAAATTCAAAACATTCATTATTCAATAGGGCCCAAACTATCAAAAACCAGCGGTTTGAATGAACTCACATTTCTTGGTAGAATCATGCAGGACTGAAATTTTTGATGTTTTTCTACTCCTCTCATGAGCCCAAACAAGTCTCTAAAAGCATGAGTTTGCAACTACTTTACTTTTGGAGAAAATTCAAAACATTCACTTTTCACTAGAGCCCAATAGCAAAAATCAGGTTTTGAATGAAGAATCACATTTCTTGGTAGAATCATGCTGCATTGAAATTTTTGATGGTTTTTTACTCCTCTCAACAGCCCAAACAAGTTTCTAAAAGGATGAGTTTGCAACTAATTTACTTTTGGAGAAAATTCAAAACATTCATTATTCAATAGGGCCCAAACTATCAAAAACCAGCGGTTTCAATGAACACACATTTCTTGGTAGAATCATGCAAGACTGAAATTTTTGATGTTTTTCTACTCCTCTCATGAGCCCAAACAAGTCTCTAAAAGCATGAGTTTGCAACTACTTTACTTTTGGAGAAAATTCAAAACATTCATTATTCAATAGAGCCCAATAGCAAAAATCAGGTTTTGAATGAAGATTCACATTTCTTGGTAGAATCATGCAGGATTGAAATTTTTGATGGTTTTTTACTCCTCTCAACAGCCCAAACAAGTTTCTAAAAGGATGAGTTTGCAACTACTTTACTTTTGGAGAAAATTCAAAACATTCATTATTCAATAGGGCCCAAACTATCAAAAACCAGCGGTTTCAATGAACACACATTTCTTGGTAGAATCATGCAGGACTGAAATTTTTGATGTTTTTCTACTCCTCTCATGAGCCCAAACAAGTCTTTAAAAGCATGAGTTTGCAACTACTTTACTTTTGGAGAAAATTCAAAACATTCATTATTCAATAGAGCCCAATAGCAAAAATCAGGTTTTGAATGAAGAATCACATTTCTTGGTAAAATCATGCAGGATTGAAATTTTTGATGGTTTTTTACTCCTCTCAACAGCCCAAACAAGTTTCTAAAAGGATGAGTTTGCAACTACTTTACTTTTGGAGAAAATTCAAAACATTCATTATTCAATAGGGCCCAAACTATCAAAAACCAGCGGTTTCAATGAACACACATTTCTTGGTAGAATCATGCAGGACTGAAATTTTTTATGTTTTTCTACTCCTCTCATGAGCCCAAACAAGTCTCTAAAAGCATGAGTTTGCAACTACTTTACTTTTGGAGAAAATTCAAAACATTCATTATTCAATAGACCCCAATAGCAAAAATCAGGTTTTGAATGAAGAATCACATTTCTTGGTAGAATCATGCAGGATTGAAATTTTTGATGGTTTTTTACTCCTCTCAACAGCCCAAACAAGTTTATAAAAGGATGAGTTTGCAACTACTTTACTTTTGGAGAAAATTCAAAACATTCATTATTCAATAGGGCCCAAACTATCAAAAACCAGCGGTTTCAATGAACACACATTTCTTGGTAGAATCATGCAGGACTGAAATTTTTGATGTTTTTCTACTCCTCTCATGAGCCCAAACAAGTCTCTAAAAGCATGAGTTTGCAACTACTTTACTTTTGGAGAAAATTCAAAACATTCATTATTCAATAGAGCCCAATAGCAAAAATCAGGTTTTGAATGAAGAATCACATTTCTTGGTAGAATCATGCAGGATTGAAATTTTTGATGGTTTTTTACTCCTCTCTACAGCCCAAACAAGTTTCTAAAAGGATGAGTTTGCAACTGCTTTACTTTTGGAGAAAATTCAAAACATTCATTATTCAATAGGGCCCAAACTGTCAAAAACCAGCGGTTTCAATGAACACACATTTCTTGGTAGAATCATGCAGGACTGAAATTTTTGATGTTTTTCTACTCCTCTCATGAGCCCAAACAAGTCTCTAAAAGGATGAGTTTGCAACTACTTTACTTTTGGAGAAAATTCAAAACATTCATTATTCAATAGAGCCCAATAGCAAAAATCAGGTTTTGAATGAAGAATCACATTTCTTGGTAGAATCATGCAGGATTGAAATTTTTGATGGTTTTTTACTCCTCTCAACAGCCCAAACAAGTTTCTAAAAGGATGAGTTTGCAACTACTTTACTTTTGGAGAAAATTCAAAACATTCATTATTCAATAGGGCCCAAACTATCAAAAACCAGCGGTTTCAATGAACACACATTTCTTGGTAGAATCATGCAGGACTGAAATTTTTGATGTTTTTCTACTCTCATGAGCCCAAACAAGTCTCTAAAAGCATGAGTTTGCAACTACTTTACTTTTGGAGAAAATTCAAAACATTCATTATTCAATAGAGCCCAATAGCAAAAATCAGGTTTTGAATGAAGAATCACATTTCTTGGTAGAATCATGCAGGATTGAAATTTTTGATGGTTTTTTACTCCTCTCAACAGCCCAAACAAGTTTCTAAAAGGATGAGTTTGTAACTGCTTTACTTTTGGAGAAAATTCAAAACATTCATTATTCAATAGGGCCCAAACTATCAAAAACCAGCGGTTTGAATGAACACACATTTCTTGGTAGAATCATGCAGGACTGAAATTTTTGATGTTTTTCTACTCCTCTCATGAGCCCAAACAAGTCTCTAAAAGCATGAGTTTGCAACTACTTTACTTTTGGAGAAAATTCAAAACATTCATTATTCAATAGAGCCCAATAGGAAAAATCAGGTTTTGAATGAAGAATCACATTTCTTGGTAGAATCATGCAGGATTGAAATTTTTGATGGTTTTTTACTCCTCTCAACAGCCCAAACAAGTTTCTAAAAGGATGAGTTTGCAACTACTTTACTTTTGGAGAAAATTCAAAACATTCATTATTCAATAGTGCCCAAAATATCAAAAACCAGCGGTTTGAATGAACACACATTTCTTGGTAGAATCGTGCAGGACTGAAATTTTTGATGTTTTTCTACTCCTCTCATGAGCCCAAACAAGTCTCTAAAAGGATGAGTTTGCAACTACTTTACTTTTGGAGAAAATTCAAAACATTCATTATTCAATAGAGCCCAATAGCAAAAACCAGCGTTTTGAATGAAGAATCACATTTCTTGGTAGAATCATGCAGGATTGAAATTTTTGATGGTTTTTTACTCCTCTCAACAGCCCAAACAAGTTTCTAAAAGGATGAGTTTGCAACTACTTTACTTTTGGAGAAAATTCAAAACATTCATTATTCAATAGGGCCCAAACTATCAAAAAACAGCGGTTTCAATGAACACACATTTCTTGGTAGAATCATGCAGGACTGAAATTTTTGATGTTTTTCTACTCCTCTCATGAGACCAAACAAGTCTCTAAAAGCATGAGTTTGCAACTACTTTACTTTTGGAGAAAATTCAAAACATTCATTATTCAATAGAGCCCAATAGCAAAAATCAGGTTTTGAATGAAGAATCACATTTCTTGGTAAAATCATGCAGGATTGAAATTTTTGATGGTTTTTTATTCCTCTCAACAGCCCAAACAAGTTTCTAAAAGGATGAGTTTGCAACTACTTTACTTTTGGAGAAAATTCAAAACATTCATTATTCAATAGGGCCCAAACTATCAAAAACCAGCGGTTTCAATGAACACACATTTCTTGGTAGAATCATGCAGGACTGAACTTTTTGATGTTTTTCTACTCCTTTCATGAGCCCAAACAAGTCTTTAAAAGCATGAGTTTGCAACTACTTTACATTTGGAGAAAATTCAAAACATTCATTATTCAATAGAGCCCAATAGCAAAAATCAGGTTTTGAATGAAGAATCACATTTCTTGGTAAAATCATGCAGGATTGAAATTTTTGATGGTTTTTTACTCCTCTCAACAGCCCAAACAAGTTTCTAAAAGGATGAGTTTGCAACTACTTTACTTTTGGAGAAAATTCAAAACATTCATTATTCTATAAGGCCCAAAATATCAAAAACCAGCGGTTTGAATGAACACACATTTCTTGGTAGAATCGTGCAGGACTGAAATTTTTGATGTTTTTCTACTCCTCTCATGAGCCCAAACAAGTCTCTAAAAGGATGAGTTTGCAACTACTTTACTTTTGGAGAAAATTCAAAACATTCATTATTCAATAGAGCCCAATAGCAAAAACCAGCGTTTTGAATGAAGAATCACATTTCTTGGTAGAATCATGCAGGATTGAAATTTTTGATGGTTTTTTACTCCTCTCAACAGCCCAAACAAGTTTCTAAAAGGATGAGTTTGCAAATACTTTACTTTTGGAGAAAATTCAAAACATTCATTATTCAATAGGGCCCAAACTATCAAAAACCAGCGGTTTCAATGAACACACATTTCTTGGTAGAATCGTGCAGGACTGAAATTTTTGATGTTTTTCTACTCCTCTCATGAGCCCAAACAAGTCTCTAAAAGCATGAGTTTGCAACTACTTTACTTTTGGAGAAAATTCAAAACATTCATTATTCAATAGCGCCCAATAGCAAAAATCAGGTTTTGAATGAAGAATCACATTTCTTGGTAGAATCATGCAGGATTGAAATTTTTGATGGTTTTTTACTCCTCTCAACAGCCCAAACAAGTTTCTAAAAGGATGAGTTTGCAACTACTTTACTTTTGGAGAAAATTCAAAACATTCATTATTCAATAGGGCCCAAACTATCAAAAACCAGCGGTTTCAATGAACACACATTTCTTGGTAGAATCATGCAGGACTGAAATTTTTGATGTTTTTCTACTCCACTCATGAGCCCAAACAAGTCTCTAAAAGCATGAGTTTGCAACTACTTTACTTTTGGAGAAAATTCAAAACATTCACTTTTCACTAGAGCCCAATAGCAAAAATCAGGTTTTGAATGAAGAATCACATTTCTTGGTAGAATCATGCTGCATTGAAATTTTTGATGGTTTTTTACTCCTCTCAACAGCCCAAACAAGTTTCTAAAAGGATGAGTTTGCAACTAATTTACTTTTGGAGAAAATTCAAAACATTCATTATTCAATAGGGCCCAAACTATCAAAAACCAGCGGTTTCAATGAACACACATTTCTTGGTAGAATCATGCAAGACTGAAATTTTTGATCTTTTTCTACTCCTCTCATGAGCCCAAACAAGTCTCTAAAAGCATGAGTTTGCAACTACTTTACTTTTGGAGAAAATTCAAAACATTCATTATTCAATAGAGCCCAATAGCAAAAATCAGGTTTTGAATGAAGATTCACATTTCTTGGTAGAATCATGCAGGATTGAAATTTTTGATGGTTTTTTACTCCTCTCAACAGCCCAAACAAGTTTCTAAAAGGATGAGTTTGCAACTACTTTACTTTTGGAGAAAATTCAAAACATTCATTATTCAATAGGGCCCAAACTATCAAAAACCAGCGGTTTCAATGAACACACATTTCTTGGTAGAATCATGCAGGACTGAAATTTTTGATGTTTTTCTACTCCTCTCATGAGCCCAAACAAGTCTTTAAAAGCATGAGTTTGCAACTACTTTACATTTGGAGAAAATTCAAAACATTCATTATTCAATAGAGCCCAATAGCAAAAATCAGGTTTTGAATGAAGAATCACATTTCTTGGTAAAATCATGCAGGATTGAAATTTTTGATGGTTTTTTACTCCTCTCAACAGCCCAAACAAGTTTCTAAAAGGATGAGTTTGCAACTACTTTACTTTTGGAGAAAATTCAAAACATTCATTATTCAATAGGGCCCAAACTATCAAAAACCAGCGGTTTCAATGAACACACATTTCTTGGTAGAATCATGCAGGACTGAAATTTTTGATGTTTTTCTACTCCTCTCATGAGCCCAAACAAGTCTCTAAAAGCATGAGTTTGCAACTACTTTACTTTTGGAGAAAATTCAAAACATTCATTATTCAATAGAGCCCAATAGCAAAAATCAGGATTTGAATGAAGAATCACATTTCTTGGTAGAATCATGCAGGATTGAAATTTTTGATGGTTTTTTACTCCTCTCAACAGCCCAAATAAGTTTCTAAAAGGATGAGTTTGCAACTACTTTACTTTTGGAGAAAATTCAAAACATTCATTATTCAATAGGGCCCAAAATATCAAAAAACAGCGGTTTGAATGAACACACATTTCTTGGTAGAATCGTGCAGGACTGAAATTTTTGATGTTTTTCTACTCCTCTCATGAGCCCAAACAAGTCTCTAAAAGGATGAGTTTGCAACTACTTTACTTTTGGAGAAAATTCAAAACATTCATTATTCAATAGAGCCCAATAGCAAAAACCAGCGTTTTGAATGAAGAATCACATTTCTTGGTAGAATCATGCAGGATTGAAATTTTTGATGGTTTTTTACTCCTCTCAACAGCCCAAACAAGTTTCTAAAAGGATGAGTTTGCAACTAGTTTACTTTTGGAGAAAATTCAAAACATTCATTATTCAATAGGGCCCAAACTATCAAAAACCAGCGGTTTCAATGAACACACATTTCTTGGTAGAATCATGCAGGACTGAAATTTTTGATGTTTTTCTTCTCCTCTCATGAGCCCAAACAAGTCTCTAAAAGCATGAGTTTGCAACTACTTTACTTTTGGAGAAAATTCAAAACATTCATTATTCAATAGAGCCCAATAGCAAAAATCAGGTTTTGAATGAAGAATCACATTTCTTGGTAGAATCATGCAGGATTGAAATTTTTGATGGTTTTTTACTCCTCTCTACAGCCCAAACAAGTTTCTAAAAGGATGAGTTTGCAACTACTTTACTTTTGGAGAAAATTCAAAACATTCATTATTCAATAGGGCCCAAAATATCAAAAAACAGCGGTTTGAATGAACACACATTTCTTGGTAGAATCGTGCAGGACTGAAATTTTTGATGTTTTTCTACTCCTCTCATGAGCCCAAACAAGTCTCTAAAAGGATGAGTTTGCAACTACTTTACTTTTGGAGAAAATTCAAAACATTCATTATTCAATAGAGCCCAATAGCAAAAACCAGCGTTTTGAATGGAGAATCACATTTCTTGGTAGAATCATGCAGGATTGAAATTTTTGATGGTTTTTTACTCCTCTCAACAGCCCAAACAAGTTTCTAAAAGGATGAGTTTGCAACTACTTTACTTTTGGAGAAAATTCAAAACATTCATTATTCAATAGGGCCCAAACTATCAAAAACCAGCGGTTTCAATGAACACACATTTCTTGGTAGAATGATGCAGGACTGAAATTTTTGATGTTTTTCTACTCCTCTCATGAGCCCAAACAAGTCTCTAAAAGCATGAGTTTGCAACTACTTTACTTTTGGAGAAAATTCAAAACATTCATTATTCAATAGAGCCCAATAGCAAAAATCAGGTTTTGAATGAAGAATCACATTTCTTGGTAGAATCATGCAGGATTGAAATTTTTGATGGTTTTTTACTCCTCTCTACAGCCCAAACAAGTTTCTAAAAGGATGAGTTTGCAACTGCTTTACTTTTGGAGAAAATTCAAAACATTCATTATTCAATAGGGCCCAAACTGTCAAAAACCAGCGGTTTCAATGAACACACATTTCTTGGTAGAATCATGCAGGACTGAAATTTTTGATGTTTTTCTACTCCTCTCATGAGCCCAAACAAGTCTCTAAAAGGATGAGTTTGCAACTACTTTACTTTTGGAGAAAATTCAAAACATTCATTATTCAATAGAGCCCAATAGCAAAAATCAGGTTTTGAATGAAGAATCACATTTCTTGGTAGAATCATGCAGGATTGAAATTTTTGATGGTTTTTTACTCCTCTCAACAGCCCAAACAAGTTTCTAAAAGGATGAGTTTGCAACTACTTTACTTTTGGAGAAAATTCAAAACATTCATTATTCAATAGGGCCCAAACTATCAAAAACCAGCGGTTTCAATGAACACACATTTCTTGGTAGAATCATGCAGGACTGAAATTTTTGATGTTTTTCTACTCTCATGAGCCCAAACAAGTCTCTAAAAGCATGAGTTTGCAACTACTTTACTTTTGGAGAAAATTCAAAACATTCATTATTCAATAGAGCCCAATAGGAAAAATCAGGTTTTGAATGAAGAATCACATTTCTTGGTAGAATCATGCAGGATTGAAATTTTTGATGGTTTTTTACTCCTCTCAACAGCCCAAACAAGTTTCTAAAAGGATGAGTTTGCAACTACTTTACTTTTGGAGAAAATTCAAAACATTCATTATTCAATAGTGCCCAAAATATCAAAAACCAGCGGTTTGAATGAACACACATTTCTTGGTAGAATCGTGCAGGACTGAAATTTTTGATGTTTTTCTACTCCTCTCATGAGCCCAAACAAGTCTCTAAAAGGATGAGTTTGCAACTACTTTACTTTTGGAGAAAATTCAAAACATTCATTATTCAATAGAGCCCAATAGCAAAAACCAGCGTTTTGAATGAAGAATCACATTTCTTGGTAGAATCATGCAGGATTGAAATTTTTGATGGTTTTTTACTCCTCTCAACAGCCCAAACAAGTTTCTAAAAGGATGAGTTTGCAACTACTTTACTTTTGGAGAAAATTCAAAACATTCATTATTCAATAGGGCCCAAACTATCAAAAAACAGCGGTTTCAATGAACACACATTTCTTGGTAGAATCATGCAGGACTGAAATTTTTGATGTTTTTCTACTCCTCTCATGAGACCAAACAAGTCTCTAAAAGCATGAGTTTGCAACTACTTTACTTTTGGAGAAAATTCAAAACATTCATTATTCAATAGAGCCCAATAGCAAAAATCAGGTTTTGAATGAAGAATCACATTTCTTGGTAAAATCATGCAGGATTGAAATTTTTGATGGTTTTTTATTCCTCTCAACAGCCCAAACAAGTTTCTAAAAGGATGAGTTTGCAACTACTTTACTTTTGGAGAAAATTCAAAACATTCATTATTCAATAGGGCCCAAACTATCAAAAACCAGCGGTTTGAATGAACACACATTTCTTGGTAGAATCATGCAGGACTGAAATTTTTGATGTTTTTCTACTCCTCTCATGAGCCCAAACAAGTCTCTAAAAGCATGAGTTTGCAACTACTTTACTTTTGGAGAAAATTCAAAACATTCATTATTCAATAGCGCCCAATAGCAAAAATCAGGTTTTGAATGAAGAATCACATTTCTTGGTAGAATCATGCAGGATTGAAATTTTTGATGGTTTTTTACTCCTCTCAACAGCCCAAACAAGTTTCTAAAAGGATGAGTTTGCAACTACTTTACTTTTGGAGAAAATTCAAAACATTCATTATTCAATAGGGCCCAAACTATCAAAAACCAGCGGTTTCAATGAACACACATTTCTTGGTAGAATCATGCAGGACTGAAATTTTTGATGTTTTTCTACTCCTCTCATAAGCCCAAACAAGTCTCTAAAAGCATGAGTTTGCAACTACTTTACTTTTGGAGAAAATTCAAAACATTCATTATTCAATAGAGCCCAATAGCAAAAATCAGGTTTTGAATGAGGAATCACATTTCTTGGTAGAATCATGCAGGATTGAAATTTTTGATGGTTTTTTACTCCTCTCAACAGCCCAAACAAGTTTCTAAAAGGATGAGTTTGCAACTACTTTACTTTTGGAGAAAATTCAAAACATTAGGGCCCAAAATATCAAAAACCAGCGGTTTGAATGAACACACATTTCTTGGTAGAATCGTGCAGGACTGAAATTTTTGATGTTTTTCTACTCCTCTCATGAGCCCAAACAAGTCTCTAAAAGGATGAGTTTGCAACTACTTTACTTTTGGAGAAAATTCAAAACATTCATTATTCAATAGAGCCCAATAGCAAAAACCAGCGTTTTGAATGAAGAATCACATTTCTTGGTAGAATCATGCAGGATTGAAATTTTTGATGGTTTTTTACTCCTCTCAACAGCCCAAACAAGTTTCTAAAAGGATGAGTTTGCAACTACTTTACTTTTGGAGAAAATTCAAAACATTCATTATTCAATAGGGCCCAAACTATCAAAAACCAGCGGTTTGAATGAACACACATTTCTTGGTAGAATCATGCAGGACTGAAATTTTTGATGTTTTTCTACTCCTCTCATGAGCCCAAACAAGTCTCTAAAAGCATGAGTTTGCAACTACTTTACTTTTGGAGAAAATTCAAAACATTCACTTTTCACTAGAGCCCAATAGCAAAAATCAGGTTTTGAATGAAGAATCACATTTCTTGGTAGAATCATGCTGCATTGAAATTTTTGATGGTTTTTTACTCCTCTCAACAGCCCAAACAAGTTTCTAAAAGGATGAGTTTGCAACTACTTTACTTTTGGAGAAAATTCAAAACATTCATTATTCAATAGGGCCCAAACTATCAAAAACCAGCGGTTTCAATGAACACACATTTCTTGGTAGAATCATGCAGGACTGAAATTTTTGATGTTTTTCTACTCCTCTCATGAGCCCAAACAAGTCTCTAAAAGCATGAGTTTGCAACTACTTTACTTTTGGAGAAAATTCAAAACATTCATTATTCAATAGAGCCCAATAGCAAAAATCAGGTTTTGAATGAAGAATCACATTTCTTGGTAGAATCATGCAGGATTGAAATTTTTGATGGTTTTTTACTCCTCTCAACAGCCCAAACAAGTTTCTAAAAGGATGAGTTTGCAACTACTTTACTTTTGGAGAAAATTCAAAACATTCATTATTCAATAGGGCCCAAACTATCAAAAACCAGCGGTTTGAATGAACACACATTTCTTGGTAGAATCATGCAGGACTGAAATTTTTGATGTTTTTCTACTCCTCTCATGAGCCCAAACAAGTCTCTAAAAGCATGAGTTTGCAACTACTTTACTTTTGGAGAAAATTCAAAACATTCATTATTCAATAGAGCCCAATAGCAAAAATCAGGTTTTGAATGAAGAATCACATTTCTTGGTGAATCATGCAGGATTGAAATTTTTGATGGTTTTTTACTCCTCTCAACAGCCCAAACAAGTTTCTAAAAGGATGAGTTTGCAACTACTTTACTTTTGGAGAAAATTCAAAACATTCATTATTCAATAGGGCCCAAAATATCAAAAACCAGCGGTTTGAATGAACACACATTTCTTGGTAGAATCGTGCAGGACTGAAATTTTTGATGTTTTTCTACTCCTCTCATGAGCCCAAACAAGTCTCTAAAAGGATGAGTTTGCAACTACTTTACTTTTGGAGAAAATTCAAAACATTCATTATTCAATAGAGCCCAATAGCAAAAACCAGCGTTTTGAATGAAGAATCACATTTCTTGGTAGAATCATGCAGGATTGAAATTTTTGATGGTTTTTTACTCCTCTCAACAGCCCAAACAAGTTTCTAAAAGGATGAGTTTGCAACTACTTTACTTTTGGAGAAAATTCAAAACATTCATTATTCTATAAGGCCCAAAATATCAAAAACCAGCGGTTTGAATGAACACACATTTCTTGGTAGAATCGTGCAGGACTGAAATTTTTGATGTTTTTCTACTCCTCTCATGAGCCCAAACAAGTCTCTAAAAGGATGAGTTTGCAACTACTTTACTTTTGGAGAAAATTCAAAACATTCATTATTCAATAGAGCCCAATAGCAAAAACCAGCGTTTTGAATGAAGAATCACATTTCTTGGTAGAATCATGCAGGATTGAAATTTTTGATGGTTTTTTACTCCTCTCAACAGCCCAAACAAGTTTCTAAAAGGATGAGTTTGCAAATACTTTACTTTTGGAGAAAATTCAAAACATTCATTATTCAATATGGCCCAAACTATCAAAAACCACCGTTTTCAATGAACACACATTTCTTGGTAGAATCGTGCAGGACTGAAATTTTTGATGTTTTTCTACTCCTCTCATGAGCCCAAACAAGTCTTTAAAAGCATGAGTTTGCAACTACTTTACTTTTGGAGAAAATTCAAAACATTCATTATTCAATAGCGCCCAATAGCAAAAATCAGGTTTTAAATGAAGAATCACATTTCTTGGTAGAATCATGCAGGATTGAAATTTTTGATGGTTTTTTACTCCTCTCAACAGCCCAAACAAGTTTTTAAAAGGATGAGTTTGCAACTACTTTACTTTTGGAGAAAATTCAAAACATTCATTATTCAATAGGGCCCAAAATATCAAAAACCAGCGGTTTCAATGAACACACATTTCTTGGTAGAATCATGCAGGACTGAAATTTTTGATGTTTTTCTACTCCTCTCATGAGCCCAAACAAGTCTCTAAAAGTATGAGTTTGCAACTACTTTACTTTTGGAGAAAATTCAAAACATTCATTATTCAATAGAGCCCAATAGCAAAAATCAGGTTTTGAATGAAGAATCACATTTCTTGGTAGAATCATGCAGGATTGAAATTTTTGATGGTTTTTTACTCCTCTCAACAGCCCAAACAAGTTTCTAAAAGGATGAGTTTGCAACTACTTTACTTTTGGAGAAAATTCAAAACATTCATTATTCAATAGGGCCCAAAATATCAAAAACCAGCGGTTTGAATGAACACACATTTCTTGGTAGAATCGTGCAGGACTGAAATTTTTGATGTTTTTCTACTCCTCTCATGAGCCCAAACAAGTCTCTAAAAGGATGAGTTTGCAACTACTTTACTTTTGGAGAAAATTCAAAACATTCATTATTCAATAGAGCCCAATAGCAAAAACCAGCGTTTTGAATGAAGAATCACATTTCTTGGTAGAATCATGCAGGATTGAAATTTTTGATGGTTTTTTACTCCTCTCAACAGCCCAAACAAGTTTCTAAAAGGATGAGTTTGCCACTACTTTACTTTTGGAGAAAATTCAAAACATTCATTATTCAATAGGGCCCAAACTATCAAAAACCAGCGGTTTCAATGAACACACATTTCTTGGTAGAATCATGCAGGACTGAAATTTTTGATGTTTTTCTACTCCTCTCATGAGCCCAAACAAGTCTCTAAAAGCATGAGTTTGCAACTACTTTACTTTTGGAGAAAATTCAAAACATTCATTATTCAATAGAGCCCAATAGCAAAAATCAGGTTTTGAATGAAGAATCACATTTCTTGGTAAAATCATGCAGGATTGAAATTTTTGATGGTTTTTTACTCCTCTCAACAGCCCAAACAAGTTTCTAAAAGGATGAGTTTGCAACTACTTTACTTTTGGAGAAAATTCAAAACATTCATTATTCAATAGGGCCCAAACTATCAAAAACCAGCGGTTTCAATGAACACACATTTCTTGGTAGAATCATGCAGGACTGAAATTTTTGATGTTTTTCTACTCCTCTCATGAGCCCAAAAAAGTCTCTAAAAGCATGAGTTTGCAACTACTTTACTTTTGGAGAAAATTCAAAACATTCATTATTCAATAGACCCCAATAGCAAAAATCAGGTTTTGAATGAAGAATCACATTTCTTGGTAGAATCATGCAGGATTGAAATTTTTGATGGTTTTTTACTCCTCTCACCAGCCCAAACAAGTTTCTAAAAGGATGAGTTTGCAACTACTTTACTTTTGGAGAAAATTCAAACATTCATTATTCAATAGGGCCCAAACTATCAAAAACCAGCGGTTTGAATGAACACACATTTCTTGGTAGAATCGTGCAGGACTGAAATTTTTGATGTTTTTCTACTCCTCTCATGAGCCCAAACAAGTCTCTAAAAGGATGAGTTTGCAACTACTTTACTTTTGGAGAAAATTCAAAACATTCATTATTCAATAGAGCCCAATAGCAAAAACCAGCGTTTTGAATGAAGAATCACATTTCTTGGTAGAATCATGCAGGATTGAAATTTTTGATGGTTTTTTACTCCTCTCAACAGCCCAAACAAGTTTCTAAAAGGATGAGTTTGCAACTACTTTACTTTTGGAGAAAATTCAAAACATTCATTATTCAATAGGGCCCAAATTATCAAAAACCAGCGGTTTCAATGAACACACATTTCTTGGTAGAATCATGCAGGACTGAAATTTTTGATGTTTCTCTACTCCTCTCATGAGACCAAACAAGTTTCTAAAAGCATGAGTTTGCAACTACTTTACTTTTGGAGAAAATTCAAAACATTCACTATTCAATAGAGCCCAATAGCAAAAATTAGGTTTTGAATGAAGAATCACATTTCTTGGTAAAATCATGCAGGATTGAAATTTTTGATGGTTTTTTACTCCTCTCAACAGCCCAAACAAGTTTCTAAAAGGATGAGTTTGCAACTACTTTACTTTTGGAGAAAATTCAAAACATTCATTATTCAATAGGGCCCAAACTATCAAAAACCAGCGGTTTCAATGAACACACATTTCTTGGTAGAATCATGCAGGACTGAAATTTTTGATGTTTTTCGACTCCTCTCATGAGCCCAAACAAGTCTCTAAAAGCATGAGTTTGCAACTACTTTACTTTTGGAGAAAATTCAAAACATTCATTATTCAATAGAGCCCAATAGCAAAAATCAGGTTTTGAATGAAGAATCACATTTCTTGGTAGAATCATGCAGGATTGAAATTTTTGATGGTTTTTTACTCCTCTCAACAGCCCAAACAAGTTTCTAAAAGGATGAGTTTGCAACTACTTTACTTTTGGAGAAAATTCAAAACATTCATTATTCAATAGGGCCCAAACTATCAAAAACCAGCGGTTTCAATGAACACACATTTCTTGGTAGAATCATGCAGGACTGAAATTTTTGATGTTTCTCTACTCCTCTCATGAGACCAAACAAGTTTCTAAAAGCATGAGTTTGCAACTACTTTACTTTTGGAGAAAATTCAAAACATTCACTATTCAATAGAGCCCAATAGCAAAAATTAGGTTTTGAATGAAGAATCACATTTCTTGGTAAAATCATGCAGGATTGAAATTTTTGATGGTTTTTTACTCCTCTCAACAGCCCAAACAAGTTTCTAAAAGGATGAGTTTGCAACTACTTTACTTTTGGAGAAAATTCAAAACATTCATTATTCAATAGGGCCCAAACTATCAAAAACCAGCGGTTTCAATGAACACACATTTCTTGGTAGAATCATGCAGGACTGAAATTTTTGATGTTTTTCGACTCCTCTCATGAGCCCAAACAAGTCTCTAAAAGCATGAGTTTGCAACTACTTTACTTTTGGAGAAAATTCAAAACATTCATTATTCAATAGAGCCCAATAGCAAAAATCAGGTTTTGAATGAAGAATCACATTTCTTGGTAGAATCATGCAGGATTGAAATTTTTGATGGTTTTTTACTCCTCTCAACAGCCCAAACAAGTTTCTAAAAGGATGAGTTTGCAACTACTTTACTTTTGGAGAAAATTCAAAACATTCATTATTCAATAGGGCCCAAAATATCAAAAACCAGCCGTTTCAATGAACACACATTTCTTGGTAGAATCATGCAGGACTGAAATTTTTGATGTTTTTCTACTCCTCTCCTGAGCCCAAACAAGTCTCTAAAAGCATGAGTTTGCAACTACTTTACTTTTGGAGAAAATTCAAAACATTCATTATTCAATAGAGCCCAATAGCAAAAATCAGGTTTTGAATGAAGAATCACATTTCTTGGTAGAATCATGCAGGATTGAAATTTTTGATGGTTTTTTACTCCTCTCAACAGCCCAAACAAGTTTCTAAAAGGATGAGTTTGCAACTACTTTACTTTTGGAGAAAATTCAAAACATTCATTATTCAATAGGGCCCAAACTATCAAAAACCAGCGGTTTGAATGAACTCACATTTCTTGGTAGAATCATGCAGGACTGAAATTTTTGATGTTTTTCTACTCCTCTCATGAGCCCAAACAAGTCTCTAAAAGCATGAGTTTGCAACTACTTTACTTTTGGAGAAAATTCAAAACATTCACTTTTCACTAGAGCCCAATAGCAAAAATCAGGTTTTGAATGAAGAATCACATTTCTTGGTAGAATCATGCTGCATTGAAATTTTTGATGGTTTTTTACTCCTCTCAACAGCCCAAACAAGTTTCTAAAAGGATGAGTTTGCAACTAATTTACTTTTGGAGAAAATTCAAAACATTCATTATTCAATAGGGCCCAAACTATCAAAAACCAGCGGTTTCAATGAACACACATTTCTTGGTAGAATCATGCAAGACTGAAATTTTTGATGTTTTTCTACTCCTCTCATGAGCCCAAACAAGTCTCTAAAAGCATGAGTTTGCAACTACTTTACTTTTGGAGAAAATTCAAAACATTCATTATTCAATAGAGCCCAATAGCAAAAATCAGGTTTTGAATGAAGATTCACATTTCTTGGTAGAATCATGCAGGATTGAAATTTTTGATGGTTTTTTACTCCTCTCAACAGCCCAAACAAGTTTCTAAAAGGATGAGTTTGCAACTAATTTACTTTTGGAGAAAATTCAAAACATTCATTATTCAATAGGGCCCAAACTATCAAAAACCAGCGGTTTCAATGAACACACTTTTCTTGGTAGAATCATGCAGGACTGAAATTTTTGATGTTTTTCTACTCCTCTCATGAGCCCAAACAAGTCTTTAAAAGCATGAGTTTGCAACTACTTTACTTTTGGAGAAAATTCAAAACATTCATTATTCAATAGAGCCCAATAGCAAAAATCAGGTTTTGAATGAAGAATCACATTTCTTGGTAAAATCATGCAGGATTGAAATTTTTGATGGTTTTTTACTCCTCTCAACAGCCCAAACAAGTTTCTAAAAGGATGAGTTTGCAACTACTTTACTTTTGGAGAAAATTCAAAACATTCATTATTCAATAGGGCCCAAACTATCAAAAACCAGCGGTTTCAATGAACACACATTTCTTGGTAGAATCATGCAGGATTGAAATTTTTGATGTTTTTCTACTCCTCTCATGAGCCCAAACAAGTCTCTAAAAGCATGAGTTTGCAACTACTTTACTTTTGGAGAAAATTCAAAACATTCATTATTCAATAGACCCCAATAGCAAAAATCAGGTTTTGAATGAAGAATCACATTTCTTGGTAGAATCATGCAGGATTGAAATTTTTGATGGTTTTTTACTCCTCTCAACAGCCCAAACAAGTTTCTAAAAGGATGAGTTTGCAACTACTTTACTTTTGGAGAAAATTCAAAACATTCATTATTCAATAGGGCCCAAACTATCAAAAACCAGCGGTTTCAAAGAACACACATTTCTTGGTAGAATCATGCAGGACTGAAATTTTTGATGTTTTTCTACTCCTCTCATGAGCCCAAACAAGTCTCTAAAAGCATGAGTTTGCAACTACTTTACTTTTGGAGAAGATTCAAAACATTCATTATTCAATAGAGCCCAATAGCAAAAATCAGGTTTTGAATGAAGATTCACATTTCTTGGTAGAATCATGCAGGATTGAAATTTTTGATGGTTTTTTACTCCTCTCAACAGCCCAAACAAGTTTCTAAAAGGATGAGTTTGCAACTACTTTACTTTTGGAGAAAATTCAAAACATTCATTATTCAATAGGGCCCAAACTATCAAAAACCAGCGGTTTCAATGAACACACATTTCTTGGTAGAATCATGCAGGACTGAAATTTTTGATGTTTTTCTACTCCTCTCATGAGCCCAAACAAGTCTCTAAAAGCATGAGTTTGCAACTACTTTACTTTTGGAGAAAATTCAAAACATTCATTATTCAATAGAGCCCAATAGCAAAAATCAGGATTTGAATGAAGAATCACATTTCTTGGTAGAATCATGCAGGATTGAAATTTTTGATGGTTTTTTACTCCTCTCAACAGCCCAAATAAGTTTCTAAAAGGATGAGTTTGCAACTACTTTACTTTTGGAGAAAATTCAAAACATTCATTATTCAATAGGGCCCAAAATATCAAAAAACAGCGGTTTGAATGAACACACATTTCTTGGTAGAATCGTGCAGGACTGAAATTTTTGATTTTTTTCTACTCCTCTCATGAGCCCAAACAAGTCTCTAAAAGGATGAGTTTGCAACTACTTTACTTTTGGAGAAAATTCAAAACATTCATTATTCAATAGAGCCCAATAGGAAAAATCAGGTTTTGAATGGAGAATCACATTTCTTGGTAGAATCATGCAGGATTGAAATTTTTGATGGTTTTTAACTCCTCTCAACAGCCCAAACAAGTTTCTAAAAGGATGAGTTTGCAACTACTTTACTTTTGGAGAAAATTCAAAACATTCATTATTCAATAGGGCCCAAATTATCAAAAACCAGCGGTTTCAATGAACACACATTTCTTGGTAGAATCATGCAGGACTGAAATTTTTGATGTTTCTCTACTCCTCTCATGAGACCAAACAAGTTTCTAAAAGCATGAGTTTGCAACTACTTTACTTTTGGAGAAAATTCAAAACATTCACTATTCAATAGAGCCCAATAGCAAAAATTAGGTTTTGAATGAAGAATCACATTTCTTGGTAAAATCATGCAGGATTGAAATTTTTGATGGTTTTTTACTCCTCTCAACAGCCCAAACAAGTTTCTAAAAGGATGAGTTTGCAACTACTTTACTTTTGGAGAAAATTCAAAACATTCATTATTCAATAGGGCCCAAACTATCAAAAACCAGCGGTTTCAATGAACACACATTTCTTGGTAGAATCATGCAGGACTGAAATTTTTGATGTTTTTCGACTCCTCTCATGAGCCCAAACAAGTCTCTAAAAGCATGAGTTTGCAACTACTTTACTTTTGGAGAAAATTCAAAACATTCATTATTCAATAGAGCCCAATAGCAAAAATCAGGTTTTGAATGAAGAATCACATTTCTTGGTAGAATCATGCAGGATTGAAATTTTTGATGGTTTTTTACTCCTCTCAACAGCCCAAACAAGTTTCTAAAAGGATGAGTTTGCAACTACTTTACTTTTGGAGAAAATTCAAAACATTCATTATTCAATAGGGCCCAAAATATCAAAAACCAGCCGTTTCAATGAACACACATTTCTTGGTAGAATCATGCAGGACTGAAATTTTTGATGTTTTTCTACTCCTCTCCTGAGCCCAAACAAGTCTCTAAAAGCATGAGTTTGCAACTACTTTACTTTTGGAGAAAATTCAAAACATTCATTATTCAATAGAGCCCAATAGCAAAAATCAGGTTTTGAATGAAGAATCACATTTCTTGGTAGAATCATGCAGGATTGAAATTTTTGATGGTTTTTTACTCCTCTCAACAGCCCAAACAAGTTTCTAAAAGGATGAGTTTGCAACTACTTTACTTTTGGAGAAAATTCAAAACATTCATTATTCAATAGGGCCCAAACTATCAAAAACCAGCGGTTTGAATGAACTCACATTTCTTGGTAGAATCATGCAGGACTGAAATTTTTGATGTTTTTCTACTCCTCTCATGAGCCCAAACAAGTCTCTAAAAGCATGAGTTTGCAACTACTTTACTTTTGGAGAAAATTCAAAACATTCACTTTTCACTAGAGCCCAATAGCAAAAATCAGGTTTTGAATGAAGAATCACATTTCTTGGTAGAATCATGCTGCATTGAAATTTTTGATGGTTTTTTACTCCTCTCAACAGCCCAAACAAGTTTCTAAAAGGATGAGTTTGCAACTAATTTACTTTTGGAGAAAATTCAAAACATTCATTATTCAATAGGGCCCAAACTATCAAAAACCAGCGGTTTCAATGAACACACATTTCTTGGTAGAATCATGCAAGACTGAAATTTTTGATGTTTTTCTACTCCTCTCATGAGCCCAAACAAGTCTCTAAAAGCATGAGTTTGCAACTACTTTACTTTTGGAGAAAATTCAAAACATTCATTATTCAATAGAGCCCAATAGCAAAAATCAGGTTTTGAATGAAGATTCACATTTCTTGGTAGAATCATGCAGGATTGAAATTTTTGATGGTTTTTTACTCCTCTCAACAGCCCAAACAAGTTTCTAAAAGGATGAGTTTGCAACTAATTTACTTTTGGAGAAAATTCAAAACATTCATTATTCAATAGGGCCCAAACTATCAAAAACCAGCGGTTTCAATGAACACACTTTTCTTGGTAGAATCATGCAGGACTGAAATTTTTGATGTTTTTCTACTCCTCTCATGAGCCCAAACAAGTCTTTAAAAGCATGAGTTTGCAACTACTTTACTTTTGGAGAAAATTCAAAACATTCATTATTCAATAGAGCCCAATAGCAAAAATCAGGTTTTGAATGAAGAATCACATTTCTTGGTAAAATCATGCAGGATTGAAATTTTTGATGGTTTTTTACTCCTCTCAACAGCCCAAACAAGTTTCTAAAAGGATGAGTTTGCAACTACTTTACTTTTGGAGAAAATTCAAAACATTCATTATTCAATAGGGCCCAAACTATCAAAAACCAGCGGTTTCAATGAACACACATTTCTTGGTAGAATCATGCAGGATTGAAATTTTTGATGTTTTTCTACTCCTCTCATGAGCCCAAACAAGTCTCTAAAAGCATGAGTTTGCAACTACTTTACTTTTGGAGAAAATTCAAAACATTCATTATTCAATAGACCCCAATAGCAAAAATCAGGTTTTGAATGAAGAATCACATTTCTTGGTAGAATCATGCAGGATTGAAATTTTTGATGGTTTTTTACTCCTCTCAACAGCCCAAACAAGTTTCTAAAAGGATGAGTTTGCAACTACTTTACTTTTGGAGAAAATTCAAAACATTCATTATTCAATAGGGCCCAAACTATCAAAAACCAGCGGTTTCAAAGAACACACATTTCTTGGTAGAATCATGCAGGACTGAAATTTTTGATGTTTTTCTACTCCTCTCATGAGCCCAAACAAGTCTCTAAAAGCATGAGTTTGCAACTACTTTACTTTTGGAGAAGATTCAAAACATTCATTATTCAATAGAGCCCAATAGCAAAAATCAGGTTTTGAATGAAGATTCACATTTCTTGGTAGAATCATGCAGGATTGAAATTTTTGATGGTTTTTTACTCCTCTCAACAGCCCAAACAAGTTTCTAAAAGGATGAGTTTGCAACTACTTTACTTTTGGAGAAAATTCAAAACATTCATTATTCAATAGGGCCCAAACTATCAAAAACCAGCGGTTTCAATGAACACACATTTCTTGGTAGAATCATGCAGGACTGAAATTTTTGATGTTTTTCTACTCCTCTCATGAGCCCAAACAAGTCTCTAAAAGCATGAGTTTGCAACTACTTTACTTTTGGAGAAAATTCAAAACATTCATTATTCAATAGAGCCCAATAGCAAAAATCAGGATTTGAATGAAGAATCACATTTCTTGGTAGAATCATGCAGGATTGAAATTTTTGATGGTTTTTTACTCCTCTCAACAGCCCAAATAAGTTTCTAAAAGGATGAGTTTGCAACTACTTTACTTTTGGAGAAAATTCAAAACATTCATTATTCAATAGGGCCCAAAATATCAAAAAACAGCGGTTTGAATGAACACACATTTCTTGGTAGAATCGTGCAGGACTGAAATTTTTGATTTTTTTCTACTCCTCTCATGAGCCCAAACAAGTCTCTAAAAGGATGAGTTTGCAACTACTTTACTTTTGGAGAAAATTCAAAACATTCATTATTCAATAGAGCCCAATAGGAAAAATCAGGTTTTGAATGGAGAATCACATTTCTTGGTAGAATCATGCAGGATTGAAATTTTTGATGGTTTTTAACTCCTCTCAACAGCCCAAACAAGTTTCTAAAAGGATGAGTTTGCAACTACTTTACTTTTGGAGAAAATTCAAAACATTCATTATTCAATAGGGCCCAAAATATCAAAAACCAGCGGTTTGAATGAACACACATTTCTTGGTAGAATCGTGCAGGACTGAAATTTTTGATGTTTTTCTACTCCTCTCATGAGCCCAAACAAGTCTCTAAAAGGATGAGTTTGCAACTACTTTACTTTTGGAGAAAATTCAAAACATTCATTATTCAATAGAGCCCAATAGCAAAAACCAGCGTTTTGAATGAAGAATCACATTTCTTGGTAGAATCATGCAGGATTGAAATTTTTGATGGTTTTTTACTCCTCTCAACAGCCCAAACAAGTTTCTAAAAGGATGAGTTTGCAACTACTTTACTTTTGGAGAAAATTCAAAACATTCATTATTCAATAGGGCCCAAACTATCAAAAACCAGCGGTTTCAATGAACACACATTTCTTGGTAGAATCATGCAGGACTGAAATTTTTGATGTTTCTCTACTCCTCTCATGAGACCAAACAAGTTTCTAAAAGCATGAGTTTGCAACTACTTTACTTTTGGAGAAAATTCAAAACATTCACTATTCAATAGAGCCCAATAGCAAAAATTAGGTTTTGAATGAAGAATCACATTTCTTGGTAAAATCATGCAGGATTGAAATTTTTGATGTTTTTTTACTCCTCTCAACAGCCCAAACAAGTTTCTAAAAGGATGAGTTTGCAACTACTTTACTTTTGGAGAAAATTCAAAACATTCATTATTCAATAGGGCCCAAAATATCAAAAACCAGCCGTTTCAATGAACACACATTTCTTGGTAGAATCATGCAGGACTGAAATTTTTGATGTTTTTCTACTCCTCTCCTGAGCCCAAACAAGTCTCTAAAAGCATGAGTTTGCAACTACTTTACTTTTGGAGAAAATTCAAAACATTCATTATTCAATAGAGCCCAGTAGCAAAAATCAGGTTTTGAATGAAGAATCACATTTCTTGGTAGAATCATGCAGGATTGAAATTTTTGATGGTTTTTTACTCCTCTCAACAGCCCAAACAAGTTTCTAAAAGGATGAGTTTGCAACTACTTTACTTTTGGAGAAAATTCAAAACATTCATTATTCAATAGGGCCCAAACTATCAAAAACCAGCGGTTTGAATGAACTCACATTTCTTGGTAGAATCATGCAGGACTGAAATTTTTGATGTTTTTCTACTCCTCTCATGAGCCCAAACAAGTCTCTAAAAGCATGAGTTTGCAACTACTTTACTTTTGGAGAAAATTCAAAACATTCACTTTTCACTAGAGCCCAATAGCAAAAATCAGGTTTTGAATGAAGAATCACATTTCTTGGTAGAATCATGCTGCATTGAAATTTTTGATGGTTTTTTACTCCTCTCAACAGCCCAAACAAGTTTCTAAAAGGATGAGTTTGCAACTACTTTACTTTTGGAGAAAATTCAAAACATTCATTATTCAATAGGGCCCAAACTATCAAAAACCAGCGGTTTGAATGAACTCACATTTCTTGGTAGAATCATGCAGGACTGAAATTTTTGATGTTTTTCTACTCCTCTCATGAGCCCAAACAAGTCTCTAAAAGCATGAGTTTGCAACTACTTTACTTTTGGAGAAAATTCAAAACATTCACTTTTCACTAGAGCCCAATAGCAAAAATCAGGTTTTGAATGAAGAATCACATTTCTTGGTAGAATCATGCTGCATTGAAATTTTTGATGGTTTTTTACTCCTCTCAACAGCCCAAACAAGTTTCTAAAAGGATGAGTTTGCAACTAATTTACTTTTGGAGAAAATTCAAAACATTCATTATTCAATAGGGCCCAAACTATCAAAAACCAGCGGTTTCAATGAACACACATTTCTTGGTAGAATCATGCAAGACTGAAATTTTTGATGTTTTTCTACTCCTCTCATGAGCCCAAACAAGTCTCTAAAAGCATGAGTTTGCAACTACTTTACTTTTGGAGAAAATTCAAAACATTCATTATTCAATAGAGCCCAATAGCAAAAATCAGGTTTTGAATGAAGATTCACATTTCTTGGTAGAATCATGCAGGATTGAAATTTTTGATGGTTTTTTACTCCTCTCAACAGCCCAAACAAGTTTCTAAAAGGATGAGTTTGCAACTACTTTACTTTTGGAGAAAATTCAAAACATTCATTATTCAATAGGGCCCAAACTATCAAAAACCAGCGGTTTCAATGAACACACATTTCTTGGTAGAATCATGCAGGACTGAAATTTTTTATGTTTTTCTACTCCTCTCATGAGCCCAAACAAGTCTCTAAAAGCATGAGTTTGCAACTACTTTACTTTTGGAGAAAATTCAAAACATTCATTATTCAATAGACCCCAATAGAAAAAAAATCAGGTTTTGAATGAAGAATCACATTTCTTGGTAGAATCATGCAGGATTGAAATTTTTGATGGTTTTTTACTCCTCTCAACAGCCCAAACAAGTTTCTAAAAGGATGAGTTTGCAACTACTTTACTTTTGGAGAAAATTCAAAACATTCATTATTCAATAGGGCCCAAACTATCAAAAACCAGCGGTTTCAATGAACACACATTTCTTGGTAGAATCATGCAGGACTGAAATTTTTGATGTTTTTCTACTCCTCTCATGAGCCCAAACAAGTCTCTAAAAGCATGAGTTTGCAACTACTTTACTTTTGGAGAAAATTCAAAACATTCATTATTCAATAGAGCCCAATAGCAAAAATCAGGTTTTGAATGAAGAATCACATTTCTTGGTAGAATCATGCAGGATTGAAATTTTTGATGGTTTTTTACTCCTCTCAACAGCCCAAACAAGTTTCTAAAAGGATGAGTTTGCAACTACTTTACTTTTGGAGAAAATTCAAAACATTCATTATTCAATAGGGCCCAAACTATCAAAAACCAGCGGTTTCAATGAACACACATTTCTTGGTAGAATCATGCAGGACTGAAATTTTTGATGTTTTTCTACTCTCATGAGCCCAAACAAGTCTCTAAAAGCATGAGTTTGCAACTACTTTACTTTTGGAGAAAATTCAAAACATTCATTATTCAATAGAGCCCAATAGCAAAAATCAGGTTTTGAATGAAGAATCACATTTCTTGGTAGAATCATGCAGGATTGAAATTTTTGATGGTTTTTTACTCCTCTCAACAGCCCAAACAAGTTTCTAAAAGGATGAGTTTGTAACTGCTTTACTTTTGGAGAAAATTCAAAACATTCATTATTCAATAGGGCCCAAACTATCAAAAACCAGCGGTTTGAATGAACACACATTTCTTGGTAGAATCATGCAGGACTGAAATTTTTGATGTTTTTCTACTCCTCTCATGAGCCCAAACAAGTCTCTAAAAGCATGAGTTTGCAACTACTTTACTTTTGGAGAAAATTCAAAACATTCATTATTCAATAGAGCCCAATAGGAAAAATCAGGTTTTGAATGAAGAATCACATTTCTTGGTAGAATCATGCAGGATTGAAATTTTTGATGGTTTTTTACTCCTCTCAACAGCCCAAACAAGTTTCTAAAAGGATGAGTTTGCAACTACTTTACTTTTGGAGAAAATTCAAAACATTCATTATTCAATAGTGCAAAAAATATCAAAAACCAGCGGTTTGAATGAACACACATTTCTTGGTAGAATCGTGCAGGACTGAAATTTTTGATGTTTTTCTACTCCTCTCATGAGCCCAAACAAGTCTCTAAAAGGATGAGTTTGCAACTACTTTACTTTTGGAGAAAATTCAAAACATTCATTATTCAATAGAGCCCAATAGCAAAAACCAGCGTTTTGAATGAAGAATCACATTTCTTGGTAGAATCATGCAGGATTGAAATTTTTGATGGTTTTTTACTCCTCTCAACAGCCCAAACAAGTTTCTAAAAGGATGAGTTTGCAACTACTTTACTTTTGGAGAAAATTCAAAACATTCATTATTCAATAGGGCCCAAACTATCAAAAAACAGCGGTTTCAATGAACACACATTTCTTGGTAGAATCGTGCAGGACTGAAATTTTTGATGTTTTTCTACTCCTCTCATGAGCCCAAACAAGTCTCTAAAAGCATGAGTTTGCAACTACTTTACTTTTGGAGAAAATTCAAAACATTCATTATTCAATAGCGCCCAATAGCAAAAATCAGGTTTTGAATGAAGAATCACATTTCTTGGTAGAATCATGCAGGATTGAAATTTTTGATGGTTTTTTACTCCTCTCAACAGCCCAAACAAGTTTCTAAAAGGATGAGTTTGCAACTACTTTACTTTTGGAGAAAATTCAAAACATTCATTATTCAATAGGGCCCAAACTATCAAAAACCAGCGGTTTCAATGAACACACATTTCTTGGTAGAATCATGCAGGACTGAAATTTTTGATGTTTTTCTACTCCTCTCATGAGCCCAAACAAGTCTCTAAAAGCATGAGTTTGCAACTACTTTACTTTTGGAGAAAATTCAAAACATTCACTTTTCACTAGAGCCCAATAGCAAAAATCAGGTTTTGAATGAAGAATCACATTTCTTGGTAGAATCATGCTGCATTGAAATTTTTGATGGTTTTTTACTCCTCTCAACAGCCCAAACAAGTTTCTAAAAGGATGAGTTTGCAACTAATTTACTTTTGGAGAAAATTCAAAACATTCATTATTCAATAGGGCCCAAACTATCAAAAACCAGCGGTTTCAATGAACACACATTTCTTGGTAGAATCATGCAAGACTGAAATTTTTGATCTTTTTCTACTCCTCTCATGAGCCCAAACAAGTCTCTAAAAGCATGAGTTTGCAACTACTTTACTTTTGGAGAAAATTCAAAACATTCATTATTCAATAGAGCCCAATAGCAAAAATCAGGTTTTGAATGAAGATTCACATTTCTTGGTAGAATCATGCAGGATTGAAATTTTTGATGGTTTTTTACTCCTCTCAACAGCCCAAACAAGTTTCTAAAAGGATGAGTTTGCAACTACTTTACTTTTGGAGAAAATTCAAAACATTCATTATTCAATAGGGCCCAAACTATCAAAAACCAGCGGTTTCAATGAACACACATTTCTTGGTAGAATCATGCAGGACTGAAATTTTTGATGTTTTTCTACTCCTCTCATGAGCCCAAACAAGTCTTTAAAAGCATGAGTTTGCAACTACTTTACATTTGGAGAAAATTCAAAACATTCATTATTCAATAGAGCCCAATAGCAAAAATCAGGTTTTGAATGAAGAATCACATTTCTTGGTAAAATCATGCAGGATTGAAATTTTTGATGGTTTTTTACTCCTCTCAACAGCCCAAACAAGTTTCTAAAAGGATGAGTTTGCAACTACTTTACTTTTGGAGAAAATTCAAAACATTCATTATTCAATAGGGCCCAAACTATCAAAAACCAGCGGTTTCAATGAACACACATTTCTTGGTAGAATCATGCAGGACTGAAATTTTTGATGTTTTTCTACTCCTCTCATGAGCCCAAACAAGTCTCTAAAAGCATGAGTTTGCAACTACTTTACTTTTGGAGAAAATTCAAAACATTCATTATTCAATAGAGCCCAATAGCAAAAATCAGGATTTGAATGAAGAATCACATTTCTTGGTAGAATCATGCAGGATTGAAATTTTTGATGGTTTTTTACTCCTCTCAACAGCCCAAATAAGTTTCTAAAAGGATGAGTTTGCAACTACTTTACTTTTGGAGAAAATTCAAAACATTCATTATTCAATAGGGCCCAAAATATCAAAAAACAGCGGTTTGAATGAACACACATTTCTTGGTAGAATCGTGCAGGACTGAAATTTTTGATGTTTTTCTACTCCTCTCATGAGCCCAAACAAGTCTCTAAAAGGATGAGTTTGCAACTACTTTACTTTTGGAGAAAATTCAAAACATTCATTATTCAATAGAGCCCAATAGCAAAAACCAGCGTTTTGAATGAAGAATCACATTTCTTGGTAGAATCATGCAGGATTGAAATTTTTGATGGTTTTTTACTCCTCTCAACAGCCCAAACAAGTTTCTAAAAGGATGAGTTTGCAACTAGTTTACTTTTGGAGAAAATTCAAAACATTCATTATTCAATAGGGCCCAAACTATCAAAAACCAGCGGTTTCAATGAACACACATTTCTTGGTAGAATCATGCAGGACTGAAATTTTTGATGTTTTTCTTCTCCTCTCATGAGCCCAAACAAGTCTCTAAAAGCATGAGTTTGCAACTACTTTACTTTTGGAGAAAATTCAAAACATTCATTATTCAATAGAGCCCAATAGCAAAAATCAGGTTTTGAATGAAGAATCACATTTCTTGGTAGAATCATGCAGGATTGAAATTTTTGATGGTTTTTTACTCCTCTCTACAGCCCAAACAAGTTTCTAAAAGGATGAGTTTGCAACTACTTTACTTTTGGAGAAAATTCAAAACATTCATTATTCAATAGGGCCCAAAATATCAAAAAACAGCGGTTTGAATGAACACACATTTCTTGGTAGAATCGTGCAGGACTGAAATTTTTGATGTTTTTCTACTCCTCTCATGAGCCCAAACAAGTCTCTAAAAGGATGAGTTTGCAACTACTTTACTTTTGGAGAAAATTCAAAACATTCATTATTCAATAGAGCCCAATAGCAAAAACCAGCGTTTTGAATGGAGAATCACATTTCTTGGTAGAATCATGCAGGATTGAAATTTTTGATGGTTTTTTACTCCTCTCAACAGCCCAAACAAGTTTCTAAAAGGATGAGTTTGCAACTACTTTACTTTTGGAGAAAATTCAAAACATTCATTATTCAATAGGGCCCAAACTATCAAAAACCAGCGGTTTCAATGAACACACATTTCTTGGTAGAATGATGCAGGACTGAAATTTTTGATGTTTTTCTACTCCTCTCATGAGCCCAAACAAGTCTCTAAAAGCATGAGTTTGCAACTACTTTACTTTTGGAGAAAATTCAAAACATTCATTATTCAATAGAGCCCAATAGCAAAAATCAGGTTTTGAATGAAGAATCACATTTCTTGGTAGAATCATGCAGGATTGAAATTTTTGATGGTTTTTTACTCCTCTCTACAGCCCAAACAAGTTTCTAAAAGGATGAGTTTGCAACTGCTTTACTTTTGGAGAAAATTCAAAACATTCATTATTCAATAGGGCCCAAACTGTCAAAAACCAGCGGTTTCAATGAACACACATTTCTTGGTAGAATCATGCAGGACTGAAATTTTTGATGTTTTTCTACTCCTCTCATGAGCCCAAACAAGTCTCTAAAAGGATGAGTTTGCAACTACTTTACTTTTGGAGAAAATTCAAAACATTCATTATTCAATAGAGCCCAATAGCAAAAATCAGGTTTTGAATGAAGAATCACATTTCTTGGTAGAATCATGCAGGATTGAAATTTTTGATGGTTTTTTACTCCTCTCAACAGCCCAAACAAGTTTCTAAAAGGATGAGTTTGCAACTACTTTACTTTTGGAGAAAATTCAAAACATTCATTATTCAATAGGGCCCAAACTATCAAAAACCAGCGGTTTCAATGAACACACATTTCTTGGTAGAATCATGCAGGACTGAAATTTTTGATGTTTTTCTACTCTCATGAGCCCAAACAAGTCTCTAAAAGCATGAGTTTGCAACTACTTTACTTTTGGAGAAAATTCAAAACATTCATTATTCAATAGAGCCCAATAGCAAAAATCAGGTTTTGAATGAAGAATCACATTTCTTGGTAGAATCATGCAGGATTGAAATTTTTGATGGTTTTTTACTCCTCTCAACAGCCCAAACAAGTTTCTAAAAGCATGAGTTTGTAACTGCTTTACTTTTGGAGAAAATTCAAAACATTCATTATTCAATAGGGCCCAAACTATCAAAAACCAGCGGTTTGAATGAACACACATTTCTTGGTAGAATCATGCAGGACTGAAATTTTTGATGTTTTTCTACTCCTCTCATGAGCCCAAACAAGTCTCTAAAAGCATGAGTTTGCAACTACTTTACTTTTGGAGAAAATTCAAAACATTCATTATTCAATAGAGCCCAATAGGAAAAATCAGGTTTTGAATGAAGAATCACATTTCTTGGTAGAATCATGCAGGATTGAAATTTTTGATGGTTTTTTACTCCTCTCAACAGCCCAAACAAGTTTCTAAAAGGATGAGTTTGCAACTACTTTACTTTTGGAGAAAATTCAAAACATTCATTATTCAATAGTGCCCAAAATATCAAAAACCAGCGGTTTGAATGAACACACATTTCTTGGTAGAATCGTGCAGGACTGAAATTTTTGATGTTTTTCTACTCCTCTCATGAGCCCAAACAAGTCTCTAAAAGGATGAGTTTGCAACTACTTTACTTTTGGAGAAAATTCAAAACATTCATTATTCAATAGAGCCCAATAGCAAAAACCAGCGTTTTGAATGAAGAATCACATTTCTTGGTAGAATCATGCAGGATTGAAATTTTTGATGGTTTTTTACTCCTCTCAACAGCCCAAACAAGTTTCTAAAAGGATGAGTTTGCAACTACTTTACTTTTGGAGAAAATTCAAAACATTCATTATTCAATAGGGCCCAAACTATCAAAAAACAGCGGTTTCAATGAACACACATTTCTTGGTAGAATCATGCAGGACTGAAATTTTTGATGTTTTTCTACTCCTCTCATGAGACCAAACAAGTCTCTAAAAGCATGAGTTTGCAACTACTTTACTTTTGGAGAAAATTCAAAACATTCATTATTCAATAGAGCCCAATAGCAAAAATCAGGTTTTGAATGAAGAATCACATTTCTTGGTAAAATCATGCAGGATTGAAATTTTTGATGGTTTTTTATTCCTCTCAACAGCCCAAACAAGTTTCTAAAAGGATGAGTTTGCAACTACTTTACTTTTGGAGAAAATTCAAAACATTCATTATTCAATAGGGCCCAAACTATCAAAAACCAGCGGTTTGAATGAACACACATTTCTTGGTAGAATCATGCAGGACTGAAATTTTTGATGTTTTTCTACTCCTCTCATGAGCCCAAACAAGTCTCTAAAAGCATGAGTTTGCAACTACTTTACTTTTGGAGAAAATTCAAAACATTCATTATTCAATAGCGCCCAATAGCAAAAATCAGGTTTTGAATGAAGAATCACATTTCTTGGTAGAATCATGCAGGATTGAAATTTTTGATGGTTTTTTACTCCTCTCAACAGCCCAAACAAGTTTCTAAAAGGATGAGTTTGCAACTACTTTACTTTTGGAGAAAATTCAAAACATTCATTATTCAATAGGGCCCAAACTATCAAAAACCAGCGGTTTCAATGAACACACATTTCTTGGTAGAATCATGCAGGACTGAAATTTTTGATGTTTTTCTACTCCTCTCATAAGCCCAAACAAGTCTCTAAAAGCATGAGTTTGCAACTACTTTACTTTTGGAGAAAATTCAAAACATTCATTATTCAATAGAGCCCAATAGCAAAAATCAGGTTTTGAATGAGGAATCACATTTCTTGGTAGAATCATGCAGGATTGAAATTTTTGATGGTTTTTTACTCCTCTCAACAGCCCAAACAAGTTTCTAAAAGGATGAGTTTGCAACTACTTTACTTTTGGAGAAAATTCAAAACATTAGGGCCCAAAATATCAAAAACCAGCGGTTTGAATGAACACACATTTCTTGGTAGAATCGTGCAGGACTGAAATTTTTGATGTTTTTCTACTCCTCTCATGAGCCCAAACAAGTCTCTAAAAGGATGAGTTTGCAACTACTTTACTTTTGGAGAAAATTCAAAACATTCATTATTCAATAGAGCCCAATAGCAAAAACCAGCGTTTTGAATGAAGAATCACATTTCTTGGTAGAATCATGCAGGATTGAAATTTTTGATGGTTTTTTACTCCTCTCAACAGCCCAAACAAGTTTCTAAAAGGATGAGTTTGCAACTACTTTACTTTTGGAGAAAATTCAAAACATTCATTATTCTATAAGGCCCAAAATATCAAAAACCAGCGGTTTGAATGGACACACATTTCTTGGTAGAATCGTGCAGGACTGAAATTTTTGATGTTTTTCTACTCCTCTCATGAGCCCAAACAAGTCTCTAAAAGGATGAGTTTGCAACTACTTTACTTTTGGAGAAAATTCAAAACATTCATTATTCAATAGAGCCCAATAGCAAAAACCAGCGTTTTGAATGAAGAATCACATTTCTTGGTAGAATCATGCAGGATTGAAATTTTTGATGGTTTTTTACTCCTCTCAACAGCCCAAACAAGTTTCTAAAAGGATGAGTTTGCAAATACTTTACTTTTGGAGAAAATTCAAAACATTCATTATTCAATAGGGCCCAAACTATCAAAAACCACCGGTTTCAATGAACACAAATTTCTTGGTAGAATCGTGCAGGACTGAAATTTTTGATGTTTTTCTACTCCTCTCATGAGCCCAAACAAGTCTCTAAAAGCATGAGTTTGCAACTACTTTACTTTTGGAGAAAATTCAAAACATTCATTTTTCAATAGCGCCCAATAGCAAAAATCAGGTTTTGAATGAAGAATCACATTTCTTGGTAGAATCATGCAGGATTGAAATTTTTGATGGTTTTTTACTCCTCTCAACAGCCCAAACAAGTTTCTAAAAGGATGAGTTTGCAACTACTTTACTTTTGGAGAAAATTCAAAACATTCATTATTCAATAGGGCCCAAAATATCAAAAACCAGCGGTTTCAATGAACACACATTTCTTGGTAGAATCATGCAGGACTGAAATTTTTGATGTTTTTCTACTCCTCTAATGAGCCCAAACAAGTCTCTAAAAGCATGAGTTTGCAACTACTTTACTTTTGGAGAAAATTCAAAACATTCTTTATTCAATAGGGCACAAACTATCAAAAACCAGCGGTTTGAATGAACACACATTTCTTGGTAGAATCATGCAGGACTGAAATTTTTTATGTTTTTCTACTCCTCTCATGAGCCCAAACAAGTCTCTAAAAGCATGAGTTTGCAACTACTTTACTTTTGGAGAAAATTCAAAACATTCATTATTCAATAGAGCCCAATAGCAAAAATCAGGTTTTGAATGAAGAATCACATTTCTTGGTGAATCATGCAGGATTGAAATTTTTGATGGTTTTTTACTCCTCTCAACAGCCCAAACAAGTTTCTAAAAGGATGAGTTTGCAACTGCTTTACTTTTGGAGAAAATTCAAAACATTCATTATTCAATAGGGCCCAAACTATCAAAAACCAGCGGTTTGAACGAACACACATTTCTTGGTAGAATCATGCAGGACTGAAATTTTTGATGTTTTTCTACTCCTCTCATGAGCCCAAACAAGTCTCTAAAAGCATGAGTTTGCAACTACTTTACTTTTGGAGAAAATTCAAAACATTCATTATTCAATAGAGCCCAATAGGAAAAATCAGGTTTTGAATGAAGAATCACATTTCTTGGTAGAATCATGCAGGATTGAAATTTTTGATGGTTTTTTACTCCTCTCAACAGCCCAAACAAGTTTCTAAAAGGATGAGTTTGCAACTACTTTACTTTTGGAGAAAATTCAAACATTCATTATTCAATAGTGCCCAAAATATCAAAAACCAGCGGTTTGAATGAACACACATTTCTTGGTAGAATCGTGCAGGACTGACATTTTTGATGTTTTTCTACTCCTCTCATGAGCCCAAACAAGTCTCTAAAAGGATGAGTTTGCAACTACTTTACTTTTGGAGAAAATTCAAAACATTCATTATTCAATAGAGCCCAATAGCAAAAACCAGCGTTTTGAATGAAGAATCACATTTCTTGGTAGAATCATGCAGGATTGAAATTTTTGATGGTTTTTTACTCCTCTCAACAGCCCAAACAAGTTTCTAAAAGGATGAGTTTGCAACTACTTTACTTTTGGAGAAAATTCAAAACATTCATTATTCAATAGGGCCCAAACTATCAAAAAACAGCGGTTTCAATGAACACACATTTCTTGGTAGAATCATGCAGGACTGAAATTTTTGATGTTTTTCTACTCCTCTCATGAGACCAAACAAGTCTCTAAAAGCATGAGTTTGCAACTACTTTACTTTTGGAGAAAATTCAAAACATTCATTATTCAATAGAGCCCAATAGCAAAAATCAGGTTTTGAATGAAGAATCACATTTCTTGGTAAAATCATGCAGGATTGAAATTTTTGATGGTTTTTTACTCCTCTCAACAGCCCAAACAAGTTTCTAAAAGGATGAGTTTGCAACTACTTTACTTTTGGAGAAAATTCAAAACATTCATTATTCAATAGGGCCCAAACTATCAAAAACCAGCGGTTTGAATGAACACACATTTCTTGGTAGAATCATGCAGGACTGAAATTTTTGATGTTTTTCTACTCCTCTCATGAGCCCAAACAAGTCTCTAAAAGCATGAGTTTGCAACTACTTTACTTTTGGAGAAAATTCAAAACATTCACTTTTCACTAGAGCCCAATAGCAAAAATCAGGTTTTGAATGAAGAATCACATTTCTTGGTAGAATCATGCTGCATTGAAATTTTTGATGGTTTTTTACTCCTCTCAACAGCCCAAACAAGTTTCTAAAAGGATGAGTTTGCAACTACTTTACTTTTGGAGAAAATTCAAAACATTCATTATTCAATAGGGCCCAAACTATCAAAAACCAGCGGTTTCAATGAACACACATTTCTTGGTAGAATCATGCAGGACTGAAATTTTTGATGTTTTTCTACTCCTCTCATGAGCCCAAACAAGTCTCTAAAAGCATGAGTTTGCAACTACTTTACTTTTGGAGAAAATTCAAAACATTCATTATTCAATAGAGCCCAATAGCAAAAATCAGGTTTTGAATGAAGAATCACATTTCTTGGTAGAATCATGCAGGATTGAAATTTTTGATGGTTTTTTACTCCTCTCAACAGCCCAAACAAGTTTCTAAAAGGATGAGTTTGCAACTACTTTACTTTTGGAGAAAATTCAAAACATTCATTATTCAATAGGGCCCAAACTATCAAAAACCAGCGGTTTGAATGAACACACATTTCTTGGTAGAATCATGCAGGACTGAAATTTTTGATGTTTTTCTACTCCTCTCATGAGCCCAAACAAGTCTCTAAAAGCATGAGTTTGCAACTACTTTACTTTTGGAGAAAATTCAAAACATTCATTATTCAATAGAGCCCAATAGCAAAAATCAGGTTTTGAATGAAGAATCACATTTCTTGGTGAATCATGCAGGATTGAAATTTTTGATGGTTTTTTACTCCTCTCAACAGCCCAAACAAGTTTCTAAAAGGATGAGTTTGCAACTACTTTACTTTTGGAGAAAATTCAAAACATTCATTATTCAATAGGGCCCAAAATATCAAAAACCAGCGGTTTGAATGAACACACATTTCTTGGTAGAATCGTGCAGGACTGAAATTTTTGATGTTTTTCTACTCCTCTCATGAGCCCAAACAAGTCTCTAAAAGGATGAGTTTGCAACTACTTTACTTTTGGAGAAAATTCAAAACATTCATTATTCAATAGAGCCCAATAGCAAAAACCAGCGTTTTGAATGAAGAATCACATTTCTTGGTAGAATCATGCAGGATTGAAATTTTTGATGGTTTTTTACTCCTCTCAACAGCCCAAACAAGTTTCTAAAAGGATGAGTTTGCAACTACTTTACTTTTGGAGAAAATTCAAAACATTCATTATTCTATAAGGCCCAAAATATCAAAAACCAGCGGTTTGAATGAACACACATTTCTTGGTAGAATCGTGCAGGACTGAAATTTTTGATGTTTTTCTACTCCTCTCATGAGCCCAAACAAGTCTCTAAAAGGATGAGTTTGCAACTACTTTACTTTTGGAGAAAATTCAAAACATTCATTATTCAATAGAGCCCAATAGCAAAAACCAGCGTTTTGAATGAAGAATCACATTTCTTGGTAGAATCATGCAGGATTGAAATTTTTGATGGTTTTTTACTCCTCTCAACAGCCCAAACAAGTTTCTAAAAGGATGAGTTTGCAAATACTTTACTTTTGGAGAAAATTCAAAACATTCATTATTCAATAGGGCCCAAACTATCAAAAACCACCGTTTTCAATGAACACACATTTCTTGGTAGAATCGTGCAGGACTGAAATTTTTGATGTTTTTCTACTCCTCTCATGAGCCCAAACAAGTCTTTAAAAGCATGAGTTTGCAACTACTTTACTTTTGGAGAAAATTCAAAACATTCATTATTCAATAGCGCCCAATAGCAAAAATCAGGTTTTAAATGAAGAATCACATTTCTTGGTAGAATCATGCAGGATTGAAATTTTTGATGGTTTTTTACTCCTCTCAACAGCCCAAACAAGTTTCTAAAAGGATGAGTTTGCAACTACTTTACTTTTGGAGAAAATTCAAAACATTCATTATTCAATAGGGCCCAAAATATCAAAAACCAGCGGTTTCAATGAACACACATTTCTTGGTAGAATCATGCAGGACTGAAATTTTTGATGTTTTTCTACTCCTCTCATGAGCCCAAACAAGTCTCTAAAAGTATGAGTTTGCAACTACTTTACTTTTGGAGAAAATTCAAAACATTCATTATTCAATAGAGCCCAATAGCAAAAATCAGGTTTTGAATGAAGAATCACATTTCTTGGTAGAATCATGCAGGATTGAAATTTTTGATGGTTTTTTACTCCTCTCAACAGCCCAAACAAGTTTCTAAAAGGATGAGTTTGCAACTACTTTACTTTTGGAGAAAATTCAAAACATTCATTATTCAATAGGGCCCAAAATATCAAAAACCAGCGGTTTGAATGAACACACATTTCTTGGTAGAATCGTGCAGGACTGAAATTTTTGATGTTTTTCTACTCCTCTCATGAGCCCAAACAAGTCTCTAAAAGGATGAGTTTGCAACTACTTTACTTTTGGAGAAAATTCAAAACATTCATTATTCAATAGAGCCCAATAGCAAAAACCAGCGTTTTGAATGAAGAATCACATTTCTTGGTAGAATCATGCAGGATTGAAATTTTTGATGGTTTTTTACTCCTCTCAACAGCCCAAACAAGTTTCTAAAAGGATGAGTTTGCCACTACTTTACTTTTGGAGAAAATTCAAAACATTCATTATTCAATAGGGCCCAAACTATCAAAAACCAGCGGTTTGAATGAACACACATTTCTTGGTAGAATCATGCAGGACTGAAATTTTTGATGTTTTTCTACTCCTCTCATGAGCCCAAACAAGTCTCTAAAAGCATGAGTTTGCAACTACTTTACTTTTGGAGAAAATTCAAAACATTCATTATTCAATAGAGCCCAATAGCAAAAATCAGGTTTTGAATGAAGAATCACATTTCTTGGTAAAATCATGCAGGATTGAAATTTTTGATGGTTTTTTACTCCTCTCAACAGCCCAAACAAGTTTCTAAAAGGATGAGTTTGCAACTACTTTACTTTTGGAGAAAATTCAAAACATTCATTATTCAATAGGGCCCAAACTATCAAAAACCAGCGGTTTCAATGAACACACATTTCTTGGTAGAATCATGCAGGACTGAAATTTTTGATGTTTTTCTACTCCTCTCATGAGCCCAAAAAAGTCTCTAAAAGCATGAGTTTGCAACTACTTTACTTTTGGAGAAAATTCAAAACATTCATTATTCAATAGACCCCAATAGCAAAAATCAGGTTTTGAATGAAGAATCACATTTCTTGGTAGAATCATGCAGGATTGAAATTTTTGATGGTTTTTTACTCCTCTCACCAGCCCAAACAAGTTTCTAAAAGGATGAGTTTGCAACTACTTTACTTTTGGAGAAAATTCAAACATTCATTATTCAATAGGGCCCAAACTATCAAAAACCAGCGGTTTGAATGAACACACATTTCTTGGTAGAATCGTGCAGGACTGAAATTTTTGATGTTTTTCTACTCCTCTCATGAGCCCAAACAAGTCTCTAAAAGGATGAGTTTGCAACTACTTTACTTTTGGAGAAAATTCAAAACATTCATTATTCAATAGAGCCCAATAGCAAAAACCAGCGTTTTGAATGAAGAATCACATTTCTTGGTAGAATCATGCAGGATTGAAATTTTTGATGGTTTTTTACTCCTCTCAACAGCCCAAACAAGTTTCTAAAAGGATGAGTTTGCAACTACTTTACTTTTGGAGAAAATTCAAAACATTCATTATTCAATAGGGCCCAAACTATCAAAAAACAGCGGTTTCAATGAACACACATTTCTTGGTAGAATCATGCAGGACTGAAATTTTTGATGTTTTTCTACTCCTCTCATGAGACCAAACAAGTCTCTAAAAGCATGAGTTTGCAACTACTTTACTTTTGGAGAAAATTCAAAACATTCATTATTCAATAGAGCCCAATAGCAAAAATCAGGTTTTGAATGAAGAATCACATTTCTTGGTAAAATCATGCAGGATTGAAATTTTTGATGGTTTTTTACTCCTCTCAACAGCCCAAACAAGTTTCTAAAAGGATGAGTTTGCAACTACTTTACTTTTGGAGAAAATTCAAAACATTCATTATTCAATAGGGCCCAAACTATCAAAAACCAGCGGTTTGAATGAACACACATTTCTTGGTAGAATCATGCAGGACTGAAATTTTTGATGTTTTTCTACTCCTCTCATGAGCCCAAACAAGTCTCTAAAAGCATGAGTTTGCAACTACTTTACTTTTGGAGAAAATTCAAAACATTCACTTTTCACTAGAGCCCAATAGCAAAAATCAGGTTTTGAATGAAGAATCACATTTCTTGGTAGAATCATGCTGCATTGAAATTTTTGATGGTTTTTTACTCCTCTCAACAGCCCAAACAAGTTTCTAAAAGGATGAGTTTGCAACTACTTTACTATTGGAGAAAATTCAAAACATTCATTATTCAATAGGGCCCAAACTATCAAAAACCAGCGGTTTCAATGAACACACATTTCTTGGTAGAATCATGCAGGACTGAAATTTTTGATGTTTTTCTACTCCTCTCATGAGCCCAAACAAGTCTCTAAAAGCATGAGTTTGCAACTACTTTACTTTTGGAGAAAATTCAAAACATTCATTATTCAATAGAGCCCAATAGCAAAAATCAGGTTTTGAATGAAGAATCACATTTCTTGGTAGAATCATGCAGGATTGAAATTTTTGATGGTTTTTTACTCCTCTCAACAGCCCAAACAAGTTTCTAAAAGGATGAGTTTGCAACTACTTTACTTTTGGAGAAAATTCAAAACATTCATTATTCAATAGGGCCCAAACTATCAAAAACCAGCGGTTTGAATGAACACACATTTCTTGGTAGAATCATGCAGGACTGAAATTTTTGATGTTTTTCTACTCCTCTCATGAGCCCAAACAAGTCTCTAAAAGCATGAGTTTGCAACTACTTTACTTTTGGAGAAAATTCAAAACATTCATTATTCAATAGAGCCCAATAGCAAAAATCAGGTTTTGAATGAAGAATCACATTTCTTGGTGAATCATGCAGGATTGAAATTTTTGATGGTTTTTTACTCCTCTCAACAGCCCAAACAAGTTTCTAAAAGGATGAGTTTGCAACTACTTTACTTTTGGAGAAAATTCAAAACATTCATTATTCTATAAGGCCCAAAATATCAAAAACCAGCGGTTTGAATGAACACACATTTCTTGGTAGAATCGTGCAGGACTGAAATTTTTGATGTTTTTCTACTCCTCTCATGAGCCCAAACAAGTCTCTAAAAGGATGAGTTTGCAACTACTTTACTTTTGGAGAAAATTCAAAACATTCATTATTCAATAGAGCCCAATAGCAAAAACCAGCGTTTTGAATGAAGAATCACATTTCTTGGTAGAATCATGCAGGATTGAAATTTTTGATGGTTTTTTACTCCTCTCAACAGCCCAAACAAGTTTCTAAAAGGATGAGTTTGCAAATACTTTACTTTTGGAGAAAATTCAAAACATTCATTATTCAATAGGGCCCAAACTATCAAAAACCACCGTTTTCAATGAACACACATTTCTTGGTAGAATCGTGCAGGACTGAAATTTTTGATGTTTTTCTACTCCTCTCATGAGCCCAAACAAGTCTTTAAAAGCATGAGTTTGCAACTACTTTACTTTTGGAGAAAATTCAAAACATTCATTATTCAATAGCGCCCAATAGCAAAAATCAGGTTTTAAATGAAGAATCACATTTCTTGGTAGAATCATGCAGGATTGAAATTTTTGATGGTTTTTTACTCCTCTCAACAGCCCAAACAAGTTTCTAAAAGGATGAGTTTGCAACTACTTTACTTTTGGAGAAAATTCAAAACATTCATTATTCAATAGGGCCCAAAATATCAAAAACCAGCGGTTTCAATGAACACACATTTCTTGGTAGAATCATGCAGGACTGAAATTTTTGATGTTTTTCTACTCCTCTCATGAGCCCAAACAAGTCTCTAAAAGTATGAGTTTGCAACTACTTTACTTTTGGAGAAAATTCAAAACATTCATTATTCAATAGAGCCCAATAGCAAAAATCAGGTTTTGAATGAAGAATCACATTTCTTGGTAGAATCATGCAGGATTGAAATTTTTGATGGTTTTTTACTCCTCTCAACAGCCCAAACAAGTTTCTAAAAGGATGAGTTTGCAACTACTTTACTTTTGGAGAAAATTCAAAACATTCATTATTCAATAGGGCCCAAAATATCAAAAACCAGCGGTTTGAATGAACACACATTTCTTGGTAGAATCGTGCAGGACTGAAATTTTTGATGTTTTTCTACTCCTCTCATGAGCCCAAACAAGTCTCTAAAAGGATGAGTTTGCAACTACTTTACTTTTGGAGAAAATTCAAAACATTCATTATTCAATAGAGCCCAATAGCAAAAACCAGCGTTTTGAATGAAGAATCACATTTCTTGGTAGAATCATGCAGGATTGAAATTTTTGATGGTTTTTTACTCCTCTCAACAGCCCAAACAAGTTTCTAAAAGGATGAGTTTGCCACTACTTTACTTTTGGAGAAAATTCAAAACATTCATTATTCAATAGGGCCCAAACTATCAAAAACCAGCGGTTTCAATGAACACACATTTCTTGGTAGAATCATGCAGGACTGAAATTTTTGATGTTTTTCTACTCCTCTCATGAGCCCAAACAAGTCTCTAAAAGCATGAGTTTGCAACTACTTTACTTTTGGAGAAAATTCAAAACATTCATTATTCAATAGAGCCCAATAGCAAAAATCAGGTTTTGAATGAAGAATCACATTTCTTGGTAAAATCATGCAGGATTGAAATTTTTGATGGTTTTTTACTCCTCTCAACAGCCCAAACAAGTTTCTAAAAGGATGAGTTTGCAACTACTTTACTTTTGGAGAAAATTCAAAACATTCATTATTCAATAGGGCCCAAACTATCAAAAACCAGCGGTTTCAATGAACACACATTTCTTGGTAGAATCATGCAGGACTGAAATTTTTGATGTTTTTCTACTCCTCTCATGAGCCCAAAAAAGTCTCTAAAAGCATGAGTTTGCAACTACTTTACTTTTGGAGAAAATTCAAAACATTCATTATTCAATAGACCCCAATAGCAAAAATCAGGTTTTGAATGAAGAATCACATTTCTTGGTAGAATCATGCAGGATTGAAATTTTTGATGGTTTTTTACTCCTCTCACCAGCCCAAACAAGTTTCTAAAAGGATGAGTTTGCAACTACTTTACTTTTGGAGAAAATTCAAACATTCATTATTCAATAGGGCCCAAACTATCAAAAACCAGCGGTTTGAATGAACACACATTTCTTGGTAGAATCGTGCAGGACTGAAATTTTTGATGTTTTTCTACTCCTCTCATGAGCCCAAACAAGTCTCTAAAAGGATGAGTTTGCAACTACTTTACTTTTGGAGAAAATTCAAAACATTCATTATTCAATAGAGCCCAATAGCAAAAACCAGCGTTTTGAATGAAGAATCACATTTCTTGGTAGAATCATGCAGGATTGAAATTTTTGATGGTTTTTTACTCCTCTCAACAGCCCAAACAAGTTTCTAAAAGGATGAGTTTGCAACTACTTTACTTTTGGAGAAAATTCAAAACATTCATTATTCAATAGGGCCCAAATTATCAAAAACCAGCGGTTTCAATGAACACACATTTCTTGGTAGAATCATGCAGGACTGAAATTTTTGATGTTTCTCTACTCCTCTCATGAGACCAAACAAGTTTCTAAAAGCATGAGTTTGCAACTACTTTACTTTTGGAGAAAATTCAAAACATTCACTATTCAATAGAGCCCAATAGCAAAAATTAGGTTTTGAATGAAGAATCACATTTCTTGGTAAAATCATGCAGGATTGAAATTTTTGATGGTTTTTTACTCCTCTCAACAGCCCAAACAAGTTTCTAAAAGGATGAGTTTGCAACTACTTTACTTTTGGAGAAAATTCAAAACATTCATTATTCAATAGGGCCCAAACTATCAAAAACCAGCGGTTTCAATGAACACACATTTCTTGGTAGAATCATGCAGGACTGAAATTTTTGATGTTTTTCGACTCCTCTCATGAGCCCAAACAAGTCTCTAAAAGCATGAGTTTGCAACTACTTTACTTTTGGAGAAAATTCAAAACATTCATTATTCAATAGAGCCCAATAGCAAAAATCAGGTTTTGAATGAAGAATCACATTTCTTGGTAGAATCATGCAGGATTGAAATTTTTGATGGTTTTTTACTCCTCTCAACAGCCCAAACAAGTTTCTAAAAGGATGAGTTTGCAACTACTTTACTTTTGGAGAAAATTCAAAACATTCATTATTCAATAGGGCCCAAACTATCAAAAACCAGCGGTTTCAATGAACACACATTTCTTGGTAGAATCATGCAGGACTGAAATTTTTGATGTTTCTCTACTCCTCTCATGAGACCAAACAAGTTTCTAAAAGCATGAGTTTGCAACTACTTTACTTTTGGAGAAAATTCAAAACATTCACTATTCAATAGAGCCCAATAGCAAAAATTAGGTTTTGAATGAAGAATCACATTTCTTGGTAAAATCATGCAGGATTGAAATTTTTGATGGTTTTTTACTCCTCTCAACAGCCCAAACAAGTTTCTAAAAGGATGAGTTTGCAACTACTTTACTTTTGGAGAAAATTCAAAACATTCATTATTCAATAGGGCCCAAACTATCAAAAACCAGCGGTTTCAATGAACACACATTTCTTGGTAGAATCATGCAGGACTGAAATTTTTGATGTTTTTCGACTCCTCTCATGAGCCCAAACAAGTCTCTAAAAGCATGAGTTTGCAACTACTTTACTTTTGGAGAAAATTCAAAACATTCATTATTCAATAGAGCCCAATAGCAAAAATCAGGTTTTGAATGAAGAATCACATTTCTTGGTAGAATCATGCAGGATTGAAATTTTTGATGGTTTTTTACTCCTCTCAACAGCCCAAACAAGTTTCTAAAAGGATGAGTTTGCAACTACTTTACTTTTGGAGAAAATTCAAAACATTCATTATTCAATAGGGCCCAAAATATCAAAAACCAGCCGTTTCAATAAACACACATTTCTTGGTAGAATCATGCAGGACTGAAATTTTTGATGTTTTTCTACTCCTCTCCTGAGCCCAAACAAGTCTCTAAAAGCATGAGTTTGCAACTACTTTACTTTTGGAGAAAATTCAAAACATTCATTATTCAATAGAGCCCAATAGCAAAAATCAGGTTTTGAATGAAGAATCACATTTCTTGGTAGAATCATGCAGGATTGAAATTTTTGATGGTTTTTTACTCCTCTCAACAGCCCAAACAAGTTTCTAAAAGGATGAGTTTGCAACTACTTTACTTTTGGAGAAAATTCAAAACATTCATTATTCAATAGGGCCCAAACTATCAAAAACCAGCGGTTTGAATGAACTCACATTTCTTGGTAGAATCATGCAGGACTGAAATTTTTGATGTTTTTCTACTCCTCTCATGAGCCCAAACAAGTCTCTAAAAGCATGAGTTTGCAACTACTTTACTTTTGGAGAAAATTCAAAACATTCACTTTTCACTAGAGCCCAATAGCAAAAATCAGGTTTTGAATGAAGAATCACATTTCTTGGTAGAATCATGCTGCATTGAAATTTTTGATGGTTTTTTACTCCTCTCAACAGCCCAAACAAGTTTCTAAAAGGATGAGTTTGCAACTAATTTACTTTTGGAGAAAATTCAAAACATTCATTATTCAATAGGGCCCAAACTATCAAAAACCAGCGGTTTCAATGAACACACATTTCTTGGTAGAATCATGCAAGACTGAAATTTTTGATGTTTTTCTACTCCTCTCATGAGCCCAAACAAGTCTCTAAAAGCATGAGTTTGCAACTACTTTACTTTTGGAGAAAATTCAAAACATTCATTATTCAATAGAGCCCAATAGCAAAAATCAGGTTTTGAATGAAGATTCACATTTCTTGGTAGAATCATGCAGGATTGAAATTTTTGATGGTTTTTTACTCCTCTCAACAGCCCAAACAAGTTTCTAAAAGGATGAGTTTGCAACTAATTTACTTTTGGAGAAAATTCAAAACATTCATTATTCAATAGGGCCCAAACTATCAAAAACCAGCGGTTTCAATGAACACACTTTTCTTGGTAGAATCATGCAGGACTGAAATTTTTGATGTTTTTCTACTCCTCTCATGAGCCCAAACAAGTCTTTAAAAGCATGAGTTTGCAACTACTTTACTTTTGGAGAAAATTCAAAACATTCATTATTCAATAGAGCCCAATAGCAAAAATCAGGTTTTGAATGAAGAATCACATTTCTTGGTAAAATCATGCAGGATTGAAATTTTTGATGGTTTTTTACTCCTCTCAACAGCCCAAACAAGTTTCTAAAAGGATGAGTTTGCAACTACTTTACTTTTGGAGAAAATTCAAAACATTCATTATTCAATAGGGCCCAAACTATCAAAAACCAGCGGTTTGAATGAACACACATTTCTTGGTAGAATCATGCAGGACTGAAATTTTTGATGTTTTTCTACTCCTCTCATGAGCCCAAACAAGTCTCTAAAAGCATGAGTTTGCAACTACTTTACTTTTGGAGAAAATTCAAAACATTCACTTTTCACTAGAGCCCAATAGCAAAAATCAGGTTTTGAATGAAGAATCACATTTCTTGGTAGAATCATGCTGCATTGAAATTTTTGATGGTTTTTTACTCCTCTCAACAGCCCAAACAAGTTTCTAAAAGGATGAGTTTGCAACTACTTTACTATTGGAGAAAATTCAAAACATTCATTATTCAATAGGGCCCAAACTATCAAAAACCAGCGGTTTCAATGAACACACATTTCTTGGTAGAATCATGCAGGACTGAAATTTTTGATGTTTTTCTACTCCTCTCATGAGCCCAAACAAGTCTCTAAAAGCATGAGTTTGCAACTACTTTACTTTTGGAGAAAATTCAAAACATTCATTATTCAATAGAGCCCAATAGCAAAAATCAGGTTTTGAATGAAGAATCACATTTCTTGGTAGAATCATGCAGGATTGAAATTTTTGATGGTTTTTTACTCCTCTCAACAGCCCAAACAAGTTTCTAAAAGGATGAGTTTGCAACTACTTTACTTTTGGAGAAAATTCAAAACATTCATTATTCAATAGGGCCCAAACTATCAAAAACCAGCGGTTTGAATGAACACACATTTCTTGGTAGAATCATGCAGGACTGAAATTTTTGATGTTTTTCTACTCCTCTCATGAGCCCAAACAAGTCTCTAAAAGCATGAGTTTGCAACTACTTTACTTTTGGAGAAAATTCAAAACATTCATTATTCAATAGAGCCCAATAGCAAAAATCAGGTTTTGAATGAAGAATCACATTTCTTGGTGAATCATGCAGGATTGAAATTTTTGATGGTTTTTTACTCCTCTCAACAGCCCAAACAAGTTTCTAAAAGGATGAGTTTGCAACTACTTTACTTTTGGAGAAAATTCAAAACATTCATTATTCAATAGGGCCCAAAATATCAAAAACCAGCGGTTTGAATGAACACACATTTCTTGGTAGAATCGTGCAGGACTGAAATTTTTGATGTTTTTCTACTCCTCTCATGAGCCCAAACAAGTCTCTAAAAGGATGAGTTTGCAACTACTTTACTTTTGGAGAAAATTCAAAACATTCATTATTCAATAGAGCCCAATAGCAAAAACCAGCGTTTTGAATGAAGAATCACATTTCTTGGTAGAATCATGCAGGATTGAAATTTTTGATGGTTTTTTACTCCTCTCAACAGCCCAAACAAGTTTCTAAAAGGATGAGTTTGCAACTACTTTACTTTTGGAGAAAATTCAAAACATTCATTATTCTATAAGGCCCAAAATATCAAAAACCAGCGGTTTGAATGAACACACATTTCTTGGTAGAATCGTGCAGGACTGAAATTTTTGATGTTTTTCTACTCCTCTCATGAGCCCAAACAAGTCTCTAAAAGGATGAGTTTGCAACTACTTTACTTTTGGAGAAAATTCAAAACATTCATTATTCAATAGAGCCCAATAGCAAAAACCAGCGTTTTGAATGAAGAATCACATTTCTTGGTAGAATCATGCAGGATTGAAATTTTTGATGGTTTTTTACTCCTCTCAACAGCCCAAACAAGTTTCTAAAAGGATGAGTTTGCAAATACTTTACTTTTGGAGAAAATTCAAAACATTCATTATTCAATAGGGCCCAAACTATCAAAAACCACCGTTTTCAATGAACACACATTTCTTGGTAGAATCGTGCAGGACTGAAATTTTTGATGTTTTTCTACTCCTCTCATGAGCCCAAACAAGTCTTTAAAAGCATGAGTTTGCAACTACTTTACTTTTGGAGAAAATTCAAAACATTCATTATTCAATAGCGCCCAATAGCAAAAATCAGGTTTTAAATGAAGAATCACATTTCTTGGTAGAATCATGCAGGATTGAAATTTTTGATGGTTTTTTACTCCTCTCAACAGCCCAAACAAGTTTCTAAAAGGATGAGTTTGCAACTACTTTACTTTTGGAGAAAATTCAAAACATTCATTATTCAATAGGGCCCAAAATATCAAAAACCAGCGGTTTCAATGAACACACATTTCTTGGTAGAATCATGCAGGACTGAAATTTTTGATGTTTTTCTACTCCTCTCATGAGCCCAAACAAGTCTCTAAAAGTATGAGTTTGCAACTACTTTACTTTTGGAGAAAATTCAAAACATTCATTATTCAATAGAGCCCAATAGCAAAAATCAGGTTTTGAATGAAGAATCACATTTCTTGGTAGAATCATGCAGGATTGAAATTTTTGATGGTTTTTTACTCCTCTCAACAGCCCAAACAAGTTTCTAAAAGGATGAGTTTGCAACTACTTTACTTTTGGAGAAAATTCAAAACATTCATTATTCAATAGGGCCCAAAATATCAAAAACCAGCGGTTTGAATGAACACACATTTCTTGGTAGAATCGTGCAGGACTGAAATTTTTGATGTTTTTCTACTCCTCTCATGAGCCCAAACAAGTCTCTAAAAGGATGAGTTTGCAACTACTTTACTTTTGGAGAAAATTCAAAACATTCATTATTCAATAGAGCCCAATAGCAAAAACCAGCGTTTTGAATGAAGAATCACATTTCTTGGTAGAATCATGCAGGATTGAAATTTTTGATGGTTTTTTACTCCTCTCAACAGCCCAAACAAGTTTCTAAAAGGATGAGTTTGCCACTACTTTACTTTTGGAGAAAATTCAAAACATTCATTATTCAATAGGGCCCAAACTATCAAAAACCAGCGGTTTCAATGAACACACATTTCTTGGTAGAATCATGCAGGACTGAAATTTTTGATGTTTTTCTACTCCTCTCATGAGCCCAAACAAGTCTCTAAAAGCATGAGTTTGCAACTACTTTACTTTTGGAGAAAATTCAAAACATTCATTATTCAATAGAGCCCAATAGCAAAAATCAGGTTTTGAATGAAGAATCACATTTCTTGGTAAAATCATGCAGGATTGAAATTTTTGATGGTTTTTTACTCCTCTCAACAGCCCAAACAAGTTTCTAAAAGGATGAGTTTGCAACTACTTTACTTTTGGAGAAAATTCAAAACATTCATTATTCAATAGGGCCCAAACTATCAAAAACCAGCGGTTTCAATGAACACACATTTCTTGGTAGAATCATGCAGGACTGAAATTTTTGATGTTTTTCTACTCCTCTCATGAGCCCAAAAAAGTCTCTAAAAGCATGAGTTTGCAACTACTTTACTTTTGGAGAAAATTCAAAACATTCATTATTCAATAGACCCCAATAGCAAAAATCAGGTTTTGAATGAAGAATCACATTTCTTGGTAGAATCATGCAGGATTGAAATTTTTGATGGTTTTTTACTCCTCTCACCAGCCCAAACAAGTTTCTAAAAGGATGAGTTTGCAACTACTTTACTTTTGGAGAAAATTCAAACATTCATTATTCAATAGGGCCCAAACTATCAAAAACCAGCGGTTTGAATGAACACACATTTCTTGGTAGAATCGTGCAGGACTGAAATTTTTGATGTTTTTCTACTCCTCTCATGAGCCCAAACAAGTCTCTAAAAGGATGAGTTTGCAACTACTTTACTTTTGGAGAAAATTCAAAACATTCATTATTCAATAGAGCCCAATAGCAAAAACCAGCGTTTTGAATGAAGAATCACATTTCTTGGTAGAATCATGCAGGATTGAAATTTTTGATGGTTTTTTACTCCTCTCAACAGCCCAAACAAGTTTCTAAAAGGATGAGTTTGCAACTACTTTACTTTTGGAGAAAATTCAAAACATTCATTATTCAATAGGGCCCAAATTATCAAAAACCAGCGGTTTCAATGAACACACATTTCTTGGTAGAATCATGCAGGACTGAAATTTTTGATGTTTCTCTACTCCTCTCATGAGACCAAACAAGTTTCTAAAAGCATGAGTTTGCAACTACTTTACTTTTGGAGAAAATTCAAAACATTCACTATTCAATAGAGCCCAATAGCAAAAATTAGGTTTTGAATGAAGAATCACATTTCTTGGTAAAATCATGCAGGATTGAAATTTTTGATGGTTTTTTACTCCTCTCAACAGCCCAAACAAGTTTCTAAAAGGATGAGTTTGCAACTACTTTACTTTTGGAGAAAATTCAAAACATTCATTATTCAATAGGGCCCAAACTATCAAAAACCAGCGGTTTCAATGAACACACATTTCTTGGTAGAATCATGCAGGACTGAAATTTTTGATGTTTTTCGACTCCTCTCATGAGCCCAAACAAGTCTCTAAAAGCATGAGTTTGCAACTACTTTACTTTTGGAGAAAATTCAAAACATTCATTATTCAATAGAGCCCAATAGCAAAAATCAGGTTTTGAATGAAGAATCACATTTCTTGGTAGAATCATGCAGGATTGAAATTTTTGATGGTTTTTTACTCCTCTCAACAGCCCAAACAAGTTTCTAAAAGGATGAGTTTGCAACTACTTTACTTTTGGAGAAAATTCAAAACATTCATTATTCAATAGGGCCCAAACTATCAAAAACCAGCGGTTTCAATGAACACACATTTCTTGGTAGAATCATGCAGGACTGAAATTTTTGATGTTTCTCTACTCCTCTCATGAGACCAAACAAGTTTCTAAAAGCATGAGTTTGCAACTACTTTACTTTTGGAGAAAATTCAAAACATTCACTATTCAATAGAGCCCAATAGCAAAAATTAGGTTTTGAATGAAGAATCACATTTCTTGGTAAAATCATGCAGGATTGAAATTTTTGATGGTTTTTTACTCCTCTCAACAGCCCAAACAAGTTTCTAAAAGGATGAGTTTGCAACTACTTTACTTTTGGAGAAAATTCAAAACATTCATTATTCAATAGGGCCCAAACTATCAAAAACCAGCGGTTTCAATGAACACACATTTCTTGGTAGAATCATGCAGGACTGAAATTTTTGATGTTTTTCGACTCCTCTCATGAGCCCAAACAAGTCTCTAAAAGCATGAGTTTGCAACTACTTTACTTTTGGAGAAAATTCAAAACATTCATTATTCAATAGAGCCCAATAGCAAAAATCAGGTTTTGAATGAAGAATCACATTTCTTGGTAGAATCATGCAGGATTGAAATTTTTGATGGTTTTTTACTCCTCTCAACAGCCCAAACAAGTTTCTAAAAGGATGAGTTTGCAACTACTTTACTTTTGGAGAAAATTCAAAACATTCATTATTCAATAGGGCCCAAAATATCAAAAACCAGCCGTTTCAATAAACACACATTTCTTGGTAGAATCATGCAGGACTGAAATTTTTGATGTTTTTCTACTCCTCTCCTGAGCCCAAACAAGTCTCTAAAAGCATGAGTTTGCAACTACTTTACTTTTGGAGAAAATTCAAAACATTCATTATTCAATAGAGCCCAATAGCAAAAATCAGGTTTTGAATGAAGAATCACATTTCTTGGTAGAATCATGCAGGATTGAAATTTTTGATGGTTTTTTACTCCTCTCAACAGCCCAAACAAGTTTCTAAAAGGATGAGTTTGCAACTACTTTACTTTTGGAGAAAATTCAAAACATTCATTATTCAATAGGGCCCAAACTATCAAAAACCAGCGGTTTGAATGAACTCACATTTCTTGGTAGAATCATGCAGGACTGAAATTTTTGATGTTTTTCTACTCCTCTCATGAGCCCAAACAAGTCTCTAAAAGCATGAGTTTGCAACTACTTTACTTTTGGAGAAAATTCAAAACATTCACTTTTCACTAGAGCCCAATAGCAAAAATCAGGTTTTGAATGAAGAATCACATTTCTTGGTAGAATCATGCTGCATTGAAATTTTTGATGGTTTTTTACTCCTCTCAACAGCCCAAACAAGTTTCTAAAAGGATGAGTTTGCAACTAATTTACTTTTGGAGAAAATTCAAAACATTCATTATTCAATAGGGCCCAAACTATCAAAAACCAGCGGTTTCAATGAACACACATTTCTTGGTAGAATCATGCAAGACTGAAATTTTTGATGTTTTTCTACTCCTCTCATGAGCCCAAACAAGTCTCTAAAAGCATGAGTTTGCAACTACTTTACTTTTGGAGAAAATTCAAAACATTCATTATTCAATAGAGCCCAATAGCAAAAATCAGGTTTTGAATGAAGATTCACATTTCTTGGTAGAATCATGCAGGATTGAAATTTTTGATGGTTTTTTACTCCTCTCAACAGCCCAAACAAGTTTCTAAAAGGATGAGTTTGCAACTAATTTACTTTTGGAGAAAATTCAAAACATTCATTATTCAATAGGGCCCAAACTATCAAAAACCAGCGGTTTCAATGAACACACTTTTCTTGGTAGAATCATGCAGGACTGAAATTTTTGATGTTTTTCTACTCCTCTCATGAGCCCAAACAAGTCTTTAAAAGCATGAGTTTGCAACTACTTTACTTTTGGAGAAAATTCAAAACATTCATTATTCAATAGAGCCCAATAGCAAAAATCAGGTTTTGAATGAAGAATCACATTTCTTGGTAAAATCATGCAGGATTGAAATTTTTGATGGTTTTTTACTCCTCTCAACAGCCCAAACAAGTTTCTAAAAGGATGAGTTTGCAACTACTTTACTTTTGGAGAAAATTCAAAACATTCATTATTCAATAGGGCCCAAACTATCAAAAACCAGCGGTTTCAATGAACACACATTTCTTGGTAGAATCATGCAGGATTGAAATTTTTGATGTTTTTCTACTCCTCTCATGAGCCCAAACAAGTCTCTAAAAGCATGAGTTTGCAACTACTTTACTTTTGGAGAAAATTCAAAACATTCATTATTCAATAGACCCCAATAGCAAAAATCAGGTTTTGAATGAAGAATCACATTTCTTGGTAGAATCATGCAGGATTGAAATTTTTGATGGTTTTTTACTCCTCTCAACAGCCCAAACAAGTTTCTAAAAGGATGAGTTTGCAACTACTTTACTTTTGGAGAAAATTCAAAACATTCATTATTCAATAGGGCCCAAACTATCAAAAACCAGCGGTTTCAATGAACACACATTTCTTGGTAGAATCATGTAGGACTGAAATTTTTGATGTTTTTCTACTCCTCTCATGAGCCCAAACAAGTCTCTAAAAGCATGAGTTTGCAACTACTTTACTTTTGGAGAAAATTCAAAACATTCATTATTCAATAGAGCCCAATAGCAAAAATCAGGTTTTGAATGAAGATTCACATTTCTTGGTAGAATCATGCAGGATTGAAATTTTTGATGGTTTTTTACTCCTCTCAACAGCCCAAACAAGTTTCTAAAAGGATGAGTTTGCAACTACTTTACTTTTGGAGAAAATTCAAAACATTCATTATTCAATAGGGCCCAAACTATCAAAAACCAGCGGTTTCAATGAACACACATTTCTTGGTAGAATCATGCAGGACTGAAATTTTTGATGTTTTTCTACTCCTCTCATGAGCCCAAACAAGTCTCTAAAAGCATGAGTTTGCAACTACTTTACTTTTGGAGAAAATTCAAAACATTCATTATTCAATAGAGCCCAATAGCAAAAATCAGGATTTGAATGAAGAATCACATTTCTTGGTAGAATCATGCAGGATTGAAATTTTTGATGGTTTTTTACTCCTCTCAACAGCCCAAATAAGTTTCTAAAAGGATGAGTTTGCAACTACTTTACTTTTGGAGAAAATTCAAAACATTCATTATTCAATAGGGCCCAAAATATCAAAAAACAGCGGTTTGAATGAACACACATTTCTTGGTAGAATCGTGCAGGACTGAAATTTTTGATTTTTTTCTACTCCTCTCATGAGCCCAAACAAGTCTCTAAAAGGATGAGTTTGCAACTACTTTACTTTTGGAGAAAATTCAAAACATTCATTATTCAATAGAGCCCAATAGGAAAAATCAGGTTTTGAATGGAGAATCACATTTCTTGGTAGAATCATGCAGGATTGAAATTTTTGATGGTTTTTTACTCCTCTCAACAGCCCAAACAAGTTTCTAAAAGGATGAGTTTGCAACTACTTTACTTTTGGAGAAAATTCAAAACATTCATTATTCAATAGGGCCCAAAATATCAAAAACCAGCGGTTTGAATGAACACACATTTCTTGGTAGAATCGTGCAGGACTGAAATTTTTGATGTTTTTCTACTCCTCTCATGAGCCCAAACAAGTCTCTAAAAGGATGAGTTTGCAACTACTTTACTTTTGGAGAAAATTCAAAACATTCATTATTCAATAGAGCCCAATAGCAAAAACCAGCGTTTTGAATGAAGAATCACATTTCTTGGTAGAATCATGCAGGATTGAAATTTTTGATGGTTTTTTACTCCTCTCAACAGCCCAAACAAGTTTCTAAAAGGATGAGTTTGCAACTACTTTACTTTTGGAGAAAATTCAAAACATTCATTATTCAATAGGGCCCAAACTATCAAAAACCAGCGGTTTCAATGAACACACATTTCTTGGTAGAATCATGCAGGACTGAAATTTTTGATGTTTCTCTACTCCTCTCATGAGACCAAACAAGTTTCTAAAAGCATGAGTTTGCAACTACTTTACTTTTGGAGAAAATTCAAAACATTCACTATTCAATAGAGCCCAATAGCAAAAATTAGGTTTTGAATGAAGAATCACATTTCTTGGTAAAATCATGCAGGATTGAAATTTTTGATGGTTTTTTACTCCTCTCAACAGCCCAAACAAGTTTCTAAAAGGATGAGTTTGCAAATACTTTACTTTTGGAGAAAATTCAAAACATTCATTATTCAATAGGGCCCAAACTATCAAAAACCAGCGGTTTCAATGAACACACATTTCTTGGTAGAATCGTGCAGGACTGAAATTTTTGATGTTTTTCTACTCCTCTCATGAGCCCAAACAAGTCTCTAAAAGCATGAGTTTGCAACTACTTTACTTTTGGAGAAAATTCAAAACATTCACTTTTCACTAGAGCCCAATAGCAAAAATCAGGTTTTGAATGAAGAATCACATTTCTTGGTAGAATCATGCTGCATTGAAATTTTTGATGGTTTTTTACTCCTCTCAACAGCCCAAACAAGTTTCTAAAAGGATGAGTTTGCAACTACTTTACTTTTGGAGAAAATTCAAAACATTCATTATTCAATAGGGCCCAAACTATCAAAAACCAGCGGTTTGAATGAACTCACATTTCTTGGTAGAATCATGCAGGACTGAAATTTTTGATGTTTTTCTACTCCTCTCATGAGCCCAAACAAGTCTCTAAAAGCATGAGTTTGCAACTACTTTACTTTTGGAGAAAATTCAAAACATTCACTTTTCACTAGAGCCCAATAGCAAAAATCAGGTTTTGAATGAAGAATCACATTTCTTGGTAGAATCATGCAGGATTGAAATTTTTGATGGTTTTTTACTCCTCTCAACAGCCCAAACAAGTTTCTAAAAGGATGAGTTTGCAACTACTTTACTTTTGGAGAAAATTCAAAACATTCATTATTCAATAGGGCCCAAAATATCAAAAACCAGCCGTTTCAATAAACACACATTTCTTGGTAGAATCATGCAGGACTGAAATTTTTGATGTTTTTCTACTCCTCTCCTGAGCCCAAACAAGTCTCTAAAAGCATGAGTTTGCAACTACTTTACTTTTGGAGAAAATTCAAAACATTCATTATTCAATAGAGCCCAATAGCAAAAATCAGGTTTTGAATGAAGAATCACATTTCTTGGTAGAATCATGCAGGATTGAAATTTTTGATGGTTTTTTACTCCTCTCAACAGCCCAAACAAGTTTCTAAAAGGATGAGTTTGCAACTACTTTACTTTTGGAGAAAATTCAAAACATTCATTATTCAATAGGGCCCAAACTATCAAAAACCAGCGGTTTGAATGAACTCACATTTCTTGGTAGAATCATGCAGGACTGAAATTTTTGATGTTTTTCTACTCCTCTCATGAGCCCAAACAAGTCTCTAAAAGCATGAGTTTGCAACTACTTTACTTTTGGAGAAAATTCAAAACATTCACTTTTCACTAGAGCCCAATAGCAAAAATCAGGTTTTGAATGAAGAATCACATTTCTTGGTAGAATCATGCTGCATTGAAATTTTTGATGGTTTTTTACTCCTCTCAACAGCCCAAACAAGTTTCTAAAAGGATGAGTTTGCAACTAATTTACTTTTGGAGAAAATTCAAAACATTCATTATTCAATAGGGCCCAAACTATCAAAAACCAGCGGTTTCAATGAACACACATTTCTTGGTAGAATCATGCAAGACTGAAATTTTTGATGTTTTTCTACTCCTCTCATGAGCCCAAACAAGTCTCTAAAAGCATGAGTTTGCAACTACTTTACTTTTGGAGAAAATTCAAAACATTCATTATTCAATAGAGCCCAATAGCAAAAATCAGGTTTTGAATGAAGATTCACATTTCTTGGTAGAATCATGCAGGATTGAAATTTTTGATGGTTTTTTACTCCTCTCAACAGCCCAAACAAGTTTCTAAAAGGATGAGTTTGCAACTAATTTACTTTTGGAGAAAATTCAAAACATTCATTATTCAATAGGGCCCAAACTATCAAAAACCAGCGGTTTCAATGAACACACTTTTCTTGGTAGAATCATGCAGGACTGAAATTTTTGATGTTTTTCTACTCCTCTCATGAGCCCAAACAAGTCTTTAAAAGCATGAGTTTGCAACTACTTTACTTTTGGAGAAAATTCAAAACATTCATTATTCAATAGAGCCCAATAGCAAAAATCAGGTTTTGAATGAAGAATCACATTTCTTGGTAAAATCATGCAGGATTGAAATTTTTGATGGTTTTTTACTCCTCTCAACAGCCCAAACAAGTTTCTAAAAGGATGAGTTTGCAACTACTTTACTTTTGGAGAAAATTCAAAACATTCATTATTCAATAGGGCCCAAACTATCAAAAACCAGCGGTTTCAATGAACACACATTTCTTGGTAGAATCATGCAGGATTGAAATTTTTGATGTTTTTCTACTCCTCTCATGAGCCCAAACAAGTCTCTAAAAGCATGAGTTTGCAACTACTTTACTTTTGGAGAAAATTCAAAACATTCATTATTCAATAGACCCCAATAGCAAAAATCAGGTTTTGAATGAAGAATCACATTTCTTGGTAGAATCATGCAGGATTGAAATTTTTGATGGTTTTTTACTCCTCTCAACAGCCCAAACAAGTTTCTAAAAGGATGAGTTTGCAACTACTTTACTTTTGGAGAAAATTCAAAACATTCATTATTCAATAGGGCCCAAACTATCAAAAACCAGCGGTTTCAATGAACACACATTTCTTGGTAGAATCATGCAGGACTGAAATTTTTGATGTTTTTCTACTCCTCTCATGAGCCCAAACAAGTCTCTAAAAGCATGAGTTTGCAACTACTTTACTTTTGGAGAAAATTCAAAACATTCATTATTCAATAGAGCCCAATAGCAAAAATCAGGTTTTGAATGAAGATTCACATTTCTTGGTAGAATCATGCAGGATTGAAATTTTTGATGGTTTTTTACTCCTCTCAACAGCCCAAACAAGTTTCTAAAAGGATGAGTTTGCAACTACTTTACTTTTGGAGAAAATTCAAAACATTCATTATTCAATAGGGCCCAAACTATCAAAAACCAGCGGTTTCAATGAACACACATTTCTTGGTAGAATCATGCAGGACTGAAATTTTTGATGTTTTTCTACTCCTCTCATGAGCCCAAACAAGTCTCTAAAAGCATGAGTTTGCAACTACTTTACTTTTGGAGAAAATTCAAAACATTCATTATTCAATAGAGCCCAATAGCAAAAATCAGGATTTGAATGAAGAATCACATTTCTTGGTAGAATCATGCAGGATTGAAATTTTTGATGGTTTTTTACTCCTCTCAACAGCCCAAATAAGTTTCTAAAAGGATGAGTTTGCAACTACTTTACTTTTGGAGAAAATTCAAAACATTCATTATTCAATAGGGCCCAAAATATCAAAAAACAGCGGTTTGAATGAACACACATTTCTTGGTAGAATCGTGCAGGACTGAAATTTTTGATTTTTTTCTACTCCTCTCATGAGCCCAAACAAGTCTCTAAAAGGATGAGTTTGCAACTACTTTACTTTTGGAGAAAATTCAAAACATTCATTATTCAATAGAGCCCAATAGCAAAAATCAGGTTTTGAATGGAGAATCACATTTCTTGGTAGAATCATGCAGGATTGAAATTTTTGATGGTTTTTTACTCCTCTCAACAGCCCAAACAAGTTTCTAAAAGGATGAGTTTGCAACTACTTTACTTTTGGAGAAAATTCAAAACATTCATTATTCAATAGGGCCCAAAATATCAAAAACCAGCGGTTTGAATGAACACACATTTCTTGGTAGAATCGTGCAGGACTGAAATTTTTGATGTTTTTCTACTCCTCTCATGAGCCCAAACAAGTCTCTAAAAGGATGAGTTTGCAACTACTTTACTTTTGGAGAAAATTCAAAACATTCATTATTCAATAGAGCCCAATAGCAAAAACCAGCGTTTTGAATGAAGAATCACATTTCTTGGTAGAATCATGCAGGATTGAAATTTTTGATGGTTTTTTACTCCTCTCAACAGCCCAAACAAGTTTCTAAAAGGATGAGTTTGCAACTACTTTACTTTTGGAGAAAATTCAAAACATTCATTATTCAATAGGGCCCAAACTATCAAAAACCAGCGGTTTCAATGAACACACATTTCTTGGTAGAATCATGCAGGACTGAAATTTTTGATGTTTCTCTACTCCTCTCATGAGACCAAACAAGTTTCTAAAAGCATGAGTTTGCAACTACTTTACTTTTGGAGAAAATTCAAAACATTCACTATTCAATAGAGCCCAATAGCAAAAATTAGGTTTTGAATGAAGAATCACATTTCTTGGTAAAATCATGCAGGATTGAAATTTTTGATGGTTTTTTACTCCTCTCAACAGCCCAAACAAGTTTCTAAAAGGATGAGTTTGCAAATACTTTACTTTTGGAGAAAATTCAAAACATTCATTATTCAATAGGGCCCAAACTATCAAAAACCAGCGGTTTCAATGAACACACATTTCTTGGTAGAATCGTGCAGGACTGAAATTTTTGATGTTTTTCTACTCCTCTCATGAGCCCAAACAAGTCTCTAAAAGCATGAGTTTGCAACTACTTTACTTTTGGAGAAAATTCAAAACATTCACTTTTCACTAGAGCCCAATAGCAAAAATCAGGTTTTGAATGAAGAATCACATTTCTTGGTAGAATCATGCTGCATTGAAATTTTTGATGGTTTTTTACTCCTCTCAACAGCCCAAACAAGTTTCTAAAAGGATGAGTTTGCAACTACTTTACTTTTGGAGAAAATTCAAAACATTCATTATTCAATAGGGCCCAAACTATCAAAAACCAGCGGTTTGAATGAACTCACATTTCTTGGTAGAATCATGCAGGACTGAAATTTTTGATGTTTTTCTACTCCTCTCATGAGCCCAAACAAGTCTCTAAAAGCATGAGTTTGCAACTACTTTACTTTTGGAGAAAATTCAAAACATTCACTTTTCACTAGAGCCCAATAGCAAAAATCAGGTTTTGAATGAAGAATCACATTTCTTGGTAGAATCATGCTGCATTGAAATTTTTGATGGTTTTTTACTCCTCTCAACAGCCCAAACAAGTTTCTAAAAGGATGAGTTTGCAACTAATTTACTTTTGGAGAAAATTCAAAACATTCATTATTCAATAGGGCCCAAACTATCAAAAACCAGCGGTTTCAATGAACACACATTTCTTGGTAGAATCATGCAAGACTGAAATTTTTGATGTTTTTCTACTCCTCTCATGAGCCCAAACAAGTCTCTAAAAGCATGAGTTTGCAACTACTTTACTTTTGGAGAAAATTCAAAACATTCATTATTCAATAGAGCCCAATAGCAAAAATCAGGTTTTGAATGAAGATTCACATTTCTTGGTAGAATCATGCAGGATTGAAATTTTTGATGGTTTTTTACTCCTCTCAACAGCCCAAACAAGTTTCTAAAAGGATGAGTTTGCAACTACTTTACTTTTGGAGAAAATTCAAAACATTCATTATTCAATAGGGCCCAAACTATCAAAAACCAGCGGTTTCAATGAACACACATTTCTTGGTAGAATCATGCAGGACTGAAATTTTTGATGTTTTTCTACTCCTCTCATGAGCCCAAACAAGTCTTTAAAAGCATGAGTTTGCAACTACTTTACTTTTGGAGAAAATTCAAAACATTCATTATTCAATAGAGCCCAATAGCAAAAATCAGGTTTTGAATGAAGAATCACATTTCTTGGTAAAATCATGCAGGATTGAAATTTTTGATGGTTTTTTACTCCTCTCAACAGCCCAAACAAGTTTCTAAAAGGATGAGTTTGCAACTACTTTACTTTTGGAGAAAATTCAAAACATTCATTATTCAATAGGGCCCAAACTATCAAAAACCAGCGGTTTCAATGAACACACATTTCTTGGTAGAATCATGCAGGACTGAAATTTTTTATGTTTTTCTACTCCTCTCATGAGCCCAAACAAGTCTCTAAAAGCATGAGTTTGCAACTACTTTACTTTTGGAGAAAATTCAAAACATTCATTATTCAATAGACCCCAATAGCAAAAATCAGGTTTTGAATGAAGAATCACATTTCTTGGTAGAATCATGCAGGATTGAAATTTTTGATGGTTTTTTACTCCTCTCAACAGCCCAAACAAGTTTCTAAAAGGATGAGTTTGCAACTACTTTACTTTTGGAGAAAATTCAAAACATTCATTATTCAATAGGGCCCAAACTATCAAAAACCAGCGGTTTCAATGAACACACATTTCTTGGTAGAATCATGCAGGACTGAAATTTTTGATGTTTTTCTACTCCTCTCATGAGCCCAAACAAGTCTCTAAAAGCATGAGTTTGCAACTACTTTACTTTTGGAGAAAATTCAAAACATTCATTATTCAATAGAGCCCAATAGCAAAAATCAGGTTTTGAATGAAGAATCACATTTCTTGGTAGAATCATGCAGGATTGAAATTTTTGATGGTTTTTTACTCCTCTCTACAGCCCAAACAAGTTTCTAAAAGGATGAGTTTGCAACTGCTTTACTTTTGGAGAAAATTCAAAACATTCATTATTCAATAGGGCCCAAACTGTCAAAAACCAGCGGTTTCAATGAACACACATTTCTTGGTAGAATCATGCAGGACTGAAATTTTTTATGTTTTTCTACTCCTCTCATGAGCCCAAACAAGTCTCTAAAAGCATGAGTTTGCAACTACTTTACTTTTGGAGAAAATTCAAAACATTCATTATTCAATAGACCCCAATAGCAAAAATCAGGTTTTGAATGAAGAATCACATTTCTTGGTAGAATCATGCAGGATTGAAATTTTTGATGGTTTTTTACTCCTCTCAACAGCCCAAACAAGTTTCTAAAAGGATGAGTTTGCAACTACTTTACTTTTGGAGAAAATTCAAAACATTCATTATTCAATAGGGCCCAAACTATCAAAAACCAGCGGTTTCAATGAACACACATTTCTTGGTAGAATCATGCAGGACTGAAATTTTTGATGTTTTTCTACTCCTCTCATGAGCCCAAACAAGTCTCTAAAAGCATGAGTTTGCAACTACTTTACTTTTGGAGAAAATTCAAAACATTCATTATTCAATAGAGCCCAATAGCAAAAATCAGGTTTTGAATGAAGAATCACATTTCTTGGTAGAATCATGCAGGATTGAAATTTTTGATGGTTTTTTACTCCTCTCTACAGCCCAAACAAGTTTCTAAAAGGATGAGTTTGCAACTGCTTTACTTTTGGAGAAAATTCAAAACATTCATTATTCAATAGGGCCCAAACTGTCAAAAACCAGCGGTTTCAATGAACACACATTTCTTGGTAGAATCATGCAGGACTGAAATTTTTGATGTTTTTCTACTCCTCTCATGAGCCCAAACAAGTCTCTAAAAGGATGAGTTTGCAACTACTTTACTTTTGGAGAAAATTCAAAACATTCATTATTCAATAGAGCCCAATAGCAAAAATCAGGTTTTGAATGAAGAATCACATTTCTTGGTAGAATCATGCAGGATTGAAATTTTTGATGGTTTTTTACTCCTCTCAACAGCCCAAACAAGTTTCTAAAAGGATGAGTTTGCAACTACTTTACTTTTGGAGAAAATTCAAAACATTCATTATTCAATAGGGCCCAAACTATCAAAAACCAGCGGTTTCAATGAACACACATTTCTTGGTAGAATCATGCAGGACTGAAATTTTTGATGTTTTTCTACTCTCATGAGCCCAAACAAGTCTCTAAAAGCATGAGTTTGCAACTACTTTACTTTTGGAGAAAATTCAAAACATTCATTATTCAATAGAGCCCAATAGCAAAAATCAGGTTTTGAATGAAGAATCACATTTCTTGGTAGAATCATGCAGGATTGAAATTTTTGATGGTTTTTTACTCCTCTCAACAGCCCAAACAAGTTTCTAAAAGGATGAGTTTGTAACTGCTTTACTTTTGGAGAAAATTCAAAACATTCATTATTCAATAGGGCCCAAACTATCAAAAACCAGCGGTTTGAATGAACACACATTTCTTGGTAGAATCATGCAGGACTGAAATTTTTGATGTTTTTCTACTCCTCTCATGAGCCCAAACAAGTCTCTAAAAGCATGAGTTTGCAACTACTTTACTTTTGGAGAAAATTCAAAACATTCATTATTCAATAGAGCCCAATAGGAAAAATCAGGTTTTGAATGAAGAATCACATTTCTTGGTAGAATCATGCAGGATTGAAATTTTTGATGGTTTTTTACTCCTCTCAACAGCCCAAACAAGTTTCTAAAAGGATGAGTTTGCAACTACTTTACTTTTGGAGAAAATTCAAAACATTCATTATTCAATAGTGCCCAAAATATCAAAAACCAGCGGTTTGAATGAACACACATTTCTTGGTAGAATCGTGCAGGACTGAAATTTTTGATGTTTTTCTACTCCTCTCATGAGCCCAAACAAGTCTCTAAAAGGATGAGTTTGCAACTACTTTACTTTTGGAGAAAATTCAAAACATTCATTATTCAATAGAGCCCAATAGCAAAAACCAGCGTTTTGAATGAAGAATCACATTTCTTGGTAGAATCATGCAGGATTGAAATTTTTGATGGTTTTTTACTCCTCTCTACAGCCCAAACAAGTTTCTAAAAGGATGAGTTTGCAACTACTTTACTTTTGGAGAAAATTCAAAACATTCATTATTCAATAGGGCCCAAACTATCAAAAAACAGCGGTTTCAATGAACACACATTTCTTGGTAGAATCATGCAGGACTGAAATTTTTGATGTTTTTCTACTCCTCTCATGAGACCAAACAAGTCTCTAAAAGCATGAGTTTGCAACTACTTTACTTTTGGAGAAAATTCAAAACATTCATTATTCAATAGAGCCCAATAGCAAAAATCAGGTTTTGAATGAAGAATCACATTTCTTGGTAAAATCATGCAGGATTGAAATTTTTGATGGTTTTTTATTCCTCTCAACAGCCCAAACAAGTTTCTAAAAGGATGAGTTTGCAACTACTTTACTTTTGGAGAAAATTCAAAACATTCATTATTCAATAGGGCCCAAACTATCAAAAACCAGCGGTTTGAATGAACACACATTTCTTGGTAGAATCATGCAGGACTGAAATTTTTGATGTTTTTCTACTCCTCTCATGAGCCCAAACAAGTCTCTAAAAGCATGAGTTTGCAACTACTTTACTTTTGGAGAAAATTCAAAACATTCATTATTCAATAGAGCCCAATAGCAAAAATCAGGTTTTGAATGAAGAATCACATTTCTTGGTAGAATCATGCTGCATTGAAATTTTTGATGTTTTTTTACTCCTCTCAACAGCCCAAACAAGTTTCTAAAAGGATGAGTTTGCAACTACTTTACTTTTGGAGAAAATTCAAAACATTCATTATTCAATAGGGCCCAAACTATCAAAAACCAGCGGTTTCAATGAACACACATTTCTTGGTAGAATCATGCAGGACTGAACTTTTTGATGTTTTTCTACTCCTTTCATGAGCCCAAACAAGTCTTTAAAAGCATGAGTTTGCAACTACTTTACATTTGGAGAAAATTCAAAACATTCATTATTCAATAGAGCCCAATAGCAAAAATCAGGTTTTGAATGAAGAATCACATTTCTTGGTAAAATCATGCAGGATTGAAATTTTTGATGGTTTTTTACTCCTCTCAACAGCCCAAACAAGTTTCTAAAAGGATGAGTTTGCAACTACTTTACTTTTGGAGAAAATTCAAAACATTCATTATTCTATAAGGCCCAAAATATCAAAAACCAGCGGTTTGAATGAACACACATTTCTTGGTAGAATCGTGCAGGACTGAAATTTTTGATGTTTTTCTACTCCTCTCATGAGCCCAAACAAGTCTCTAAAAGGATGAGTTTGCAACTGCTTTACTTTTGGAGAAAATTCAAAACATTCATTATTCAATAGAGCCCAATAGCAAAAACCAGCGTTTTGAATGAAGAATCACATTTCTTGGTAGAATCATGCAGGATTGAAATTTTTGATGGTTTTTTACTCCTCTCAACAGCCCAAACAAGTTTCTAAAAGGATGAGTTTGCAAATACTTTACTTTTGGAGAAAATTCAAAACATTCATTATTCAATAGGGCCCAAACTATCAAAAACCAGCGGTTTCAATGAACACACATTTCTTGGTAGAATCGTGCAGGACTGAAATTTTTGATGTTTTTCTACTCCTCTCATGAGCCCAAACAAGTCTCTAAAAGCATGAGTTTGCAACTACTTTACTTTTGGAGAAAATTCAAAACATTCATTATTCAATAGCGCCCAATAGCAAAAATCAGGTTTTGAATGAAGAATCACATTTCTTGGTAGAATCATGCAGGATTGAAATTTTTGATGGTTTTTTACTCCTCTCAACAGCCCAAACAAGTTTCTAAAAGGATGAGTTTGCAAATACTTTACTTTTGGAGAAAATTCAAAACATTCATTATTCAATAGGGCCCAAACTATCAAAAACCAGCGGTTTCAATGAACACACATTTCTTGGTAGAATCGTGCAGGACTGAAATTTTTGATGTTTTTCTACTCCTCTCATGAGCCCAAACAAGTCTCTAAAAGCATGAGTTTGCAACTACTTTACTTTTGGAGAAAATTCAAAACATTCATTATTCAATAGCGCCCAATAGCAAAAATCAGGTTTTGAATGAAGAATCACATTTCTTGGTAGAATCATGCAGGATTGAAATTTTTGATGGTTTTTTACTCCGCTCAACAGCCCAAACAAGTTTCTAAAAGGATGAGTTTGCAACTACTTTACTTTTGGAGAAAATTCAAAACATTCATTATTCTATAAGGCCCAAAATATCAAAAACCAGCGGTTTGAATGAACACACATTTCTTGGTAGAATCGTGCAGGACTGAAATTTTTGATGTTTTTCTACTCCTCTCATGAGCCCAAACAAGTCTCTAAAAGGATGAGTTTGCAACTGCTTTACTTTTGGAGAAAATTCAAAACATTCATTATTCAATAGAGCCCAATAGCAAAAACCAGCGTTTTGAATGAAGAATCACATTTCTTGGTAGAATCATGCAGGATTGAAATTTTTGATGGTTTTTTACTCCTCTCAACAGCCCAAACAAGTTTCTAAAAGGATGAGTTTGCAAATACTTTACTTTTGGAGAAAATTCAAAACATTCATTATTCAATAGGGCCCAAACTATCAAAAACCAGCGGTTTCAATGAACACACATTTCTTGGTAGAATCGTGCAGGACTGAAATTTTTGATGTTTTTCTACTCCTCTCATGAGCCCAAACAAGTCTCTAAAAGCATGAGTTTGCAACTACTTTACTTTTGGAGAAAATTCAAAACATTCATTATTCAATAGCGCCCAATAGCAAAAATCAGGTTTTGAATGAAGAATCACATTTCTTGGTAGAATCATGCAGGATTGAAATTTTTGATGGTTTTTTACTCCGCTCAACAGCCCAAACAAGTTTCTAAAAGGATGAGTTTGCAACTACTTTACTTTTGGAGAAAATTCAAAACATTCATTATTCAATAGGGCCCAAACTATCAAAAACCAGCGGTTTCAATGAACACACATTTCTTGGTAGAATCATGCAGGACTGAAATTTTTGATGTTTTTCTACTCCTCTCATGAGCCCAAACAAGTCTCTAAAAGCATGAGTTTGCAACTACTTTACTTTTGGAGAAAATTCAAAACATTCACTTTTCACTAGAGCCCAATAGCAAAAATCAGGTTTTGAATGAAGAATCACATTTCTTGGTAGAATCATGCTGCATTGAAATTTTTGATGGTTTTTTACTCCTCTCAACAGCCCAAACAAGTTTCTAAAAGGATGAGTTTGCAACTAATTTACTTTTGGAGAAAATTCAAAACATTCATTATTCAATAGGGCCCAAACTATCAAAAACCAGCGGTTTCAATGAACACACATTTCTTGGTAGAATCATGCAAGACTGAAATTTTTGATCTTTTTCTACTCCTCTCATGAGCCCAAACAAGTCTCTAAAAGCATGAGTTTGCAACTACTTTACTTTTGGAGAAAATTCAAAACATTCATTATTCAATAGAGCCCAATAGCAAAAATCAGGTTTTGAATGAAGATTCACATTTCTTGGTAGAATCATGCAGGATTGAAATTTTTGATGGTTTTTTACTCCTCTCAACAGCCCAAACAAGTTTCTAAAAGGATGAGTTTGCAACTACTTTACTTTTGGAGAAAATTCAAAACATTCATTATTCAATAGGGCCCAAACTATCAAAAACCAGCGGTTTCAATGAACACACATTTCTTGGTAGAATCATGCAGGACTGAAATTTTTGATGTTTTTCTACTCCTCTCATGAGCCCAAACAAGTCTTTAAAAGCATGAGTTTGCAACTACTTTACATTTGGAGAAAATTCAAAACATTGATTATTCAATAGAGCCCAATAGCAAAAATCAGGTTTTGAATGAAGAATCACATTTCTTGGTAAAATCATGCAGGATTGAAATTTTTGATGGTTTTTTACTCCTCTCAACAGCCCAAACAAGTTTCTAAAAGGATGAGTTTGCAACTACTTTACTTTTGGAGAAAATTCAAAACATTCATTATTTAATAGGGCCCAAACTATCAAAAACCAGCGGTTTCAATGAACACACATTTCTTGGTAGAATCATGCAGGACTGAAATTTTTGATGTTTTTCTACTCCTCTCATGAGCCCAAACAAGTCTCTAAAAGCATGAGTTTGCAACTACTTTACTTTTGGAGAAAATTCAAAACATTCATTATTCAATAGAGCCCAATAGCAAAAATCAGGATTTGAATGAAGAATCACATTTCTTGGTAGAATCATGCAGGATTGAAATTTTTGATGGTTTTTTACTCCTCTCAACAGCCCAAATAAGTTTCTAAAAGGATGAGTTTGCAACTACTTTACTTTTGGAGAAAATTCAAAACATTCATTATTCAATAGGGCCCAAAATATCAAAAAACAGCGGTTTGAATGAACACACATTTCTTGGTAGAATCGTGCAGGACTGAAATTTTTGATGTTTTTCTACTCCTCTCATGAGCCCAAACAAGTCTCTAAAAGGATGAGTTTGCAACTACTTTACTTTTGGAGAAAATTCAAAACATTCATTATTCAATAGAGCCCAATAGCAAAAACCAGCGTTTTGAATGAAGAATCACATTTCTTGGTAGAATCATGCAGGATTGAAATTTTTGATGGTTTTTTACTCCTCTCAACAGCCCAAACAAGTTTCTAAAAGGATGAGTTTGCAACTAGTTTACTTTTGGAGAAAATTCAAAACATTCATTATTCAATAGGGCCCAAACTATCAAAAACCAGCGGTTTCAATGAACACACATTTCTTGGTAGAATCATGCAGGACTGAAATTTTTGATGTTTTTCTTCTCCTCTCATGAGCCCAAACAAGTCTCTAAAAGCATGAGTTTGCAACTACTTTACTTTTGGAGAAAATTCAAAACATTCATTATTCAATAGAGCCCAATAGCAAAAATCAGGTTTTGAATGAAGAATCACATTTCTTGGTAGAATCATGCAGGATTGAAATTTTTGATGGTTTTTTACTCCTCTCTACAGCCCAAACAAGTTTCTAAAAGGATGAGTTTGCAACTACTTTACTTTTGGAGAAAATTCAAAACATTCATTATTCAATAGGGCCCAAAATATCAAAAAACAGCGGTTTGAATGAACACACATTTCTTGGTAGAATCGTGCAGGACTGAAATTTTTGATGTTTTTCTACTCCTCTCATGAGCCCAAACAAGTCTCTAAAAGGATGAGTTTGCAACTACTTTACTTTTGGAGAAAATTCAAAACATTCATTATTCAATAGAGCCCAATAGCAAAAACCAGCGTTTTGAATGGAGAATCACATTTCTTGGTAGAATCATGCAGGATTGAAATTTTTGATGGTTTTTTACTCCTCTCAACAGCCCAAACAAGTTTCTAAAAGGATGAGTTTGCAACTACTTTACTTTTGGAGAAAATTCAAAACATTCATTATTCAATAGGGCCCAAACTATCAAAAACCAGCGGTTTCAATGAACACACATTTCTTGGTAGAATGATGCAGGACTGAAATTTTTGATGTTTTTCTACTCCTCTCATGAGCCCAAACAAGTCTCTAAAAGCATGAGTTTGCAACTACTTTACTTTTGGAGAAAATTCAAAACATTCATTATTCAATAGAGCCCAATAGCAAAAATCAGGTTTTGAATGAAGAATCACATTTCTTGGTAGAATCATGCAGGATTGAAATTTTTGATGGTTTTTTACTCCTCTCTACAGCCCAAACAAGTTTCTAAAAGGATGAGTTTGCAACTGCTTTACTTTTGGAGAAAATTCAAAACATTCATTATTCAATAGGGCCCAAACTGTCAAAAACCAGCGGTTTCAATGAACACACATTTCTTGGTAGAATCATGCAGGACTGAAATTTTTGATGTTTTTCTACTCCTCTCATGAGCCCAAACAAGTCTCTAAAAGGATGAGTTTGCAACTACTTTACTTTTGGAGAAAATTCAAAACATTCATTATTCAATAGAGCCCAATAGCAAAAATCAGGTTTTGAATGAAGAATCACATTTCTTGGTAGAATCATGCAGGATTGAAATTTTTGATGGTTTTTTACTCCTCTCAACAGCCCAAACAAGTTTCTAAAAGGATGAGTTTGCAACTACTTTACTTTTGGAGAAAATTCAAAACATTCATTATTCAATAGGGCCCAAACTATCAAAAACCAGCGGTTTCAATGAACACACATTTCTTGGTAGAATCATGCAGGACTGAAATTTTTGATGTTTTTCTACTCTCATGAGCCCAAACAAGTCTCTAAAAGCATGAGTTTGCAACTACTTTACTTTTGGAGAAAATTCAAAACATTCATTATTCAATAGAGCCCAATAGCAAAAATCAGGTTTTGAATGAAGAATCACATTTCTTGGTAGAATCATGCAGGATTGAAATTTTTGATGGTTTTTTACTCCTCTCAACAGCCCAAACAAGTTTCTAAAAGGATGAGTTTGTAACTGCTTTACTTTTGGAGAAAATTCAAAACATTCATTATTCAATAGGGCCCAAACTATCAAAAACCAGCGGTTTGAATGAACACACATTTCTTGGTAGAATCATGCAGGACTGAAATTTTTGATGTTTTTCTACTCCTCTCATGAGCCCAAACAAGTCTCTAAAAGCATGAGTTTGCAACTACTTTACTTTTGGAGAAAATTCAAAACATTCATTATTCAATAGAGCCCAATAGGAAAAATCAGGTTTTGAATGAAGAATCACATTTCTTGGTAGAATCATGCAGGATTGAAATTTTTGATGGTTTTTTACTCCTCTCAACAGCCCAAACAAGTTTCTAAAAGGATGAGTTTGCAACTACTTTACTTTTGGAGAAAATTCAAAACATTCATTATTCAATAGTGCCCAAAATATCAAAAACCAGCGGTTTGAATGAACACACATTTCTTGGTAGAATCGTGCAGGACTGAAATTTTTGATGTTTTTCTACTCCTCTCATGAGCCCAAACAAGTCTCTAAAAGGATGAGTTTGCAACTACTTTACTTTTGGAGAAAATTCAAAACATTCATTATTCAATAGAGCCCAATAGCAAAAACCAGCGTTTTGAATGAAGAATCACATTTCTTGGTAGAATCATGCAGGATTGAAATTTTTGATGGTTTTTTACTCCTCTCAACAGCCCAAACAAGTTTCTAAAAGGATGAGTTTGCAACTACTTTACTTTTGGAGAAAATTCAAAACATTCATTATTCAATAGGGCCCAAACTATCAAAAAACAGCGGTTTCAATGAACACACATTTCTTGGTAGAATCATGCAGGACTGAAATTTTTGATGTTTTTCTACTCCTCTCATGAGACCAAACAAGTCTCTAAAAGCATGAGTTTGCAACTACTTTACTTTTGGAGAAAATTCAAAACATTCATTATTCAATAGAGCCCAATAGCAAAAATCAGGTTTTGAATGAAGAATCACATTTCTTGGTAAAATCATGCAGGATTGAAATTTTTGATGGTTTTTTATTCCTCTCAACAGCCCAAACAAGTTTCTAAAAGGATGAGTTTGCAACTACTTTACTTTTGGAGAAAATTCAAAACATTCATTATTCAATAGGGCCCAAACTATCAAAAACCAGCGGTTTGAATGAACACACATTTCTTGGTAGAATCATGCAGGACTGAAATTTTTGATGTTTTTCTACTCCTCTCATGAGCCCAAACAAGTCTCTAAAAGCATGAGTTTGCAACTACTTTACTTTTGGAGAAAATTCAAAACATTCATTATTCAATAGAGCCCAATAGCAAAAATCAGGTTTTGAATGAAGAATCACATTTCTTGGTAGAATCATGCAGGATTGAAATTTTTGATGTTTTTTTACTCCTCTCAACAGCCCAAACAAGTTTCTAAAAGGATGAGTTTGCAACTACTTTACTTTTGGAGAAAATTCAAAACATTCATTATTCTATAAGGCCCAAAATATCAAAAACCAGCGGTTTGAATGAACACACATTTCTTGGTAGAATCGTGCAGGACTGAAATTTTTGATGTTTTTCTACTCCTCTCATGAGCCCAAACAAGTCTCTAAAAGGATGAGTTTGCAACTACTTTACTTTTGGAGAAAATTCAAAACATTCATTATTCAATAGAGCCCAATAGCAAAAACCAGCGTTTTGAATGAAGAATCACATTTCTTGGTAGAATCATGCAGGATTGAAATTTTTGATGGTTTTTTACTCCTCTCAACAGCCCAAACAAGTTTCTAAAAGGATGAGTTTGCAAATACTTTACTTTTGGAGAAAATTCAAAACATTCATTATTCAATAGGGCCCAAACTATCAAAAACCAGCGGTTTCAATGAACACACATTTCTTGGTAGAATCGTGCAGGACTGAAATTTTTGATGTTTTTCTACTCCTCTCATGAGCCCAAACAAGTCTCTAAAAGCATGAGTTTGCAACTACTTTACTTTTGGAGAAAATTCAAAACATTCATTATTCAATAGCGCCCAATAGCAAAAATCAGGTTTTGAATGAAGAATCACATTTCTTGGTAGAATCATGCAGGATTGAAATTTTTGATGGTTTTTTACTCCTCTCAACAGCCCAAACAAGTTTCTAAAAGGATGAGTTTGCAACTACTTTACTTTTGGAGAAAATTCAAAACATTCATTATTCAATAGGGCCCAAAATATCAAAAACCAGCCGTTTCAATGAACACACATTTCTTGGTAGAATCATGCAGGGCTGAAATTTTTGATGTTTTTCTACTCCTCTCCTGAGCCCAAACAAGTCTCTAAAAGCATGAGTTTGCAACTACTTTACTTTTGGAGAAAATTCAAAACATTCATTATTCAATAGAGCCCAATAGCAAAAATCAGGTTTTGAATGAAGAATCACATTTCTTGGTAGAATCATGCAGGATTGAAATTTTTGATGGTTTTTTACTCCTCTCAACAGCCCACACAAGTTTCTAAAAGGATGAGTTTGCAACTACTTTACTTTTGGAGAAAATTCAAAACATTCATTATTCAATAGGGCCCAAACTATCAAAAACCAGCGGTTTGAATGAACTCACATTTCTTGGTAGAATCATGCAGGACTGAAATTTTTGATGTTTTTCTACTCCTCTCATGAGCCCAAACAAGTCTCTAAAAGCATGAGTTTGCAACTACTTTACTTTTGGAGAAAATTCAAAACATTCACTTTTCTCTAGAGCCCAATAGCAAAAATCAGGTTTTGAATGAAGAATCACATTTCTTGGAAGAATCATGCTGCATTGAAATTTTTGATGGTTTTTTACTCCTCTCAACAGCCCAAACAAGTTTCTAAATCCTGCATGATTTTACCAAGAAATGTGATTCTTCATTCAAAACCTGATTTTTGCTATTGGGCTCTATTGAATAGTGAATGTTTTGAATTTTCTCCAAAAGTAAAGTAGTTGCAAACTCATGCTTTTAGAAACTTGTTTGGGCTCATGAGAGGAGTAGAAAAACATCAAAAATTTCAGTCCTGCATGATTCTACCAAGAAATGTGTGTTCATTGAAACCGCTGGTTTTTGATAGTTTGGGCCCTATTGAATAATGAATGTTTTGAATTTTCTCCAAAAGTAAAGTAGTTGCAAACTCATCCTTTTAGAAACTTGTTTGGGCTGTTGAGAGGAGTAAAAAACCATCAAAAATTTCAATCCTGCATGATTTTACCAAGAAATGTGATTCTTCATTCAAAACCTGATTTTTGCTATTGGGCTCTATTGAATAATGAATGTTTTGAATTTTCTCCAAATGTAAAGTAGTTGCAAACTCATGCTTTTAAAGACTTGTTTGGGCTCATGAAAGGAGTAGAAAAACATCAAAAATTTCAGTCCTGCATGATTCTACCAAGAAATGTGTGTTCATTGAAACCGCTGGTTTTTGATAGTTTGGGCCCTATTGAATAATGAATGTTTTGAATTTTCTCCAAAAGTAAAGTAGTTGCAAACTCATCCTTTTAGAAACTTGTTTGGGCTGTTGAGAGGAGTAAAAAACCATCAAAAATTTCAATGCAGCATGATTCTACCAAGAAATGTGATTCTTCATTCAAAACCTGATTTTTGCTATTGGGCTCTATTGAATAATGAATGTTTTGAATTTTCTCCAAAAGTAAAGTAGTTGCAAACTCATGCTTTTAGAGACTTGTTTGGGCTCATGAGAGGAGTAGAAAAACATCAAAAATTTCAGTCCTGCATGATTCTACCAAGAAATGTGTGTTCATTCAAACCGCTGGTTTTTGATAGTTTGGGCCCTATTGAATAATGAATGTTTTGAATTTTCTCCAAAAGTAAAGTAGTTGCAAACTCATCCTTTTAGAAACTTGTTTGGGCTGTTGAGAGGAATAAAAAACCATCAAAAATTTCAATCCTGCATGATTTTACCAAGAAATGTGATTCTTCATTCAAAACCTGATTTTTGCTATTGGGCTCTATTGAATAATGAATGTTTTGAATTTTCTCCAAAAGTAAAGTAGTTGCAAACTCATGCTTTTAGAGACTTGTTTGGTCTCATGAGAGGAGTAGAAAAACATCAAAAATTTCAGTCCTGCATGATTCTACCAAGAAATGTGTGTTCATTGAAACCGCTGTTTTTTGATAGTTTGGGCCCTATTGAATAATGAATGTTTTGAATTTTCTCCAAAAGTAAAGTAGTTGCAAACTCATCCTTTTAGAAACTTGTTTGGGCTGTTGAGAGGAGTAAAAAACCATCAAAAATTTCAATCCTGCATGATTCTACCAAGAAATGTGATTCTTCATTCAAAACGCTGGTTTTTGCTATTGGGCTCTATTGAATAATGAATGTTTTGAATTTTCTCCAAAAGTAAAGTAGTTGCAAACTCATCCTTTTAGAGACTTGTTTGGGCTCATGAGAGGAGTAGAAAAACATCAAAAATTTCAGTCCTGCACGATTCTACCAAGAAATGTGTGTTCATTCAAACCGCTGGTTTTTGATATTTTGGGCACTATTGAATAATGAATGTTTTGAATTTTCTCCAAAAGTAAAGTAGTTGCAAACTCATCCTTTTAGAAACTTGTTTGGGCTGTTGAGAGGAGTAAAAAACCATCAAAAATTTCAATCCTGCATGATTCTACCAAGAAATGTGATTCTTCATTCAAAACCTGATTTTTCCTATTGGGCTCTATTGAATAATGAATGTTTTGAATTTTCTCCAAAAGTAAAGTAGTTGCAAACTCATGCTTTTAGAGACTTGTTTGGGCTCATGAGAGGAGTAGAAAAACATCAAAAATTTCAGTCCTGCATGATTCTACCAAGAAATGTGTGTTCATTCAAACCGCTGGTTTTTGATAGTTTGGGCCCTATTGAATAATGAATGTTTTGAATTTTCTCCAAAAGTAAAGCAGTTACAAACTCATCCTTTTAGAAACTTGTTTGGGCTGTTGAGAGGAGTAAAAAACCATCAAAAATTTCAATCCTGCATGATTCTACCAAGAAATGTGATTCTTCATTCAAAACCTGATTTTTGCTATTGGGCTCTATTGAATAATGAATGTTTTGAATTTTCTCCAAAAGTAAAGTAGTTGCAAACTCATGCTTTTAGAGACTTGTTTGGGCTCATGAGAGTAGAAAAACATCAAAAATTTCAGTCCTGCATGATTCTACCAAGAAATGTGTGTTCATTGAAACCGCTGGTTTTTGATAGTTTGGGCCCTATTGAATAATGAATGTTTTGAATTTTCTCCAAAAGTAAAGTAGTTGCAAACTCATCCTTTTAGAAACTTGTTTGGGCTGTTGAGAGGAGTAAAAAACCATCAAAAATTTCAATCCTGCATGATTCTACCAAGAAATGTGATTCTTCATTCAAAACCTGATTTTTGCTATTGGGCTCTATTGAATAATGAATGTTTTGAATTTTCTCCAAAAGTAAAGTAGTTGCAAACTCATCCTTTTAGAGACTTGTTTGGGCTCATGAGAGGAGTAGAAAAACATCAAAAATTTCAGTCCTGCATGATTCTACCAAGAAATGTGTGTTCATTGAAACCGCTGGTTTTTGACAGTTTGGGCCCTATTGAATAATGAATGTTTTGAATTTTCTCCAAAAGTAAAGCAGTTGCAAACTCATCCTTTTAGAAACTTGTTTGGGCTGTAGAGAGGAGTAAAAAACCATCAAAAATTTCAATCCTGCATGATTCTACCAAGAAATGTGATTCTTCATTCAAAACCTGATTTTTGCTATTGGGCTCTATTGAATAATGAATGTTTTGAATTTTCTCCAAAAGTAAAGTAGTTGCAAACTCATGCTTTTAGAGACTTGTTTGGGCTCATGAGAGGAGTAGAAAAACATCAAAAATTTCAGTCCTGCATGATTCTACCAAGAAATGTGTGTTCATTGAAACCGCTGGTTTTTGATAGTTTGGGCCCTATTGAATAATGAATGTTTTGAATTTTCTCCAAAAGTAAAGTAGTTGCAAACTCATCCTTTTAGAAACTTGTTTGGGCTGTTGAGAGGAGTAAAAAACCATCAAAAATTTCAATCCTGCATGATTCTACCAAGAAATGTGATTCTTCATTCAAAACCTGATTTTTGCTATTGGGGTCTATTGAATAATGAATGTTTTGAATTTTCTCCAAAAGTAAAGTAGTTGCAAACTCATGCTTTTAGAGACTTGTTTGGGCTCATGAGAGGAGTAGAAAAACATAAAAAATTTCAGTCCTGCATGATTCTACCAAGAAATGTGTGTTCATTGAAACCGCTGGTTTTTGATAGTTTGGGCCCTATTGAATAATGAATGTTTTGAATTTTCTCCAAAAGTAAAGTAGTTGCAAACTCATCCTTTTAGAAACTTGTTTGGGCTGTTGAGAGGAGTAAAAAACCATCAAAAATTTCAATCCTGCATGATTTTACCAAGAAATGTGATTCTTCATTCAAAACCTGATTTTTGCTATTGGGCTCTATTGAATAATGAATGTTTTGAATTTTCTCCAAAAGTAAAGTAGTTGCAAACTCATGCTTTTAAAGACTTGTTTGGGCTCATGAGAGGAGTAGAAAAACATCAAAAATTTCAGTCCTGCATGATTCTACCAAGAAATGTGTGTTCATTGAAACCGCTGGTTTTTGATAGTTTGGGCCCTATTGAATAATGAATGTTTTGAATTTTCTCCAAAAGTAAAGTAGTTGCAAACTCATCCTTTTAGAAACTTGTTTGGGCTGTTGAGAGGAGTAAAAAACCATCAAAAATTTCAATCCTGCATGATTCTACCAAGAAATGTGAATCTTCATTCAAAACCTGATTTTTGCTATTGGGCTCTATTGAATAATGAATGTTTTGAATTTTCTCCAAAAGTAAAGTAGTTGCAAACTCATGCTTTTAGAGACTTGTTTGGGCTCATGAGAGGAGTAGAAAAACATCAAAAATTTCAGTCTTGCATGATTCTACCAAGAAATGTGTGTTCATTGAAACCGCTGGTTTTTGATAGTTTGGGCCCTATTGAATAATGAATGTTTTGAATTTTCTCCAAAAGTAAATTAGTTGCAAACTCATCCTTTTAGAAACTTGTTTGGGCTGTTGAGAGGAGTAAAAAACCATCAAAAATTTCAATGCAGCATGATTCTACCAAGAAATGTGATTCTTCATTCAAAACCTGATTTTTGCTATTGGGCTCTAGTGAAAAGTGAATGTTTTGAATTTTCTCCAAAAGTAAAGTAGTTGCAAACTCATGCTTTTAGAGACTTGTTTGGGCTCATGAGAGGAGTAGAAAAACATCAAAAATTTCAGTCCTGCATGATTCTACCAAGAAATGTGAGTTCATTCAAACCGCTGGTTTTTGATAGTTTGGGCCCTATTGAATAATGAATGTTTTGAATTTTCTCCAAAAGTAAAGTAGTTGCAAACTCATCCTTTTAGAAACTTGTTTGGGCTGTTGAGAGGAGTAAAAAACCATCAAAAATTTCAATCCTGCATGATTCTACCAAGAAATGTGATTCTTCATTCAAAACCTGATTTTTGCTATTGGGCTCTATTGAATAATGAATGTTTTGAATTTTCTCCAAAAGTAAAGTAGTTGCAAACTCATGCTTTTAGAGACTTGTTTGGGCTCAGGAGAGGAGTAGAAAAACATCAAAAATTTCAGTCCTGCATGATTCTACCAAGAAATGTGTGTTCATTGAAACGGCTGGTTTTTGATATTTTGGGCCCTATTGAATAATGAATGTTTTGAATTTTCTCCAAAAGTAAAGTAGTTGCAAACTCATCCTTTTAGAAACTTGTTTGGGCTGTTGAGAGGAGTAAAAAAACATCAAAAATTTCAATCCTGCATGATTCTACCAAGAAATGTGATTCTTCATTCAAAACCTGATTTTTGCTATTGGGCGCTATTGAATAATGAATGTTTTGAATTTTCTCCAAAAGTAAAGTAGTTGCAAACTCATGCTTTTAGAGACTTGTTTGGGCTCATGAGAGGAGTAGAAAAACATCAAAAATTTCAGTCCTGCACGATTCTACCAAGAAATGTGTGTTCATTGAAACCGCTGGTTTTTGATAGTTTGGGCCCTATTGAATAATGAATGTTTTGAATTTTCTCCAAGAGTAAAGTATTTGCAAACTCATCCTTTTAGAAACTTGTTTGGGCTGTTGAGAGGAGTAAAAAACCATCAAAAATTTCAATCCTGCATGATTTTACCAAGAAATGTGATTCTTCATTCAAAACCTAATTTTTGCTATTGGGCTCTATTGAATAGTGAATGTTTTGAATTTTCTCCAAAAGTAAAGTAGTTGCAAACTCATGCTTTTAGAAACTTGTTTGGTCTCATGAGAGGAGTAGAGAAACATCAAAAATTTCAGTCCTGCATGATTCTACCAAGAAATGTGTGTTCATTGAAACCGCTGGTTTTTGATAGTTTGGGCCCTATTGAATAATGAATGTTTTGAATTTTCTCCAAAAGTAAAGTAGTTGCAAACTCATCCTTTTAGAAACTTGTTTGGGCTGTTGAGAGGAGTAAAAAACCATCAAAAATTTCAATCCTGCATGATTCTACCAAGAAATGTGATTCTTCATTCAAAACGCTGGTTTTTGCTATTGGGCTCTATTGAATAATGAATGTTTTGAATTTTCTCCAAAAGTAAAGTAGTTGCAAACTCATCCTTTTAGAGACTTGTTTGGGCTCATGAGAGGAGTAGAAAAACATCAAAAATTTCAGTCCTGCACGATTCTACCAAGAAATGTGTGTTCATTCAAACCGCTGGTTTTTGATATTTTGGGCCCTATTGAATAATGAATGTTTTGAATTTTCTCCAAAAGTAAAGTAGTTGCAAACTCATCCTTTTAGAAACTTATTTGGGCTGTTGAGAGGAGTAAAAAACCATCAAAAATTTCAATCCTGCATGATTCTACCAAGAAATGTGATTCTTCATTCAAATCCTGATTTTTGCTATTGGGCTCTATTGAATAATGAATGTTTTGAATTTTCTCCAAAAGTAAAGTAGTTGCAAACTCATGCTTTTAGAGACTTGTTTGGGCTCATGAGAGGAGTAGAAAAACATCAAAAATTTCAGTCCTGCATGATTCTACCAAGAAATGTGTGTTCATTGAAACCGCTGGTTTTTGATAGTTTGGGCCCTATTGAATAATGAATGTTTTGAATTTTCTCCAAAAGTAAAGTAGTTGCAAACTCATCCTTTAAGAAACTTGTTTGGGCTGTTGAGAGGAGTAAAAAACCATCAAAAATTTCAATCCTGCATGATTCTACCAAGAAATGTGAATCTTCATTCAAAACCTGATTTTTGCTATTGGGCTCTATTGAATAATGAATGTTTTGAATTTTCTCCAAAAGTAAAGTAGTTGCAAACTCATGCTTTTAGAGACTTGTTTGGGCTCATGAGAGGAGTAGAAAAACATCAAAAATTTCAGTCCTGCATGATTCTACCAAGAAATGTGTGTTCATTGAAACCGCTGGTTTTTGATAGTTTGGGCCCTATTGAATAATAAATGTTTTGAATTTTCTCCAAAAGTAAAGTAGTTGCAAACTCATCCTTTTAGAAACTTGTTTGGGCTGTTGAGAGGAGTAAAAAACCATCAAAAATTTCAATCCTGCATGATTCTACCAAGAAATGTGATTCTTCATTCAAAACCTGATTTTTCCTATTGGGCTCTATTGAATAATGAATGTTTTGAATTTTCTCCAAAAGTAAAGTAGTTGCAAACTCATGCTTTTAGAGACTTGTTTGGGCTCATGAGAGGAGTAGAAAAACATCAAAAATTTCAATCCTGCATGAATCTACCAAGAAATGTGTGTTCATTGAAACCGCTGGTTTTTGATAGTTTGGGCCCTATTGAATAATGAATGTTTTGAATTTTCTCCAAGAGTAAAGTATTTGCAAACTCATCCTTTTAGAAACTTGTTTGGGCTGTTGAGAGGAGTAAAAAACCATCAAAAATTTCAATCCTGCATGATTTTACCAAGAAATGTGATTCTTCATTCAAAACCTAATTTTTGCTATTGGGCTCTATTGAATAGTGAATGTTTTGAATTTTCTCCAAAAGTAAAGTAGTTGCAAACTCATGCTTTTAGAAACTTGTTTGGTCTCATGAGAGGAGTAGAGAAACATCAAAAATTTCAGTCCTGCATGATTCTACCAAGAAATGTGTGTTCATTGAAACCGCTGGTTTTTGATAGTTTGGGCCCTATTGAATAATGAATGTTTTGAATTTTCTCCAAAAGTAAAGTAGTTGCAAACTCATCCTTTTAGAAACTTGTTTGGGCTGTTGAGAGGAGTAAAAAACCATCAAAAATTTCAATCCTGCATGATTCTACCAAGAAATGTGATTCTTCATTCAAAACGCTGGTTTTTGCTATTGGGCTCTATTGAATAATGAATGTTTTGAATTTTCTCCAAAAGTAAAGTAGTTGCAAACTCATCCTTTTAGAGACTTGTTTGGGCTCATGAGAGGAGTAGAAAAACATCAAAAATTTCAGTCCTGCACGATTCTACCAAGAAATGTGTGTTCATTCAAACCGCTGGTTTTTGATATTTTGGGCCCTATTGAATAATGAATGTTTTGAATTTTCTCCAAAAGTAAAGTAGTTGCAAACTCATCCTTTTAGAAACTTATTTGGGCTGTTGAGAGGAGTAAAAAACCATCAAAAATTTCAATCCTGCATGATTCTACCAAGAAATGTGATTCTTCATTCAAATCCTGATTTTTGCTATTGGGCTCTATTGAATAATGAATGTTTTGAATTTTCTCCAAAAGTAAAGTAGTTGCAAACTCATGCTTTTAGAGACTTGTTTGGGCTCATGAGAGGAGTAGAAAAACATCAAAAATTTCAGTCCTGCATGATTCTACCAAGAAATGTGTGTTCATTGAAACCGCTGGTTTTTGATAGTTTGGGCCCTATTGAATAATGAATGTTTTGAATTTTCTCCAAAAGTAAAGTAGTTGCAAACTCATCCTTTTAGAAACTTGTTTGGGCTGTTGAGAGGAGTAAAAAACCATCAAAAATTTCAATCCTGCATGATTCTACCAAGAAATGTGAATCTTCATTCAAAACCTGATTTTTGCTATTGGGCTCTATTGAATAATGAATGTTTTGAATTTTCTCCAAAAGTAAAGTAGTTGCAAACTCATGCTTTTAGAGACTTGTTTGGGCTCATGAGAGGAGTAGAAAAACATCAAAAATTTCAGTCCTGCATGATTCTACCAAGAAATGTGTGTTCATTGAAACCGCTGGTTTTTGATAGTTTGGGCCCTATTGAATAATAAATGTTTTGAATTTTCTCCAAAAGTAAAGTAGTTGCAAACTCATCCTTTTAGAAACTTGTTTGGGCTGTTGAGAGGAGTAAAAAACCATCAAAAATTTCAATCCTGCATGATTCTACCAAGAAATGTGATTCTTCATTCAAAACCTGATTTTTCCTATTGGGCTCTATTGAATAATGAATGTTTTGAATTTTCTCCAAAAGTAAAGTAGTTGCAAACTCATGCTTTTAGAGACTTGTTTGGGCTCATGAGAGGAGTAGAAAAACATCAAAAATTTCAATCCTGCATGAATCTACCAAGAAATGTGTGTTCATTGAAACCGCTGGTTTTTGATAGTTTGGGCCCTATTGAATAATGAATGTTTTGAATTTTCTCCAAAAGTAAAGTAGTTGCAAACTCATCCTTTTAGAAACTTGTTTGGGCTGTTGAGAGGAGTAAAAAACCATCAAAAATTTCAATCCTGCATGATTTTACCAAGAAATGTGATTCTTCATTCAAAACCTGATTTTTGCTATTGGGCTCTATTGAATAATGAATGTTTTGAATTTTCTCCAAAAGTAAAGTAGTTGCAAACTCATGCTTTTAAAGACTTGTTTGGGCTCATGAGAGGAGTAGAAAAACATCAAAAATTTCAGTCCTGCATGATTCTACCAAGAAAAGTGTGTTCATTGAAACCGCTGGTTTTTGATAGTTTGGGCCCTATTGAATAATGAATGTTTTGAATTTTCTCCAAAAGTAAATTAGTTGCAAACTCATCCTTTTAGAAACTTGTTTGGGCTGTTGAGAGGAGTAAAAAACCATCAAAAATTTCAATCCTGCATGATTCTACCAAGAAATGTGAATCTTCATTCAAAACCTGATTTTTGCTATTGGGCTCTATTGAATAATGAATGTTTTGAATTTTCTCCAAAAGTAAAGTAGTTGCAAACTCATGCTTTTAGAGACTTGTTTGGGCTCATGAGAGGAGTAGAAAAACATCAAAAATTTCAGTCTTGCATGATTCTACCAAGAAATGTGTGTTCATTGAAACCGCTGGTTTTTGATAGTTTGGGCCCTATTGAATAATGAATGTTTTGAATTTTCTCCAAAAGTAAATTAGTTGCAAACTCATCCTTTTAGAAACTTGTTTGGGCTGTTGAGAGGAGTAAAAAACCATCAAAAATTTCAATGCAGCATGATTCTACCAAGAAATGTGATTCTTCATTCAAAACCTGATTTTTGCTATTGGGCTCTAGTGAAAAGTGAATGTTTTGAATTTTCTCCAAAAGTAAAGTAGTTGCAAACTCATGCTTTTAGAGACTTGTTTGGGCTCATGAGAGGAGTAGAAAAACATCAAAAATTTCAGTCCTGCATGATTCTACCAAGAAATGTGAGTTCATTCAAACCGCTGGTTTTTGATAGTTTGGGCCCTATTGAATAATGAATGTTTTGAATTTTCTCCAAAAGTAAAGTAGTTGCAAACTCATCCTTTTAGAAACTTGTTTGGGCTGTTGAGAGGAGTAAAAAACCATCAAAAATTTCAATCCTGCATGATTCTACCAAGAAATGTGATTCTTCATTCAAAACCTGATTTTTGCTATTGGGCTCTATTGAATAATGAATGTTTTGAATTTTCTCCAAAAGTAAAGTAGTTGCAAACTCATGCTTTTAGAGACTTGTTTGGGCTCAGGAGAGGAGTAGAAAAACATCAAAAATTTCAGTCCTGCATGATTCTACCAAGAAATGTGTGTTCATTGAAACGGCTGGTTTTTGATATTTTGGGCCCTATTGAATAATGAATGTTTTGAATTTTCTCCAAAAGTAAAGTAGTTGCAAACTCATCCTTTTAGAAACTTGTTTGGGCTGTTGAGAGGAGTAAAAAACCATCAAAAATTTCAATCCTGCATGATTCTACCAAGAAATGTGATTCTTCATTCAAAACCTGATTTTTGCTATTGGGCTCTATTGAATAATGAATGTTTTGAATTTTCTCCAAAAGTAAAGTAGTTGCAAACTCATGCTTTTAGAGACTTGTTTGGGCTCATGAGAGGAGTCGAAAAACATCAAAAATTTCAGTCCTGCATGATTCTACCAAGAAATGTGTGTTCATTGAAACCGCTGGTTTTTGATAGTTTGGGCCCTATTGAATAATGAATGTTTTGAATTTTCTCCAAAAGTAAAGTAGTTGCAAACTCATCCTTTTAGAAACTTGTTTGGGCTGTTGAGAGGAGTAAAAAACCATCAAAAATTTCAATCCTGCATGATTTTACCAAGAAATGTGATTCTTCATTCAAAACCTAATTTTTGCTATTGGGCTCTATTGAATAGTGAATGTTTTGAATTTTCTCCAAAAGTAAAGTAGTTGCAAACTCATGCTTTTAGAAACTTGTTTGGTCTCATGAGAGGAGTAGAGAAACATCAAAAATTTCAGTCCTGCATGATTCTACCAAGAAATGTGTGTTCATTGAAACCGCTGGTTTTTGATAGTTTGGGCCCTATTGAATAATGAATGTTTTGAATTTTCTCCAAAAGTAAAGTAGTTGCAAACTCATCCTTTTAGAAACTTGTTTGGGCTGTTGAGAGGAGTAAAAAACCATCAAAAATTTCAATCCTGCATGATTCTACCAAGAAATGTGATTCTTCATTCAAAACGCTGGTTTTTGCTATTGGGCTCTATTGAATAATGAATGTTTTGAATTTTCTCCAAAAGTAAAGTAGTTGCAAACTCATCCTTTTAGAGACTTGTTTGGGCTCATGAGAGGAGTAGAAAAACATCAAAAATTTCAGTCCTGCACGATTCTACCAAGAAATGTGTGTTCATTCAAACCGCTGGTTTTTGATAGTTTGGGCCCTATTGAATAATGAATGTTTGAATTTTCTCCAAAAGTAAAGTAGTTGCAAACTCATCCTTTTAGAAACTTGTTTGGGCTGGTGAGAGGAGTAAAAAACCATCAAAAATTTCAATCCTGCATGATTCTACCAAGAAATGTGATTCTTCATTCAAAACCTGATTTTTGCTATTGGGGTCTATTGAATAATGAATGTTTTGAATTTTCTCCAAAAGTAAAGTAGTTGCAAACTCATGCTTTTAGAGACTTGTTTGGGCTCATGAGAGGAGTAGAAAAACATCAAAAATTTCAGTCCTGCATGATTCTACCAAGAAATGTGTGTTCATTGAAACCGCTGGTTTTTGATAGTTTGGGCCCTATTGAATAATGAATGTTTTGAATTTTCTCCAAAAGTAAAGTAGTGGCAAACTCATCCTTTTAGAAACTTGTTTGGGCTGTTGAGAGGAGTAAAAAACCATCAAAAATTTCAATCCTGCATGATTCTACCAAGAAATGTGATTCTTCATTCAAAACGCTGGTTTTTGCTATTGGGCTCTATTGAATAATGAATGTTTTGAATTTTCTCCAAAAGTAAAGTAGTTGCAAACTCATCCTTTTAGAGACTTGTTTGGGCTCATGAGAGGAGTAGAAAAACATCAAAAATTTCAGTCCTGCACGATTCTACCAAGAAATGTGTGTTCATTCAAACCGCTGGTTTTTGATATTTTGGGCCCTATTGAATAATGAATGTTTTGAATTTTCTCCAAAAGTAAAGTAGTTGCAAACTCATCCTTTTAGAAACTTGTTTGGGCTGTTGAGAGGAGTAAAAAACCATCAAAAATTTCAATCCTGCATGATTCTACCAAGAAATGTGATTCTTCATTCAAAACCTGATTTTTGCTATTGGGCTCTATTGAATAATGAATGTTTTGAATTTTCTCCAAAAGTAAAGTAGTTGCAAACTCATACTTTTAGAGACTTGTTTGGGCTCATGAGAGGAGTAGAAAAACATCAAAAATTTCAGTCCTGCATGATTCTACCAAGAAATGTGTGTTCATTGAAACCGCTGGTTTTTGATATTTTGGGCCCTATTGAATAATGAATGTTTTGAATTTTCTCCAAAAGTAAAGTAGTTGCAAACTCATCCTTTTAGAAACTTGTTTGGGCTGTTGAGAGGAGTAAAAAACCATCAAAAATTTCAATCCTGCATGATTCTACCAAGAAATGTGATTCTTCATTCAAAACCTGATTTTTGCTATTGGGCGCTATTGAATAATGAATGTTTTGAATTTTCTCCAAAAGTAAAGTAGTTGCAAACTCATGCTTTTAAAGACTTGTTTGGGCTCATGAGAGGAGTAGAAAAACATCAAAAATTTCAGTCCTGCACGATTCTACCAAGAAATGTGTGTTCATTGAAAACGGTGGTTTTTGATAGTTTGGGCCCTATTGAATAATGAATGTTTTGAATTTTCTCCAAAAGTAAAGTATTTGCAAACTCATCCTTTTAGAAACTTGTTTGGGCTGTTGAGAGGAGTAAAAAACCATCAAAAATTTCAATCCTGCATGATTCTACCAAGAAATGTGATTCTTCATTCAAAACGCTGGTTTTTGCTATTGGTCTCTATTGAATAATGAATGTTTTGAATTTTCTCCAAAAGTAAAGTAGTTGTAAACTCATCCTTTTAGAGACTTGTTTGGGCTCATGAGAGGAGTAGAAAAACATCAAAAATTTCAGTCCTGCACGATTCTACCAAGAAATGTGTGTTCATTCAAACCGCTGGTTTTTGATATTTTGGGCCTTATAGAATAATGAATGTTTTGAATTTTCTCCAAAAGTAAAGTAGTTGCAAACTCATCCTTTTAGAAACTTGTTTGGGCTGTTGAGAGGAGTAAAAAACCATCAAAAATTTCAATCCTGCATGATTCTACCAAGAAATGTGATTCTTCATTCAAAACGCTGGTTTTTGCTATTGGGCTCTATAGAATAATGAATGTTTTGAATTTTCTCCAAAAGTAGAGTAGTTGCAAACTCATCCTTTTAGAGACTTGTTTGGGCTCATGAGAGGAGTAGAAAAACATCAAAAATTTCAGTCCTGCACGATTCTACCAAGAAATGTGTGTTCATTCAAACCGCTGGTTTTTGATATTTTGGGCCCTATTGAATAATGAATGTTTTGAATTTTCTCCAAAAGTAAAGTAGTTGCAAACTCATCCTTTTAGAAACTTGTTTGGGCTGTTGAGAGGAGTAAAAAACCATCAAAAATTTCAATCCTGCATGATTCACCAAGAAATGTGATTCTTCATTCAAAACCTGATTTTTGCTATTGGGCTCTATTGAATAATGAATGTTTTGAATTTTCTCCAAAAGTAAAGTAGTTGCAAACTCATGCTTTTAGAGACTTGTTTGGGCTCATGAGAGGAGTAGAAAAACATCAAAAATTTCAGTCCTGCATGATTCTACCAAGAAATGTGTGTTCATTCAAACCACTGGTTTTTGATAGTTTGGGCCCTATTGAATAATGAATGTTTTGAATTTTCTCCAAAAGTAAAGTAGTTGCAAACTCATCCTTTTAGAAACTTGTTTGGGCTGTTGAGAGGAGTAAAAAACCATCAAAAATTTCAATCCTGCATGATTCTACCAAGAAATGTGATTCTTCATTCAAAACCTGATTTTTGCTATTGGGCTCTATTGAATAATGAATGTTTTGAATTTTCTCCAAAAGTAAAGTAGTTGCAAACTCATGCTTTTAGAGACTTGTTTGGGCTCATGAGAGGAGTAGAAAAACATCAAAAATTTCAGTCCTGCATGATTCTACCAAGAAATGTGTGTTCATTGAAACCGCTGGTTTTTGATAGTTTGGGCCCTATTGAATAATGAATGTTTTGAATTTTCTCCAAAAGTAAAGTAGTTGCAAACTCATCCTTTTAGAAACTTGTTTGGGCTGTTGAGAGGAGTAAAAAACCATCAAAAATTTCAATGCAGCATGATTCTACCAAGAAATGTGATTCTTCATTCAAAACCTGATTTTTGCTATTGGGCTCTAGTGAAAAGTGAATGTTTTGAATTTTCTCCAAAAGTAAAGTAGTTGCAAACTCATGCTTTTAGAGATTTGTTTGGGCTCATGAGAGGAGTAGAAAAACATCAAAAATTTCAGTCCTGCATGATTCTACCAAGAAATGTGTGTTCATTCAAACCACTGGTTTTTGATAGTTTGGGCCCTATTGAATAATGAATGTTTTGAATTTTCTCCAAAAGTAAAGTAGTTGCAAACTCATCCTTTTAGAAACTTGTTTGGGCTGTTGAGAGGAGTAAAAAACCATCAAAAATTTCAATCCTGCATGATTCTACCAAGAAATGTGATTCTTCATTCAAAACCTGATTTTTGCTATTGGGCTCTATTGAATAATGAATGTTTTGAATTTTCTCCAAAAGTAAAGTAGTTGCAAACTCATGCTTTTAGAGACTTGTTTGGGCTCAGGAGAGGAGTAGAAAAACATCAAAAATTTCAGTCCTGCATGATTCTACCAAGAAATGTGTGTTCATTGAAACGGCTGGTTTTTGATATTTTGGGCCCTATTGAATAATGAATGTTTTGAATTTTCTCCAAAAGTAAAGTAGTTGCAAACTCATCCTTTTAGAAACTTGTTTGGGCTGTTGAGAGGAGTAAAAAAACATCAAAAATTTCAATCCTGCATGATTCTACCAAGAAATGTGATTCTTCATTCAAAACCTGATTTTTGCTATTGGGCGCTATTGAATAATGAATGTTTTGAATTTTCTCCAAAAGTAAAGTAGTTGCAAACTCATGCTTTTAGAGACTTGTTTGGGCTCATGAGAGGAGTAGAAAAACATCAAAAATTTCAGTCCTGCACGATTCTACCAAGAAATGTGTGTTCATTGAAACCGCTGGTTTTTGATAGTTTGGGCCCTATTGAATAATGAATGTTTTGAATTTTCTCCAAGAGTAAAGTATTTGCAAACTCATCCTTTTAGAAACTTGTTTGGGCTGTTGAGAGGAGTAAAAAACCATCAAAAATTTCAATCCTGCATGATTTTACCAAGAAATGTGATTCTTCATTCAAAACCTAATTTTTGCTATTGGGCTCTATTGAATAGTGAATGTTTTGAATTTTCTCCAAAAGTAAAGTAGTTGCAAACTCATGCTTTTAGAAACTTGTTTGGTCTCATGAGAGGAGTAGAGAAACATCAAAAATTTCAGTCCTGCATGATTCTACCAAGAAATGTGTGTTCATTGAAACCGCTGGTTTTTGATAGTTTGGGCCCTATTGAATAATGAATGTTTTGAATTTTCTCCAAAAGTAAAGTAGTTGCAAACTCATCCTTTTAGAAACTTGTTTGGGCTGTTGAGAGGAGTAAAAAACCATCAAAAATTTCAATCCTGCATGATTCTACCAAGAAATGTGATTCTTCATTCAAAACGCTGGTTTTTGCTATTGGGCTCTATTGAATAATGAATGTTTTGAATTTTCTCCAAAAGTAAAGTAGTTGCAAACTCATCCTTTTAGAGACTTGTTTGGGCTCATGAGAGGAGTAGAAAAACATCAAAAATTTCAGTCCTGCACGATTCTACCAAGAAATGTGTGTTCATTCAAACCGCTGGTTTTTGATATTTTGGGCCCTATTGAATAATGAATGTTTTGAATTTTCTCCAAAAGTAAAGTAGTTGCAAACTCATCCTTTTAGAAACTTGTTTGGGCTGTTGAGAGGAGTAAAAAACCATCAAAAATTTCAATCCTGCATGATTCTACCAAGAAATGTGATTCTCCATTCAAAACCTGATTTTTCCTATTGGGCTCTATTGAATAATGAATGTTTTGAATTTTCTCCAAAAGTAAAGTAGTTGCAAACTCATCCTTTTAGAGACTTGTTTGGGCTCATGAGAGGAGTAGAAAAAAATCAAAAATTTCAGTCCTGCACGATTCTACCAAGAAATGTGTGTTCATTCAAACGGCTGTTTTTTGATATTTTGGGCCCTATTGAATAATGAATGTTTTGAATTTTCTCCAAAAGTAAAGTAGTTGCAAACTCATCCTTTTAGAAACTTATTTGGGCTGTTGAGAGGAGTAAAAAACCATCAAAAATTTCAATCCTGCATGATTCTACCAAGAAATGTGATTCTTCATTCAAATCCTGATTTTTGCTATTGGGCTCTATTGAATAATGAATGTTTTGAATTTTCTCCAAAAGTAAAGTAGTTGCAAACTCATGCTTTTAGAGACTTGTTTGGGCTCATGAGAGGAGTAGAAAAACATCAAAAATTTCAGTCCTGCATGATTCTACCAAGAAATGTGTGTTCATTGAAACCGCTGGTTTTTGATAGTTTGGGCCCTATTGAATAATGAATGTTTTGAATTTTCTCCAAAAGTAAAGTAGTTGCAAACTCATCCTTTTAGAAACTTGTTTGGGCTGTTGAGAGGAGTAAAAAACCATCAAAAATTTCAATCCTGCATGATTCTACCAAGAAATGTGAATCTTCATTCAAAACCTGATTTTTGCTATTGGGCTCTATTGAATAATGAATGTTTTGAATTTTCTCCAAAAGTAAAGTAGTTGCAAACTCATGCTTTTAGAGACTTGTTTGGGCTCATGAGAGGAGTAGAAAAACATCAAAAATTTCAGTCCTGCATGATTCTACCAAGAAATGTGTGTTCATTGAAACCGCTGGTTTTTGATAGTTTGGGCCCTATTGAATAATGAATGTTTTGAATTTTCTCCAAAAGTAAAGTAGTTGCAAACTCATCCTTTTAGAAACTTGTTTGGGCTGTTGAGAGGAGTAAAAAACCATCAAAAATTTCAATCCTGCATGATTCTACCAAGAAATGTGATTCTTCATTCAAAACCTGATTTTTCCTATTGGGCTCTATTGAATAATGAATGTTTTGAATTTTCTCCAAAAGTAAAGTAGTTGCAAACTCATGCTTTTAGAGACTTGTTTGGGCTCATGAGAGGAGTAGAAAAACATCAAAAATTTCAATCCTGCATGATTCTACCAAGAAATGTGTGTTCATTGAAACCGCTGGTTTTTGATAGTTTGGGCCCTATTGAATAATGAATGTTTTGAATTTTCTCCAAAAGTAAAGTAGTTGCAAACTCATCCTTTTAGAAACTTGTTTGGGCTGTTGAGAGGAGTAAAAAACCATCAAAAATTTCAATCCTGCATGATTTTACCAAGAAATGTGATTCTTCATTCAAAACCTGATTTTTGCTATTGGGCTCTATTGAATAATGAATGTTTTGAATTTTCTCCAAAAGTAAAGTAGTTGCAAACTCATGCTTTTAAAGACTTGTTTGGGCTCATGAGAGGAGTAGAAAAACATCAAAAATTTCAGTCCTGCATGATTCTACCAAGAAAAGTGTGTTCATTGAAACCGCTGGTTTTTGATAGTTTGGGCCCTATTGAATAATGAATGTTTTGAATTTTCTCCAAAAGTAAATTAGTTGCAAACTCATCCTTTTAGAAACTTGTTTGGGCTGTTGAGAGGAGTAAAAAACCATCAAAAATTTCAATCCTGCATGATTCTACCAAGAAATGTGAATCTTCATTCAAAACCTGATTTTTGCTATTGGGCTCTATTGAATAATGAATGTTTTGAATTTTCTCCAAAAGTAAAGTAGTTGCAAACTCATGCTTTTAGAGACTTGTTTGGGCTCATGAGAGGAGTAGAAAAACATCAAAAATTTCAGTCTTGCATGATTCTACCAAGAAATGTGTGTTCATTGAAACCGCTGGTTTTTGATAGTTTGGGCCCTATTGAATAATGAATGTTTTGAATTTTCTCCAAAAGTAAATTAGTTGCAAACTCATCCTTTTAGAAACTTGTTTGGGCTGTTGAGAGGAGTAAAAAACCATCAAAAATTTCAATGCAGCATGATTCTACCAAGAAATGTGATTCTTCATTCAAAACCTGATTTTTGCTATTGGGCTCTAATGAAAAGTGAATGTTTTGAATTTTCTCCAAAAGTAAAGTAGTTGCAAACTCATGCTTTTAGAGACTTGTTTGGGCTCATGAGAGGAGTAGAAAAACATCAAAAATTTCAGTCCTGCATGATTCTACCAAGAAATGTGAGTTCATTCAAACCGCTGGTTTTTGATAGTTTGGGCCCTATTGAATAATGAATGTTTTGAATTTTCTCCAAAAGTAAAGTAGTTGCAAACTCATCCTTTTAGAAACTTGTTTGGGCTGTTGAGAGGAGTAAAAAACCATCAAAAATTTCAATCCTGCATGATTCTACCAAGAAATGTGATTCTTCATTCAAAACCTGATTTTTGCTATTGGGCTCTATTGAATAATGAATGTTTTGAATTTTCTCCAAAAGTAAAGTAGTTGCAAACTCATGCTTTTAGAGACTTGTTTGGGCTCAGGAGAGGAGTAGAAAAACATCAAAAATTTCAGTCCTGCATGATTCTACCAAGAAATGTGTGTTCATTGAAACGGCTGGTTTTTGATATTTTGGGCCCTATTGAATAATGAATGTTTTGAATTTTCTCCAAAAGTAAAGTAGTTGCAAACTCATCCTTTTAGAAACTTGTTTGGGCTGTTGAGAGGAGTAAAAAACCATCAAAAATTTCAATCCTGCATGATTCTACCAAGAAATGTGATTCTTCATTCAAAACCTGATTTTTGCTATTGGGCTCTATTGAATAATGAATGTTTTGAATTTTCTCCAAAAGTAAAGTAGTTGCAAACTCATGCTTTTAGAGACTTGTTTGGGCTCATGAGAGGAGTCGAAAAACATCAAAAATTTCAGTCCTGCATGATTCTACCAAGAAATGTGTGTTCATTGAAACCGCTGGTTTTTGATAGTTTGGGCCCTATTGAATAATGAATGTTTTGAATTTTCTCCAAAAGTAAAGTAGTTGCAAACTCATCCTTTTAGAAACTTGTTTGGGCTGTTGAGAGGAGTAAAAAACCATCAAAAATTTCAATCCTGCATGATTTTACCAAGAAATGTGATTCTTCATTCAAAACCTAATTTTTGCTATTGGGCTCTATTGAATAGTGAATGTTTTGAATTTTCTCCAAAAGTAAAGTAGTTGCAAACTCATGCTTTTAGAAACTTGTTTGGTCTCATGAGAGGAGTAGAGAAACATCAAAAATTTCAGTCCTGCATGATTCTACCAAGAAATGTGTGCTCATTGAAACCGCTGGTTTTTGATAGTTTGGGCCCTATTGAATAATGAATGTTTTGAATTTTCTCCAAAAGTAAAGTAGTTGCAAACTCATCCTTTTAGAAACTTGTTTGGGCTGTTGAGAGGAGTAAAAAACCATCAAAAATTTCAATCCTGCATGATTCTACCAAGAAATGTGATTCTTCATTCAAAACGCTGGTTTTTGCTATTGGGCTCTATTGAATAATGAATGTTTTGAATTTTCTCCAAAAGTAAAGTAGTTGCAAACTCATCCTTTTAGAGACTTGTTTGGGCTCATGAGAGGAGTAGAAAAACATCAAAAATTTCAGTCCTGCACGATTCTACCAAGAAATGTGTGTTCATTCAAACCGCTGGTTTTTGATAGTTTGGGCCCTATTGAATAATGAATGTTTGAATTTTCTCCAAAAGTAAAGTAGTTGCAAACTCATCCTTTTAGAAACTTGTTTGGGCTGGTGAGAGGAGTAAAAAACCATCAAAAATTTCAATCCTGCATGATTCTACCAAGAAATGTGATTCTTCATTCAAAACCTGATTTTTGCTATTGGGGTCTATTGAATAATGAATGTTTTGAATTTTCTCCAAAAGTAAAGTAGTTGCAAACTCATGCTTTTAGAGACTTTTTTGGGCTCATGAGAGGAGTAGAAAAACATCAAAAATTTCAGTCCTGCATGATTCTACCAAGAAATGTGTGTTCATTGAAACCGCTGGTTTTTGATAGTTTGGGCCCTATTGAATAATGAATGTTTTGAATTTTCTCCAAAAGTAAAGTAGTTGCAAACTCATCCTTTTAGAAACTTGTTTGGGCTGTTGAGAGGAGTAAAAAACCATCAAAAATTTCAATCCTGCATGATTTTACCAAGAAATGTGATTCTTCATTCAAAACCTGATTTTTGCTATTGGGCTCTATTGAATAATGAATGTTTTGAATTTTCTCCAAAAGTAAAGTAGTTGCAAACTCATGCTTTTAGAGACTTGTTTGGGCTCATGAGAGGAGTAGAAAAACATCAAAAATTTCAGTCCTGCATGATTCTACCAAGAAATGTGTGTTCATTGAAACCGCTGGTTTTTGATAGTTTGGGCCCTATTGAATAATGAATGTTTTGAATTTTCTCCAAAAGTAAAGTAGTGGCAAACTCATCCTTTTAGAAACTTGTTTGGGCTGTTGAGAGGAGTAAAAAACCATCAAAAATTTCAATCCTGCATGATTCTACCAAGAAATGTGATTCTTCATTCAAAACGCTGGTTTTTGCTATTGGGCTCTATTGAATAATGAATGTTTTGAATTTTCTCCAAAAGTAAAGTAGTTGCAAACTCATCCTTTTAGAGACTTGTTTGGGCTCATGAGAGGAGTAGAAAAACATCAAAAATTTCAGTCCTGCACGATTCTACCAAGAAATGTGTGTTCATTCAAACCGCTGGTTTTTGATATTTTGGGCCCTATTGAATAATGAATGTTTTGAATTTTCTCCAAAAGTAAAGTAGTTGCAAACTCATCCTTTTAGAAACTTGTTTGGGCTGTTGAGAGGAGTAAAAAACCATCAAAAATTTCAATCCTGCATGATTCTACCAAGAAATGTGATTCTTCATTCAAAACCTGATTTTTGCTATTGGGCTCTATTGAATAATGAATGTTTTGAATTTTCTCCAAAAGTAAAGTAGTTGCAAACTCATACTTTTAGAGACTTGTTTGGGCTCATGAGAGGAGTAGAAAAACATCAAAAATTTCAGTCCTGCATGATTCTACCAAGAAATGTGTGTTCATTGAAACCGCTGGTTTTTGATATTTTGGGCCCTATTGAATAATGAATGTTTTGAATTTTCTCCAAAAGTAAAGTAGTTGCAAACTCATCCTTTTAGAAACTTGTTTGGGCTGTTGAGAGGAGTAAAAAACCATCAAAAATTTCAATCCTGCATGATTCTACCAAGAAATGTGATTCTTCATTCAAAACCTGATTTTTGCTATTGGGCGCTATTGAATAATGAATGTTTTGAATTTTCTCCAAAAGTAAAGTAGTTGCAAACTCATGCTTTTAAAGACTTGTTTGGGCTCATGAGAGGAGTAGAAAAACATCAAAAATTTCAGTCCTGCACGATTCTACCAAGAAATGTGTGTTCATTGAAAACGGTGGTTTTTGATAGTTTGGGCCCTATTGAATAATGAATGTTTTGAATTTTCTCCAAAAGTAAAGTATTTGCAAACTCATCCTTTTAGAAACTTGTTTGGGCTGTTGAGAGGAGTAAAAAACCATCAAAAATTTCAATCCTGCATGATTCTACCAAGAAATGTGATTCTTCATTCAAAACGCTGGTTTTTGCTATTGGTCTCTATTGAATAATGAATGTTTTGAATTTTCTCCAAAAGTAAAGTAGTTGCAAACTCATCCTTTTAGAGACTTGTTTGGGCTCATGAGAGGAGTAGAAAAACATCAAAAATTTCAGTCCTGCACGATTCTACCAAGAAATGTGTGTTCATTCAAACCGCTGGTTTTTGATATTTTGGGCCTTATAGAATAATGAATGTTTTGAATTTTCTCCAAAAGTAAAGTAGTTGCAAACTCATCCTTTTAGAAACTTGTTTGGGCTGTTGAGAGGAGTAAAAAACCATCAAAAATTTCAATCCTGCATGATTCTACCAAGAAATGTGATTCTTCATTCAAAACGCTGGTTTTTGCTATTGGGCTCTATTGAATAATGAATGTTTTGAATTTTCTCCAAAAGTAAAGTAGTTGCAAACTCATCCTTTTAGAGACTTGTTTGGGCTCATGAGAGGAGTAGAAAAACATCAAAAATTTCAGTCCTGCACGATTCTACCAAGAAATGTGTGTTCATTCAAACCGCTGGTTTTTGATATTTTGGGCCCTATTGAATAATGAATGTTTTGAATTTTCTCCAAAAGTAAAGTAGTTGCAAACTCATCCTTTTAGAAACTTGTTTGGGCTGTTGAGAGGAGTAAAAAACCATCAAAAATTTCAATCCTGCATGATTCACCAAGAAATGTGATTCTTCATTCAAAACCTGATTTTTGCTATTGGGCTCTATTGAATAATGAATGTTTTGAATTTTCTCCAAAAGTAAAGTAGTTGCAAACTCATGCTTTTAGAGACTTGTTTGGGCTCATGAGAGGAGTAGAAAAACATCAAAAATTTCAGTCCTGCATGATTCTACCAAGAAATGTGTGTTCATTCAAACCACTGGTTTTTGATAGTTTGGGCCCTATTGAATAATGAATGTTTTGAATTTTCTCCAAAAGTAAAGTAGTTGCAAACTCATCCTTTTAGAAACTTGTTTGGGCTGTTGAGAGGAGTAAAAAACCATCAAAAATTTCAATCCTGCATGATTCTACCAAGAAATGTGATTCTTCATTCAAAACCTGATTTTTGCTATTGGGCTCTATTGAATAATGAATGTTTTGAATTTTCTCCAAAAGTAAAGTAGTTGCAAACTCATGCTTTTAGAGACTTGTTTGGGCTCATGAGAGGAGTAGAAAAACATCAAAAATTTCAGTCCTGCATGATTCTACCAAGAAATGTGTGTTCATTGAAACCGCTGGTTTTTGATAGTTTGGGCCCTATTGAATAATGAATGTTTTGAATTTTCTCCAAAAGTAAAGTAGTTGCAAACTCATCCTTTTAGAAACTTGTTTGGGCTGTTGAGAGGAGTAAAAAACCATCAAAAATTTCAATGCAGCATGATTCTACCAAGAAATGTGATTCTTCATTCAAAACCTGATTTTTGCTATTGGGCTCTAGTGAAAAGTGAATGTTTTGAATTTTCTCCAAAAGTAAAGTAGTTGCAAACTCATGCTTTTAGAGATTTGTTTGGGCTCATGAGAGGAGTAGAAAAACATCAAAAATTTCAGTCCTGCATGATTCTACCAAGAAATGTGTGTTCATTCAAACCGCTGGTTTTTGATAGTTTGGGCCCTATTGAATAATGAATGTTTTGAATTTTCTCCAAAAGTAAAGTAGTTGCAAACTCATCCTTTTAGAAACTTGTTTGGGCTGTTGAGAGGAGTAAAAAACCATCAAAAATTTCAATCCTGCATGATTTTACCAAGAAATGTGATTCTTCATTCAAAACCTGATTTTTGCTATTGGGCTCTATTGAATAATGAATGTTTTGAATTTTCAACAAAAGTAAAGTAGTTGCAAACTCATGCTTTTAGAGACTTGTTTGGTCTCATGAGAGGAGTAGAAAAACATCAAAAATTTCAGTCCTGCATGATTCTACCAAGAAATGTGTGTTCATTGAAACCGCTGTTTTTTGATAGTTTGGGCCCTATTGAATAATGAATGTTTTGAATTTTCTCCAAAAGTAAAGTAGTTGCAAACTCATCCTTTTAGAAACTTGTTTGGGCTGTTGAGAGGAGTAAAAAACCATCAAAAATTTCAATCCTGCATGATTCTACCAAGAAATGTGATTCTTCATTCAAAACGCTGGTTTTTGCTATTGGGCTCTATTGAATAATGAATGTTTTGAATTTTCTCCAAAAGTAAAGTAGTTGCAAACTCATCCTTTTAGAGACTTGTTTGGGCTCATGAGAGGAGTAGAAAAACATCAAAAATGTCAGTCCTGCACGATTCTACCAAGAAATGTGTGTTCATTCAAACCGCTGGTTTTTGATATTTTGGGCACTATTGAATAATGAATGTTTGAATTTTCTCCAAAAGTAAAGTAGTTGCAAACTCATCCTTTTAGAAACTTGTTTGGGCTGTTGAGAGGAGTAAAAAACCATCAAAAATTTCAATCCTGCATGATTCTACCAAGAAATGTGATTCTTCATTCAAAACCTGATTTTTCCTATTGGGCTCTATTGAATAATGAATGTTTTGAATTTTCTCCAAAAGTAAAGTAGTTGCAAACTCATGCTTTTAGAGACTTGTTTGGGCTCATGAGAGGAGTAGAAAAACATCAAAAATTTCAGTCCTGCATGATTCTACCAAGAAATGTGTGTTCGTTCAAACCGCTGGTTTTTGATAGTTTGGGCCCTATTGAATAATGAATGTTTTGAATTTTCTCCAAAAGTAAAGCAGTTGCAAACTCATCCTTTTAGAAACTTGTTTGGGCTGTTGAGAGGAGTAAAAAACCATCAAAAATTTCAATCCTGCATGATTCACCAAGAAATGTGATTCTTCATTCAAAACCTGATTTTTGCTATTGGGCTCTATTGAATAATGAATGTTTTGAATTTTCTCCAAAAGTAAAGTAGTTGCAAACTCATGCTTTTAGAGACTTGTTTGGGCTCATGAGAGGAGTAGAAAAACATAAAAAATTTCAGTCCTGCATGATTCTACCAAGAAATGTGTGTTCATTCAAACCGCTGGTTTTTGATAGTTTGTGCCCTATTGAATAAAGAATGTTTTGAATTTTCTCCAAAAGTAAAGTAGTTGCAAACTCATGCTTTTAGAGACTTGTTTGGGCTCATTAGAGGAGTAGAAAAACATCAAAAATTTCAGTCCTGCATGATTCTACCAAGAAATGTGTGTTCATTGAAACCGCTGGTTTTTGATATTTTGGGCCCTATTGAATAATGAATGTTTTGAATTTTCTCCAAAAGTAAAGTAGTTGCAAACTCATCCTTTTAGAAACTTGTTTGGGCTGTTGAGAGGAGTAAAAAACCATCAAAAATTTCAATCCTGCATGATTCTACCAAGAAATGTGATTCTTCATTCAAAACCTGATTTTTGCTATTGGGCGCTATTGAATAATGAATGTTTTGAATTTTCTCCAAAAGTAAAGTAGTTGCAAACTCATGCTTTTAGAGACTTGTTTGGGCTCATGAGAGGAGTAGAAAAACATCAAAAATTTCAGTCCTGCACGATTCTACCAAGAAATTTGTGTTCATTGAAACCGGTGGTTTTTGATAGTTTGGGCCCTATTGAATAATGAATGTTTTGAATTTTCTCCAAAAGTAAAGTATTTGCAAACTCATCCTTTTAGAAACTTGTTTGGGCTGTTGAGAGGAGTAAAAAACCATCAAAAATTTCAATCCTGCATGATTCTACCAAGAAATGTGATTCTTCATTCAAAACGCTGGTTTTTGCTATTGGGCTCTATTGAATAATGAATGTTTTGAATTTTCTCCAAAAGTAAAGTAGTTGCAAACTCATCCTTTTAGAGACTTGTTTGGGCTCATGAGAGGAGTAGAAAAACATCAAAAATTTCAGTCCTGCACGATTCTACCAAGAAATGTGTGTCCATTCAAACCGCTGGTTTTTGATATTTTGGGCCTTATAGAATAATGAATGTTTTGAATTTTCTCCAAAAGTAAAGTAGTTGCAAACTCATCCTTTTAGAAACTTGTTTGGGCTGTTGAGAGGAGTAAAAAACCATCAAAAATTTCAATCCTGCATGATTCTACCAAGAAATGTGATTCTTCATTCAAAACGCTGGTTTTTGCTATTGGGCTCTATTGAATAATGAATGTTTTGAATTTTCTCCAAAAGTAAAGTAGTTGCAAACTCATCCTTTTAGAGACTTGTTTGGGCTCATGAGAGGAGTAGAAAAACATCAAAAATTTCAGTCCTGCACGATTCTACCAAGAAATGTGTGTTCATTCAAACCGCTGGTTTTTGATATTTTGGGCCCTAATGTTTTGAATTTTCTCCAAAAGTAAAGTAGTTGCAAACTCATCCTTTTAGAAACTTGTTTGGGCTGTTGAGAGGAGTAAAAAACCATCAAAAATTTCAATCCTGCATGATTCACCAAGAAATGTGATTCTTCATTCAAAACCTGATTTTTGCTATTGGGCTCTATTGAATAATGAATGTTTTGAATTTTCTCCAAAAGTAAAGTAGTTGCAAACTCATGCTTTTAGAGACTTGTTTGGGCTCATGAGAGGAGTAGAAAAACATCAAAAATTTCAGTCCTGCATGATTCTACCAAGAAATGTGTGTTCATTGAAACCGCTGTTTTTTGATAGTTTGGGCCCTATTGAATAATGAATGTTTTGAATTTTCTCCAAAAGTAAAGTAGTTGCAAACTCATCCTTTTAGAAACTTGTTTGGGCTGTTGAGAGGAGTAAAAAACCATCAAAAATTTCAATCCTGCATGATTCTACCAAGAAATGTGATTCTTCATTCAAAACGCTGGTTTTTGCTATTGGGCTCTATTGAATAATGAATGTTTTGAATTTTCTCCAAAAGTAAAGTAGTTGCAAACTCATCCTTTTAGAGACTTGTTTGGGCTCATGAGAGGAGTAGAAAAACATCAAAAATGTCAGTCCTGCATGATTCTACCAAGAAATGTGTGTTCATTCAAACCGCTGGTTTTTGATAGTTTGTGCCCTATTGAATAAAGAATGTTTTGAATTTTCTCCAAAAGTAAAGTAGTTGCAAACTCATGCTTTTAGAGACTTGTTTGGGCTCATTAGAGGAGTAGAAAAACATCAAAAATTTCAGTCCTGCATGATTCTACCAAGAAATGTGTGTTCATTGAAACCGCTGGTTTTTGATATTTTGGGCCCTATTGAATAATGAATGTTTTGAATTTTCTCCAAAAGTAAAGTAGTTGCAAACTCATCCTTTTAGAAACTTGTTTGGGCTGTTGAGAGGAGTAAAAAACCATCAAAAATTTCAATCCTGCATGATTCTACCAAGAAATGTGATTCTTCATTCAAAACCTGATTTTTGCTATTGGGCGCTATTGAATAATGAATGTTTTGAATTTTCTCCAAAAGTAAAGTAGTTGCAAACTCATGCTTTTAGAGACTTGTTTGGGCTCATGAGAGGAGTAGAAAAACATCAAAAATTTCAGTCCTGCACGATTCTACCAAGAAATTTGTGTTCATTGAAACCGGTGGTTTTTGATAGTTTGGGCCCTATTGAATAATGAATGTTTTGAATTTTCTCCAAAAGTAAAGTATTTGCAAACTCATCCTTTTAGAAACTTGTTTGGGCTGTTGAGAGGAGTAAAAAACCATCAAAAATTTCAATCCTGCATGATTCTACCAAGAAATGTGATTCTTCATTCAAAACGCTGGTTTTTGCTATTGGGCTCTATTGAATAATGAATGTTTTGAATTTTCTCCAAAAGTAAAGTAGTTGCAAACTCATCCTTTTAGAGACTTGTTTGGGCTCATGAGAGGAGTAGAAAAACATCAAAAATTTCAGTCCTGCACGATTCTACCAAGAAATGTGTGTCCATTCAAACCGCTGGTTTTTGATATTTTGGGCCTTATAGAATAATGAATGTTTTGAATTTTCTCCAAAAGTAAAGTAGTTGCAAACTCATCCTTTTAGAAACTTGTTTGGGCTGTTGAGAGGAGTAAAAAATCATCAAAAATTTCAATCCTGCATGATTCTACCAAGAAATGTGATTCTTCATTCAAAACGCTGGTTTTTGCTATTGGGCTCTATTGAATAATGAATGTTTTGAATTTTCTCCAAAAGTAAAGTAGTTGCAAACTCATCCTTTTAGAGACTTGTTTGGGCTCATGAGAGGAGTAGAAAAACATCAAAAATTTCAGTCCTGCACGATTCTACCAAGAAATGTGTGTTCATTCAAACCGCTGGTTTTTGATATTTTGGGCCCTAATGTTTTGAATTTTCTCCAAAAGTAAAGTAGTTGCAAACTCATCCTTTTAGAAACTTGTTTGGGCTGTTGAGAGGAGTAAAAAACCATCAAAAATTTCAATCCTGCATGATTCACCAAGAAATGTGATTCTTCATTCAAAACCTGATTTTTGCTATTGGGCTCTATTGAATAATGAATGTTTTGAATTTTCTCCAAAAGTAAAGTAGTTGCAAACTCATGCTTTTAGAGACTTGTTTGGGCTCATGAGAGGAGTAGAAAAACATCAAAAATTTCAGTCCTGCATGATTCTACCAAGAAATGTGTGTTCATTGAAACCGCTGGTTTTTGATATTTTGGGCCCTATTGAATAATGAATGTTTTGAATTTTCTCCAAAAGTAAAGTAGTTGCAAACTCATCCTTTTAGAAACTTGTTTGGGCTGTTGAGAGGAGTAAAAAACCATCAAAAATTTCAATCCTGCATGATTCTACCAAGAAATGTGATTCTTCATTCAAAACCTGATTTTTGCTATTGGGCGCTATTGAATAATGAATGTTTTGAATTTTCTCCAAAAGTAAAGTAGTTGCAAACTCATGCTTTTAGAGACTTGTTTGGGCTCATGAGAGGAGTAGAAAAACATCAAAAATTTCAGTCCTGCACGATTCTACCAAGAAATGTGTGTTCATTGAAACCGCTGGTTTTTGATAGTTTGGGCCCTATTGAATAATGAATGTTTTGAATTTTCTCCAAAAGTAAAGTATTTGCAAACTCATCCTTTTAGAAACTTGTTTGGGCTGTTGAGAGGAGTAAAAAACCATCAAAAATTTCAATCCTGCATGATTCTACCAAGAAATGTGATTCTTCATTCAAAACCTGATTTTTGCTATTGGGCTCTATTGAATAATGAATGTTTTGAATTTTCTCCAAAAGTAAAGTAGTTGCAAACTTATGCTTTTAGAGACTTGTTTGGGCTCATGAGTGGAGTCGAAAAACATCAAAAATTTCAGTCCTGCATGATTCTACCAAGAAATGTGTGTTCATTGAAACCGCTGGTTTTTGATAGTTTGGGCCCTATTGAATAATGAATGTTTTGAATTTTCTCCAAAAGTAAAGTAGTTGCAAACTCATCCTTTTAGAAACTTGTTTGGGCTGTTGAGAGGAGTAAAAAACCATCAAAAATTTCAATCCTGCATGATTTTACCAAGAAATGTGATTCTTCATTCAAAACCTAATTTTTGCTATTGGGCTCTATTGAATAGTGAATGTTTTGAATTTTCTCCAAAAGTAAAGTAGTTGCAAACTCATGCTTTTAGAAACTTGTTTGGGCTCATGAGAGGAGTAGAAAAACATCAAAAATTTCAGTCCTGCATGATTCTACCAAGAAATGTGTGTTCATTGAAACCGCTGGTTTTTGATAGTTTGGGCCCTATTGAATAATGAATGTTTTGAATTTTCTCCAAAAGTAAAGTAGTTGCAAACTCATCCTTTTAGAAACTTGTTTGGGCTGTTGAGAGGAGTAAAAAACCATCAAAAATTTCAATCCTGCATGATTTTACCAAGAAATGTGATTCTTCATTCAAAACCTGATTTTTGCTATTGGGCTCTATTGAATAATGAATGTTTTGAATTTTCTCCAAAAGTAAAGTAGTTGCAAACTCATGCTTTTAGAGACTTGTTTGGTCTCATGAGAGGAGTAGAAAAACATCAAAAATTTCAGTCCTGCATGATTCTACCAAGAAATGTGTGTTCATTGAAACCGCTGGTTTTTGATAGTTTGGGCCCTATTGAATAATGAATGTTTTGAATTTTCTCCAAAAGTTAAGTATTTGCAAACTCATCCTTTTAGAAACTTGTTTGGGCTGTTGAGAGGAGTAAAAAACCATCAAAAATTTCAATCCTGCATGATTCTACCAAGAAATGTGATTCTTCATTCAAAACCTGATTTTTGCTATTGGGCTCTATTGAATAATGAATGTTTTGAATTTTCTCCAAAAGTAAAGTAGTTGCAAACTCATGCTTTTAGAGACTTGTTTGGGCTCATGAGAGGAGTCGAAAAACATCAAAAATTTCAGTCCTGCATGATTCTACCAAGAAATGTGTGTTCATTGAAACCGCTGGTTTTTGATAGTTTGGGCCCTATTGAATAATGAATGTTTTGAATTTTCTCCAAAAGTAAAGTAGTTGCAAACTCATCCTTTTAGAAACTTGTTTGGGCTGTTGAGAGGAGTAAAAAACCATCAAAAATTTCAATCCTGCATGATTTTACCAAGAAATGTGATTCTTCATTCAAAACCTGATTTTTGCTATTGGGCTCTATTGAATAATGAATGTTTTGAATTTTCTCCAAAAGTAAAGTAGTTGCAAACTCATGCTTTTAGAGACTTGTTTGGTCTCATGAGAGGAGTAGAAAAACATCAAAAATTTCAGTCCTGCATGATTCTACCAAGAAATGTGTGTTCATTGAAACCGCTGGTTTTTGATAGTTTGGGCCCTATTGAATAATGAATGTTTTGAATTTTCTCCAAAAGTAAAGTATTTGCAAACTCATCCTTTTAGAAACTTGTTTGGGCTGTTGAGAGGAGTAAAAAACCATCAAAAATTTCAATCCTGCATGATTCTACCAAGAAATGTGATTCTTCATTCAAAACCTGATTTTTGCTATTGGGCGCTATTGAATAATGAATGTTTTGAATTTTCTCCAAAAGTAAAGTAGTTGCAAACTCATGCTTTTAGAGACTTGTTTGGGCTCATGAGAGGAGTAGAAAAACATCAAAAATTTCAGTCCTGCACGATTCTACCAAGAAATGTGTGTTCATTGAAACCGCTGGTTTTTGATAGTTTGGGCCCTATTAAATAATGAATGTTTTGAATTTTCTCCAAAAGTAAAGTATTTGCAAACTCATCCTTTTAGAAACTTGTTTGGGCTGTTGAGAGGAGTAAAAAACCATCAAAAATTTCAATCCTGCATGATTTTACCAAGAAATGTGATTCTTCATTCAAACCTGATTTTTGCTATTGGGCTCTATTGAATAATGAATGTTTTGAATTTTCTCCAAAAGTAAAGTAGTTGCAAACTCATGCTTTTAGAGACTTGTTTGGTCTCATGAGAGGAGTCGAAAAACATCAAAAATTTCAGTCCTGCATGATTCTACCAAGAAATGTGTGTTCATTGAAACCGCTGGTTTTTGATAGTTTGGGCCCTATTGAATAATGAATGTTTTGAATTTTCTCCAAAAGTAAAGTAGTTGCAAACTCATCCTTTTAGAAACTTGTTTGGGCTGTTGAGAGGAGTAAAAAACCATCAAAAATTTCAATGCAGCATGATTCTACCAAGAAATGTGATTCTTCATTCAAAACCTGATTTTTGCTATTGGGCTCTATTGAATAATGAATGTTTTGAATTTTCTCCAAAAGTAAAGTAGTTGCAAACTCATCCTTTTAGAGACTTGTTTGGGCTCATGAGAGGAGTAGAAAAACATCAAAAATTTCAGTCCTGCATGATTCTACCAAGAAATGTGTGTTCATTCAAACCGCTGGTTTTTGATAGTTTGGGCCCTATTGAATAATGAATGTTTTGAATTTTCTCCAAAAGTAAAGTAGTTGCAAACTCATCCTTTTAGAAACTTGTTTGGGCTGTTGAGAGGAGTAAAAAACCATCAAAAATTTCAATGCAGCATGATTCTACCAAGAAATGTGATTCTTCATTCAAAACGCTGGTTTTTGCTATTGGGCTCTATTGAATAATGAATGTTTTGAATTTTCTCCAAAAGTAAAGTAGTTGCAAACTCATCCTTTTAGACACTTGTTTGGGCTCATGAGAGGAGTAGAAAAACATCAAAAATTTCAGTCCTGCATGATTCTACCAAGAAATGTGTGTTCATTCAAACCGCTGGTTTTTGATAGTTTGGGCCCTATTGAATAATGAATGTTTTGAATTTTCTCCAAAAGTAAAGTAGTTGCAAACTCATCCTTTTAGAAACTTGTTTGGGCTGTTGAGAGGAGTAAAAAACCATCAAAAATTTCAATCCTGCATGATTTTACCAAGAAATGTGATTCTTCATTCAAAACCTGATTTTTGCTATTGGGCTCTATTGAATAATGAATGTTTTGAATTTTCTCCAAAAGTAAAGTAGTTGCAAACTCATGCTTTTAGAGACTTGTTTGGTCTCATGAGAGGAGTAGAAAAACATCAAAAATTTCAGTCCTGCATGATTCTACCAAGAAATGTGTGTTCATTGAAACCGCTGGTTTTTGTTAGTTTGGGCCCTATTGAATAATGAATGTTTTGAATTTTCTCCAAAAGTAAAGTAGTTGCAAACTCATCCTTTTAGAAACTTGTTTGGGCTGTTGAGAGGAGTAAAAAACCATCAAAAATTTCAATGCAGCATGATTCTACCAAGAAATGTGATTCTTCATTCAAAACCTGATTTTTGCTATTGGGCTCTATTGAATAATGAATGTTTTGAATTTTCTCCAAAAGTAAAGTAGTTGCAAACTCATCCTTTTAGAGACTTGTTTGGGCTCATGAGAGGAGTAGAAAAACATCAAAAATTTCAGTCCTGCATGATTCTACCAAGAAATGTGTGTTCATTGAAACCGCTGGTTTTTGTTAGTTTGGGCCCTATTGAATAATGAATGTTTTGAATTTTCTCCAAAAGTAAAGTAGTTGCAAACTCATCCTTTTAGAAACTTGTTTGGGCTGTTGAGAGGAGTAAAAAACCATCAAAAATTTCAATCCTGCATGATTCTACCAAGAAATGTGATTCTTCATTCAAAACCTGATTTTTGCTATTGGGCTCTATTGAATAATGAATGTTTTGAATTTTCTCCAAAAGTAAAGTAGTTGCAAGCTCATGCTTTTAGAGACTTGTTTGGGCTCATGAGAGGAGTAGAAAAACATCAAAAATTTCAGTCCTGCATGATTCTACCAAGAAATGTGTGTTCATTGAAACCGCTGGTTTTTGATAGTTTGGGCCCTATTGAATAATGAATGTTTTGAATTTTCTCCAAAAGTAAAGTAGTGGCAAACTCATCCTTTTAGAAACTTGTTTGGGCTGTTGAGAGGAGTAAAAAACCATCAAAAATTTCAATCCTGCATGATTCTACCAAGAAATGTGATTCTTCATTCAAAACGCTGGTTTTTGCTATTGGGCTCTATTGAATAATGAATGTTTTGAATTTTCTCCAAAAGTAAAGTAGTTGCAAACTCATCCTTTTAGAGACTTGTTTGGGCTCATGAGAGGAGTAGAAAAACATCAAAAATTTCAGTCCTGCACGATTCTACCAAGAAATGTGTGTTCATTCAAACCGCTGGTTTTTGATATTTTGGGCCCTATTGAATAATGAATGTTTTGAATTTTCTCCAAAAGTAAAGTAGTTGCAAACTCATCCTTTTAGAAACTTGTTTGGGCTGTTGAGAGGAGTACAAAACCATCAAAAATTTCAATCCTGCATGATTCTACCAAGAAATGTGATTCTTCATTCAAAACCTGATTTTTGCTATTGGGCTCTATTGAATAATGAATGTTTTGAATTTTCTCCAAAAGTAAAGTAGTTGCAAACTCATGCTTTTAGAGACTTGTTTGGGCTCATGAAAGGAGTAGAAAAACATCAAAAATTTCAGTCCTGCATGATTCTACCAAGAAATGTGTGTTCATTGAAACCGCTGGTTTTTGATAGTTTGGGCCCTATTGAATAATGAATGTTTTGAATTTTCTCCAAAAGTAAAGTATTTGCAAACTCATCCTTTTAGAAACTTGTTTGGGCTGTTGAGAGGAGTAAAAAACCATCAAAAATTTCAATCCTGCATGATTCTACCAAGAAATGTGATTCTTCATTCAAAACGCTGGTTTTTGCTATTGGGCTCTATTGAATAATGAATGTTTTGAATTTTCTCCAAAAGTAAAGTAGTTGCAAACTCATCCTTTTAGAGACTTGTTTGGGCTCATGAGAGGAGTAGAAAAACATCAAAAATTTCAGTCCTGCATGATTCTACCAAGAAATGTGTGTTCATTCAAACCGCTGGTTTTTGATAGTTTGGGCCCTATTGAATAATGAATGTTTTGAATTTTCTCCAAAAGTAAAGTAGTTGCAAACTCATCCTTTTAGAAACTTGTTTGGGCTGTTGAGAGGAGTAAAAAACCATCAAAAATTTCAATGCAGCATGATTCTACCAAGAAATGTGATTCTTCATTCAAAACGCTGGTTTTTGCTATTGGGCTCTATTGAATAATGAATGTTTTGAATTTTCTCCAAAAGTAAAGTAGTTGCAAACTCATCCTTTTAGACACTTGTTTGGGCTCATGAGAGGAGTAGAAAAACATCAAAAATTTCAGTCCTGCATGATTCTACCAAGAAATGTGTGTTCATTCAAACCGCTGGTTTTTGATAGTTTGGGCCCTATTGAATAATGAATGTTTTGAATTTTCTCCAAAAGTAAAGTAGTTGCAAACTCATCCTTTTAGAAACTTGTTTGGGCTGTTGAGAGGAGTAAAAAACCATCAAAAATTTCAATCCTGCATGATTTTACCAAGAAATGTGATTCTTCATTCAAAACCTGATTTTTGCTATTGGGCTCTATTGAATAATGAATGTTTTGAATTTTCTCCAAAAGTAAAGTAGTTGCAAACTCATCCTTTTAGACACTTGTTTGGGCTCATGAGAGGAGTAGAAAAACATCAAAAATTTCAGTCCTGCATGATTCTACCAAGAAATGTGTGTTCATTCAAACCGCTGGTTTTTGATAGTTTGGGCCCTATTGAATAATGAATGTTTTGAATTTTCTCCAAAAGTAAAGTAGTTGCAAACTCATCCTTTTAGAAACTTGTTTGGGCTGTTGAGAGGAGTAAAAAACCATCAAAAATTTCAATGCAGCATGATTCTACCAAGAAATGTGATTCTTCATTCAAAACGCTGGTTTTTGCTATTGGGCTCTATTGAATAATGAATGTTTTGAATTTTCTCCAAAAGTAAAGTAGTTGCAAACTCATCCTTTTAGACACTTGTTTGGGCTCATGAGAGGAGTAGAAAAACATAAAAAATTTCAGTCCTGCATGATTCTACCAAGAAATGTGTGTTCATTCAAACCGCTGGTTTTTGATAGTTTGGGCCCTATTGAATAATGAATGTTTTGAATTTTCTCCAAAAGTAAAGTAGTTGCAAACTCATCCTTTTAGAAACTTGTTTGGGCTGTTGAGAGGAGTACAAAACCATCAAAAATTTCAATCCTGCATGATTCTACCAAGAAATGTGATTCTTCATTCAAAACCTGATTTTTGCTATTGGGCTCTATTGAATAATGAATGTTTTGAATTTTCTCCAAAAGTAAAGTAGTTGCAAACTCATGCTTTTAGAGACTTGTTTGGGCTCATGAAAGGAGTAGAAAAACATCAAAAATTTCAGTCCTGCATGATTCTACCAAGAAATGTGTGTTCATTGAAACCGCTGGTTTTTGATAGTTTGGGCCCTATTGAATAATGAATGTTTTGAATTTTCTCCAAAAGTAAAGTATTTGCAAACTCATCCTTTTAGAAACTTGTTTGGGCTGTTGAGAGGAGTAAAAAACCATCAAAAATTTCAATCCTGCATGATTCTACCAAGAAATGTGATTCTTCATTCAAAACGCTGGTTTTTGCTATTGGGCTCTATTGAATAATGAATGTTTTGAATTTTCTCCAAAAGTAAAGTAGTTGCAAACTCATCCTTTTAGAGACTTGTTTGGGCTCATGAGAGGAGTAGAAAAACATCAAAAATTTCAGTCCTGCATGATTCTACCAAGAAATGTGTGTTCATTCAAACCGCTGGTTTTTGATAGTTTGGGCCCTATTGAATAATGAATGTTTTGAATTTTCTCCAAAAGTAAAGTAGTTGCAAACTCATCCTTTTAGAAACTTGTTTGGGCTGTTGAGAGGAGTAAAAAACCATCAAAAATTTCAATGCAGCATGATTCTACCAAGAAATGTGATTCTTCATTCAAAACGCTGGTTTTTGCTATTGGGCTCTATTGAATAATGAATGTTTTGAATTTTCTCCAAAAGTAAAGTAGTTGCAAACTCATCCTTTTAGACACTTGTTTGGGCTCATGAGAGGAGTAGAAAAACATCAAAAATTTCAGTCCTGCATGATTCTACCAAGAAATGTGTGTTCATTCAAACCGCTGGTTTTTGATAGTTTGGGCCCTATTGAATAATGAATGTTTTGAATTTTCTCCAAAAGTAAAGTAGTTGCAAACTCATCCTTTTAGAAACTTGTTTGGGCTGTTGAGAGGAGTAAAAAACCATCAAAAATTTCAATCCTGCATGATTTTACCAAGAAATGTGATTCTTCATTCAAAACCTGATTTTTGCTATTGGGCTCTATTGAATAATGAATGTTTTGAATTTTCTCCAAAAGTAAAGTAGTTGCAAACTCATGCTTTTAGAGACTTGTTTGGTCTCATGAGAGGAGTAGAAAAACATCAAAAATTTCAGTCCTGCATGATTCTACCAAGAAATGTGTGTTCATTGAAACCGCTGGTTTTTGTTAGTTTGGGCCCTATTGAATAATGAATGTTTTGAATTTTCTCCAAAAGTAAAGTAGTTGCAAACTCATCCTTTTAGAAACTTGTTTGGGCTGTTGAGAGGAGTAAAAAACCATCAAAAATTTCAATGCAGCATGATTCTACCAAGAAATGTGATTCTTCATTCAAAACCTGATTTTTGCTATTGGGCTCTATTGAATAATGAATGTTTTGAATTTTCTCCAAAAGTAAAGTAGTTGCAAACTCATCCTTTTAGAGACTTGTTTGGGCTCATGAGAGGAGTAGAAAAACATCAAAAATTTCAGTCCTGCATGATTCTACCAAGAAATGTGTGTTCATTGAAACCGCTGGTTTTTGTTAGTTTGGGCCCTATTGAATAATGAATGTTTTGAATTTTCTCCAAAAGTAAAGTAGTTGCAAACTCATCCTTTTAGAAACTTGTTTGGGCTGTTGAGAGGAGTAAAAAACCATCAAAAATTTCAATCCTGCATGATTCTACCAAGAAATGTGATTCTTCATTCAAAACCTGATTTTTGCTATTGGGCTCTATTGAATAATGAATGTTTTGAATTTTCTCCAAAAGTAAAGTAGTTGCAAGCTCATGCTTTTAGAGACTTGTTTGGGCTCATGAGAGGAGTAGAAAAACATCAAAAATTTCAGTCCTGCATGATTCTACCAAGAAATGTGTGTTCATTGAAACCGCTGGTTTTTGATAGTTTGGGCCCTATTGAATAATGAATGTTTTGAATTTTCTCCAAAAGTAAAGTAGTGGCAAACTCATCCTTTTAGAAACTTGTTTGGGCTGTTGAGAGGAGTAAAAAACCATCAAAAATTTCAATCCTGCATGATTCTACCAAGAAATGTGATTCTTCATTCAAAACGCTGGTTTTTGCTATTGGGCTCTATTGAATAATGAATGTTTTGAATTTTCTCCAAAAGTAAAGTAGTTGCAAACTCATCCTTTTAGAGACTTGTTTGGGCTCATGAGAGGAGTAGAAAAACATCAAAAATTTCAGTCCTGCACGATTCTACCAAGAAATGTGTGTTCATTCAAACCGCTGGTTTTTGATATTTTGGGCCCTATTGAATAATGAATGTTTTGAATTTTCTCCAAAAGTAAAGTAGTTGCAAACTCATCCTTTTAGAAACTTGTTTGGGCTGTTGAGAGGAGTACAAAACCATCAAAAATTTCAATCCTGCATGATTCTACCAAGAAATGTGATTCTTCATTCAAAACCTGATTTTTGCTATTGGGCTCTATTGAATAATGAATGTTTTGAATTTTCTCCAAAAGTAAAGTAGTTGCAAACTCATGCTTTTAGAGACTTGTTTGGGCTCATGAAAGGAGTAGAAAAACATCAAAAATTTCAGTCCTGCATGATTCTACCAAGAAATGTGTGTTCATTGAAACCGCTGGTTTTTGATAGTTTGGGCCCTATTGAATAATGAATGTTTTGAATTTTCTCCAAAAGTAAAGTATTTGCAAACTCATCCTTTTAGAAACTTGTTTGGGCTGTTGAGAGGAGTAAAAAACCATCAAAAATTTCAATCCTGCATGATTCTACCAAGAAATGTGATTCTTCATTCAAAACGCTGGTTTTTGCTATTGGGCTCTATTGAATAATGAATGTTTTGAATTTTCTCCAAAAGTAAAGTAGTTGCAAACTCATCCTTTTAGAGACTTGTTTGGGCTCATGAGAGGAGTAGAAAAACATCAAAAATTTCAGTCCTGCATGATTCTACCAAGAAATGTGTGTTCATTCAAACCGCTGGTTTTGATAGTTTGGGCCCTATTGAATAATGAATGTTTTGAATTTTCTCCAAAAGTAAAGTAGTTGCAAACTCATCCTTTTAGAAACTTGTTTGGGCTGTTGAGAGGAGTAAAAAACCATCAAAAATTTCAATCCTGCATGATTCTACCAAGAAATGTGATTCTTCATTCAAAACCTGAATTTTGCTATTGGGCTCTATTGAATAATGAATGTTTTGAATTTTCTCCAAAAGTAAAGTAGTTGCAAACTCATGCTTTTAGAGACTTGTTTGGGCTCATGAGAGGAGTAGAAAAACATCAAAAATTTCAGTCCTGCATGATTCTACCAAGAAATGTGTGTTCATTGAAACCGCTGGTTTTTGATAGTTTGGGCCCTATTGAATAATGAATGTTTTGAATTTTCTCCAAAAGTAAAGTAGTTGCAAACTCATCCTTTTAGAAACTTGTTTGGGCTGTTGAGAGGAGTAAAAAACCATCAAAAATTTCAATGCAGCATGATTCTACCAAGAAATGTGATTCTTCATTCAAAACCTGATTTTTGCTATTGGGCTCTAGTGAAAAGTGAATGTTTTGAATTTTCTCCAAAAGTAAAGTAGTTGCAAACTCATGCTTTTAGAGACTTGTTTGGGCTCATGAGAGGAGTAGAAAAACATCAAAAATTTCAGTCCTGCATGATTCTACCAAGAAATGTGTGTTCATTGAAACCGCTGGTTTTTGATAGTTTGGGCCCTATTGAATAATGAATGTTTTGAATTTTCTCCAAAAGTAAAGTAGTTGCAAACTCATCCTTTTAGAAACTTGTTTGGGCTGTTGAGAGGAGTAAAAAACCATCAAAAATTTCAATCCTGCATGATTTTACCAAGAAATGTGATTCTTCATTCAAAACCTGATTTTTGCTATTGGGCTCTATTGAATAATGAATGTTTTGAATTTTCTCCAAAAGTAAAGTAGTTGCAAACTCATGCTTTTTTTATTTAAATGTTTTTATTAAGTTTTGTGAATTTTTTAACAGGAAAGGAAAGAAAGTGGGAAAGGATTAGGTGAGGAAAGGATACCCCCTGTAAATACAGGGAGACCCCCAGATGGGGGAATAGACAGGTATACAAACATAAAATACCATAATTACAACATTCGTACAAAGTAAAGCTGTAGTTGCATGTATTTACATCATACGTACAAAATAAAAGCGTCATACGTACAAAAATAAAAATTGTAGTTGCATGTTACCTGTCCCGTCCGTAACCACTAGATGGTCTAGGACCTGTTTGGGGGCTTTACCCCCCCGACCTCAACCACACAAGGTGGCTCTAGGACCGATTGGGGGGTAAAAAAAATTCAAATAAGCTACAAAACAAATCTGCTTCATTTACATGGATATATCTAAACAAAAGGAAAACCTAGCACTAGAAACGTAGTTTAGACCATGTAGGGGAAAGTTCGGCTTTATTCTCAAATCTGCTCGTGGAATATAAATCTCAGAACACAATTATATCTGACATATATGTGAAAAGCTTTGAAAGGTCCAAGTAGTCCAGGTTTCATGATAATAAAATCCAATCTAGACTAGATCCCAAGCCCAGGAATGATGAATCAGAGGTCTTGCACAGATGAATGTAAATTTTTGGGAAGATGATTATTAGAAATAAATCCAGCATCTCTAAGGAAATCTATACCATCCCGCGGAGACAGGATATGAATTATGTTTGAAGCATATCTCACGATTAATGTAGAATTTTGGGACCAATTATAGTCAATACTAGCCCGGCGAAGCTCAGTTGTTATTTGTAAAAATGACCTACGTTTTTCTATAGTGTTTTTGCATAGATCTTTAAAAAAAACTAAGTTTTTATAGGGAGACGAAAGAAAACTAGGATTTTTTGTTAAACCAAGAAGAGTGTTTCTGATCCAGTTAGGATAAAATGAGACAATAACATCTCTAGTTAAGTCAGACGGCAGGGAGGAAGGTCTACGAATCCTAAATATTTTTTCAATTAGATTTTTACCTTTAGTTTCCGGAAATAAGTAATACATCATTGAGGAAACATACTCCCTCAATCTAGTTGGTTGAACTGACTCGGGAATACCCCTGATTTTAACATTATTTTTCCTCTTCAAATCCTCAAAATTGGACAACGAACATCTGAATGAGGCAATCTCCTTCTGTATATCCCTCAAAGAATCCGAGATCTCATGAAATTTTGATGCTTCAATAGAGGAGGAAAATTCAGATTGTTTAAACGTAGATTTTACTGTAGAGAGGGAAATATCAGGAGTATTGTTAGGTTTTATTACATTCTCGCTGACTATAATTGAAAAAATACTCTTCATAAGTTGCTTAATCGAGTTTCCTAATATTTTAATTTTGTCTATACCCGGGTCTCCAACACTACTAATCCCCAGATCATTCAACGAAATTAAAAAGGTTTTGCATGATTTAATCAGAAAATCCTCAACGGGGAAACTCCCAGGAACCAATATATTATGTAGCGAGAGTGGATCAGTAAATACCTCTTTAACATCACACTCTGTCTTTTCTTGAGCTATATCAATTTTATCATCTTGAAAAAGCTTATTATAACCAGATTCTCCATTACTGATAGGGCTCTCAGACATGAAGGAACTTATCGAAGATGCCTCATCCGTGTCACTTATATCAACTGAATCAATCAAATCATTTTCCGAGTTCCCGAAAGAGACTACCTCCTTCCCAGAGGCCTCCGAGTCTGCATTTTCTAATTCCTCCCCACCGTCAGATGATGGTTCTGACTTATTATAATTTAGTCCTGTCTGGTGATTAGAAGAATCCTCCCTATTTGTGTATAAAGCAAGAAGGTAATTTTCAATTCGAGCAATCAAAACATTTGACTCTTTAGTCATGGACTGGATAATGTTATCCAGCCCAAAATCTTCCTTTCCAAAGGCAGCGTTAGTTGGTTTTTCATAAAAACTATTTTTTTGTAGCCCCTTATCAATACCAGAGTCTAAAAATTGCTTGTCTCCTAGATTTTTTTGAAATCCCATATTAAAATCTGTCCCACAGTATGACTGAGCTCCCCCATAGCATGATAATCCCATCTCCCCATTAAATAGTTGTTTAGGTGTGTTTACTGGTATAAATTCCGCTGCATCATATCGCAAATCACTATTAAGATGCTTAATAGAAGGTATTAATGGTACAACAGATGTGCATAATGATAAATCTATAGTAGGTTTAAATAGTGGTAATGCCGATTTTTCAACTCCGCTACAACTCTCCTGTAGCACAGCCACAACACCAGACCCATTTTCCCAACTTTTCCTTTGATTGTTATTAGTTGTGACCTGGGTTGCACTGTGCCCAGGAGACCCCGCCGCCAGCACCCCACACGAAAAGGATATATCAGATTGTTCACATTGTTGCGATGCGTCAATTATTTCCCCGTCACCTCTCCGCTTCAGAGTCTCCTCTGTCACTCCTCTTAAGGCACAGGGAACCACAATTGATGGTACTGTGTGGTTCCCCGAGTCCAACACAGGTGCAAAGGCCTCAGCACCACCGCATCTCAATGGCAGCGCAATTGCGGCATCTGCTGCCATCAGCTGATCAAAGATCTCCCCCGAAGCCAATATCGATCCGATCCTAGGAACTCCCCGCATCCACGTACGAGCAGTCAGCCGGGCTCCTGATTGTTCCTTAATGTCCCCAGATCGGCCGCAGAAGGACAACTCACCGGGACCGCATGTCGGGGAAGAAGGGGATTTCCCGCCGCTATTCCTCCTCTGCCGCACGGCCGCGGCTTTCACTGCAGTCTTCCCGCTCCGGTCCTTCAAAGCGGGGACCGCTCCAGGCGCCGAGGGCCCCATCGCCAGTGTCGCAGCAAGTCCACGTGGATCTCCCGATGCTGAAGAGCCCTCGGAAGGTGGCACAACTGATTCCAGCAGCGGCGCAGCAGCGTCTCCACCGCCGCCTCTCCCCTGCAGTCGCACGGCTCCTTTGTTCAACGCGGTCTCGTAATAACCTCCCATATCTCCATCAGCAGATGTCAGGACCGCTTGGTATTCAGGAGACCCGGTCTCTGATGTCTGTTTTGTTCTTCGGACCCCACTGGATCTCTGCCTCTTTGCTCCATCGCGCAGATCAGTCACATGGCCACTTTGTTTACATGCAGCATGGAGGCTTGGGCCTGACAGGCTCCCCAGACTTCTTGGACCCGTTGTTCGGTCTCTACTCACTGGGATCCTTCTGTTCTTCTTGCTGCACCTCTTAGGCATCTTCTTATTAATCCGTGGCCGTTTATTCCACAATTTGGCAGTCTTTCAGTAAGCTTAGAGTAGGAGAAGCAGGAGCTCCTGGAAAACACGTCCGCTCTGCTCCCCTGCAAGCCACGCCCCCCGCAAACTCATGCTTTTAGAGACTTGTTAGGTCTCATGAGAGGAGTAGAAAAACATCAAAAATTTCAGTTCTGCATGATTCTACCAAGAAATGTGTGTTCATTGAAACCGCTGTTTTTTGATAGTTTGGGCCCTATTGAATAATGAATGTTTTGAATTTTCTCCAAAAGTAAAGTAGTTGCAAACTCATCCTTTTAGAAACTTGTTTGGGCTGTTGAGAGGAGTAAAAAAACATCAAAAATTTCAATCCTGCATGATTCTACCAAGAAATGTGATTCTTCATTCAAAACGCTGGTTTTTGCTATTGGGCTCTATTGAATAATGACTGTTTTGAATTTTCTCCAAAAGTAAAGCAGTTGCAAACTCATCCTTTTAGAGACTTGTTTGGGCTCATGAGAGGAGTAGAAAAACATCAAAAATGTCAGTCCTGCACGATTCTACCAAGAAATGTGTGTTCATTCAAACCGCTGGTTTTTGATATTTTGGGCACTATTGAATAATGAATGTTTTGAATTTTCTCCAAAAGTAAAGTAGTTGCAAACTCATCCTTTTAGAAACTTGTTTGGGCTGTTGAGAGGAGTAAAAAACCATCAAAAATTTCAATCCTGCATGATTCTACCAAGAAATGTGATTCTTCATTCAAAACCTGATTTTTCCTATTGGGCTCTATTGAATAATGAATGTTTTGAATTTTCTCCAAAAGCAAAGTAGTTGCAAACTCATGCTTTTAGAGACTTGTTTGGGCTCATGAGAGGAGTAGAAAAACATAAAAAATTTCAGTCCTGCATGATTCTACCAAGAAATGTGTGTTCATTCAAACCGCTGGTTTTTGATAGTTTGGGCCCTATTGAATAATGAATGTTTTGAATTTTCTCCAAAAGTAAAGTAGTTGCAAACTCATCCTTTTAGAAACTTGTTTGGGCTGTTGAGAGGAGTAAAAAAACATAAAAAATTTCAATCCTGCATGATTCTACCAAGAAATGTGATTCTTCATTCAAAACCTGATTTTTGCTATTGGGCTCTATTGAATAATGAATGTTTTGAATTTTCTCCAAAAGTAAAGTAGTTGCAAACTCATGCTTTTAGAGACTTGTTTGGGCTCATTAGAGGAGTAGAAAAACATCAAAAATTTCAGTCCTGCATGATTCTACCAAGAAATGTGTGTTCATTGAAACCGCTGGTTTTTGATATTTTGGGCCCTATTGAATAATGAATGTTTTGAATTTTCTCCAAAAGTAAAGTAGTTGCAAACTCATCCTTTTAGAAACTTGTTTGGGCTGTTGAGAGGAGTAAAAAACCATCAAAAATTTCAATCCTGCATGATTCTACCAAGAAATGTGATTCTTCATTCAAAACCTGATTTTTGCTATTGGGCGCTATTGAAGAATGAATGTTTTGAATTTTCTCCAAAAGTAAAGTAGTTGCAAACTCATGCTTTTAGAGACTTGTTTGGGCTCATGAGAGGAGTAGAAAAACATCAAAAATTTCAGTCCTGCACGATTCTACCAAGAAATGTGTGTTCATTGAAACCGGTGGTTTTTGATAGTTTGGGCCCTATTGAATAATGAATGTTTTGAATTTTCTCCAAAAGTAAAGTAGTTGCAAACTCATCCTTTTAGAGACTTGTTTGGGCTCATGAGAGGAGTAGAAAAACATCAAAAATTTCAGTCCTGCATGATTCTACCAAGAAATGTGTGTTCATTGAAACCGCTGGTTTTTGATAGTTTGGGCCCTATTGAATAATGAATGTTTTGAATTTTCTCCAAAAGTAAAGTAGTTGCAAACTCATCCTTTTAGAAACTTGTTTGGGCTGTTGAGAGGAGTAAAAAACCATCAAAAATTTCAATGCAGCATGATTCTACCAAGAAATGTGATTCTTCATTCAAAACCTGATTTTTGCTATTGGGCTCTAGTGAAAAGTGAATGTTTTGAATTTTCTCCAAAAGTAAAGTAGTTGCAAACTCATGCTTTTAGAGACTTGTTTGGGCTCATGAGAGGAGTAGAAAAACATCAAAAATTTCAGTCCTGCATGATTCTACCAAGAAATGTGTGTTCATTCAAACCGCTGGTTTTTGATAGTTTGGGCCCTATTGAATAATGAATGTTTTGAATTTTCTCCAAAAGTAAAGTAGTTGCAAACTCATCCTTTTAGAAACTTGTTTGGGCTGTTGAGAGGAGTAAAAAACCATCAAAAATTTCAATCCTGCATGATTCTACCAAGAAATGTGATTCTTCATTCAAAACGCTGGTTTTTGCTATTGGGCTCTATTGAATAATGAATGTTTTGAATTTTCTCCAAAAGTAAAGTAGTTGCAAACTCATCCTTTTAGAGACTTGTTTGGGCTCATGAGAGGAGTAGAAAAACATCAAAAATGTCAGTCCTGCACGATTCTACCAAGAAATGTGTGTTCATTCAAACCGCTGGTTTTTGATATTTTGGGCACTATTGAATAATGAATGTTTTGAATTTTCTCCAAAAGTAAAGTAGTTGCAAACTCATCCTTTTAGAAACTTGTTTGGGCTGTTGAGAGGAGTAAAAAACCATCAAAAATTTCAATCCTGCATGATTCACCAAGAAATGTGATTCTTCATTCAAAACCTGATTTTTGCTATTGGGCTCTATTGAATAATGAATGTTTTGAATTTTCTCCAAAAGTAAAGTAGTTGCAAACTCATGCTTTTAGAGACTTGTTTGGTCTCATGAGAGGAGTAGAAAAACATCAAAAATTTCAGTCCTGCATGATTCTACCAAGAAATGTGTGTTCATTGAAACCGCTGGTTTTTGATGGTTTGGGCCCTATTGAATAATGAATGTTTTGAATTTTCTCCAAAAGTAAAGTAGTTGCAAACTCATCCTTTTAGAAACTTGTTTGGGCTGTTGAGAGGAGTAAAAAACCATCAAAAATTTCAATGCAGCATGATTCTACCAAGAAATGTGATTCTTCATTCAAAACCTGATTTTTGCTATTGGGCTCTAGTGAAAAGTGAATGTTTTGAATTTTCTCCAAAAGTAAAGTAGTTGCAAACTCATGCTTTTAGAGACTTGTTTGGGCTCATGAGAGGAGTAGAAAAACATCAAAAATTTCAGTCCTGCATGATTCTACCAAGAAATGTGTGTTCATTCAAACCGCTGGTTTTTGATAGTTTGGGCCCTATTGAATAATGAATGTTTTGAATTTTCTCCAAAAGTAAAGTAGTTGCAAACTCATCCTTTTAGAAACTTGTTTGGGCTGTTGAGAGGAGTAAAAAACCATCAAAAATTTCAATCCTGCATGATTCTACCAAGAAATGTGATTCTTCATTCAAAACGCTGGTTTTTGCTATTGGGCTCTATTGAATAATGAATGTTTTGAATTTTCTCCAAAAGTAAAGTAGTTGCAAACTCATCCTTTTAGAGACTTGTTTGGGCTCATGAGAGGAGTAGAAAAACATCAAAAATGTCAGTCCTGCACGATTCTACCAAGAAATGTGTGTTCATTCAAACCGCTGGTTTTTGATATTTTGGGCACTATTGAATAATGAATGTTTTGAATTTTCTCCAAAAGTAAAGTAGTTGCAAACTCATCCTTTTAGAAACTTGTTTGGGCTGTTGAGAGGAGTAAAAAACCATCAAAAATTTCAATCCTGCATGATTCTACCAAGAAATGTGATTCTTCATTCAAAACCTGATTTTTCCTATTGGGCTCTATTGAATAATGAATGTTTTGAATTTTCTCCAAAAGTAAAGTAGTTGCAAACTCATGCTTTTAGAGACTTGTTTGGGCTCATGAGAGGAGTAGAAAAACATCAAAAATTTCAGTCCTGCATGATTCTACCAAGAAATGTGTGTTCGTTCAAACCGCTGTTTTTTGATAGTTTGGGCCCTATTGAATAATGAATGTTTTGAATTTTCTCCAAAAGTAAAGCAGTTGCAAACTCATCCTTTTAGAAACTTGTTTGGGCTGTTGAGAGGAGTAAAAAACCATCAAAAATTTCAATCCTGCATGATTCTACCAAGAAATGTGATTCTTCATTCAAAACCTGATTTTTGCTATTGGGCTCTATTGAATAATGAATGTTTTGAATTTTCTCCAAATTAAAGTAGTTGCAAACTCATGCTTTTAGAGACTTGTTTGGGCTCATGAGAGGAGTAGAAAAACATCAAAAATTTCAGTCCTGCATGATTCTACCAAGAAATGTGTGTTCATTGAAACCGCTGGTTTTTGATAGTTTGGGCCCTATTGAATAATGAATGTTTTGAATTTTCTCCAAAAGTAAAGTAGTTGCAAACTCATCCTTTTAGAAACTTGTTTGGGCTGTTGAGAGGAGTAAAAAACCATCAAAAATTTCAATCCTGCATGATTCACCAAGAAATGTGATTCTTCATTCAAAACCTGATTTTTGCTATTGGGCTCTATTGAATAATGAATGTTTTGAATTTTCTCCAAAAGTAAAGTAGTTGCAAACTCATGCTTTTAGAGACTTGTTTGGTCTCATGAGAGGAGTAGAAAAACATCAAAAATGTCAGTCCTGCACGATTCTACCAAGAAATGTGTGTTCATTCAAACCGCTGGTTTTTGATATTTTGGGCACTATTGAATAATGAATGTTTTGAATTTTCTCCAAAAGTAAAGTAGTTGCAAACTCATCCTTTTAGAAACTTGTTTGGGCTGTTGAGAGGAGTAAAAAACCATCAAAAATTTCAATCCTGCATGATTCTACCAAGAAATGTGATTCTTCATTCAAAACCTGATTTTTCCTATTGGGCTCTATTGAATAATGAATGTTTTGAATTTTCTCCAAAAGTAAAGTAGTTGCAAACTCATGCTTTTAGAGACTTGTTTGGGCTCATGAGAGGAGTAGAAAAACATCAAAAATTTCAGTCCTGCATGATTCTACCAAGAAATGTGTGTTCGTTCAAACCGCTGTTTTTTGATAGTTTGGGCCCTATTGAATAATGAATGTTTTGAATTTTCTCCAAAAGTAAAGCAGTTGCAAACTCATCCTTTTAGAAACTTGTTTGGGCTGTTGAGAGGAGTAAAAAACCATCAAAAATTTCAATCCTGCATGATTCTACCAAGAAATGTGATTCTTCATTCAAAACCTGATTTTTGCTATTGGGCTCTATTGAATAATGAATGTTTTGAATTTTCTCCAAATTAAAGTAGTTGCAAACTCATGCTTTTAGAGACTTGTTTGGGCTCATGAGAGGAGTAGAAAAACATCAAAAATTTCAGTCCTGCATGATTCTACCAAGAAATGTGTGTTCATTGAAACCGCTGGTTTTTGATAGTTTGGGCCCTATTGAATAATGAATGTTTTGAATTTTCTCCAAAAGTAAAGTAGTTGCAAACTCATCCTTTTAGAAACTTGTTTGGGCTGTTGAGAGGAGTAAAAAACCATCAAAAATTTCAATCCTGCATGATTCACCAAGAAATGTGATTCTTCATTCAAAACCTGATTTTTGCTATTGGGCTCTATTGAATAATGAATGTTTTGAATTTTCTCCAAAAGTAAAGTAGTTGCAAACTCATGCTTTTAGAGACTTGTTTGGTCTCATGAGAGGAGTAGAAAAACATCAAAAATTTCAGTCCTGCATGATTCTACCAAGAAATGTGTGTTCATTGAAACCGCTGGTTTTTGATGGTTTGGGCCCTATTGAATAATGAATGTTTTGAATTTTCTCCAAAAGTAAAGTAGTTGCAAACTCATCCTTTTAGAAACTTGTTTGGGCTGTTGAGAGGAGTAAAAAACCATCAAAAATTTCAATCCTGCATGATTTTACCAAGAAATGTGATTCTTCATTCAAAACCTGATTTTTGCTATTGGGCTCTATTGAATATTGAATGTTTTGAATTTTCTCCAAAAGTAAAGTAGTTGCAAACTCATGCTTTTAGAGACTTGTTTGGGCTCATGAGAGGAGTAGAAAAACATCAAAAATTTCAGTCCTGCATGATTCTACCAAGAAATGTGTGTTCATTGAAACCGCTGGTTTTTGATAGTTTGGGCCCTATTGAATAATGAATGTTTTGAATTTTCTCCAAAAGTAAAGTAGTTGCAAACTCATCCTTTTAGAAACTTGTTTGGGCTGTTGAGAGGAGTAAAAAACCATCAAAAATTTCAATGCAGCATGATTCTACCAAGAAATGTGATTCTTCATTCAAAACCTGATTTTTGCTATTGGGCTCTAGTGAAAAGTGAATGTTTTGAATTTTCTCCAAAAGTAAAGTAGTTGCAAACTCATGCTTTTAGAGACTTGTTTGGGCTCATGAGAGGAGTAGAAAAACATCAAAAATTTCAGTCCTGCATGATTCTACCAAGAAATGTGTGTTCATTCAAACCGCTGGTTTTTGATAGTTTGGGCCCTATTGAATAATGAATGTTTTGAATTTTCTCCAAAAGTAAAGTAGTTGCAAACTCATCCTTTTAGAAACTTGTTTGGGCTGTTGAGAGGAGTAAAAAACCATCAAAAATTTCAATCCTGCATGATTCTACCAAGAAATGTGATTCTTCATTCAAAACGCTGGTTTTTGCTATTGGGCTCTATTGAATAATGAATGTTTTGAATTTTCTCCAAAAGTAAAGTAGTTGCAAACTCATCCTTTTAGAGACTTGTTTGGGCTCATGAGAGGAGTAGAAAAACATCAAAAATGTCAGTCCTGCACGATTCTACCAAGAAATGTGTGTTCATTCAAACCGCTGGTTTTTGATATTTTGGGCACTATTGAATAATGAATGTTTTGAATTTTCTCCAAAAGTAAAGTAGTTGCAAACTCATCCTTTTAGAAACTTGTTTGGGCTGTTGAGAGGAGTAAAAAACCATCAAAAATTTCAATCCTGCATGATTCTACCAAGAAATGTGATTCTTCATTCAAAACCTGATTTTTCCTATTGGGCTCTATTGAATAATGAATGTTTTGAATTTTCTCCAAAAGTAAAGTAGTTGCAAACTCATGCTTTTAGAGACTTGTTTGGGCTCATGAGAGGAGTAGAAAAACATCAAAAATTTCAGTCCTGCATGATTCTACCAAGAAATGTGTGTTCGTTCAAACCGCTGTTTTTTGATAGTTTGGGCCCTATTGAATAATGAATGTTTTGAATTTTCTCCAAAAGTAAAGCAGTTGCAAACTCATCCTTTTAGAAACTTGTTTGGGCTGTTGAGAGGAGTAAAAAACCATCAAAAATTTCAATCCTGCATGATTCTACCAAGAAATGTGATTCTTCATTCAAAACCTGATTTTTGCTATTGGGCTCTATTGAATAATGAATGTTTTGAATTTTCTCCAAATTAAAGTAGTTGCAAACTCATGCTTTTAGAGACTTGTTTGGGCTCATGAGAGGAGTAGAAAAACATCAAAAATTTCAGTCCTGCATGATTCTACCAAGAAATGTGTGTTCATTGAAACCGCTGGTTTTTGATAGTTTGGGCCCTATTGAATAATGAATGTTTTGAATTTTCTCCAAAAGTAAAGTAGTGGCAAACTCATCCTTTTAGAAACTTGTTTGGGCTGTTGAGAGGAGTAAAAAACCATCAAAAATTTCAATCCTGCATGATTCTACCAAGAAATGTGATTCTTCATTCAAAACGCTGGTTTTTGCTATTGGGCTCTATTGAATAATGAATGTTTTGAATTTTCTCCAAAAGTAAAGTAGTTGCAAACTCATGCTTTTAGAGACTTGTTTGGGCTCATGAGAGGAGTAGAAAAACATCAAAAATTTCAGTCCTGCACGATTCTACCAAGAAATGTGTGTTCATTCAAACCGCTGGTTTTTGATATTTTGGGCCCTATTGAATAATGAATGTTTTGAATTTTCTCCAAAAGTAAAGTAGTTGCAAACTCATCCTTTTAGAAACTTGTTTGGGCTGTTGAGAGGAGTACAAAACCATCAAAAATTTCAATCCTGCATGATTCTACCAAGAAATGTGACTCTTCATTCAAAACCTGATTTTTGCTATTGGGCTCTATTGAATAATGAATGTTTTGAATTTTCTCCAAAAGTAAAGTAGTTGCAAACTCATGCTTTTAGAGACTTGTTTGGGCTCATGAAAGGAGTAGAAAAACATCAAAAATTTCAGTCCTGCATGATTCTACCAAGAAATGTGTGTTCATTGAAACCGCTGGTTTTTGATAGTTTGGGCCCTATTGAATAATGAATGTTTTGAATTTTCTCCAAAAGTAAAGTATTTGCAAACTCATCCTTTTAGAAACTTGTTTGGGCTGTTGAGAGGAGTAAAAAACCATCAAAAATTTCAATCCTGCATGATTCTACCAAGAAATGTGATTCTTCATTCAAAACGCTGGTTTTTGCTATTGGGCTCTATTGAATAATGAATGTTTTGAATTTTCTCCAAAAGTAAAGTAGTTGCAAACTCATGCTTTTAGAGACTTGTTTGGGCTCATGAGAGGAGTAGAAAAACATCAAAAATTTCAGTCCTGCATGATTCTACCAAGAAATGTGTGTTCATTCAAACCGCTGGTTTTTGATAGTTTGGGCCCTATTGAATAATGAATGTTTTGAATTTTCTCCAAAAGTAAAGTAGTTGCAAACTCATCCTTTTAGAAACTTGTTTGGGCTGTTGAGAGGAGTAAAAAACCATCAAAAATTTCAATCCTGCATGATTCTACCAAGAAATGTGATTCTTCATTCAAAACCTGATTTTTGCTATTGGGCGCTATTGAATAATGAATGTTTTGAATTTTCTCCAAAAGTAAAGTAGTTGCAAACTCATGCTTTTAGAGACTTGTTTGGGCTCATGAGAGGAGTAGAAAAACATCAAAAATTTCAGTCCTGCACGATTCTACCAAGAAATGTGTGTTCATTGAAACCGCTGGTTTTTGATAGTTTGGGCCCTATTGAATAATGAATGTTTTGAATTTTCTCCAAAAGTAAAGTATTTGCAAACTCATCCTTTTAGAAACTTGTTTGGGCTGTTGAGAGGAGTAAAAAACCATCAAAAATTTCAATCCTGCATGATTCTACCAAGAAATGTGATTCTTCATTCAAAACGCTGGTTTTTGCTATTGGGCTCTATTGAATAATGAATGTTTTGAATTTTCTCCAAAAGTAAAGTAGTTGCAAACTCATCCTTTTAGAGACTTGTTTGGGCTCATGAGAGGAGTAGAAAAACATCAAAAATTTCAGTCCTGCACGATTCTACCAAGAAATGTGTGTTCATTCAAACCGCTGGTTTTTGATATTTTGGGCCTTATAGAATAATGAATGTTTTGAATTTTCTCCAAAAGTAAAGTAGTTGCAAACTCATCCTTTTAGAAACTTGTTTGGGCTGTTGAGAGGAGTAAAAAACCATCAAAAATTTCAATCCTGCATGATTCTACCAAGAAATGTGATTCTTCATTCAAAACCTGATTTTTGCTATTGGGCTCTATTGAATAATGAATGTTTTGAATTTTCTCCAAAAGTAAAGTAGTTGCAAACTCATGCTTTTAGAGACTTGTTTGGGCTCATGAGAGGAGTCGAAAAACATCAAAAATTTCAGTCCTGCATGATTCTACCAAGAAATGTGTGTTCATTGAAACCGCTGGTTTTTGATAGTTTGGGCCCTATTGAATAATGAATGTTTTGAATTTTCTCCAAAAGTAAAGTAGTTGCAAACTCATCCTTTTAGAAACTTGTTTGGGCTGTTGAGAGGAGTAAAAAACCATCAAAAATTTCAATCCTGCATGATTCTACCAAGAAATGTGATTCTTCATTCAAAACCTGATTTTTGCTATTGGGCTCTATTGAATAATGAATGTTTTGAATTTTCTCCAAAAGTAAAGTAGTTGCAAACTCATGCTTTTAGAGACTTGTTTGGGCTCATGAGAGGAGTCGAAAAACATCAAAAATTTCAGTCCTGCATGATTCTACCAAGAAATGTGTGTTCATTGAAACCGCTGGTTTTTGATAGTTTGGGCCCTATTGAATAATGAATGTTTTGAATTTTCTCCAAAAGTAAAGTAGTTGCAAACTCATCCTTTTAGAAACTTGTTTGGGCTCATGAGAGGAGTAGAAAAACATCAAAAATTTCAGTCCTGCATGATTCTACCAAGAAATGTGTGTTCATTGAAACGGCTGGTTTTTGATAGTTTGGGCCCTATTGAATAATGAATGTTTTGAATTTTCTCCAAAAGTAAAGTAGTTGCAAACTCATCCTTTTAAATGAGACAAATAGAAGAATGTTTAATAGGTAAAACCTGACAAGAATAAACAATAAACTGCAGTTAGCCCAATTGTGGGGATAAATAGCTGAGAAATAAATAGTGATTAGTATATCTTAATGAATATATTGCAACTCGCTCAGTACAAAGCTGTGAAAAAAATGGTAGTTAATGGAAATAGTAAGTATTGCACTCAAACAGTTGATTAACCATGGAGAGATGGCATGTACCCGAATAGAATTCTCCTAGAAGTAAAGGGTTAATATGTACATAGAACACAACTGGGTGAAAATATTAAAGTTTTCCGAAATGCGTTGGTTTCGGCCCTTTTTGCCACCCGTACCTCCATCTAGCAGCAGTTACACGGCACCACGTGATCCACCGCGTCACACAGGTCCTGCTCCTACTGCACATCTGCCGGGACGCAGCTATTGACCAGAGTGACCGGATCCCTGCCGACAGCTGGAGCGCAGGAGCGCTGGTCTCACACTACACCTCGGCATATCGCCGCATCTCCCAGGTCCGACCTTTACTGCACCAGCCCGAACGCAGTCACCGGATTCTACGCAGACCATCGGAGGTATTGTGAGTAGCAACACTCACATACAACTATATATGGTGAAATCACCTTGTACTGTTCAGCGCGCTATTTCACAGGGCACGAGCCCTCCACTCATTGGAGAAAGTACTTGGTGTATCCGTCATCGGCCGGGGCAGCTCTCCCCACGGCTATAGACATTGGACTATTTTGTGAATGCAGGTTTATACCAAGCATTAACTATGGACTAAGGATATTATCACACTCTTTATGCCGGGACATATTGCTCATGACCATTTAATATTTTCACCCAATTGTGTGTTCTATGTACCAATTAACCCTTTACTTCCTGCCGCTCTTATTTGCAGCCTCTAGGAGAATTCTATTCGGGTACATGCCATCACTCTTGGTTAATCAACTGGTTGAGTGCAAAACTTAATGGAAATAGTAACTACCATTTTTTTTTCACAGCTTTGTACTGGGCGAATTGCAATATATTTATTAAGATATACTAATCACTATTTATTTCTCAGCTATTTATCCCCACGATTGGGCTAACTGCAAATTATTGTTTATTCTTGTCAGGTTTTACCTATTACCGTATATACTCGAGTATAAGCCGACCCGAGTATAAGCCGAGGCACCAACTTTTGCCACGAAAAACTGGGTAAACTTATTGACTTGAGTATAAGCCAGGTGTGCATTGACCACTCATCCCTACCGTGGTATGCATGTTTCCCCCGTCCCTGTCATTGTATGCATGGCTCCTTATCCCCTATCTTTGTATGTATGATTCCTGTTAAGAAAAAAACCATCCTATTTACCTGCCTGCGCGCCGTCGGTGGCACTGCATCTTGTTCCGGCCATATAACACGGATAATTCTTGGTAATGACAGTGAATATTTAGAACATTCATTACTGTGCACTTTATACACATTATACATTCCTGCAGCTCAGTGGCATAGCAACTGTTTGTGGCGCCCGGGGCGGTCGAAAAATTTGCTGCCCCTTTGGTCGTTGATAGAGTTGAGCGACTTTTGGTTTTTTAGGGTCGAGTTTCGTTTCGTGAAACCCGACTTTTCCAAAAGTCGTGTCGAGCAAGATCGTCCGATTATAGGGAAAAGTCGGGGTCGTCCCGAAACACGAAACCCAATGTAAGTCAATGGGGAATAAAAGTCGGCAGTGAGAGGAGGACAGGAAACACACCTACAGTGCCCATTTGAATGCCAAAAGCATCAATTCTTCTTACTTAAGCTTGTCAACCTTAATTAACTTCATAATACAAGCTACGCTCTGAAAAATGGGGGTTATTTGGCTAAAGTTGTGGGGGGGGGCTGGCTCCAGGTTTTCATGTGCCCTGGGCGAAAGAGCGCCCCTTTAACACATACCAAAACTCATCATGCTCCGATACGGCAGAGAAATAGCGGTATAGTACAATGAAAAATACTTCACTTTTTACATCTCATGACGAGGCCCATCTATTTCTCCATACAGAATCATTGGTCCCATATAATGTTTGAAACAGTATATGATGAGCTCCACATAATGCTACAGTATATGTTGGTCCCCATGGATGAAGCTCCACTGTCTTATGGGCCCAAATAATGCTCCAAACATAATGGGCCCCATTTCTAATGCTCTAGTGTATAATGGGCCCTGTAAATGCTGCTCCAGTGTCTGATGTCCACCTTTGGAATGTTCCAGTGTATGGTGGGCCCCATCTATCATTCTCCAGAGTATAGTGCTCCCCAAAAATTGCTGTCCCAACATTGAAAACAATCAAATAAGTCTCCTCGCTAGGGAATCCCTGTACTAGTCTGGACTCCTCGTCGTCCCCATCTTCCATCTCACTGCACAGTATTTCAACCTTGCAAGTGCTGTGATCCTGAGCAAGCAGGGGGGGCCCACTCGTTGGCGACGGCACTGGCACAGGGTCCCTGATAGTACGGTGCTGTGTCTGATGGCGGGTGGGCCGAACCTGCACTTTCATCTGCAGCTTCCTCTTTGTCACCGTGTAAGATGGAACTGTATATGGGAAGGGTAACCTGAGTTTCATCAGGGTCAGATTCAGGCCGTGTAGCGTGCGAGGGGAATGTAGTGGTCTGGGTCAATGTACCAGCAGATTCATCGAGCAGTGGCTGGGCATCAGTGCACTTGTGTCGCCCCCAGGAGTACGGTCGCCACAGTGGCATTACCTTCCTCCTAGGGAGTGTGATGTCATGCTTGGGAGCAACGAAGGATCTCTCTAGTAGGTTAACTGATTGGGCGGCGTTATTCCCACGAGTCATGACCCTCCAAACAGCGGTATTTGAAAAATCAGTCCACAACATTGTCATGAAACCCCTGTCTCCAACGCCACTTCTGCTGTGTGCACCACGAACACCTCTGCCAAGCTGCCCCCGGCCCGTACGGCTCGTGTGAGAACCATCACCGCTGCTGTGTGCTGGGAATGCCTCAAGCAACCGATTTACAAGAGTTGCTTGTTTATTAGCCAATATTAGGTCAAGGTTCTCCTGTGGCATGATGTTTTGTAATTTGCCTTTATAGCGTGGATCCAGGATGCTGGCCAACCAGTAGTCGTCATCGTTCATCATTTTGGCAATGCGGGGGTCCCTTTTTAGGATCCGCAAGGCATAATCTGACATGTGGGCCAATGTTCCCGGTGTCAATGATGCACTGCGAGTGCTGGTTGGAGGAGCACTTTCTGGCAAATCCACATCCCTCCAGTCACGCACAAACCCTGTACCAGACCTTGCCACGCCAACATTTTCACTTGCCCCACGAGATGCATCCTCCTCCCCTAAGTAATCATCCCCATCATCATCCTCCTCTTCTTCCTCCACCTCGTCCAGGAGAGGTCCCTGAGCAGACAATGGCTGAATGTCATCAAGGATTCCCTCCTCCTCTTCCTCCTCATCAACATTGGCTGCAGACGCCTGCTCCTTAAGGTGCGTCAAAGTTTGCATGAGCAGACGCATAAGTGGGATGCTCATGCTTAGGATGGCGTCTTCTGCGCTTACCAGCCGTGTGCATTCCTCAAAACACTGAAGGACTTTACAGAGGTCTTTCAGCTTCGACCACTGCACACCTGTCAACTCCATGTCTGCTCTCAAAGTGCCTGGCCGTGTATCCTCCCACAAATGCATTATGGCCTGCCTCTGCTCGCACAGCCGCTCCACCATGTGCAGGGTGGAGTTCCACCTTGTTGCAATGTCGATAATGAGGCGGTGGTTGGGAAGGTGGAGCAATCGCTGCAGCTTCTGCATACGAACGGAGTGTACAGGCGACCGGCGGATGTGCGCGTACAGTCTTCGCACCTTCTGGAGCAGGGCTGTTAACTCCGGATAATTTTTGAGGAAGCACTGCACCACCAGGTTCAAGGTGTGAGCCAAGCAAGGTATGTGGCTGAGTTTTGAAAGGGCTATGGCTGCCACAAAATTACGGCCGTTATCACTAACTACCTTGCCTGCCTCAAAATGTACACTGCCCAGTCATGACTCAGTTTGTCGCTTCAAGTACTCGGCCAGTACCTCGGCGGTGTGTCTGTCGCCCAAACACATCATCTGCAACACAGCCTGCTGACGCTTTCCACTAGCTGCTCGATAGGGGGACACATCGTGTGCAACAGTGGCAGCTGCAGATGGAGTGCTCGTACGACTGCGCTCTGTGGACGAGCTTTCGCTTCTGGAGGAGGAGGAGGAGGAGGAGGAGGAGGAGGGTCGAACGCCTACAGCCAACTGTTTCCTATACCGTGGGCTAGGCAGCACTGTCCCACCACCGCTGTCCCCTGTGGACCCTGCATCCACCACATTAACCCAGTGCGCAGTGATGGAAACGTAACGGCCCTGGCCATGCCAACTGGACCATGCATCAGTTGTGAGGTGCACCTTTCCGCTCACTGACTGCTTGAGTGCATGGACAATGCGGTCTTTCACATGATGGTGGAGGGCTGGGATGGCTTTGCGAGAGAAGAAGTGGCGACTGGGTAGGTCATAGCGTGGTACTGCATAGGCCATGAGTTCGCGGAAAGCTGCGCTTTCCACCAACCGAAAGGGCATCATCTCAAACGAGATTAGTTTGGCAATGTGGGCGTTCAAACCCAGTGTATGCGGATTTGCCTCCTGTATACAGTGTGAGTCCCCATATAGCCTTCTATATACAGTATGAGCCTGCACATCGCTTCCTATATACAGTATGAGGCCACATATAGCCTCCTATATATAGTACGAGCACCCACATATAACGAGGTCGCACCCACATATAGCATCCTGAATTCAATGTTTACCTCCTATATACAGTATGAGCCTGCACGCTTCCTATATACAGTATGAGCCTGCACATAGCCTGTACATCGCTTCCTATATACAGTATGAGGCTGCATATAGCCTCCTATATACAGTATGAGCACACATAGCCTCCTGTATACAGTATGAGGCCGCATATAGCCTTCTATATACAGTATGAGGCCGCATATAGCCTCCTACATACAGTATGAGCCTGCACATTGCTTCCTATATACAATATGAGCCCACATAGCCTGCTATATACAGTATGAGCCTCCACATCGCTTCCTATATACAGTATGAGGCCACATATAGCCTCCTATGTACGGTATGAGCCTGCACATCGCTTCCTATATACAGTATGAGGCGCATATAGCCTCCTATATACAGTATGAGCACCCACATATAGCCTCCTGAATACAGTTTTTGCCTCCTATATACAGTATGAGCCTGCACATTGCTTCCTATATACAGTATGAGTCTGCACATAGTCTCCTATATACAGTATGAGCCTGCACATCGCTTCCTATATACAGTATGAGGCCGCATATAGCCTCCTATATACAGTATGAGCCTGCACATCGCTTCCCATATACAGTATGAGGCCACATATAGCCTCCTGAATACAGTATTTGCCTCCTATATACAGTATGAGCACCCACATATTGCCTCCTGAATGCAGTGTTTACCTCCTATAAACAGTATGAGCCTGCACATTGCTTCCTATATACAGTATGAGCCTGCACATAGCCTCCTATATACATTATGAGCCTGTACATCACTTCCTATATACAGTATGAGGCTGCATATAGCCTCCTATATACAGTATGAGCATCCACATATAGCCTCCTATGTACAGTATGAGCCTGCGCATTGCTTCCTATAAACAGTATGAGCATCCACATAGCCTCCTATGTACAGTATGAGCCTGCACATCGCTTCCTATAAACAGTATGAGCCTGCAAATCGCTTCCTATATACAGTATGAGCCCACATATAGCCTCCTGAATACAGTGTTTGCTTCCAATATACAGTGTGAGTCTCCATATAGCCTCCTGAATACATTGTTTGCCACCATATTGCCTCCTATATACAGTGTGAGTCCCCATATAGCTCCTATATACAGTATGAGCCCCTATATAGCATCCCATATCTAACTGCATTTACCTTGGTATCATTCATTTTCTATGAGACTGCTCTGTTTTCATATTGTGCATTTATGCATTTAGTAGGGCTTAATGGAATGATTGCGCTTGTTACACATCAACTCTAGATGCGCTCACTTATTAGACTTTGGTTGGGGCAACTTTAAAATATAATAATGATAATGGTCCTGTCTAGTGACAAGTTTATTTTACAGGCTTCTGGAGAAAGGCACAATACCAGTCATTCAAGGGTTAATTCTTTGGAACACTGAGAGGGACTTTCTAGCCAATGAAACCACAGTATAAAACACCTGTGATAACTATGGCAACTGCGCTGATGTCATAAACACATGCATCTATGATGCAGGAGAAGATTCCAGAACCACAAGTCATTCAGCCGTAGACGGAGCCATACTTGATGTGTCTGGAGACCTGGAGCTTCATCACTCCACAATGGGAGGAAGGGGACACCGCCTAGCCAGCCAGATCAGCCATAGCGCCTAGCCAGCCAGATCAATGGGGTAACAGATGTTGCAGCCAGATCTCCCTCACGTCCGGTACTCGCCGCCTTCACTTTATGTGTACGGCCTGGAGAGGTCGCATTAGGCTTCTCCAAAACAAATATGACACAACTAGATTATGGCCCGATGCTATCGCATCGGGAGGATGCAATAGCATCACACCTCTTGCCATGTTAACCCTTAACACACACACTCCTCAACACACACTCCTCTCACCTTTCACCATCTCCACTCACTCTTTCACTCCACATACGACCCCTTCTCTCACTCTGTCTCTCATACTCACGCCGTCATCGCCGCTGCTCCACGCTCCCCGACATCTTCTTCCGCCGGCGCCATCCTGGATCCAGACGTTGTCCACGCCGGCGACATGTTCTTGCGGCGACGCCATCTTGAGTATTGTGAAATCCCGCGATAGTCAAGATAGCATCGCCGGAAGAACATGTCGCCGGCGTGGACGACGTCGGGATCCAAAATGGCGTCGGCAAAATCTCGCGAGTTTTCGCCGACGCCATTTTGGATCCCGACGTCGTCCTCGCCGGCGACATGTTCTTGCGGCGATGCCATCTTGACTATCGCGGGATTTCGGCGATCCAAAATGGCGTCACCGCAAGAACATGTCGCCGGCGTGGACGACATCGGGATCCAAAATGGCGTCGGCGTAATCTCGCGAGATTTCGCCGACGCCATCTTTTTGGATCCCGAGTCGTCCACGCCAGCGACATGTTCTTGCGGCGACGCCATCTTGAATCTCGCGGGATTTCACGAAATCCAAGATGGCGTCGCCGCAAGAACATGTCGGCGGCCTGGAGAACGTCTGGAACAAGGATCGCGGCGGCGGAGGAAGATGTCGGGGCAGCGACGATGACGGTGTGAGTATGAGAAACGGAGTGAGAGAAAGGAACGTATGTGGAGTGAAAGAGTGAGTGGACGTGAGTGGAGGTGAAAGGTGAGAGGAGTGTGTGTTGAGGCGGTGTGGTGTGCTGAGGGTTAACATGTGCGTGTGTGTGGTGACGTCACCGGTTACAACTGGACAGAAGTTGTTACAACCGGAAGCTGCTTAGGGCATTTATTATTATAGATGATGAGGAAGAAGCCGTCTGTTGTTGGCGGTGATGGCGGGTAGAGGCTTCTTCAGCCAATGTAATAGATTTAGAGTTAGGGGATTCGTGTGTGAGACGACGGCATTTATAAGCCTTAATCTTGTCAAGTCGATGCTGTTTTTCCTCAGGAGTCTCATTAGCACGGCGTTGTTTTTGTCGTAGTGCTAAAGCTGCTTTCCTTTCACTGGCATTGGCATACTGTGCATCAGTATTGAATGGTGGTATTGATAGGACAGAAACAGATTGCTGATTAGTTATGTCAGTGAACGGCATATGGGATGAAGTGTAGCAGTAAATTGTTCCACATGCTGATGTGGAAGCATCCTGTTGTGAGTCTAATAATAATGATGAGGAAGAGGCCGTCTGTTGTCGGCGGTGATGGCATGCAGAGGCTTCTTCAGCCAATCTTATGGATTTAGAGTTAGGGGATTCGTGTATGAGGCGACGGCGTTTATAAGCCTTAATCTTCTCAAGGCGATGGTGTTTTTCCTCAGGAGTCTCATTAGCACGGCATTGTTTTTGTCATAGTGCTAAAGCTGCTTTCCTTTCACTGGCATTGGCATACTTTTTGTTATGACTCATGTTGGCACAGATAAAGGAGTCTATTTGGCAGTTATCTGGCAGTGAAGAAGGCGTCCTGGAGTATTGTAGAGTAAACAGATACTAATTGACCCTGTAATTGCCCAGCAGTAGTTATGAAGTGGTAGTGGCAAATTGGCCCTGTAGTTAGACACCGGCAGAGGAGCAAGGCAGCAGTAGTTATGGCGGTAGAGGCAAATTGGCCCTGTAATTAGACACCGGCAGAGGAGCAAGGCAGCAGTAGTTATGGCGGTAGAGGCAAATTGGCCCTGTAATTAGACACCGGCAGAGGAGCAAGGCAGCAGTAGTTATGGCGGTAGAGGCAAATTGGCCCTGTAATTAGACACAGGCAGTGAACAGTCAGAGGAGCAAGGCAGCAGTACTTATGGCGGTAGAGGCAAATTGGCCCTGTAATTAGACACCGGCAGAGGAGCAAGGCAGCAGTAGTTATGGCGGTATTGGCAAATTGGCCCTGTAATTAGACACCAGCAGAGGAGCAATGCAGCAGTAGTTATGGCGGTAGAGGCAAATTGATCCTGTAATTAGACACCGGCAGAGGAGCAAGGCAGCAGTAGTTATGGCGGTAGAGGCAAATTAGCCCTGTAATTAGACACCGGCAGAGGAGCAAGGCAGCGGTAGTTATGGCGGTAGAGGCAAATTGATCCTTTAATTAGACACCGGCAGAGGAGCAATGCAGCAGTAGTTATGGCGGTAGAGGCAAATTAGCCCTGTAATTAGACACCGGCAGAGGAGCAAGGCAGCAGTAGTTATGGCGGTAGAGGCAAATTGATCCTTTAATTAGACACCGGCAGAGGAGCAATGCAGCAGTAGTTATGGCGGTAGAGGCAAATTAGCCCTGTAATTAGACACCGGCAGAGGAGCAAGGCAGCAGTAGTTATGGCGGTAGAGGCAAATTAGCCCTGTAATTAGACACCGGCAGAGGAGCAAGGCAGCAGTAGTTATGGTGGTATTGGCAAATTGGCCCTGTAATTAGACACCAGCAGAGGAGCAATGCAGCAGTAGTTATGGAGGTAGAGGCAAATTGATCCTGTAATTAGACACCGGCAGAGGAGCAAGGCAGCAGTAGTTATGGCGGTAGAGGCAAATTGATCCTGTAATTAGACACCGGCAGAGGAGCAATGCAGCAGTAGTTATGGCGGTAGAGGCAAATTAGCCCTGTAATTAGACACCGGCAGATGAGCAAGGCAGCAGTAGTTATGGCGGTATAGGCAAATTGGCCCTGTAATTAGACACCGGCAGAGGAGCAATGCAGCAGTAGTTATGGCGGTAGAGGCAAATTAGCCCTGTAATTAGACACCGGCAGAGGAGCAAGGCAGCAGTAGTTATGGCGGTATTGGCAAATTGGCCCTGTAATTAGACACCAGCAGAGGAGCAATGCAGCAGTAGTTATGGCGGTAGAGGCAAATTAGCCCTGTAATTAGACACCGGCAGAGGAGCAAGGCAGCAGTAGTTATGGCGGTAGAGGCAAATTAGCCCTGTAATTAGACACCGGCAGAGTAGCAAGGTAGCAGTAGTTATGGCGGTATAGGCAAATTGGCCCTGTAATTAGACACCGGCAGTAAACAGGCATAGGACCAAGGCAGCAGTAGTTATGGTGGTACAGGCAATGCCAAGTGTCCGCACAGCAAGTCGGCGTGAGGTAAATGACGCAATTTCACGAATGCAAGATGGTGTCGGCTAAATCTCGCGAGATTTCACCGACGTCGTTAAGGCTGTGTGCACACGCTGCGGATTAGGTGCGGATTCATCCGCGCGGATTTTGTAAAATCCGCAGGTGAAACCGCAGGTCAAAAGACCTGCGGTTTTACCTGTGGATTGCTCTGCGGTTTTGCCCTGCGGTTTTTCATCTCCTCAATAGAGGAGATGGCAAACCGCAGGAGAATCCGCTGAAAGAATTGACATGTCAATTCTTTCTGCGGATTGAAAACCGCAGATAATCCGCGCGGAAAATTCTGCACCGTCTGCACTGCGGTTTTTGATTCCCATAGGGAATCATGGTACTGTACACCGCAGCAAAAACTGCTGCGGGTCCGCAGCGGCCAAAACCGCTGCGGAACCGCAGCAAAATCCGCAGCGTGTGCACACAGCCTCACACCTCTTGCCATGTTAACCCTCAACACACCACACCGCCTCAACACACACTCCTCTCACCTTTCACCTCCACTCCCTCTTTCACTCCACATACGTTCCTTTCTCTCACTCCGTTTCTCATACTCACACCGTCATCGTCGCTGCCCCGACATCTTCCTCCGCCGCCGCGATCCAGGATCCAGACGTTCTCCAGGCCGCCGACATGTTCTTGCGGGACGCCATCTTGGATTTCGTGAAATCCCGCGATATTCAAGATAGCGTCGCCGCAACAACATGTCGCTGGCGTGGACGACATCGGGATCCAAAAAGATGGCGTCGGCGAAATCTCGCGAGATTACGCCGACGCCATTTTGGATCCCGATGTCGCCCATGCCAGCGACATATTCTTGCGGGACGCCATCTTGGATGTCGTGAAGTCCCGCGATATTCAAGATGTTGTTGCGGCGACGCTATCTTGAATATCGCAGGATTTCACGAAATCCAAGATGGCGTCCCGCAAGAACATGTCGGCGGCCTGGAGAACGTCTGGATCCAGGATCGCGGCGGCGGAGGAAGATGTCGGGGCAGCGACGATGACGGTGTGAGTATGAGAAACGGAGTGAGAGAAAGGAACATATGTAGAGTGAAAGAGTGAGTGGACATGAGTGGAGGTGAAAGGTGAGAGGAGTGTGTGTTGAGGCGGTGTGGTGTGTTGAGGGTTAACATGTGCGTGTGTGTGGTGACGTCACCGGTTACAACTGGACGGAAGTTGTTACAACCGGAAGCTGGTTAGGGCATTTATTATTATAGATGTACAAATTCAGGTACAATTTGCTGTTACATGTTGGCACTAACCTTCTAAGCCCAAGGGAAGGGCAGTCCTGCAGCCATGGTTCCCTAGAGGTTTCCACCACAGGGGGTTTTTCCTCTCCTGAGTGCTGAAGGACGATTCTTCGTGAGTCGGGGGTTCTGCCATTTTCAGTGTCTCTTTCATAGTAATTGGCTGATTCTAAATTTCAGACACTGAAAGAAATAATAATGATGAGATTTGGAATAAAATTCGGTCAATTTAACATCCAATAAAAGTGTTTTGTGTGTTACTTTCACAATCTTCGGTTGGTGAGATTTTGTTGGGGGATGAGGATCCAGCATCTATGATCAAGCCATGAAGCCAGATATGAAGTCAGAGCAATTTAACCCTGCACTGGAAGACAGGACGGAGCAGAGATGACAAAATGTGACTGCACAATTAGCACACTCTTCCTCCCATTCAGATACACGAGGGGATTCAGGGCAGAGTTGGGACTAAAAAGCAGCCCTGGCACACAAAATTCACCAGCCCACATGCAATAAGTGTCCTCAACCCAAATCGTAGAACACTGATAGGTCATGTAGGATTTTGCTTTATCCGTTACCAGGGCCAAAACAAAGTATTTTGGGTGCCCAAGGCAGATGAAGCCGAAGGCGCCCATTTTGCATTTCTACCCAGCTAATTCTTCCCTTTTCCTTTAGGTCTATGACATCATGTGATTAATAACTGATGAGCTGAATCCTTCTAAGTCAGGCCCATATACATTTGTATCTCATGAACCTACAACTCCCAGTATGTCCTTAACAATGGTAAGGAGATGCTGGGAGTTATCAGTCTTTATCAGACTGTGGACTATACAGGAACCATAGTACTGATGAGACGCAGTCAGTACCAATAGCTAAAAATGTACATCCTGGTACCTTATAGGTGACCTCTTCTCAGATTGAGTCTTTTCTTTCTCTTAGGCCTGTTTCACACTTCAGTTTTCTGGCATTAGTCAAAATCCGCCAGTGTGCAAAAGCGGATCCGTTTCCGTTTTGTGGCAAACGGATGCAACTGGATCCGTTTTTTGTACGGATCCGCTTTAGACGCTAGTGCATGAAATTTAAAGTTAGGCCTGTTTCACGAGAGAGAGAGAGATTTAGCTGCCAGAATGGGATTTGGGGTTAAATATCATGAAAGGACATTCATTCGGGCATGCTCAGTATAAAAAGGAGGATCCGATGGCAGATTCCGTCAATTAACGGTTGGCAACGGATCCACCGCCTTTTCTCATCCACATCTCGCTTCTTAAGGCCCCTTTCACACTCCAGTCTTTTGCAATCAGTCACAATCCGTCAAAGTGTTCAGATCCGTCAAGTGGACGGATCCTGCGTATATTGCAAAAAACTAATGCACTGGATCTGTTTTTATGACTGATCCGTTGTAGCAGCCTTGCTGTAGGAATTAAAGAAACAGAATTCTGGAGTGAGAGAGAGAGAGAAGGATTTTGTGCCAGAATAGAAAAAGCAGCCGCAGGGGGTTAAAATAAAGGAAGAAAAATGATTCCGGGCATGCTCAGTTTTAAAAGACGGAATCCGTCGCTATCCGACTTTTCGACGTACACAAAAAACGTTCATCTGTCCGTTGTCTCCGGCCGACGGACATAGATTTTCTGACGGATCCGTTGGACGACAGATGAAACGTGTGGCCATCCGTCACTAATACAAGTCTATGAGAAAAAAACGGATCCAGCATGAAAAAATGATGGAAAGCCAAAACTATATATATATATATATATATATATATATATATATATATATAGTATACCAAATTATAATGTGATGACATAAAAATCTGAATAATAAATATATTAATACATCTTGCCAAAATTTGTATAATATCAGCACCAGAAAAAAATAAATAAAAAATATGTAAAAAAAAATGCTAAGTGCTAAAATATATCGCTCAAAAAACTTTTTTCTATTAATAATGTGTAAGTTAAATATATAGTGTAGACAATAATATCGTGAAAAGTACTACCATAATATTCTAAAAATTGCACTAAAAAGTGCTATAGTGCTGTAAAACAAAAATTGTGCAAAAGTGAAAAGTATTGCAAGATATAGAATTAAATCCACTGTAAATGATTCAGTACTATAAAGTGCTAGAGGACAAAACATACAATGCACATTGAAAATAAATGAATATACAAGTATAACCAAGAAATAATGTTCTCCAAAAAGTACTGCAATGCTATAGATGAATTGCAGAGTACTGCAAAATATGAGGGATAAATACAAATGAAAGTTTACGTATACTAAAATATGCCAAGATATAAATTACTATAATATGACCCAGTAATATAAGGTGTTATAGTGCTACACCGCCATACACATTAAGTTTGGAGCTGTGACCAAGCTCACCCCAGCGAAGAGCGCTTGACACTGGACGCCAGAGTCCGTGGCTGCACGGGTACAACAGTCCCAGCAGCCAAATCCGGAGGGCAGGAGACTGCAGGCCTCCTGACCCCATCACACACCTGAACGCACAGCAGCATACCAGAGCCAGAGCCACCACGAAGGAGTGACACCTGTGAAAGGCTCAAGCTGCCTGCCATACAGGCAAGGACTAAAGAACCGTAAGGAATTGAGGGTAAACTGATTAAATTTGCTGATGACACAAAGCTAGGAGGGATAGATAATACTAGAGAAGAGAGAGAGAGGATTCAAAAAGATTTAAATAAACTGGAGAAGTGGGCAGCAACTAACAGAATGGTTTTTAACAGGGAGAAATGCAAAGTACTACATCTGGGCAATAAAAATGAAAAAAGCATATATAGAATGGGAGGAATAGGGCTAAGTGACAGCACATGTGAAAAAGACTTGAGTATACTAATAGATCACAGACTGAATATGAGTCAACAGTGTGATGCAGCAGCAAAAAAGGCAAATGCAATTCTAGGATGTATTAACAGAAGCATACAGTCTAGATCACGTGAAGTCATTATTTCCCTCTACTCCTCTTTGGTCAGACCTCATCTGGAATATTGTGTCCAGTTATGGGCACCACATTTTAAAAAAGACATCAACAAACTGGAGCAAGTTCAGAAAAGAGCGACCAGAATGGTGACCGGTCTGCAAACCCTGTCTTATGAGGAAAGGTTGCAGGATTTGGGAATGTTTAGTTTGCAAAAGAGAAGACTGAGAGGAGACTTAATAGCTGTCTATAAATATCTAAAGGGCTGTCACATTGTAGAAGGATCAACTTTATTCTCATTTGCACAAGGAAAGACTAGAAGCAATGGGATGAAACTGAATGGGAGGAGACACAGATTAGATATTAGAAAAAACTTTTTGACAGTTAGAGTGATCAATGAGTGGAACAGGCTGCCACGAGAAGTGGTGAGTTCTCCTTCAATGGAAGTCTTCAAACAGAGGCTGGACAGACATCTGACTGGGATGATTTAGCGAATCCTCCTTTGAGCAGGGGGTTGGACCAGATGGCTCAGGAGGTCCCTTCCAACTCTACGATTCTATGATTCTATGAACAGAGGACTGAGCATAGCTTTAGACCTCATGGGACAGCGTAGAAAGGAGGCCTCCAACCCATCTGGCTTAGTGGATCCTAAATTACTTCCAGGCTGGCTGGATCTCCATTACCATCAGTACTCAGTGCCCTGGTTTGCAACTCAAAATGTGAGTAAAAGCGTAAAGACTGCACCCCGCTGTGTTCTCCTGTTTATTTGCTGCGTCACCTCAGCCCTGCATTACATCCATCATCACCATCTTTTATAATATAATTTCCCTGAGACTTAGCTCTACCTGTGGAGAGCTGTACCAACTCTGCTGCATCACCATCAGCCTCAGCGGTCTTTTTAAGCAGCGTCGGCTATCCCTTGCCGAATACCACAGGTGGTGTCACAAACTATATCTTATATAGGGTCCAGGATCCAGCAGGATGATGAGGAGCTCTCCTAGCCAGCGTCCTCTCCCGATCACGGCATAGCCACGCCCCACCTTGAGATTGTTGATATCTTTCAACAATTTTGGTTCTCAAGTCCTCACAGTTCTCATCTTCTCTTTATGTCCTCCATGCTTAGTGTGGCACAGAGACATACATTGCAAAGATTGAGTCAACTTCTCCCCTTTTTATCTGGTGTCAGGTGTTATTTTCATATTGCCCCCAATTGGTTTTAAATTCTGCCTTAAAAAGAGCCTCAAAACCACTGCAAAAAGTGAATATAATCCACAGCAATCCTACACAATGATCCCCCACTTATCGCGGGCATTACATTCTAAACCTCCAACACGATAGTTGAAAATCCCCCAAGTAAGAAACTTACATTTATTTTAGCATTTATATATTTTAAGGATTTACAAACCCCTCCCACACACTTATTTACCATTACCAGTCCCTTATTAATCGTCCCCAGTTCCTTATTAACCTTTTGCACCTTTTTATAAACACTACTTATGTTCATAAACAAATTCTACATGATGAAGATGATGAATTAGCTGTGTAGTACTGATGATTGAAGGTGATGAAAATGGGATGAATGTACAGTACTGTACTGCACAGCATGGAAGAGCATTACAGCTCTCCTATTGGCACCACTTCATCAGGAGCTTCTTCAGGTGAGGCAGTAGTATCTTCAGCCTCATCCGTAACTTTTACTACCACTAAATGCGTAACCAACCTCTTGTTCGAGTGATGAACATAGTCATGGAGAGATGCTGGTTCTGCTTCTTATGAACCATACGGAGGTCCTATTCCTCAGCCAATCGATGAAGTACATTGCCCATTATGACCATGGTTACAAGTCGATCAAGTGTTGGGCCAACCTCCTCCTCTTCTTAAACCCGTTGTTCAAACTGTTCCTCATCCTCTTCTTCACTTGCTGAAGGGTGTTTCCGTCTTCAGTAGTCATGTCACTGAAGCCCTCTCCTCCCGGTATTTTCACCAGCTTCACAGCCTAATCCACCGCAGAGTGATACATTTCATCAAGAGAAAGTCTGACACATCATTTTCTTTATGGTTTTTTGAACATTTTTTCAATATATTTTTTGTTTTTAACCCCTTCACCCCCAAGGGTGGTTTGCACGTTCATGACCGGGCCAATTTTTACAATTCTGACCACTGTACCTTTATGAGGTCATAACTCTGGAACGCTTCCATGGATCCCGGTGATTCTGACATTGTTTTGTCGTGACATATTGTACTTCATGTTAGTGGTAAAATTTCATTCAAATAACTTGCGTTTATTTGTGAAAAAAATGGAAATTTGGTAAAAATTTTGAAAATTTCGCAATTTTCCAACTTTGAATTTTTATGCCCTTAAATCACGGAGATATGGCACACAAAAAACTTGATAACTAACATTTCCCACATGTTTACTTTACATCAGCACAATTTTGGAACCAAAATTTTTTTTTGTTAGGAAGTTATAAGGGTTAAAAGTTGACCAGCGATTTCTCATTTTTACAACTCCATTTTATTTTTAGGACCACATCACATTTGAAGCCACTTTGAGGGGTCTTTTTGATAGAAAATACCCAAAAGTGACACCATTCTAAAAACTGCACCCTTTAAGGTGCTCAAAACCACATTCAAGAAGTTTATTAACCCTTTAGGTGCGTCACAGGAATTTTTTTGAATATTTAAAAAAAAAAAATGAACATCTAACTTTTTTTCACAAAAAAAGTACTTCAGGTTCAATTTTTTTTATTTTACCAAGGGTAACAGGAGAGATTGGACTGCAAAAGTTATTGTGCAATTTGTCCTGAGTACGCTGATACCCGATTTGTGGGGGGGAACGACTGTTTCGGCGCATGGCAGAGCTCAGAATGGAAGGAGCGCCGTTTGACTTTTTCAATGCAAAATTGGCTGGAATTCAGATCGGACGCCATATCACGTTTGGAGAGTCCCTGATGTACCTAAACAGTGGAAACCCCCTACAAGTGACCCCATTTTGGAAACTAGACCCCCCAAGGAACTTATCTAGATATGTGGTGAGAACTTTGAACCCACAAGGGCTTTACAGAAGTTTATAACGTACAGCAGTACAATTAAAAAAATCATATTTTTTCCACAAAAATGATCCTGATGTGCCCAAGCAGTGGAAACCCCCAATTCTAACTCCAACCCAAACCCCAACACACCCCTAACCCTAATCTCAGCCCTAACCCTAACCCAAGCCCTAACCCTAACCCTAGCCCTAACGGAAAAATGGAAATAAATACATTTTTTTTATTTTATTATTTTTCCCTAACTAAGGGGGTGATAACGAGGGGTTTGATTTACTATTTATGGCGGTTTTTATATTTGGCAGCTGTCGCACGCTAAAAGACGCTTTTTATTGTAAAAATAGTTTTTGCATCACCACATATTGAGAGCTATAATTTTTCCGTATTTTGACCCACCGAGTCATGTGAGGTCTTATTTTTTGCGGGACGAGTTGACGTTTTTATCGGTACCATTTTCGGGCACGTGACATTTTTTGATCGCTTTTTATTCCGATTTTTGGGACGCAGAATGAACAAAAACCAGCGTTTCATGGATTTCTTTTGGGGGAGTGCGTTTACACCGTTCTGCGTGCAGTAAAATTGATAAAGCGGTTTTATTCTTCGGGTCAGTACGGTTACAGCGATACCTCATTTAGGTCGTTTTTTTAGGTTTTGTCGGTTTTATGCAATGAAAACTATTTTATATAAAAAATAATTATTTTTGCATCGCTTTATTCTGCGAGCTATAACTTTTTTATTTTTTCACTGATGATGCTGTGTGGCGGCTCTTTTTTGTGGGACAAGATGCCATTTTCAGCGGTACCATGGATATTTATATGCGTCTTTTTGATCGCGCGTTATTACACTTTTTGTTTGGCGGTATGATAAATCATTTTTTGCTTCGTTTTTTATTTTTATTTTTTAAGGGGTTCGCTAAAGGGGTTAACTAACGGGACAGTTTTATAGGGCGGGTCGTTATGGACGTGGCGATACCTAATATGTGTACTTTTATTTTATTTTTTTTTTTTCAAAAAATGAATTTATTGGGGAATATATATATATTTTTTTTTACTAATTTATTTGGCGATTTTTTTAAAATTATTTTTACACTTTTTTTTAATTTTTTTTTTACTTTATTACACAGTCCCAGGTGGGACATCACTGTCCTGTGACAGATCGCTGATCTGTCACATCACAGATCACTGTGACAGATCAGCGATCTGTCACAGGCATTGAAGCAGACTTCCTCTTCCCTGCGCTTTGCAGGCACTGAGGAAGCCAGCTTCCTGCAGGCCCCCGAAGGCCCCCGTCGCCATCTTGGATTCGGGGGGCCTGGAGGAAAGGAGCCCCCCGCAGCAGCGCTGCACATTGCGCTGCTGTGGAGGGCTCAGGGAAGCACGGAGGGAGCCCCCTCCCTGCCGATGCTTCCCTTTAACTCCCGGTACACCGCGATCATGTTTGATCGCGGTGTGCAAGGGGTTAACGTGTCGGGGGCGGTCCTTGACCGTCCCTGACACATTGTGCCGGGTGTCAGCTGTGATAATCAGCTGACACCCGGCCGCGATCAGCGGTGCTCACCACATGGGCGCCGCTGATCGCTGAGACGTACTATCCCGTCCATGGGCATAGGGGCCCAGGTCCCATGGACGGGATAGTACGTCGGATGGCAGGAAGGGGTTAAATATTTGATAGACTCGAAAAAAAACAAGAAGTGGGAGAAAAGGTAGTCACTTATTAATGAGACAAATAGAAGAATATTTACCGTATACACTCGTGTATAAGCCAAGTTTTTCAGCACTTTTTTTGTGCTGAAAACACCCCCCTTGGCTTATACACGAGTCACGGTCCCAGAAAGCCGGCAGAGGAGGGGAGCAGCAGGTCACAGAGGCCACCAGCTTCCATCACACCATACTCACATGCCTGCACGCCTCTACGCTCACTTAGGCGTGGAGCGCATATTCATTACCTTAATGAGCAGTACCACATGATCACTCGACAGGAAGAGCTGCAGGCTCCGGCTGTAACGTCTGTCTGCGGTCTGGGCTGCAGCCAGACAACACCCCGAGAAACACTGATACCCTTTACCCCTATACAGGGATCTGGATTTATAGCAGAGCCCAGGAGGTGCTGTCTGAATAGGAGCAGTGGCCAGAGCAGGACGGTCGCCAGAGAGGGAGTTCCAATACAGGACAAAAACGTGGTAGTATCTGGGTCTAAACCAGTCGGGCAGCAGGGTACAAAAACGTTAGGCAGAAGCAGAGTCAGAAGTCCAGGCCAAGGTCAGAGTTATTCAACTATAGCAATTCACACAGTAACACGCAGGGGAACCAAGAATATATCCGGTGGCTTGCAAGACCAGTCCCAAGGTATTTGAGGGATCAGGTCACCCCTCACAGGTTCCCGGACTGCTGATGTCATCAGTACCGCCCCCAGGACCAGGCCAGATGATGATGCAGTAACCTTCTGATGACTGACAGAGGGGCGGAGCCTGCGCCCACCAGATGCCTGCACAGGTGCCCTTACTCTGTCAGCACCATAACTCACGGGCGAGTGACCGCGCCCAGAACAGCAGACCCCGAATTAAAAGGCAACGTGACAGACCGGCGCCTCCTAGAGGCTAAAGCCGGGACAGTAGGCCCTGAGTCTGATGCGACGGAACCACGGCCCCTCCCAGTGGCCAAGGCATTAACAGCCGTCCCTGAGTCTGACGACAAAGTGGCGGTCCGGCACCTCCTAGTGGCCGCGACCGGAACAGCAGGCCCCAAGTCTGGCGGCGACGTGACAGTACCCACCCTTCCAAGAGGGGCCTCCGGACCCTCAAAACCCGGTTTGTCCTGGTGAAGGAGGTGAAACCTTCTAATTAATGCCTTGGCATGGATGTTCCTTGCGGGGACCCAGGACCTCTCCTCCGGGCCGTAGCCCTTCCAGTGTACAAGATACTGTATGGAGCCTCTCACCAGGCGGGAGTCAAGGATACCCTGGACTTCATACTCTAAAGCTCCCCCGACCGAAACAGGAGGAGGGGGGGACTGGACAGGGTGAATGGGAGAATGATAAGGCTTGCGGAGAGACCTGTGGAATACGTTAGGTAATTTGAATGTGGAAACTGTGGAAGTTTTAAGCGGAAGGCTACTGGGTTAACCACCTCGATAATTTCGTATGGGCCGATGAACCTGGGACCCAGTTTGGCAGATGGTACCTTAAGCTTGATATTTTTTGTAGAGAGCCAAACCTTATCGCCACCTCCCAGGTGCGGCCCCTTAGATCGTCGTCTATTTGAGGCCGAAGCCTGTCTAACCTGAGCCCCTTACAAATTTGAATTAACCTCAGACCAAATCATTTTCAGCCGATGTATATTTTGCTCAACCCCAGGGAGCTCCGACATCCTGGCCGAAAACGACTCAAAGCGGTCCGTGATTACCGTTATAGGATGAACAGCCCCCTCCAAAAAATGCCTCCATTCTGCAAAAGCCAATTTTACGGCCAGAAGTTCCCGATTCCCCACATCATAGTTTCTCTCCGCAGGGGAGAACTTCTTTGAGAAAAAGGCGCAAGGTCTTAAATTGGTCAAAGTGGCGGGTCCCTTGAACAATACCGCCCCCACCCCCACCTCTGAGGCGTCTACCTCAACAGATTTTCGGCAAGCCGCAACACATAAGGCCTCCCATTACCATCATACTATCTCTCCACTTGTTAGGATTGTTGTGGTTTTATATAAGCCCTTCATGACATAAGACCTACATGACATCACTAACAGACAAAACATCACTTCCTGTGAAAACTCCCCCTCCAATGTTAAAATGTCAAACCTATATAAATATAACCTCTGATAAAACACATTGAACATCTAAAAAATCAATCTTTCATTTAAAAATGTATGAAACCTATAATAAATATATATTAAATTTTTATAAAGATATAATGACTGGACTCGAACACACAGGGTTTAGGCAAGCCAGAACCCTGTAGGCTTCCCATTACCATTATGCTACCTCTCCACTTGCAAGGAATGGTTATGTATTTTGGAATTAACCGATTGTTTGGTAAAATTCCCACTAGGTGTCCGACATCCAATAACTGACCCCAATGTGAGAACGCTGACCAGCCAGGTCAGGGAAGGAAATCCGTCGGGCCGCTAGGGACAAAGAAACATGAGAGAAAGCTTATCAAAAAATATCTACCAACTCATTGAGGCCTTTAGGATGAATGGTATCTAGTTTATATATCCAATACAGTTCTCTCTTATTTAGACACTGTATTCTGTTTGGGGTATCTGCTGGTATATGATCTATGGGTGTAACTCACAGAGAGGCTTTATTCCCGTGTTTTTCAAAACAATGTCGAGACAAGCCATGTTTCAGATATCCTTTAGAGATATTGTGTCTATGTTGTGAGTTCATCCTTAGATGTAGAGGCTGTGTAGTGCGTCCCACATCTTGTTTCCCACAGCAACAATCAATTAGATAAATCACAAAACTGGATTGACATGTTAGCTTAAAATTAATGTCATATACTCTATCATTATCACTATTTGAATAAAAGGTATTTACATTATCACTGATCCATAAACACAAGCATTTTTTGTGTTTACATTTAAAGGAAACTTATGTGCTTCTGTAAGGGTATGTGCACACACTGCAGATTCACCTGCGGGTTTTTTCCTGCGGAACCGCAGGTAAAACCGCAGGTAAAGTGACCTGCGGTTTTGCTGCGGTTTGGCCTGCGGTTTTGCCCTGCGGTTTGACTCCTGGACAATGGAATAGGTGGCAAACCGCAGCAGAATCCGCAGAAACAATTGACATGCTGCGGAAAAAAAAAACGCAGCTTTTCCACAGGTAAAAAACCGCAGCGTTAGCACTGCGGTTTTGAAAACCCATAGGCTAACATGGTAAAGTACCATGTCTGCGGAACTGCTGCAGTTCTGCAGGGCCAAAACCGCAGCAAAACCGCAGCGTGTGCACATACCCTAAGGTACTTTTTCCTGCATTCGGGGCTTTTTTGTCTCGCACATCCCTAATTCTACTGGGGGCTAAAATGTTTTATAGGGATGGCGCCCTCCTAGAGGTAACCACTGGTCTAGTTGGTAATACTTTCTGACAGACTGGGTAATTTAGTAGGACCTTTCAGTGCTTCTGTATTATATTCCTGAGAAAGTGCCATTTTGGGAAGAAAAGGTTGTGATGAAATTAGTGGTATAGTATTCATCTGTAGATTTTTTATTGTCTGTCCCATGTATTAAACTACTTTGTGAAATTCCCATTGCCTCTGATTATGCTTTTTTTACTAATTTTTTAGGGTATTCATGCTCTAAAAATCTCTCTCTTAGACATTTACTTTGACATTTCTGTCCTTGTGTGGTCAGTGTGGATACATTGAAAAACCTGGTCTTTTTCTTCCTCCTTTGTGATAGTGTTTGACTAGTGTGACCAACTTTTTACTATTGAGGCTGCCTATGAAGCATCAGTAGTAAAAAGATCTAATGTTAAAAATAATTAAATAAATAAAAAATCGTGTCATTCTCACCTTCCGACGTTCCACGCAGCGTTCCCGATCATCGCGATGCTCCCGGCAGGTCCCGTTCCCATTTGATGACATCACGGTCTCGCGACACTGCTACGGTATCGCGAGACTGCGATGTCGTCAAAGGTCATTGTCGCAATGCATCACTTGGAACGGGACCTGCCCGGAGCATCGCTGAGGCCTGGTGACGCTGCAAGGGACATCGGAAGGTGAGAATATCACCACTTTTTTTATTTTAATTCTATTTTTTACAGGTATATGGTACCCAGAGCCTGGAGGAGAATCTCCTCTCTTCCAAACAGTGGGTACAATCCGCAAATGTTCTGCTTACTTTTTGCATGGTGAGCATAGCCTCATGCGGAAAGAAAGCAGAACAATGCATTCCTATGTGCGCGGAATTCCCGCGATTCCACACAAAGAATGAGCATGCTGCGTATCTTTCTGCAATGCAATTCCGCCACGTAAAAATCCGCAGCATTAGGAAAGCATGTGCAGAATGCTATATGATTGCATGGGATGCTTTTTTGCAGCAAAATCGCACGTTTAAAATCGCAGCGAAAACGCAAAAAAATGCTACGTGTGAACACAGCCTTAGGGTGTGTGCACACGCTATGGATTCTGCTGCGGATCTGCAGCAGTTTTGGCCCTGCGGACCCGCAGCAGATTCTGCTGCGGTGTACACTACCATAATATCCTATGGATATCAAAACCGCAGTGCATACGGTGCAGATTTTTCCACGCGGATTTGCTGCGTTTTCTAAACCGCAGAAAGAATTGACATGTCAATTCTTTCTGCGGATTCGGCTGCAGTTTACCATCTCCTCCACTGTAGAGATGATAAACCGCAGGGCAAAACCGCAGGCTAATCCACAGGTAAAACTGCAGGTCTTTTGACCTGCAGATTTATCTACGAATTTTACAAAATCCTTGCGGCCAAATCCGCAGAGCATTTCACAGCGTGTGCACGTACACTAATGCCTGCCTCTTAACAGCTTCTTTCTTGCTAGGTGCAGCTCCTGTGCTGCTGTCTGGGCTTCTTCTCTGTGCAGTGCACTCAGCTTATCAGATGCTTGTTAACCCCTTCTGGCCCTGCAAGCTGCGCTAGACTTGAGGAAGTGGACATCTGATGTACTGATCACTGCAGTAAGAAGCAGCACCGGAGCTCCAAGCAGCACAGCACTGAGCACGTTGAGTCTCCTCCTCCCCTTGCCCTATCTCTGTTACGTCGCTGCATCCCGGATCAGGAGTTGGACATCAGACCGCAGCCACAAATTTCATGTGGCGGCCGTGATTTTTAGCAGCTGACAGCGTGAAGAGGATTACTGATCGTGCGTCCCACTACAGGGTTCGGCCGTTCTGGCATTTTCCAGAAATGCCCGATGGCCAGTCCGGCCCTGGGTGTGATAAGCTGCAGTAATGTGTTTAGCTTTGGATGCAAATGTGGTAGGGGCCGGGCTTCGGGGGTGGACCACTGCTTACCCTGCGGTGCATGTTTGTGGTCGTCAGGAGGACGACGAATAAAATCCGGAACTGTTACAAGTGAAATCTGTCTCCGCCTCGTCCTTGAAATGCCTGGTATCTGTGTCATCCGGACAGGGTAAGCAGTGGTCCACCCCGGCATGGGGGGCGTTCTGTACACGATTTTTAAACGTTTTCGCGCCGAAAATCGCGGCAAAAATGCTTAAAAATCGCTACGTGGGCACACAGCCTAAGGCTGTGTTCACACGTAGCATTTTTTTGCGTTTTCGCTGCGATTTTAAATGCACGATTTTGCTGCAAAAACACAAAAAAAAGCATCCCATGCAATCCTATAGCATTCCGCACATGCTTTCCTAATGCTGCGGATTTTTCCGTGGCGGAATTGCATTGCGGAAAGATACGCAGCATGCTCATTCTTTGTGCAGAATCGCGGGAATTCTGCCCATATAGGAATGCATTGTTCTGCTTTCTTTCCGCATGAGGATATGCTCACCATGCAAAAAGTAAGCAGATTATTTGCGGATTGTACCCACTGTTTGGAAGAGAGGAGATTCTCCTCCAGGCTCTGGGTACCATATACCTGTAAAAAATAGAATTAAAATAAAAATAGTGGTGATATTCTCACCTTCCGATGTCCCTTGCAGCGTCACCAGGCCTCAGCGATGCTCCGGGCAGGTCCCGTTCCAAGTGATGCATTGCGACAATGACCTTTGACGACGTCGCAGTCTCGCGATATCGTAGCAGTGTCGCGAGACCGCGATATCATCAAATGGGAACGGGACCTGCCGGGGGCATCGCGATGATCGGGAACGCTGCGTGGGACGTCGGAAGGTGAGAATGACACGATTTTTTATTTATTTAATTATTTTTAACATTAGATCTTTTTACTACTGATGCTTCATAGGCAGCCTCAATAGTAAAAAGTTGGTCACACTAGTCAAACACTATCACAAAGGAGGAAGAAAAAGACCAGGTTTTTCAATGTATCCGCACTGACCACACAAGGACAGAAATGTCAAAGTAAATGTCTAAGAGAGAGATTTTTAGAGCGTGAATACCCTAAAAAATTAGTAAAAAAAGCATAATCAGAGGAAATGGGAATTTCACAAAGTAGTTTAATACATGGGACAGACAATAAAAAATCTACAGATGAATACTATACCACTAATTTCATCACAACCTTTTCTTCCCAAAATGGCACTTTCTCAGGAATATAATACAGAAGCACTGAAAGGTCCTACTAAATTACCTCTAGGAGGGCGCCATCCCTATAAAACATTTTAGCCCCCAGTAGAATTAGGGATGTGGGAGACAAAAAAGCCCCGAATGCAGGAAAAAGTACCTTACAGAAGCACATAAGTTTCCTTTAAATGTAAAAACAAAAAATGCTTGTGTTTATGGATCAGTGATAATGTAAATACCTTTTATTCAAATAGTGATAATGATAGAGTATATGACATTAATTTTAAGCTAACATGTCAATCCAGTTTTGTGATTTATCTAATTGATTGTTGCTGTGGGAAACAATATATGGGACGCACTACACAGCCTCTACATCTAAGGATGAACTCACAACATAGACACAATATCTCTAAAGGATATCTGAAACAAGGCTTGTCTCGACATTGTTTTGAAAAACATGGGAATAAAGCCTCTCTGTGAGTTACACCCATAGATCATATACCAGCAGATACCCCAAACAGAATACAGTGTCTAAATAAGAGAGAAATGTATTGGATATATAAACTAGATACCATTCATCCTAAAGGCCTCAATGAGTTGGTAGATATTTTTTGATAAGCTTTCTCTCAAGTTTCTTTGTCCCTAGCGGCCCGACGGATTTCCTTCCCAGACCTGGCTGGTCAGCGTTCTCACATGGGGGTCTGTTATTGGATGTCGGACACCTAGTGGGAATTTTACCAAACAATCGGTTAATTCCAAATTACATAACCATTCCTTGCAAGTGGAGAGGTAGCATAATGGTAATGGGAATCCTTCAGGGTTCTGGCTTGCCTAAACCCTGTGGGTTTGAGACCAGTCATTATATCTTTATAAAAATTTAATATATATTTATTATAGGTTTCATACATTTATAAATGAAAGATTGATTGTTTAGATGTTCAATGTGTTTATCAGAGGTTATATTTTGATATAAAGTTATCTTGGCTGGCGTATGACATTTTAACATTGGAGGGGGAGTTTTCACAGGAAGTGATGTTTTGTCTGTTAGTGATGTCATGTAGGTCTTATGTCATGAAGGGCTTATATAAAACCACAACAATCCTAACAAGTGGAGGGATAGTATGATGGTAATGGGAGGCCTTAAGTGTTCTGGCTTGCCGAAAATCTGTGGGTTTGATTCTAGTCAACTCTATTTTTATAAAATTTTAATATGCAGTGAATATAGGTTTCATACACTTTTTCAAATTAAAGATTGATTTTTTAGATGTTTAATGTGTTTTATCAGAGGTTAGATCTTGATATAAAGTTATTGTGACTGGTGTATGACATTTTGACATTGGAGGGGGTGTTTCCACAGGAAGTGATGTCTTTTTGCATGTAATTGTGATGTCATGAAGGTTTTGTATAAAACCACTGCTGTAATCAGATTCTGTAATTCTTTGGCCCTGAGGAAGTGGCAGATATGCCATGAAACGCATCGGCACAATAAAGCTATGAAGAATATTTCTGTCCTTGTGTGGTCAGCGTGGATATATTGAAAAATCCGGTCTTTTTCTTCCTCCTTTGTGACATTGGTATCTACAGGAGTCTGCAGCGACCACTCGTTCCTTTCACATTCTGTAAGGGGTTGTGACTGTTCACAACCTTTAAAGGTGAGTGCACTAACCGTGTATTTGTCACCCAAAAAAAATTACTTTTATCGCCCTATGTGCGCTCTCTTTCCTTAATAGTCAAACACTGTTTGACGAGTGTGACCTACCTGTCAATCAGTTTTCCAAGCGATGCTACAGATCGCTTGGAAAACGCTAGCATTCTGCAAGCTAATTACTCTTGCAAATTGCTAGTTTTTCCGAGGGAAATAGGCAGAAATTAAAATGCGATTTTCTCGCATATTTCCTGCGGAATGGAATTCCGGCATTCCCGCTGAAATTTCCACGGCAACGTGTGCACATAGCCTTAGAATTAACAAAAAAAAAGTGTCCTCTCTGCTCCCATGCCACTAATGCAAAAGAAAATCATTACTCCTGTGGTGAACTATAACTCCCAACATGCCATATTAGCTCCTGTACATGCTGGGAGTTATAGCTCTCTTCAAAGACATAAGGATAATGGTCAACCATGTGACATAACTGGCACCTATGGGATCTTAAAGGGAATCTGATGGCTGATGCCAGCTGCTCAATCCACAGGCCGCATGGATCAGACATTGGCTGTATCATTCCAGCTAGGTATGGTTGACTCTGACACGCTGCGGCATTTCATGCAAAAACCTACTTTGAAAGCCGCCGTGGACTGAGGTCACACAGGTGACTAGTCAGACAGGTGGGTCCCTGGTGGCTTCTCCCCATCTGCTCCCACTGAGGGACAATTTTCTTTCTGCGTGCAACCAGTCATTGGCAGCAGGAGGGGAGAAGTCAGAAAAGTTTTTCTCTGTGACGCTGCAGTGTTTCAGAGACAAACATACTGGGCTTAGATCGTACAGCCGGTGCCGGACACGTGCTGCCTATGGGTCAGCACGGTGTGAGCAATTAATTTTTTAGAGGGGCCACATGAGACCATGACTGTTGTGGAAGGCAGAACCAATAGCTTGAAATTAATTCTCAATATTAATTTATTAATATTAATTGTATCACTTAATATTGAGCAGAATTAAGTATGCTAAACCCCTATATATCTTTAACCCCCCACAGCCCCTTATATACATGAGCCTCACACAAGCTACTACATATGCAACATGAGCCCCACACAGCCTACCCATGTAATGCATGAGCCCCACACAGCCTCCCCATGTACAGCATGAACCCTACACAGCCTCCCCATGTACAGCATGAACCTCACACAGCCTCGCCATGTACAGCATGAACCTCACACATCCTCGCCATGTACAGTATGAGACCCCACACAGCCTCCCCATATACTGCATGAGCCCCACACAGCCTCCCATGTAGCCCCCCCAGGGAGCCTCCGCAGACAGGTAGGGAGGGGGGTATGCACGCTCTTTGGTTACAATACCCAGCATCAGGAGAGATAAGGCTTCCAAAAACAGACTGAATTGAATTGAAGCTGTCGTAGCTGTTTTCGTTCTGACCAAAGTCAGGTATGCCAGATGACCAGTGAGTCTGAATTAGCAGTTTTTTACGCCCTTAATTTACAAGCACTTGGAGACAAAAGAGACTGCACACGGGTCGTGGGAAAATCACTTTATCTGACTAAATGAACCACAAGGCAATATTTTATACCATTTACAACAAATATAGCTCTATGTGGCTCATGTAGCCCCCACCCCTCAGGGTCATACCTTGTTTACCATGTACCCAGAACATATTGTTGCTGACTATTGAGGACATATATGATAACAAGTATAGTCTCCTTGAAACAGAGACTAATAGTCTGCAGTGTCATAAGAATAATTCTAGCAATAATAGGCAAAAGGCAATTGAAGTATTAAAGGGATATGAAGGCAAACCTTCTATATCAATTTCCCCCTTTTGTAAATGGTATAACTTTTGCCACAGGGTCAGCTGATGTCCACAAAGGAGCTACTGTCTCATAGGTCTAGTACCCATAAGGGGGCTTCCTACCTGCTTCACCCATCCACCCTCAGTGTGGACACTCACTTTCCCCATCAGCAACGCTATCTGGGGCCTATGATACACTACAGAAGGTTCAGCCTTAGATTATTTTTTCACACATATATTATTCAGCAGCTTAAGTAATACATATATTAGCGCTTTTACGGCTACATAAAACAATAAGCAAAACAACAAAATTTGCATACAAGTCTGTACAATGCCAAAAATCCATCCTGCTAGGACATTAAACCAATTTGCTGGATTTAAAAAAAGAGAATGTGTTACCCCACCAGGAGTCTGTTTGCACTGTGCTGTTTTAACCATTGGTCTCTAAGTTCACCTATTTTGTCAATATAATTGCAACAGGTGGGACCAATTATATGACACATTCCTCCTTCTTTTGCTGTCAGGTAATCTAGTACTATAGTATGTTGGTTAGTAACTATGATTAATTGTCTCTGTATTGTATTAGTTTCATTAAGAACTTCAAGAATCTGGAAAATCTGATCATCTAGGTAGTCGATAGCTTCCACTAATTTATCCCTCATTTGTGTTATGAAGGGGTATATTAGCATATAACTGAATATTTTATTTGTTATCCCCATTTCTACTAGATGCGGCCTACCATTTGGACGGGGCTTATTGTCTGCAGCCCTTCTATACAAAGTATGAATTGGAATTGCTGCTGTGTCTATTTTCTTATAAGGAATTATGAAAGTGGCTTGTATTAGTTTGGCAAGAGTGCAAACTCCTCTTATGTCTGGGCTCACCCACCTGTAGGCACGATGTCCGCAAACCAAGAATACTCCTTCAGGGAGAACACAAACGTGACCAGGGGTCTGTATACATTGGTATAAACTCAAAAGTCCTGACATAGGCTTAAGGGCACACCAAGTATTATTCATTTGATTTCCACTTATACCAGATGTACATTTACCCCTTTCTTTCCTTATTATTTTACCCGTAGATGCTCTACAGCCTTCAACACCATCTTGGTACACCGTCTCATTAACCTGTGTTTGATCATGAGTGTATATACGGAAGCAATTATTGTCCTCACCACAGGTATTTGCTCCAGTGTGTTGAAGACTGAACCACAGTCCATCATTGGGAATGGGGTCTGAGTGAGGGATTTCAGTCCTCCTCCTGGCGACCATATTTCCAATGTCTGAATCATATTCCCGCCACCACATTTGTACCTTAGGCCGCGTTATGTTAAACTGAAACCAGGGATTAGAGGCCCATCCGATTATAGCCAATGAGGCAGATATATGACGGGGCACATCTTTTCCCAGAAACCTAGATTGAGTCCAAGTCTCGTTGTGTATGCAGTGTGGTGTTAATACCTTCTAGGGCAGCACGGTGGCTCAGTCCCACCAAGGACAACATCTGCAAGGAGTTTGTATGTTCTTCCCGTGTTTGCATGGGTTTCCTCTGGGTACTCCGGTTTCCTCCCACATTCCAAAGACATACTGATAGGGAATTTAGATTGTGAGCCCCATTGAGGACAGTGATGATAATGTGTGCAAACTGTAAAGCGCTGCAGAGTATGTTAGCGCTATATAAAAATAAAGATTATTATTAGATTTATTATTATTCCATGGCTCCATAGGTAAGGCTAAGTATGGTATAGTCCTTGCAGATACTGGGCTGTGTGTACAGATCCAACAGTCTTTTGGTTTCTGTCCTTCCATGTCCTTTATAAGAAGAGCATGATGTTGAATAAGTTTGTTGTCCCAGTCAGCATTTAAGAGTTTGTCCTGTGTCTCTGTAGAGTGCAGTAACCCTGCCACTGCCAGCAAGGTGATTAGGAGAACAGTCATTCTGCTGTTGAAAGGACCTTCTTGCAGTGACTCAAGTTTTACTGAGGTGGATGTGGTCAGCTGGACTTGGAAGGGGCCGTCAAATCGTGGGTTCAGGCTCCTTCTCACGTGTCTGCGTATAACCACCCAATCACCTGGATTGAGCTGATGCACATCTGCACTGACATTAGGATCTGGAATGGATGAGAACACATGTTTATGCACCACTTTAAGTCTTTCCTGCAAGGCCTGGACATAGGCTGTCATAGAACCGTGTTGCATTTGTAGCACCTGTGGGAAGTACAGACCAGTCTTTGGTGCACTACCAAACAGGACTTCAAAGGGAGAAAAGCCTGTCTTTCTATTTGGGGTGTGTCTGACTCCAAGTCATGTAGATTATACCTATATGACTTGTCTTTTCCACAGCAGTCTCTACATTCTAGTAATATTGAACACACTAGATCCAGCATCATTCCCCAAATCCACTCCACAAGGTCTACCAACAGATCATGTTGTAAGGAAATCCATAGCTCAGTTGCTAAAAAATTTTCAAACAGAGAATTCCATACAACATGATCTTTTGTTGAACCTTGAGGACTGGAGTTGGGGAACCCTGCTGGATGCACTCTGTGCAATATTCCTAGAATGTAGAGACTTTTCTGGAAAAGGAAAGTCATGTAGATTTGGTTTGTTGACAACACATATCTCCAAGACTGACACAAGAAACAAGTCTCACACAAGAAACAGTAATGGAGATATGTTTTTCCAAAAACCCTATGTGTATGGTGCAGTGTGTGTAGTCGGCGATAGACAAGGTAAACCATTACCAATTATTTGAAAGCACAAGTGCACATTTATTTTGAAACCAAAAATAAACAAGAAAAATTTTATTATGAATGATATTTGGGGGAAGATTGGGAGACTTTGGGTGTGTGGAGATACAAGGAACGACTGGAGGTAGAGGAAGGGGTTCTAGGAGAAGGGGTGACAAAAGTACTCGAGGAAGGGAGCTCTGGAATGGACATCGAGGCAGGTTGAGACACATTAGGAGGAGACGGTGGATGGACCAACAAAGTTTTTTTTTTCTTCTTCTTTTTTGGCACAGGTATATCCTGCCCCGACCTACTTGCAGCCTGTGACCGCTTTTCTTTTGTAGACCGCCTGGTGACTGTGGCGTTGCCCTGTAAAATAGGGAATGCGGATCACCCCTTTGCTGCTCTGTGGTGGCAGTGCTGCTCAAAGTGGCAGTGGCGGTGCTCCTAGAAGGGGAGCATGTTGGGTCGGTGCTACGTGAAGGAGGCTGCGAATCAGGTATCTCAGCCAAAGTTCTTGGGGGACTACGAGGAGGAGAATTGGTGGCGGTGCTCTGAAGATGAGGAGTGGTGGTGGTGCTCGTTTGCTGAGGAGTGCTGGTGGTGCTCCTTTGCTGAGGAGTGCTGGTGGTGCTCCTTTGCTGAGGAGTGCTGGCGGTGCTCCTTTGCTTGAGGAGTGCTGGCGGTGCTCCTTTGCTTGAGGAGTGCTGGCGGTGCTCCTTTGCTTGAGGAGTGCTGGCGGTGCTCCTTTGCTTGAGGAGTGCTGGCGGTGCTCCTTTGCTGAGGAGTGCTGGTGGTGCTCTGTTGCTGAGGAGTGCTGGCAGTGCTCCTTGCTGTTGACTGCTGATGTCGGTTGCCCAAGCAGGTTCTGTGGTGGTTTGGCTCCAAGCTGGTGGTGCTGTGGTGGTGGTGGTGCTCCATACAGGAGCAGCGCTTGCCATAGTGGTGGTGGCGGAGGTGTGTCCTGCAGCACTCAGACTTGAGGTGGTGTAGTGATGTCCGGCTTCGCTGGGAATGCAGGTGGCCGTGCAGTGGTATGCAGCAGAAGTCGGTAGTGTGGTCAAGCGAGCCAGTGGTGAAACTGTTGGAAATGACACCACTGACTGCTGCACATACTGATTCTGCTGCATAGCCTGCAAGTAAGCAGTGTTGCAGGCCTGTAACACACTCAGCTGTTGCTCAGGACTAAGGTGTTCCGCCATGCCCTGTTCAATTTTACTGAAAAAATGGTGCGCTGGTCTGTTGAGGTCAACCTCCAGACGGTCAAGGCGCTGGTCGACAGAGTGGAAGCGGTGTTCCATGTGGTTAAAACCACGTTCCATGTGGTTAAAACCACGCTCCATCAGGAAAAAAACGCTTTCCGTTCTGGCGGCCAGCGCCCTGAGGCTGGCCTTAAAGGCCTCGCTCAAGTGCATGAACTCGGGCATGACATTACTGTCCAAGGCCCACTGCCGCTGGCGGGTAGTGCCCGCATAACCAGTGACAGAGACCTGGGACAGGGGAACACCTGATGGACCAGCTTTCTGGTCACCAGCTGTCTGTGTTGCTGACCTGCAAGATGCTTCCTGGCTGTCGGATGGCTGAGACGGGTCCGAGGTCGATCGATGAAGAACCGCTCCCGGGACAGGGTTAGGTTGCAGGGTGCTGCTCCAAGTGCTGTGGAAAGAAAGGGAAAACATTAGTATCATGCATTTACAAGAAGCAACACCTGTGGAATAGAAAAGCATATATTAAGCACAAACGAAAAAAAAAAAACTTACGCTCTGCTGGCAAGGACCGGTCTCAGGAAAGCCAACTCGTGATGGTAGCGGTACTTTCTTCTGCGCCTTGCCGCAGAACCACTCCGAACCGGTCCCTCAGCACAAACATCAGTGTTGAAGCGGTCCTTCATCGAGCGCCAACGTGTGCGGATTTTTTTCACTGTTGGTAAAAAAAAAAAATTAAAAATGCACTAGTTTAACGTCATTCTCACCACACACCTCATTGAACTTTGAAAACAGTCTCTGCTGCAGCACCAATAAAATTCTAGACACAATGCAGTAACTGTTGAGACGGCAGACACTTATGTTTCCTGCTACAATATATGTATCAGCGAAAACAACAGTATCATCAGGAACAAGAGTGAAAACAGGATCAAGACAGCAGTTGAAAAATCAATCACAGTTCTCAACAAGGCATTGGTGTGTTTAATGCAAGAATATATCTTGCAAAAAACACAGCACCGTCAGGTCCAAAAAACAATGCAGCAGTTGAAGACACAAATCAATCACCGTTTTCAACAAGGCATTGGTGCTTTTCATGCAAGAATATATCTTGCCAAAAAAACCACCACCGTCAGGTCCACAAAACAATGCAGCAGTTGAAAATACCAATCAATCACAGTTCTCAACAAGGCATTGGTGCTTTTCATGCAAGAATATATCTTGCCAAAAATACACCACTACCGTCAGGTCCACAAAACAATGCAGCAGTTGAAGACACAAATCAATCAAAGTTCTCAACAAGGCTTTGGTGGTTTTCATGCAAGAATATATCTTGCCAAAAAAAACACCACCACCGTCAGGTCCACAAAACAATGCAGCAGTTCAAGACACAAATCAATCACAGTTTTCCACCAGGCATTGGTGTGTTTAATGCAAGAATATATCTTGCAAAAAACACATCAGCACCATCAGGTCCAAAAATAAATGCTATATCACAGAGCATCTTTATACTTACTGAACACCCTTTTTGAAGCTGCAGAGGCGCTGTCCAAGCCATCCATCACTGCGGCCACCTCATTCCAGAGCTGCCGGGTCACCACTGTGTCTTTGTACTGCTGGTCACGGCTGTCCCACAATGGGATGCGCTCCTCAACGAGGCGGATGAGGTGCTCATTGTCTGTGTAGACTTCTTCATCATCCCGCTGTGGAACCTAGAAAAAAAAATATAGAATGTTTTTGAAGTTTGGAAAAGATACAAAAAGAAACAGAAAAGAAGCAAGAGAAAGAAAGACAGAAAAAAAAAATATATATATACTCACATTGGGTCTCCTCGCCACGACTTGACTATGCTGCTCCCGCTCAGAATCCTCAGACGGCTCCCGCTCAGACCGCTCCGACTGCTCCCGCACAGACCGCTCTCGCATTCCATTTTCACTTCCCGTGTCCGATGTCTGTAAAGAAAGAAAAAATTAAAACACATTTCTAGAGGCAGCTATACTTATCAAAAGGCAGCAAGATTCTCACCTCACGATGAGCTTGGGCCAGTTCTTGCCGAGATGGCGAATAGACCGATCCGGAAGAAGACATGCTGAAAAGAAAACAAAAAATACATTAGTACATAATAAATTGTACAGGACACACAGACATTATTTTTAAGAATACTCACATTTTGGCTCCTGAAGCTTGAATCCACAGGTAGAAGGCTCTTGTAGAATGCTTGTCTGGTCTCTGCAAGGCATTATGTAGAGTAATTGTCTGACCCTGAAGACACATTCTTTTATGTACACTCCTCCAAAACAATGTTGCTTGTTTAGGGGGAGTTCTAGACAAGTGTCTAGACATTGTTTACTCAAATCGCATGTGCGCACAAGGCGCTGACGTGCGCGGTGCCAAGCGCTCATCAGCAACCACATAGACTGTAATGCTATTTTTGGGCGCACACGTGTGAGCGCGATTTTTTTAACGATGCCGCCGGAAAAAAAAATGCAACATGTAGCGTACGTCGCGTCTGGGCGCACACCTGTAAAATGCGCAGCGCACGCTAAATGCTGAAGAGCGCGTACATTCGCAAGACCCTGCGATCACCATGTTAAAGATAGGGGGACATTGCGCGTGTGCACGATGCGCTGCGCGATCAAACGCTAGTGTGAAACGAGCCTTACTACGTAGATAAGGGAGCAGAACCAACCTTACGAGAGAGACATGGGAGCAGAACCGAGCTTACTACAGTGCTATGGGAGCATAACCGATCTTACTACAGAGATAAGGGAGCAGAACCGAGTTTACTACAGAGATAAGGGAGCAGAACCAAGCTTAATATGTCTACTTCACAGATATGGGAACAGAACCAAGCTTACGGCATGCATATGGTACAAGAATCTAGATTACTACATCAATACAGAACCAGAACCAAGCTTACTGCTTAGATATGGTACCATAACTGAGCTTACTGACAAACATACATATATCTCTAGAAACACTGACAAGTAAACACACATTACAGCAGGGACATTGCTAGGGTACTAAAAGTTCAGGGGTCCATGCCTCAAAGTGCATGTCTACCCATCTGACCCCCCTATAATCATCTAAAGAGCATCTATAGATATATAAGTACAGTATACCACTGTTGCTAACCAAAAACATACAATGCAAAGACCAATATTATCAAAATTACTACTATAAAAGACCAAAACAATAAAACTACTCAATGTCCACCACCATCACCACTACTCAGCAAATACATAATATAATATAACCATTACCTTTACATAACAAAACACTATACAGAGACCAATGACACCACCATACACCTACTACTACATAGACTGAAACAAATTTAGCGGTCACTAAATAAAAAAATAGTCTACTAAAAAGAGCAATATTACCATCTTACTGTTATCGTATATTGGTAGATACTAGTCCCACAGAACATACACGTGAGTACAGTAGTTATATATAGAACCTTACAGCTGACAATCTTTCTGATTTGGGTCGCTCACTTTTCCTGTCTTTTTCATCAGGCCCAGACCTCCATTACCACTTCTCCAGCCACAACTCATCTGCACAGATTACAACAAAAACACATTTGACATCTCACATTTCTACTGATGTCTCATTTATTCCCAACCTACAAAAACTCCCCACTCTGCTTACCTGAGGCATAGGATACTGACCCCAATATTTAAAAAAACTGTGCCATTACTATGTTTACTCCCTCCCCCAAAAATTAGTGTCCCATAGAAAATATTAATACCCCCACTGTGCAAAGGCGTGTATGCTCCTTTAACCCCTTCCCGACCAATGACTCCACATAGGCATCATGAAAAGCTGTGCCAATCTGACCAGTGACGCCTATGTGGCGTCATGAATTAATTGCCCTCCTGTGGGTTGGGTGACTGACCTTTCAGTGACCCCACCCGACCCACACACACAGGGGGCTTTGTACTTCTCCACAGGTGGGGTGGCTTCACCCCCACATGTCTACAATCGCTCTGATTGGCTGTTAAAAGTGAAAATGATAAGGTGCTGGTTTAATTATATTGTGTTTATGTCTGATGTAACTTGCATTTAGCATTTATGCTCTGTTAATTATTCTAGATAAATTATTTAGCTTGAAAAACTCCAATTTTGATCTCTTGTGATGCTTAATAGCTCATTTATGATATTTTTTTTGCTATTATATTTCCAGTGAGTTGAGCCTTTGAAGAATTTTTTCCAGTATTTGGGATATATTTGCACTTTATACTATATACAGTATGAGCCTGTACATCGCTTCCTATATACAGTATGAGGCTGCATATTGCCTCCTATATACAGTATGAGCCCACATAGCCTCCTGTATACAGTATGAGGCCGCATATAGCCTTCTATATACAGTATGAGGCCGCATATAGTCTCCTATATACAGTATGAGCCTGCACATTACTTCCTATATACAATATGAGCCCACATAGCCTCCTATATACAGTATGAGGCTGCACATCGCTTCCTATATACAGTATGAGGCCGCATATAGCCTCCTATATACAGTATGAGCACCCACATATAGCCTCCTGAATACAGTTTTTGCCTCCTATATACAGCATGAGCCTGCACATTGCTTCCTATATACAGTATGAGCCTGCACATAGAATCCTATAAACAGTATGAGCCTGTACATCATTTCCTCTATACAGTATGAGGCCGCATATAGCCTCCTATATACAGTATGAGCACCCACATATAGCCTCCTTTGTACAGTATGAGCCTGCGCATTGCTTCCTATAAACAGTATGAGCATCCACATAGCCTCCTATGTACAGTATGAGCCTGCAAATCGCTTCCTATAAACAGTATGAGCCTGCACATCGCTTCCTATAAACAGTATGAGCCCACATATAGCCTCCTGAATACAGTATTTGCCTCCTATATACAGTGCGAGTCCCCATATAGCCTTCTATATACAGTATGAGCCTGCACATCGCTTCCTATATACAGTATGAGGCCACATATAGCCTTCTATATACAGTATGAGCACCCACATATAGCCTCCTGTATACAGTATGATGCTGCATATAGCCTCCTATATACAGTATGAGGCCGCATATAGCCTCCTATATACAGTATGAGCCTGTACTTCGCTTCCTATATACAGTATGAGGCCGCATATAGCCTCCTATATACAGTATGAGCACCCACATATAGCATCCTGAATGCAGTGTTTACCTCCTATATACAGTATGAGCCTGCACATTGCTTCCTATATAAAGTATGAGCCTGCAAATAGCCTCCTATATACAGTATGAGCCTGTATATCACTTCCTATATACAGTATGAGGCCGCATATAGCCTCCTATATACAGTATGAGCATCCACATAGCCTCCTATGTACAGTATGAGCCTGCACATCGCTTCCTAAACAGCATGAGCCTGCACATCGCTTCCTAAAAACAGTATGAGCCTGCAAATCGCTTCCTATATACAGTATGAGCCCACATAAAGCCTCCTGAATACAGTATTTGCCTCCTATATACAGTGTGAGTCCCCATATAGCCTTCTATATACAGTATAAGCCTGCACATCGATTCCTATATACAGTATGAGGCCACATATAGCCTCCTATATACAGTATGAGCACCCACATATAGCCTCCTGTATACAGTATGATGCTGCATATAGCCTCCTATATACAGTATGAGCCTGTACTTCGCTTCCTATATACAGTATGAGGCCGCATATAGCCTCCTATATACAGTATGAGCACCCACATATAGCCTCCTGAATGCAGTGTTTACCTCCTATATACAGTATGAGCCTGCACATTGCTTTCTATATACAGTATGAGCCTGCACATAGCCTCTTATATACAGTATGAGCCTGTACATCACTTTCAATATACAGTATGAGGCTGCATATAGCCTCCTATATACAGTATGAGCCCACATAGCCTCCTGTATACAGTATGAGGCCGCATATAGTCTCCTATATACAGTATGAGCCTGCACATTGCTTCATATATACAATGAGCCCACATAGCCTCCTACAGTATATACAGTATGATCACCCACATATAGCCTCCTGAATACAGTTTGTGCCTCCTATATACAGTATGAGCCTGTACTTCACTTCATATATACAGTATGAGGCCGCATATAGCTATACAGTATGAGCATCCACATATAACCTCCTATGTACAGTATGAGCCTGCACATCGCTTCCTATAAACAGTATGAGCCTGCAAATTGCTTCCTATATACAGTATGAGCCCACATATAGCCTCTTGAATACAGTGTTTGCCTCCTATATACAGTGTGAGTCCCCATATAGCCTCCTATATACAGTATGAGCACTCACATATAGCCTCCTGAATACATTGTTTGCCACCATATTGCCTCCTATATACAGTGTGAGTCCCCATATAGCTCCTATATACAGTATGAGCCCCTATATAGCATCCCATATCTAACTGCATTTACCTTGGTATCATTAATTTTCTATGAGACTGCTCTGTTCTCATATTGTGCATTTATGCATTTAGTAGGGCTTAATGGAATGATTGCGCTTGTTACACATCAACTCTAGATGCGCTCACTTATTAGACTTTGGTTGGGGCAACTTTAAAATATAATAATGATAATGGTCCTGTCTAGTGACAAGTTTATTTTACAGGCTTCTGGAGAAAGGCACAATACCAGTCATTCAAGGGTTAATTCTTTGGAACACTGAGAGGGACTTTCTAGCCAATGAAACCACAGTATAAAACACCTGTGATAACTATGGCAACTGCGCTGATGTCATAAACACATGCATCTATGATGCAGGAGAAGATTCCAGAACCATAAGTCATTCAGCCGTAGACGGAAGCCATACTTGATGTGTCTGGAGACCTGGAGCTTCATCACTCCACAATGGGAGGAAGGGGACACCGCCTAGCCAGCCAGATCAGCCATAGCGCCTAGCCAGCCAGATCAGCCATAGCGCCTAGCCAGCCAGATCAGCCATACCGCCTAGCCAGCCAGATCAATGGGGTGACAGATGTTGCAGCCAGATCTCCCTCACGTCCGGTACTCGCCGCCTTCACTTTATGTGTACGGCCTGGAGAGGTCGCATTAGGCTTCTCCAAAACAAATATGACACAATGTACAAATTCAGGTACAATTTGCTGTTACATGTTGGCACTAACCTTCTAAGCCCAAGGGAAGGGCAGTCCTGCAGCCATGGTTCCCTAGAGGTTTCCACCACAGGGGGTTTTTCCTCTCCTGAGTGCTGAAGGACGATTCTTCGTGAGTCGGGGGTTCTGCCATTTTCAGTGTCTCTTTCATAGTAATTGGCTGATTCTAAATTTCAGACACTGAAAGAAATAATAATGATGAGATTTGGAATAAAATTCGGTCAATTTAACATCCAATAAAAGTGTTTTGTGTGTTTCTTTCACAATCTTCGGTTGGTGAGATTTTGTTGGGGATCAGGATCCAGCATCTATGATCAAGCCATGAAGCCAGATATGAAGTCAGAGCAATTTAACCCTGCGCTGGAAGACAGGACGGAGCAAAGATGACAAAGTGTGACTGCACAATTAGCACAAGTTCACACTCTTCCTCCCATTCAGATACACGAGGGGATTCAGGGCCGAGTTGGGACTAAAAAGCAGCCCTGGCACACAAAATTCACCAGCCCACATACAATAAGTGTCCTCAACCCAAATCGTAGAACACTGATAGGTCATGTAGGATTTTGCTTTATCCGTTACCAGGGCCGAAACAAAGTATTTTGGGTGCCCAAGGCAGATGAAGCCAAAGGCGCCCATTTTGCATTTCTACCCAGCTAATTCTTCCCTTTTCCATTAGGTCTATGACATCGTGTGATTAATAACTGATGAGCTGAATCCTTCTAAGTCAGGCCCATATACATTTGTATCTCATGAACCTACAACTCCCAGTATGTCCTTAACAATGGTAAGGAGATGCTGGGAGTTATCAGTCTTTATCAGACTGTGGACTATACAGGAACCATAGTACTGATGAGACGCAGTCAGTACCAATAGCTAAAAATGTACATCCTGGTACCTTATAGGTGACCTCTTCTCTGATTGAGTCTTTTCTTTCTCTTAGGCCTGTTTCACACTTCAGTTTTCTGGCGTTAGTCAAAATCCGCCAGTGTGCAAAAACGGATCCGTTTCCGTTTTGTGGCAAACGGATGCAACTGGATCCGTTTTTTGTACGGATCCGCTTTAGACGCTAGTGCATGAAATTTAAAGTAAGGCCTGTTTCACGAGAGAGAGAGATTTGGCTGCCACAGAATGGGATTTGGGGTTAAATATCATGAAAGGACATTCATTCGGGCATGCTCAGTATAAAAAGGAGGATCCGATGGCAGATTCCGTCAATTGACGGTTGGCAACGGATCCACCGCCTTTTCTCATCCACATCTCGCTTCTTAAGGCCCCTTTCACACTCCAGTCTTTTGCAATCAGTCACAATCCGTCAAAGTGTTCAGATCCGTCAAGTGGACGGATCCTGCGTATATTGCAAAAAACTGATGCACTGGATCTGTTTTTATGACTGATCCGTTGTAGCAGCCTTGCTGTAGGAATTAAAGAAACAGAATTCTGGAGCGAGAGAGAGAGAGAAGGATTTTGTGCCAGAATAGAAAAAGCAGCCGCAGGGGTTAAAATAAAGGAAGAAAAATGATTCCGGGCATGCTCAGTTTTAAAAGATGGAATCCGTCGCTATCCGACTTTTCGACGTACACAAAAAATGTTCATCTGTCCGTTGTCTCTGGCCGACGGACAGAGATTTTCTGACGGATCCGTTGGACGACAGATGAAACGTGTGGCCATCCGTCACAATCTGTCACTAATACAAGTCTATGAGAAAAAAACGGATCCAGCATGAAAAAATGATGGAAAGCCAAAATTAGAGTTGAGCGAAACGGATCGAAAAATTTCAAAAGTCGCCGACTTTTGGCAAAGTCGGGTTTCATGAAACGAAACCCGACCCTAGGATGAGGTCGGCCACGAGGTCGGCGACTTACGCGCCAAAGTCGCGTTTCAAAAGTTTGTTTTGCGCACTTTTTCAGCCAATCAGGATCCACGGACACTGTGGGCAACGTGATGACATAGGCAGGGGTCACCACCATCTTTCAGAAGGGCATGCAAGTGATTGGCTTGCTTTGGTGGGCGTCACAGGGGGTATAAAAGGGCGTGCACGCCGACCGCCATGTTTCTCATGCTGATCTCAGAATAGGGAGAGCTGCTGCTGATTCTGTAGGGAGAGCGTTAGGCAGTGAAGAAGACACCAAAAACTGCTTCTGCTGCTAGCGATTTTGCCTGTACAACACACCAGTCACTGTGTGTGCAGTGCAAGGGGAGGCTATATTTTGCTGGATCAGCGGTGTTGGTTGTTAGGCTGCCTTCTAAGGCTTCCTGACGGCTGCATTGCTGTTTACCCACTGCTCTGCAAACTGCTTTTTTAAAAGCAATCCCAATTTTTTTTTTGTCCTGCTGAGGTACTGAGTGTGCATTTTTTCACACCATACAGCGGTGCACACTCCTCACACAGTACCGTGTAACGGCTGTTATCACAGCCACAGTGAAGCTATCTGTGTGTCACTCTGTAAGAATAAGTCGAGGACATGTTCCGTTCTTACAGACCTGCACCTTCTAGTTTTGTCTAGCTTTCAAACAGTTAAATATATTTGCTGTTTGATCACATTCAAAACTATAGAGAGACAGCGTGTGTCAGTCCGTATACTTAAAAAACACGGAGTTTGACAATTTTACGTACACCGGACAGCCGTGTACGTGCACGCTCCTCTCAGTACCGTGTAACGGCTGTTATCACGGCCACAGTGAAGCTATCTGTGTGTCACTCTGTAAGAATAAGTTGAGGACATGTTCCGTTCTTACAGACCTGCACCTTCTAGTTTTGTCTAGCTTTCAAACAGTTAAATATATTTGCTGTGTGATCACATTCAGAACTATAGAGAGACAGCGTGTGTCAGTCCGTATACTTAAAAAACACGGACCTTGACAATTTTACGTACACCGGACAGCCATGTATGTGCACGCTCCTCTCAGTACCGTGTAACGGCTGTTATCACGGCCACAGTGAAGCTATCTGTGTGTCACTCTGGAAGGATAAGTGGAGGACTTGTTCCGTTCTTACAGACTCTAGGGAGATTCCTATTCTGCTCAATTCTATATACACCTTGTAGTTTGTGATACACTAGCCAATTTCTGCCTGTGACATAGCGCTGTGATATTCAGTGGGCCTCACACAATCCAAAAGTGTCCAGTGTCCACTAGTGTGTGCAGAAATTCAAAATCTCTGTTATCCTGTAGTCACTTTTTTCACACCTGTGCCATCGAGCCTGTGACATAGCGCTGTGATATTCAGTGGGCCTCACACAATCCATAAGTGTCCAGTGTCCACAAGTGTGTGCAGAAATTCAAAATCTCCCTTATCCTGTAGTCACTTTTTTCACACCTGTGCCATCGAGCCTGTGACATAGCGCTGTGATATTCAGTGGGCCTCACACAATCCAAAAGTGTACAGTGTCCACAAATGTGTGCAGAAATTCAAAATCTCCCCTGTCCTATAGACACCTTGTACCTTGTTTTACATTACTATATAGTTTGTTGGATTTTGTCTACATTTCTACCAAAAATGAGGAAGGCTGGTGGAAGAGGCTGTGGAATTGGGCGGGGGTTGGCAGCTGGTAATGATGGTGTTGGTGGTGGATCTGATGGTAGTGGCAAAAGCAAAATAGGACCGAATGCAGGAGGTGTTGAGCCTGTGTCATCGTCTGGCTCCACAAGGCCTCGAAGGCTTACTTTTCTAGGAGTTGGCAAACCGCTTTTAAAGCCAGAGCTTCAGGAAAAAGTTTTGGCTTACATTGCTGACTCAGCCTCCAGCTCTATCGCCTACTCTTCTGAAGTTGTAAAAAATAAAAGTACTGAGTCGTCATTGGAGGCTCATGTTCATGAACCACAAATTTCCTTGTGTCCTTCACCCCAACCAAGATTGAAGGATGACGCAGGCCATACTACTGATTACTCCATGGAGCTGTTTTCACATACCATGCCTGGATTATCAAGTGAAATGGTGAATTACCCAGGCCAAGATGAATCTGACATCGAGTGCCCTGATGCACAGCCACTGATAGATGATTCTGCTGGTACATTCACTCAGAGCACTACATTGTCCTCGCAGTGTACAGAGCCAGATTCTGACCCTGATGAGACTCAGGTGCCCCTTCCCGCACACTATACCACCATACACGGTGACACAGAGGAAGGTGCACATGACATTGAAGAGGAGGTGATGGATGATCCAGTTGTTGACCCAGATTGGCATCCATTGGGGGAAGAGGGTGCTGCTTCCAATAGCTCAGATGAGGAGCATCCACAGCAGACATCGACATCGCAACAGCTGTTTTCTGGCAGGCACGGAGCACTCCAAAGACAGGTTCCAAAAATCAAAAGAGTTGCTGGACAGCTTGTCCAGAGGGTCAAAATATCACAGCGTGCTAGGCCGCAAAATATCTGCCAAAGTAGGAAGAGTGCAGTGTGGCACTTTTTTGAACAAAATCCTCATGATCAGGCCAAGGTTATCTGTAAGAAGTGCGCAAAGACCTTTAGCCGAGTGAAAAATCTGAAAAATTTGAATACCAGTTGCATGCTTAGACATTCAACCACCATGCACTTGCAAGCGTGGACACAACACCAAACCTCAAGTACCACATGTGCAACTGATCACAAAGAAGGTAGTCAGCAATGCTACATTGTTTCCCCCACTGTAAGCCCACCGGTTAGCACAGCAGCAAATGTTGAGGTGTTGTTGCAAGGCCACAGCAGTCAGGGAATCCCACTGTTATATCAACGAAAGACTGAATCTAGGCCATCAGAAAGAACACCAACTCCATCACCAACCCTCTCTCAGTCCGCCCTGTCCACCGCTACTTCCACCATATGCAGCTCTCAAGTCCAGCTCACCCTCCCAGACACTATGAGTAGGTCAAGAAAGTACTCAGTCTCTCATCCGCGTACACTGGGTTTGAACGCCCACATTGCCAAACTAATCTCATTTGAGATGATGCCCTATCGGTTGGTGGAAAGCGCAGCTTTCCGCGAACTCATGGCCTATGCAGTACCACGCTATGACCTACCCATTCACCACTTCTTCTCTCGCAAAGCCATCCCAGCCCTCCACCATCATGTGAAAGACCGCATTGTCCATGCACTCAAGCAGTCAGTGAGTGGCAAGGTGCACCTCACAACTGATGCATGGTCCAGTCGGCATGGCCAGGGCCGTTACGTGTCCATCACTGCGCACTGGGTTAATGTGGTGGATGCAGGGTCCACAGGGGACAGCGGTGGTGGGACAGTGCTGCCTAGCCCACGGTATAGGAAACAGTTGGCTGTAGGCGTTCGATCCTCCTCCTCCTCCAGAAGCGAAAGCTCGTCCACAAAGCGCAGTCGTACGAGCACTCCATCTGCAGCTGCCACTGTTGCACACGAGGTGTCCCCCTATCGAGCAGCTAGTGGAAAGCGTCAGCAGGCTGTGTTACAGATGATGTGTTTGGGCGACAGACACACCGCCGAGGTGCTCGCCGAGTACTTCCAGCGACAAACTGAGTCATGGCTGGGCAGTGTACATCTTGAGGCAGGCAAGGTAGTTAGTGATAACGGCCGTAATTTTGTGGCAGCCATAGCCCTTTCAATACTCAGCCACATACCTTGCTTGGCTCACACCTTGAACCTGGGGGTGCAGTGCTTCCTCAATAATTATCCGGAGTTAACAGCCCTGCTCCAGAAGGTGCGAAGACTGTGCGCGCACATCCGCCGGTCGCCTGTACACTCCATTCGTATGCAGAAGCTGCAGTGATTGCTTCACCTTCCCAACCACCGCCTCATTATCGACATTGCAACAAGGTGGAACTCCACCCTGCACATGGTTGAGCGGCTGTGCGAGCAGAGGCAGGTCATAATGCAATTGTGGGAGGATACACGGCCAGGCACTTTGAGAGCAGACATGGAGTTGACAGGTGTGCAGTGGTCGAAGCTAAAAGACCTCTGTAAAGTCCTTCAGTGTTTTGAGGAATGCACACGGCTGGTAAGCGCAGACGACGCCATCCTAAGCATGAGCATCCCACTTATGCGTCTGCTCATGCAAACTTTGACGCACCTTAAGGAGCAGGCGTCTGCAGCCAATGTTGACTTGACGAGGAGGGAATCCTTGATGACATTCAGCCATTGTCTGCTCAGGGACCTCTCCTGGACGAGGTGGAGGAAGAAGAGGAGGAGGAGGATGATGATGGGGATGATTACTTAGGGGAGGAGGATGCATCTCGTGGGGCAAGTGAAAATGTTGGCGTGGTAAGGTCTGGTACAGGGTTTGTGCGTGACTGGAGGGATGTGGATTTGCCAGAAAGTGCTCCTCCAACCAGCACTCGCAGTGCATCATTGACACCGGGAACATTGGCCCACATGTCAGATTATGCCTTGCAGATCCTAAAAAGGGACCCCCGCATTGCCTAAATGATGAACGATGACGACTACTGGTTGGCCAGCATCCTGGATCCACGCTATAAAGGCAAATTACAAAACATCATGCCACAGGAGAACCTTGACCTAATATTGGCTAATAAACAAGCAACTCTGGTAAATCGGTTGCTTGAGGCATTCCCAGCACACAGCAGCGGTGATGTTTCTCACACAAGCCGTACGGGCCGGGGGCAGCTTGGCAGAGGTGTTCGTGGTGCACACAGCAGAAGTGGCGTTGGAGACAGGGGTTTCATGACAATGTTGTGGACTGATTTTTCAAGTACCACTCACACAACTGGTAATACTGCATCGATGGAAAGTGACAGGAGACAGCAGTTGTCAACTATGGTTACAAACTACTTTTCCTCCCATATCGATGTTCTCCCACACAGGTCATTCCCCTTTGACTATTGGGCCGCTAAACTGGACACCTGGCCTGAATTGGCACAATATGCCTTACAGGAGCTCGCTTGCCCAGCTGCAAGTGTGCTATCGGAAAGAGTCTTCAGTGCAGCTGGATCAATCCTGACAGAAAAAAGGACCCGTCTGTCAACCCAAAATGTGGATGATCTAACCTTCATTAAAATGAACCATGCATGGGTTTCCAAGGATTTTGTCCCACCTTCCCTTGATGACACATAGGTTGCCAGAAAAATGGCTTGCTTTGGTTATCCTCCTATTCCGCGAACTTGATCTATTTCGCCTTTTGCAGCAGCTGAATGTCCCACATCAACATATGCCACTTTGTAAACCTCCCTAACTGGGCTGCCCCCCCCAATGGCCGGGGTCACCACCTAGCACCTGAAACCGTGCAAGTGCCGTTGCCCTGGACAGGTGGGTGGGCCGACTCTTGGGCGCGGGCACTGGCACAGGGTCCCTCATAGTGCAATCAAGTGTCTCTGACGGTGGTGGTGCACACCCGCCGTCAGACACACCGCCATACTATGAGGGGCCCAGGGCCAGTAACGACGCCCACGAGTATGCCCCCCTTGCTTGGGCAGGGCCCCAGCAATTGCAATGTTTACCTCTCCCTGCTCCTCCGCTGTGTAGTCTGGTCTGTCAAATCCTTCACTGGGACTGCCACTACAAATTGATTGAACTGAAAGATGATGGTTAAGATGTAGCTATGCCCTGTCCTGCTGTCCGGGCTCTAGCTCCGGAGAGCCTGCCTCCTGATGTATAGACATATATTTTGAATGTGTACGCTATCCATACATGTTATCCGGGGATACGGTACCCTTTCTAACCTTTGTGCAATCACGTGCAATCCATACTGGGCCTAACACCGTCTGAGCCTGCCTCCTGATGTATAGACATATATTTTGAATGTGTACGCTATCCATACATGTTATCTGGGGATACGGTACCCTTTCTCACCTTTGTGCAATCACGTGTAATCCATACTGGGCGTGAGAACGGCTGGCGAGCTGTTAAGCAAGCTACAGCACCTGTGGTTTGCACACATAAGTTTTTAATTTTTTCAGGAATGACGGTTAGGCCTAATTCCGGAACTGCGGTTGACCTGCACTTACTGGGAAATCATCGTTCGCGGGTAATAATTGTAATCAGTGATCCCCATCACTAACGTTGTTCAGCGGGTTATCTGCACCTGTAAGCGACAAACGCTGGCCTTTTCAGTGTAGCGCACATGCAGCCACGGACATGTAAGGGCATGACACACCAGTTATTGGCCAATCTCATGTGCCAGAGCCTCACGTGTCCCTCTAGTAAGCCGGACTCGGACCGCGGGGCATGACGGAGTCTCGTTCGTTAACGGAATTAAGCTTGCAATGTGTGCATCTGTTCTGTAGCTGGCATGGTTGAGGTTTCCCAGGTGGAGTCGAATTTAACCATAGGCTCCACTCCTGCTGGTGCCCTTCTGGACATTCCTTTAAGGTTCAGCTTGGCAACCATACTGCCCACGTAAAACAAACACTTTGCCTTCATGAACGCTGTTTGGAGGGTCATGACTCGTGGGAATAACGCCGCCCAATCAGTTAACCTACTAGAGAGATCCTTCGTTGCTCCCAAGCATGACATCACACTCCCTAGGAGGAAGGTAATGCCACTGTGGCGACCGTACTCCTGGGGGCGACACAAGTGCACTGATGCCCAGCCACTGCTCGATGAATCTGCTGGTACATTGACCCAGACCACTACATTCCCCTCGCACGCTACACGGCCTGAATCTGACCCTGATGAAACTCAGGTTACCCTTCCCATATACAGTTCCATCTTACACGGTGACAAAGAGGAAGCTGCAGATGAAAGTGCAGGTTCGGCCCACCCACCATCAGACACACCACCGTACTATCAGGGACCCTGTGCCAGTGCCGTCGCCAACGAGTGGGCCCCCCCTGCTTGCTCAGGATCACAGCACTTGCAAGGTTGAAATACTGTGCAGTGAGATGGAAGATGGGGACGACGAGGAGTCCAGACTAGTACAGGGATTCCCTAGCGAGGAGACTTATTTGATTGTTTGCAATGTTGGGACAGCAATTTTTGGGGAGCACTATACTCTGGAGAATGATAGATGGGGCCCACCATACACTGGAACATTCCAAAGGTGGACATCAGACACTGGAGCAGCATTTACAGGGCCCATTATACACTAGACCATTAGAAATGGGGCCCATTATGTTTGGAGCATTATTTGGGCCCATAAGACAGTGGAGCTTCATCCATGGGGACCAACATATACTGTAGCATTATGTGGAGCTCATCATATACTGTTTCAAACATTATATGGGACCAATGATTCTGTATGGAGAAATAGATGGGCCTCGTCATGAGATGTAAAAAGTATTTTTCATTGTACTATACCGCTATTTCTCTGCCGTATCGGAGCATGATGAGTTTTGGTATGTGTTAAAGGGGCGCTCTTTCGCCCAGGGCACATGAAAACCTGGAGCCAGCCCCCCCCCACAACTTTAGCCAAATAACCCCCATTTTTCAGAGCGTAACTTGTATTATGAAGTTAATTAAGGTTGACAAGCTTAAGTAAGAAGAATTGATGCTTTTGGCATTCAAATGGGCACTGTAGGTGTGTTTCCTGTCCTCCTCTCACTGCCGACTTTTATTCCCCATTGACTTACATTGGGTTTCGTGTTTTGGGACGACCCCGACTTTTCCCTATAATCGGACGATCTTGCTCGACACGACTTTTGGAAAAGTCGGGTTTCACGAAACGAAACTCGACCCTAAAAAACCAAAAGTCGCTCAACTCTATCAACGACCAAAGGGGCAGCAAATTTTTCGACCGCCCCGGGCGCCACAAACAGTTGCTATGCCACTGAGCTGCAGGAATGTATAATGTGTATAAAGTGCACAGTAATGAATGTTCTAAATATTCACTGTCATTACCAAGAATTATCCGTGTTATATGGCCGGAACAAGATGCAGTGCCACCGACGGCGCGCAGGCAGGTAAATAGGATGGTTTTTTTCTTAACAGGAATCATACATACAAAGATAGGGGATAAGGAGCCATGCATACAATGACAGGGACGGGGGAAACATGCATACCACGGTAGGGATGAGTGGTCAATGCACACCCGGCTTATACTCAAGTCAATAAGTTTACCCAGTTTTTCGTGGCAAAAGTTGGTGCCTCGGCTTATACTCGGGTCGGCTTATACTCGAGTATATACGGTAATAGGTAAAACCTGACAAGAATAAACAATAATTTGCAGTTAGCCCAATCGTGGGGATAAATAGCTGAGAAATAAATAGTGATTAGTATATCTTAATAAATATATTGCAATTCGCCCAGTACAAAGCTGTGAAAAAAAAATGGTAGTTACTGTTTCCATTAAGTTTTGCACTCAACCAGTTGATTAACCAAGAGTGATGGCATGTACCCGAATAGAATTCTCCTAGAGGCTGCAAATAAGAGCGGCAGGAAGTAAAGGGTTAATTGGTACATAGAACACACAATTGGGTGAAAATATTAAATGGTCATGAGCAATATGTCCCGGCATAAAGAGTGTGATTATATCCTTAGTCCATAGTTAATGCTTGGTATAAACCTGCATTCACAAAATAGTCCAATGTCTATAGCCGTGGGGAGAGCTGCCCCGGCCGATGACGGATACACCAAGTACTTTCTCCAATGAGTGGAGGGCTCGTGCCCTGTGAAATAGCGCGCTGAACAGTACAAGGTGATTTCACCATATATAGTTGTATGCGAGTGTTGCTACTCACAATACCTCCGATGGTCTGCGTAGAATCCGGTGACTGCGTTCTGGCTGGTGCAGTAAAGGTCGGACCTGGGAGATGCGGCGATATGCCGAGGTGTAGTGTGAGACCAGCGCTCCTGCGCTCCAGCTGTCGGCAGGGATCCGGTCACTCTGGTCGATAGCTGCGTCCCGGCAGATGTGCAGTAGGAGCAGGACCTGTGTGACGCGGTGGATCACGTGGTGCCGTGTAACTGCTGCTAGATGGAGGTACGGGTGGCAAAAAGGGCCGAAACCAACGCATTTCGGAAAAATTTAATATTTTCACCCAATTGTGTTCTATGTACATATTAACCCTTTACTTCTAGGAGAATTCTATTCGGGTACATGCCATCTCTCCTTGGTTAATCAACTGTTTGAGTGCAATACTTACTATTTCCATTAACTACCATTTTTTTCACAGCTTTGTACTGGGCGAGTTGCAATATATTCATTAAGATATACTAATCACTATTTATTTCTCAGCTATTTATCCCCACAATTGGGCTAACTGCAGTTTATTGTTTATTCTTGTCAGGTTTTACCTATTAAACATTCTTCTATTTGTCTCATTAATAAGTGACTAGCTTCTCTCCCACATCTTGGTTTTTTCAGCGCGAGTCTATCACAAATATTTATAATCCTTTCGATTTCCTTGTGGTTGGTATCTAGAGTCGCAGCAGTTACAAAACCTTTTACACAGGCGTCACTTTATCGCTATCCTTCATTTTTTGTTTTTAACAATTTTTCCCTGGATCTGTAGCTGGATATTTCCTGCTTTTGAATTGCCTCCTATATACAGTATGAGCCTGCACATTGCTTCCTATATACAGTATGAGCCTGCACATTGCTTCCTATATACAGTATGAGCCTGCACATTGCTTCCTATATACAGTATGAGGCCGCATATAGCCTCCTATATACAGTATGAGCCAGCACAGCGCTTCCTATATACAGTATGAGTCTGCACATAGTCTCCTATATACAGTATGAGTCTGCACATAGTCTCCTATATACAGTATGAGCCTGCACATCGCTTCCTATATACAGTATGAGGCCGCATATAGCCTCCTATATACAGTATGAGCCTGTACTTCGCTTCCTATATACAGTATGAGGCCGCATATAGCCTCCTATATACAGTATGAGCACCCACATATAGCCTCCTGAATGCAGTGTTTACCTCCTATATACAGTATGAGCCTGCACATTGCTTCCTATATACAGTATGAGCCTGCACATAGCCTCCTATATACAGTAGCAAAAAAAAAATGATTGAATGAGAGTAATGGTTTTGGGTCCTTTCTGTAAAAATCGTATGGGTATCATTTTAGTCTTGGTTTTAGTTTTCTGTTTTTAATTATTTTTTCCTGTGCTTATACTCCAGTTCTCTATCTTCGCATCGCAATATATAAGATCTGGCATGGAATTCATTGTTGAGGGCATTTCAAGATTTTATGAGGAAACACTCCTCTCACAAGAAATCTACAGCTCTTTTCGTACCCATTGGGTCTTCAATATTTCATATTATTTGTTCACATTTTTATTCTTTTTTTCTTTTTTTATTTCTTTATTTCATTTACATTTTTATTTGTTTTATTTTTATATATATTTTTTTCACTCATTTTTTATTTTTTTCACAATTTTCTTTGTGTATTTTTGCTATGTATTATGCATTATACATAATTGTGTGTATAATTACTTTATGATATATGACATTTGATGTATGTATTGAATGCCATGTGTTATTTTTATGTACATTTGTTTTTTAACAGAGACATGATATATAGTTGTTATAGTTATATGATGCACATACACTTTCATATAGCCTGCATACACATTATGCTAATTGTTAAAAAAAAATTTTATTGCTTGCATAGTGTGCTTATAATTGACACATATGTGTGTGCCTTTGCACTCTATGTCAGGCATATTCACTTTAATGGTTCATACACACCGCTATAATTATTTCAGCATCATTATGTTTTATCCCCTCACTTTCAACACTTGCTATCACTTTAAGTAGTGATTATTATTCTTCATAATTATTTTATTTTCTTGTCCTCACTTGAGCACATGCCCAGTTCTGTCCTCCCTAGGAGCCGTCTGACGTGCTCAGTCTGGTATGTGGCGGTCTCTGGCTGTTTTGCAGCTTGAGCCGCTTTCATGCTGATGAGCGCTGATCATAGACTCCCTGTTCATAGTGGGGACTCAACAGCGCATGCGCCGATAATGCTGTCGACGTTTAGAACTGGATACTATTGACGTCATTGTGGACACTACAGCTCAGGTCCTGAATTTTACAAGCTTTATTAGGGAAAGCGGTTTATTGGTTGACCGCACTATATAAACTAGATCCGGGGCACTTGTAAACCACGCCTCCTGAGGAAGCTGCGGCATAACGCGCGTAGGGGCGGCAGGTTTTACAGCGACATACACTACACATGTAAGTTGTTACTTTCTAATGCAGTCCTTGTATCTTACTCTGGAATTTGTATAGACAGTTTTTACTCTGTGTACACTTAACGCCTACCAGGCTTATTTGATACAAGGCACTTGTGCACTATATATTCAGCAGTTTACTCTGGGCACTTATTGTATGAAAAACCTTATCTGGGCATACATATTATGTAAATGGGGAGTTTGCTGTTTACTATGCATTCTATTTGTGAAAGGAAAGCAAAGAAACTACATGTTTTATACAGATAAAAACTATATTAACTGTCAAGGTGCTGGTTTAATTATATTGTGTTTATGTCTGCTGTAACTTGCATTTAGCATTTATGCTCTGTTAATTATTCTAAATAAATTATTTAGCTTGAAAAACTCCAATTTTGATCTCTTGTGATGCTTAATAGCTCATTTATGAGATTTTTTTTGCTATTATATTTCCAGTGAGTTGAGCCTTTGAAGAATTTTTTCCAGTATTTGGGATATATTTGTACTTTATCCTATGTACAGTATGAGCCTGTACATCGATTACTATATACAGTATGAGACCACATAGCCTCCTGTATACAGTATGAGCCTGCATATTGCTTCTATATACAATATGAGCACACATAGCCTCCTATATACAGTATGAGCCTGTACATCGATTCCTATATACAGTATGAGGCCGCATATAGCCATCTATATACAGTATGAGGCCGCATATAGTCTCCTATATACAGTATGAGCCTGCATATTGCTTCTATATACAATATGAGCCCACATAGCCTCTTATATACAGTATGAGCCTGCACATCGCTTCCTATATACAGTATGAGGCCACATATAGCCTCCTATGTACGGTATGAGCCTGCACATCGCTTCCTATATACAGTATGAGGCTGCATATAGTCTCCTATATACAGTATGAGCACCCACATATAGCCTCCTGAATACAGTTTTTGCCTCCTATATACAGTATGAGCCTGCACATTGCTTCCTATATACAGTATGAGCCTGCATATAGCCTCCTATATACAGTATGAGCCTGTACATCACTTCCTATATACAGTATGAGGCCGCATATAGCTTCCTATATACAGTATGAGCACCCACATATAGCCTCCTATGTACAGAATGAGCCTGCGCATTGCTTCCTATAAACAGTATGAGCATCCACATAGCCTCCTATGTACAGTATGAGCCTGGACATCGCTTCCTATAAACAGTATGAGCCTGCACATTGCTTCCTATAAACAGTATGAGCCTGCAAATCGCTTTCTATATACAGTATGAGCCCACATACAGCCTCCTGAATACAGTATTTGCCTCCTATATACAGTATGAGGCCGCATATAGCCTCCTATATACAGTATGAGCACCCACATATAGCCACCTGAATGCAGTGTTTACCTCCTATATACAGTATGAGCCTGCACATAGCCTCCTATATACAGTATGAGCCTGCACATTGCTTCCTATATACAGTATGAGGCTGCATATAGCCTCATATACAGTATGAGCCCACATAGCCCCCTGTATACAGTATGAGGCCGCATATAGCCTTCTATATACAGTATGAGGCCGCATATAGTCTCCTATATACAGTATGAGCCTGCACATTGCTTCCTATATACAATATGAGCCCACATAGCCTCCTATATAGAGTATGAGCCTGCACATCGCTTCCTATATACAGTATGAGGCCACATATAGCCTCCTATGTACGGTATGAGCCTGCACATCGCTTCCTATATACAGTATGAGGCTGCATATAGCCTCCTATATACACAGTATGAGCACCCACATATAGCCTCCTGAATACAGTTTTTGCCTCCTATATACAGTATGAGCCTGCACATTGCTTCCTATATACAGTATGAGCCTGCACTTCGCTTCCTATATACAGTATGAGGCCGCATATAGGCTCCTATATACAGTATGAGCATCCACATATAGCCTCCTATGTACAGTATGAGCCTGCGCATTGCTTCCTATAAACAGTATGAGCATCCATACAGCCTCCTATGTACAGTATGAGCCTGCAAATCGCTTCCTATATACAGTATGAGCTCACATATAGCCTCCTGAATACAGTGTTTGCCTCCTATATACAGTGTGAGTCCCCATATAGCCTCCTATATACAGTATGAGCCCCTATATAGCATCCCATATCTAACTGCATTTACCTTGGTATCATTAATTTTCTATGAGACTGCTCTGTTCTCATATTGTGCATTTATGCATTTAGTAGGGCTTAATGGAATGATTGCGCTTGTTACACATCAACTCTAGATGCGCTCACTTATTAGACTTTGGTTGGGGCAACTTTAAAATATAATAATGATAATGGTCCTGTCTAGTGACAAGTTTATTTTATAGGCTTCTGGAGAAAGGCACAATACCAGTCATTCAAGGGTTAATTCTTTGGAACACTGAGAGGGACTTTCTAGCCAATGAAACCACAGTATAAAACACCTGTGATTACTATGGCAACTGCTCTGATGTCATAAACACATGCATCTATGATGCAGGAGAAGATTCCAGAACCACAAGTCATTCAGCCGTACACGGAGCCATACTTGATGTGTCTGGAGACCTGGAGCTTCATCACTCCACAATGGGAGGAAGGGGACACCGCCTAGCCAGCCAGATCAGCCATAGCGCCTAGCCAGCCAGATCAATGGGGTAACAGATGTTGCAGCCAGATCTCCCTCACGTCCGGTACTCGCCGCCTTCACTTTATGTGTACGGCCTGGAGAGGTCGCATTAGGCTTCTCCAAAACAAATATGACACAACTAGATTATGGCCCGATGCTATCGCATCGGGAGGATGCGATAGCATCACACCTCTTGCCATGTTAACCCTTAACACACACACTCCTCAACACACACTCCTCTCACCTTTCACCATCTCCACTCACTCTTTCACTCCACATACGACCCCTTCTCTCACTCTGTCTCTCATACTCACGCCGTCATCGCCGCTGCTCCACGATCCCCGACATCTTCTTCCGCCGGCGCCATCCTGGATCCAGACGTTGTCCACGCCGGCGACATGTTCTTGCGGCGACGCCATCTTGAGTATCGTGAAATCCCGCGATAGTCAAGATAGCATCGCCGGAAGAACATGTCGCCGGCGTGGACGACGTCGGGATCCAAAATGGCGTCGGCAAAATCTCGCGAGTTTTCGCCGACGCCATTTTGGATCCCGACGTCATCCTCGCCGGCGACATGTTCTTGCGGCGACGCCATCTTGACTATCGCGGGATTTCGCCGATCCAAAATGGCGTCACCGCAAGAACATGTCGCCGGCGTGGACGACATCGGGATCCAAAATGGCGTCGGCGTAATCTCGCGAGATTTCGCCGACGCCATCTTTTTGGATCCCGAGTCGTCCACGCCAGCGACATGTTCTTGCGGCGACGCCATCTTGAATCTCGCGGGATTTCACAAAATCCAAGATGGCGTCGCCGCAAGAACATGTCGGCGGCCTGGAGAACGTCTGGAACAAGGATCGCGGCGGCGGAGGAAGATGTCGGGGCAGCGACGATGACGGTGTGAGTATGAGAAACGGAGTGAGAGAAAGGAACGTATGTGGAGTGAAAGAGTGAGTGGACGTGAGTGGAGGTGAAAGGTGAGAGGAGTGTGTGTTGAGGCGGTGATGGCGGGTAGAGGCTTCTTCAGCCAATGTAATAGATTTAGAGTTAGGGGATTCATGTGTGAGACGACGGCGTTTATAAGCCTTAATCTTGTCAAGTCGATGCTGTTTTTCCTCAGGAGTCTCATTAGCACGGCGTTGTTTTTGTCGTAGTGCTAAAGCTGCTTTCCTTTCACTGGCATTGGCATACTGTGCATCAGTATTGAATGGTGGTATTGATAGGGCAGAAACAGATTGCTGATTAGTTATGTCAGTGAACGGCATATGGGATGAAGTGTAGCAGTAAATTGTTCCACATGCTGATGTGGAAGCATCCTGTTGTGAGTCTAATAATAATGATGAGGAAGAGGCCGTCTGTTGTCGGCGGTGATGGCATGCAGAGGCTTCTTCAGCCAATCTTATGGATTTAGAGTTAGGGGATTCGTGTGTGAGGCGACGGCGTTTATAAGCCTTAATCTTCTCAAGGCGATGGTGTTTTTCCTCAGGAGTCTCATTAGCACGGCGTTGTTTTTGTCATAGTGCTAAAGCTGCTTTCCTTTCACTGGCATTGGCATACTTTTTGTTATGACTCATGTTGGCACAGGTAAAGGAGTCTATTTGGCAGTTATCTGGCAGTGAAGAAGGCGTCCTGAAGTATTGTAGAGTAAACAGATACTAATTGACCCTGTAATTGCCCAGCATTAGTTATGAAGTGGTAGTGGCAAATTGGCCCTGTAGTTAGACACCGGCAGAGGAGCAAGGCAGCAGTAGTTATGGCGGTAGAGGCAAATTGGCCCTGTAATTAGACACCGGCAGAGGAGCAAGGCAGCAGTAGTAATGGCGGTATTGGCAAATTGGCCCTGTAATTAGACACCAGCAGAGGAGCAATGCAGCAGTAGTTATGGCGGTAGAGGCAAATTGATCCTGTAATTAGACACCGGCAGAGGAGCAAGGCAGCAGTAGTTATGGCGGTAGAGGCAAATTGATCCTGTAATTAGACACCGGCAGAGGAGCAATGCAGCAGTAGTTATGGCGGTAGAGGCAAATTAGCCCTGTAATTAGACACCGGCAGATGAGCAAGGCAGCAGTAGTTATGGCGGTATAGGCAAATTGGCCCTGTAATTAGACACCGGCAGAGGAGCAATGCAGCAGTAGTTATGGCGGTAGAGGCAAATTAGCCCTGTAATTAGACACCGGCAGAGGAGCAAGGCAGCAGTAGTTATGGCGGTATTGGCAAATTGGCCCTGTAATTAGACACCAGCAGAGGAGCAATGCAGCAGTAGTTATGGCGGTAGAGGCAAATTAGCCCTGTAATTAGACACCGGCAGAGGAGCAAGGCAGCAGTAGTTATGGCGGTAGAGGCAAATTAGCCCTGTAATTAGACACCGGCAGAGTAGCAAGGTAGCAGTAGTTATGGCGGTATAGGCAAATTGGCCTTGTAATTAGACACCGGCAGTAAACAGGCATAGGACCAAGGCAGCAGTAGTTATGGTGGTACAGGCAATGCCAAGCGTCCGCACAGCAAGTCGGCGTGAGGTAAATGACGCAATTTCACGAATGCAAGATGGTGTCGGCTAAATCTCGCGAGATTTCACCGACGTCGTTAAGGCTGTGTGCACACGCTGCGGATTAGGTGCGGATTCATCCGCGCGGATTTTGTAAAATCCGCAGGTGAAACCGCAGGTCAAAAGACCTGCGGTTTTACCTGTGGATTGCTCTGCGGTTTTGCCCTGCGGTTTTTCATCTCCTCAATAGAGGAGATGGCAAACCGCAGGAGAATCCGCTGAAAGAATTGACATGTCAATTCTTTCTGCGGATTGAAAACCGCAGATAATCCGCGCGGAAAATTCTGCACCGTCTGCACTGCGGTTTTTGATTCCCATAGGGAATCATGGTACTGTACACCGCAGCAAAAACTGCTGCGGGTCCGCAGCGGCCAAAACCGCTGCGGAACCGCAGCGTGTGCACACAGCCTCACACCTCTTGCCATGTTAACCCTCAACACACCACACCGCCTCAACACACACTCCTCTCACCTTTCACCTCCACTCATGTCCACTCACTCTTTCACTCCACATACGTTCCTTTCTCTCACTCCGTTTCTCATACTCACACCGTCATCGTCGCTGCCCCGACATCTTCCTCCGCCGCCGCGATCCAGGATCCAGACGTTCTCCAGGCCGCCGACATGTTCTTGCGGGACGCCATCTTGGATTTCGTGAAATCCCGCGATATTCAAGATAGCGTCGCTGCAACAACATGTCGCTGGCGTGGACGACATCGGGATCCAAAAAGATGGCGTCGGCGAAATCTCGCGAGATTACGCCGACGACATTTTGGATCCCGATGTCGCCCACGCCAGCGACATATTCTTGCGGGACGCCATCTTGGATGTCGTGAAGTCCCGCGATATTCAAGATGGCGTCGCCGCAACAACATGTCGCTGGCATGGGCGACATCGGGATCCAAAATGGCGTCGGTGTAATCTAGCGAGATTTCGCCGACGCCATCTTTTTGGATCCCGATGTCGTCCACGCCAGTGACATGTTGTTGCGGCGACGCTATCTTGAATATCGCGGGATTTCACGAAATCCAAGATGGCGTCCCGCAAGAACATGTCGGCGGCATGGAGAACGTCTGGATCCTGGATCGCGGCGGAAGATGTCGGGGCAGCGACGATGACGGTGTGAGTATGAGAAACGGAGTGAGAGAAAGGAACGTATGTGGAGTGAAAGAGTGAGTGGACGTGAGTGGAGGTGAAAGGTGAGAGGAGTGTGTGTTGAGGCGGTGTGGTGTGTTGAGGGTTAACATGTGCGTGTGTGGTGACGTCACCGGTTACAACTGGACGGAAGTTGTTACAACCGGAAGCTGGTTAGGGCATTTATTATTATAGATGTACAAATTCAGGTACAATTTGCTGTTACATGTTGGCACTAACCTTCTAAGCCCAAGGGAAGGGCAGTCCTGCAGCCATGGTTCCCTAGAGGTTTCCACCACAGGGGGTTTTTCCTCTCCTGAGTGCTGAAGGAATATTCTTCGTGAGTCGGGGGTTCTGCCATTTTCAGTGTCTCTTTCATAGTAATTGGCTGATTCTAAATTTCAGACACTGAAAGAAATAATAATGATGACATTTGGAATAAAATTCGGTCAATTTAACATCCAATAAAAGTGTTTTGTGTGTTACTTTCACAATCTTCGGTTGGTGAGATTTTGTTGGGGGATCAGGATCCAGCATCTATGATCAAGCCATGAAGCCAGATATGAAGTCAGAGCAATTTAACCCTGCGCTGGAAGACAGGACGGAGCAGAGATGACAAAGTGTGACTGCACAATTAGCACAAGTTCACACTCTTCCTCCCATTCAGATACACGAGGGGATTCAGGGCCGAGTTGGGACTAAAAAGCAGCCCTGGCACACAAAATTCACCAGCCCACATGCAATAAGTGTCCTCAACCCAAATCGTAGAACACTGATAGGTCATGTAGGATTTTGCTTTATCCGTTACCAGGGCCAAAACAAAGTATTTTGGGTGCCCAAGGCAGATGAAGCCGAAGGCGCCCATTTTGCATTTCTACCCAGCTAATTCTTCCCTTTTCCTTTAGGTCTATGACATCATGTGATTAATAACTGATGAGCTGAATCCTTCTAAGTCAGGCCCATATACATTTGTATCTCATGAACCTACAACTCCCAGTATGTCCTTAACAATGGTAAGGAGATGCTGGGAGTTATCAGTCTTTATCAGACTGTGGACTATACAGGAACCATAGTACTGATGAGACGCAGTCAGTACCAAAAGCTAAAAATGTACATCCTGGTACCTTATAGGTGACCTCTTCTCAGATTGAGTCTTTTCTTTCTCTTAGGCCTGTTTCACACTTCAGTTTTCTGGCATTAGTCAAAATCCACCAGTGTGCAAAAGCGGATCCGTTTCCGTTTTGTGGCAAACGGATGCAACTGGATCCGTTTTTTGTACGGATCCGCTTTAGACGCTAGTGCATGAAATTTAAAGTTAGGCCTGTTTCACGAGAGAGAGATTTAGCTGCCAGAATGGGATTTGGGGTTAAATATCATGAAAGGACATTCATTCGGGCATGCTCAGTATAAAAAGGAGGATCCGATGGCAGATTCCGTCAATTAACGGTTGGCAACGGATCCACCGCCTTTTCTCATCCACATCTCGCTTCTTAAGGCCCCTTTCACACTCCAGTCTTTTGCAATCAGTCACAATCCGTCAAAGTGTTCAGATCCGTCAAGTGGACGGATCCTGCGTATATTGCAAAAAACTAATGCACTGGATCTGTTTTTATGACTGATCCGTTGTAGCAGCCTTGCTGTAGGAATTAAAGAAACAGAATTCTGGAGTGAGAGAGAGAGAGAGAAGGATTTTGTGCCAGAATAGAAAAAGCAGCCGCAGGGGGTTAAAATAAAGGAAGAAAAATGATTCCGGGCATGCTCAGTTTTAAAAGACGGAATCCGTCGCTATCCGACTTTTCGACGTACACAAAAAACGTTCATCTGTCCGTTGTCTCCGGCCGACGGACAGAGATTTTCTGACGGATCCGTTGGACGACAGATGAAACGTGTGGCCATCCGTCACTAATACAAGTCTATGAGAAAAAAACGGATCCAGCATGAAAAAATGATGGAAAGCCAAAACTATAAATATATATATATATATATATATATATATATATATATATATATATATATATATATATATTGTATACCAAATTATAATGTGATGACATAAAAATCTGAATAATAAATATACTAATACATCTTGCCAAAATTTGTATAATATCAGCACCAGAAAAAAATAAATAAAAAATATGTAAAAAAAAATGCTAAGTGCTAAAATATATCGCTCAAAAAACTTTTTTCTATTAATAATGTGTAAGTTAAATATATAGTGTAGACAATAATATCGTGAAAAGTACTACCATAATATTCTAAAAATTGCACTAAAAAGTGCTATAGTGCTGTAAAACAAAAATTTTGCAAAAGTGAAAAGTATTGCAAGATATAGAATTAAATCCACTGTAAATGATTCAGTACTATAAAGTGCTAGAGGACAAAACATACAATGCACATTGAAAATAAATGAATATACAAGTATAACCAAGAAATAATGTTCTCCAAAAAGTACTGCAATGCTATAGATGAATTGCAGAGTACTGCAAAATATGAGGGATAAATACAAATGAAAGTTTACGTATACTAAAATATGCCAAGATATAAATTACTATAATATGACCCAGTAATATAAGGTGTTATAGTGCTACACCGCCATACACATTAAGTTTGGAGCTGTGACCAAGCTCACCCCAGCGAAGAGCGCTTGACACTGGACGCCAGAGTCCGTGGCTGCACGGGTACAACAGTCCCAGCAGCCAAATCCGGAGGGCAGGAGACTGCAGGCCTCCTGACCCCATCACACACCTGAACGCACAGCAGCATACCAGAGCCAGAGCCACCACGAAGGAGTGACACCTGTGAAAGGCTCAAGCTGCCTGCCATACAGGCAAGGACTAAAGAACCTAAGGAATTGAGGGTAAACTGATTAAATTTGCTGATGACACAAAGCTAGGAGGGATAGATAATACTAGAGAAGAGAGAGAGAGGATTCAAAAAGATTTAAATAAACTGGAGAAGTGGGCAGCAACTAACAGAATGGTTTTTAACAGGGAGAAATGCAAAGTACTACATCTGGGCAATAAAAATGAAAAAAGCATATATAGAATGGGAGGAATAGGGCTAAGTGACAGCACATGTGAAAAAGACTTGGGTATACTAATAGATCACAGACTGAATATGAGTCAACAGTGTGATGCAGCAGCAAAAAAGGCAAATGCAATTCTAGGATGTATTAACAGAAGCATACAGTCTAGATCACGTGAAGTCATTATTTCCCTCTACTCCTCTTTGGTCAGACCTCATCTGGAATATTGTGTCCAGTTATGGGCACCACATTTTAAAAAAGACATCAACAAACTGGAGCAAGTTCAGAAAAGAGCGACCAGAATGGTGACCGGTCTGCAAACCCTGTCTTATGAGGAAAGGTTGCAGGATTTGGGAATGTTTAGTTTGCAAAAGAGAAGACTGAGAGGAGACTTAATAGCTGTCTACAAATATCTAAAGGGCTGTCACATTGTAGAAGGATCAACTTTATTCTCATTTGCACAAGGAAAGACTAGAAGCAATGGGATGAAACTGAATGGGAGGAGACACAGATTAGATATTAGAAAAAACTTTTTGACAGTTAGAGTGATCAATGAGTGGAACAGGCTGCCACGAGAAGTGGTGAGTTCTCCTTCAATAGAAGTCTTCAAACAGAGGCTGGACAGACATCTGACTGGGATGATTTAGCGAATCCTCCTTTGAGCAGGGGGTTGGACCAGATGGCTCAGGAGGTCGCTTCCAACTCTACGATTCTATGATTCTATGAACAGAGGACTGAGCATAGCTTTAGACCTCATGGGACAGCGTAGAAAGGAGGCCTCCAACCCATCTGGCTTAGTGGATCCTAAATTACTTCCAGGATGGCTGGATCTCCATTACCATCAGTACTCAGTGCCCTGGTTTGCAACTCAAAATGTGAGTAAAAGCGTAAAGACTGCACCCCGCTGTGTTCTCCTGTTTATTTGCTGCGTCACCTCAGCCCTGCATTACATCCATCATCACCATCTTTTATAATATAATTTCCCTGAGACTTAGCTCTACCTGTGGAGAGCTGTACCAACTCTGCTGCATCACCATCAGCCTCAGCGGTCTTTTTAAGCAGCGTCGGCTATCCCTTGCCGAATACCACAGGTGGCGTCACAAACTATATCTTATATAGGGTCCAGGATCCAGCAGGATGATGAGGAGCTCTCCTAGCCAGCGTCCTCTCCAGATCACGGCATAGCCACGCCCCACCTTGAGATTGTTGATATCTTTCAACAATTTTGGTTCTCAAGTCCTCACAGTTCTCATCTTCTCTTTATGTCCTCCATGCTTAGTGTGGCACAGAGACATACATTGCAAAGATTGAGTCAACTTCTCCCCTTTTTATCTGGTGTCAGGTGTTATTTTCATATTGCCCCCAATTGGTTTTAAATTCTGCCTTAAAAAGAGCCTCAAAACCACTGCAAAAAGTGAATATAATCCACAGCAATCCTACACAATGATCCCCCACTTATCGCGGGCATTACATTCTAAACCTCCAACACGATAGTTGAATATCCCCCAAGTAAGAAACTTACATTTATTTTAGCATTTATATATTTTAAGGATTTACAAACCCCTCCCACACACTTATTTACCATTACCAGTCCCTTATTAATCGGCCCCAGTTCCTTATTAACCTTTTGCACCTTTTTATAAACACTACTTATGTTCATAAACAAATTCTACATGATGAAGATGATGAATTAGCTGTGTAGTACTGATGATTGAAGGTGATGAAAATGGGATGAATGTACAGTACTGTACTGCACAGCATGGAAGAGCATTACAGCTCTCCTATTGGCACCACTTCATCAGGAGCTTCTTCAGGTGAGGCAGTAGTATCTTCAGCCTCATCCGTAACTTTTACTACCACTAAATGCGTAACCAACCTCTTGTTCGAGTGATGAACATAGTCATGGAGAGATGCTGGTTCTGCTTCTTATGAACCATACGGAGGTCCTATTCCTCAGCCAATCGATGAAGTACATTGCCCATTATGACCATGGTTACAAGTCGATCAAGTGTTGGGCCAACCTCCTCCTCTTCTTAAACCCGTTGTTCAAACTGTTCCTCATCCTCTTCTTCACTTGCTGAAGGGTGTTTCCGTCTTCAGTAGTCATGTCACTGAAGCCCTCTCCTCCCGGTATTTTCACCAGCTTCACAGCCTAATCCACCGCAGAGTGATACATTTCATCAAGAGAAAGTCTGACACATCATTTTCTTTATGGTTTTTTGAACATTTTTTCAATATATTTTTTGTTTTTAACCCCTTCACCCCCAAGGGTGGTTTGCACGTTCATGACCGGGCCAATTTTTACAATTCTGACCACTGTACCTTTATGAGGTCATAACTCTGGAACGCTTCCATGGATCCCGGTGATTCTGACATTGTTTTGTCGTGACATATTGTACTTCATGTTAGTGGTAAAATTTCATTCAAATAACTTGCGTTTATTTGTGAAAAAAATGGAAATTCGCAATTTTCCAACTTTGAATTTTTATGCCCTTAAATCATGGAGATATGGCACACAAAAAACTTGATAACTAACATTTCCCACATGTTTACTTTACATCAGCACAATTTTGGAACCAAAATTTTTTTTTGTTAGGAAGTTATAAGGGTTAAAAGTTGACCAGCGATTTCTCATTTTTACAACACCATTTTATTTTTAGGACCACATCACATTTGAAGCCACTTTGAGGGGTCTTTTTGATAGAAAATACCCAAAAGTGACACCATTCTAAAAACTGCACCCTTTAAGGTGCTCAAAACCACATTCAAGAAGTTTATTAACCCTTTAGGTGCGTCACAGGAATTTTTTTGAATATTTAAAAAAAAAAATGAACATTAACTTTTTTTCACAAAAAAAGTACTTCAGGTTCAATTTTTTTTATTTTACCAAGGGTAACAGGAGAGATTGGACTGCAAAAGTTATTGTGCAATTTGTCCTGAGTACGCTGATACCCGATTTGTGGGGGGGAACGACTGTTTCGGCGCATGGCAGAGCTCAGAATGGAAGGAGCGCCGTTTGACTTTTTCAATGCAAAATTGGCTGGAATTCAGATCGGACGCCATGTCACGTTTGGAGAGTCCCTGATGTACCTAAACAGTGGAAACCCACTACAAGTGACCCCATTTTGGAAACTAGACCCCCCAAGGAACTTATCTAGATATGTGGTGAGAACTTTGAACCCACAAGGGCTTTACAGAAGTTTATAACGTACAGCAGTACAATTAAAAAAATCATATTTTTTCCACAAAAATAATCCTGATGTGCCCAAGCAGTGGAAACCCCCAATTCTAACTCCAACCCGAACCCCAACACACCCCTAACCCTAATCTCAGCCCTAACCCAAGCCCTAACCCTAACCCTAGCCCTAACGGAAAAATGGAAATAAATACATTTTTTTTATTTTATTATTTTTCCCTAACTAAGGGGGTGATAACGAGGGGTTTGATTTACTATTTATGGCGGTTTTTATATTTGGCAGCTGTCGCACGCTAAAAGACGCTTTTTATTGTAAAAATAGTTTTTGCATCACCACATATTGAGAGCTATAATTTTTCCGTATTTTGACCCACCGAGTCATGTGAGGTCTTATTTTTTGCGGGACGAGTTGACGTTTTTATCGGTACCATTTTCGGGCACGTGACATTTTTTGATCGCTTTTTATTCCGATTTTTGGGACGCAGAATGAACAAAAACCAGCGTTTCATGAATTTCTTTTGGGGGAGTGCGTTTACACCGTTCTGCGTGCAGTAAAATTGATAAAGCGGTTTTATTCTTCGGGTCAGTACGGTTACAGCGATACCTCATTTAGGTCGTTTTTTTAGGTTTTGTCGGTTTTATGCAATGAAAACTATTTTATATAAAAAATAATTATTTTTGCATCGCTTTATTCTGCGAGCTATAACTTTTTTATTTTTTCACTGATGATGCTGTGTGGCGGCTCTTTTTTGTGGGACAAGATGCCATTTTCAGCGGTACCATGGATATTTATATGCGTCTTTTTGATCGCGCGTTATTACACTTTTTGTTTGGCGGTATGATAAATCATTTTTTGCTTCGTTTTTTATTTTTATTTTTTAAGGGGTTCGCTAAAGGGGTTAACTAACGGGACAGTTTTATAGGGCGGGTCGTTATGGACGCGGCGATACCTAATATGTGTACTTTTATTTTATTTATTTTTTTTCAAAAAATGAATTTATTGGGGAATATATATATTTTTTTTTTTACTAATTTATTTGGCGATTTTTTTAAAATTATTTTTACACTTTTTTTTAATTTTTTTTTTACTTTATTACACAGTCCCAGGTGGGACATCACTGTCCTGTGACAGATCGCTGATCTGTCACATCACAGATCACTGTGCTTTGCAGGCACTGAGGAAGCCAGCTTCCTGCAGGCCCCCGAAGGCCCCCGTCGCCATCTTGGATTCGGGGGCCTGGAGGAAAGGAGCCCCCCGCAGCAGCGCTGCACATTGCGCTGCTGTGGAGGGCTCAGGGAAGCACGGAGGGAGCCCCCTCCCTGCCGATGCTTCCCTTTAACTCCCGGTACACCGCGATCATGTTTGATCGCGGTGTGCAAGGGGTTAACGTGTCGGGGGCGGTCCGTGACCGTCCCTGACACATTGTGCCGGGTGTCAGCTGTGATATTCAGCTGACACCCGGCCGCGATCAGCGGTGCTCACCACATGGGCGCCGCTGATCGCTGAGACGTACTATCCCGTCCATGGGCATAGGGGCCCAGGTCCCATGGACGGGATAGTACGTCGGATGGCAGGAAGGGGTTAAATATTTGATAGACTCGAAAAAAAACAAGAAGTGGGAGAAAAGGTAGTCACTTATTAATGAGACAAATAGAAGAATATTTACCGTATACACTCGTGTATAAGCCGAGTTTTTCAGCACTTTTTTTGTGCTGAAAACACCCCCCTTGGCTTATACACGAGTCACGGTCCCAGAAAGCCGGCAGAGGAGGGGAGCAGCAGGTCACAGAGGCCACCAGCTTCCATCACACCATACTCACATGCCTGCACGCCTCTCCGCTCCCTTAGGCATGGAGCGCATATTCATTACCTTAATGAGCAGTACCACATGATCACTCGACAGGAAGAGCTGCAGGCTCCGGCTGTAACGTCTGTCTGCGGTCTGGGCTGCAGCCAGACAACACCCCGAGAAACACTAATACCCTTTACCCCTATACAGGGATCTGGATTTATAGCAGAGCCCAGGAGGTGCTGTCTGAATAGGAGCAGTGGCCAGAGCAGGACGGTCGCCAGAGAGGGAGTTCCAATACAGGACAAAAACGTGGTAGTATCTGGGTCTAAACCAGTCGGGCAGCAGGGTACAAAAACGTTAGGCAGAAGCAGAGTCAGAAGTCCAGGCCAAGGTCAGAGTTATTCAACTATAGCAATTCACACAGTAACACGCAGGGGAACCAAGAATATATCCGGCGGCTTGCAAGACCAGTCCCAAGGTATTTGAGGGATCAGGTCACCCCTCACAGGTTCCCGGACTGCTGATGTCATCAGTACCTCCCCCAGGACCAGGCCAGATGATGATGCAGTAACCTTCTGATGACTGACAGAGGGGCGGAGCCTGCGCCCACCAGATGCCTGCACAGGTGCCCTTACTCTGTCAGCACCATAACTCACGGGCGAGTGACCGCGCCCAGAACAGCAGACCCCGAATTAAAAGGCAACGTGACAGACCGGCGCCTCCTAGAGGCTAAAGCCGGGACAGTAGGCCCTGAGTCTGATGCGACGGAACCACGGCCCCTCCCAGTGGCCAAGGCATTAACAGCCGTCCCTGAGTCTGACGACAAAGTGGCGGTCTGGCGCCTCCTAGTGGCCGCGACCGGAACAGCAGGCCCCAAGTCTGGCGGCGACGTGACAGTACCCCCCCTTCCAAGAGGGGCCTCCGGACCCTCAAAACCCGGTTTGTCCTGGTGAAGGAGGTGAAACCTTCTAATTAATGGCTTGGCATGGATGTTCCTTGCGGGGACCCAGGACCTCTCCTCCGGGCCGTAGCCCTTCCAGTGTACAAGATACTGTATGGAGCCTCTCACCAGGCGGGAGTCAAGGATACCCTGGACTTCATACTCTAAAGCTCCCCCGACCGAAACAGGAGGAGGGGGGGACTGGACAGGGTGAATGGGAGAACGATAAGGCTTGCGGAGAGACCTGTGGAATACGTTAGGTAATTTGAATGTGGAAACTGTGGAAGTTTTAAGCGGAAGGCTACTGGGTTAACCACTTCGATAATTTCGTATGGGCCGATGAACCTGGGACCCAGTTTGGCAGATGGTACCTTAAGCATGATATTTTTTGTAGAGAGCCAAACCTTATTGCCACCTCCCAGGTGCGGCCCCTTAGATCGTCGTCTATTTGAGGCCGAAGCCTGTCTAACCTGAGCCCCTTACAAATTTGAATTAACCTCAGACCAAATCGTTTTCAGCCGATGTATATTTTGCTCAACCCCAGGGAGCTCCGACATCCTGGCCGAAAACGACTCAAAGCGCGGATGTAGTCCAAGGTTACAGAAAAAGGGGGTAGTTTTAATGGAGTCCTGATATCGATTATTGAGCGCGAACTCAGCCAATGGCAGATGTTCCACCCAATCGGACTGATGTCCTGACACATAACAGCGGAGGTATTGTTCCAGAGCTTGGTTAGTACGCTCAGTTTGACCATTGGTCTCGGGATGGTATGCCGAGGAGAAGGACAACTCCACACCGATGCGTCTACAGAACGCCCTCCAGAACTTCGAGACAAACTCGGTACCCCTGTCGGACACAATATTTGTCGGAACGCCGTATGTGCAGAATGAACAGCTTACTTAAAGTTTCAGAGTTAGGCAAGCCAGACAGGGGAATAACATGACACTGCTTGCTGAACCTGTCTACCACCACCCAGATACAAGTTTTCCCATCTGAGGGTGGCAAATCTGTAATGAAGTCCATGGAGATGTGGGTCCATGGACTCTCAGGGGTGGGCAAGGACTGAAGCCAGCCGGCAGGGCGGCTATGGAGGGATTTGGCACGGGCACAGACTTCACACGCAGAAACATAGTCTTTACAGTCCTTGGCCACCGTCGGCCACCAAAAGTTCCTGGTTACCAGCCTGGTGGTATTATTGAGACCGGGATGGCCTGCCAGGACAGAGTCGTGTGATTCTTTTAGAACCTGCAGACGAAGGTTAGCTGGAACAAACAATTTTTTGGGGGGCGTAGCGTCAGGGGCTTGCTCTGAAGACCTACGGATCTCCTCCAGAAGGTCCAAAGACACTGCCGACACGACGATTCCATTAGCCAATATCGGTACTGGTTCACAGTCCTCGGTCTGTGTGGGGCAAAAACTGCGAGAGAGAGCATCTGCCCTCACATTTTTAGTACCGGGGCGAAAAGTAATTAAAAAATCCAACCTGGAGAAAAACAAGGCCCACCTGGCCTGCCTGGGATTTAGTCTCTTAGCTGACTCTAGGTAGGTTAAGTTTTTGTGGTCTGTAATAACAGTGACCTTGTGTTTGGCACCTTCGAGGAAGTGGCGCCATTCCTCGAAGGCCCATTTGATCGCCAATAATTCTCAATTACCAATGTCATAGTTTCTCTCCGTGGTAGAGAATTTGTGGGAGAAAAACGCACACAGGCGAAGCTGAGTGAGGGATGCAGTGCCTTGCGATAGCACTGCTCCCACTCCGACCTCGGAGGCATCCACTTCCACAACAAATGGGCGGTCTAAGTCCGGTTGCACCAAAACCGGGTTGGCCACGAAGCACTCTTTCAGTGTGGAAAATGCCTGAATAGCCTCAGGATTCCAATTGGTCACGTCCGCCCCTTTTCGGGTAAGGTCCGTGAGTGGCTTGGCAATCTCCGAGAAACCCCTGATAAACTTGCGGTAGTAATTAGCGAATCCCAAAAACTGCTGCAGCGTCTTCAGCGATTTGGGTTGCACCCAAGCCTTAATAGGTTGAATCTTGGCAGGATCCATGCGTAACCCCTTGCCTGAGACCATGTATCCTAAAAACTGTACCTCTTCGGCAAAGAAAACACATTTTTCCAGTTTCGCAAACAAAGAGTGTTCTCGCAGTCTCTGCTGCACCGACCTGACGTGTTGAGTATGTGTCACAGGGTCAGCAGAGTAAATCAAAATGTCATCAAGATACACGACGACATACACCCCACAAATGTCTCTGAAAACATCATTGACGAAGTGTTGAAATACTGCAGGCGCGTTACTGAGTCCGAACGGCATTACCAGGTATTCAAAGTGACCAGGAGGTGTATTAAAGGCCGTTTTCCATTCGTCACCGTTTCTTATGCGGACCAGATTATATGCCCCCCCCGAGGTCAAGTTTAGTAAACCAGTGGGCTCCCAGTAGCTGATTAAACAGATCAGGAATGAGTGGAAGCGGATACTGTTTTTTTACAGTAATAGCGTTAAGCTCACGACAATCTATACATGGTCTGAGTCCACCATCTTTTTTTCCTACAAAGAAAAACCCAGCCCCTACAGGTGAAGTGGAGGGTCTAATAAAACCTTTTCGCAGGCTGTCTGCTATGTAGTCATTCATGGCTACACGCTCAGGACCAGAGAGGTTAAATATTCTCCCCTTGGGGAGGCGGGCACCTGGGACCAAGTCGATAGGACAGTGATACTCTCTATGAGGAGGTAGTTTCTCAGACTCCACTATGGAGAAGACATCTTCATAATCTCTGAGCGCATATGGAATAGAGGGGTTTTTAATTTTAACTTGGTTCACTGGCAGTGACATACAGTTACTCTGACACCGTGGACTCCAGCGCACGATATCACCTAAGCGCCAGTCAATAACCGGATTATGCTGTTGCAACCATGGCATGCCTAACATAACCAGATTAGATAAATTATGTAGAACAAAAAATGATATCTGTTCGTTGTGTAATGCCCCCACTGACATAGTAATGTCTGCAGTAACAAACTCCACTCCACCCTGGATAATGGATGTACCATTGATCGCAGTGGTCTGAATAGGGGCATTAAGTCTTAGCAGTGGTACACCGAGATTCCTTGCGAGCAAAAAATCCATGAAATAGCCCGCAGAACCACAATCCACATAAGCCTTCACATACAGGGATTTATTAGAAAATGAGTGTGAGACGGGTAACAAAAGTTTAGCCGCATTTGCGGGCAATACCTGAGCCTCTGGGCCAGCACGACCAGAGCTGCCCAGAGGCCGACGTCCCAGGAATGTGGATCTCTGACGCTCAGCATTTCCCTGGCCTCCAGGCTGCAGCATGCTGGTGTAGGAAGATGGGAGTGTTCCTTCAGGCTGTGCTCTGGAGCAGGTGTTAGGCCAGGAAATCAGCTCAGACAGAAGAAGAAAAAAAAAAATTCAGGAGACTGCTTTTATATATGGTGAACATATACACAAAAAGCAAGTTTTTTTTCCTTGTATTATTTTGGGCCGGATATAATGTAACGTCCGTCTGCGGTCTGGGCTGCAGCCAGACAACACCCCGAGAAACACTGATACCCTTTACCCCTATACAGGGATCTGGATTTATAGCAGAGCCCAGGAGGTGCTGTCTGAATAGGAGCAGTGTCCAGAGCAGGACGGTCGCCAGAGAGGGAGTTCCAATACAGGACAAAAACGTGGTAGTATCCGGGTCTAAACCAGTCGGGCAGCAGGGTACAAAAACGTTAGGCAGAAGCAGAGTCAGAAGTCCAGGCCAAGGTCTGAGTCATAACCAGGAGGGCAGCAGAGATACAGAATCGTTAGGCAGAAGCAGAGTCAGAAGTCCAGGCCAAGGTCAGAGTCATAAATCAGGAGGGCAGCAGAGGTACAGAATCGTTAGGCAGAAGCAGGAGTCAGAAGTCCAGGCCAAGGTCATAGTTATTCAACTATAGCAAGTAACACACAGGGGAACCAAGAATATATCCGGCGGCTTGCAAGACCATTCCCAAGGTATTTGAGGGATCAGGTCACCCCTCACAGGTTCCCGGACTGCTGATGTCATCAGTACCACCCCAGGACCAGGCCAGATGATGATGCAGTAACCTTCTGATGACTGACAGAGGGGCGGAGCCTGCGCCCACCAGATGCCTGCACAGGTGCCCTTACTCTGTCAGCACCATAACTCACGGGCGAGTCACGGCGCCTCCTAGTGACCGCGCCCAGAACAGCAGACCCCGAATTAAAAGGCAACGTGACAGACCGGCGCCTCCTAGAGGCTAAAGCCGGGACAGTAGGCCCTGAGTCTGATGCGACGGAACCACGGCCCCTCCCAGTGGCCGAGGCAGTAACAGCCGTCCCTGAGTCTGACGACGAAGTGGCGGTCCGGCGCCTCCTAGTGGCCGCGATCGGAACAGCAGGCCCCAAGTCTGGCGGCGACGTGACACCGGCAGCCAGAACGAGCTGCAAAGCCACCAGGGAGGTAAAAAGGATGGTTTTACCAGTTATAGGGCGTGCTGGGTCTGCTGGACAATTGTTTCTCCAAGGATCATTGTGGATACAGGGACCTCATTGCTTACTGATCAGGCACCAGGAAGCCCTGGATGAGATCTGGAGTTTCCGCTGTAGAGTCTCTGATACTTGCCTGGAGTTCATCCTGAGCCATCTGATTCATGAATACAATGCCAGTCCTGTAGTGAACATTGGCACCGATGTATAATGAAGCTCTGCAGATTCCCGAGGGCTGGTTAACTCTTCAGCCACTGCACAGGTCTCTGCTGATGTCAGGGGGTGGTCTCACGGTCCCCCTGACTATTGTGCTCAGTGTTATAATTGTGTCCCCTTTATGTTGAGGGCTGGTCCTGGCCTATGAATGGCTGATAACAGGGACCCATAGCTGCAGCACTGGAGTAGCGTGGGGGAGGGCGGTCCGCCCCAGGCGGCACGTGTGTGGGGGCAGCGCAGCAGCATGACAGCTCCTCGGCTGCTTTTAGGAAAGGCCCCAGCAGCCGTGTTGCTATGGTAACACTGTAGGACTACATTACCCGTCATGCCTCGGGCGTGCGTTCCTGGTATGACAGGAGGCTATGTGGAGGAGGCTATGTGGGCTCACACTGTATATAGGAGGCTATATGCAGCCTCATACTGCATATAGGAATCGATGTACAGGCTCATACTGTATATAGGATAAAGTACAAATATATCCCAAATACTGGAAAAAATTCTTCAAAGGCTCAACTCACTGGAAATATAGTAGCAAAAAAAATCTCATAAATGAGCTATTAAGCATCACAAGAGATCAAAATTGGAGTTTTTCAAGCTAAATAATTTATTTAGAATAATTAACAGAGCATAAATGCTAAATGCAAGTTACAGCAGACATAAACACAATATAAGTAAACCAGCACCTTGACAGTTAATAAAGTTTTTATCTGTATAAAACATGTAGTTTCTTTGCTTTCCTTTCACAAATAGAATGCATAGTAAACCGCAAACTCCCCATTTACATAATATGTATGCCCAGATATGGTTTTGCATACAATAAGTGCCCAGAGTAAACTGCTGAATATAAAGTGCATAAGTGCCTTGTATCAAATAAGCCTGGTAGGCGTTAAGTGTACACAGAGTAAAAACTGTCTATACAAATTCCAGAGTAAGATACAAGGACTGCATTAGAAAGTAACAACTTACATGTGTAGTGTATGTCGCTGTAAAACCTGCCGCCCCTACGCGCGTTACACCGCAGCTTCCTCAGGAGGCGTGGTTTACAAGTGCCCCGGATCTAGTTTATATAGTGCGGTCAACCAATAAACCGCTTTCCCTAATAAAGCTTGTAAAATTCAGGACCTGCGCTGTAGTGTCCACAATGACGTCAATAGTATCCAGTTCTAAACGTCCACAGCATTATCGGCGCATGCGCTGTTGAGTCCCCACTATGAACAGGGAGTCTATGATCAGCGCTCATCAACATGAAAGCGTCTCAAGCTGCAAAACAGCCAGAGACAACCACATACCAGACTGAGCACGTCAGACGGCTCCTAGGGAGGACAGAATTGGGCATGCGCTCAAGTGAGGACAAGAAAATAAAATAATTATGAAGAATAATAATCACTACTTAAAGTGATAGCAAGTGTTGAAAGTGAGGGGATAAAACATAATGATGCTGAAATAATTATAGCGGTGTGTATGAACCATTAAAGTGAATATGCCTGACATAGAGTGCAAAGGCACACACATATGTGTCAATTATAAGCACACTATGCACGCAATAAAATTTTTTTTTAACAATTAGCATAATGTGTATGCAGGCTATATGAAAGTGTATGTGCATCATATAACTATAACAACTATATATCATGTCTCTGTTAAAAAACAAATGTATATAAAAATAACACATGGCATTCAATACATACATCAAATGTCATATATCATAAAGTAATTATACACACAATTATGTATAATGCATAATACATAGCACAAATACACAAAGAAAATTGTGAAAAAAATAAAAAATGAGTGAAAAAAATATATATAAAAATAAAACAAATAAAAATGTAAATGAAATAAACAAATAAAAAAAGAAAAAATGAATAAAAATTTGAACAAATAATATGAAATATTGAAGACCCAATGGGTACGAAAAGAGCCGTAGATTTCTTGTGAGAGGAGTGTTTCTTCATAAAATCTTGAAATGCCCTCAACAATGAATTCCATGCCAGATCATATATTGCGATGCGAAGATAGAGAACTGGAGTATAAGCACAGGAAAAATTAATTAAAAACAGAAAACTAAAACCAAGACTAAAAAGATACCCATACGATTTTTACAGAAAGGACCCAAAACCATTACTCTCATTCAATCATTTTTTTTTTTGCTACTGTATATAGGAGGCTATGTGCAGGCTCATACTGTATATAGGACGTAAACACTGCATTCAGGAGGCTATATGTGGGTGCTCATACTGTATATAGGAGGCTATATGCGGCCTCATACTGTATATAGGAAGCGAAGTACAGGCTCATACTGTATATAGGAGGCTATATGCGGCCTCATACTGTATATAGGAAGCGATGTGCAGGCTCATACTGTGTATAGAAGGGTAAATGCAGCCTCATACTGTATATAGAAGGAAAATACTGTATTCAGGAGGCTATATGTGGCCTCATACTGTATATGGGAAGCGATGTGCAGGCTCATACTGTATATAGGAGGCTATATGCGGCCTCATACTGTATGTAGGAGGCTATATGCGGCCTCATACTGTATATAGGAGGCTATATGCGGCCTCATACTGTATGTAGGAGGCTATATGCGGCCTCATACTGTATATAGGAAGCGATGTGCAGACTCATACTGTATATAGGAAGCGCTGTGCAGGCTCATACTGTATATAGGAGGCTATATGCGGCCTCATACTGTATATAGGAAGCAATGTGCAGGCTCATACTGTATATAGGAGGCAATTCAAAAGCAGGAAATATCCAGCTACAGATCCAGGGAAAAATTGTTAAAAACAAAAAATGAAGGAGAGCGATAAAGTGGCGCCTGTGTAAGGCCTCTTTCACACATCCGGTTTTTGTCATCCGGCACGATGCGGCAAAATTTTTAATAACCGGATCCAGCACCGGATCCGGTTTTGTCCCATAAGCTTTCATGGGCGCCGCATCGTGCCGGATGGTTATGCGTCGTGTCCGGTTGTTGCCGGACACGGCATAAATTAGCCGTCCGGCATCTGCAAAAAACGTTCCCTGCAACGCTTTTTGTCAGCGATGGATCGGCTTTTTCCGCAGCGCATGCCCGGACTCTGTGAATGTTAACCCCACAAGTGCCCGGCGAGAGAGAGAGAGATCTCTCTCTGTCACCCGGACACTTGTGAGAGATCTCTCTCGCCGGGCACTTGTGGGGTTAACACTCACAGTGTCTGGGTGAGAGAGAGAGATCTCTCTGTGGGGTTAACCCCACAAGTGCCCGGCAAAAGAGAGAGATTCTCTTGCCTGGACACTAAGTGTTAACCCCCCATGTCTCTCTCTCTCCACCCCCCTCTCCTCTCCTCCCCTCCCCTCTCCTATCCTCTCCTCCCTTCACCTCCCTTTCAGCAGCTGTCTCATTGGCTGCCTCTGTCCACCTCGTCCTGCGGCTCCTTTAGTAATGTCCGAGCCGTATCGTCTCGCCGCACACACATCCGGTGTCACGGCTGCAGGCCGGATCCAGCGACCCGGCTTTTCGCCGCACGCCGCCGGACCCCACACACCGGATGTGTGAAAGTAGCCTAAAAGGTTTTGTAACTGCTGCGACTCTAGATACCAACCACAAGGAAATCGAAAGGATTATAAATATTTGTGATAGACTCGCGCTGAAAAAACCAAGATGTGGGAGAAAAGCTAGTCACTTATTAATGAGACAAATAGAAGAATATTTAATAGGTAAAACCTGACAAGAATAAACAATAAACTGCAGTTAGCCCAATCGTGGGGATAAATAGCTGAGAAATAAATAGTGATTAGTATATCTTAATGAATATATTGCAACTCGCCCAGTACAAAGCTGTGAAAAAAATGGTATTTAATGGAAATAGTAAGTATTGCACTCAAACAGTTGATTAACCAAGGAGAGATGGCATGTACCCGAATAGAATTCTCCTAGAAGTAAAGGGTTAATATGTACATAGAACACAATCGGGTGAAAATATTAAATGGTCATAAGCAATATGTCCCGGACCTGAAGAAAGAAGCTGAGTTTTCTGAAACGCGTTGGTTTCGACCCTTTTTGCCACCCGTACCTCCATCTAGCAGCAGTTACGCGGCACCACGTGGTACAGGGATTCCCTAGCGAGGAGACTTATTTGATTGTTTTCAATGTTGGGACAGCAATTTTTGGGGAGCACTAGAGAATGATAGATGGGGCCCACCATACACTGGAACATTCCAAAGGTGGACATCAGACACTGGAGCAGCATTTACAGGGCCCATTATACACTAGAGCATTAGAAATGGGGCCCATTATGTTTGGAGTATTATTTGGGCCCATAAGACAGTGGAGCTTCATCCATGGGGACCAACATATACTGTAGCATTATGTGGAGCTCATCATATACTGTTTCAAACATTATATGGGACCAATGATTCTGTATGGAGAAATAGATGGGCCGCGTCATGAGATGTAAAAAGTGAAGTATTTTTCATTGTACTATACCGCTATTTCTCTGCCGTATCGGAGCATGATGAGTTGTGGTATGTGTTAAAGGGGCTCTCTTTCGCCCAGGGCACATGAAAACCTGGAGCCAGCCCTCCCCCCCACAACTTTAGCCAAGTAACCCCCATTTTTCAGTGCGTAACTTGTATTATGAAGTTAATTAAGGTTGACAAGCTTAAGTAAGAAGAATTGATGCTTTTGGCATTCAAATGGGCACTGTAGGTGTGTTTCCTGTCCTCCTCTCACTGCCGACTTTTATTCCCCATTGACTTACATTGGGTTTCGTGTTTCGGGACGACCCCGACTTTTCCCTATAATCGGACGATCTTGCTCGACCCGACTTTTGGAAAAGTCGGGTTTCACGAACCGAAACTCGACCCTAAAAAACCAAAAGTCGCTCAACTCATTCGCTCAACTATTCAGCAGCTTAAGTAATACATATATTAGCGCTTTTACGACTACATAAAACAATAAGCAAAACAACAAAATTTGCATACAAGTCTGTACAATGCCAAAAATCCATCCTGCTAGGCCATTAAACCAATTTGCTGGATTTAAAAAAAGAGAATGTGTTACCCCACCAGGAGTCTGTTTGCACTGTGCTGTTTTAACCATTGGTCTCTAAGTTCACCTATTTTGTCAATATAATTGCAACAGGTGGGACCAATTATATGACACATTCCTCCTTCTTTTGCTGTCAGGTAATCTAGTACTATAGTATGTTGGTTAGTAACTATGATTAATTGTCTCTGTATTGTATTAGTTTCATTAAGAACTTCAAGAATCTGGAAAATCTGATCATCTAGGTAGTCGATAGCTTCCACTAATTTATCCCTCATTTGTGTTATGAAGGGGTATATTAGCATATAACTGAATATTTTATTTGTTATACCCATTTCTACTAGATGCGGCCTACCATTTGGACGGGGCTTATTGTCTGCAGCCCTTCTATACAAAGACTGAATTGGAATTGCTGCTGTGTCTATTTTCTTATAAGGAATTATGAAAGTGGCTTGTGTTAGTTTGGCAAGAGTGCAAACTCCTCTTATGTCTGGGCTCACCCACCTGTAGGCACGATGCCCGCAAACCAAGAATACTCCTTCAGGGAGAACACAAACGTGACCAGGGGTCTGTATACATTGGTATAAACTCAAAAGTCCTGACATAGGCTTAAGGGCACACCAAGTATTATTCATTTGATTTCCACTTATACCAGATGTACATTTACCCCTTTCTTTCCTTATTATTTTACCCGTAGATGCTCTACAGCCTTCAACACCATCTTGGTACACCGTCTCATTAACCTGTGTTTGATCATGAGTGTATATACGGAAGCAATTATTGTCCTCACCACAGGTATTTGCTCCAGTGTGTTGACGACTGAACCACAGTCCATCATTGGGAATGGGGTCTGAGTGAGGGATTTCAGTCCTCCTCCTGGCGACCATATTTCCGATGTCTGAATCATATTCCCGCCACCACATTTGTACCTTAGGCCGCGTTATGTTAAACTGAAACCAGGGATTAGAGGCCCATCCGATTATAGCCAATGAGGCAGATATATGACGGGGCACATCTTTTCCCAGAAACCTAGATTGAGTCCAAGTCTCGTTGTGTATGCAGTGTGGTGTTAATACCTTCTAGGGCAGCACGGTGGCTCAGTCCCACCAAGGACAACATCTGCAAGGAGTTTGTATGTTCTTCCCGTGTTTGCATGGGTTTCCTCTGGGTACTCCGGTTTCCTCCCACATTCCAAAGACATACTGATAGGGAATTTAGATTGTGAGCCCCATTGAGGACAGTGATGATAATGTGTGCAAACTGTAAAGCGCTGCAGAGTATGTTAGCGCTATATAAAAATAAAGATTATTATTAGATTTATTATTATTCCATGGCTCCATAGGTAAGGCTAAGTATGGTATAGTCCTTGCAGATACTGGGCTGTGTGTACAGATCCAACAGTCTTTTGGTTTCTGTCCTTCCATGTCCTTTATAAGAAGAGCATGATGTTGAATAAGTTTGTTGTCCCAGTCAGCATTTAAGAGTTTTTCCTGTGTCTCTGTAGAGTGCAGTAACCCTGCCACTGCCAGCAAGGTGATTAGGAGAACAGTCATTCTGCTGTTGAAAGGACCTTCTTGCAGTGACTGGCGTGGATCCAGGTGGGCTCAAGTTTTACTGAGGTGGATGTGGTCAGCTGGACTTGGAAGGGGCCGTCAAATCGTGGGTTCAGGCTCCTTCTCACGTGTCTGCGTATAACCACCCAATCACCTGGATTGAGCTGATGCACATCTGCACTGACATTAGGATCTGGAATGGATGAGAACACATGTTTATGCACCACTTTAAGTCTTTCCTGCAAGGCCTGGACATAGGCTGTCATAGAACCGTGTTGCATTTGTAGCACCTGTGGGAAGTACAGACCAGTCTTTGGTGCACTACCAAACAGGACTTCAAAGGGAGACAAGCCTGTCTTTCTATTTGGAGTGTGTCTGACTCCAAGTCATGTAGATTATACCTATATGACTTGTCTTTTCCACAGCAGTCTCTACATTCTAGTAATATTGAACACACTAGATCCAGCAGGGTTCCCCAACTCCACTCCACAAGGTCCACCAACAGATCATGTTGTAATGAAATCCATAGCTCAGTTGCTAAAAATTTTTCAAACAGAGGATTCCATACAACATGATCTTTTGTTGGACCTTGAGGACTGGAGTTGGGGAACCCTGCTGGATGCACTCTGTGCAATATTCCTAGAATGTAGAGACTGTTCTGGAAAAGGAAAGTCATGTAGATTTGGTTTGTTGACAACACATATCTCCAAGACTGACACAAGAAACAAGTCTCACACAAGAAACAGTAATGGAGATATGTTTTTCCAAAAACCCTATGTGTATGGTACAGTGTGTGTAGTCGGCGATAGACACGGTAAACCATTACCAATTTTTTGAAAGCACAAGTGCACATTTATTTTGAAACCAAAAATAAACAAGAAAAATTTTATTATGAATGACATTTGGGGGAAGATTGGGAGACTTTGGGTGTGTGGAGATACAAGGAACGACTGGAGGTAGAGGAAGGGGTTCTAGGAGAAGGGGTGACAAAAGTACTCGAGGAAGGGAGCTCTGGAATGGACATTGAGGCAGGTTGAGACACATTAGGAGGAGACGGTGGATGGACCAACAAAGTTTTTTTTTTTTTCTTCTTTTTTGGCACAGGTATATCCTGCCCCGACCTACTTGCAGCCTGTGACCGCTTTTCTTTTGTAGATCGCCTGGTGACTGTGGACTGTGGCGTTGCCCTGTAAAATAGGGAATGCGGATCACCCCTTTGCTGCTCTGTGGTGGCAGTGCTGCTCAAAGTGGCAGTGGCGGTGCTCCTAGAAGGGGAGCATGTTGGGTCGGTGCTACGTGAAGGAGGCTGCGAATCAGGTATCTCAGCCAAAGTTCTTGGGGGACTACGAGGAGGAGAATTGGTGGCGGCGCTCTGAAGATGAGGAGTGGTGGTGCTCGTTTGATGAGGAGTGCTGGTGGTGCTCCTTTGCTGAGAGTGCTGGTGGTGCTCCTTTGCTGAGGAGTGCTGGCAGTGCTCCTTGCTGTTAACTGCTGATGTCGGTTGCCCAAGCAGGTTCTGTGGTGGTTTGGCTCCAAGCTGGTGGTGCTGTGGCGGTGGTGGTGCTCCATACAGGAGCAGCGCTTGCCATAGTGGTGGTGGCGGAGGTGTGTCCTGCAGCACTCAGACTTGAGGTGGTGTAGTGATGTCCGGCTTCGCTGGGAATGCAGGTGGCCGTGCAGTGGTATGCAGCAGAAGTCGGTAGTGTGGTCAAGCGAGCCAGTGGTGGAACTGTTGGAAATGACACCACTGACTGCTGCACATACCGATTCTGCTGCATAGCCTGCAAGTAAGCAGTGTTGCAGGCCTGTAACACACTCAGCTGTTGCTCAGGACTAAGGTGTTCCGCCATGCCCTGTTCAATTTTACTGAAAAAATGGTGCACTGGTCTGTTGAGGTCGACCTCCAGACGGTCAAGGCGCTGGTCGACAGAGTGGAAGCGGTGTTCCATGTGGTTAAAACCACGTTCCATGTGGTTAAAACCACGCTCCATCAGGAAAAAAACGCTTTCCGTTCTGGCGGCCAGCGCCCTGAGGCTGGCCTTAAAGGCCTCGCTCAAGTGCATGAACTCGGGCATGACATTACTGTCCAAGGCCCACTGCCGCTGGCAGGTAGTGCCCGCATAACCAGTGACAGAGACCTGGGACAGGGGAACACCTGATGGACCAGCTTTCTGGTCACCAGCTGTCTGTGTTGCTGACCTGCAAGATGCTTCCTGGCTGTCGGATGGCTGAGACGGGTCCGAGGTCGATCGATGAAGAACCGCTCCCGGGACAGGGTTAGGTTGCAGGGTGCTGCTCCAAGTGCTGTGGAAAGAAAGGGAAAACATGAGTATCATGCATTTACAAGAAGCATCACCTGTGGAATAGAAAAGCATATATTAAGCACAAACAAAAAAAAAAAAAAAAACTTACGCTCTGCTGGCAAGGACCGGTCTCAGGAAAGCCAACTCATGATGGTAGCGGTACTTTCTTCTGCGCCTTGCCGCAGAACCACTCCGAACCGGTCCCTCAGCACAAACATCAGTGTTGAAGCGGTCCTTCATCGAGCGCCAACGTGTGCAGATTTTTTCACTGTTGGTAAAAAAAAAAAATTAAAAATGCACTAGTTTGTCATTCTCACCACACACCTCATTGAACTTTGAAAACAGTCTCTGCTGCAGCACCAATAAAATTCTAGACACAATGCAGTAACTGTTGAGACGGCGGACACTGTTATGTTTCCTGCTGCTATATGTATCAGCGAAAACAACAGTATCATCAGGAACAAGAGTGAAAACAGGATCAAGACAGCAGTTGAAAAATCAATCACAGTTCTCAACAAGGCATTGGTCCTTTTCATGCAAGAATATATCAAAACAATCACAGTTCTCAACAAGGCATTGGTAATATATCAAATCAATCACAGTTCTCAACAAGGCATTTGTGTGTTTAATGCAAGAATATATCTTGCAAAAAACACAGCACCGTCAGGTCCAAAAAACAATGCAGCAGTTGAAGACACAAATCAATCACAGTTCTCAACAAGGCATTGGTGCTTTTCATGAAAGAATATATCTTGCCAAAAAAACACCACCACCATCAGTTTTACAAAACAATGCAGCAGTTGAAGACACAATTCAATCAAAGTTCTCAACAAGGCTTTGGTGGTTTTCATGCAAGAATATATCTTGCCAAAAAAAACACCACCACCGTCAGGTCCACAAAACAATGCAGCAGTTCAAGACCCAAATCAATCACAGTTTTCCACCAGGCATTGGTGTGTTTAATGCAAGAATATATCTTGCAAAAAACACATCAGCACCATCAGGTCCAAAAATAAATGCTATATCACATAGCATCTTTATACTTACTGAACACCCTTTTTGAAGCTGCAGAGGCGCTGTCCAAGCCATCCATCACTGCGGCCACCTCATTCCAGAGCTGCCGGGTCACCACTGTGTCTTTGTACTGCTGGTCACAGCTGTCCCACAATGGGATGCGCTCCTCAACGAGCCGGATGAGGTGCTCGTTGTCTGTGTAGACTTCTTCGTCATCCCGCTGTGGAACCTAGAAAAAAAATATAGAATGTTTAGAAGTTTGGAAAAGATACAAAAAGAAACAGAAAAGAAGCAAGAGAAAGAAAGACAGAAAAAAAAAAATATATATACTCACATTGCGTCTCCTCGCCACGACTTGACTACGCTGCTCCCGCTCAGAATCCTCAGACGGCTCCTGCTCAGACCGCTCCCGCACTCCATTTTCACTTCCCGTGTCCGATGTCTGTAAAGAGAGAAAAAATTAAAACACATTTCTAGAGGCAGCTATACTTATCAAAAGGCAGCAAGATTCTCACCTCACGATCAGCTTGGGCCAGTTCTTGCCGAGATGGCGAATAGACCGATCCGGAAGAAGACATGCTGAAAAGAAAACAAAAAATACATTAGTACATAATAAATTGTACAGGACACACAGACATTATTTTTAAGAATACTCACATTTTGGCTCCTGAAGCTTAAATCCACAGGTAGAAGGCTCTTGTAGAATGCTTGTCTGGTCTCTGCAAGGCATTATGTAGAGTAATTGTCTGACCCTGAAGACACATTCTTTTATGTACACTCCTCCAAAACAATGTTGCTTGTTTAGGGGGAGTTCTAGACAAGTGTCTAGACATTGTTTACTCAAATCGCGTGTGCGCTCAAAGCGCTGATGTGCGCGGTGCCAAGCGCTCGTCAGCAACCACATAGACTGTAATGCTATTTTTGGGCGCACACGTGCGAGCGCGATTTTTTTAACGATGCCACCGGAAAAAAAAAATGCAACATGTAGCGTACGTCGCGTCTGGGTGCACACCTGTAAAATGCGCAGCGCACGCTAAACGCTGAAGAGCGCGTACATTCTCAAGACCCTGCCATCACCATGTTAAAGATAGGGGGACATTGCGCGTGCGCACGATGCGCTGCGCGATAGAACGCTAGTGTGAAACCAGCCTTACTACGCAGATAAGAGAGCAGAACCAACCTTGCGAGAGAGACATGGGAGCAGAACCGAGCTTACTACAGTGCTATGGGAGCATAACCGATCTTACTACAGAGATAAGGGAGCAGAACCGAGTTTACTACAGACATAAGGGAGCAGAACCAAGCTTAATATGTCTACTACACAGATATGGGAACAGAACCAAGCTTACAGCATGCATATGGTACAAGAATTTAGATTACTACATCAATACAGAACCAGAACCAAGCTTACTCCTTAGATATGGTACCATAACTGAGCTTACTGACAAACATACATATATCTCTAGAAACACTGACAAGTAAACACACAGTACAGCAGGGACATTGCTAGGGTTCTAAAAGTTCAGGGGTCCAAGCCTCAAAGTGCATGTCTACCCATCTGACCCCCCTATAATCATCTAAAGAGCATCTATAGATATATAATTACAGTATACCACTGTTGCTAACCAAAAACATACAATGCAAAGACCAATATTATCAAAATTACTACTATAAAAGACCAAAACAATAAAACTACTCAATGTCCACCACCATCACCACTACTCAGCAAATACATAATATAATATAACCATTACCTTTACATAACAAAACACTATACAGAGACCAATGACACCACCATACACCTTCTACTACATAGACTGAAACAAATTTAGCGGTCACTAAATAAAAGAATAGTCTTCTAAAAAGAGCAATATTACCATCTTACTGTTGTACATTGGTAGATACTAGTCCCGCAGAACATACACGTGAGTACAGTAGTTATATATAGAACCTTACAGCTGACAATCTTTCTGATTTGGGTCGCTCACTTTTCCTGTCTTTTTCATCAGGCCCAGACCTCCATTACCACTTCTCCAGCCACAACTCATCTGCACAGATTACAACAAAAACACATTTGACATCTCACATTTCTACTGATGTCTCATTTATTCCCAACCTACAAAAACTCCCCACTCTGCTTACCTGAGGCATAGGATACTGACCCCAATATTTTAAAAAACTGTGCCATTACTATGATTACTCCCTAACCCAAAAATTAGTGTCCCAAAGAAAATATTAATACCCCCACTGTGCAAAGGCGTGTATGCTCCTTTAACCCCTTCTCGACCAATGACTCCACATAGGCATCATGAAAAGCTGTGCCAATCTGACCAGTGACGCCTATGTGGCGTCATGAATTAATTGCCCTCCTGCGGGTCGGGTGACTGACCTTTCAGTGACCCCACCTGACCCACACACACAGGGGGCTTTGTACTTCACCACAGGTGGGGTGGTTTCACCCCCACTTGTCTGCAATCGCTCTGATTGGCTGTTAAAAGTGAAACAGCCAAATCAGAGCGATAGTAATATTTCATCAATGAAATTTGATGAAATATTATAATCCCACCACGGCCGATGCTGCAGTAGCATCGGACATGGCTGGAGACACTAATCTGAACCCCCTCCCATACCGGCTGGCAATGGGGATCTGCCGCCGCCTCATCATCTGCTCCCCCTGCCTTGGAATTAGGGTTAAGATTAGGGTTAGATGTGTGTTGGGGTTAGGGTTAGGCTTGTTGTTAGGGTTATGGGTAGGGTTGGGGTTAGGGGTGTATCGGGGTTATGGTTAGGGATGTGTTAGGGTTAGGGTTGGAGTTAGAATTGAGGGGTTTCCACTGTTTATGCACATCAGGGGGTCTCCAAACGCGACATGGTGCCACAATTGATTCCAGCCAATTTTGCATTCAAAAAGTCAAACGGTGCTCCCTCCCTTCCAAGCCCCGACGTGTGCCCAAACAGTTTTCTCCCCGCCACATATGGGGTACCAGTGTACTCAGGACAAACTGAACAACTTTTGGGGTCCAATTTCTCCTGTCACCCTTTGTGAAAATAAAAAATTGCCGACTAAAAAATAATTTTTTGAGGAGAAAATTTTTTTTCATTTTCACGGCTGTGTTATAAACTTCTGTGAAGCACCAGGGGGTTCAAAGTGCTCACTACACATCTAGATAAGTTCCTTAAGGGGTCTAGTTTCCACAATGGGTTTACTTGGGGGTTTTCACTGTTTAGGCACACGGGCTTTCCAAACGCGACATGGTGTCCGATAACGATTGGAGCTAATTTTCCATTCAAAGTCAAATGGCGCTCCTTCGCTTCTGGACCCTGCCATGCGCCTAAACAGTGGTTTATGACCACATATGAGGTATCGGTGTACTCAGGAGAAATTGCTTAACAAATTTTAGGATCCATTTTATCCTGTTGCCCATGTGAAAATGAAAAAATAGGCTAAAAGAAAATTTTTGTGAAAAAAAAGTACCTTTTTTATTTACGGATCAATTGTGAAGCACCTGGGGGTTCAAAGTGAGCACTCTGCATCTAGATAAGTTCCTTGGGGGGGGTCTAACGGATGGACTAATGTCTTTTTTCGGCCTTACTAACTGTTACTATGTTACTAAGGTCGATTGTACGACCGAAAACATTCAAGAATTTTTGAACTGGATGCTTTGTACAATAAAGGAATGGTTAAATTCAATTTTCCCTCTTGAGTGCCAAGTCTTTACTATAATCTATAGTGTATTGGATACCGTACTTGTGCACCTCCCTCTGTCATCGAGTGCCGTGTTTTTAGAAAAAATTCATCCGCATACATAGGCTTATATGGGTGCGAGTGAGCTGAGACTCTGCCATGTGTCAGTGGCAATCTCTGTATGCTACCATTTCACTCGGACACTGAAAACGGCTGGGGAAAAAAACCGTGATGGGAGCTGTCCCGTAGATGAATACTGGTCCGAGTGCTATGTGATGTTTTATCGCATAGCACTCGTCCGTATTCATCGCTGGAGTTACTCCGGCCTCAGGATGGGAGTCCTGCATTTGGGGCACGACAGTGGATATTAAGGACTGAACTAATCCACCCATCCTACTATACTGCCTTCTGAGGGTGATCTTCAGAGAAACAGGGAAGACCCCCCCCCAATGTTTTATTACCTGCACTGATTTTGTCGTGAGCACTTTGTAATAGTCTGTGTCACATATATATTTTATTTGCATTTGAATTAGTTTACCTATTGTATATTAAAAGTTAAGCTTCATGGTATCTCATGCTACAGAGTTATTGATCCTGGGCAATTGATCCAAAGTGTCTATGGGAAAAATGTGCACAGAAAACTTAGCATATCTGCAAGAAAAAGTGACAGGTTGTGTATTTGAAGCACACACCCCAGGTAAGTTTACACTGCATAAAAAAAGCCCAGCGGGCAGGAGGTTTTTATAAATCCCATCCACATTGCTGAACTGTAAGAAGCTGTGTGTTTGATGGAACAAAAATATGTCATGTCAAAAACACACCAAAATCTCATTGTGGACACAGAGCCTAAGGCTGGAGTGGAGTCACATCGGATGCGATACACTAATGATACTCGGCTCCAGCTCTGCTGCGAGCATGATACGAGTGTCCGTGCTCTGTGCTCCAATCCTCTCTCATGAGAGTATCACAGCACAGAAGCGAAGGAGACGGAGAAAGTAATTTCTCAGTCTCCTACTTGGCCTGACTTGGTGTATATCGGACTGCACTGGGATGACATCCGAGTCCAGTGTGAAGTTTCACTAAGACCCTTTGCTAATCCTTTGCATCTAATTTGGTTGTGCCTTTTTTTGCTTTCTGCTTTGTTGCTAAGGTTCAGAGTACTCCCTGCTGGGGGTAGCGCTGGGCCCCGCTCATATGTTACAGCTTGTGGCAGATTGTTCAGTCCCCTGGTGTGTTGTTTGAATTAGAGGCCTACCTAACTACCTACCTTCACCTGTCTGAGTTTTCTATCGGCTTACAGCACCCAGGTGTGTCACAATGGAACATTGAAACACGTGTCACAATGGGCATCCCAGACTGTCTTCCAGCAGTGTGGCAGCAGCCAGCTTCATTCTGTTGTGGGAGCCTCAGCAGACAGATAGGGATGGGGGTATGCACACTTGTTGGTTTCAAAACCCAGCATCAGGAGAGATAAGGTTTCCAAAAACAGACTGAATTGAATTGAAACCAAAGCAAGTTGTCTTTTCAAAGCAATATTTGAATGCTTTTTGCAACTTTGGTTGCTCTGCATTCATTTTTTCTTTGGTAGGTACAGGTGAGATAAGGTGCAGTGTACTCCCAGACGGCTCTTCCCCCTTCAAGTTTTGGGTCTCTAAGCTGGATACATGGCCAGAGCTTAGCCAGTATGCATTGGAGGTGCTGGCTTGCCCTGCTGCCAGTTTATTATCGAAACACGTCTTTAGTGCCGCAGGTGGTGTACTAACAGACCGTCGCACGCGACTATCCTCCGATAACGTTGACCGGCTTACTTTTCTGAAAATGAGCAAGGCCTGGATCTCGCCAGAATTTGCCAGTCCTGTTCCAGAATAAATAATTGGTTGGCAACAGTATCCAGGTCTCCTGTTGTGTTCATGTTTCTACCACCTGAACTGTAATCCCTGGGCTTCAACACAGCCAGTTGTTGCTAAGAAGTGCCGTCTGCACAGAGAAAAACACTAGCTCCTGTGTTAGTGGGGTTCAGTAACGCCCGCTGCTCCCCTGCTGTGTGGACGGCAATATCTCCTGCTGACTCCTCATGCAAACTAGATCATATTTTCTACTTGCACCAAGTAGGTCTCAGCCTGCGCCATGATTGATCCTGGGCTCCAACATTGCCAGTTGTTGCTCAAGAGTGCCGTGTGCACAGAGAAAAACACTAGCTCCTGTGCTTGTGGGGTCCAGTAACGCCAGCTGCTCCCCTGCTGTGTGGACGGCAAAGTCTCCTGCTCCCTCCAAAATTACACTACATCAGCTTTTCAACTTGCTCCATGTAGGCCTCAGCATACACCATGATTCACACTGGGCTTCAACACAGCCAGTTGTTGCTCAGAAGTACCATCTACACAGAGAAAAACACATGCTCCAGTGTTAGTCGGGTGCAGTAATGCCAGCTGCTCCCCTGCTGTGTGTACGGCAATGTCTACTGCTGCCTCTACATTCAGGCTACAACTGATTTTTAACCATGCTCCAATTAGGCCTCTGGCTCCAGTGTCTCTAGTATTTACCCTGGCCTTCAACACCACCAGTTGCTGCTCAAAAGTGCAGTTTGCACAATGAACACTTGTTCGTGTGTTACTGGTGTTCTGTAACGTCAGTTGATCCCCTGATGTGTGTCCGGCAATGTCTTCTGCTCTGTCCACATTCCCACTACTAGTTGATTGTGCAGACTGCACTTTTGAGCAGCAACTGGCGGTGTTGGACACCAGGGTAAATACTAGAGACACTGAAGCCAGAGGCCTAATTGGAGCACGGTTAAAATCAGTAGTAGTCTACAACCGATATTAAACTTGATGAAATTAGGCCTCAGCCTACACCCTGATTGACCCTGGGCTCCAACATCGCCAGTTGCTGCTCACAAGTGTCTTTGGCATGGGTACCTCTCCTGCCCATCCTGGTTCCAGCACGCCTGCTGTTTCCAGGTAGTGTCAACGTCACTTTGCCAACAAAACGTTTTCCTGTCGTGTTGCGGCCGGGTTAGCCGAGTCTATGGTGCCTGCAGTTTAGGTCCTTCCTATGTGGGCTGCGGGTTCTGGTAATAAAGGCTGGTTCCGTAGTGCCAATAGGACAAGCACCCCTGTAAGGACTGTGGGTTTCGGTAGCTGCGGCCGGCTCGCGACCTTGCAACTTTGTTTTTCATGGGTACCTTCTGCTACCCATCTGGGTTCCAGCACAGTCAGCTGGTTCCAGGCAGAGCCTTCTCGGTATCCAAGTTCCAGCAATAGCAATTTCTGCTGTTACTTGTTAGTGCTTTCTAGCACAGGTACCTCCTGCTTAGTGACCGGGTTCCAGCACCGTCAGCTGGTCCTCGGTAGTGCCATTGGCTCTTGTTCCTTCTGCTGCCCTTCCGGGTTCCAGCAGCGTTAGCTGGTTCCAGGCAGAGCCTTTGGCCTAGGTGCCTCCTTCTCGGTATCCGAGTTCCAGCAATGTTTTCTGGTACTTGGTAGTGCTTTCTAGCACAGGTACGTCCTGTTTAGTAACCGGGTTCAAGCACCGTCAGTTGGTCCTCAGTACTGCCATTAGCTCTTGTTCCTTCTGCTGCCCTTCTGGGTTCCAGCACCATCAGCTGGTTCTCGCTAGTTCCATTTGCTCTTGCAGCTTCTGCTGCCCTTCCAGGTACCAGCACCGTCAGTTGGTTCCAGGCAGAGCCTTTGGCCTAGGTGCTTCCTTCTCGCTATCCGAGTTCCAGCAATGTCTGCTGGTCCTTGGTAGTGCTTTCTAGCACAGGTACCTCCTGCTTAGTAGCCGGCTTCCAGCACCGTCAGCTAGTCCTCGGTAGTGCCATTGGCTCTTGTTCCTTCTGCTGCCCTTCCGGGTTCCAGCACCGTCAGCTGGTTCTCGCTAGTACCATTTGCTCTTGCAGCTTCTGCTGCCCTTCCGGGTTCCAGCACCGTCAGCTGGTTCCAGGCAGTGCCTTTGGCCTAGGTGCCTCCTTCTTGGTAGCCGAGTTCCAGCAACGTCTGCTGGTCCTTGGTAGTGCTTTCTAGCACAGGTACCTCCTGCTTAGTAACCGGATTCCAGCACGGTCAGCTGGTCCTCGGTAGTGCCATTGGCTCTTGTTCCTTCTGCTGCCCTTCCGGGTTCCAGCACCGTCAGCTGGTCCTCGCTAGTTCCATTGGCTCTTGCAGCTTCGGCTACCCATCCGGATTCCAGCACCGTCAGCTGGTTCTCGACAGTTCCTCAGCCGCCTTGTACCTTCTGCTACATTTCCAAGTTCAAGCTTTTGGAAATGTTTTTTGTTTATTATCACTCTGGATCTCCCTGAAGACGACGACCCGGAAGACTACCCCGAAAACCAAAATGATGACCCTGAAGAAGATGACCAAGAGGACAAAGAACATGAAGACAACCACCAAGATACAGAACAACAAGAGACAGAAGACCAAGAAGCAGAAGACCAAGAAGCAGAAGACCAAGAAGCAGAAGAACATTGAGCATAAGACTAAAATTCAGAGCAAAAGATATCTAAATTATAAGCAGAAGATGACTAAGCAGTGTATGCACAAGGAAAGACTAGAAGCAACGGGATGAAACTGAATGGGAGGAGACACAGATTAGATATTAGAAAAAACTTTTTGACAGAGTGATCAATGAGTGGAACAAGCTGCCACGAGATGTGGTGAGTTCTCCTTCAATCGAAGTCTTCAATCAGAGGCTGGACAGACATCTGACTGTGATGATTTAGCAAATCCTGCTTTGAGCAGGGGGTTGGACCAGATGGCCCAGGAGGTCCCTTCCAACTCTACGATTCTATGATTCTAGGAGTCCGTTCCTCCTCGTGGTGCCCCTGGAAAATGCCTGCTACTGCAGGCCAAACTGAGCGCGGACAAAGCCTGTTGTAAATCTTTTGTGACAGGCAGAACGGAATGTGTAATCTTCAAACTTTTATACATAGCAACTGCAGGAATGAATCACAAATAAGAATATGATGAAGAAGAAGAAGAATAGGAAGAAGATGAAGTAGAATAAGAAGAAGAATAATAGTTGAATAAGAAGAATATGAAGAATGTAAAAAAAGAATAATAGGAAGACGGTGAAGAAGATGATGAATGAGGTGAAGAAGAAGTTGATTAAAAAGATGGTCCTGCTGCTGAGGATGATGAAGGAGAAAGTGTGGGTGAAGTAAAAAAGAAGGTGAAGAGCATGGAAGTAGTGAAACATACATATCTGACAAAATATAGAAAAGGTTAACATAGTCAATATCTTTGTAACTCCGAACGTCTTTAAAAAAACAAATTAATTCCTGTTATTCCATTTGATTGGGATAAACCTCTATGCCTTTAATGTCTCGTCCACCTCCCCCAATACATTCTACAAGAATTAACCTACAAGAAAAGAAAGGGTTTTTTTTAATTCCGATATTTCTGTCCCATTGACTTGAATTTGGCTTCCGGTATCGGAATCGGCGATACCCGATACTTTTGTGGTATCGGTCCGATCTAATCCGATCCGATATTTCACGATATCTGATTGTATCGCTCCACACTATTGACCAGCGATTTCTCATTTTTGCAACACCATTTTATTTTTACGGACCACACCACATTTGAAGTCACTTTGAGGGGTCTATATGATAGAAAATACCGAAAAGTGACACCATTCTAAAAACTGCACCCCTCAAGGTGCTCAAAACCACATTCAAGAAGTTTATTAACCCTTCAGGTGCTTCACAGGAATTTTTTGAATGTTTAAAAATAAAAAATGAACATTTAACTTTTTTTCACAAAAAAATTATTTCATGTTCAAATTTTTTATTTTACCAAGGGTATCGGGAGAAATTGGACTGGAAATGTTATTGTGCAATTTGTCCTGAGTACGCCGATACCTGAATTGTTGGAAGGAACCACTGTTTGGGCGCATGGCAGAGCTCGGAAGGGAAGGAGCGCCGTTTGACTTTTTCACTGCAAAATTGGCTGGAATTCAGATTGGATGCCATGCCACGTTTGTAGAGCCCCTGATGTGCCTAAACAGTGGAAACCCCCCACAAGTGACCCCATTTTGGAAACTAGACCCCCCAAGGAACTTATCTAGATGTGTGGTGAGCACTTTGAACCCTCAAGGGCTTCACAGAAGTTTATAACGTACAGCCGTACAATTAAAAAAGTCATTTTTTCCACAAAAATGAACTTTTCTCCCCCAATTTTTATTTTCCCAAGAGCAACAGGACCCCAAAGGTTATTGTGCAATTTGTCCTGAGTATGCTGATACCCAATATATGGGGGTAAACCACTATTTGGGCACATGGCAGAGCTCGGAAGGGAAGCAGCGCCATTTAATTTTTTTGGCTAGAATTGAGATCGAACGCCATGTCGCGTTTGGAAAGCCCCTGATGTGCCAAAACAGTGGAAACCCCCCAATTCTAACTCCAACCCTAACCCTAACCCCAGCCCTAATGGGAAAATGGAAATAAATAAAAAACATTTTATTTTATTATTTTTCCCTAACTAAGGGGGTGATAAAGGGGGGTTTGATTTACTATAGATGGCGGGTTTTTATTTTTGGCAGCTGTCATACGCTAAAAGACGCCTTTTATTGTAAAAATAGTTTATGCATCATCACATTTTGAGAGCTATAATTTTTCCTTATTTTGACCCACCGAGTCATGTGAGGCCTTAATTTTTGCAGGACAAGTTGACGTTTTTATTGGTACCATTTTCGGGCACGTGACATTTAATCGCTTTTTATTCCGATTTTTGGGACGCAGAACGAACAAAAACTAGCGATTCATGAATATCTTTTGGTGGGGTGCGTTAACACCGTTCCGCGTGTGGTTCAATTGATAAGGCAGTTTTATTCTCCGGGTCAGTACGGTTACAGCGATACCTCATTTATGTCATTTTTCTTATGTTTTGGCGGTTTTATGCAATGAAAACAATTTTATATAAAAAATAATTATTTTTGCATCGTTTTATTCTGCGAGCTATAACTTTATTTTTTCGCTGATGATGCTGTGTGGCGGCTCGTTTTTTGCGGGACAAGATGACATTTTCAGTGGTACCATGGATACTCATATGCATCTTTTTGATCGCGCGTTATTGCACTTTATTGTAAGGCAGTATGATAAATCATTATTTTTTGCCTCATTTTCTATTTGTTTTTTAAAGAGTTCGCTAAAGGGGTTAACTAATGGAACAGTTTTATAGGGTGGGTCATTACGGACGCAGCAATACCAAATATGTGTACTTTTATTGTTTTTTTGTCTTTTTATTTTGAAAAAATGAATTTATTAGGGAATTTTTTTTTTTTTTTTTAAATTATTTTTACACTTTTTTTTTTACTTTATTATAATGTCCCATGGGGGACATCACTGTCCTGTGACAGATCGCTTATCTGTCACATCACGGATCAGCGATCTGTCACAGGCACTGCTGCACGTGTCACAATGGGCGGCCCACACTGTCTTCCAACTGTGCGACAATAGCCAGCTGCAGTCTGCTGAGGGAGCCTCAGCAGACAGGTAGAGAGGGGGGTATGCACGCTTGTTGGTTACAATACCCAGCATCAGGAGAGATAAGGTTTCCAAAAACAGACTGAATCGAATTGAAACCAATATCTGGTCTTAAACTCTGGAATAAGAGGCGTCTGGTAAGCAGCGGATACTGAAGGTAATAACCTTGTTTTCAGTTGAGGAACACTGGATTTCAAAATTGGGACTGACAAAGGTCCTGGTAAAATGATCTGTAGGTCCATAAATTTTGCGGCGGTTTTAAAAGCGCGATTTTGCCGTGAGAACGCGAAAAATAAGCATCCTATGCATTCCTTTGGGATTCTGCAATGCTGTGCTAATGCTGCAGTTTTTTCCGCAGCGGAATTGCTTCACGGTAAAAAACGCAGCATGCTCATTAATTTAGCAGAATTGTGGCGATCCCGCACCCATAGGAATGCATTGTTCTGCTTACTTTCCGCATGTGGCTGTGCGAAAAGTAAGCAGAACATTTGCGGATGGTACCCATGATCCGGAGGAAGGGAGACTTTCCTCGGGGCTGTGGGTACCATATCCCTGTAAAAAATATTGTAATTCTTACCTTCCGACGTCCCGCGCAGCCTTCCCGCCTCTCTCCACGCTCCCGGTCCCAGTAATCCTTTGCGAGAATGACCGCGATGACGTCGCGATGTCGCGGGAGCACGACGTCTCGTGTTCATTCATGTTGTCGTCGCGGGAGCGCAAAGTCTCGCGGTCATTCGCGCAAAGGATTACTGGGACCAGGAGCGTGGAGAGAGGCGGGAAGGCTGCGCGGGACACCGGAAGGTAAGAATAACAATATTTTTTTAATTATTTTTTACATTCTATCTTTTACTACTGATGCTGCATAGGCAGCCTCAATAGTAAAAAGATGGTCACACTCAATGAATGTTTGACGAGTGTGACCAACCTGTCAATCAGTTCTCCAAGCGATGCTACAGATCGCTTGGAAAACGCCAGCATTCTGCAAGCTAATTACGCTTGCAAAATGCTAGTTTTTCCGTGGGAATTTAAATGCGATTCTCCCGCGGAATGGAATCCGGAATTCTCACGGTAATTTCCGCAAGAGATCCGCTACGTGTGCACATAGCCTAAAAGTTAAGTTTTATGATATCTCTTGCTACAGAGTTATTGATCCTGGGCAATTGGTCCAAAGTGTCTATGGGAAAAATGTACACAGAAAACTTAGCATATCTGCAAGAAAAAGTGACAGGTTGTGAATTTGAAGCACACACTCCCGGTCACTTTACACTGCATAAAAAAAGCCCAGCGGGTAGGAGGTTTTTATAAAACCCATCCACATTGCTGATCTGTAAGAAGCTGCATTTTTGATGGAACAAAAATATGTAGTGTCAAAAACGCACCATAATCTCATTGTGGACACAGAGCCTAAGGCTGGAGTGGAGTCACATCGGATGCGATATACTAATGATACTCGGCTCCAGCTGTGCTGCAAGCGTGATCTGAGTGTCCGTGCTCTGTGCTCCAATCCTCTCTCATGAGAGAATCACAGCACAGAAGCGAAGGAGACGGAGAAAGTAATTTCTCCATCTCCTCCATGGCCTGACTTTGTGTATATCGGACTGCACTGGGATGACATCCGAGTGCAGTGTGAAGTTTCACTAAGACCCATAGGCTTATATGGGTTCGAGTGAGCCGAGTCTTGCTGCCAATCACAGCATGCTGCCATTGTTCTCTCATGACGATTTGACATGAGAAAATAATTACTGATCTCCTCTGCCCCATAGAATAACACTGGGCCGAGTGCTATCCGATAAAACATCACATGGCACTACCCCCCACGTTGTTTGTTTTAAAAATAACAACCTGTGCTTTATTCACACTGTGCAGATGCAGCGTCTACAGTTCTGTTGTCTCGTCAGTAGTGCTGCAGCCAATCAGGAGCTCAGCAGCTCATTCTCTGGAGCGCTATTGACGTGACCGTCAGAGATGCAAATAATGATAGACGCCGGGCGCAGCAGCAGTGTGAATTATTTTACAATAAACTGCTGAAGAGGAACAAGTGTAAGTCTTCAAGCTGACTGTGAAATATAAATGACCTCCGGCCACTTCCTCCACCAATCAGCATGTGAAACAGCTGACATGATGACATCATGTCATCGTGTCAGTTGTGTACCGCCGGAGAGTAAGTGCTTTGGCGTTGGCTTCCTCGGGGGAAACGCGCATTGGGGCTGTGTGCTCCAGGAACTCTTAGCGCGGAATTATGGGTAAGAGTGACATTTGCTACAATATGCATTTTTGATATATGAGAAACTGCTAGGGATCTCACAGGAGACCCTGCACCCGGCACGTCTATTGAATCTACTCTTTTTTTATGGTTTACATTCTGGCACATGCACTTTAAAGCCGTGCATTATGGTACACATATATAACCTATATGACTTTAAACCTTCTTCCCACCTCTTGATGTTTATCTAAGGCCCGGTTTCTATATACTTTCTTGTCTGCTCATTCCCCGTATGTGAACCCTTTTATGCTTTTATGTACATCTATATGAACTTTTGTATATTGAATACTTAATAAAATTTGTATTTTATTGGATTTACACTCAGTTGTTCATTATCTACGAGACCCCGCTCTGTGTAAAGTAGCAACTTTTATTGGTACTGCAACTAAGGCTGTAATCACAAGAGTGCATAAAATCTGATGCGAGAGCATTGGATGCGATATGCCAATAACCCTGTGCTCCATCTTTGCTGCAAGCGGGAACCTAGTATCAGTGTTGTCTGCTCCCATCCTCTCGCATGACAGAATCGCAGCTCAGGTGCAGAGTGGATGGAAAAAGTAATTTCTCCATCTCCTCTATTACCTGTCTCGGCGTATATCGGACTGCACTGGGATGACATCAGAATGCAGTCCAATGTTTCACATGCATCCATAGACTCACTGCGTGTCGCAGCATGCAGCTATTGTTCTCATGTCCAATCGACATGAGAAAATAATCACAGATTTGAGCTGCACCATAGAGTAACACTGGGCCGAGTGCTATGGGATGTTTTATCACATAGCACTCAGCCATGTTATATGCTTGTATGACCTCGGCCTTAGAGCAATAAATAGGACTGAACTGTTATACTTGGCCTTCTGAGACTGTATGTTATATAGTCGTGTTACGCTCGCCTCACGTCTTGTAATCTACAGGTTCACACAGATTGCATTTTCACGATGCAACAAGTGGGCCTGTGCTCCTTCAAATGCCAGGGCTGCATTTTAGTCCCAGTCAGGCCCAGATCACACCTGTACCTACCAAGCAGCAAAAGCCAAGATAGATGATTTCAATTGCAGACTGAATACAATACAATGCCTTCCATATATAGGTGGAGATGATGTAGCAGAGTTGGTCAAGTTAAATCAAGCCATATGTATTTGGCATTTGAAATGTGCAACTTGGACCAAGAAAAAGCTAATGCAGAGCAACCAAAGTTGAAAAAAGCATTCAAATATGGCTTTGATTTCAATTCAATTCTGTCTTTTTTTTGGAAACCTTATCTCTCCAGATGCTGGGTGTTGTAACCAACGAGCGTGCATACCCCCCTCTCTACCTGTCTGCTGAGGTTACCTCAGCAGACTGAAGCTGGCTGCTGCCGCACAGCTGGAAGACAGTCTGGGCCGCCTATTGTGACACGTGTTCCAATTGTTCCATTGTGACACACCTGGCTGCTGTAAGCCAATAGGATACTCAAACAGGTGAAGGTAGTTAGGTAATTAGGTAGGCCACTAATTCAATCAACACACCAGACCAATTCCTTCTTTGTCATTGAATACATATACACAAAATTTAGAAGTTGGAGGGCCACAAGAGGGAGACAATGTTTCACAAAAGAAATCATAAACGTCCAGAATGTGGTAGAAATTGAACAACTTAAATACACATGGGATACTTGAATTAAGGTGGGAAGTACTGAGGGTAAGGGGCTGAAGGCCTTGTAGCAGGTGGGTAGGTAGAAATGTATGCATCCAAAGCTAAACACATTACAGCAGCTTATTACACCTTTACCTACCAAGCAGGAAAAGCCAAGTTAGATGATTAAAATTGCAGACTGAATGCAAAACAATGCCTTCCATATATAGGTGAATACCTGATGTAGCAGAGTTGGTCAATTCAAAATAAAGCCAAATTCATTTGGTATTTGAAATGTGCAACTTGGACCAAGAAAAAACTAATGCAGAGTAACCAAAGTTGAAAAAAGCATTCAAATATTGCTTTGAAAAGACAACTTGCTTTGGTTTCAATTCAGTCTGTTTTTTGAAACCTTATCTCTCCTGACGTTGGGTATTGTAATGAACGAGCATGCATACCCCCCTCCCTACCTGTCTGCTGAGGCTATAATAACATGCAGAAATAGTAGGTATGTCACCATGGAACAGACGGACCAACAGTTATAGGGAAGTTTATTTACAGGGAATGACACTGGTGAAATTAACAGTGTGGAAATGAATATAATGTGAATGGGTTTAGCAAACGGTCAAAAAGCATAAACAGTATTTAACAGTAATAAGTTTTACCTTAAGAAAATAACTTATCAGTCTGCTGGGGTCTTGTTTGAAGGTGTCACTCTTCTCCAATGTTGGCGCCGAGTCACCAGCAGCGCTTGTAGTCCGTAGTACTCTGGATCCTGAGACTTTAACGATGTCTAGTTGGGGTACGAGGGGTTACTACGGGAGCCAGGGGGGTATGAGACTGATGATATCCTTTTTGCTCCAAGTATAGAATCATAGAATCGTAGAGTTGGAAGGGACCTCCTGGGCCATCTGGTCCAACCCCCTGCTCAAAGCAGGATTCGCTAAATCATCCCAGTCAGATGTCTGTCCAGCCTCTGTTTGAAGACTTCCATTGAAGGAGAACTCACCACTTCTTGTGGCAGCCTATTCCACTCATTGATCACTCTAACTGTCAAAAAGTTTTTTCTAATATCTAATCTATGTCTCCTCCCATTCAGTTTCATCCCATTGCTTCTAGTCTTTCCTTGTGCAAATGAGAATAAAGTTGATCCTTCTACAATGTGACAGCCCTTTAGATATTTGTAGACAGCTATTAAGTCTCCTCTCAGTCTTCTCTTTTGCAAACTAAACATTCCCAAATCCTGCAACCTTTCCGCATAAGACAGGGTTTGCAGACCGGTCACCATTCTGGTCGCTCTTTTTTGAACTTGCTCCAGTTTGTTGATGTCTTTTTTAAAATGTGGTGCCCAAAACTGGACACAATATTCCAGATGAGGTCTGACCAAAGAGGAGTAGCGGGAAATAATGACCTCACGTGATCTAGACTGTATGCTTCTGTTAATACATCCTAGAATTGCATTTGCCTTTTTTTGCAGCTGCATCACACTGTTGACTCATATTCAGTCTGTGATCTATTAGTATACCCAAGTCTTTTTCACATGTGCTGTCACTTAGCCCTATTCCTCCCATTCTGTATATGCTTTTTTCATTTTTATTGCCCAGATGTAGTACTTTGCATTTCTCCCTGTTAAAAACCATTCTGTTAGTTGCTGCCCACTTCTCCAGTTTATTTAAATCTTTTTGAATCCTCTCTCTCTCTTCTCTAGTATTAGCTATCCCTCCTAGCTTTGTGTCATCAGCAAATTTAATCAGTTTACCCTCAATTCCTTCATCTAAATCGCTCTCAGCTGTCCTACCTTCCTGTTTCTGGGTGCTAGAGTGTCCCCCGGGGAACCTGCTGCCCTTGTCAATGGTTCAGGGCACGAAGGAGAGGAGGGAACTCTCCCTCGGCTCTTCCTGTACTTCACTGTTATGAATGAGTCACCGTAGGAGGCAGACACAAAAATAGAAGCTACGTCCAGAAAACCAGAGAAGTTGGCAACTATCAGGTTGCAGACCCCTGAACCTATCAACACAACTAGCAGTAGCCGTGGGGGGTTCCTACGGTGCCCTAGACCCCTCGATCACAGCCAGAGAGCTAAATAGCCTAAAGACAGAAAAGGAAATCTAAACTGCCCCAGAGCAGACCCCAAAGCAAAAGGCAGCCCCCAACATATAATGACGGTGAAGCAAGATGAAAAAACACTCACACAGACAGAAAGATAGGCTGAGCAAGCGATGGGGCCCAAAACTAACTAAACAGGACAGGAAAGGAAGGTTGCTGTCTGCAATCTGCAAAAACCCTATCAAAGACATTAGCCAGCAAGCTGATATGGAAAAAGACCCTGAAGCAGCTAGGCTTCAAAACTAAATCAGCACTCAGGTATTTTCAGAAGACAGAGCTAAAGGAATTCAGCTCACCCCAGCAGGGAATGGCAGAAATCCAGAAAAACAAAGCAAAACAAGGCAAAGCAAAAATGCAAAAGGCAGAGCAGAAAACTTAGCTTTAGATGAGCAGGAATTCAGATTGGTCTCCAAGGATCCCACAGAGAAATCACCCGCAGGGCAGAAGGGCGACGGCGGCCTTATATCCAGTCAGTAACTCCACTCAGCCAGTCATCATCATTAGGCTCAGATGTTTGATAATCAGGCTCACTACCTTTCTTTACCAGAAGAGGGAGTTCATCGGGCCTCAGTAGTGAAGGGGAAAATGAACTCACAACACTTCACTCCCTTACATTCTCCCTCCCTGTGAGCTCGCCATTCCATAGGAGAGAGTTTCTGGAGCTCCTGCTAGCAATCTTCCAGACCTTGTACAATTTGCCAGATGAATTTGTCCTGATTGTAGCGTATGGGGGTACACCTGCCATTGAACGTTCAGGGCGTCTTAGATCAGTAGAGGTTGAAGAATCAGCCACTAGGAAAGTGGAAGTCGAAGTTTCCTCGGTTATTTCTGTAGTCTCAGGCATCACTGGTTCAGCTGCCGTGGGCATCGGGGCAGCTGGTACCACTCGAGGGTCCCGAGACAAGCAGGGTTGCAGCTTATTCCGATGTAGTGTACGGGTGGGAAGCTCTTCACCTGTTTCAGGTTGAATCTCATAGACGGGTCCCTGTCTGCTGAGTAGTGGCTTCACCCTGTACGGGCTCTTTTCTCACCGAAACTCCAACTTGTTGTGGGGGCGCTTTTCCCTTACTAAGACGGTGGGTGTGCAGAAATGTATCACACATTGCAGCAGCTTCACACCTGTACCTACCAAGCAGCAAAAGCCAAGATAGATGATTTAAACTGCAGACTGAATACAATACAATGCCTTCCATATATAGGTGAGTAATTGATGTAGCAGAGTTGGTCAAGTTAAATCAAGCCAAATGCATTTGGCATTTGAAATGTGCAACTTGGACCAAGAAAAAACTAATGCAGAGGAACCAAAGTTGAAAAAAGCATTCAAATATTGCTTTGAATAGGCAACTTTCTGTGGTTTCAATTCAAATCAGTCTGTTTTTGGAAACCTTATCTCTCCTGATGCTGGGTATCGTAACCAATGAGTGTGCATACCCACCTCCCTACCTGTCTACTGAGGCTCTCTCAGCAGACTGAAGCTGGCTGCTTCCGCACAGCTGGAAGACAGTCTGTACCGCCCATTGTGACACGTGTTCCATTGTCTCCCTCTTGTGGCCTACCTAAATACCTACCTTCACCTGAGTGTCCTATTGACTTACAACAGCCAGGTGTGTCACAATGGAACAATTGGAACACGTGTCACAATGGGTGGCCCAGACTGTCTACCAGCTGTGCTACCAAAGTTGAGAAGTGGGAGATGAATTGGCGGTATTAGTTGATAAATCCAAAAAAATGATGCACCGTCTTAAGGGAATGAGGCTCCTGCCAATCCATGACCGCCTGTAGCTTGGCAGGATCCATGGCCAATCCTTGGGGGTTGATGATATAGCCCAGGAAAGGACTCCTGCTCAAACACACACTACTTCAACTTAGCGTAGAGGGAGTTTGCCCGTAGGAGGTCGAAGACTTTGCAAACATCTCTCCGGTGGGAGTCAATATCTGGAGAGTAGACGAAAATATTATCCAGATAGACTACAACTGAGGTGGTGAGCATATCCCGGAAGATGTCGTTCACAAAGTATTGGAAGACAGCCAGAGCATTACAAAGCCCGAATAGCATCACCAGGTATTTATAGTGCCCATCCCTGATGTTAAATGCGGTCTTCCATTCATCCCCCTCACGGATGCGTATCAGGTTGTAGGCACCCTGCAGATCAAGCTTAGTAAAAACCCTCGCTCCCCGCAACCTATCTAAAAGCTCCAATATCAGGGGCAGAGGGTACTTGTTCTTAATGGTAATGGCGTTAAGACCCCTGTAGTCTATGCACAGATGTAGCACCCCGTTCTTCTTTTGTTCAAAGAAGAACCCCGCCCCTGCAGGTGACACTGACTTTCTAATGAATCCTCTTGCCAGATTCTCCTGGATGTACTGAGACATTGACTGTCAACGGGAGAGAGAGGATAAACCTGACCGCGGGGAGGCTCAGCACCAGGCAAGAGGTCAATAGAACTGTTGTAGGGATGGTGAGGCGGAAGAAACTCCGCTGCCTTCTTGGTGAACATGTCCGCATTGGACCAAAAGTGGTTGGGGAGAGAGGAAAGATCTGCGGTTACCTCTGTAGAAGCAACTTGAAGGCACTCCTGACATCTACCCTCACAGGATTTACTCCATCCCAGAATTCTCCCAGAAGAACACTTTATATGAGGGGTGTGATAGCTTTGCCATGGCATCCCTAAGAGAACCTCATCAATGCCCTCAGACATGACTAGCAGATGATCTCCAGATGGCATGGAGACATGGATAGAGTAAATAGGATGGTCTGATGTGTTATCTGTGAGGGTAATGTCGACCCATTTATCACCCGTATGGTCACTGGCTTGGCGAGCATCACCAGTGGAATTGCGTGCCATCGGGAGAAGGCAGAAGACATAAATTTGCCCTCCATCCCGGAATTCACGCAAAGCTCTACCACCTGGGTGGATGGGCCAATACCGATAGTCCCCCTAAAGTTGAGCTTAGAGGATGGCATTGCTGCGTCTAGTGAACCAGCTCCTAATGACACTAAGCGTGGACGTTCCATCGCTCGCTGAGGACACCTAGAGGCGATATTTCCTCACTGCTGGCATATCCGACAGACCATGCATGTACGAGCGGTCCAGGACTTAGATCCCGCCCGCGTCACCTCCATGGCCTCAAGTGGCTCGGATGTCTGGGCCGGGGATTCCAGGGGTTTGGCGAAGCTGGGAGCCATCTGAAACCTCTGCCTGCACTGGGCTCATTCCAACCTTCGCTCATTAAAATGAAGGTCGATTCGAGTAGAGACCGCTATTAGCTCCTCCAGTGTGGCAGGAATCTCCCTAGTGGCCAGAGCATTCTTACATGGTCAGCCAGCCCCCTCCAAAACACGGGAATGAGGACTTTATCCGGCCACTCCAGCTTGGAAGCCTGTGTCCGGAAATGGGTAGCAAATTGGCTGACCGTGGACGAACCCTGTGTAGATGCCAATTGGAGCGCTGTTTCGTGGGTGACTCGAGGTCCCAAAAAGACCTGTTTCAGAGTGTTCAGAAACTGTGAAGCACTCTGCACTGCATGATCGTCACACTCCCACAATGTCGTGGCCCACTCCAACGCCCTGTCCAATGAGAGAGGTATTATGAATCCCACCTTGGCCCACTCTGAGGGGAAACGTGCAGCCAGAAGCACAAGGTGTATAGTACACTGGCTCACGAATCCCCTACATTACTGGCTATCACCAGAAAACTTATCTGGCAACGGGAGACAGGATAATGTCGGAACAGGTGGGGCATTGGACAAAGTGGCTACAGCGATGCTAGCAGCCTGAGCAGCTACTGTGGTAACATCCACGGCTGTGGTTGTGCACTCAAAAGCCGCCACCTACCCTTCAGCTGCTGAATGTACCGCTGTAGTTGCTGTTCATCCGCCATTACGAGCCAAACCCTGGCGCTAGCATAATGTTAGGGCTGGCAGAACGCACCAAGTAATAAAGATGATGGTAAGGTGCGTTCGTAGCCCGGGGTCCATCGTGCAGAGGTGGTAAGCTGCTGCTTGGTAATGGTGGAGGGACTAGTAGTGGGAATGTGGACAGAGCAGAAGACATTGCCGGACACACATCAGGGGATCAACTGACATTACAGAACACCAGTAACACAGGAACAAGTGTTGATTGTGCAGACCGCACTTTTGAGCAGCAACTGGCTGTGTTGGAGGCCAAGGTAAATACTAGAGACACTGAAGCCAGAGGATTGAAATTTTTGATGTTTTTCTACTCCTCTCAACAGCCCAAACAAGACTATAAAAGGATGAGCTTGCAACTACTTTACTTTTGGAGAAAATTCTAAACATTCATTATTCAATAGGGTCTAATAGCAAAAAGAAGCGTTTTGAGTGAACAATCACAGTTCTTGGTAGAATCATGCAGGATTTAAATTTTTGATGCTTTTCTACTACTCTCAACAGCCCAAACAAGTTTCTAAAAGGATGAGTTTGCAACTACTTTACTTTTGGAGAAAATTATTTATTATTCAATAGGGCCCAATAGCAAAAACCAGCGGTTTGAATGAATTCACATTTCTTAATAGAATCATGCAGGATTGAAATTTTTGATGTTTTTCTACTCCTCACAACAGCCCAAACAAGTTTCTAAAAGGATGAGTTTGCAACTACTTTACTTTTGGAGAAAATTCAAAACATTCATTATTCAATAGGTACCAATAGCAAAAAGCAGTGGTTTGAATGAACACTCACATTTCTTGGTAGAATCGTGCATGTTTAAAATTTTTGATGCTTTTCTACTCCTCTCATGAGCCTAAACAAGACTGTAGAAGAATGAGTTTGTAACTACTTTACTTTTGGAGAAAATTCAAAACATTCCTTATTCAACAGGGTCTAATAGCAAAAAGCAGTGTTTTGAATGAACAATCACAGTTCTTGGTAGAATCGTGCAGGATTGAAATTTTTGATGCTTTTCAACTCCTCACAACAGCCCAAACAAGTTTCTAAAAGGATGAGTTTGCAACTACTTTACTTTTGGAGAAAATTCAAAACATTCATTATTCAATAGGGCCCAAAATAGCAAAAACCAGCGGTTTGAATGAACACTCACATTTCTTGGTAGAATCATGCAGGATTGAAATTTTTGATGTTTTTTTACTCCTCTCAACAGCCCAAACAAGTTTCTAAAAGGATGAGTTTGCAACTACTTTACTTTTGGAGAAAATTCAAAACATTCATTATTCATTAGAGCTCAATAGCAAAAAGCAGCTTTTTGAATGAACAATCACATTTCTTGGTAGAATCATGCAGGATTGAAATGTTTGATGTTTTTCTACTCCTCTCATGAGCCCAAACAAGTTTCTAAAAGGATGAGCTTGCAACTACTTTACTTTTGGAGAAAATTCAAAACATTCATTATTCAATTGAGCTCAATAGCAAAAAGCAGCTTTTTGAATGAACAATCACATTTCTTGGTAGAATCATGCAGGATTGAAATGTTTGATGTTTTTCTACTCCTCTCATGAGCCCAAACAAGTTTCTAAAAGGATGAGCTTGCAACTACTTTACTTTTGGAGAAAATTCAAAACATTCATTATTCAATTGAGCTCAATAGAAAAAAGCAGCTTTTTGAATGAACAATCACATTTCTTGGTAGAATCATGCAGGATTGAAATGTTTGATGTTTTTCTACTCCTCTCATGAGCCCAAACAAGTTTCTAAAAGGATGAGCTTGCAACTACTTTACTTTTGGAGAAAATTCAAAACATTCATTATTCAATTGAGCTCAATAGCAAAAAGCAGCGTTTTGAATGAACAATCACATTTCTTGGTAGAATCATGCAGGATTGAAATTTTTGATGTTTTTTTACTCCTCTCAACAGCCCAAACAAGTTTCTAAAAGGATGAGTTTGCAACTACTTTACTTTTGGAGAAAATTCAAAACATTCATTATTCAATAGGACCCAAAATAGCAAAAAGCAGCGGTTTGAATGAACACTCACTGTTATGAAGAATCACCATAGGAGGCAGACACAAAAATAGAAGCTACGTCTAGAGAAGTTGGCAACTATCAGATTGCAGACCCCTGAACCTATCAACACAACTAGCAGTAGCCGTGGGGGGTTCCTACGGTGCCCTAGACCCCTCGATCACAGCCGGAGAGCTAAATAGCCTAAAGACAGAAAAGGAAATCTAAACTGCCCCAGAGCAGACCCCAAAGTAAAAGGCAGCCCCCAACATATAATGACGGTGAAGCAAGATGAAAAAACACTCACACAGATAGAAAGATAGGCTGAGCAAACGATGGGGCCCAAGCTAAACTAAACAGGACAGGAAAGGACGGTTGCTGTCTGCAATCTGCCAAAAACCCTATCAAAGAAATAAGCCAACAGCTGATATGGAAAAAGACCCTGAAGCAGCTAGGCTTCAAAATCTATATCAGCACTCCGGTATTTTCAGAAGACAGAGCTAAAGGAATTCAGCTCACCCCAGCAGGAAATGGCAGAAATCCAGAAAAACAAAGCAAACAAAGTCAAAGCACAAATGCAAAAAGCAGCGCAGAAAAACTTAGCTTTAGAAGAGCAGGAATTCAGACTGGTCTCCAAGAATCCCACAGAGAAATCACCCGCAGGGCAGGAGGGCGTTGGCAGCCTTATATCCAGTCCATAACTCCACTCAGCCAGTCATCATCATTAGGCTCAGGTGCCTGATAATCAGGCTCACTACCTTTCCTTACAAGAAGAGGAAGTTCATCGGGCCTCAGTAGTGAAGGGGAAAATGAACTCACAACAGTACCTCCCCCTTGAGGAGGGGTCACCGAACCCTCAACCACGCCACCAAGGTGATCATGGTGAGCCCGATGGAAGGCACGCACCAATCTTTTGGCATGAATATCAGAGGCAGAGACCCAGGAATTATCCTCCTGACCATAACCCTTCCACTTAACCAAATACTGGAGTCTCCGTCTCGCCAGACGAGAATCCAATACTTTTTCTACCTCATATTCCATGTTACCTTCAACCAATACAACGTCTGGAGGTGCCACCCCCGGAACAAAAGGTTCAACAAACCTCTTCAACAGAGACTTATGAAACACATTATGGATTTTAAATGTGACAGGAAGAGCCAAATGAAAAGAGACCGGATTAATAATCTCCAAAGTCTTGTAAGGTCCAATAAATCTAGGCTTAAACTTAGGAGAAGCCACCTTCATAGCAATATTTTTTGATGATAACCACACCATATCACCAACTTTAAACTGAGGACCAATGGTCCTATGTCGGTTGGAAAACCGCTGGGCCTTTTCCTGGGAGAGAGATAACTTATCTACCACTTGGTCCCAGATCCGGTGCATTCTCTGCACCACAGTGTCAACACCTGGACAGGCAGAGGGCTCCACCTGCCCTGAAGAGAATCGAGGATGAAACCCAAAGTTACAAAAAAAAGGTGACATCAAAGTGGCAGAACTAGCTCTATTATTTAAAGCAAATTCGGCCAAGGGCAAAAATGAAACCCAATCATCCTGATCAGCGGAAATAAAGCATCTCAAATATGACTCCAAGGTCTGGTTTGTTCTCTCTGTCTGCCCATTGGTCTGAGGGTGAAAAGCAGAGGAGTAGGACAACTGAATTCCCAGCTTGGAACAGAAAGTTCTCCAAAATCTAGACACAAACTGAACTCCTCTGTCAGATACAATGTTCTCAGGAATCCCGTGCAAGCGAACCACCTGTTGAAAAAACAGGGGCACCAACTCAGAGGAAGACGGCAACTTAGGGAGTGGTACAAGATGAACCATCTTAGAGAACCTATCACAAATCACCCAAATAACAGTCATCCTTTGAGAGACAGGCATATCAGAGATGAAATCCATTGAAATATGGGTCCATGGCCTCTTGGGGACAGGCAAAGGCATCAACAACCCACTAGAGCGAGAACACGATTTAGACCGGGAGCACGTCCCACAGGACTGCACAAAATTCCTGACATCACGAGACAAGGAGGGCCACCAAAAGGACCGACTCACAAGATCTCTAGTACCAAAAATACCTGGATGACCAGCCAAAGCAGAGCAATGAACTTCAGACATCACTCTCTTCTTCCACTGGTCAGGAACATACAACTTTCCACTGGGACAACGCTCAGGTTTGTCCTCCTGCAACTCTTCCAGAGCACGTCTCAAATCGGGCGAGATGGCAGAAAGAACTACCCCTTCGCCTAAGATGGTAGCAGGCTTGGTCACCACAGGAGAATCCGCAAAGAAGCTCCAAGAGAGGGCGTCAGCCTTGACATTCTTAGTTCCAGGAAGGAAAGAAACCACAAAATCCAAACGTGTAAAAAACAAGGCCCACCTAGCCTGTCTAGGGTTCAAGCGCTTAGCCGACTCTAGGTAAATCAAATTCTTGTGGTCAGTGAGGACCACGACTTGATGCTTAGCTCCCTCCAACCAATGTCTCCACTCCTCAAATGCCCATTTCATGGCCAACAGTTCCCGATTCCCCACATCATAGTTACGTTCAGATGGAGAGAACTTTCGGGAAAAGAAAGCACAGGGATTCATTTTAGATGTTACAGGATCCTTTTGGGACAAAACAGCTCCTGCACCAATCTCAGAAGCATCCACCTCTACCTGGAACGGAAGTGAGACATCAGGTTGCCGCAAAACCGGGGCGGAGGTGAATCTTCGCTTCAGCTCCTGAACGGAAGAAACAGCCTCCGGAGACCAATTTAACACATCAGCACCCTTCTTAGTCAAATCAGTCAATGGCTTGGAAATACTAGAAAATTTTGCTATAAATTTCCGATAAAAATTAGCAAAACCCAAAAACTTCTGGAGAGCCTTCAAAGAAGTGGGCTGAACCCAATCGTAAATGGCCTGTACCTTGGCCGGGTCCATTTCGATAGTTGACGGAGACAAAATAAATCCCAAAAAAGAAATCCTCTGTACTCCAAAAAGGCATTTAGATCCTTTGACATACAGGGAATTCTCCCTCAAGATCTGGAACACAGTCCGTATATGTTCCACATGAGAATCCCAATCCTTGGAGAATATCAAAATATCATCCAGATAGATAATCAAAAATTTATCGACAAAATCTCGGAAAATATCGTTCATGAAGCACTGGAAGACAGAAGGGGCATTAGTGAGCCCAAAAGGCATCACCAGGTACTCAAAATGTCCCTCCGGAGTATTAAACGCCGTCTTCCATTCATCCCCATGCTTAATGCGAATAAGATTATACGCCCCCCTGAGGTCAAGCTTGGTAAACCAGCAAGCACCTTTAACTCTAGAGAATAGATCCGAAATCAGGGGTAACGGATACTGATATTTAACAGTAATTTTGTTGAGGGCATGATAATCAATACAAGGTCTTAATGATCCATCCTTTTTGGCTACAAAAAAAAAACCGGCACCTAAGGGTGACGAGGATGGTCTAATATGACCCTTCTCCAACGCCTCCTTAATATAGGATCGCATAGCCTCATGCTCGGGTACAGATAAATTGAAGAGCCGACCCTTGGGAAATTTACACCCCGGGCTCAGTTCAATTGCACAGTCATAACTCCTATGAGGAGGCAGAGATGCAGACTCATTTTCACTAAATACATCATAAAAGTCCGCCAAATAATCAGGAACATCATGCGACTGAGGAGAGGTGGAAAACACCAGAGCCTCACTAAAGGCACACCGACAACCCCAACTCACCACAGACACAGATTTTCAATCCAAAACTGGATTATGAATTTGTAACCAGGGAAACCCCAGAACAATGGTATCATGCAGATTATGCAACACCAAAAATCTGCAATTTTCTTGATGGTCTGGGGCGACCCGCATTACCACCTGGGTCCAAAACTGAGGTTTATTTTTAGCCAAAGGAGTAGCATGAATCCCCCTCAAAGGGATAGGCGTCTGCAGAGGTGTCATTGGAAATCCACAACGTTTAGCAAAATCCAAGGTCATTAGGTTTAGGGCTGCTCCCGAATCCACAAAAGCCTTGGCGGAAAATGTGGACAGGGAGCAGATCAGAGTAATAGCCAAAAGAAACTTAGGTTGAACACCACCAACAGAAAACGTGTGTGCAAAGCGTTTCTCTCATTTAGGACAGACAGAAATAATATGCGAGGCATCCCCACAGAAAAAACACAACTTATTACGCCTTCTGAACTCCTGACGCTGCTCTCTGGAGAAAACTCTATCACATTGCATAGGTTCAGACATTTGTTCAACAGGTGACAACACCGCTCGTGCAGTTTTGCGTTCACGCAAACGCCGATCAACCTGAATGGCTAATGACATAGAATCGTCAAGACCAGAGGGAACAGGAAATCCCACCATAGTATCTTTTACGGCTTCTGACAAACACTTCTGAAAGAGAGCAGCCAAGGCATTATCATTCCAGGTAGTAAGTACCGCCACTTTCGGAATTTTTGACCGTACAATTCTGCAGAATCCCAACCCTGGTTCAATGCCAGCAGGGTCTTTTCAGCCTGATCAATGGCATTAGGTTCGTCATACAACCCCAAGGCTTGAAAAAATGCGTTCACATTAGTCAGAATAGGATCATCTGGTTTCAAAGAAAATGCCCAATCCAGGGGATCGCCACGCAGCAAAGAGATGACAATTTTAACCTGCTGCGCGGAGCTCCCTGACGAGTTAGGCTTCAAGGCAAAAAATAATTTACAATTATTTTTGAAATTCAAAAATTTAGACCGATCCCCAAAAAATACATCAGGTGTAGGAATCTTTGGTTCAGTAGCATGTGAATGAGCAAGGTAGGCGGAAATTCCCCGCACTTCCGCAGCGAGCTGCTCCACACGATTAGACAATTGCTTTATCTCCATTGAGAGAAAAAAAAAAAATTCCACCTACGGCCTCAGATATAGAGGAAAAAATATACGCACCTTTTTTTTTTTTTTACAATTCTTTCCTGCTATTGAGTACCCTAGGATCTGCGGTATGGCGGGTGATTCTGTTATGAAGAGTCACCGTAGGAGGCAGACACAAAAATAGAAGCTACGTCCAGAGACGTTGGCAACTATCAGATTGCAGACCCCTGAACCTATCAACACAACTAGCAGTAGCCGTAAGGGGTTCCTACGGTGCCCTAGACCCCTCGATCACAGCCGGAGAGCTAAATAGCCTAAAGACAGAAAAGGAAATCTAAACTGCCCCAGAGCAGACCCCAAAGTAAAAGGCAGCCCCCAACATATAATGACGGTGAAGCAAGATGAAAAAACATTCACACAGATAGAAAGATAGGCTGAGCAAACGATGGGGCCCAAGCTAAACTAAACAGGACAGGAAAGGACGGTTGCTGTCTGCAATCTGCCAAAAACCCTATCAAAGAAATAAGCCAACAGCTGATATGGAAAAAGACCCTGAAGCAGCTAGGCTTCAAAAACTATATCAGCACTCCGGTATTTTCAGAAGACAGAGCTAAAGGAATTCAGTTCACCCCAGCAGGGAATGGCAGAAATCCAGAAAAACAAAGCAAACAAAGTCAAAGCACAAATGCAAAAAGCAGCGCAGAAAAACTTAGCTTTAGAAGAGCAGGAATTCAGACTGGTCTCCAAGGATCCCACAGAGAAATCACCCGCAGGGCAGGAGGGCGTCGGCAGCCTTATATCCAGTCCGTAACTCCACTCAGCCAGTCATCATCATTAGGCTCAGGTGCCTGATAATCAGGCTCACTACCTTTCCTTAACAGAAGAGGGAGTTCATCAGGCCTCAGTAGTGAAGAGGAAAATGAGCTCACAACAACTCACATTTCTTGGTAGAATCGTGCAGGATTGAAATTTTTGATGTTTTTCTACTCCTCTCATGAGCCCAAACAAGACTCTAAAAGGATGAGCTTGCAACTACTTTATTTTTGGAAAAAATTCAAAACATTCATAATTCAATAGAGCCCAATAGCAAAAGCAGCGTTTTGAATGAACAATCACATTTCTTGGTAGAATCATGCAGGATTTAAATTTTTGATGTTTTTTTTACTCCTCTCAACAGCCCAAACAAGTTTCTAAAAGGATGAGTTTGCAACTACTTTACTTTTGGAGAAAATTCAAAACATTTTCAGGTATTCCTCTGAATTTAAGGTTATTTCTTCTACTTCTGTCCTCTTGCTCTATTTACTTTGATTTTAGAAAGGTAACCTCTTTTTCTAAGGCATAGTGTTCATCTATTAAGGTTTTATGAGACTTAACCATTTCCTCCATTTTGGATTCTAGGTGATCCACTCTCTGGCCCAGACTGTCTATATTATTTTGGAGGTTTGTATTATATCCCTCTATTTGTTTTTGGAATGTCTTTGCTAGCAGGCATATCATGTTCTTTATGAATAATTCTGAGGCTGCATTGCTAGTGGCCTCTACCTCCATTAGTACTTGTAGAATGCTCTCAGATACAGGTTTGTCTGAGGAGAGTGAGTCCTCCAACTGTGATTCATGTTGCAGCTCAGCAGAGCTAGTGCTTAATCTGCGGCTATTTTGTGATTCAGGGGATGATTTCCTCTGCGGCGGCGTTAGAGGGGTGTCTGATATATTAGATATATCTGGGCAAGAAGAGGCATTTCTCATTGTGTTTGTTTCATTTATTGCAGCGGTGAGCGTTGCTGCTGCACTAGATTTCATGGGCTGCGCTAGATTCTGGCTTAAGGTACGCAATTTGCGTACCTGTTGCGTAATCCCGCTTGTCCCCCGGTCAGTCTCGCGATATTTCGCTGGTTTCTTCACAGCGCTATCTTTGATATTAAAATTACCGCTTTCTTTATCAAATGGAGCGGCGGTTTTAGCAGGGGTGGGGGCAGACTTAACCCCTGACTTGTATGCCGCATGTTTCAGCCTCTGTGGTGTTCTCTCCTGCTGTGCGCCGCTCAGGCTGGGGCTGCAGGCTGTGGCTGCTGTGAGGCGGGCGCCATCTTGGCTCCTCAGCATAAGGGGAGAGCGCTCCAGTTTTCTTGCTTTTTCTGCTCTTTTACTGAGCGGATCCATATTCTGAGGGTACCGTTGGTGTCAGTGGAGCTTCCGCAACCCCTCCACGCCAGTCCTGGTTTAATTAACGCTTTCTGTCACCGCTTGGCAGGCTGCCCTGGAGAGAAGCACAGAGCTCAGACTTCCATACAGCTCAGACGCTGGCCACGCCCCCCAATGTTTTGAATTTTCTCCAAAAGTAAAGTAGTTGCAAACTCATCCTTTTAAGAAACTTGTTTGGGCTGTTGAGAGGAGTAATAAAAACATCAAAAATTTCAATCCTGCATGATTCTACCAAGAAATGTGATTTGTTCATTCAAACCGCTGCTATTTTGGGCCCTATTGAATAATGAATGTTTTGAATTTTCTCCAAAAGTAAAGTAGCTGCAAGCTCATCCTTTTAGAGTCTTGTTTGGGCTCATGAGAGGAATAGAAAAACATCAAAAATTTCAATCCTACAAGATTCTACCAAGAAATGTGAGTGTTTATTCAAACCGCTGGTTTTTGCTATTTTGTGCACTATTGATTATAATGAATGTTTTGAATTTTCTCAAAAAGTAAAGTAGTTGTAAACTCATCCTTTTAGAAACTTGTTTGGGCTCTTGAGAGGAGTAAACAAACATCAAAAGTTTAAATCCTGCATGATTCTACCAAGAAATGTGATTGTTCATTCAAAACGCTGCTTTTGCTATTGGGCTCTATTGAATAATTAATGTTTTGAATTTGTTCTAAATATTCACTGTCATTACCAAGAATTATCCGTGTTATATGGCCGGAACAAGATGCAGTGCCACCGACGGCGCGCAGGCAGGTAAATAGGATGTTTTTTTTTCTTAACAGGAATCATACATACAAAGATAGGGGATAAGGAGCCATGCAGACAATGACAGGGACGAGGGAACCATGCATACCACGGTAGGGATGAGTGGTCAATGCACACCCGGCTTATACTCAAGTCAATAAGTTCACCCAGGTTTTCGTGGCAAAAGTAGGTGCCTCGGCTTATACTCTGGTCGGCTAGACCTGGTCTGGTCTAGAGTCGCAGCAGTTACAAAACCTTTTACACAGGTGCCACTATCGCTCTCCTTCATTTTTTGTTTTTAACAATTTTTCCCTGGATCTGTAGCTGGATATTTCCTGCTTTTGAATTGCCTCCTATATACAGTATGAGCCTGCACATCGCTTCCTATATATAGTATGAGGCCGCATATAGCCTCCTATATACAGTATGAGGTCACGTATAGCCTCCTATATACAGTATGAGCCTGCACATCGCTTCCCATATACAGTATGAGGCCACATATAGCCTCCTATTTACAGTATGAGTCTGCACATAGTCTCCTATATACAGTATGAGCCTGCACATTGCTTCCTATATACAGTATGAGCCTGCACATTGCTTCCTATATACAGTATGAGGCCGCATATAGCCTCCTATATACAGTATGAGCCTGCACAGCGCTTCCTATATACAGTATGAGTCTGCACATAGTCTCCTACATACAGTAGGAGGCCGCATATTGCCTCCTATATACAGTATGAGCACCCACATAGCCTCCTGAATGCAGTGTTTACCTCCTATATACAGTATGAGCCTGCACATAGCCTCCTATATACAGTAGCAAAAAAAACATGATTGAATGAGAGTAATGGTTTTGGGTCCTTTCTGTAAAAATCGTATGGGTATCTTTTTAGTCTTGGTTTTAGTTTTCTGTTTTTAATTATTTTTTCCTGTGCTTATACTCCAGTTCTCTATCTTCGCATCGCAATATATGATCTGGCATGGAATTCATTGTTGAGGGCATTTCAAGATTTTATGAAGAAACACTCCTCTCACAAGAAATCTACGGCTCTTTTCGTACCCATTGGGTCTTCAATATTTCATGTTATTTGTTCACATTTTTATTCATTTTTTCTTTTTTTGTTTATTTCATTTACATTTTTGTTTTATTTATATTTTTTTCACTCATTTTTTATTTTTTTCACAATTTTCTTTGTATATTTGTGCTATGTATTATTCATTATACATAATTGTTTGTATAATTACTTTATGATATATGACATTTGATGTATGTATTGAATGCCATGTGTTATTTTTATGTACATTTGTTTTTTAACAGAGACATGATATATAGTTGTTATAGTTATATGATGCACATACACTTTCATATAGCCTGCATACACATTATGCTAATTGTTAAAAAATTTTTATTGCTTGCATAGTGTGCTTATAATTGACACATATGTGTGTGCCTTTGCACTCTATGTCAGGCATATTCACTTTAATGGTTCATACACACCGCTATAATTATTTCAGCATCATTATGTTTTATCCCCTCACTTTCAACACTTGCTATCACTTTAAATAGTGATTATTATTCTTCATAATTATTTTATTTTCTTGTCCTCACTTGAGCGCATGCCCAGTTCAGTCCTCCCTAGGAGCCTTCTGACGTGCTCAGTCTGGTATGTGGCTGTCTCTGGCTGTTTTGCAGCTTGAGCCGCTTTCATGCTGATGATAGACTCGCTGTACATAGTGGGGACTCAACAGCGCATGCGCCGATAATGCTGTGGACGTTTAGAACTGGATACTATTGACGTCATTGTGGACACTACAGCGCAGGTCCTGAATTTTTCAAGCTTTATTAGGGAAAGCGGTTTATTGGTTGACCGCACTATATAAACTAGATCCGGGGCACTTGTAAACCACACCTCCTGAGGAAGCTGCGGCGTAACGCGCGTAGGGGCGGCAGGTTTTACAGCGACATACACAGCACATGTAAGTTGTTACTTTCTAATGCAGTCCTTGTATCTTACTCTGGAATTTGCATAGACAGTTTTTACTCTGTGTACACTTAATGCCTACCAGGCTTATTTGATACAAGGCACTTATGCACTTTATATTCAGCAGTTTACTCTGGGCACTTATTGTATGCAAAACCTTATCTGGGCATACATATTATGTAAATGGAGAATTTGCTGTTTACTATGCATTCTATTTGTGAAAGGAAAGCAAAGAAACTACATGTTTTATACAGATAAAAACTTTATTAACTGCTATATTGTGTTTATGTCTGCTGTAACTTGCATTTAGCATTTATGCTCTGTTAATTATTCTAAATAAAATTATTTAGCTTGAAAAGTCTTAGTTACTCACCGGTTAACGGTATTTTTCGGAGTCCATGACAGCACCACCTGAGAGAGGGGATCCGCCCTTTAGGAACAGGAAACTTACAGATACAAAAAGGGCGGCACCTCTCCCACGCATCAGTTGGATTACAGAGCACAGAGGACCACAATGGTTAATAGCATAACTTATATACAATACTATACACAACTATTTAAATTACCCGTGTACGTATAAGAAGTGCACACCCAAATTAAACTAAAGGGAGGGAATATACGGGTGCTGTCATGGACTCCGAAAAATACCGTTAACCGGTGAGTAACTAAGACTTTATTCGGTCGTCCATGACAGCACCACCTGAGAGAATTACAGAGAGTAATAACTACTTTAGGGAGGGACTACAGCCTGCAGCACCCTTATCCCAAAAGAGAGGTCTGTGGAAGCACCCAAGTCTAGCCTATAATGACTATAAAAGGTGCTCGGAGAGGACCAAGTAGCCGCCTTACATATCTGGTCAATGGAGACTTCTGATCTCTCGGCCCACGAGGTCGCCATGGCTCTGGTGGAATGTGCCCTCAGCTTCCCGGGTGGCGACCTGCCTTTTGAGGTGTATGCTAAGGCAATCGCTTCTCTAATCCACCTGGCTAGTGTATTCTTTGATACTCTACAACCTTTCCTAGGGCCTTGGTGGGAAATAAACAGGGCATCCTCTTTCTTCCAAGGATCGGTAGCTGCCACATATTCTATAAGGCACTTCCTAACATCCAGGGTATGTAGTTCCTCTTCCTTCTTATTAGCCGGATTAGGGAGGAAGGATGGAAGGACTACTTCCTGAGTCCTATGAAAGTTAGAAACCACTTTAGGTAAATACGCTGGATCAGGTGTGAGTATTGCTCATTTTTAATCTGTATATAAGGAGGACGCCTAGATAATGCCTGGATATCGCTAGCTCTGCGAGCAGAGGTTAGAGCTACCAGGAACGCTACTTTGAGGGACAGGTTTTTTATGGAAGCTGATGAAATAGGTTCGAATGGAGCTTCCGTCATGGCCGTGAGGACTAGATTCAAGTCCCATGGCATGAATCTATCCTTCACTACCGGCCTGGATCTTCCTGCTGCTTTAATGAATCTACTGATCCAGTAATTACTCGTGATGTTGCAGCTAAAGAGGGCCCCTAAGGCTGCTACTTGTACTTTAAGGGTACTAGTGGAAAGCCCCATGTCCAGACCTTTCTGAAGAAATTCTAAGATCTGATTTATAGGTGTTGAACCCCCAGCGACTATTCCCGAGCTGTGAAGGAATTTCTTCCAAATTCTAACATAGATCTTGGTAGTAATGGCCTTTCTACTTTTAAGAAGGGTATTAAGTCTGGGGAGAAGCCTTTATCTTTTAAGAGCGCCCGCTCAAACTCCACGCCGTCAGATGTAGGCCAGCCACCTGAGGATGGAAGACTGGGCCCTGGGATAGGAGATCCGGGATGTCCGGAAGAACCCAAGGATCGGACACCGACATGGTCCTGAGGCAAGAAAACCAAGCCCTCCTGGGCCAAAATGGGGCGATGACTATAACCCTTGCTCTGTCTTTCCTGATCTTTCTCAACACCAAGGGTAGTAGCGATAGGGGAGGGAAGGCATATGCTAGCCTGAAGTCCCACATTATCAGAAAGGCATCTACTGCCAGGGGGTTGTCTCTGGGATTTAGGGAGCAGAATAGTCTCAATTTTCTGTTTTCTTTGGTGGCGAAGAGGTCTGCCTCTGGCTGTCCCCACCTTTGCACAATCAGGTGGAAGATCGAGATGTTTAGGGACCATTCTCCTTGCCTTAGCAGATTGCGGCTTAAGAAATCTGCCATAATGTTTTCTTTCCCTTTTATGTGTAGCGCTGTCAAAGATAGAAAATGCTGCTCTGCTAGTTGGAACAACCGTTCTGTCACATTCATCAGGGGTTTGGAACGAGTCCCACCTTGGTGGTTGATATAAGCCACGGTGACCTGATTGTCGGAGAGCACTCGCACATGATGGCCCTGCAGATACATAAGTAGCTTCTTAGCTGCCTGTTCTACTGCTGTCAATTCTTTCAAATTAGATGACATATTTATCTGGTGCTGGTCCCATAGGCCCTGGACCACGACCTCACCCATATGAGCCCCCCAGCCGGAAGGGCTAGCATCCGTAGTGACTATGCGGGATATGTCGAATTCCCAGGGAACTCCTCTGGATAAATTATCCTTGTCCAGCCACCACTCTAGGGACTCCCTTGTGTTTCGGGACAAGGTTAGCTGGCCCTCTAAGTAACCTCCGAGGATTCTTTGATGCAGTAAAACCTCACCCTGAAGTGTTCTTGAATGAAACTGGGCCCACTGCACCGCTGGGATACAGGAGGAAAGGGAACCCAGAAGGGACATGGCTTTCCTAAGGGACATGGTGGGGTTATTGGAAGCATTTAGGACCTGATAGTGTAAACGAACAAGCTTCTCTGGAGGCAGACGGCATTCCTGTTTCTCAGAATCTAGAATCAGGCCTAAAAACTGCTGGCTTTTCATCGGCTGTAACCGAGATTTTTTGATATTCAGCAGCCATCCTAACCGCTCCAGGGCAGACATTGCCCTCTGTAGCTGTTCCGTACAATGTTTTGCCGTTTTTCCTATAATCAGGAAGTCATCTAAGTAGGGTACTACTAGAATGTCAGATTCACGTAGATGGGCCATAACTTCCGCTACTACTTTGGTAAATACCCGGGGAGCGACTGCCACCCCAAAGGGGAGGGCCGCGTATTGGAAATGTTCAACTGACCCATTTAACTGAACCGCCACTCTGAGGAAGCGCTGATGAGCTGCATGAATGGGTATATGGTAGTAAGCATCTTTCAAATCCAACACCACCATAAAGCAGTTTTGAAACAATAATTTTATTGTTGAATTAATTGTTTCCATTTTAAACGGGCGTATAACCAAGAATTCATTAAGGGACTTAAGATTAATTATAGTCCTAAAGGAACTGTCTGGCTTGCGGACCAGGAACAGAGGGGAGTAGAAACCTTTCCCCCTTTCACCTTCTGGAACCACAGTTAGGACCTTCTTAAGGCAAAGATCATGAACCTCGGCCTCCAGGGCAGCTTGTTCTGATGTGGAGGACCTGATTGGGGTGACCCTAAATCGATCATGGGGAACCCGGGTGAATTCCAGTTGTAGACCCGTAGCTATCACCCCCCCGTATCCAATTACTATCCGAAATCATGGACCAGGCTGGGTAGAAGGCAGCTAGTCACCCCCCTACCAGGGCCTCTAGTCATTGGGGCGGCTTTTTAGTGTCCCGTGCTGGACCTTCCTGGCGCCCCCTCCTCCGAACATGAAACCTGTACCTCTCCTTCTTTTGTCATCCCATCTGCCCTGATCTCTGGACGACCTTCTATGGAAATATCCTTTCCTGGTAAAGGGGCGTCTATAAGAAGGATTCGGGAGGCTCGGAAACTTCTTTTTATCATCCCCGGCTTTCTCTAACAGTTCATCCAGGGCAGAGCCAAATAGATATTCCCCCTCGCAAGGAATGGAGCAGAGTCGTGACCTGGCCTGGATATCCCCTGGCCAGCATTTTAACCAGAGGGCCCTTCGAGCTGCGTTAGATAACCCTGCGGATCTAGCCGCCATCCTTGCAGAGTCTGCTGAGGCATCGGCCAGGAAAGCAGCGGCACTCTGGATAATTGGTAGGGTTTTCCGAATGGATGCTCTTGAGGCTCCATCTCTCAGATGGGAATCCAGTTGATCTAGCCAGACCATCATGGATCTGGCTGTACAAGTGGCAGCTATCGCTGGTCTTAGGGCGTCTGCTGACATCTCCCATGATCCCTTTACAAAGGAATCCGCTTTTTTATCCAGCGGGTCTTTTAGGGAAGCCATGTCATCGAAAGGGATGGAAGATTTTCTGGAGGCTTTGGCTACTGCCACATCCAGTTTAGGGGCCTTAACCCATCTGTTCACCACTGGGTCATCAAATGGGTACCTTCGTTTGAAGACCGGTGGCAAGGAGCCTCTTTTTTTGGGTTTTTTCCACTCCCTATCTATTAAGCTCTGGACCTTATCATTTAAAGGGAAGGCCCTGCGCTTCCTGGGATCTAGACCTCCGAACATCACGTCTTGTGCCGAAATTTCTGGTTTTGAGTCTGTTACTCCCATGGTGGACCTTATTGTTTTAACTAGTTTGTCCATCTGGTCTAACGGGAAGCAGAAACGGCTCGAGTCTTCATCCGAAGAAGACGAAGTGGAGGCCGGGGAATCCGAGGAGTCATTGTTCCTAGGAGCAACCGAGGACTCCGAACCTGAGAAGCTAACTTCTCTCCCCCTAGAAGAATCCCTTTTTGACAGGGCTTTCATTTCTGTCCTGATTATTTCTCTCAGGCTTGTGGTGAAATCTGGCGTTTCTTCCGCTACCTGTAAGGACGGGGGAGAATGTAAGGGCCTGTCAGTCTATCCCTGGCCCTCATTCCCTTCCAACCCCTACCGTTTGTCGCACACATGGCTGACAATCTTTTGGGGTGGCCGTCTGGCAAGGGGCAACTACAGAGGGCACATTCCCTGTGCTTCTGTTTTCCCGTAGCTTTCCTCCCCTGCAAAAAATACATAAGGGAACACTGCATCAGGGTACATTCACGAATATCTCTTACCCATGCAGGTGAGGCAGGTACCGGATCACGGAGGGAGGCAGGAGGGTCCTTTAGTCTGGAGGAACTTCCGCGGCTCTGCTCACTCGATCGTTTTTTCTTCTGCTGGCCACTCGCATGAGGCTTCGCCACGGCCTCCTTCTGTGGCCGCTCCTGTATCTCGTCCTGCTGCTCTATGGGGGCTTCTGTCATATCCATCGCTGGGCCTTCAGAAGCACCCCCGCAGCGTTGCCTCCTGCCTTTTAAGGCCTCCCTGTACCCGGGTCAGCAGGGTTCTGGCGTGGCACCTCCCCAGCATCCGCGACCCCCCCCTGCATGCTCCGCCTCCCCCCACCCCTCGCCACGGGTACAGCGCGTCCCCCCGGACCGCCGCGCACACGCGGCGCACACTGGAAAGTCGGCCAGCACCCGACTTCCGGTTTCGGCATCCCCGGCTCCGCCCCTTCCGCCGCGTCACTTCCACCGTGCGTCAGAGACCGCGGGAGCGCGCGGAACGGAGCCGGCAGGGCTCCCCCGGCTCCGGTGTGCCCGCCGCCCCCACATGCGCCCGCCTGCGCCCGACGACTGTGCGCGACCGCCGACCCGGACGCGGGAGGATGACCGGACCCCAGGGGGAGACTCAGGAGGGGCGTATACGTACCTGGTGCCCGCACTTTGGAGACGGCTGTCCACCGGACCCTATGCTCCACCTGCTCCAACCACAGCCGTGGCGACCTACCCGGCCCCACCTTGGTGCTTCCAGGGACCCCGAACTGGACCGAGGTAGGAGATCCCCCCGCTACCTGAGGCGTTCAGCCGGCCTGGGAATCCCTCGTCGACTCCATGACGGACGATCTGTAGGGAGTCCTGTCCTCTAGGAACAGGAAACCAACTGATGCGTGGGAGAGGTGCCGCCCTTTTTGTATCTGTAGGTTTCCTGTTCCTAAAGGGCGGATCCCCTCTCTCAGGTGGTGCTGTCATGGACGACCGAATAAAACTCCAATTTTGATCTCTTGTGATGCTTAATAGCTCATTTATGAGATTTTTTTTGCTATTATATTTCCAGTGAGTTGAGCCTTTGAAGAATTTTTTTCCAGTATTTGGGATATATTTGTACTTTATCCTATATACAGTATGAGCCTGTACATCGCTTCCTATATACAGTATGAGGCTGCATATAGCCTCCTATATACAGTATGAGCCCACATAGCCTCCTGTATACAGTATGAGGCCGCATATAGCCTCCTATATACAGTATGAGCCCACATAGCCTCCTGTATACAGTATGAGGCCGCATATAGCCTTCTATATACAGTATGAGGCCGCATATAGTCTCCTATATACAGTATGAGCCTACACATTGCTTCCTATATACAATATGAGCCCACATAGCCTCCTATATACAGTATGAGCCTGCACATCGCTTCCTATATACAGTATGAGGCCACATATTGCCTCCTATGTACGGTATGAGCCTGCACATCGCTTCCTATATACAGTATGAGGCCGCATATAGCCTCCTATATACAGTATGAGCACCCACATATAGTAACATAGTAACATAGTTATTAAGGTTGAAGGGAGACTTTCAGTCCATCTGGTTCAACCCATATCCTATCCTAACTTGCCCTAACATGTTGATCCAGAGGAAGGCAAAAAAACCCCATGTGGCAACAGTAAGCTTCACATTGGGGAAAAAAATTCCTTCCCGACTCCACATACGGCAATCAGACTAGCTCCCTGGATCAACGCAATATTAAGGAGACTAGTGTATATACCCTGTAATATTATACTTTTCAAGAAAGGCATCCAGTCCCTTCTTAAATTTTAGTAGGGAATCACTCATTACAACATCATATGGCAGAGAGTTCCATAGTCTCACTGCTCTTACAGTAAAGAATCCGCATCTGTGAGTATGCTTAAACCTTCTTTCCTCCAGACGTAGAGGATGCCCCCTTGTCCCCGTCACAGGTCTAAGAGTAAAAAGATCATTAGAAAGGTCTTTGTATTGTCCCCGCATATATTTATACATTGTAATAAGATCACCCCTAAGCCTTTGATTCTGCAAACTAAATAACCCCAAGTGTAATAACCTGTCTTGGTATTGCAGACCCCCTAGTTCCCTAATAACCTTGGTCGCTCTTCTCTGCACCCGCTCCAGTTCAGCTATGTCTTTCTTATACACCGGAGACCAGAACTGTACACAGTATTCTAAGTGTGGTCGCACTAGTGACTTATATAGAGGTAAAATTATGTTCTCCTCATGAGCATCTATGCCTCTTTTAATGCATCCCATTATTTTATTTGCCTTTGCAGCAGCTGCCTGACACTGGCCACTAAATGTGAGTTTGTCGTCCACCCATACACCCAGGTCTTTTTCAGTGACTGTTTTGCCCAGTGTTTTACAATTAAGCACATAATTATACAACTTGTTCGTTCTACCCAAGTGCATGACCTTACATTTATCCCGATTAAAGCTCATTTGCCATTTATCAGCCCAAGCTTCTAGTTTACATAAATCCTCCTGTAATATAAAATTGTCCTCCTCTGTATTAATTACCCTGCAGAGTTTAGTGTCATCTGCAAATATTGAAATTCTACTCTCTATGCCCTCTACAAGGTCATTAATAAATATGTTAAAAAGAAGCGGGCCCAAAACTGACCCCTGTGGTACCCCACTGCTAACCGTGACCCAGTCCGAGTGTGGTCCATTAATAACCACCCTTTGTTTCCTATCCCTGAGCCAGCTCTTAACCCACCTACACATATTTTCCCCTATCCCCATTGTTCTCATTTTATGTATCAACCTTGTGTGGCACCGTATCAAAAGCTTTTGAAAAGTCCATGTACACCACGTCCACTGCATTCCCTTGGTCCAGTCCGGAACTTACCTCTTCATAAAAGCTTATCAGATTAGTCTGACAGGAAGGGTCTCTTGTAAACCCATGTTGATATTGGGTAAATAAGGTTTTTCTTCTCCAGATACTCCAGTATAGTATCTCTTAGAAAACCCTCCAGGATTTTACCCACAGTTGAGGTTAAACTTACTGGCCTATAATTTCCAATTTCAGTTTTTGTCCCCTTTTTGAATATTGGCACCACATTTGCTATACGCCAGTCCTGTGGTACAGACCCTGTTATTATGGAATCTTTAAAGATTAAAAATAATGGTCTATCTATGACTGTGCTTAATTCCTGCAGTACTCGGGGGTGTATCCCATCCGGGCCCGGGGATTTGTCAATTTTAGTGATTTGTAGACTCCGCCGTACTTCCTGCTGGGTTAAGCAGGTGACATTTAACTTCCTGCTGGGTTAAGCAGGTGACATTTATAGCCTCCTGAATACAGTTTTTGCCTCCTATATGCAGTATGAGCCTGCACATTGCTTCCTATATACAGTATGAGCCTGCACATAGCCTCCTATATACAGTATGAGCCTGTACATAGCCTCTTATATACAGTATGAGCCTGCAAATCGCTTCCTATAAACAGTATGAGTCTGCACATCGCTTCCTATAAACAGTATGAGCCCACATATAGCCTCCTGAATACAGTATTTGCCTCCTATATACAGTGTGAGTCCCCATATAGCCTTCTATATACAGTATGAGCCTGGACATCGCTTCCTATATACAGTATGAGGCCACATATAGCCTCCTATATATAGTATGAGCACCCACATATAACCTCCTGTATACAATATGATGCTGCATATAGCCTCCTATATACAGTATGAGCCTGTACTTCGCTTCCTATATACAGTATGAGGCCGCATATAGCCTCCTATATACAGTATGAGCACCCACATATAGCATCCTGAATGCAGTGTTTACCTCCTATATACAGTATGAGCCTGCACATCGCTTCCTATATAGAGTATGAGGCCGCATATAGGCTCCTATATACAGTATGAGCCTGCAAATCGCTTCCCATATACAGTATGAGGCCACATATAGCCTCCTGAATACAGTATTTGCCTCCTATATACAGTATGAGCACCCACATATTGCCTCCTGAATGCAGTGTTTACCTCCTATAAACAGTATGAGCCTGCACATTGCTTCCTATATACAGTATGAGCCTGCACATCCCTTCCTATATACAGTATGAGGCCTCATATAGCCTCCTATATACAGTATGAGCATCCACATATAGCCTCCTATGTACAGTATGAGCCTGCGCATTGCTTCCTATAAACAGTATGAGCCTGCAAATCGCTTCCTATATACAGTATGAGCCCACATATAGCCTCCTGAATACAGTGTGAGTCTCCATATAGCCTCCTATATACAGTATGAGCACTCACATATAGCCTCCTGAATACATTGTTTGCCACCATATTGCCTCCTATATACAGTGTGAGTCCCCATATAGCTCCTATATACAGTATGAGCCCCTATATAGCATCCCATATCTAACTGCATTTACCTTGGTATCATTCATTTTCTATGAGACTGCTCTGTTCTCATATTGTGCATTTATGCATTTAGTAGGGCTTAATGGAATGATTGCGCTTGTTACACATCAACTCTAGATGCGCTCACTTATTAAATGATTAAATGATTAAGTATGGAATGGACAAGGCAACTGTTAGGTGGATTCATAACTGGCTTAGTGATCGGACCCAAAGAGTGGTCGTAAATGGCTGCACATCCAGTTGGAAGAATGTCTCAAGTGGGGTACCACAGGGCTCTGTCCTGGGCCCTGTATTGTTCAACATCTTTATCAACGATTTAGATGAAGGAATTGAGGGTAAACTGATTAAATTTGCTGATGACACAAAGCTAGGAGGGATAGCTAATACTAGAGAAGAGAGAGAGAGGATTCTAAAAGATTTAAATAAACTGGAGAAGTGGGCAGCAGCTAACAGAATGGTTTTTAACAGGGAGAAATGCAAAGTACTACATCTGGGCAATAAAAATGGAAAAAGCATATATAGAATGGGAGGAATAGGGCTAAGTGACAGCACATGTGAAAAAGACTTGGGTATACTAATAGATCACAGACTGAATATGAGTCAACAGTGTGATGCAGCAGCAAAAAAGGCAAATGCAATTCTAGGATGTATTAACAGAAGCATACAGTCTAGATCACGTGAAGTCATTATTTCCCTCTACTCCTCTTTGGTCAGACCTCATCTGGAATATTGTGTCCAGTTTTGGGCACCACATTTTAAAAAAAGACATCAACAAACTGGAGCAAGTTCAGAAAAGAGCGACCAGAATGGTGACCGGTCTGCAAACCCTGTCTTATGAGGAAAGGTTGCAGGATTTGGGAATGTTTAGTTTGCAAAAGAGAAGACTGAGAGGAGACTTAATAGCTGTCTACAAATATCTAAAGGGCTGTCACATTGTAGAAGGATCAACTTTATTCTCATTTGCACAAGGAAAGACTAGAAGCAATGGGATGAAACTGAATGGGAGGAGACACAGATTAGATATTAGAAAAAACTTTTTGACAGTTAGAGTGATCAATGAGTGGAACAGGCTGCCACGAGAAGTGGTGAGTTCTCCTTCAATGGAAGTCTTCAAACAGAGGCTGGACAGACATCTGACTGGGATGATTTAGTGAATCCTGCTTTGAGCAGGGGGTTGGACCAGATGGCCCAGGAGGTCCCTTCCAACTCTACGATTCTATGATTCTATGATTAGACTTTGGTTGGGGCAACTTTAAAATATAATAATGATAATGGTCCTGTCTAGTGACAAGTTTATTTTACAGGCTTCTGGAGAAAGGCACAATACCAGTCATTCAAGGGTTAATTCTTTGGAACACTGAGAGGGACTTTCTAGCCAATGAAACCACAGTATAAAACACCTGTGATAACTATGGCAACTGCGCTGATGTCATAAACACATACATCTATGATGCAGGAGAAGATTCCAGAACCACAAGTCATTCAGCCGTAGACGGAGCCATACTTGATGTGTCTGGAGACCTGGAGCTTCATCACTCCACAATGGGAGGAAGGGGACACCGCCTAGCCAGCCAGATCAGCCATAGCGCCTAGCCAGCCAGATCAATGGGGTGACAGATGTTGCAGCCAGATCTCCCTCACGTCCGGTACTCGCCGCCTTCACTTTATGTGTACGGCCTGGAGAGGTCGCATTAGGCTTCTCCAAAACAAATATGACACAATGTACAAATTCAGGTACAATTTGCTGTTACATGTTGGCACTAACCTTCTAAGCCCAAGGGAAGGGCAGTCCTGCAGCCATGGTTCCCTAGAGGTATCCACTACAGGGGGTTTTTCCTCTCCTGAGTGCTGAAGGACGATTCTTTGTGAGTTCTGCCATTTTCAGTGTCTCTTTCATAGTAATTGGCTGATTCTAAATTTCAGACACTGAAAGAAATAATAATGATGAGATTTGGAATAAAATTCGGTCAATTTAACATCCAATAAAAGTGTTTTGTGTGTTTCTTTCACAATCTTCGGTTGGTGAGATTTTGTTGGGGGATGAGGATCCAGCATCTATGATCAAGCCATGAAGCCAGATATGAAGTCAGAGCAATTTAACCCTGCGCTGGAAGACAGGACGGAGCAGAGATGACAAAGTGTGACTGCACAATTAGCACAAGTTCACACTCTTCCTCCCATTCAGATACACGAGGGGATTCAGGGCAGAGTTGGGACTAAAAAGCAGCCCTGGCACACAAAATTCACCAGCCCACATGCAATAAGTGTCCTCACCCCAAATCGTAGAACACTGATAGGTCATGTAGGATTTTGCTTTATCCGTTACCAGGGCCAAAACAAAGTATTTTGGGTGCCCAAGGCAGATGAAGCCGAAGGCGCCCATTTTGCATTTCTACCCAGCTAATTCTTCCCTTTTCCTTTAGGTCTATGACATCATGTGATTAATAACTGATGAGCTGAATCCTTCTAAGTCAGGCCCATATACATTTGTATCTCATGAACCTACAACTCCCAGTATGTCCTTAACAATGGTAAGGAGATGCTGGGAGTTATCAGTCTTTATCAGACTGTGGACTATACAGGAACCATAGTACTGATGAGACGCAGTCAGTACCAATAGCTAAAAATGTACATCCTGGTACCTTATAGGTGACCTCTTCTCAGATTGAGTCTTTTCTTTCTCTTAGGCCTGTTTCACACTTCAGTTTTCTGGCGTTAGTCAAAATCCGCCAGTGTGCAAAAGCGGATCCGTTTCCGTCTTGTGGCAAACGGATGCAACTGGATCCGTTTTTTGTACGGATCCGCTTTAGACGCTAGTGCATGAAATTTAAAGTAAGGCCTGTTTCACGAGAGAGAGAGAGATTTAGCTGCCAGAATGGGATTTGGGGTTAAATATCATGAAAGGACATTCATTCGGGCATGCTCAGTATAAAAAGGAGGATCCGATGGCAGATTCCGTCAATTAACGGTTGGCAACGGATCCACCGCCTTTTCTCATCCACATCTCGCTTCTTAAGGCCCCTTTCACACTCCAGTCTTTTGCAATCAGTCACAATCCGTCAAAGTGTTCAGATCCGTCAAGTGGACGGATCCTGCGTATATTGCAAAAAACTAATGCACTGGATCTGTTTTTATGACTGATCCGTTGTAGCAGCCTTGCTGTAGGAATTAAAGAAACAGAATTCTGGAGTGAGAGAGAGAGAGAAGGATTTTGTGCCAGAATAGAAAAAGCAGCCGCAGGGGGTTAAAATAAAGGAAGAAAAATGATTCCGGGCATGCTCAGTTTTAAAAGACGGAATCCGTCGCTATCCGACTTTTCGACGTACACAAAAAACGTTCATCTGTCCGTTGTCTCCGGCCGACGGACAGAGATTTTCTGATGGATCCGTTGGACGACAGATGAAACGTGTGGCCATCCGTCACTAATACAAGTCTATGAGAAAAAAACGGATCCAGCATGAAAAAATGATGGAAAGCCAAAACTATAAATTATATATATATATATATATATATATATACATATATATATATATATATATATTTTGTATTCCAAATTATAATGTGATGACATAAAAATCTGAATAATAAATATATCAATACATCTTGCCAAAATTTGTATAATATCAGCACCAGAAAAAAATAAATAAAAAATATGTAAAAAAAAATTGCTAAGTGCTAAAATATATCGCTCAAAAAACTTTTTTCTATTAATAATGTGTAAGTTAAATATATAGTGTAGACAATAATATCGTGAAAAGTACTACCATAATATTCTAAAAATTGCACTAAAAAGTGCTATAGTGCTGTAAAACAAAAATTGTGCAAAAGTGAAAAGTATTGCAAGATATAGAATTAAATCCACTGTAAATGATTCAGTACTATAAAGTGCTAGAGGACAAAACATACAATGCACATTGAAAATAAATGAATATACAAGTATAACCAAGAAATAATGTTCTCCAAAAAGTACTGCAATGCTATAGATGAATTGCAGAGTACTGCAAAATATGAGGGATAAATACAAATGAAAGTTTACGTATACTAAAATATGCCAAGATATAAATTACTATAATATGACCCAGTAATATAAGGTGTTATAGTGCTACACCGCCATACACATTAAGTTTGGAGCTGTGACCAAGCTCACCCCAGCGAAGAGCGCTTGACACTGGACGCCAGAGTCCGTGGCTGCACGGGTACAACAGTCCCAGCAGCCAAATCCGGAGGGCAGGAGACTGCAGGCCTCCTGACCCCATCACACACCTGAACGCACAGCAGCATACCAGAGCCAGAGCCACCACGAAGGAGTGACACCTGTGAAAGGCTCAAGCTGCCTGACATACAGGCAAGGACTAAAGAACCTTAAGGAATTGAGGGTAAACTGATTAAATTTGCTGATGACACAAAGCTAGGAGGGATAGATAATACTAGAGAAGAGAGAGAGAGGATTCAAAAAGATTTAAATAAACTGGAGAAGTGGGCAGCAACTAACAGAATGGTTTTTAACAGGGAGAAATGCAAAGTACTACATCTGGGCAATAAAAATGAAAAAAGCATATATAGAATGGGAGGAATAGGGCTAAGTGACAGCACATGTGAAAAAGACTTGGGTATACTAATAGATCACAGACTGAATATGAGTCAACAGTGTGATGCAGCAGCAAAAAAGGCAAATGCAATTCTAGGATGTATTAACAGAAGCATACAGTCTAGATCACGTGAAGTCATTATTTCCTTCTACTCCTCTTTGGTCAGACCTCATCTGGAATATTGTGTCCAGTTATGGGCACCACATTTTAAAAAAGACATCAACAAACTGGAGCAAGTTCAGAAAAGAGCGACCAGAATGGTGACCGGTCTGCAAACCCTGTCTTATGCGGAAAGGTTGCAGGATTTGGGAATGTTTAGTTTGCAAAAGAGAAGACTGAGAGGAGACTTAATAGCTGTCTACAAATATCTAAAGGGCTGTCACATTGTAGAAGGATCAACTTTATTCTCATTTGCACAAGGAAAGACTAGAAGCAATGGGATGAAACTGAATGGGAGGAGACACAGATTAGATATTAGAAAAAACTTTTTGACAGTTAGAGTGATCAATGAGTGGAACAGGCTGCCACGAGAAGTGGTGAGTTCTCCTTCAATGGAAGTCTTCAAACAGAGGCTGGACAGACATCTGACTGGGATGATTTAGCGAATCCTGCTTTGAGCAGGGGGTTGGACCAGATGGCTCAGGAGGTCCCTTCCAACTCTACGATTCTATGATTCTATGAACAGAGGACTGAGCATAGCTTTAGACCTCATGGGACAGCGTAGAAAGGAGGCCTCCAACCCATCTGGCTTAGTGGATCCTAAATTGCTTCCAGGCTGGCTGGATCTCCATTACCATCAGTACTCAGTGCCCTGGTTTGCAACTCAAAATGTGAGTAAAAGCGTAAAGACTGCACCCCGCTGTGTTCTCCTGTTTATTTGCTGCGTCACCTCAGCCCTGCATTACATCCATCATCACCATCTTTTATAATATAATTGCCCTGAGACTTAGCTCTACCTGTGGAGAGCTGTACCAACTCTGCTGCATCACCATCAGCCTCAGCGGTCTTTTTAAGCAGCGTCGGCTATCCCTTGCCGAATACCACAGGTGGCGTCACAAACTACAGTGGGGAAAAAAAGTATTTAGTCAGTCAGCAATAGTGCAAGTTCCACCACTTAAAAAGATGAGAGGCGTCTGTAATTTACATCATAGGTAGACCTCAACTATGGGAGACAAACTGAGAAAAAAAAATCCAGAAAATCACATTGTCTGTTTTTTTTCATTTTATTTGCATATTATGGTGGAAAATAAGTATTTGGTCAGAAACAAAATTTCATCTCAATACTTTGTGATATATCCTTTGTTGGCAATGACAGAGGTCAAACGTTTTCTGTAAGTCTTCACAAGGTTGCCACACACTGTTGTTGGTATGTTGGCCCATTCCTCCATGCAGATCTCCTCTAGAGCAGTGATGTTTTTGGCTCTTCGCTTGGCAACACGGACTTTCAACTCCCTCCAAAGGTTTTCTATAGGGTTGAGATCTGGAGACTGGCTAGGCCACTCCAGGACCTTGAAATGCTTCTTACGAAGCCACTCCTTCGTTGCCCTGGCGGTGTGCTTTGGATCATTGTCATGTTGAAAGTACTACACAGCTAATTCATCATCTTCATCATGTAGAATTTGTTTGTGTAGTACTGATGATTGAAGGTGATGAAAATGGGATGAATGTACAGTACTGTACTGCACAGCATGGAAGAGCATTACAGCTCTCCTATTGGCACCACTTCATCAGGAGCTTCTTCAGGTGAGGCAGTAGTATCTACTACCACTAAATGCGTAACCAACCTCTTGTTCGAGTGATGAACATAGTCATGGAGAGATGCTGGTTCTGCTTCTTATGAACCATACGGAGGTCCTATTCCTCAGCCAATCAATGAAATACATTGCCCATTATGACCATGGTTACAAGTCGATCAAGTGTTGGGCCAACCTCCTCCTCTTCTTAAACCTGTTGTTCAAACTGTTCCTCATCCTCTTCTTCACTTGCTGAAGGGTGTTTCCGTCTTCAGTAGTCATGTCACTGAAGCCCTCTCCTCCCGGTATTTTCACCAGCTTCACAGCCTAATCCACCGCAGAGTGATACATTTCATCAAGAGAAAGTCTGACACATCATTTTCTTTATGGTTTTTTGAACATTTTTTCAATATATTTTTTGTTTTTAACCCCTTCACCCCCAAGGGTGGTTTGCACGTTCATGACCGGGCCAATTTTTACAATTCTGACCACTGTACCTTTATGAGGTCATAACTCTGGAACGCTTCCATGGATCCCGGTGATTCTGACATTGTTTTGTCGTGACATATTGTACTTCATGTTAGTGGTAAAATTTCATTCAAATAACTTGTGTTTATTTGTGAAAAAAATGGAAATTCGCAATTTTCCAACTTTGAATTTTTATGCCCTTAAATCACGGAGATATGGCACACAAAAAACTTGATAACTAACATTTCCCACATGTTTACTTTACATCAGCACAATTTTGGAACCAAAATTTTTTTTTGTTAGGAAGTTATAAGGGTTAAAAGTTGACCAGCGATTTCTCATTTTTACAACACCATTTTATTTTTAGGACCACATCACATTTGAAGCCACTTTGAGGGGTCTTTTTGATAGAAAATACCCAAAAGTGACACCATTCTAAAAACTGCACCCCTTAAGGTGCTCAAAACCACATTCAAGAAGTTTATTAACCCTTTAGGTGCGTCACAGGAATTTTTTTGAATATTTAAAAAAAAAATGAACATCTAACTTTTTTTCACAAAAAAAGTACTTCAGGTTCAATTTTTTTTATTTTACCAAGGGTAACAGGAGAGATTGGACTGCAAAAGTTATTGTGCAATTTGTCCTGAGTACGCTGATACCCGATTTGTGGGGGAGGAACGACTGTTTCGGCGCATGGCAGAGCTCAGAATGGAAGGAGCGCCGTTTGACTTTTTCAATGCAAAATTGGCTGGAATTCAGATCGGACGCCATGTCACGTTTGGAGAGTCCCTGATGTACCTAAACAGTGGAAACCCCCTACAAGTGACCCCATTTTGGAAACTAGACCCCCCAAGGAACTTATCTAGATATGTGGTGAGAACTTTGAACCCACAAGGGCTTTACAGAAGTTTATAACGTATAGCGGTACAATTAAAAAAATAATATTTTTTCCACAAAAATGATCTTTTCACCCCAATTTTTATTTTCCCAAGGGTATCAGGACCCTAAAAGTTATTGTGCAATTTGTCCTGAGTATGCTGATACCCCACATGTGGGGGTAAACCACTATTTGGGCGCATGGCAGAGCTCGGAAGGGAAGCAGCGCCATTTGACATTTTTGGCTGGAATTGAGATCGGACACCATGTCGCGATTGGAAAACCCCTGATGTACCTAAACAGTGGAAACCCCCCCACATATAACACCATTTTGGAAACTAGACCCCCTAAGGAACTTATCTAGATGTGAGGTGAGCACTTTGAACCCCCAAGGGCTTCACAGAAGTTTATAATGCCAGGGCATGAAAATAAAAAAATCGTTTTTTTTCCACAAACATGATCAATTAGTCCCCAATTGTTTTATTTTCCCAAGGGTAACAGGAGAAATTGAACCCCAAAAGTTGTTGTCCAATTTGTCCTGAGTACGCTGACACCCCATATGTGGGAGAAAACTACTGTATGGACACACGTCAGGGCTCGGAAGGGAAGTAGTGACGTTTTGGAATGCAGACTTTGATGGAATGGTCTGCAGGTGTCATGTTGCCTTTGGAGAGCCCCTAATGTACCTAAACAGTGGAAACACCGACAAATGACCCCATTTTGGAAACGAGAACCCCTAAGGAACTTATCTAGATGTGTGCTGAGCACTTTGAACCCCCAAGTGCTTCACAGAAGTTTATAACGCTCGGACGTGAAAATAAAAAAATCATTTTTTTCCACAAAAATGATATTTTTGCCCCCAATTTTTTATTTTCCTAAGGGTTACAGGAGAAATTGGACCCCAAAAATTGTTTTGCAATTTGTCCTGAGTAGGCTGATACCCTACATGTAGGGTAAAACACCGTTTGGCGCATGGCAGAGCTTGGAAAGGAAGGAGCACCATATGACATTTTCAACTCAGAATTGGCCGGAATTGAGATCAGACGCAATGTTGCATTTGGAGAGCCCCTGATGTGCCCAAGCAGTGGAAACCCCCAATTCTAACTCCAACCCGAACCCCAACACACCCCTAACCCTAATCTCAGCCCTAACCCTAACCCAAGCCCTAACCCTAACCCTAGCCCTAACGGAAAAATGGAAATAAATACATTTTTTTTATTTTATTATTTTTCCCTAACTAAGGGGGTGATAACGAGGGGTTTGATTTACTATTTATGGCGGTTTTTATATTTGGCAGCTGTCGCACGCTAAAAGACGCTTTTTATTGTAAAAATAGTTTTTGCATCACCACATATTGAGAGCTATAATTTTTCCGTATTTTGACCCACCGAGTCACGTGAGGTCTTATTTTTTGCGGGACGAGTTGACGTTTTTATCGGTACCATTTTCGGGCACGTGACATTTTTTGATCGCTTTTTATTCCGATTTTTGGGACGCAGAATGAACAAAAACCAGCGTTTCATGAATTTCTTTTGGGGGAGTGCGTTTACACCGTTCTGCGTGCAGTAAAATTGATAAAGCGGTTTTATTCTTCGGGTCAGTACGGTTACAGCGATACCTCATTTAGGTCGTTTTTTAGGTTTTGTCGGTTTTATGCAATGAAAACTATTTTATATAAAAAATAATTATTTTTGCATCGCTTTATTCTGCGAGCTATAACTTTTTTATTTTTTCACTGATGATGCTGTGTGGCGGCTTTTTTTTGTGGGACAAGATGCCATTTTCAGCGGTACCATGGATATTTATATGCGTCTTTTTGATCGCGCGTTATTACACTTTTTGTTTGGCGGTATGATAAATCATTTTTTGCTTCGTTTTTTATTTTTATTTTTTAAGGGGTTCGCTAAAGGGGTTAACTAATGGGACAGTTTTATAGGGCGGGTCGTTACGGACGCGGCGATACCTAATATGTGTACTTTTATTTTATTTATTTTTTTCAAAAAATGAATTTATTGGGGAATATTTTTTTTTTTTTTTTTTTTACTAATTTATTTGGCGATTTTTTTAAAATTATTTTTACACTTTTTTTTAATTTTTTTTTTTACTTTATTACACATTCCCAGGTGGGACATCACTGTCCTGTGACAGAACGCTGATCTGTCACAGGCATTGAAGCAGACTTCCTCTTGCCTGCGCTTTGCAGGCACTGAGGAAGCCAGCTTCCTGCAGGCCCCTGAAGGCCCCCGTCGCCATCTTGGATTCGGGGGCCTGGAGGAAAGGAGCCCCCCGCAGCAGCGCTGCACATTGCGCTGCTGTGGGGGGCTCAGGGAAGCACGGAGGGAGCCCCCTCCCTGCCGATGCTTCCCTTTAACTCCATCAAACATGATCGCGGTGTGCAAGGGGTTAACGTGTCGGGGGCGGTCCGTGACCGTCCCTGACACATTGTGCCGGGTGTCAGCTGTGATAATCAGCTGACACCCGGCCGCGATCAGCGGTGCTCACCACATGGGCGCCGCTGATCGCTGAGACGTACTATCCCGTCCATGGGCATAGGGGCCCAGGTCCCATGGACGGGATAGTACGTCGGATGGCAGGAAGGGGTTAAATATTTGATAGACTCGAAAAAAAACAAGAAGTGGGAGAAAAGGTAGTCACTTATTAATGAGACAAATAGAAGAATATTTACCGTATACACTCGTGTATAAGCCGAGTTTTTCAGCACTTTTTTTGTGCTGAAAACACCCCCCTTGGCTTATACACGAGTCACGGTCCCAGAAAGCCGGCAGAGGAGGGAAGCAGCAGGTCACAGAGGCCACCAGCTTCCATCACACCATACTCACATGCCTGCACGCCTCTCCACTCCCTTAGGTGTGGAGCGCATATTCATTACCTTAATGAGCAGTACCACATGATCACTCGACAGGAAGAGCTGCAGGCTCCGGCTGTAACGTCTGTCTGCGGTCTGGGCTGCAGCCAGACAACACCCCGAGAAACACTGATACCCTTTACCCCTATACAGGGATCTGGATTTATAGCAGAGCCCAGGAGGTGCTGTCTGAATAGGAGCAGTGGCCAGAGCAGGACGGTCGCCAGAGAGGGAGTTCCAATACAGGACAAAAACGTGGTAGTATCTGGGTCTAAACCAGTCGGGCAGCAGGGTACAAAAACGTTAGGCAGAAGCAGAGTCAGAAGTCCAGGCCAAGGTCAGAGTTATTCAACTATAGCAATTCACACAGTAACACGCAGGGGAACCAAGAATATATCCGGCGGCTTGCAAGACCAGTCCCAAGGTATTTGAGGGATCAGGTCACCCCTCACAGGTTCCTGGACTGCTGATGTCATCAGTACCGCCCCCAGGACCAGGCCAGATGATGATGCAGTAACCTTCTGATGACTGACAGAGGGGCGGAGCCTGCGCCCACCAGATGCCTGCACAGGTGCCCTTACTCTGTCAGCACCATAACTCACGGGCGAGTGACCGCGCCCAGAACAGCAGACCCCGAATTAAAAGGCAACGTGACAGACCGGCGCCTCCTAGAGGCTAAAGCCGGGACAGTAGGCCCTGAGTCTGATGCGACGGAACCACGGCCCCTCCCAGTGGCCGAGGCATTAACAGCCGTCCCTGAGTCTAACGACGAAGTGGCGGTCCGGCGCCTCCTAGTGGCCGCGACCGAAACAGCAGGCCCCAAGTCTGGCGGCGACGTGACAGTACCCCCCCTTCCAAGAGGGGCCTCCGGACCCTCAAAACCCGGTTTGTCCTGGTGAAGGAGGTGAAACCTTCTAATTAATGCCTTGGCATGGATGTTCCTTGCGGGGACCCAGGACCTCTCCTCCGGGCCGTAGCCCTTCCAGTGTACAAGATACTGTATGGAGCCTCTCACCAGGCGGGAGTCAAGGATACCCTGGACTTCATACTCTAAAGCTCCCCCGACCGAAACAGGAGGAGGGGGGGACTGGACAGGGTGAATCGGAGAACAATAAGGCTTGCGGAGAGACCTGTGGAATACGTTAGGTAATTTGAATGTGGAAACTGTGGAAGTTTTAAGCGGAAGGCTACTGGGTTAACCACCTCGATAATTTCGTATGGGCCGATGAACCTGGGACCCAGTTTGGCAGATGGTACCTTAAGCTTGATATTTTTTGTAGAGAGCCAAACCTTATCGCCACCTCCCAGGTGCGGCCCCTTAGATCGTCGTCTATTTGAGGCCGAAGCCTGTCTAACCTGAGCCCCTTACAAATTTGAATTAACCTCAGACCAAATCGTTTTCAGCCGATGTATATTTTGCTCAACCCCAGGGAGCTCCGACATCCTGGCCGAAAACGACTCAAAGCGCGGATGTAGTCCCAGGTTACAGAAAAAGGGGGTAGGTTTAATGGAGTCCTGATATCGATTATTGAGCGCGAATTCAGCCAATGGCAGATGTTCCACCCAATCGGACTGATGTCCTGACACATAACAGCGGAGGTATTGAATCATAGAATTGTAGAGTTGGAAGGGACCTCCTGGGCCATCTGGTCCAAACCCCTGCTCAAAGCAGGATTCGCTAAATCATCCCAGTCAGATATCTGTCCAGCCTCTGTTTGAAGACATCCATTGAAGGAGAACTCACCACTTCTCGTGGCAGCTTGTTCCACTCATTGATCACTCTGTCAAAAAGTTTTTTCTAATATCTAATCTGTGTCTCCTCCCATTCAGTTTCATCCCATTGCTTCTAGTCTTTCCTTGTGCAAATGAGAATAAAGTTGATCCTTCTACAATGTGACAGCCCTTTAGATATTTGTAGACAGCTATTAAGTCTCCTCTCAGTCTTCTCTTTTGCAAACTAAACAATCCCAAATCCTGCAACCTTTCCTCATAAGACAGGGTTTGCAGACCGGTCACCATTCTGATTGCTCTTTTCTGAACTTGCTCCAGTTTGTTGATGTCTTTTTTAAAATGTGGTGCCCATAACTGGACACAATATTCCAGATGAGGTCTGACCAAAGAGGAGTAGAGGGAAATAATGACTTCACGTGATCTAGACTGTATGCTTCTGTTAATACATCCTAGAATTGCATTTGCTTTTTTTGCTGCTGCATCACACTGTTGACTCATATTCAGTCTGTGATCTATTAGTATACCCAAGTCTTTTTCACATGTGCTGTTGCTTAGGCCTATTCCTCCCATTCTATATATGCTTTTTTCATTTTTATTGCCCAGATGTAGTACTTTGCATTTCTCCCTGTTAAAAACCATTCTGTTAGTTGCTGCCCACTTCTTCAGTTTATTTAAATCGTTTTGAATCCTCTCTCTCTCTTCTCTAGTATTAGCTATCCCTCCTAGCTTTGTGTCATCAGCAAATTTAATCAGTTTACCCTCAATTCCTTCATCTAAATCGTTGATAAAGATGTTGAACAATACAGGGCCCAGGACAGAGCCCTGTGGTACCCCACTTGAGACATTCTTCCAACTGGATGTGCAGCCATTTACGACCACTCTTTGGGTCCGATCACTAAGCCAGTTATGAATCCACCTAACAGTTGCCTTGTCCATTCCATACTTAGTCATTTTTTCAATAAGGATTGTATGAGAGACTTTGTCAAATGCTTTGCTGAAGTCAAGATATACTATATCTACAGCATTTCCTTGATCCACCCAATCAGTGATACCGTCATAGAAGGAAATTAAGTTAGTCTGACTTGACTTATTAGTTACAAACCCATGCTGACTCTGTTTAATCACTTCATTCTTATCCAGGTATTGACATACATGTTGTTTAATAATTTGTTCAAAGATCTTTCCTGGTATAGAAGTCAGACTCACCGGCCTATAGTTGCCTGGGTCCACCTTCTTCCCCTTTTTGAAGATAGGAACAACATTTGCTCTTCTCCAGTCTTCTGGCACTTCTCCTGTCCTCCAAGAATTTTCAAAGATTATGGAGAGGGGTTCAAAAATTTCTTCTGCTATCTCCTTCAGTACTCTGGGGTGTAATTCATCTGGACTTGGAGACTTGAATTCATTTAGGTTAGCTAAGTGTTTCCTCACTATCTTTCTGTTTATAGATATCCTGGATTCTTCTGTTCCCTTAATAGGACAGTGAATAACAGTTGATGTTACATTTCCTTTCTGAGAGAAAACAGATGCAAAATAGGAATTTAAAAGTTCAGCCTTCTCAACATCCTGTCTGACCATTTCATCATTTTCATCCTGTAAAAATCCTATAGCATCCTTGACTTTTCTTTTACTTTTGACATATCCCCAAAATCCTTTATTATTGCTTTTGACATCTCTTGCAAGCCTCAATTCATTTTCAGCTTTAGCTAATCTGATTTGTGCCCTGCAGGTTCTGCAGACAGCATAATATTCTTCTTTAGATATGCCTCCCTCTTTCCATTTTATAAACATTTTTTTTGTTCCAGAGTTTGGTTAGTACGTTCAGTTTGACCATTGGTCTCGGGATGGTATGCCGAGGAGAAGGACAACTCCACACCGATGCGTCTACAGAACGCCCTCCAGAACTTCGAGACAAACTGGGTACCCCTGTCGGACACAATATTTGTCGGAACGCCGTATGTGCAGAATGAACAGCTTACTTAAAGTTTCAGAGTTAGGCAAGCCAGACAGGGGAATAACATGACACTGCTTGCTGAACCTGTCTACCACCACCCAGATACAAGTTTTCCCATCTGAGGGTGGCAAATCTGTAATGAAGTCCATGGAGATGTGGGTCCATGGACTCTCAGGGGTGGGCAAGGACTGAAGCCAGCCGGCAGGGCGGCTATGGAGGGATTTGGCACGGGCACAGACTTCACACGCAGAAACATAGTCTTTACAGTCCTTGGCCACCGTAAGTTCCTGGTTACCAGCCTGGTGGTATTATTGAGACCGGGATGGCCTGCCAGGACAGAGTCGTGTGATTCTTTTAGAACCTGCAGACGAAGGTTAGCTGGAACAAACAATTTTTTGGGGGGCGTAGCGTCAGGGGCTTGCTCTGAAGACCTACGGATCTCCTCCAGAAGGTCCAAAGACACTGCCGACACGACAATTCCATTAGCCAATATCGGTACTGGTTCACAGTCCTCGGTCTGTGTGGGGCAAAAACTGCGAGAGAGGGCATCTGCCCTCACATTTTTAGTACCGGGGCGAAAAGTAATTAAAAAATCAAACCTGGAGAAAAAACAGGCCCACCTGGCCTGCCTGGGATTTAGTCTCTTAGCTGACTCTAGGTAGGTTAAGTTTTTGTGGTCTGTAATAACAGTGACCTTGTGTTTGGCACCTTTGAGGAAGTGGCGCCATTCCTCGAAGGCCCATTTGATCGCCAATAATTCTCAATTACCAATGTCAAAGTTTCTCTCCGTGGTAGAGAATTTGTGGGAGAAAAACGCACACAGGCGAGTGAGGGATGCAGTGCCTTGTGATAGCACTGCTCCCACTCCGACCTCGGAGGCATCCACTTCCACAACAAATGGGCGGTCTAAGTCCGGTTGCACCAAAACTGGGTTGCCACGAAGCACTCTTTCAGTGTGGAAAATGCCTGAATAGCCTCAGGATTCCAATTGGTCACGTCCGCCCCTTTTCGGGTAAGGTCCGTGAGTGGCTTGGCAATCTCCGAGAAACCCCTGATAAACTTGCGGTAGTAATTCGCGAATCCCAAAAACTGCTGCAGCGTCTTCAGCGATTTGGGTTGCACCCAAGCCTTAATAGGTTGAATCTTGGCAGGATCCATGCGAAACCCCTTGCCTGAGACCATGTATCCTAAAAACTGTACCTCTTCGGCAAAGAAAACACATTTTTCCAGTTTCGCAAACAAAGAGTGTTCTCGCAGTCTCTGCTGCACCGACCTGACGTGTTGAGTATGTGTCACAGGGTCAGCAGAGTAAATCAAAATGTCATCAAGATACACGACGACATACACCCCACAAATGTCTCTGAAAACATCATTGACGAAGTGTTGAAATACTGCAGGCGCGTTACTGAGTCCGAACGGCATTACCAGGTATTCAAAGTGACCAAGAGGTGTATTAAAGGCCGTTTTCCATTCGTCACCGTTTCTTATGCGGACCAGATTATATGCCCCCCGGAGGTCAAGTTTAGTAAACCAGTGGGCTCCCAGTAGCTGATTAAACAGATCAGGAATGAGTGGAAGCGGATACTGGTTTTTTACAGTAATAGCGTTAAGCTCACGACAATCTATACATGGTCTGAGTCCACCATCTTTTTTTCCTACAAAGAAAAACCCAGCCCCTACAGGTGAAGTGGAGGGTCTAATACAACCTTTTCGCAGGCTGTCTGCTATGTAGTCATTCATGGCTACACGCTCAGGACCAGAGAGGTTAAATATTCTCTCCTTAGGGAGGCGGGCACCTGGGACCAAGTCGATAGGACAGTGATACTCTCTATGAGGAGGTAGTTTCTCAGACTCCACTATGGAGAAGACATCTTCATAATCTCTGAGCGCATATGGAATAGAGGGGTTTTTAATTTTAACTTGGTTCACTGACAGTGACATACAGTTACTCTGACACCGTGGACTCCAGCGCACGATATCACCTAAGCGCCAGTCAATAACCGGATTATGCTGGTGCAACCATGGCATGCCTAACATAACCGGATTAGATAAATTATGTAGAACAAAAAATGATATCTGTTCGTTGTGTAATGCCCCCACTGACATAGTAATGTCTGCAGTAACAAACTCCACTCCACCCTGGATAATGTATGTACCATTGATAGCAGTGGTCTGAAAAGGGGCATTAAGTCTTAGCAGTGGTACACCGAGATTCCTTGCGAGCAAAAAATCCATGAAATAGCCCGCAGAACCACAATCCACATAAGCCTTCACATACAGGGATTTATTAGAAAATGAGTGTGAGACGGGTAACAAAAGTTTAGCCGCATTTGCGGGCAATACCTGAGCCTCTGTGCCAGCGCGACCAGAGCTGCCCAGAGGCCGACGTCCCAGGAATGTGGATCTCTGACGCTCAGCATTTCCCTGGCCTCCAGGCTGCAGCATGCTGGTGTAGGAAGATGGGAGTGTTCCTTCAGGCTGTGCTCTGGAGCAGGTGTTAGGCCAGGAAATCAGCTCAGACAGAAGAAGAAAAAAAAAAATTCAGGAGACTGCTTTTATATATGGTGAACATATACACAAAAAGCAAGTTTTTTTTCCTTGTATTATTTTGGGCCGGATATAATGTAACGTCCGTCTGCGGTCTGGGCTGCAGCCAGACAACACCCCGAGAAACACTGATACCCTTTACCCCTATACAGGGATCTGGATTTATAGCAGAGCCCAGGAGGTGCTGTCTGAATAGGAGCAGTGTCCAGAGCAGGACGGTCGCCAGAGAGGGAGTTCCAATACAGGACAAAAACGTGGTAGTATCCGGGTCTAAACCAGTCGGGCAGCAGGGTACAAAAACGTTAGGCAGAAGCAGAGTCAGAAGTCCAGGCCAAGGTCTGAGTCATAACCAGGAGGGCAGCAGAGATACAAAATCGTTAGGCAGAAGCAGAGTCAGAAGTCCAGGCCAAGGTCAGAGTCATAAATCAGGAGGGCAGCAGAGGTACAGAATCGTTAGGCAGAAGCAGAGTCAGAAGTCCAGGCCAAGGTCATAGTTATTCAACTATAGCAAGTAACACACAGGGGAACCAAGAATATATCCAGCGGCTTGCAAGACCATTCCCAAGGTATTTGAGGGATCAGGTCACCCCTCACAGGTTCCCGGACTGCTGATGTCATCAGTACCGCCCCAGGACCAGGCCAGATGATGATGCAGTAACCTTCTGATGACTGACAGAGGACCGGAGCCTGCGCCCACCAGATGCCTGCACAGGTGCCCTTACTCTGTCAGCACCATAACTCACGGGCGAGTCACGGCGCCTCCTAGTGACCGCGCCCAGAACAGCAGACCCCGAATTAAAAGGCAACGTGACAGACCGGCGCCTCCTAGAGGCTAAAGCCGGGACAGTAGGCCCTGAGTCTGATGCGACGGAACCATGGCCCCTCCCAGTGGCCGAGGCAGGAACAGCCGTCCCTGAGTCTGACGACGAAGTGGCGGTCCGGCGCCTCCTAGTGGCCGCGATCGGAACAGCAGGCCCCAAGTCTGGCGGCGACGTGACACCGGCAGCCAGAACGAGCTGCAAAGCCACCAGGGAGGTAAAAAGGATGGTTTTACCAGTTATAGGGCGTGCTGGGTCTGCTGGACAATTGTTTCTCCAAGGATCATTGTGGATACAGGGACCTCATTGCTTACTGATCAGGCACCAGGAAGCCCTGGATGAGATCTGGAGTTTCCGCTGTAGAGTCTCTGATACTTGCCTGGAGTTCATCCTGAGCCATCTGATTCATGAATACAATGCCAGTCCTGTAGTGAACATTGGCACCGATGTATAATGAAGCTCTGCAGATTCCCGAGGGCTGGTTAACTCTTCAGCCACTGCACAGGTCTCTGCTGATGTCAGGGGGTGGTCTCACGGGCCCCCTGACTATTGTGCTCAGTGTTATAATTGTGTCCCCTTTATGTTGAGGGCTGGTCCTGGCCTATGAATGGCTGATAACAGGGACCCATAGCTGCAGCACTGGAGTAGCGTGGGGGAGGGCGGTCCGCCCCAGGCGGCACGTGTGTGGGGGCGGCGCAGCAGCATGACAGCTCCTCGGCTGCTTTTAGGAAAGGCCCCAGCAGCCGTGTTGCTATGGTAACACTGTAGGACTACATTACCCTTCATGCCTCGGGCGTGCGTTCCTGGTATGACCCCGCTGCAGCGCTGTAGATTGGCAGTCACATGACCGTGGGATCTGCCGAGGCTTCGGCTGTCACATGCCCAAACAACGAGCGGAGCGACCGCACAGCATGGAGCATGGCCAATGTGGCCAACAGGGTGTCGTGGTCCGACCGGGAGCAGCTGGAGGAGGCCGGGGAGAGCACGCCGCTGCTGAACGGAGCCGGCAACCAGCAGGTGAGGGCGGGAGGAGGAATACTGGGAATTGGGGGGCTGTGCAGATAGGTGACCATGGCGAGGCTGTGCAGGGGAGGACATGGGGGGCTCTGTAGGGAGAGGACATGGGGGCTCTGTAGGGAGAGGACATGGGGGGGCTCTGTAGGGAGAGGACATGGGGGGGCTGTGCAGGGAGAGGACATGGGGGGGCTGTACAGGGGAGGACATGGGGGGGCTCTGTAGAGGGAGGACATGGGGGGCTCTGCAGGGGAGGACATGGGGGGCTCTGTAGGGGAGGACATGGGGGGCTGTGCAGGGGAGGACATGGGGGGCTGTGCAGGGGAGGACATGGGGGGCTGTGCAGGAGGGACATGGGGGGCTGTGCAGGGGGAGTACATGGGGAGGCTGCGTAGGGGAGGACATGGGGTGCTGTGCAGGGGGGTAAACGGGGGGCTGTGCAAGGGAGAACATGAGGGCTCTGTAGGGAGTGTACTGTGGTTCTGTGCAGGGGGAGGACACATGGGTCTCCTTACACTGTTTTATGGTGCGGCTCTATGAAGGGCAGTGGTGGCGGTTCAGTAGGGTCATCAAGCTAATACATACATGTATATATAGAGAACTGCAAGAAGATGAAAGTCTAGAAATTTAGAAATAATAACAGCAGAGTTAGTAGTAGACTAAAAATTAGATCTTTGAGTGTAGTGTGGGCTCTTCGGATGCTTCCGAAATATCAACGACCAAAGGGGCGGTAAATTTTTCGACCGCCCCGGGCGCCACAAACAGTTGCTAAGCCACTGAGCTGCAGGAATGTATAATGTGTATAATGTGCACAGTAATGAATGTTCTAAATATTCACTGTCATTACCAAGAATTATCCGTGTTATATGGCCGGAACAAGATGCAGTGGCACCGACGGCGCGCAGGCAGCTAAATAGGATGTTTTTTTTCTTAACAGGAATCATACCTACAAAGATAGGGGATAAGGAGCCATGCATACAATGACAGGGACGGGGGAACCATGCATACCACGGTAGGGATGAGTGGTCAATGCACACCCGGCTTATACTCAAGTCAATAAGTTTACCCAGTTTTTCGTGGCAAAAGTTGGTGCCTCGGCTTGTACTCGGGTCGGCTTATACTCGAGTATATACGGTAATAGTTAAAACCTGACAAGAATAAACAATAATTTGCAGTTAGCCCAATCGTGGGGATAAATAGCTGAGAAATAAATAGTGATTAGTATATCTTAATAAATATATTGCAATTCGCCCAGTACAAAGCTGTGAAAAAAAATGGTAGTTACTATTTCCATTAAGTATTGCACTCAAACAGTTGATTAACCAAGAGAGATGGCATGTACCCGAATAGAATTCTCCTAGAGGCTGCAAATAAGAGCGGCAGGAAGTAAAGGGTTAATAGGTACATAGAACACACAATTGGGTGAAAATATTAAATGGTCATGAGCAATATGTCCTGGCATAAAGAGTGTGATTATATCCTTAGTCCATAGTTAATGCTTGGTATAAACCTGCATTCATAAAATATTCCAATGTCTATAGCCGTGGGGAGAGCTGCCCCGGCCGATGATGGATACACCAAGTACTTTCTCCAATGAGTGGAGGGCTCGTACCCTGTGAAATAGCGCGCTGAACAGTACATGGTGATTTCACCATATATAGTTGTATGTGAGTGTTGCTACTCACAATACCTCCGATGGTCTGCGTAGAATCCGGTGACTGCGTTCTGGCTGGTGCAGTAAAGGTCGGACCTGGGAGATGCGGCGATATGCCGAGGTGTAGTGTGAGACCAGCGCTCCTGCGCTCCAGCTGTCGGCAGGGATCCGGTCACTCTGGTCGATAGCTGTGTCCCGGCAGATGTGCAGTAGGAGCAGGACCTGTGTGACGCGGTGGATCACGTGGTGCCGTGTAACTGCTGCTAGATGGAGGTACGGGTGGCAAAAAGGGCCGAAACCAACGCGTTTCGGAAAACTCAGCTTCTTTCTTCAGGTCCGGGACATATTGCTTATGACCATTTAATATTTTCACCCAATTGTGTTCTATATACATATTAACCCTTTACTTCTAGGAGAATTCTATTCGGGTACATGCCATCTCTCCTTGGTTAATCAACTGTTTGAGTGCAATACTTTCTATTTCCATTAACTACCATTTTTTTCACAGCTTTGTACTGGGCGAGTTGCAATATATTCATTAAGATATACTAATCACTATTTATTTCTCAGCTATTTATCCCCACGATTGGGCTAACTGCAGTTTATTGTTTATTCTTGTCAGGTTTTACCTATTAAATATTCTTCTATTTGTCTCATTAATAAGTGACTAGCTTTTCTCCCACATCTTGGTTTTTTCAGCGCGAGTCTATCACAAATATTTATAATCCTTTCGATTTCCTTGTGGTTGGTATCTAGAGTCGCAGCAGTTACAAAACCTTTTACACAGGCGCCACTTTATCGCTCTCCTTCATTTTTTGATTTTAACAATTTTTCCCTGGATCTGTAGCTGGATATTTCCTGCTTTTGAATTGCCTCCTATATACAGTGTGAGCCTCCACATTGCTTCCTATATACAGTATGAGGCCGCATATAGCCTCCTATATACAGTAGGAGCCTGCACAGCGCTTCCTATATACAGTATGAGGCCGCATATAGCCTCCTATATACAGTATGAGCCTGCACAGCGCTTCCTATATACAGTATGAGTCTGAACATAGTCTCCTATATACAGTATGAGCCTGCACATCGCTTCCTATATACAGTATGAGACCGCATATAGCCTCCTATATACAGTATGAGGCCGCATATAGCCTCCTACATACAGTATGAGCCTGCACAGCGCTTCCTATATACAGTATGAGCCTGCACATCGCTTCCCATATACAGTATGAGGCCGCATATAGCCTCCTACATACAGTAGGAGGCCACATATAGCCTCCTATATACAGTATGAGCCTGCACATCGCTTCCTATATACAATATGAGCCTTCACATTGCTTCCTATATACAGTATGAGCCTGCACATTGCTTCCTATATACATTATGAGTCTGCACATAGTCTCCTATATACAGTATGAGCCTGCACATCGCTTCCTATATACAGTATGAGGCCGCATATAGCCTCCTACTTACAGTATGAGGCTGCATATAGCCTCCTATATACAGTATGACCCTGCACATCGCTTCCCATGTACAGTATGAGACCACATATAGCCTCCTGAATACAGTATTTGCCTCCTATATACAGTATGAGGCTGCATATAGCCTCCTATATACAGTATGAGCCTGCACATCGCTTCCTATATACAGTATGAGGCCGCATATAGCCTCCTATATACAGTATGAGCCTGTACTTCGCTTCCTATATACAGTATGAGGCCGCATATAGCCTCCTATATACAGTATGAGCACCAACATATAGCCTCCTGAATGCAGTGTTTACCTCCTATATACAGTATGAGCCTGCACATTGCTTCCTATATACAGTATGAGCCTGCACATAGCCTCCTATATACAGTAGCAAGAAAAATAAAAAATAAATGATTGAATGAGAGTAATGGTTTTGGGTCCTTTCTGTAAAAATCGTATGGGTATCTTTTTAGTCTTGGTTTTAGTTTTCTGTTTTTAATTATTTTTTCCTGTGCTTATACTCCAGTTCTCTATCTTCGCATTGCAGTATATGATCTGGCATGGAATTCATTGTTGAGGGCATTTCAAGATTTTATGAAGAAACACTCCTCTCACAAGAAATCTACGGCTCTTTTCGTACCCATTGGGTCTTCAATATTTCATATTATTTGTTCACATTTTTATTCATTTTTTTCTTTTTTTATTTGTTTATTTCATTTACATTTTTATTTGTTTTATTTTTATATATTTTTTTTCACTCATTTTTTATTTTTTTCACAATTTTCTTTGTGTATTTTTGCTATGTATTATGCATTATACATAATTGTGTGTATAATTACTTTATGATATATGACATTTGATGTATGTATTGAATGCCATGTGTTATTTTTATGTTCATTTGTTTTTTAACAGAGACATGATATATAGTTGTTATAGTTATGTGATGCACATACACTTTCATATAGCCTGCATACACATTATGCTAATTGTTAAAAAAAATTTTTATTGCTTGCATAGTGTGCTTATAATTGACACATATGTGTGTGCCTTTGCACTCTATGTCAGGCATATTCACTTTAATGGTTCATACACACCGCTATAATTATTTCAGCATCATTATGTTTTATCCCCTCACTTTCAACACTTGCTATCACTTTAAATAGTGATTATTATTCTTCATAATTATTTTATTTTCTTGTCCTCACTTGAGCGCATGCCCAGTTCTGTCCTCCCTAGGAGCCTTCTGACGTGCTCAGTCTGGTATGTGGCTGTCTCTGGCTGTTTTGCAGCTTGAGCCACTTTCATGCTGATCATAGACTCCCTGTTCATAGTGGGGACTCAACAGCGCATGCGCCGATAATGCTGTGGACGTTTAGAACTGGATACTATTGACGTCATTGTGGACACTACAGCGCAGGTCCTGAATTTTACAAGCTTTATTAGGGAAAGCGGTTTATTGGTTGACCGCACCATATAAACTACATCCGGGGCACTTGTAAACCACGCCTCCTGAGAAAGCTGCGGCGTAACGCGCGTAGGGGCGGCAGGTTTTACAGCGACATACACAGCACATGTAAGTTGTTACTTTCTAATGCAGTCCTTGTATCTTACTCTGGAATTTGTATAGACAGTTTTTACTCTGTGTACACTTAACGCCTACCAGGCTTATTTGATACAAGGCACTTATGCACTTTTTATTCAGCAGTTTACTCTGGGCACTTATTGTATGCAAAACCTTATCTGGACATACATATTAGGTAAATGAGGAGTTTGCTGTTTACTATGCATTCTATTTGTGAAAGGAAAGCAAAGAAAATACATGTTTTATACAGATAAAAACTTTATTAACTGTCAAGGTGCTGGTTTAATTATATTGTGTTTATGTCTGCTGTAACTTGCATTTAGCATTTATGCTCTGTTAATTATTCTAAATAAATTATTTAGCTTGAAAAACTCCAATTTTGATCTCTTGTGATGCTTAATAGCTCATTTATGAGATTTTTTTTGCTATTATATTTCCAGTGAGTTGAGCCTTTGAAGAATTTTTTTCCAGTATTTGGGATATATTTGTACTTTATCCTATATACAGTATGAGCCTGTACATCGCTTCCTATATACAGTATGAGGCTGCATATAGCCTCCTATACACAGTATGAGCCCACATAGCCTCCTGTATACAGTATGAGGCCGCATATAGCCTTCTACACTGCGTTCCAAATTATTATGCAAATTGGATTTAAGTGTCATAAAGATGTAATTTTTTGTTTTTCAAATAAACTCAGATGGTATTGTGTATCAGGGCTCTTTGGATCACTGAAATCAATCTCAAACGCCTGTGATAATTAGTTTACCAGGTGAGCCCAATTAAAGGAAAACTACTTAAGAATGATGTTCCACATTATTAAGCAGGGCACAGGTTTCAAGGAATTTAGGAAAGAAAACGGATCTCTCTGCTGCTGAAAAGCATCAAATAGTGCAATGCCTTGGTCATGAGATGAAAACATTAGATATTTCCCAAAAACTTAAACGTGATCATCGTACTTTTAAGAGATTTGTGGTTGATTCTGAGAACAGACATGTTTGTGCTGATAAAGGCAGAATGAGGAAGGTTTCTGCCAGGCAAGTTCATCGGATTAAGAGAGCAGCTGCTAAAAAGCCATTACAAACCAGCAAACAGATATTTAAAGCTGCTGGTGCCTCTGGAGTCCCTCGAACCTCAAGGTGTAGGATCCTTCAAAGGCATGCTGTGGTGCATAAACCTACTATTCGGCCACTCCTAAACAGTGTTCACAAGCAGAAATGGTTGCAGTGGGCCCAGACATACATGAAAACTAATTTTCAAACAGTCTTGTTTACTGATGAGTGTCGAGCAACCCTGGATGGTCCAGATGGATGGAGTAGTGGGTGGTTGGTGGAAGGCCACTATGCCCCAACAAGGCTGCGACGTCAGCAAGGAGGTGGAGGAGTCATGTTTTGGGCCGGAATCATGGGGAAACAGCTGGTAAGGCTCTTTAAGGTTCCTGATGGTGTGAAAATGACCTCTGCAAAGTATATAGAGTTTCTGACTGACAGCTGTCTTCCATGGTATAAAAAACAGAAATGTGCCTTCAGGAGCAAAATCCTCTTCATGCATGAAACTGCACCATGTCATGCTGCAAAGAATACCTCTGAGTCATTGACTGCTATGGGCATAAAAGGAGATAACTCATGGTGTGGCCACCATCTTTCCCTGACCTCAACCCTATGGAGAACCTTTGGAGTATCATCAAGCGAAAGATCTATGAGGGTGGGAGGCAGTTCACATCAAAACAGCAGCTCTGGGAGGCTATTCTGACTTCATGCAAAGAAATACAAGCAGAAACTCTCCAAAAAATTCACAAGTTCAATGGATGCAAGAATTGTGAAGGTGATATCAAAGAAGGGTTCCTATGTTAACATGTAACTTGGCCTGTTAAGCTATTTAACTCCAAAATATCCTTTTTGTTCAGTGAATGTGACCTCCTAATGCTGCAAATTCCACAAATGAGCATTTTCAGTTCTTTAAAACATATCAAATGTTTAGAAATTCTACTGTGCATACTAATTTGGAACAGTGCAATTTGAGTTTTTATTCATTTTGGAGATTATACTGTTATCATTGGGAGGTTTCTTCAATAAAATTCGATGCATATTCTAACGGGTGATGACTTTTATTAGACTGACTGTCATTTGTACCGACTATTTAGGAAAATCAGAGAAAAATAGCATTTGCATAATAATTTGGAACACAGTGTATATACAGTACTAGCTGAAGAGCCCGGCGCTGCTCGGGCATAGTAACTAACTGTGGTAAGTTATAGAAAATTATAATTATCCTCCATCCCATAGTCCCTGCCCATATACCCATCATACATATCCACGATCCCATAGGCCCGTGCCCATATACCCATCATACATATCCTCCATCCCATAGTCGAGTACCCATATACCCATCACATATCCTCCATCCCATAGTCCCATGCCCATATACCCATCATACATATTCTCCATCCCATAGTCCCATGCACAGATACCGATCATACATATTCTCCATCCCATGGTCCCATGCCCATATACCCATCATACATATCCTCCATCCCACAGTCCCGTGCCCATATACCCATCATACATATCCGCTATCTCATAGTCCCGTGCCCATATACCGTCATACATACAGACAATGTGATTTTCTGGATTTTTTTTTCCTCAGTTTGTCTCCCATAGTTGAGGTCTACCTATGATGTAAATTACAGACGCCTCTCATCTTTTTAAGTGGTGGAACTTGCACTATTGCTGACTGACTAAATACTTTTTCTCCCCACTGTATCCTCCATCCTATAGTCCAGTGCCCATATACCCATCACACATCCTCCATCCCATAGTCCTGTGCCCATATACATATCCACCATCCCATAGTCCCGTGCCCATATACCCATCAAACATATCCTCCATCCCATAGTCCAGTGCCCATATACCCATCACACATCCCCCATCCCATAGTCCCGTGCCCATATACCCATCATACATATCCACCATCCTATAGTCCAGTGCCCATATACTCATCACACATCCTCCATTCCATAATCAACCATTATGACATCATAATGAGCGGCGGCAGGGCTTGCAACCTTTGATGACATCAGCATCGCCATGGCAAACATTGTGACATCATAATGAGGGGCGGGGCTTGATGCACACACACTGCTTCCCCAGTATGCAAATAGGGGCATTGTGACAACACAATGAGGGGCGGGGCTTGACGCGCACACACTTTTTCCCCCAGTATGTAGATGGGGGCAAAATTGTTTGGTGAATTGGAACGCGCAGGGTTAAAATTTCGCCTCTCAACATAGCTTAGGACGCTCTCGGGGTGCAGACGTGTGACTGTGCCAAATTTTGTGGCTGTAGCTGCGACGGTGCGGATGCCTATCCCGGACATACAAACATACACACACACATACATACATACACACTTTGAGCTTTATATATTAGATGAGGCCGCATATAGTCTCTTATATACAGTATGAGCCTGCACATTGCTTCCTATATACAATATGAGCCCACATAGCCTCCTATATACAGTATGAGCCTGCACATCGCATCCTGTATACAGTATGAGGCCACATATAGCCTCCTATGTACGGTATGAGCCTGCACATCGCTTCATATATACAGTATGAGGCCGCATATAGCCTCCTATATACAGTATGAGCACCCACATATAGCCTCCTGAATATAGTTTTTGCCTCCTATATACAGTATGAGCCTGCACATTGCTTCCTATATACAATATGAGCCCACATAGCCTCCTATATACAGTATGAGCCTGCACATCGCTTCCTATATACAGTATGAGGCCACATATAGCCTCCTATGTACGGTATGAACCTGCACATCGCTTCCTATATACAGTATGAGGCCGCATATAGCCTCCTATATACACAGTATGAGCACCCACATATAGCCTCCTGAATACAGTTTTTGCCTCCTATATACAGTATGAGCCTGCACATTGCTTCCTATATACAGTATGAGCCTGCACATAGCCTCCTATATACAGTATGAGCCTGCACATCGCTTCCTATATACAGTATGAGCATCCACATATAGCCTCCTATGTACAGTATGAGCCTGCGCATTGCTTCCTATAAACAGTATGAGTATCCACATAGCCTCCTATGTACAGTATGAGCCTGCACATCGCTTCCTATAAACAGTATGAGCCTGCAAATCGCTTCCTATATACAGTATGAGCCCACATATAGCCTCCTGAATACAGTGTTTGCCTCCTATATACAGTGTGAGTCCCCATATAGCCTCCTATATACAGTATGAGCACTCACATATAGCCTCCTGACTACATTGTTTGCCACCATATTGCCCCCTATATACAGTGTGAGTCCCCATATAGCTCCTATATACAGTATGAGCCCCTATATAGCATCCCATATCTAACTGCTTTTACCTTGGTATCATTAATTTTCTATGAGACTACTCTGTTCTCATATTGTGCATTTATGCATTTAGTAGGGCTTAATGGAATGACTGCGCTTGTTACACATCAACTCTGTAGATGCGCTCACTTATTAGACTTTGGTTGGGGCAACTCTAAAATATAATAATGATAATGGTCCTGTCTAGTGACAAGTTTATTTTACAGGCTTCTGGAGAAAGGCACAATACCAGTCATTCAAGGGTTAAATCTTTGGAACACTGAGAGGGACTTTCTAGCCAATGAAACCACAGTATAAAACACCTGTGATAACTATGGCAACTGCGCTGATGTCATAAAGACATGCATCTATGATGCAGGAGAAGATTCCAGAACCACAAGTCATTCAGCCGTAGACGGAGCCATACTTGATGTGTCTGGAGACCTGGAGCTTCATCACTCCACAATGGGAGGAAGGGGACACCGCCTAGCCAGCCAGATCAGCCATAGCGCCTAGCCAGCCAGATCAGCCATACCGCCTAGCCAGCCAGATCAATGGGGTGACAGATGTTGCAGCCAGATCTCCCTCACGTCCGGTACTCGCCGCCTTCACTTTATGTGTACGGCCTGGAGAGGTCGCATTAGGCTTCTCCAAAACAAATATGACACAATGTACAAATTCAGGTACAATTTGCTGTTACATGTTGGCACTAACCTTCTAAGCCCAAGGGAAGGGCAGTCCTGCAGCCATGGTTCCCTAGAGGTTTCCACCACAGGGGGTTTTTCCTCTCCTGAGTGCTGAAGGACGATTCTTCGTGAGTCGGGGGTTCTGCCATTTTCAGTGTCTCTTTCATAGTAATTGGCGGATTCTAAATTTCAGACACTGAAAGAAATAATAATGATGAGATTTGGAATAAAATTCGGTCAATTTAACATCCAATAAAAGTGTTTTGTGTGTTTCTTTCACAATCTTCGGTTGGTGAAATTTTGTTGGGGATCAGGATCCAGCATCCATGATCAAGCCATGAAGCCAGATATGAAGTCAGAGCAATTTAACCCTGCGCTGGAAGACAGGACGGAGCAGAGATGACAAAGTGTGACTGCACAATTAGCACAAGTTCACACTCTTCCTCCCATTCAGATACACGAGGGGATTCAGGGCCGAGTTAGGACTAAAAAGCAGCCCTGGCACACAAAATTCACCAGCCCACATACAATAAGTGTCCTCAACCCAAATCGTAGAACACTGATAGGTCATGTAGGATTTTGCTTTATCCGTTACCATGGCCGAAACAAAGTATTTTGGGTGCCCAAGGCAGATGAAGCCGAAGGCGCCCATTTTGCATTTCTACCCAGCTAATTCTTCCCTTTTCCATTAGGTCTATGACATCATGTGATTAATAACTGATGAGCTGAATCCTTCTAAGTCAGGCCCATATACATTTGTATCTCATGAACCTACAACTCCCAGTATGTCCTTAACAATGGTAAGGAGATGCTGGGAGTTACCAGTCTTTATCAGACTGTGGACTATACAGGAACCATAGTACTGATGAGACGCAGTCAGTACCAATAACTAAAAATGTACATCCTGGTACCTTATAGGTGACCTCTTCTCAGATTGAGTCTTTTCTTTCTCTTAGGCCTGTTTCACACTTCAGTAGCAGCAGGTCACAGAGGCCACCAGCTTCCAGCACACCATACTCACATGCCTGCTCGCCTCTCCGCTCCCTTAGGCGTGGAGCGCATATTCATTACCTTAATGAGCAGTACCACGTGATCACTCGACAGGAAGAGCTGCAGGCTCCGGCTGCCAGAACGAGCTGCAAAGCCACCAGGGAGGTAAAAAGGATGGTTTTACCAGTTATAGGGCGTGCTGGGTCTGCTGGACAATTGTTTCTCCAAGGATCATTGTGGATACAGGGACCTCATTGCCTACTGATCAGGCACCAGGAAGCCCTGGATGAGATCTGGAGTTTCCGCTGTGGAGTCTCTGATACTTGCCTGGAGTTCATCCTGAGCCCTATATACAGTATGGGAGAGGACATGGGGGGACTCTGTAGGGGAGGACATGGGGGGACTCTGTAGGGGAGGACATGGGGGGACTCTGTAGGGGAGGACATGGGGGGGCTGTGCAGGGGGGGTAAATGAGGAGGCTGTGTAGGGGAGAACATGGGAGACTGTGCTGGGGGGGTACATGATGAGGCTGTGTAGGGGAGGACATGGGGGGCTGTGCAGGGGGGTACACGGGGGGCTGTGCAAGGGGAGAACATGAGGGCTCTGTAGGGAGTGTACTGTGGGTCTGTGCAGGGGGAGGACACGTGGGTCTCCTTACACTGTTTTATGGTGCAGCTCTATGCAGGGCAGTGGTGGAGGTTCAGTAGGGTCATCAAGCTAATACATACATACATATATATAGAGAACTGCAAGAAGATTAGAAAATTAGAAATAATAACAGCAGAGTTAGTAGTAGACTAAAAATTAGATCTTTGAGTGTAGTGTGGGCTCTTCGGATGCTTCCGTAATATCAACGACTAGAGTTGAGCGAAACGGGTCGAAAAAATTCAAAAGTCGCCGACTTTTGGCAATGTCGGGTTTCATGAAACGAAAACCGACCCTAGGATGAGGTCGGCCACGAGGTCGGCGACCTACGCGCCAAAGTCGCGTTTCAAAAGTTTGTTTTGCGCTCTTTTTCAGCCAATCAGGATCCACGGACACTGTGGGCAACGTGATGACATAGGCACGGGTCACCACCATCTTTCATAAGGGCATGCAAGTGATTGGCTTGCTTTGGGGGGCGTCACAGGGGGTATAAAAGGGCGTGCACGCCGACCGCCATGTTACTCATGCTGATCTCAGAATAGGGAGAGCTGCTGCTGCTGATTTTGTAGGGAGAGCGTTAGGCAGGGAAGAAGACACCAAAAACTGCTTCTGCTGCTAGCGATTTTGCCTGTACAACACACCAGTCACTGTGCAGTGCAAGGGGAGGCTATATAGTGGTGTATCAGTGGTGTTGGTTGTTGGGCTGCCTTCTAAGGCTTCCTGACATTCCTGCATTGCTGTTTACCCACTGCTCCGCAAACTGCTTTTTTAAAAGCAATCACAATTTTTTTTTTTGTCCTGCTGAGAAGAAAAAAAAACTGCTTCTTCTGCTAGCGATTTTGCCTGTACAACACACCAGTCACTGTGCAGTACAAGGGGAGGCTATATAGTGGGGTATCGGTGGTGTTGGTTGTTGGGCTGCCTTCTAAGGCTTCCTGACATTCCTGCATTGCTGTTTACCCACTGCTCCGCAAACTGCTTTTTTAAAAGCAATCACAATTTTTTTTTTGTCCTGCTGAGAAGAAAAAAAAACTGCTTCTGCTGCTAGTGATTTTGCCTGTACAACACACCAGTCACTGTGCAGTACAAGGGGAGGCTATATAGTGGGGTATCAGTGGTGTTGGTTGTTGGGCTGCCTTCTAAGGCTTCCTGACATTCCTGCATTGCTGTTTACCCACTGCTCCGCAAACTGCTTTTTTAAAAGCAATCACAATTTTTTTTTTGCCCTGCTGAGGTACTGAGCGTGCATTTTTTCACACCATACAGCGGTGTACGCTCCTCACACAGTACCGTGTAACGGCTGTTATCACAGCCACAGTGAAGCTATCAGTGAGTCACTCTGTGAGAATAAGTCGAGGACATGTTCCGTTCTTACAGACCTGCACTCTAGGGAGATTCCAATTCTGCCCAATTCTACATACACCTTGTAGTTTGTGATACACTAGCCAATTTCTGCCTGTGACATAGCGCTCAGATATTCAGTGGGCCTCACACAATCCATAAGTGTCCAGTGTCCACAAGTGTGTGCAGAAATTCAAAATCTCCTTTATCCTCTAGTCACTTTGGTCACAGCTCTGCCATCGAGCCTGTGACAGAGCGCTCAGATGCTTGTCAGTGGGCCTCACACAATCCATAAGTGTCCAGTGTCCACAAGTGTGTGCAGAAATTCAAAATCTCCCTTATCCTCTAGTCACTTTGGTCACAGCTCTGCCATCGAGCCTGTGACAGAGCGCTCAGATACTAGTCAGTGGGCCTCACACAATCTATAAGTGTCCACAAGTGTGTGCAGAAATTCAAAATCTCCCTTATCCTCTAGTCACTTTGGTCACAGCTCTGCCATCGAGCCTGTGACAGAGCGCTCAGATACTAGTCAGTGGGCCTCACACAATCCATAAGTGTCCACAAGTGTGTGCAGAAATTCAAAATCTCCCTTATCCTCTAGTCACTTTGGTCACAGCTCTGCCATCGAGCCTGTGACAGAGCGCTCAGATACTAGTCAGTGGGCCTCACACAATCCATAAGTGTCCACAAGTGTGTGCAGAAATTCAAAATCTCCCTTATCCTCTAGTCACTTTGGTCACAGCTCTGCCATCGAGCCTGTGACAGAGCGCTCAGATACTAGTCAGTGGGCCTCACACAATCCATAAGTGTCCACAAGTGTGTGCAGAAATTCAAAATCTCCCTTATCCTCTAGTCACTTTGGTCACAGCTCTGCCATCGAGCCTGTGACAGAGCGCTCAGATACTAGTCAGTGGGCCTCACACAATCTATAAGTGTCCACAAGTGTGTGCAGAAATTCAAAATCTCACTTATCCTCTAGTCACTTTGGTCACAGCTCTGCCATCGAGCCTGTGACAGAGCGCTCAGATACTAGTCAGTGGGCCTCACACAATCCATAAGTGTCCACAAGTGTGTGCAGAAATTCAAAATCTCCCTTATCCTCTAGTCACTTTGGTCACAGCTCTGCCATCGAGCCTGTGACAGAGAGCTCAGATACTAGTCAGTGGGCCTCACACAATCCATAAGTGTCCACAAGTGTGTGCAGAAATTCAAAATCTCCCTTATCCTCTAGTCACTTTGGTCACAGCTCTGCCATCGAGCCTGTGACAGAGCGCTCAGATACTAGTCAGTGGGCCTCACACAATCCATAAGTGTCCACAAGTGTGTGCAGAAATTCAAAATCTCCCTTATCCTCTAGTCACTTTGGTCACAGCTCTGCCATCGAGCCTGTGACAGAGCGCTCAGATGCTTGTCAGTGGGCCTCACACAATCCATAAGTGTCCACAAGTGTGTGCAGAAATTCAAAATCTCCCTTATCCTCTAGTCACTTTGGTCACAGCTCTGCCATCGATCATGTGACAGAGCGCTCAGATACTAGTCAGTGGGCCTCACACAAACAAGTCTCTAAAAGCATGAGTTTGCAACTACTTTACTTTTGGAGAAAATTCAAAACATTCATTATTCAATAGAGCCCAATAGCAAAAATCAGGTTTTGAATGAAGAATCACATTTCTTGGTAAAATCATGCAGGATTGAAATTTTTGATGGTTTTTTACTCCTCTCAACAGCCCAAACAAGTTTCTAAAAGGATGAGTTTGCAACTACTTTACTTTTGGAGAAAATTCAAAACATTCATTATTCAATAGGGCCCAAACTATCAAAAACCAGCGGTTTCAATGAACACACATTTCTTGGTAGAATCATGCAGGACTGAAATGTTTGATGTTTTTCTACTCCTCTCATGAGCCCAAACAAGACTCTAAAAGCATGAGTTTGCAACTACTTTACTTTTGGAGAAAATTCAAAACATTCATTATTCAATAGAGCCCAATAGCAAAAATCAGGTTTTGAATGAAGAATCACATTTCTTGGTAAAATCATGCAGGATTGAAATTTTTGATGGTTTTTTACTCCTCTCAACAGCCCAAACAAGTTTCTAAAAGGATGAGTTTGCAACTACTTTACTTTTGGAGAAAATTCAAAACATTCATTATTCAATAGGGCCCAAACTATCAAAAACCAGCGGTTTCAATGAACACACATTTCTTGGTAGAATCATGCAGGACTGAAATTTTTGATGTTTTTCTACTCCTCTCATGAGCCCAAACAAGTCTCTAAAAGCATGAGTTTGCAACTACTTTACTTTTGGAGAAAATTCAAAACATTCATTATTCAATAGGGCCCAAACTATCAAAAACCAGCGGTTTCAATGAACACACATTTCTTGGTAGAATCATGCAGGACTGAAATGTTTGATGTTTTTCTACTCCTCTCATGAGCCCAAACAAGTCTCTAAAAGCATGAGTTTGCAACTACTTTACTTTTGGAGAAAATTCAAAACATTCATTATTCAATAGAGCCCAATAGCAAAAATCAGGTTTTGAATGAAGAATCACATTTCTTGGTAGAATCATGCAGGATTGAAATTTTTGATGGTTTTTTACTCCTCTCAACAGCCCAAACAAGTTTCTAAAAGGATGAGTTTGCAACTACTTTACTTTTGGAGAAAATTCAAAACATTCATTATTCAATAGGGCCCAAACTATCAAAAACCAGCGGTTTCAATGAACACACATTTCTTGGTAGAATCATGCAGGACTGAAATTTTTGATGGTTTTTTACTCCTCTCAACAGCCCAAACAAGTTTCTAAAAGGATGAGTTTGCAACTACTTTACTTTTGGAGAAAATTCAAAACATTCATTATTCAATAGGGCCCAAACTATCAAAAACCAGCGGTTTCAATGAACACACATTTCTTGGTAGAATCATGCAGGACTGAAATTTTTGATGTTTTTCTACTCCTCTCATGAGCCCAAACAAGTCTCTAAAAGCATGAGTTTGCAACTACTTTACTTTTGGAGAAAATTCAAAACATTCACTTTTCAATAGAGCCCAATAGCAAAAATCAGGTTTTGAATGAAGAATCACATTTCTTGGTAGAATCATGCAGGATTGAAATTTTTGATGGTTTTTTACTCCTCTCAACAGCCCAAACAAGTTTCTAAAAGGATGAGTTTGCAACTACTTTACTTTTGGAGAAAATTCAAAACATTCATTATTCAATAGGGCCCAAACTATCAAAAACCAGCGGTTTCAATGAACACACATTTCTTGGTAGAATCATGCAGGACTGAAATTTTTGATGTTTTTCTACTCCTCTCATGAGCCCAAACAAGTCTCTAAAAGCATGAGTTTGCAACTACTTTACTTTTGGAGAAAATTCAAAACATTCATTATTCAATAGAGCCCAATAGCAAAAATCAGGTTTTGAATGAAGAATCACATTTCTTGGTAGAATCATGCAGGATTGAAATTTTTGATGGTTTTTTACTCCTCTCAACAGCCCAAACAAGTTTCTAAAAGGATGAGTTTGCAACTACTTTACTTTTGGAGAAAATTCAAAACATTCATTATTCAATAGAGCCCAATAGCAAAAATCAGGTTTTGAATGAAGAATCACATTTCTTGGTAGAATCATGCAGGATTGAAATTTTTGATGGTTTTTTACTCCTCTCAACAGCCCAAACAAGTTTCTAAAAGGATGAGTTTGCAACTACTTTACTTTTGGAGAAAATTCAAAACATTCATTATTCAATAGGGCCCAAACTATCAAAAACCAGCGGTTTCAATGAACACACATTTCTTGGTAGAATCATGCAGGACTGAAATTTTTGATGTTTTTCTACTCCTCTCATGAGCCCAAACAAGTCTCTAAAAGCATGAGTTTGCAACTACTTTACTTTTGGAGAAAATTCAAAACATTCATTATTCAATAGAGCCCAATAGCAAAAATCAGGTTTTGAATGAAGAATCACATTTCTTGGTAGAATCATGCAGGATTGAAATTTTTGATGGTTTTTTACTCCTCTCAACAGCCCAAACAAGTTTCTAAAAGGATGAGTTTGCAACTACTTTACTTTTGGAGAAAATTCAAAACATTCATTATTCAATAGAGCCCAATAGCAAAAATCAGGTTTTGAATGAAGAATCACATTTCTTGGTAGAATCATGCAGGATTGAAATTTTTGATGGTTTTTTACTCCTCTCAACAGCCCAAACAAGTTTCTAAAAGGATGAGTTTGCAACTACTTTACTTTTGGAGAAAATTCAAAACATTCATTATTCAATAGGGCCCAAACTATCAAAAACCAGCGGTTTCAATGAACACACATTTCTTGGTAGAATCATGCAGGACTGAAATTTTTGATGTTTTTCTACTCCTCTCATGAAAAAAAAATTTCAATCCTGCATGATTCTACCAAGAAATGTGATTCTTCATTCAAAACCTGATTTTTGCTATTGGGCTCTATTGAATAATGAATGTTTTGAATTTTCTCCAAAAGTAAAGTAGTTGCAAACTCATGCTTTTAGAGACTTGTTTGGGCTCATGAGAGGAGTAGAAAAACATCAAAAATTTCAGTCCTGCACGATTCTACCAAGAAATGTGTGTTCATTCAAACCCCTGGTTTTTGATAGTTTGGGCCCTATTGAATAATGAATATTTTGAATTTTCTCCAAAAGTAAAGTAGTTGCAAACTCATGCTTTTAGAGACTTGTTTGGGCTCATGAGAGGAGTAGAAAAACATCAAAAATTTCAGTCCTGCATGATTCTACCAAGAAATGTGTGTTCATTGAAACCGCTGGTTTTTGATAGTTTGGGCCCTATTGAATAATGAATGTTTTGAATTTTCTCCAAAAGTAAAGTAGTTGCAAACTCATCCTTTTAGAAACTTGTTTGGGCTGTTGAGAGGAGTAAAAAACCATCAAAAATTTCAATCCTGCATGATTCTACCAAGAAATGTGATTCTTCATTCAAAACCTGATTTTTGCTATTGGGCTCTATTGAATAATGAATGTTTTGAATTTTCTCCAAAAGTAAAGTAGTTGCAAACTCATCCTTTTAGAAACTTGTTTGGGCTGTTGAGAGGAGTAAAAAACCATCAAAAATTTCAATCCTGCATGATTCTACCAAGAAATGTGATTCTTCATTCAAAACCTGATTTTTGCTATTGGGCTCTATTGAATAATGAATGTTTTGAATTTTCTCCAAAAGTAAAGTAGTTGCAAACTCATGCTTTTAGAGACTTGTTTGGGCTCATGAGAGGAGTAGAAAAACATCAAAAATTTCAGTCCTGCATGATTCTTCCAAGAAATGTGTGTTCATTGAAACCGCTGGTTTTTGATAGTTTGGGCCCTATTGAATAATGAATGTTTTGAATTTTCTCCAAAAGTAAAGTAGTTGCAAACTCATCCTTTTAGAAACTTGTTTGGGCTGTTGAGAGGAGTAAAAAACCATCAAAAATTTCAATCCTGCATGATTCTACCAAGAAATGTGATTCTTCATTCAAAACCTGATTTTTGCTATTGGGCTCTATTGAATAGTGAATGTTTTGAATTTTCTCCAAAAGTAAAGTAGTTGCAAACTCATGCTTTTAGAAACTTGTCTGGGCTCATGAGAGGAGTAGAAAAACATCAAAAATTTCAGTCCTGCATGATTCTACCAAGAAATGTGTGTTCATTGAAACCGCTGGTTTTTGATAGTTTGGGCCCTATTGAATAATGAATGTTTTGAATTTTCTCCAAAAGTAAAGTAGTTGCAAACTCATCCTTTTAGAAACTTGTTTGGGCTGTTGAGAGGAGTAAAAAACCATCAAAAATTTCAATCCTGCATGATTCTACCAAGAAATGTGATTCTTCATTCAAAACCTGATTTTTGCTATTGGGCTCTATTGAATAATGAATGTTTTGAATTTTCTCCAAAAGTAAAGTAGTTGCAAACTCATGCTTTTAGAGACTTGTTTGGGCTCATGAGAGGAGTAGAAAAACATCAAAAATTTCAGTCCTGCATGATTCTACCAAGAAATGTGTGTTCATTGAAACCGCTGGTTTTTGATAGTTTGGGCCCTATTGAATAATGAATGTTTTGAATTTTCTCCAAAAGTAAAGTAGTTGCAAACTCATCCTTTTAGAAACTTGTTTGGGCTGTTGAGAGGAGTAAAAAACCATCAAAAATTTCAATCCTGCATGATTTTACCAAGAAATGTGATTCTTCATTCAAAACCTGATTTTTGCTATTGGGCTCTATTGAATAGTGAATGTTTTGAATGTTCTCCAAAAGTAAACTAGTTGCAAACTCATGCTTTTAGAAACTTGTTTGGGCTCATGAGAGGAGTAGAAAAACATCAAAAATTTCAGTCCTGCATGATTCTACCAAGAAATGTGTGTTCATTGAAACCGCTGGTTTTTGATAGTTTGGGCCCTATTGAATAATGAATGTTTTGAATTTTCTCCAAAAGTAAAGTAGTTGCAAACTCATCCTTTTAGATACTTGTTTGGGCTGTTGAGAGGAGTAAAAAACCATCAAAAATTTCAATCCTGCATGCTTCTACCAAGAAATGTGATTCTTCATTCAAAACCTGATTTTTGCTATTGGGCTCTATTGAATAATGAATGTTTTGAATTTTCTCCAAAAGTAAAGTAGTTGCAAACTCATCCTTTTAGAAACTTGTTTGGGCTGTTGAGAGGAGTAAAAAACCATCAAAAATTTCAATCCTGCATGATTCTACCAAGAAATGTGATTCTTCCTTCAAAACCTGATTTTTGCTATTGGGCTCTATTGAATAATGAATGTTTTGAATTTTCTCCAAAAGTAAAGTAGTTGCAAACTCATGCTTTTAGAGACTTGTTTGGGCTCATGAGAGGAGTAGAAAAACATCAAAAATTTCAGTCCTGCATGATTCTACCAAGAAATGTGTGTTCATTGAAACCGCTGGTTTTTGATAGTTTGGGCCCTATTGAATAATGAATGTTTTGAATTTTCTCCAAAAGTAAAGTAGTTGCAAACTCATCCTTTTAGAAACTTGTTTGGGCTGTTGAGAGGAGTAAAAAACCATCAAAAATTTCAATCCTGCATGATTTTACCAAGAAATGTGATTCTTCATTCAAAACCTGATTTTTGCTATTGGGCTCTATTGAATAATGAATGTTTTGAATTTTCTCCAAAAGTAAAGTAGTTGCAAACTCATGCTTTTAGAGACTTGTTTGGGCTCATGAGAGGAGTAGAAAAACCATCAAAAATTTCAGTCCTGCATGATTCTACCAAGAAATGTGTGTTCATTGAAACCGCTGGTTTTTGATAGTTTGGGCCCTATTGAATAATGAATGCTTTGAATTTTCTCCAAAAGTAAAGTAGTTGCAAACTCATCCTTTTAGAAACTTGTTTGGGCTGTTGAGAGGAGTAAAAAACCATCAAAAATTTCAATCCTGCATGATTTTACCAAGAAATGTGATTCTTCATTCAAAACCTGATTTTTGCTATTGGGCTCTATTGAATAATGAATGTTTTGAATTTTCTCCAGAAGTAAAGTAGTTGCAAACTCATGCTTTTAGAGACTTGTTTGGGCTCATGAGAGGAGTAGAAAAACATCAAAAATTTCAGTCCTGCACGATTCTACCAAGAAATGTGTGTTCATTCAAACCGCTGGTTTTTGATATTTTGGGCCCTATTGAATAATGAATGTTTTGAATTTTCTCCAAAAGTTAAGTAGTTGCAAACTCATCCTTTTGGAAACTTGTTTGGGCTGTTGAGAGGAGTAAAAAACCATCAAAAATTTCAATCCTGCATGCTTCTACCAAGAAATGTGATTCTTCATTCAAAACCTGATTTTTGCTATTGGGCTCTATTGAATAATGAATGTTTTGAATTTTCTCCAAAAGTAAAGTAGTTGCAAACTCATGCTTTTAGAGACTTGTTTGGGCTCATGAGAGGAGTAGAAAAACATCAAAAATTTCAGTCCTGCACGATTCTACCAAGAAATGTGTGTTCCTTCAAACCGCTGGTTTTTGATATTTTGGGCCCTATTGAATAATGAATGTTTTGAATTTTCTCCAAAAGTAAAGTAGTTGCAAACTCATGCTTTTAGAGACTTGTTTGGGCTCATGAGAGGAGTAGAAAAACATCAAAAATTTCAGTCCTGCATGATTCTACCAAGAAATGTGTGTTCATTGAAACCGTTGGTTTTTGATAGTTTGGGCCCTATTGAATAATGAATGTTTTGAATTTTCTCCAAAAGTAAAGTAGTTGCAAACTCATCCTTTTAGAAACTTGTTTGGGCTGCTGAGAGGAGTAAAAAACCATCAAAAATTGTAATCCTGCATGATTCTACCAAGAAATGTGATTCTTCATTCAAAACGCTGGTTTTTGCTATTGGGCTCTATTGAATAATGAATGTTTTGAATTTTCTCCAAAAGTAAAGTAGTTGCAAACTCATGCTTTTAGGCTGGTTTCACATTTGCGTTTTTTAGTGCTGGAAAAAAACGCTAACCTGCGCATGCGTTTTTTCCCCTATATTTAACATGGGTGCGCATACCTGCGCGCTTGTAAGCGCATGTATGCGATTTTCATGCGCTGCGTTTTTTTGGGGTGTGCGATTGGATTTTCCAGACGCAGCATGTTGCATTTTTTGGCCCTGCAAAAAAGCGCATGCGCACATATGCGCACGTTTTGCGCTAAAAATGGCCATTATAGCCTATGGATGCGCATATGTGCGGACTGGCATGCTCATGTAAGCGTTTTTTTGCATATGCATTTTTTTTTTTTAACCATGGAATTTAGGGGTTTGGGTTAGAGTTAGGGTTAGTTAAGGGGGTTTAGGGTTAGGGTCAGGGTCAGGGTTAGGGTCAGGATTAGGGTTAAATATGGTTTTGTTAAGGGTTAGGGTCAGGGTTAGGGTTAGTGTTAGGGTCAGGGTTAAGTATGGTTTTGTTAAGGATTAGGGTCAGGGTTAGGGTCAGGATTAGGGTTAAGTATGGTTTTGTTAAGGGTTAGGGTCAGGGTTAGGGTTAGGGTCAGGGTTAGGGTCAGGGTTAGGGTTAAGTATGGTTTTGTTAAGGATTAGGGTCAGGGTTAGGGTCAGGATTAGGGTTAAGTATGGTTTTGTTAAGGGTTAGGGTCAGGGTCAGGGTTAGGGTTAGGGTCAGGGTCAGGGTTAGGGTCAGGGTTAAGTATGGTTTTGTTAAGGATTAGGGTCAGGGTTAGGGTCAGGATTAGGGTTAAGTATGGTTTTGTTAAGGGTTAGGGTCAGGGTTAGGGTTAGGGTCAGGGTTAGGGTCAAGTATGGTTTGGTTAAGGGTTAGGGTTAGGGTTAAGTATGGTTTTGTTAAGGGTTAGGGTCAGGGTCAGGGTTAGGGTTAGGGTTAGTTAGGGTTTAGGGTTAAGTATGATTTGGTTAAGGGTTAGGGTCAGGGTTAGGGTTAGGGTTAGGGTTAGGGTTAGGGTTAGGGTTAGGGTCAGGGTCAGGGTTAGGGTTAGTAAAGTCATGGTTTGGGTAGTGTGAGGGGCCACCTAAAAATGTTGGAAAAAAACGCAAACGCGGTAAAAACGCACTAAAAACGCATACAAACGCTGCGTTTTTTTCATGCATTCTCATAAAAATGCTTGAAAAAAACGCAGCAGTTGTATGCTTTTGTATGCGTTTTTTCAATGCGT